>NC_135715.1:127570409-128950985 GCF_964656455.1 Halichoerus grypus
TTCGTGACTAGATGCAACCGAATACTAACCTTCCACAGAATAGATTTTGGTCTGACAACAGACATAAATGTAGGTTCTAGAGAAAAACTGCACATAAAACAAAATAAAAACTACCAAGGTAAAATTACCAGCAAAAACTTAAGTTAATGATCTGGTCTATCAATTAGTCAGTCAGGTAGTCTCGCTTATTCCGTTGGCATCTTGAGTTTGCAAATGGCGCCCATGAGCGTAATATCTAGAAGCTCTGAGGTTAGCAGAAGTGTTTTTCATATTGCTACTAGCTGTTGTTATTTATGTGCCTTTGTGGCAGCTTTGCTATTGGTAGGGGACTTTTTCTGTATAATCATGAGGCAACTTCCATTTCCAAATCCGTTGACCTGACAGGGAGCCTTCAACTGTTCTCTTGTCAGTAATGCAATTTGCAGGAGTGAAGATGAGCCAGCATATGGGCTGCCCCCTCATCCGTTCTTTTTGATGGTATATTTGCCTTCAAGTTGAACTTCCCTGGTTTGACTTCAAGACTCACAACAGCAGGAGTTTAAAAGGACATACAGAGGGCACCTGGGTGGCTCAGTTGGTTAAAAGGACATACAGAGTTATTTTTCCCAAAGTAGTCTCATAGTGTCAGAAAACTTACAATTAAAAGAGAATGAAAGAAATGATCTGGTTCAACAAATTGGCTACAATCACCGAACACCTAGACCATCACAAACTGATCATCTTCTGTCATATTGTGAAGACAAGCTTTACAGATCTTATACTTCCGTTAGTGACGGTTTCCAATCTTTCAGCTGAGAAGTTTTCCCACACACAGAACAAATTCCCTCTTGTTTCATTTACTGCAACATTAAGGCATTATAGTAGAGTGTTAAGTAGCACTGGGACCAAAGACACAAATTCTACATCCTGATTTCTCTACTTTTTATGAGACTATAAGCAAATAACTTCCTCTTTCTATGTCACAGTTTATCTGTAGAATTCTTGCCTGGCCTTTCCAGAGGGAACAGAAACATCAAGGGATTGGTCCTAGTTAGGACAATGAATGCTTTAATTTCTGTGTCGTAGGAACAGCAGAATATAAGATGGGTGGAACTGGAGGTGAGAGCATGAAAAAGTTAAGAAGAACTCAGTGATTTGCCTAAAATTCATTTAAATGAGTCATTAAATATTGCTGTTATCAGAATTTTTCTGGAGCAGGATGAGTTGCAGGAGAGCGGTTAAAGTTTTATGTTTTAAAATGGTATGGTGCCAATATATCAAGGGAAGATATACAAAATACATGAAGCTAAGCACTTCACGTGATGTCAATAAACCAAAAACAAAATTTGGCACATTAAACCACAGCACAAACAATCCACATGAAGGAAAAGAAAAATAGTTCTCTTTTAGGCCATGATGGTGTAATTTATCAAAGGATTTCTGAAACCCATCACTAAATAATTGTCCTTATAGCATAAGAGAATATATATTCCTCTTACCAGACTCAACCACTTATTCTTTTAATCTGTTATCTGAAAACTATTTTGATTTTTTTTTTATTTTTTTTTTTTTATTTTTTATTTTTTTAAAGATTTTATTTATTTATTTGACAGAGAGAGACACAGCGAGAGAGGGAACACAAGCAGGGGGAGTGGGAGAAGGAGAAGCAGGCTTCCCACTGAGCAGGGAGCCCGATGTGGGGCTCGATCCCAGGACCCTGGGATCATGACCTGAGCCGAAGGCAGACGCTTAACGACTGAGCCACCCAGGCACCCCACTATTTTGATTTTTAAAGTGAATATGAAAAGAGCCATTCTAAAATAAGCCTTCAATATAGAGGGTAAAGCTTGTTGATGGCGATTTACAAATACCACATAAGAACTTGAAGGTCTCCTCCATCCCTCCATGGACCCTCACATTCCAGACTTAGAGTGCTTTGAGAAAGGCTTTGATGGGAGGAGGGGTATGGAACTCTTTTAACAGCATTTCCAGGATTTTTCAGTGACTCATAGTTCTAGGCATTCATGTGAATTCCCAACTTGCATTTTAAACGAGCATGCCTTCCAACTTTTCATGATAATGAGATCAAAACTTCCTCATAGAAAGCTTTAAAATAGTGTTAGACTTTGCATTCCTTCTCCCCCACCCCGATATATTGCTATATTCCATTGCATTGTTAGTGGAACTGTTTCATGAATTTCAGAGAGGAAAAACATGACTGATGGATTTGGGATGCAGAAGACCAACAATGCTGA
Organism: Halichoerus grypus; assembly: GCF_964656455.1. Classification (NCBI taxonomy): domain Eukaryota; kingdom Metazoa; phylum Chordata; class Mammalia; order Carnivora; family Phocidae; genus Halichoerus; species Halichoerus grypus. The sequence goes on from NC_135715.1 coordinate 127,572,644, forward strand.
ACAGCAAGCTGGAATTTTTGGCCAGCCTTAGGAGGCTCCACAGTGATTCATGTATTTCAGCTTGTTCTCAGTTGGTTGTCCTGATTTGATGTCCCCATAGTGTGTTGGTCAGCTTTGCTGTGCTAATAAGCATCCCCTTCATTACAGTGGTGTAAACATCAAACATCTGTTTTCATTCATATTACATGTACGTTGCAGGACAGCTCATTCTGGGACCCAAGGTGATGAAAATAGCTCTTAAATGGGAACATAAATTTCCTCTTAAACATTCCGCTCAAATATGATATTTAGCAGATCTAGTCATATTCTATTGCTCAAAATATGTCATAAAGCCAAATCCAAAATCACAGAGGCAGGATTAATGATTTTCCCACAAAACAAACTGAAAGTTTTATAGAAAGGGGAAGAAGGAATGATAGCAAATTATAATTCAGCATACTACAGTATCATAAAAGGTGTGGATCTTAATTTTCAAACTCAAGTGTACAAGAAATATAATTTTTTAACATGTCCAATAAAATGTAATCTTTATCTTTGAGCCCTCAGCCACACACCTCAGCTAATAAGACTCCATCAGTTTTTTCTGGTTTTCCCATTCCTACTCCACTCTTGATGATGCCACAGTATTACACTATGTCAAGGTGTTAGGTAGAGTATAGGCTGCATTCCCTTGGGCACATAGGATGTTCCTGAGCCATCAGGTCTATAGGACTCCTTCAGGTCTTTCAGCTCTTGGCAACTTTTATGTCAAACTTTGGGCATGGGTATTTTGTGAATTTGCCTACGGCCCTGCTTACCTAAACACACCATGACAGGATTTCATCCCTAGGGTCTTGCCACATCACTGTTGGTTTCTTTCAAGAAACAGGGTGCAAGCTCTTTCTGCTCCCACATCCAATGAAATTATCAGTTCTCGCAGCACCTCTGAAACCACTTAAAAGCTGAAGTTGAACAAAAATCAAAATGGCTGCACTAATGCTTCCCCAAGGCATGATTTTAAACTAAGTAACATTTTTCCTCTCTTCCGCAAACTTCTCCTCTTCCCTTCTTAGCCTTTAGTTTTAAGAATCCTGTACCACCCTGAAGACTTGAGGAACAAGGCTGGCAGCGCATACACAGTTCCTGTAGAAACTGGCTAGTTCCTGTATGTCCCCTAAAACCACACCCGCACCCCCACCCCGCAGCCCCTGCCTGGTGGGGGAGGGGAGTTTGCAGTTTTTGAAGGCCTTAGCCTGCTGCAGCTTCCATTGCCCTGCAAAGCAATAAAGCTACTATTCCTTTTTATCCCAAACTCTGTCTTCATGTTACATTTTGGCTCCAAAACACAGAGGTTAGTTTTCAACAACTAACTGGTATCTCTGGTCTAGAAATAAATCCTGGGTGACCTCTGCCTTATGATCCACAAGTTTCTTTGTTCCTGTCTCAGTCTGGATTCTTTCAGGATCAGACCTTGAAAGAAAGATGTAAATTCACGGGGTTTATTTGGGAGATGCAGGAAACACCGGTAGGTATGCAGGAGAAATATAATACAGGAAGAAGAAGACTGCCAAGTGCATGCTGTTAAACCCATGGAAGATTGGAGCTTCATCCTACACGGAATAGCTGACAAAGAATTATTCCACCTGAGAAGTTAGGGTACTGGGGTATTGATCCACCAACTTGAGAGGTTCTGTGATATGCTTAGAAGAGAAAGGAAAACACACCAGTAAACCAATGACACTCAAGGGTTCCTGGGGTGAGCTGATTTCTCTGTTGATTTCCCCTCTTCGTGGATCAGTTAGGATCAGTGAGGCTTCTGGTATTCTGGGGAAACAAGCCTTAGCATACAGAAATGAAGATGTGCCAGTTCCCAGTCAACTAAAGTTCTTTCACAGGGTGAAGGACAAGGGCAGGAACAATAGTTCTGCCACAGCTTGCAGCACCTTCGTTTCAAATCTTGGGAAAGTCGTTTCCTTCCTCTTTTGGCTACAACAATTTATCTACACTCATGAACTCTCCTTGTTCTGGCCTAAGGCTTTGTCAGTAAAAAGAGGCAGGTTCATAAGCTAATTTCTTTTGTTGTCTAGCTGCTTCCCCCCATCCTCACCCCACCGCCACCCTCCGATCCTGAGGCCATCCACACTGTGGAAAGAAAAGGAGAAAGGGAAAGAAGGATGGAACGAAAGTTAAAAGAAATGAAAAGAAATACAGGTTAATATCTCAAAGTTGTATGTCGTCATCATCTTATACCTCTATAGAGTTATCATGTGGGAGAGTTATGTCTTTGGTGGACTCACTGCTAAAGAGCAACCTAATTTCTCAGTGGCTTAACACAACACAGGTCTATTTCTTGTTCACAGCACAATCCATTGCAAGTCTGGTGGGGACACATGTGATGAAGACCCTGCACCAGGCAGTCACTCAGGGACCCAGGCCTGTTCCATCTGGTGGCTCTCTACTTCTGGGTCCTCATAGGTATCTCTATTCATTTTTATATTGTGGAAGAGTCTGGAGGATTATGCATGGGAGATTTTTAAGGACAAGGATGAACTGGAGTTCATTACTTGGGCCTACATTCTGTTGGTTGAAATTTGGTCTTAAGGCTGACAGGGAAATCCAGTGTATCTATATATTTAAGGGGAAAAAAGGAGACATGACAGTAAATGACTAGGCAATCTTTGTCATAGTGTGCAAAATGATTTAAGAGCAAAACACTGAACTAGGAATATGAAGACATTATTTGTATTTCTCCACTCACTATCGCTATGACTCCTAACCTAGTTATTTAGTCTCTGGGCCTCACTTCCTGACCTAAAAATAGTGACAATAATATGTGTCCGCTTTAGTCTCATAGACTGTGGGGACCCAAAAGGGCACCAGAAATCACTGAGATCAGCATCTTTCTTTCCTAAACCATTCTGTCCAGTGAGGGTATTTTTGAGGATCAGATAATATAATGCATATAAATACGTTTCCTTTGAACTATACCTCATCATCTTAAAAATATTATTTAATTTTGTAGCCAGTGGTCAGAAAACAAACTCTTCAGTGTGTAGCTAGCTTTGAAAATATTATTCAACATTTATGAAAGATTAGAAGCAAAATGTGGCAACATTGGTTTAGTTCTTGAACTTTAAAATTTCCCTATTACTTTAAAATAATTCCATTTCTAAAAAGTACACTAGATCAAGGCAGCCATGCTAGGATGTGTTTCTATATGTCTGGTATCGACCTCCAGCTTGTCTTAACCAGACCTTCTCTGATCCAAAGTTTAAAGGTAGAGCTTGCTTAAAATTCCTATACCTCCTGCCTATAGAATCTAAACCCTGACTTGTATCTGTTGTTGGTCTTAGGTAGAAGACCTGCCATTCAGTAGAACGTCGTGGGGTTCTTATGGCTTCCTATCCCTCCCCTGGGGGGCAAAGTGTTTTGGTGTTTTTTCCTACTCTTCTGCTATGGCACATGTGTTTCCTTCTACCTCTTCCCTGGAAGCCGTGCATTTTGGCCTGGGTCCTGGGAGTTGTCGGTGAGAAGGTCTGCTGCTTCCCACCCCGATGGTAGATGACTCTTCCTTCCTACCAGAGATGGGTCTAGTGAAGTAAGTAAGAAGGGCTTTGTGCCTGTTCCTCAGCAGCTGCTGCTCATCTCTGACATACTCACTGTATCTTTTGCTCTCATCCCAAATCTTTCTCGTGAACACTCAAAGGAGGCCCAGGGACTTATGATAAAGTATGAATTTTCCTTGTTTCTGGGATGCCTAGCTATTTCAAGCTATATTCCAGCCTACAGTTGGCCTTTAACAATTCATTAAAATTTTAGCTTACTTCTTTGACCTATTGTATGATCTCCACCTTTCCCATACTCTTCTAAAGGTGAAATGTGTGTGTGTGTGTGTGTGTGTGTGTGTGTGTGTGTGCCCACGTGCCCAAGACATCTCCTTGGAGGAGTTGTTACTCTGGAATTCAGTTTGCTTGGTTGCTTTGTGAACTCAGCTCACTGATGAATTTATGAAAAGTTATAATTTTGGAGATTATCCAGACGTTTTGTGTTATTAATGTGAGATCAATGTTCTCTGAGGCAGAGTGCATGCAGAATTTCCCTTATATCCTTTATTATTTAATTGCAGTATTTAGTTGTCAGAATGGCTCTGGAAGCCATTTGGTTCTAAGAAGCTATCCATAGAATACAGGCATATGTATCATGACCACTAATCAATCTAAAAAGTCATCACTGTGGCTTCTTTAGGAAGACTACCCACTCCTTCTCCTTGTCCTCACCCTGCACAGGTTGTGACAGGCATCCTATTCTAGACCAGACCAATTCTCAATCATTGCACATCTCTGGGCGTGGTGATCTGCTCTGTGAGCTTGAGGGTCTGCGTTATATAATCTGGGCTCAGGGAAGTAACACGTGACCTGCCTAGCTTTGCAATATACCCTGACTGGCTTCTAATTTCTGAAGCCTGCCCAGATGTGCCCTAGGTTAAGTCTGACTCTTCTAGGCCCAAAGTAACCTTTGTAGTAATGGAGTACTTCATATAGTGTTGCCTAAGTCTTACAGATATAAAAGAATTGACCTATTGAATTTGCTAGCCAACAATAGCAAGCACCCACAGACCCAGCCTGAGAGTTGGAGTGGGTGGCGGCTGGTGCATCACGAGACTGTGGCATTACCAGGCAGCCACAAGGTAGTCCAAGATTTTTAAGCCTGGTGCCCCTACTCTGCCCCCAAATGGCATAATCCCTTGGAGAGGAGGGAAGGGGTGTTGGGCCTGAGCCCTTAACTTTACTGTATGATCTTTGAGAGTCTCAGTTTCCTCATTTGTCAAATGGGGATAATAATAGTAAAAGCACTTATCTCGTAACATTATGTGAAGACTAAATGAGTTAGTCCATGTGAAGCATTTGTGAGAGTGCCTAGCATCCATTAAGCCCACAATAAATAAAATTTGGTGTCACTAATAATTATTCCATGAGCTTTTGATATTTTCTAGTTTCTGATAACTTGCTTTATTGCTGTTTTCCTTCTGCTTTCCGATCCACTGTAATGACAAACCTCTTCAATTTCTGGACCTTTCTATCCTAAGTAATTTTCCAAAAAAAATTTCAGAAATAATTATCCATGAAGTTATTGATAATTATATTTATTCTTCAGCCTTCTGTTTAAACCCTTGCTAGGACTGTTGCTAAGAAAATGAGTTGTGAAAATTGCATATTTTGAAGGAAATGGAATGAGGTATATTTCCTATAACAAATATATATTATTTGTTTCATTTCAATGGAAAGTAACTTCTGTAAAGAATATTATATAAATCTGTTTTAAAGAAATAGCTTATAAGCCAAGAAAAGACAAAAGATATTAACTTAAAAGCAATTTTATTAAATAGTAAAATCTGTTAAACTGCATAGTATTAAAATCAGATACTGGAAGCTGGCAGCTATGCACATCCCAACATTTTAGCTGAAAAAGAAAAGAAATATTTGTGTCAGGCAAATAATAATGAATTATAAATGAATGTTGAAGAATAAGGATAGCAAAACACTTTCTGATGCACAAAATGTGGTTGCAAACACTTCTATTTCCTAAATTGACACCCTTGTCAAAAATATTGCTCATCACTACTCTTGTGTCTCTGAAATTTTCTTAGGAATTTTTGGTGTTATTAATACAGCAGAATTTGAGACAGCGTAGCTGGGTTATTTCTGGAATGAATGAAATCACTTGGTAATTTCATACAATTCAGTGAGACATCATTTGTTTGTTCGCTCATTTATCAGACAAATCCTATGTGAAAGTTACAGACACTGTGCTAAGAGCATAAAAAGAAGAGCGAGATGCAGTTCAAGGAATGATCTCACACAAATAATGCGCACACCAGCAAATGAGCGACGCATCAATGAGAAACATAGAAAGTGCTGTGGGAATTTGAATGATTCAGAAATACATATGAGTTTCTATTGAGAGCTATGAGCACACTGAATTAAATTAATTATCAGGGCTGAATATTTTACTTCTTTCAGTTATTAAACAAGTCTGTTTTTATAACTGCCCTCTAAATGGGAATTAGACAATAAAATTGAAAATCAGACTTCATATACATGGACAGCTGAGAAAAGGAGGTAGACTTGGTGAGAAACCAGTCTTCATGATTCCCAGATGAGAGGCAACATTATGAAAACAACAACAACAACAACAACAACAACTGAGGAATCCTTTAAAAATAGTCTCCTTTCAGTATCTCTAGATGGCTTTGTAAAAAAGCTTGGTCCTCAGTTAGTGATCATAGAAAATTGAGATTCTTTTGTAGGATCTGGAACTGCTATATAAGATGACAACAAGTGGAATTTACTTTAAATATTTCCAGTGAAGGTTTTCATGGCTTCATGTGTAATATAAACATTTAAAAATGCAGTTTCGTGAAAAAAGAAATAGCCCAACTCTTAGGATTGTTTTAGTAGTCAATGAGAGTAAACTGCATTCAAAAGTCACAGGAATTTAGCTGAGAAAATGCTGCTTGTCACACATTTAAAATGCACACAACAGTAAAGGAAGTTGCAGGAAATTTAAGAGCTGAGGTTTGAAACAACGAAGGTTGTGTTTTATCACAACGAAGGCATAGAGTATGAACCGGACTTTTTCAGCTATTGAAACACTAGACAAGGAGAGGCCTGGGATCTTCAAGTTTGTAAAAGTAGATTGTTTCAAGAAATGCTGTATTTCGAGACAAATTTAATCAGACTTATTTAACTGGCAGAAATATTTCTACTTCTATTAATGTATTTAGAGATATTAAAATTCAAATTTGAGTTGCATCGTTTCTTGCTTGGATATTTGCTCTTAATTAAAATACTTTCTATCCCTTAATCCTTTCTATCCTTTAGTTTTTTGCTATATATGAAATTCTAAATCATGTAGAATTAGTGAGAATGTAAACTGCCTTTTATAATGGCTTTATTTTCATATTATTAAAATCTTATTAAAATGTAGAAATGTTAAAATATTAAGTGTCTGTAATATGTGATGCCAATATTAATTTTGGAGGGTTTAATTTTTGAAATGGATATTAATTGCTCTAAAGATTAAAGTGTTATTCTTTGATGTTTCTGGAATGTATTCATCCCTTGAGATACGCCATTACACACCTTTCTTTCCCAGAAATTTTGCATTTAGGGACATGAGAGTTTAATTTACATAGTTGACTATTTTTTTTTCATTTTATTACTATTAACTTTAAAACATGTTCTGCCACTCCAACAAAATTTCTATGGCTTCACAGAAATATTAAAGATGCTTATTTAAAGGACAAAATTAATTCAAAACATTTCTGTAATGTACTTATGATGTGCTCAACAAAAACTTAAGAATAACTCAGAAAACAAATTAAGTAAAACATTCATACTCTCAAATAATTGACAATATCAACAATAAGATGATTCTCATGAAATAATTATCAAAATGATTGATGCTGATAAAAAAAAAAGGAGGTACAATGAAAGGAAAGACTTGCAGACTGGAATGTTTGACAAACTGTGAAGTAAAAGAAAGAAAGAAAAGGTAGAATAGTTAGGAGCAGATATTCCAAAACAAGAAGATTCAGCAAGAGTTTTGTGAAGAGAGTTTATTTCTGGGATAGTGAGAAGTAGGTTACCATGTTGAATCGGTAATTTAGAGCCAAATTCTGGAGGGCCATAATGGAAGCCAACAGAGGAAAGAAGGAGAAGTTGATTAACAGAAAAAAATGCCATGTAAAGGTCAAGGAAAATTTGGACTGAGATGGGGCCACTGAATTAGGTGAACTCCAGAGTGAAGTTTCAAGAGAGCATTAAGAATCGAAGCCACATTATAGAAGTCTAAGAAGAAAAACAGTTATGATAAATGGTGGCAGCAGGAATAGCCCACTCATCTGAGGAAAAGGAAAATTAGGGTCAAGAAAAGTTGTAGAGTAAGTGTCTGTGTGTGTGTTCAGGATAGATAACACATTCTGTAAAATGTGATCGAATGAAAATAAAATATCTAGCATGAATATATGGAATATGTTATGTTTCTCAGACACAGTGAATGAGTAGAATGATATGATTAATAGCATTAGATAAATTTAATGTGAATTCCTTTGACACACATATGGTCTCATGTTTGAGGGATACATTTTGATAGCTGGAAAAATTTAGATTCCTGTTTTCCTGCAACAGGTGATTGCCAGGAATGACGATGTGCCAGTCACATGAGCAACACTGAGCAGTGCTGGAAGCAAGTGGTACAATTACTATCCCGTTAACCGAACAGTTCTGGGTAAGCATCTTCCTGCTCAGGTTCTGTGGGACTGAAGTGTGCAAAAACTGTTTCTATTCTTAGATTGTCGAGTACCTGTTGTGTACTGGATATTTGTTATTTTCAGCCTGTTTAGAATCTTTTTCCCATTTAGGAAAGACTCTTTTCTGACTTGGAGGTGGTTGATCAATAGCCTTTAAAATCCTGCACCCCACCTCCACCCACCACACACATACACACACACACCTAACACACAAGTTACCATCTGATCCACGTTTGCCAATCAGATTCACCATACGCCTGGCCATAGTGATGGGTGATCAGGTCAGGATCGATAGGCATGTGACCAAGCCAGGGCAATCAGAGTATCCCCAGGGCTTTCACTATTGACAGCTACAGGAAAGGAGTATACTTTTATTTTCTCTGAGATTGCTAGGCTGAAAGGACAAATAAACCTAGACCTGCCAATTATTTTTGCAATCACATCAGAGAAACGTTCCTGGGAATGAAGGCCGCTCAGAAAAAAAGCAGAGCTGAGAGATAGAGAAGGACAGAGCCCTGGTGAAACTGCTGTAAGTTCCGGATCCAGTCAGGGTTCTATTTCTCAGTTAGGTGAGCCAGTGTATTCCTTTTCTTTTCCTCAGTTGGTTGTCAGTTGCTACATAAAGGGTCCTGCGTCATACAATTAATGAGAATAATTGGACAAAAGAAAAAAAGGGACGAGCAGGGACAATTCTAATTGTTCCTTTCTCTGAATACCTAGACTGCTTGAATTTTCATTTCTATAAGAAATGCATGCCTCACTTCCTCCCATGTGTTACGGCCTTTCATGTGTTTTTTATTATTATTATTATTTCTGGTACTAGAATGTGAGCTTCGTGAGAGCAGGGATAGTTTCTGCTGTTTGTTTGTTTTCTGGCATTCTGTTATGTGGTAGACACTGTAACTGATCAGTGTTCAGTCATCCCAGGCTTTTCCCCCTTGTTCATCTACCACTGCAGAGACTGGCAAAGGCCAGAGAGTCACTTTCTTGCTCTCTGTTTCAATTCTGCCTCCTGAGATGTAAGTTGAAATATGCTGAGAAAAAGGTTTTGTTTTTTTGCGAAAAGGTATGTTTCTGCCACTACTTCTTTCTTTGTGCCTGGAACAGGGATGTGCCAAGAGAGTTTCTTGAGCTACAGCAGCCGTGTGGTGATAAGGAGGCATGAGCATGAGGGAAACAAGCAGCCGACTTGCTTAAAATAAAAACTGCACCATGCCTGAAACTACTTACACCCAAACTTCTTTTTTACATGACTACATTTAGAATATGGGTGGAACTAGAGGGTATTATGCTAAGCAAAATAAGTCAATCAGAGAAAGATAGGTATCATATGATCTCACTGATATGAGGAATTTGAGAAACAAGACAGAGGATCATAGGGGAAGGGAGGGAAAGATGAAACCAGAGAGGGAGACAAACCATAAGAGACTCTGAATCTCAGGAAACAAACTGAGGGTTGCTGGAGTGGTGGGGGGTGGGAGGGATGGGGTGGCTGGGTGATGGACATTGGGGAGGGTATGTGCTATGGTGAGTGCTGTGAATTGTGTAAGACTGATGAATCACAGACTTGTACCCCTGTAACAAATAATACATTATATGTTAATAAAAAATTAAAACAAACAAACAAACAAAAAACAAAAAAAAACAACCAAACAAAAAAAAAGAATACATTGGCCCATGTTTATCTAGACCTTACTTTAACAAGTTGGTGATTATGTACCAAACTTAGCTTTTCTTAAATGATCCATGAACTTCAATCTAGATATTAATGTCTATGAATTTGTAATTTTGGCAAAATTTTGTTGTTGGAAAGCACATAAGCATTAAAATCAGAGTACTTGGGCTGATTTCCATTCTCTGCAGATTACTAATTGCATAATACAACCTTATAAAAGTCAATGATTATGAATTTCTGTTTCTTTTTATTATAGTAGAGATAAATTATATTCCTTGAGTACTTCACAGTTTTGGCATAAGGATTTAGTTGGAAAATGCATGTGAATATATTTTATAAAATGTAAGGTGCTATACAAATATTAATTAGATATTTTTGATTTAATTTCTCCATGCAGAACTGTAGATATGTCTTATCCGTGCAATTGTAAGCAGCAGAGATCCTCTAAGAGAACATATTAATTACTTATTTTGCATAGATAAACTTAGTTATAAAGTAACATTATATTTAAGCAAAAATACATTTCACTGTATGGAAACCATGCACTATTTTGTTTGTAAATCATATACTATTATGATGACCTATTTATGGTCCTCCTCTACAATGACAAGGGGCAAAGGAAATGCCTGGGTATGTTTTATTTGTAATGCCATAAAACTCCAGATTCAGTGTGGTTATTTCAACATAGCACAAGTGCTGACATTTTAAAGTTAAGCGTTGAATGATTATAAACCTCACACTATTTTGATACTGTTACTTGAAAAGTAATATGAAAGAGTCCTTGACTAGGTCTAGAATAAATACCTGAAGAATCTAATACTTGTGTAAAATTTCATAGGATCAGCTGTTTAAACAACAGCCTGATTAAATATCAATACATGTTTTGCAAGCATTGTAAATTTTACCCTATTATTATCTCATAACATAATTTTCCACTAGTAAACAGATTTTCCTGAAAGCAACCAAATTATAGTATACTGTGTCCTCATCCCAAAATGTAAGGGTATTCTACCAAAACACTCTAGGGAAAACAGCAAGCTCCCATCTGCCTTGTCCTATGTACCAAAAATCAGAAAGTTCACCTGGCTGGTTTTTAAAATAGCTTCATTCCAATCATGCAAGAGAATTTATGTCTTTTCTTCATCTTATTATTTACAAAACTTAAGCTCTTTCCACTAAGCATTATCTAAAATAAATAACATTAGTATAACAAAATACAAACTAAAAGAACATCATATCGATGGAAGCTTTTATTCCTTTTTTTTATATTTGTAGTCTAATTTTTATATTTCCTTTCCCTATTATAAACATTTCTTAATTCTTCCAAATGTTATTATAAATGAAAAAAAATTAACTCTGACCATTGGAAATATAATTACCTAGTGCTAGTTACTTAGGGAAGAATCATAATAATCAGAGTTGTATGGGGTTTAGGGCACAGTATGGTTTACTTCTTTATTTAATCTGATAAGAAATGAAATAGTGATTTGAATATATTTAAGATGATAAGCTCCTCCAAAGTAAAGAGTGTGTCTTATACCTCTTTTGTAACTTTCTTATAATACTAAAGTACTAATCTGACAGCTAGTAGTTGGTCAGTACTTGTTTGTGGACCTATATATCAACATCATTCAAAACTTGTCAGTTTTTCCCAAATGAAAATCACAATTAAAACAGTAAAACTTTGCAACAGAAATATTCATAGAGTTTTTTGATATTTTTTTCTTTTATCGTCATTTGGCTTCAGAGAGATATTTTATAAATATCTATTAGGAGTATAAACTCTGAAATTTTATTCACTCAACCCTGGTTGATATAAATAAGTAAATGAATAAAGGAGTAAATAGACTTTTTAGGGCAATGATAAAGAGTTGAGGATGAATTTTCCTCAATATTGATACTAAATTGAAAATCAATAATGTTTTTGCCCAGAGAGAAACAAAATTAAATCAATTTCAAGACTAAATTGGTGATGTTGTCTTTTTTCAGTTCTGAAGAACTGATTTGATTTTTATTCATAAAAGAAATTTATTTTCATGTATTAAATTGTCTTTCAATCCCCCTATTTCAATTATCCTAGTAATACTAGATGATACAAAAGATAAACCAAACTTATTTCTATCCTAGTTAGCTTTGAACTCTATATACTGTTAGAATTCTAAAAGATAATACTTGTAGTATGCATTATTTTAAAGTAACATAACTATATTTTATAAAGTATACATTTTAAAAATTGAGTTGTTTTCATACCATTCAGATGCTGTTCTGCAACAAATAGAAAAAAAAAAAGAAAGAAACAAAAAGAAAAGAAAATGAAAAAAAATTAGTGTTCTCACCAGACTGCCAAGAATTCTCCTTATGGATCTATGCAATGCCTCTAATTTTTAATGGGTTGCTTTTATAGCTTTTGGAACGTTGCCAACTGAATTTTCCCTTAATTTATTGTCAGACTGTTTCTAGTAGACTTCTCTCAGTGGTTTGCTGAACTCTCCCCAGCAAGTTGCCCTGAAGTCACCTGAGCCATAGCCAGCAGAGGACTCTTATGACCCATGTCTGCAGGCTGTTGAGCTCAGCGCGGGGAATTGCTCCATCCTGACCACCGGAGCTCTCCCAGGTAAGGCCATTCCACTTCCAAAGAGTTGCTGGACCTCTCCCAGCACATTGGCAAACTCTGACTGTTGGATGGCACCCAGTGAACTAGCAGAATATAATCAGTTGGCTGCTGCCAATGGAAATGTAGCCCACACTGCTCAAAAGATGACACCTTTTTTCATGAGACAATTTGGTGATACAGGAGAAAAAATGTAGTCATGGTTATAACCAACCAGTGGTTAGTGTAGAAAAAGTAATTGCTCACCACAAACCCCCAATACAACCACTAAACCAATTTCTAAATTAGAGCTGAGTTACAGATTGCCCACACATATTTCTTCTCTTACCCAGCTTTTTCTTTCTCCAGAGCGTGTGTCTCAAGTTTTAGTCTACTATTCTATCATTAAAATATATGTTAATCATTTTAGAGATTTTTGTTTTTGCAAATATGGAGTTAAAACAAGTGAAGACTTCTACCATTATCCTTTTTACATTTTTATAGATTCATTCATTATGATAATGGAATCTCCACAGTTTTATCTTAGTTTGATTAAAATCATTTTTTAAAGATTGATTTATTTATTTTAGAGGGGGAGAGAGAAAATCAGACTCTCAGCTGAGCGTGGAGCCCTATGCAGGGCACAATCTCACAACCCTGAGATCATGACCTGAGCCGAAATCAAGAGTCGGACGCTTAATCAACTGAGCTCCTGATTAAACTAATTTTTAACAAGCTTTTAAAAAGCATTAGTCAGGAATTTTCTACTTACCCATTTTCTTACCTATCCCTAGTACAATTATAAAACTCAGGAGATTAACACTAAGATAATATTATTAGTGAATTTATAGACCTTACTCAAAATTCATCAACCATCCCCATAATGTCTTCCAAACCTAAGCCATTTTATTTTTTTAATTTTTTTAACTTCAGCCATTTTAGAAATAGGAAATGGAGCTGTGTGAAGTGTGATTTTTTTCCACATTCACAAAGCGTGAGGAAAAGAGATGAACACTGGAAATTCTGACACTCAATGATCTTATATAGTAAGGTACAATAAACAAAATTTGAGCCAGAAATATGTATGTTGTAGCCCAACAAACTGTTTTTGTTAGTGTCATCAAAAGACCTTGTTTGGGGAACGTTGTCTCCTGCTTTTGCTCCAATTTACCTCTGAAGTTACCTATAAATTATCACAACTTCCTCATTTGTTTTGTGGCTCCTAATTCTCCACTCTGTGTAACCTTGAGTATGTTTTGTGACCACCTCAGAGTCTCAGTTTCTTTAACCGGAGAATGGGAAATTTAATACATAGTTTGCAGGGCTTTATTATGATTAAATGTGGTAAACTATTTGAAGCACCTAATAGAGTCGGGCACATCAGGGTTCAAGAAATGTATTTTTCTTCTCCTTTTGATTTCCAAAGTGAAAGCTTTGATATATGACAGGCAGTCCTACTCATCAGCAAAGGAGACTAACTTAAATGGCATGAATTGTAATCTACTCAAAAGTACCAGCCTTCAAAATGCCTAAGATTCCCTCTGAAGACTCATGCATTCCATACCCAAAATGCTTCTATTAAGACACACATATTTTATCCAAGTTGGGGTGCAGGGGAACTAATATTAATTCATTATCATCTTTCAGTTCATGTAATGATCCATTATCTGGGAGTGGGACATGGAGGAGAGTCTAAAGAGGGGGTCTGGAAGGGACTTCTGTGGGTCCTCTGAGCAAAAAGGTGATCCTCTCAGGCCTGAGAACTTGGAAGAAGAGAAGATATCTAAAGCCAAAGTAGACATGAAGAAAGGATGAAAAAGAACCAGGATTCGATTCTCAAGCTTTTACATTTGTCTAGACCAAGAGTTAAGGATGACCCAAGTTACTGTCTGCCTTTCTTTTCTTTTTCCTAAAAACAAAATTCACTGTGTCTCTTAGTGGATGCTGATGCCTTCCCCTACGTGCTCTAAGCTAGATATGAGGGTGGGGCATAGGGTAGGGTAGGACTAGGGAAAAATAGGGCACTGTGAAAAAGCACCATATACCCTGATCCAAAAATTAGGTTACAGGGGGTGTGACATGCTCACTCTCATATTCATTTCACTCACTTACACTTTGTCATTGACTTATCTGTTTTTCCAACTGGATTTTAAGCCTTTTACACACAATTATTTGTCTCTATCTTCAAGGCCTAGAATAACGCCTGACACTTGGACAGGTTGTTCGGATACTTATTTTTATGTGTCAACTTGACTGTGCCACTGGGTACCTAGACCTTTGATCAAACATCATTCTGGGTATTTCTGTAATATTTTTTCTTATTTGGTACTTTTGGATGAAATTAACATCAAAATTGGTGGCATGAGTAAAGCAGATTGACCTCCCTAGTGTGGGTGAGCCTCATCCAATCAGCTGAAGACTTGAATAGCACAAAAAGGCTGACCCACCTTCCTTCTACCTGATAGTCTTCTAATTGGGACAACAGCTTTTCCCTGCCTTTGGACTCAAACAAAAAAACTGTGGTTCTTTCTGGGTCTGGAGACTGCTGACCTTTGGAGTAAAACTATACCATTGGTTCTCCTGGGTCTCCAGCTTGTAGAATTGCCCTGGAGATCTTGAGACTTGTCTGCCTCCATAGTAACATTAATCAAATCCTTATAATAAATATCATCTATCCATCTATCTATCTATCTATCATCCACCTATCTACAATGTATTGGTTCTGTTTCTCTGGAGAACCCTGACTAATATAGTGATCAATAATTTTGCAGGGGCGCCTGGGTGGCTCAGTTGGTTAAGCGACTGCCTTCGGCTCAGGTCATGATCCTGGAGTCCCTGGATCGAGTCCCGCATCGGGCTCCCTGCTCGGCAGGGAGCCTGCTTCTCCCTCTGACCCTCTCCCCTCTCATGTGCTCTCGCTCTCTCATTCTCTCTGTCTCAAATAAATAAATAAAATCTTTAAAAAAAAAAAAAAAAAAAAAAAAAAAAAAAAAAAAAAATAATTTTGCATAGTTATTTTTGAATAAATAAATGAGTGAGAAAAGTAAATTGTTAGGCAAAGTAAATCCACCTCACCAATACAATGTGGGGTTTGGGCTAACTCTGATCCCCTTTAGCTATAACATTTTAAGATTCTAAAGCCTCAAGTCTTCTTCTTATTGTATTTTAAAATGACCAGAAAAAGAAACTACATAATTTTCTATACTGGTCGAGGAAAGGAAAACAAAACAAAAACAAAAGCAAATCTTTGCATCGATAGCAACGTCTGTCCCACAGTGTGAGCAGGCAGATGGCACATTTTCATCTTAGAAAATGGTGAGCAAATACCTCTTCTCTCATCTGACATACCTTTTTTTATTTCATGGCATATATCTCACTGCATCTCATTTTAGGTGTTGCATTTCTTAAAAATAAGTCTTTTTTTAAAGAATGATAGTGCATTAGATTTTACATAATCTCTTGCCCCAAAAACAAAACGAAAAAATGGTCCAAAGTAAAATACAAATATTGTTGGTGACTATGGACATTGGTAACTTATTTCAGATCCCAAATGTTGACCTCCTAATCAGTAGACCAACAATCAAAGGTGATGAATTTTTCTTCTCTGGGGTTCTTATTGATCACTTGAGGACCAAGAAGGTATAGTCCAGGTAGAACCATAAAAGGGAAATACCTAAATTATGTCCTATTGCTTAAAAAAGAACAGCAACATATTCTGGCCCTGCTCTGTGACAGATACTGTTTTAAGAAATTTAACATGTATTTATCCATTTAATTCTCATAGCAACTCTGTTATCATTATCATTTCATAGATGAGAAAACTGACACACAGAAAGGTGAAATTAATATGCTCAGCACTATCAAGTGACAGAGCTGGGACTTACATCCAAATAGTCAGAGGCCAGAGGCCGGGCACTTACCTGCCATGTTATGCTACACCTTGGCAGGCTTGTTTTGATTCTTACTGTGTCCTTTGAAGCAGGTTTGACTGTCTCCATTTTGCAGATGAGGAAACCATCATCAAGATGTCTGCAACAGGATGGAGATGAGATGTAAACATGGATTCTTCTGATGTTAGAGTCCATGTTCTTCTCTACCTTGTTTCATAGGTTCTGTGTTTCTTCTTCATCCTTCATCAGTATGCTTTCTTGTTTCATGGTCAAGTAACCTGCCTGGCAACTTTCCAAAGGATTCGTTGTCCTGGAGAATGCTCATGTTTTTTACAGAGATTTTCTATAGATCCACTGAGCTGTCTCAGGAACTGCCAGCCTCAAGTGGTGGTGTTTTGACTATAACCATCTTTAATTCAATCATTTATTCACCCTTCAATACTATTAAGCATCTCCGATATGCTTATCTATGTGGAACGGCTCAGGGTTTTACCAGGTTCCCGGCGCCATGCTAGTCATTGTGGTTACAAGGGTAACTAAGGTTAAGTCCAGGTTTTAAGGAGTTCATAGCAGAGTAGAAGATCTTCCTGATTCAAAGAAACCTTCTGTTTGAGTACAGCAGGTAGAAAAAACCCTGTTGTATCCCCTGTTCTTGCTCCTCAACTAATCCCAGAACATCATCTGTAAATGGCGCTTTGCTATTCTCCCAGCAATAAAAGAACAAAAGCAGAGAATGCCATTAGTACCCAAAAGTGGCCTTTTGGTCACTCAGCATTTATTATATCACTGGAGCCTTTATTATATCATTATACTCTGGAGAAGGCAAGAGAGTAAATAATAATAATAATAATAATAACAGGAACAATTAAAATTAAAATTACCTATTTTATAAGTTCTTTACACTTCTCTTTTAAGCCAGCCATAAAGCACATTTATTACTTTTATTTGCTGAAAACAGAAACAAAAACCCAGAGAGTCTCAGCAAGTTGCTCAAGGTCAAATGTCCCATGGTAGCACAGGTGGGATTTCAAGCAAGGAAGTGTGAGGCCAGAACTTAACTTCTTGGCCACTAAAGTAAAAGATTTAATAAGAAAAGTGAAACCTGTGGTCTCATCTTGCCAGGATCTTAAAGTAGGGGACATAAAAATATTAAAACTCCATTTGTGAAACATCAAAAGAGAAAGTAAAAATACAGTGCCAACTAATTAAGAGTATCCTCTGGACCAGGAAGGAACCTTTATTGATTACCTGTTAGGGTGCTGGTACTTTACATATCTCCCCCAATCCTGCCTGCACTCCCGCAGGTCACTGGAGAGCCAAGTGCTTGAACCACACAGAGCTTTAGAGCTATTCTCCTCCCAGCTCCATATATACTTTCTCAGTGATTACCTTTTATTTGTACTTTTTATGATTTATTTATTTATTTGAGAAAGAAAGAGAGCATGCATGTGACTAGGGGGAAGGGCAGAGGGAGAGAATCTCAAGCTTACTCCCTGCTGAGCCTCGAGTCAGACCCGGGGCTCCATCCCTCGACCCATGAGACAATGACCTGAGCCAAAAACCAAGAGTCAGATGCTTAACCCACTGAGCCACACAGGGGCCCCATCTCAGTGATTACCTTTTAATTCACAATCTGTAACCAGTAGACTGAAACCCCTTGAGGACAGGCACTCTTCATGTTTCTATCTCAGTGCCTAGGAGAGTGAGACTAATTTAAAGAATTAATAAATGAATAAATTAATTCGGAACTATACCCGTTTTTACAATTGAGGAAATAGTCACAGAAAGCCTATGTGTCTTGTTCATGTTACATGGCAGATACCTGAGAGAATGAACACCGATCCCAGGTCTGCTTGTCTCTACATCTTGTGATCTTTGGGTGGGCTTAAATTAAATGAACGAAATGTGAATGAGATGGAATAGAAATTTGCGTCAGAGTGGAAAGAAGTGGATGGTTTAAAGTTGTAAAACTTCCTTATTCTAACTGGAAAAAAAAAGTTGTGGGGCTTTTGTTTGTCCGTTTTATTTTTTATTTTTTATTTATTTATTTTTTGTCTTAACCTTGGGGACATGAAAAATAAATGGAAGTGAGCAAGTTCCATGGGAATAGAGCACAGCTTGGATTTACATGTCCTAAGATGAGAGCGTCACCACTGCCTACGTCCAGTCACACTTTGCATGTAAGACTTGGCTGACTTTTCCTAGCAGAGGCTTTGTATAAGGGAAGCAAACAGGAATAAAAAGACGGCCTCCACCGCAACAAGGCTAAGTGAAACAGGTGTCCAGCCCAGGGTTCGCAAACGCAAAAGGATGTGCGTGGTTAGTTGAATATTTTGATGTGCCATCGGTGATTGGCTTGGAGTCTGCTTTTCCCATGGGAAGTTAACCGGAGGTCCGGCCAGGTCCCTCAGGACTGCACACTTCTCCACAAGGCTCCCGGCCAGTCCCGGGAGCAGCAGGACGTCCGGCCACCCAGTCTAGCATCACAATGCGCAGTATCTTGCTCAGCCGACTTGATCTCGGAGCGGCTCTATGGTGATTCCGAGGTGGAGAGGCAGATAATTGGACAGTGGAATTGAGTTCTGTGTGGTACAAAGTTAAAAAAGAAATTCCTTCCATATGAACTTGGAAGTGAAAAGAAAACCCAACAAACAGAACCTTGTATGCACAGCAAATGAAGCCAAAGAGACTTTTGCGAGCAGCCTGGCTCTGCATGAACCTGAAGGCCATTGGCCAGAAAGCCCAGAGACGGTACTTCGGCTGCAATGTTGCTATCAAGTAGTAACTTATTTACAAAAACGCGATCTATTAATTCCCCCACCAGCTTACTCAGTATACAATACCACAAATCCACATATGAAAAGCGACTTGAGCACAAAACTCTATATTCATTTTCCTCAATTTTTCCTAATTTTTCCAGAAAAAAATTAGTCTGAGCAAAACATTTCTTTAGTTCTCTTTGTAATGACCATATATATTGCCTAAATTACGAGATAAATTCTTAACCTTCTATCTAATTCTGGTGGGCTACATCACAGACAATAACTTACGATATCTTAAGTCAACCAGACATATACAGAAGACTGGCACACTGAATAGCCATTTGTTTTGAAAGGATGAATAATGGGACAAGACACTCAATTTTTTTAAACCATATGTACAGACTTTACCACTCCAATGAAACAATAATTTTTGACTGGACTGTGGTCAGAGTTCGTATAGAATACGCAAGATAGAAGAGACACAATTCCACAAAATCTAACTCAATATTTCTGATGACTTATTTGTCAAGTTTCTTTTTTGCTTAGGAAAACTAGTTAATCAAAAGCAAAATAGATCACAAAATTACAACAAAAAAAGATCAAACTATATCTTGATCAATGCTGAAAACTCCCAATATCTCAGTATTAATTTTATTATTGAAAAGCAAACATACGAATTAACACAGACATTTCATCCTATCATTTAATCACAGATATGTTATATGCATTTTAGTAATGAATTCCTTTTTCTTCCTAGAACTTGATCCCAATTTTTATATGTACATTTTCAGCATTGACTTCCCAGGTGGCAACACAATGTTTGAAAATATCCTGGTGGACCTATAAACTGTGGTACGCCCAAACAATACAAAATAGATCCATCTGCCTTAATGCATGACCACACACTTAGGGACTTAAAACAACACACGTTCATTATCTGTGGGTCAGAGTCTGACATGGGTCAGATGGAGCTAAAATGAAAGTGTTGGCAGAGCTGTATTCCTTCCTGGACATTCTGGGGGAGAATCCATTTTTTTTTCCCCATGCTTTTTCCTACTTCTGGAGGCTTGCCTTCTTGGCTCGTGGCACCTTTTCTACACCTTCAAAGTCAGCAATGTCATCTCTATCTCATGCTTTGTCCAGTCACATCTCTTTCTGAACCAAGTGTGGAAATGTTCTCTTTTAAGAACTCATTCGATTAGGCTGGGCACACCTGGATAATTCAAAATAGTCTTCCCATCTCAGGATCTCCACCTTTAATCACTTCTGCAAAGCCCCTCTCACCATGTACATATTCATGGGAGCCAGGGATGAGGATTTAGTACATGCATATTTTTGAAAAGAGTAGTTTCTTACCTACCACTATAGAGCTTCTTGGTTTTTTTTTATGATGGAATTGTAAATTCTAACTCATGGATGCTCAAGACTCTTAAAGATTTTAACTCATTTTTACTATTCATTTGCTCACACATTTAGAAAACATTAACAAATCATCTATGATAAGTAATATACAAATGCAAATGCAAATTAGTGTCCTCACTATTACATCTTCTGACCTTTGATTCTCTACCTAGAGCCCTGTGTTAAATCTGTTTCCTCTACCTGAGATGCCATCTCTTGTCTAACACAAATTAAGTTCCTAAATAAATTCATCAAGATTCATTTCAAGGGCTGCCTGGCTGGCTCAGTCCGTGGATCTTGATTTTGGGGTTGTGAGTTCAAACCCTACATTGGATGTAGAAATTAGTTAAAAATTAAACATTTTTTTAAAAAGACATTTCAAATACTACCTCCTCCATAAAGATTTTTTTTTTACTATCTCAGCTGTAAGAAATCTCATCTCAAATTTTATAATATTGTTTTTACAATTTAAAGACATTTTAGCTTCTTTGTAGTTATTTGTCAATATTCCCCTCTCCTTTCAGGAATTACAAATTTCTTTAGAGTGTGGACCATTCATATTTGAATGCAGGAGGAACCAAGAATGGCAATCAGTTTATATAGACTTACCATGCATATTTATGGAAACTTTCTTTGTAAAAATATATTTGCTCATGAGTTAAAACAGTAGAAGACATCAAGAAATTTAGTTTTGTTTCAAAGTTTTACCATATTTCTACAGGAAGAAAAATTGTAAGAAAAAGAGCAAAGTAAATTAATTGGAGGTTAAGACCTTCATAGCAAGAAAAACCATGTGGTTTGCCAATTTATGAAGCCAAAATGGAGAATTATGGAGAAATTTCCCTGCAGATCTCTTGCTGCTGCCAAAGCCGACAGCCAAAATGAGGTTTATAGTCACTCATATTTTTCAACAACGTGCCTCACATTGCCAATATAGAAATGCCTCCTCTGTGACCTTGAAAATAGCCTCATCTCTTTATCAGTTTTCCATCTAGTAAAATTAGATTCTTTTCTTTTACAGTAAGTTTTTACCCAAGTTTGTAAAATACAATTCCATTGGTGGAAAAAAAAAAAAGCGTGCATTTTTTTTTCATTTTTTTAAATCAGGAAACTGAAGCAATAAAGAGCTGGAGGCTCTGCTTGAGACATGTATTTATAAATAATTTTATTTTAAGGATCTCTACAGATACCCACTCACTTTCATATTCATCCTAACAGTTGCCTCTGCTTTGCTTACCTGTTGAAGACTGGTCTTACCACATGCTCTGCTTTCTTCAACATCATTTTGAGTAGATTTTAAACTTTTATTCATTTAAAAACATTCTGTGGGTGTTGATTATGAATCTTTTCGAAACATGTCTCTACATGACAAAGTAGATTTTAAAATGTAAATTCTATCTTTAATTTTAAAAAGAAACCAATTAATTGTCTGATTTTGACTGATGTTCTCATTCTTGCTTAATTTAAAATCCCTCTTGTTAAATTTCAGCCAAGGCAAAATAATTTTATTTTTATAACAGAAGTAAGAATTTAGAAAAGGTATCGGGATGCTGGGCAGTAATGACTGTTTTGATCCATATCTGAAGACCATTTTTAGGAGCTCAAATCAAAAAGAAATTAACCTCTGGAATTTGGTGTCAGAACCACTTTGGGCTCAAATCCCAGCTCTTCCAATAACACTACATGTGGATCCATTAACTCTTTATTCTTGAGTTTCTTGATCTGGAAAATGGGAATAAGAGTTCTACCTCATAGGGATGTGAAGAGCAAATGAAGGGAAAATGCCCAGAAAATATAGGGAAAGTGCCCAAATGGTTCTTGACACAGAAGGACTAATTAAATCACGGGTACTGCTTCATCCAGATGTTAAAACAATTCCTTTCCTTGTAAACACATTTTAAAGTGGCAACAAATTAACATGAAAACATGATCTTCACCAGACTTGAACTATCTTACTATGATTAGATTTATGGAAATTTATTACAGAACTTTCTTTGGATTAGAACTATCTTGTTATTGATTAGATTTATGGAAACGTTTTGCAAATTTTTCTTTAGATTACATTTTATTTCAGCCAGAGAGATAATTTTATTTAATACAAAGAAGTAAAACAAGTAACATTAACCTGGATTTGGAAAAAAAGAGTACACAGACATCATTGACTTTTCAAAATAGAAACAAATATTGGTAATGAAACTTCTCAGATCTTCACAAACATTTTAATATCATAATCTCAAATGGACGATATTTTATTAATGACATCATCAACAACAACAAATTTCAGAAAGAAAACCAACTTGCTTTGTCAATACGAAGTTAATGAAGTGTCTCTGATCTTTTGGATATCCCTACTTCTACTTTTTAAAAAAGTTAATGCAATGTATCCCCTATTAAGAGAAAAAACAAACAAACAAACCCGTTTCTTGATTTAAGAAAGAAAAAAGAAAGAAAGAAAGACCCAACAACACCAGTTTTTATGTTGTGCCCTATCCAGCTGACACTGTCCTTTTGGAAAGCCAATGACTTGTTAGTACCCCTAGCAGCAGTGTGAACAGATGCGTCCCTGACAGGCGATGGATGGTCAGGGTCCATCTGGCCAGTACAGCTCGGACAGAAATGATGTATACAGCTTCATCAGCGAATGACTGTCATCAATCGTGGGCCATGGGTAGCGTAAATGACAGCTACACTGCAGCTGAGACCCCAGGTGTGAGACTGAGGAGGACTGATTTAAGAATGCTGGGTAATCAGGAATGTATAGGCTGCTGGACTTTAATTTGTATCTTTAACCTCCTATAAATATCCTCTATACTGTAGCAGGTATGTGTTTTTTAGTGTCTCATTATGAAATTAGCTTCCAGATGAGGGCTGTTCTTTGCTCCCTCTTAACTACTGATGACTTCAGTTCCCTGTCTCCGTTACCAAATGCATGGAGTGTCCCGACTGCTGTATGCTGTGCCCCACAATTTAATTATTACCTCATTGATTTTTCATGTATTTCAATTTTCTCTTCTTTAAGTCACAGCGGCTGTTCTGTTGGGGTGATGCTTGTTTTTCTTTCCAAGATTTCCTTATGGAATCATTTGGAGCCAAAGATGTTTTTGTTTGCCTCTTCTCCTCCCCCTATTCTGCCTCCACCCCTCCTCTGGAATGTCTAACTGTAGCCGTCTGGAGGTGGGCCTGTACATGCAGACAATCCAGAAATGAACCTTCCAGGTTTGCACCAGATCTTAAAAAGAAAACAATATTCCACTGCCTAGAAAACAATATTCCACTGCCTACTCACCAACAAAAGGTACCTGATTTTTAAATGGTCTCTCTTTAGTATGCATTAAAGATCATGCATAATTTGCATCTATTAGCATTTTATTATACCACTGGCACTGGGGAAAGGAAAATGAAAACAATTATTGTATCCTCAGAGGACATTTCTTTACTTATAACTATTTTACAATAAATCATTTTTGTTTATCAGTTTACTGGATATGGCAAATGTAGAAACACTGGAGACCGAGGGGGTTCTAAAAGCCTAGGAATTTAGAGAGCGGCCCCACATGTTTTCACTGAAAGCTCTTCAAATACTTCTAACTCATTAAAATGAATTATGTCAATTACCACCAGTAGATCTGGAAAACATTTGAATCTGATGCAAGAGGATGTTTTTCTTTTTTTTTTTTCCTTCAATACCACAGGAATTCAGTTCTCCCTAATAGAAGCAAGTTATTGTAGCTTAAACAATATCTGGATGAAATAAGGGCCAGCCTACAAGAATACCTTCCTCAAAATGGGAATAAAGTTGGATCTCTTGTATTCTGACCATGTATTAGGATGTGAGAGGCTTGGAGGAGAACTCAAGAGACCATCTGGTCCATTCCACTGCCCTCAGCAAGGGTATGCCAAAAGCATCCCAGACCCAAGAGAGGTTACTTTGTTTTTAATATACTCTCAGGGAGACTAGCACAAGAAATAATGTTGCAAACTCTTTAGGCATTCCTCTCTCCCCTCCTCCGACACAGATTTTTTTGAAGTATGATATTTCTAACATATTCCACTGGTCTTAGTGATACACAAGGCCAGTATCCCACTCCAGAAAAGAAAGAATGCATCCATTTTTTCTTTTATTTCTTTTTTTTTTTAAGATTTTATTTATTTATTTGACAGAGAGATAGAGAGAGAGCACAAGTAGGCAGAGTGGCAGGCAGAGGGAGAGGGAGAAGCAGGCTCTCCGCTGAGCAGGGAGCAGGACGTGGGGCTCAATCCCAGGACCCCAGGATCATGACCTGAGCCGAAGGCAGCCACTTAACCGACTGAGCCACCCAGGCGCCCCTTTTCTTTTATTTCTTATAAAGATGATTTAAGTATTATTTTAGTGGCCAATGCAAAACTCACTATATCCTACTAAAGAATTGTACACAAAAATATATAGTTATGTAAGAAGTTAGATGTAGAGATAATATCAGAACAAGGCTGCAATATTTTGGAGACAAATTTTAAGGATGTGAAGTGCCTTATTTGTGAATTGTAGAATAACATTAGAGTGGCAGAATCATCACATAAATTAGCACTCATGCTGGTATTGAAAGATAGCGGAGACAGAGAGGGAGAGAAAGAGAGGAAAGAGGTTTGATTGAGCTAAAAAAAAAATGCTATAGATATTTTGTTTTCAAGCCTGAAAAACATCTTGATCATGGCTTTAAAGATGGAATAGTATATCTCTCACTATTAAAGATAACACACCAACTAATGCCTGCAGTTTGGAAATAAGACCGAACAAATCAGAGAAGTCTGTTTATACTAATGAGCAGAAATCTAAAACTTTGTGTCTTAGGATGGCAATAATAAACATAAATGAATGAAGAGGTATTTCAAATAAAATTAGAGTTGCAGTACTCAGCAGTGATCTGTGTGGTTCACAAATACTGTCATAAGCTTAGATATTCACTAAAAGTTAATTTCTTACAATAAAAAAAGGTGATCTTGACAGTAAAAGGTCCTGACTTCATCAATTTGCTATCTGATTTGGCTTCAGATATTACTTACTATTTAGACAGAGTCTATATATTTCAGTATGATAAATGTAGATTTTAGAGAACATAATTTAATAGACATTTGTGGACAATGAAGTGCTTGTACAACTATTAGCAACCTTAGGTTTCCACAATTTCTATACTAAATATTCTCTGTGTACATCTATCAATAAATATTACTATTTTTATCTAAGACTTCAAAAGTTATTCATTAGCTTTGGACCAATTTCCTCTCCCTGTCCCATCGCTAAGTTGGAGAATGATTTTTCACCTGTTGCTACTCCCACACTTACAGGGACAAGAGTAGCATACCTTCTGTGTATTTCTACAGGGATCCACTGCCCTTTCCATGCCCTGTTCTCTCAAAACCAAACTCTGATAAGGATCAAGAACAAACAACAGAATCTTCTAGAAACACAATTTAAACATTTTAGTTCCTTAGTAAGTGCTCTACTTTTGGATCTTTTCCTTTTTGAATTTTTTTTTTAATTCTGAAATTTCATGAAAGTGTTGCTGTATCTCAGATGTGGGTTTTTTTCCTCTCTTTTTTGGAATGGCTTTCCTAATCTAGAGAGACCTAGTAGGATTTAGTAAGTTCAGCAAGAATTCAGAGAAAAGGAGACATTAAGGTCATACAATTCTGTTTCCAGTTCAGACAGCTGGAATCTTAGTGACACCCTGGTCCACTGTAGGTGAAAAGAATAGGGGAGAGTATAAGGATGGGGTGGCTAAAGCATCTGCTAGTAATAATGTGTCTGTTAGCCTAGTGTCTCATTTGGGAACATGAGGTAGCTGATGAAGATGTGGGATTTCTGTCAGTACTAATGCTCTGTTTCTCTATTTGAAAATGGAGAAACATCCATTTTTGAGAAGAGCTGCGGTATTTCAGAATAAAGAAAAAAAAGACCTGGACCCTCCTTTGTGATGGTACCAGGTAGGTTCTCGGTTTGAGGTAGTATAAGGACCACTGAGGGTTTTTGCATCTGTGCTTAGGTTTATATCTTTAGTTGATCATTTGAAATAATTTACGAAAGCACGTGTTTGCTCTTTCCTTAGAAAGAAGTTGGAAAAAGTCTATAGATCCATTCAAATCAGCCTAGACTTATACATCAAATGCTTGAAAGAAATTAGTGGAAGTTTAACAGAAATAGAAAGTATGATCTGTTTGGTCACTTCCCTTAAGAAGAAATTCTGTGGGCAGGGACACAGGAATCAGCAGCAGGCAAACCTGCTGAAGTAATTTTCAATAGAGGAAACCATAGAAATTTGAAATCCTTTTAATTCACTGTTTATTTAAAAAAGATCATAGAGTAAAGCAGCCATATGTGGATCATACATGAAGCATAGGCAGACACTTTCTCTTTTACTTTATCCTCAAATTCAGGGTACTTACCACGAAGTCAAGCACAATGTAGGAGCCTAATCAATATTCATTAACTACATGATCAGTCTTTTTTTTAATCCCCCAGTTATTTAATTCATTGCATTAAAGGCTATGCAAATCTTGTAGCAGGTCATTTTGCTTAACTCTGTAAACAGACAAGCTAAGACTGATACAGAGGGCTGACTGTAGAGTGAGCTGTCTCACTAGTTCAGAATGATTACCTTTGAGTTGTATTCTAAATGGTGGCCAACCTTAAGAAATGAGCAAAACTGGCAATTAGATGGGACCGAGCACAGTTCCCCAGAAGATGGCAGCTACAATGCAAGAAAAATGAGGAATGAGACCTTTACATTATTTGGGATTTAATGATTTTTAAAATAACCTCAGAAAAAGTCTTAATATTATCCAATATCAGAAGGGATTTCTTTCTTAATGTTGGACTTGGTTTCTAGCTATTGAACTATTGAATACATGTCATTCTCCAGTTTCAGAGACTTAAGCAAATGGACCAAGAGAATTGGACACATTTAGCAGGTTTTTTTTATCAGCCCAACACCCTTTAGCCAAGAGCCAGTGGAGCCCAACATCATGGCACATTTCCCCACAATATACTCACACTCAACCAGCACCTAGGAGGGAAAAGTGTGAGGGCTATTGAGCACTGAGAATTTTTCCAATGAATCACAATTATGTGAACACCTGTGCTAACTAAGTTTGTGCTGATCCACTGTGAAAATTTGCAAAGTGCTCAACAGCCCTGAGAATTTCTCATTTATTATCTCGGGTGGGGTGGTCCGCGGCTGCACATTAGGTTGCAGTGTGAAGCATGTACGGACACGCATTCAAGACCTCATCTAGGACCTTTTCATTCTACCTGCAGGGTACAGCTGTGCCTCTTAACAGGCCAGAGTTCTGCTTCTGAATTTCTGCCCAGAAAAGTTAAGGGCAAATACAAGAACCCTTCATCTGCAAATGAAATGATTGTAGAACATGCAATACCTTTACTTACATGTCGAGAGGAATTTACTGTAGGATTTATCTTGGGAAGAACCTGATGATCAGTGATATCTTTATGAATACAGGATCATCATATATTAACCAACTGAAAAAGTGTCTGACCTCTAAAGGATGAGAATGGACTTTACTCCTAAACATGGCTTTTGAACAACCATTAATTTATTTTTTTTCTTAAGACATAAAGAAAAGATCCCAAAGAATCTATAGGTTAGTTTATTTTTAGTCAATGATTGATGAGAATAGGAAAATAATTTGTGAATAAAGTCATCAAAACAGCTTGTCAAAGGCTGGACATAAGCAGTGAAATTGAAATCAGTGAATACGCTGGACACACAGGGACAAGTGTCGATTCCACAGTAAAGGTTTCACATATGCCTGGGCCAGTGGCTTTCTTTGAAAGTGTTTTCTGTCTCGAAAACTATAAACTACTGTGTGGTCTCTGAAATGTTAATGCAATGTCGAGAACAGAGTTTTTCCGTGTAGCTCTGTAGACAAATTGATATATTTACCAAAGATTCTTTGGTGAAATATCCATTTGTTACTTTGAATAATTAAGTTTTTTTTTATACTTTATTTTTTAAAGTTTATTTATTATTTATTTATTATTATTATGAATAATTAAGTTTAATAGGAGACGATAAATTCAAGGATAGGAATATAAAGACTAGGGACTACCCTGGGAGTGTAAAGTTCTATTTATTAAGTGATATGCTAGACTCTGGAACTTCATCATTTCCAACAACATCATGTTCTTACCAGTAGGAGAAATGCCCAGAGTCTGCTGTGGCTAGTGCGGTTGTCACTGAAGCCAGTTTGGTGCTAGATAGTAGACGACATGATGAAAGGGCAGCACTGCAACCCTCGAGCAGTGCTGGGATATGAATGTCGGTGGGAGGCACTCAGGAGAAGCATCCGTGCTGGGTACCCCTGGCTTGATGCCAAAGATTTTCCTCAGAAATACTAACATCTTTCTGCAGCTGGGCCCATGACACCCATCTCTAGGAGAGGAAAGTGTGAGGTTAGGGGAGTGTATGAGGAGGAGAGAAAAGCATCAGCAGGTTGGACTAGATCCATGAATCACCTACTTTCACCTAAAGATTAGATGTATTGGGTTTTATGAGCACCAGCCATATGCTAAGCACTTAACACACATGATCTCATTTAATCTTCATTACAGCATAAAATGGAAGTGGGTTTTATCCCATTTTGCAAGATAAAAAAAAAAAAAAAATGAAAGCTTAGGTTAACTGATCCACATTTATGTCAGAGTCAGACTTGAACCCTTGACTAGCTGACGCCAAAACTCAAGACTTTAACTACTACACAATACTGCCTCCCAGTGGCTGGAATTTGGTAAACATTCAGCCAAGGTCAGCTACTGAAGTTGGTGTTTTTCTTAGGGGAAACTGAGCTCAATTCTTCAAATTGAGCTCAGTATCTCAAAGACACGTAGAAAGTGGCCTTGCTCATCAGAATTATTGACATGTTGGCTGTCGCTTATATAAAAGTGGCTGGTTCAAACCGAGTTCCAAGTGTGATTGTGAGCAAACAAATAGGTGACTGTATTGTTTATGAAGCAAATATTTTGAATTAATTCCCACCCAAATATAGACGTCCTTGGTGTTTCCCTGAAGCATAATCTGCGCAAACAGACTTGCGGCAAGCACAGAAGTGCTGCAGTGTCAGCATTGTAAAATTGTATGAGTATTGCCTTTAGTGGCCAAAAAGCATAAAATAAAATAAAATGTAAAGAGATAAATAAAAACTCGAGGAAGAAAAAAAAAACACATCTTGTACAAGGCTATGAGATACGTATTAGTTCATAGAGTATGTCTTGAGGTGTTAAGGGAATTTCTTTTTGAGTTTTAAATTAGAGTAAAGGCAAAAGAATATGTGTAAAAGAAGGGACAAGACTTAGCTGTACACAGAAAGGCTTAGCCAAGGGCAAAATCCTAAAGTAGGTACTTTTCATGTACACGCCTAACACACACACACACACACACACACACAGAGTTGTTCTTCAATGCCTTTTCCTCAGCTCTCACTATCCTCTCTCCTCAACCTCCAAAGCATTCACTATTTGGTGCTTCCTCTGGTCCCCTGTTCTTCTGCACTTCAAAATCCCACCAGACAGCTTCTTACAGTATAGATTTTTCTTCTCTTCACCCATCAAAATATGACAGTGAACTATTCCATTTTCCCCCAAGCTATTGTTAGGTAACTGGTTAACAGCTCATATGAACATATTTCTACTAGATCTCAATGAATGATAAAAGTTTAGTGTGCTATTTTCCTTAATCATATTTATCTCACATTATGAACTCTTCTGGATAAAATGCCTCAAGTCAAAGGAATTAAAATTCCAAATGAAGGGAATTTCGGACCCTGTGACAAGTTGGTGGGAAAGAGATTTCTGCAAGGCTGTTTTTGCCCCGTGGTTCCCTGAAATATGTTTTGAATGTTGATGTTTGCTTTACCTGTGTTTAGAGCTGACCACAGTGAACAGGTGTATTGAAAAATTATATCCCTGAGAAGAGAGGTCACTGATAATGGCGTTAATGCTGCTGGTTCTTACTTCCTACTAAACAGTGCTTCAGTATGCAACATGTTACACTTGATGTCTGGTAAATGGATATTAGTGACCTTGAGTCAACCATCTTTGCCTTCTTTAGACATCTCATAGCACTGTAACATTTTAAATTTATAGTTGTGTTTACTTTTTAAATGGAGTTTGGAAGTCTTTAAACTAGATAGATAGATTGAAATGAAGACACAAAAGAGCCTGGAAATGCTTGGATTGACACCACATATCCCACCAGTTTTAATATAACTCAGCAGTTAATGCACTGAGATAGCAGAACCATTAAGATCTATCACATTAATACATAATTCGGGATCTGTGAATCATTGACACGGTACATTGCCACGTCCTTACCATCCACCATGTCAATGCATTGTTTTTATGATATTAACTGAATCTGGGCTATAAGCTTTAAAAGTTTCGGATGGGTATTAAAGAGGGCACATACTGAATGGAGCACTGAGTGTTATACGCAAACAATGAATCATGGAACACTACATCAAAAACTAATGATGTTATGTATGGTGATTAACATAACACAATAAAAATAAATAAATAAATAAAAGTTTCTGGACCAACTTCTTCATTCATTATGAAGAGGATATAGTTTCCGGTAGCTCTAGCCTTTACTAGACACGCAGAGGTTCTCTTCCTTTCCCCTGACTTCTCTCCGCCACTGTGGCCGACATCATCATGGTCTCTTCCACATTTACGTTTACAAGACTGCCAAAGGATGAATTCTTCCAAGGAGGGGTGTAATTTACAAAAAAGGCTCATTGTGTTGTCACTGTCGTATTTTGTAACATTTTAAAATGTGGTTTTAAACAACAACAAAGGTCTTTAGTATAAAAATTAAAACATCACAAGCCAGAAAGGAAAGGATTCTTCTCTTTCATCCCCTAAATTACACAACACAGGTGGCCTTGTTCTCAGTTGGACAATGCATCTATGAATCGTGTTATATTCGTATGCATGATGGAAACCTATGTAGCAATCACAATAAATGAACCAATTCTACATGCAACGACGCAGATAAATCTTGAAAACATAATGGTGAGTGAAAAAGCAAGTGGCAGAGTGATGACATTAATGTAAGTTCAAAATCATAGAATGGTATGTTATTTATGGATATTTACATATGTAGTAAACATATACAAACATGGACGTGAAAGTTACCAATTTTAAGACAGTGGCTATTTTACCCTTAGGAACATGGGAAAATAGAAGTAAAGGAGCTTCATGACATCAGTTGAGGGCACAAAGTGGGTTTCCAACACTCTCTGTAACATTTTATTAGGAAAAAAAAGACTTCAAACAGCTATGTAAAACTTTCTATAATGCATTAACATTTGCTAAATCTTAGTGAACATGAGTGTTTATTATTCTCTGTACTTTATGTGTTTGAAACATTTCATATGTGTTTGAAATATTTCATAACAACAATAATGAGAATGATAAAGGAAACTTCCAGTTTGAAATGGAACTAGCTAGTCATTCTCAATACTGTCTCTTCCAACTTTTCCCTCACATTCCCAAGGAGAGATGAGACAAGATGAAAGGCCACAGTTCAAACTAAGGCATGCCAGCAAGTTAACTCTAGAATCCTAGAATCTGGGAGGAGTTCATAGTATAACTGCAGCGGGACTGAATGGAGAAAACTTGCCCAGTATTTAGGTAATAGCAGCCTATGTTTGATTTGACCCCTGGCGAACAGAAGTGTGTATGTGTAGTAGGAGGGCTGTGGGTGTGGGTGGTGATGCCCAAAACAGAACTATTTGTTAAAAATAAAATGAAACGTGCTTATTGGAATATTTTGAAAATACAGAAAGGACAAAGTAGGAAAGAGGCAACCAGGGTTATACTGTGTAAAGCTAGCCAGTCCTGCTTTCAACCTCAGAGCTATTGTGGCTTCCGGCAGTAGAAAAAGAAAGGAGATGTTCAATGACACTTCTGTAATTGATTGTACAATGAAGAGGTGAGATACACGTATATATGATCTATACGTGTGATCTATGTATATGATATATATATTATGATAGAATATTTTCTTTCCACATGAAATTTTTTTTTTCAAAATCTCTTTATTGCCTATTCTTTTCTTAACTTTAGTTCCCTATAGAAACATTCAGTGTCTGGAGAATAAGAAAGAGGGGGAAAAGGGCTTTTTAAATTAAAAAAACCACGAAAGCATGCCACAACTTTGTTGGAAAAAACCAAACTTACATTTTGGGGCTCTACCTTTAAACCAAGTGACTTTATTGGCATAAAGGGACATTTGTGGAAAGAACTAGAATGCCAAAATGAATTTCTGGATGTAGAACTTCTTCCCCTACTTTTATATCGAGGATTTTTTTTTTATGATCAGATCATATATTCCTCAAAAAAAAAAAAAAATGGTTTTAAAGGAAACTCTGGTCCACCTTTATCTCTAATGGCCCGGTTGGGAGTTGCTATAATAATCCTCTTGCTTTTATGTGGCCATCTGGAGGCCTATTAAAAGGAGTATCTAAAACAGACTCCCCAAGTGTGCTGAGTTTGTACGTGTTCACCAAGTCACCAAAACAGGAGCATTTTTCCTACTGCAGGGAGAAATGACCCTTTACAGAGAGGGGTGGGGTTGGGGGGTGTGGAGAGAGAAAAGACACAGAACCAGCAAGAGGCACAGCTTGACCTTTTCCCCTTGCCATTGTGCACAAGTAGTAAGAATAGTGGTTGATTCTGGTGCATGTATTTCAAGGGTACAAAGATCTACAGCAAGGTTTCTTTACACCTCTGGGGCTCTGTGATGAGATGGAAGAGGTTAGGGAATGTGGGAACGGGAAACATTGAGAATTTAATGAAGCATCATGTTTCAACTGGATAATATTCCGTTTTGATTTGTGTGGAAAGCAAATATGAAGTATTGAAATAATATTTCAAGTTCCCAGTTTTGTGGCTCACATGGATATATTTTTCTTGCCTTTCTGAAAACTGCACCTTTCATCAAAAGTCTAATCCAACAGAGTTTAGGACATAAGGGTAGGTTGTGAAATGGAATTAGATAAAAGTTGGCATTTGTCTTCGGTAGATTATTAAAATCACCGCGGTAAGAAATCTGCTCATAAAGATGGAACAAGTTAGCAGGGGCTGGATATCATTTGTCCAAAATAGAGTCTTTTCTCTACACTCATTAACCATCTCTCCCAGTAATGTGGTTGAATCCTATTAAACCTGATACATCAAAAATTAAAAAAAAAAAATTTAGTTGCTGTTTCCAACTGCATTACAACTCAGATCCAGGACCGAATAAGATGCATTCATTGCTTTACTGCTTCACCGAAAAGCCACTCTTAAAACATAATTCCTTAATGAAGTCCGTTAATTTGTTCGTGGCAGTACACAAGCTGTTCAAAATGACACAGAATTGCACTCTGTTTTCTAACCCCTGCAGTTTCTTCTGTTAGTCACTCTGTCTTGTGTTGTTATCCCATGGATAGTAATTATTTTATAGTGGCTGTAATTAGGAGAGAATTAGGCTTGGTAAACAAAACCTGCCTTCTCCTGTTAATAGCTAAGGATAATAAATTTGGCTCTGACATTCACTATATTTGGACAAGCCTTGGCCTACTTCCAGTTTTCCCAATAAGAACTTTATTATATAATTATGCCTTGGAGGGGCTCATATTACAAGGTAATTTTTTTTTTGTAAAGACACATATTGCATGGCTTCCAGCCAGTAAATGATATACTGTAATATATGCCTCCAATAAATGTTTTAAGCAAAACCTCTCTAAGCAATATTCTGCTGGAGCTACACACTGCTCTTCGGCATATATTATTTACGGAATTTGTGGAGTTTTTCATAATGTAAATTATTTCCTTTACTCACATTGTCTAATATTATGACAAGTCACTAAAAAGGGGGCTTAAATTGTTTCTATCAGCCAATGACATATTTGGGTCCTCAATTTCCCATACCCCAGTCCCTGACGCTGGTATCCATCAGAAGGTACCGAAAAAAAGTGTATGTAAGCAACATGCCATTCTTTTGTAAAGATTGGCTCTTATTTTGCACAAGTGATGCTATATTTTCTTGAAACAATTGATATCCTTTTCCGTTTTTAACACAAGTGAAATAAAATTATTGTGTCCCACTGCAAGCCATATCCCTGATGATTCATTTGCCTTTGGTTGAACCCTAACTGAAAAGGTCACTCAAACTTGTATAGATCCACAATAATACATGACATCACAAAGCGCTAAAGTGAAGAAAACAACACTGAAAATAGGTTCAAAAGCAAAATCATAAAAATACAACATTTACTTGGAAAAATCGTGAGAAAAGAGACCTAAGTATCATTAATTTCATAGCAAGAAAAAAAGTCCATGTAAATGTAAGGAAATGCAAAGGAAAGACATAAGATATTGGTTTTTTAGAAGTTAAATTCAAATGGAATACTTCTTAAGTTTTTTCATATTCAGCATAAAGAGTTTACAAGGAAGGACAATAGCATTTTCAAAGGTACTTTGGAATTTTTTTCCCCACTCAGACTACGTTTAAAACCTGATGTAAAGTGAAAAATTAAAACAGCTTATACACATAAAATCCACCCCCTAACCCGGAAGAAAAAAATATGTCTTAATCATCTGCAAACTAAAGGCAAGAATTTCATCACTGGGAATAACTCGATATCTGCCTCAGTTACCCCCATTCCCTTAGCATGTGTATCAGCGCCCCCTTAAAGAAGGAGCTGACTGGTTTTTGAAATGGTTATTAACTATTGATTAGGGCTTCCCGGTTTATTTGGTCAGATTTTCAAAGGGCCCTGATGTGAAAGTTCATATGTATTGTGCCATGTTCAAAAAGTCTTTCTTCAAGTGAGATTCCGTTCTGATTCTGGCCTCTCTGTTCCCATTCCTGGCTGCATTTATTCTTCTGCTAAAGTAGAACCCTCACTCTCAGCAGAGGGCGACTTCAATTGTGTTAGGTATGTTCTAGAATCAGAAATTTCATTGACCTCCATTCTCCCCATTTCTGCCCTGGGGTTGACCACAGCATGGAACCAAGAGACCTCTCTGATTATTTTTATAAAGTTCTCTACTTATTTTCACAAAGTCTTGCACCTAAAATAATGAATGAGTGTCTATTATATTTCTGTTTGCTAAATAGCACAGAGTTTAGGCATTCAAATTTAATGCTCCCTTTAGGAAAAGTAATTACAATTATTGTTCACTTCCAAGAATACCATTCTCTGACAGTAAGGTTGCACTATCAAAAAATGCATATTCTAAGCTGACATGATTGCTGGGGAAATTATTGGTAATTCAGTTCAATGGAGCATTTATTGAGTATCTACTACATCCACTGAAGTGTCATAAAAACAGGAAAATTTTAAGTAGGTCAGGTTTGTTTTCCTGCTAATTTAAGTAGCTTGAAGCCCTTAATGCAAGATCTTGCTTATCCTCGGGAAATTCCAGAAGGATGTCGAGGAAAATCCTGTCTCCCACATTGGCAGTGGTTGCTAATGCTACTGCAGTTTCTTTTCTTCTTTGCTCTTCAGAAGAAACAAAAGCACAGTGAGATTAAGTGGCACGCTCAAAACAATGCAGTAAATCAATGGTGAAAGATTGTCCAAGACCAGTGATTCAGAAACCAATCCTCTATGTGTAGCTCCTGTCCTGTCATATTAGAATTATGCCGATAAGCGCTCTAATTAGAAAAAAAATATTAATTTTACTACTGCTGATCAGTAGGTACTAAATCTTCATTCCTTATAGTAACAGTAGTCACAAAAATAGAGCAAGAAAACGGGGAAGTATGGCAGGTTTGTGTGTGTATATTTTCCTCCTAAGAAAATGACCATTATGGAACTAACATCATTAAATGACAGTTTTCACATTTTAGCTAGAAAAAGAAGTTATGTCTCAGGGTGCTTCTCTTTTTTTTTTTTTTTTTTAATAATGGAAAGTACCTTTATTAGGATGCAGAGATTACCATTACTGTACTACCTAAGTGGCTGAAATAATTATTTTGATGAGTCTGTAAATAGACTGTCAGAGAGACTCTTTGGATTTTGAAGGCACGTATTGGCATTAAAATTGAAGTCTTTTTGTCTCCATACTGAATTTGAAAAAAAAAAAACCACAAAAATAACGACTCGAAAAATGACAGAATCATAGACACTAGAGATTTGGAAAGACCTATGAAGTCATCTCATTTAGCCCCTCTCACGTGGCTTTCTAAGAGACATTTGTGCACTGACATTTAGCATGCTTCTAGAATTGTGTGTTCCACTTCCGAGGAGACACTTGCACTGTATCACTCTGAGGAGAGCAACCTTAAGTCTTGACTTGCTAACCCGCCGTGGTCTTAGCCCTGTATGCAACACACTGGCCAGGTGAAGATCTTTTCTTTTTTCCCCTTCTGTGACCTATTATGTCCTTGAGATCTCCTGCTTACAAAACTCCCTTCTAACTTCAAAGCGTATGACAGTCCTATGGAGTTGGGTCATGATTTGGCCACTCTATTAAGTTGTTTTAATCCATCCTCATAAATCAATCCCTTTAGCTCTTTATCATGGTGGTGGCTGTTTTGTGACACCTTCCCAGTTTTTGACACGATTCTTATATTGGAATCTCTCCTCCCCAGGCAGAATCCTAGGTGAGGACTGTGTCTTGGCAAGTACAGAGTAATCATACTGTCCTATAACCCTGAAGGTATTAGTACACTGAAGTGTTGAACGCAGAAGCTCCTGAATTGAAAGAGGTAAAGAAAACCTCAGTCGTAGTATTTTGCTGACCTTTTATCCTATACAGTGCATTCACTACAGAAAGCATCCCCATCCTAACACAACGCACAATAATATATGGTCTTGCTGGAAAAGACCAAAAAAGTCAGTTTGTATCAGAGCAGTTAACTTGGCTTCCACAATTCCTCCCCTGCTGCTCTCCTAGTCCCACTTCGGCTGTATTTCACTCCATTAACTACAGCAATGGGTATTTGCTCTCAATAAATGTGTGTGGGTGTGTATATGTGTTTGTATTTGAAAAGAGTTTATGCAGACAACTCCAAATAGCTCCAAAAGTGATTGTACAATTAAAGAAACTATTTCCCTGCTGTTGAAGGCTATTTCTTAAAACATAATCTGTCAGCCTAGGCTACTGAGATTGATGTTCTGAATACATTTTTCTCTTTAAACCCTAACGAAAGATCTTCTTCAAGTCTCTGCCCTAACTTCATCACTCTTATCCTCGATCTTTCTTGTAGTCTGATTGTGAGATTAATTCCCAGAGGGCTATCAACATCCACTGTGGCTGTTAAAGAAACCGGTTCAGGTTCGGGTCTTGTAAGGTTCTGAACTCTCTGTAGACTGTTCCAAGCACTTTGAACTGAAGTTTTGAATTTTTCTATTAGCTAGTGGAAATGGTAAAAGGAGCTCTCACACAGTGACTTCCAACTGCGGTGAGCTTGGCACAATCTGATCTGCTTCGACGGGGCAAAGAGCAATTTGGGGTTTACCTGGGAAGGTTACTATAGTCACAACATGTTTGAGTTTTTTCTGGGAAAAGATAGTATTTTGGACACAGTCTTAACACTAATAACTTGACATGCAAGTTGGATTGGCTCTGTTTTATATTGACAGACATGTGCCATGCGATGGGAGGGTTCAAAAATTTGCTTGAGAGTATCTGTGGTCATGACTCTGTAGCTAATTAAATCAAGAAAGTTCAATACCTTTGTCAATTGAAATTTTGAGAAAATATTGAGAAAGCCAACATAATTTCTTAAGCTGGCATTCATATGGAAGGCCAGGCATAAGCTTTGTGAAATGTACCTGAAATGTTATCCTAAAGCGTTCAGTAGAGAAAGATGAGTAGTACATTGGTGTCCAAGCTTTTAAGAATTTTGGGAGACATTTCTTTACCTAGTAGATGCCTCTCCTCTCTCTGTTCAGCAGTTCCAAGGGTGTCTTTTATAGGGAATAAGGCCTTACACATCTTAAAGTGAGGTTTATACTACAAATATATCCAGCAACATTTTAGTTTAAACTAAGCTCTAAATGGCTGATCATTTATAATGCAGAGGTCTTAGTGAGGAAGCAGAAAGGCCCCATAAGAGGTGTTATTAAGACAGAAACAAGAGACCTAACATTGTAAGGACAAACTTTACATTTTTCTTAATTGCAACTTTCTCAGATCAAGGATTAGGTGACTTTGAGAACTCCCTAAACCTCAGTTTCTTTATCTGTAAAATGTGAGGTTAGAGGTGATGTGTTCAGTAGCTTTTTTTTTTTTTCCCCTCAATATGAAAACCACACCTCCTTCTTAGGTAGCTTCTACCTTTTGGACTACAAGGATGAGAACCTACCTTCACTGGCCCAGTCTGAATCTCTTTCTAAAGAAGTTTAATTTAAGCAGAAACATACAGAGTAAGATAGAGTCAGCTACCCCATGAAGGAGGCACCTGGAGAGAATGTACACTAAACCCATCCACTGCTGAGGTCCGCACCCCATTTCTTTCTTCTTGGAACTTGATAGCCCAGCCACTCTTTCAATTTTATGAGCTGTCTTTGTAGACTTCCCATAATCTCCCTTCTTGCTCTTTTGACTTCAACCCCATGAGAGTCCATTTTTGATGCCTCCAACCAGAGCACATTAATTGATGCAATCATCTTGCTGC
Source organism: Halichoerus grypus (assembly GCF_964656455.1). Classification (NCBI taxonomy): domain Eukaryota; kingdom Metazoa; phylum Chordata; class Mammalia; order Carnivora; family Phocidae; genus Halichoerus; species Halichoerus grypus. The sequence continues at coordinate 127,611,920 of NC_135715.1, forward strand.
AAAATATCTCATTGATGCAATAAGAGAGGCCCTTCACTATCCCAGTGGTTCTTTACTTTGGCTGCATAATAGACTGACATGATGGGGAAAGAGATGTTAAAAGCAAACAATATTGAGTTCAAATCCCAGCTATGCACCCCTACTCATGTCACTTACTCGGTTTCAACTTTAGTTTCTTCATCTGTTACATGGGGATCCTAATATGCACCTTGAAGTATTAATAAGATTATTCATTGAAGATGGCAACTCTGTATTAAGGCACCTTTGTTCACCTTTCTTTTTTCTTTCTTTCTTTCTTTCTTTTTTTTTTTTTTTTGAGAGAGAAACAGAGAGAAAGCACTCAAGGGGGGAGGGGTGGTTAAGAAGAGCAGAGGGAGAGAGAGAATCCCAAGCAGGCTCCACATCCAGCAAGGATCCCGAGGGAGGGCTTGAAATCACAATCCTGAGATCATGACCTGAGCTGAAATCAAGAGTGTGAAGCTCAACCAACCGAGCCGCTCAGGAGCCCCTGTTTGTTCACCTTCTAACTCAGTGCATAAGTCACAGTAGGCTAGTCCCAACAAACACGGGGGCCGGGGTTGGGGGGCGGTGGTAAAGAGGCAGACTTGGGTTTCAGTTTCTGGTCTACTTTTTCCTATCTCCATGACCCTCAGAAAGTTTTTAAAAACTCCTCAGTGGCAGTTTGCATATCTTTTAAAGAGGTGATAACAGCCACTACCTTTTAGTGTTGCTGTGAATATTAAATGATATGCAAACATGTAGAAGCCAATATTATTACTATTAATACGGACAAATGTTTGCTGAAACAATTGAAAAGTAGACTTCAAGTAATGTACCCAATAAATATCGATGAGCTATTATTACACATCAGAAACTGTTCCAGATATTTATCATTTCCATTTCATTGGAAAGATTACCTGTACTGATTTTCTCCCGTGCTATATAAAATACTGACTGTAAACTTCAAAAGGGCATTCAAAATACACATTCCAGTATATCTCCCCAAATACCTGTCATACTGGCGTTCTGTCCCTTAAGCGAGGTAAATTCAATTCTGCCTCTGGGCCACCATCATTGCTGATCCCTCTGCCATATGTTCTTCCTCCAGGTTTTTAAATAACCGGCCTCTTTCCTTTATTCAGATCCAGCTTAAGTGGCATCTTCTGGATGATCAGTCTTTCCCTTTCGCACTTACTACTTTATTTCTTCCATTGCACTTATCCCCACATGAAGTCATCTTTGATTAAATGTTCATATATAGATATATATGTATATTGCCTGTGTCCCTCCACCAAATTATAGCCCCCATAAAGATAAGGATTATATTTTCTTTGCCTTAGGTCCCAACATGTCATAGTTGCTCATTATTATTATTTTTTAATGAATGAATGAACGGCTGATGAATGTAATTTGGGGGAATGCTTAGTTGGTACTTGGCAACTTATCAATCAATAGTTTGGGCTTATGAAATACCGGTCTTTACATTTCTCTAAGAGAAGAAACAGCATGGATGACTTTGCTTACTTGATGGCGTCTGAGCAGAAGCCAGCAGAAGGTAAACTGACATGCGAGTGTGCTAATTAGTTACATCTGCCCTGGTGCTGGCAGCCACCGGAAGGTGAGTCTGTTGAGGGTTTCGGGAGAAAATGTGGGGTCCTTGGGGTGGTGAAAAGCAATCCAAGTTCTCTCTACAATCCCCGCGGGGTTCATTCGCTTGCAAGAGTGACATCAGTGCACTCAATTGAAACTACCAGATTCAGTGAGACGAGCACTAGACGAAAGTGGCAACCACATGTTTCTCCTTAGCGATGGTCCTGGCTGCTGACCGACTCCAGAAAAGCGTTAGGCAGGCTGGGAACTTGAAAGGCCAGAGCAGCAACTATCTTTTGTCATGTTTTTCATAACAAATAATAGCACGTTGTGGAGAAGCACAAGGGAGAAGGATGCCAAGCAGGGCCCCTGAAAATAAAACCAAGAATTCCTGAAGATACGGAGGTTAACAAAGGGAAAATGCAGCTGTTGTGAATGCGGTTTGTGTCCAAATCATCCATCCGGTGCCTAGCGGACGCCTTCGCTTTGCTCTCGCTGTCCCTGAGCAGAGGCGAGAGGGATGCTGGTAATAACAAAGACGGTCCCCGATGATGGCAAGTCTAATTACAGGAGGGAAAAAAAAGTGCAGGGAAGAAAGAGTTTGGTTTTCCCAAGACGTCATTTTATTACCAGCCTGACAGGGCAACTTTAGGGGTCATTTCTTTACGGTCACTAAAATACCAAAACAGTCGGAAAAATAGCACAGAGGCCATAGCCGAAGCCCCTGATGCTTTATTTCTGAAAACATTTTCCCACAATGGCAGCTTTTAAAAATTGTTTTTCTCCTTTTAATTAAAGAAACAATTTTGTTCCTCTGGATGTCTGCAAATAGTCACCAGGATAAAAAGAAGAGGTAGAGTGGGAGGAGAGAAGTGAAGAAATAAACACACATGCACACAGAGAGAGAGAGAGACAGAGAGAGGGAGGGAGGGAGGGAGGGAGGGAGGGAGGGAGGGAGGGAGACCCAGAGGTTTAAAGCATTAAGAAAAGAAAAATATAATACCATTTTTGGGGAGAAATTTTCTGTAAAGTAGGAAAATGTCTTGCCATGTATATTAAGTTAGATTTTTCTTGAATGAGTAATAATCTTTTAAAATGTCTGTCCTTAATCATTAAGTATGCTAAAAAGGAAAAGATAATGAATGCTATAAATCTAGAAAAGATTCTTCTGAAATAGTACTATTTTTCCCACAGATTGTTCTAGTGAAAGACATTGATTACAGTTATCACACAGTTATAAATGAATACATTGTCATTTTTCTTAGTATTAATGATAATCTCACTTTTTATTAACTCAGACAGGACAATGTCAATTAGTCTGAATTCATGAGGATTTACCATGTACATAGCGAAATGTTTAGAAAGAGGAGGCAAACTATTTGTTAAGCACACATATTGAAACTACAAAATCCTCAGAATATCTACTACAGAGTTGCTTGTAAAGCAAATTTCTGCATATCAGATCTTGCAATTCCATTTCTTCCTTTATAAAATCTGACATACTTCTACTGAGAAAACTTGGAATCACAGAGCTTCAAAATCCCATTCAATGATACCGCAAACCTTTATTAGTTGCACATGAAATAGTAAAGTGATTTTTTTTTCTGATAAAATAACAATTATCAGCACTCAAATTACATAATACAATATATATTCTAACTGTAAATTCCTGAAACCATGTTTTTTACTTGTTTGCTTTTGTTTTTCCTCTTGCCTCAATGGTACTGGAAAATGTGGCATAAAAGTGAAAATCTTTAGACCCTTTGCTGTAACAGGCATATTATTTCACTACCTTAGGCAGTTGTCAATGGAGAATGGAGCCATATCAGGAAAGCTTCGAGTATTTCAAAGTAAGTTCTAGATTTGCTTTCTTCTCTCTCTGATGCTGGCATTTCATTTTCCTTCTATAAAATTAGGCAATGATTTCTGCTCTCAAGGTCCTATATGTTAAAAGCATATATTTTAGTTTATAGATCTTTAGAATATTTTTACATCATAAAATTAATTCCTAACTTATCTCCCTACTTTCATTCTGTCCTCTTCTTTCCATTATTCTGTGCAGTAGGGCTAGAGTAATCTTTTTTTTTTTTTAAGATTTTATTTATTTATTTATTTATTTGAGAGAGAGCACACATGCATGAGCAGGGTAGAGGAGAAGCAGAGGGGGAGAAAGAGGGAAAGAATCTCAAGCAGAGTCCACAATGAGCATGGAACCCTAAGCAGGGTTCGATCTCACAACCCTGAGATCATGACCTGAGCCAAAACCAAAAGTCAGACGCTCAACCAGCTGAGCCACCCAGGTGCTTCTCAAGAGTAATCTTCTAAAAAAAGAAGTAAGATCATGGTAGTAGAATATTTTTAAAAATCTTCCAGTAGATTTCCACTGTTCTTAGAATAAAATCCAAGTTCATTTCCGTAGCCAACAAGGCCCTGATTGATCCACCACAGCATGCTGCTCCAGCCTCTTCCCCTACCACTTACCATTTCTCTCACTAAGCTCTTTCTCTTATTCAGGCTGGAGCTCTTACTTCTGCCTGGAATGACTTTTACTCTCCTTTACCTTTGAGTCTCACTTCAAATGTCACCTCCTCAGAGAGCCCTTCCCTGGCTAAACTTCTAAAGTACTTCCTTCAGTTACCGTGTCCTCCCCTAGCTATTTCTTCCAACTGCACTCTTCACAGTCTGTCCTTTTCTTGTTTTGTAATGTGTTTGCTTTATATTTCTGCCTCTCCCAGCCTACTATTAGAATAAAGCTCCATGTAAGGAAAGCTCTTGTCTATTCTGTTCACTTCTATATCCCAGAACCTATCATGGTACTTGATATACAGTAGATGAATTAATGAGTAAATGAATTAATTCATTGATGATGAGAGAGCTCTGCCATTTCTTTATGAAATCATTGAACTTCCAAAGAGGTAGACTGGTACAAGGTAAGACTTCTTAAATCTTGATCAGATCCTATGGACAGAGAGATCTGGAAGGATTTTTATTTTTACTAATATGATTAACCTAGCTTTTTTGCCTAACATAACTTTTTGCTGTGCTTGAGTTCTTTTGTCACAGAGCTATGAATGTCTGTGGCTTTCAAAATGGCCCTATTCTTGACACAAGGAAGCTCAGGAGGCATAGAGAACTGGTGATAGGGCTAATTCAACACCTATCACTACTCATCATCACTGCTCCAGTGATGATTACCACTACTCAGATTTGGAACCCAATTCTTTGTAGAGAGTATCACCAGTGATTCCAATAAATAAAAATTCCAATGTTACCCAGATATTTCTGGCACCAGCTTTTTGTTGAGTGAGATTTTAGAGAGATGGAAGGGATAGAACCAATAATGAATAAATTAAAATTAAAAAAATAAATATTTTTGTTGGATATGTTGAAGTTTTGATGAATCTATTCATACTTTAGAGAATAGTCTAATAGTCTATTCATACCTTAGAGAATAGAATATTCATACCTAGAGAATGAGTAATAGGAGTGTCTGTAACCCTAATGAGATGCTGAGCCCCCAAAGAGCTTTTGGATGGTGACTGGTTACCAAAAAGACCAACTACTTGATTCAAGAGTTGAAGATTTGGGCTAGTCCTACCTCTCTGGAGGAGGAAAACGGAAGATAGGGGAAAGGGGACTGGAGATTGAATTGAAACCTTAATACAACTCTGGACGCTATTCTCTCCTAGATCTTGTCCTACGTGATTCTTCTTTTGGCAGATCTTCCTGATCTGTATCCTTTATAATAAAACTATAATTGTAACTATAGCACTTTCTTGAATTCTGTTATGTTCTAGTGAGGGGGTTGTGGAAACCCCCACATTTTTGGCCAGTCAGAAGTGCAGGTGGCCTGGGGATCCCCAAAGTGAAGCTGGTATCAGAACCAACTGTACTGCAGTACACCCAATTGAAGCAGAACCAACTGTACTGCAGTACACCCAATTGAAGGTGAACAAAATAGCTACCTATTCCCTGAATATTTTAAAACTAATTTAAATTTTCCAATCCCTTCATTCTTTAGAACTGCATGAAGTTCAGTTCCCTCTCCAATATTTTTTTATTTGTATGATATATTTATTATGCTTTGAATGCTCCTAAAAATAGAGTGCCTTGCAATAAAACCTTAGCTACAGGAAGATCAAAATCCACTTGCACAGTATAAAAGGCAAAGGTGAAACAGAAACAGTTACTGGAGTTGAAGAATGATAAGCAATTGAATATAAAACAGTTTTGGGCTTCCTAGCAGCTAAGGCAAAAAGAGAAACATGAATTAATAGTCAAGTAGGATGTCATACATGTGTTCATTAGAGAGAAATGTGTGTGTCTGGGCAAGGGCATGAGGAATGTGTTGTGAATTCAGGTGGGTCTAAGGAATGAGAATTAGAATTCCTTATCTAAGGAATGTTGAACATCTCTTTTGTAATCAATATGATTGTGTATTGCAGTGGAATTCATTGTTTTTTTTTTCATTTGAATTCAATTAATTAACATGTATAATGTTATCACTCTGTTACCCCATCTCCCTACTCCTCTCCCTTCCAGCAACCCTCAGTTTGTTTCCTATGATTAAGAGTCTCTTATGGTTTGTCTCTCTCTCTGATTTCATCTTGTTTTATTTTTCCCTCCTTTCCCCTATGATCTTCTGTTCTGTTTCTTAAATTCCACATATGAGTGAGATCATATGATAATTGTCTTTCTCTGATTTACTTATTTCTCTTAGTATAATACCCTCTAGTTCCATCCATGTCTTTGCAAATGGAAAGATTTATATATATATTTATATTTTTTATTTTTTAATATATTTATTTATATTTGTATTTTATTTATATATAAAGATTTATATATATATACATACCACATCTTCTTTATCCATTCATCTGTCGATGGACATCTGGGCTCTTTCCATTGTTCGACTATTGTGGACATTGTTGCTATATTTCTAATGGCTTGTGCAGAGGTACTTATGGTTCCTTGTCTTTGAGCAATTTGAATTCATGGTCCCAGATCAATTTATATTCCTTTTGCCCATTCAAAAAATTTTATTGAGTACTTAGTAAGGACTAGGCACTGTACTAGATCCTGGGTATTAGGTTATGTCAGTGCATAAGACAGAAATTGTCCCTATTCCAATGGAGCTCACGGCCTATTGGCAAAGGCCAAGATACTCCAATGAACAGACAAATATGAGTGATTATAAATTGTGGGTTTTTTAAAATCTCTCCTCATGATATTCCTCTTTCCTCAACAATTCATCTCAAATATGGTTACAGTTCTTTCCCCCTTATTTTCCAAGTGACCACTAACAGAGTGCATCTATGTCTTAACAGACATTTTTACTCTTGGTTTGGGGATAGTACTGGGAAAATAGTGCACAGAGTTAAAAACAACTTAATCTAACTATCAGATGTCATTCTTTCAAAAATAACTAACCCATCATCACAGAAATTCCACATAGGAAGTCCATTCTGGGCCATCAACCTCCATGTTGCTGTGTCCTGCTTTCTCCTTTCAGAGAACCCCACTTCTCTCTTCTCCTCATTTCACTTAAAAATCCCTGCTACTTTATTTTGAAAATCTTTCTTATGGCTCATTCTCTTTCTTTCAGATAATGTCCAAGGAATGGGGCTATCTGTGCATAGACAACAGATTCATTAAGGTGTGTGCCTACATAAAATATCAGTCTTCTTTTTATTACATCCCCACCCGACCACAAATGAAAAAATATCTTCAGGGTAAAAAACATCACAACCCTGGAAATGTACTACAAATATCAATGCTGAAGGCTTTATTTTTCTTAAATAAATAAATATTTTCCTTATCTATTGCGTTATTCTCTATTCTTCTGTCCAGGTACCCAAGATTGCTCAGAATATATTTAGATTAATATTTAGTTTACACATTTATTAATAGAAATGTAATTAATCATGTGAGCAAAGATTATGGAGTTTATTGACCTTATTTTTTTACTTTATTAACATAAGCTATTTAGACATTTGTATCTATTTATATCTCTATATCTATCATCTGTCTGTATATCTATCTTTATATGGAAGAATGTTATTTATATGTATGTGTGCGTACATATATAAGCAAAAAATATATATATAATTATATTATGCTATGAAAAGCTTGATATTGAGAAAATGATGTTATGCTATGGAAAGCTTGATATTGAAAAAAACAAGACAAAAAGATCATTAGGATAGCTTCATTTTATTTTCTTTTTCTTCAGTTAGGTATTGGTTACTTCGATATGAAAATCATTTAAACCATCTTTTTTTAAATGGCCAAATAAGTGATTGAATGTTTATTTTCTTACAGAAATAAAATGTTATTTGCCTTACTTGATTAATTAATTTTGCGCAATGTAGACATAGGTATTGACTTAATATTCCCTCTACCAAGTACACTTCCTATTGAGATGACGTCAAAGGACTCTGCGGTGTGGACAGACCCATAAATCTACCTAGTTTCATACTGAGATGAAGATCTCCAAACTCAAATTCGGTATAGGTCATAAGCAGTGCAATGAATCACATTCTCCAAAGGCATTTGACCTGACTGCAAATTATTTCCATGTTTTGTAGATGCAACAGACTGTCTCAGGAAACTTTGTCCCTCTTGCCTATAATCCCTGGGAGATGATGTATGGGCATTCTGGGCCCAGGTAGCATGGGTAGCACGGATTCTGACATGGGTATCATCTTCTGGACTACAATGAAGCCACTTTATCGGACTACATTTAGCTTTCAAGAAGTGTTTTTTAAGTGCCTATCATGTACGCAGTACTGGAATAAGAGCTGAAAGGAGAAACCATCATTGGATCTTTAGTAGTCAGTTGAAAACTACTGCAAAAAAAAAAAAAAAAAAAAAGAGAGAGAGAGAGAAAGAGAGACAAAACTCACATTTAGAAATTCTCTTCTCTTTTGCAGGAAGTGGCTCAGTGCAGCTCCTTCTCAGTGTAATACTCTAACACAGTTGGTTGCCAGACACTGCTTAGCTATTATCATACAAAGCAAATAATGTTTAAAGCTAGCAGTTTCCTGTTTGTAAAGAAAACACAGAGCATATAGGAAGAGAGGGGCAGATTTGGCATCGGTTAAGGCTTTAATGCCAAAAAATGAAATACTAATGTAGACCAAAATAAACCACTATAAAATCTGCCTGTCAAAGCAGGACTTATGTCTGTGCTCTGTAGACGCAGAAATAGCCTTTGTATGTGTTCTTCTACATAGACCTCCACAAAAGCTGCTAACAGCTGTGGAGACAGTGCCGAATGGATCTGATGTTGGAGTCAGACCATCAAATCTTTCTAAAAGAGTTTTGATTTATTAAAGTTAGATTATAGCTATATCTGATTTTCTTGTTAATGTATAAATGGGGACAAGATGTCATTTTCCCACCGCTCTCTTTCCATTTACGTACTTTAAATGCACGTTAAAGCAGAGAATCTTTGAGAGAGCAAGCTTTACTGACTTTGGTATGTAATTGTTTACAATCAGTTAAAAGAAAGTACAAAATGGATGGTGAAAAAAATTAGTCCACTATTCCATTTCTATAAAACCAATTCTTATTTATTTCCAAATAAATCAATTAATGGAAGATACAAGATTTAGAAAAGGAACTCCATTATCTGGGCAGCTTCTCTGAAGGCATCCAAAGATTAAGGAAAAACCCATCCTGCTTTGGTCCTGTACTCTGCGGTGAATGTCCCCTGACATATTTGCAACTTAAATGTAACGTGCAAAAACTAAGACTAATTGGGTTCTAACTCGGCTTGAGCCATTAGCTAGCTGGGTCATGTTCAGCGAGTCCTTAAACATGTTTGGGCTTCAGATTCTATTTGAAAATAAAGGGGTTCAGTAGGTTGTTTTCAGTTGTGCTCTGGCGAGGTGTGGGTCCAATAAGTATTTTCATGAAGGTTATGGAACATGGGCTCACAGGCAGGGTTCCCCAGTCCTACTTCAACCAAAGCAGCCCTGCTTCACTCAGAATCATTTATCTTGCCTTCCAAATGATATTTTGTTTGGCAAGGGTTTTGACACTAAAAACAATTAGAGTAGCACTTGATTGTGATGTTATCTCTCTCCTCTTGAAATATATGGCCCTTCCTCTATGGTCTCTAGCTCCTTTATCCATGTTGAGCTACCAGTTCCCAAACAGTTCGTCTTCTCTCCTTTCTGGTTAAGGACTAGAGCTGGGTAAAATTAAAACAAGTAGGTGGGTTTCCCTTATGAAGTGATCCATATTTCATTTGCACAGGAAGTTGTGAAAGCTGTCCAACTGTTGGAAGTGAATCGTTAACTGCAATAAAATAGCTTTAGAGATTTCATAGTGGTTTATTAGTCATTCATTTGTGGCATATCAGCCCCCACTAATGTCAAGTTATGCTCTGGAACTTTTGCAAAATAGATCACACTTAAGCATATTTTCCAGCTCTCATGTGATACGGAACATTTGCGCAGGCTTTTGTCCAGTCTTACACATAGTTGAAAAGATATTTTTGGCTACCTGAAGTACTATTAACTGTCTTTCTATTGCCATATACAGGGCACATTCTCAGCTCCATCTTTTTTGAACTTTCTAAGACACATGTCAATGACAGCTCTCTGTCATTGATACAACTCATCTCAGGCCATTGTTGATTCCTGATCTTCTTCCTTTCTCATGGCTGCTTCTTTTGCTTTCAGCATCAATATTAATTGATGCTTTGAATTATTTTCTCTATGATCTGATAACAGATCTATGCTTAACCTGTGTTCCCTAGCCTCTTTATTAATCCCTTTCAGGGTTTCATGCCCAGGTAAGATGATGCCCACATCCACACCTTCGCCCTGTCTTCTTACCTAGTCTCTAAGTGCCTATTTCTTTTTGGTCCATGACATCTTCAATAGATGCCACAGCAACAGCTCAATTCATCTGTCTCAAGTTAAATTCATCTGTCTCAAGTTAAATTCAACTATCCCCACTCCCCAACCCTGCTCTGTTTTTTTCTCTCTCATCCAGTCTATTCAAATCTATCTGTGGCTAGATTTTCTACATCTTTTGTTCCTAGAAAAGCAGTCTTCAGACTCCACCCCCCGACTATTACATATCTTATTCAAATTTAACAGAGTAAACTAACAAAGGTACTAGAATAACAGTTCTAACTGAAGCAAAGTTTGGAGGCTCCTTATCAACTAACACTTTCCCTCCCTCACTTTCCTCCATATCCCCGGTAGGAGACGAAAGGTTTGAAACCTACTGCCTTAAAGTTCATAATTGATTGTTGTTTTCCTTCACCTTCTTTCTCTACTTTGTCACCAAGCTTCATATTTTTTAAATTTCATTATAACTTCTGGAGTTTTTCTTTTTAAATCACATTTTCCATCCTTACTCTGTTAACACTCATGGGTAGCTCTATTTTCAAGATTCCTGTCCCACGTCATTTACACCATGGGTCTCATCACCTACTTGTTTTCAAATTAGATTTTGAATGGATTAGTTTTGTCTCTAATACAGTAAGTACTTTAAGGGATTATTTTTTTCATCCATCCATCCTTCCATCCATCCACATCTATCCACCCATCTCTTTATCTATTTATTGAGTCCACCATATGCCAGTCACTGTGTTGAGCACTGAACTGGAACTGTAATTAACACAAATAAGATTTCTGCCTCCATGGTGATATTCTGGGGTCCTAACTCTAACAAACCTTGTATTTGGAATGTTCATTTAACACTTGCTAATGAATTGAATAGAAACTGATTAAATATCTTTCTGTTTTTTCTACAACGAGGGATTCATATTTCCTTTCTATGCCTTTTTATTAGGGTTAATTGAGTCTAAGGCAGTGGCTCTTGACAACAGTTGATTTTGCCCTTACTCCCATCTCTGCCCCCACCCTGGGACATTTTGTAGCTTCCGGAGATATTCTTGTTACAACTAGAAAGGGATGGGGGTGCTGTTGGCACATAGTGGGTAGAGGCCAGGGACACTACTTAACATCCTACAATGAACAGGACAGCCCCCTACAATAAAGAATTATCCAGTTGAAAATGTCAATAATGCCAAACTTGAGAAACTCTGGTCTAAGATACTGAAGTCACCTAAATTCCTTTTCTTAAACAGTAAACTATTTATTTCACTTATTAGGTGTTCTTCTTCTTATTTTTACCAAAAATCATGAAATTCTTCCCCTTTTAATGCCATACTTTGGGCTTCTTTGCTCTTACATCCAGGCACTATTCAAGTTACTAGCCATCAAACAGGAAAAATGACAAATGCTTTTGGATATAAGATACTCTGGCTGAAGGTTACATAAAACCCTAATAAAACTGGCCCAAATAATAAGACCTATTTTTTTTTCCCCTTACTTTAAGGAGGCCAAAGAGAAAAGCGGCTTCACAATTGGACAATTTAGTAGCATAATGTTGAAATCAAAGGCTTAGGATCTTTCTATCATTCTACTCATATATTCATCATGTTGGCTTTGTTCTCAGATGGCTTTCCTCTTGACTAAAAAATCCATGGTATCTTTCCAGGCAACTCATAGAAATAGAAAATATAGTCAGTGGGAGAAGTGGGACTGTTCCCTCCTGTGTATATCTATTTAAGAGCAAGAAAATTTACCCCAAAGATATTTTTTCTTGTCATATTGTGTAGAAATGAGTCCCATACCTATCCTTAACCAATCTGAGGCAATGGGAATGAAATACCATGATTGGCTCAGACTAATCAGAATTCAGCCATGAATGGTCATATGGGAGATGGGTGGACACTTGAACAAACTTGGGGCTCTGCCAGCAAATAAAGGGGAAGGTTGTTGGAAAAGAGATTACAAATGAGCACCCATTTTAACTATAAGATCTATAGTTGAGGTCCTGACTATTCATTGCTATTGTAAGTCCCAATGTACTTTTCAGAAGAACAAAGAAATTAGCCTGGGCAATTTGGCTCTACTCCAAACTGGATAATTGCCTTCAGTTTCTAAAGTTTAAAGTGGAGAAATCATTCCTTTTTCTTAAAATATGTGAAAACACATTTCTACTTTAGAAGTGACTATCACGACTAGGACGAAGGGTGAGGTGAGTAAATCACCTAGGGTGCAAAATTTAAGGAGGTACTCACATTTTAGAATGCCCCCTTAAATTTTGTGCCCTAGACCCCTCACTTGCCTCACCCTAGTCCAGGATCTGATAACTATACTATAATGTGGGCTTTAAATGGCAATAGATTGAGGTTTTAAATATTTGAGGATAGACTCAAGACACTCAGCCTACAATGCAACAATTTTTTTTTTTTCTATGAAACACCTTGAAAATAATTCCTTGCTCATGGAAAGACAATCCTGGCCACTGGGTATATAACAAAACATGGCAATAGTTTTCTTTGAACCAGGAAAACTTGGTTATAAAATGATTTTAAAAATACTTTTCTCTTGAAGCCTTGACATGATCAGCACTGGGCGTGACCTAAAGATGGAATGAGGAACATGAACGGATGACTGTTTCCTTAGCAACAAGAGCCATATGTTTCCTTTGAAACATGAAACCATAAGAAACTGTTCCCCTATATTTTTCTTTCCTCCAGTTTAGTGGTTCACACAGTAGGGGTATAAAATTTTAATATTTATTCAACCAATATTTATTGAAGACCTACCATATGCCAAGCGATAATTATATTTTAAAAATTTAAATAGGACTTCTTTTACCTATTATCCATTCAGCTACATTATTAGATGTATGGGCAACTCTGTAATGCAAGTAATCTACTAAAATCTCAGCTCTGACTGCATATAAGAATCGCCTAAGCAGCTTTTAAAAAACAAAGATGCTGAGGCTCTAACAGAATATGGTTCTGTTGTGCACATCCAGCGTCGGCATTTTTTAAAAGTGCCCCCAGGTGATTCTAATGTGCAGCTAGGATTGAGAAGCACAGCCCCAAGAAAATTTATGGCGTTGATAAATCAGCTAAACAATTTGAATTACATCAGTTGGAGATTAGAGTTTATAGAAAATTTCAGAGGGTGTAGTTCAAATTCTTCCCCGACTTACTGTTTTTCAGGACAAGGTTTCAACAAACTAATAAATCAGGGCCCCCCAATTAGTCAATTGCTATATCTACCTTGGGTTTTTGGATAGGGAAAGAGCCGATGGCAGGACTATAGCTGCCACCAGACCCACCCAAAATCTGCTTCCCCACAGCCTCCAGAAACTATGTCTAGGAGAATAACAAACCTAGAGGCTTCTGTCTTAGCTATGTCTCTACTGGATACGCAACCTCAGCGGTCTCCGGAAAAAATGGCCCCACCGCCTGTCCGAGCCCCTTCCTGCCATTGCTCCCAGAGACTACTCGACTTGGCCACGGTCAAGTGTGAGTGAGGGTATAGAGAAGATTTGGTCTTCTAGTTCTAACCCAGAGTTTGGGCCATATCTTGGATGGAGACAGATAAGACTCTTATTCTCAAACCTGCTTTTTGTCTTTGTTTTTTAATTAAACACTTGCCAAGTAATAAAAGACAAAAAATTCTGATCTCTTTTAGTTCAGATGCCCAAATATTAGAAAGCTGCTCTTTTTTTAGGCCTTTTTACAAACATTCGTTGATTTATTGTTCTATTCCACAGGACACATTCGTGGAGGACCTACTGTGTGCCAGGGCTGTGTTAAGTAATGAGGGTCCAGATGTGAAGAGTGCATCATTCTAAGCACCATACAACTTAGATAAGGATGCAAACAGGCGCACAGTTTGTTTGATACATGTGTGATAGAGGTAGGTCCGGGGGCTATGAGAATTCCAAGAAATAACCTATTAACTGAAATTGGAGGCTGAAATTGGAAAATAAGTCAGCTAAAGCTAAAAAAAATAGTAGGGGACATAACATACTAGTTTAACCTACTATTAGTAAGTAAGCTACTAAAAAAGTAGTAGTATGTAAAAAAAAAATGGGTGTTACAAGCCAATGGAGAGAACTTTGCCTTTAATTCATCCAGCAAATATTTATTAAGCACACAGTATTGAGAACAGTGTGGACAAGGGAATAAAACAGTTGACATGGGAGCGTAGTCCTTATTTTTTTTTTTTTTTAGCTGAGATTGTGTTTAGTAGGAAAGGCAGATATTAATAATAATGACAATGGTAACAAAATAATATTGGTAAAAAATCACTTTTAGGTGCTCTAGAAACTTCCTACCAAATGGTGGCTCATGAAATAGTTAATATTGGCCTAACCAGAGAACTCATGAGTAAAGCAAGTCCCATCCCAGACCTACTAGATCAGAATCCTCATTTTAATAAGCTCCCTAGGAGAATTATGTGCACACTTAGGTTTGAGAGACAGTGATCTATGATATGCTAAATGCTTTACATGGATTACCTCCTAAAATTGCACAGCAACTATTACGAAGGAGGTACCCATTTGCACCTCTATTTGATGACACCTGAAGAACTGGAAGCTGAGCTAAGGTCAGTCATTTGCCCAAGGTAGCACAGAGAGTAAAATGGCAGAGTCGTTGGAATCATAGTAGGTTGACTTTCATCTCCATGCGTGCTATGTCTACAAACAAAATAATACTTAAAAAGTAACAAGAACTAATTCAACAAGTAGCTCCACATCTTGAAAGCAGATCTGGATTTATTCTACAAGCAGAAAAATCAGAGGTTAAATCATTTTTTTATTCAACAACCACAGCAATCTATCTGCATGATCTCATGAGGAGCTGCACTGCACACAGAAGCTATGGAGACATAAGAAAGTCACTATGGGCCCTGTTACAGTCAATGGCTCCAACCAGACCTCCTCCAGAGGTTTTGAGAAGTTGAGGCTACTAAATCATTTGCAGTCATCAAAGCCCTATGCTGAATTTCCTGGGCTAGCATTCCTTGGGCACTGGTGGGCCTGCCCAGATTAATACCTGAACTACGGTTTATCTTCTTTCTACAACTTGTTGAGTTAGTCCCAGATAGTATGCAACATGTGAAACGACCACTCAAAATTCTGTCAGCTGCCTTGAATGGAGGTGGGAGAAGGAAGAAACTACCATGTAGCAAGGGAAAACAATTCCAAACAATTTCTCAGCTAGTTTCAATCAGCTGAGTAATACATTCTTCTAGCAAAAATCAAAACAGAATAGTTTTCAAAAATGTCTTATCAGTTAATGCCACAACCTTAAACTTTGGTTTTCCTAAGGTCTTTTCAAATTCAAGAGGTGACATGCAGGAAAACTATGTCAAATTCACTTGTTTCCTTTAAGAAAAGACAAGGCAGCTCTCACCCAGTTTGGATGACTGTTTTGAAG
Source organism: Halichoerus grypus (assembly GCF_964656455.1). Classification (NCBI taxonomy): domain Eukaryota; kingdom Metazoa; phylum Chordata; class Mammalia; order Carnivora; family Phocidae; genus Halichoerus; species Halichoerus grypus. The sequence goes on from NC_135715.1 coordinate 127,627,788, forward strand.
TCTATTTCTAAAAACGACTTAAAAGAAAGATGACTGTAATCACAGATGCGATGTGGCAACATTCCATAATGAAAGAAGAGATTTTTACCCCTCCCAGGTTTGGAGGAACTTAGGCTGGATAATCCAAACCATTGCTTCTAAGACTGCACTGTCCAGTTCCACACATTACATGTGTAGAGGGACTTCCTCCATTATAATCACAATCCCCTGTAGTTAATGTCTCTCTCTTCCATCTGGGTTTGCTGGTAACATCGATAAGTTTGTAGCTGACTATTTCTTTTAACAGAGAGATTAAAAAAGTTTGATTTGCAAGGTATCTCAATGGTGCCAGATCACATTAAATCGTTTTACTTTTTCAGAGGGAAAAGGAACCACTTGCATTTTTTTTGTATGGCTGCAGTGGGAATATCCTGTAGGTGGTTGATGGTACAATTACATAGAATTTTTCTGTGCTTTTAAAGATGCAACTGACATGAGAATAGCAATGGGGAAACATCAAGTTCTCAGCATGTGGTTTGCTGGAGAAATTATTTTAAAATGTAGAGCTTTAGGATCGTCATTCTCATTTGTACGGTAAAAACAGAAAGACAGCCATCAAAAAGGATATAACTGATGGTATAGAGTGAGTTTTGCAAACTTATGCCAACTTAAATGGATTGTAGTGGGTGTGGTGTGCTATGTTGATGATTTCAAGCTCTTTTAAGACTCTGAGGATAAAGAGAATAAGAACGCAGGGATCCTTTTTTTAATCTCTGCTATATAATTGTGGTTGGGGGTGGAGGTAGGGGTAGTTACCCACATGCCAGATTATTTGCCGTATCTGGCCTAATATCTCATTACTCATTTGACTACAAAGAACTATAATACTTTCCTTTTTCTCAAAGGCTCTTGCACCATTATCCCTATTTTGCTGTTGCCACCCCCCAGGTAATTAAGTCAGGAAGCCATCAGTGGCTTAGCAAGAAACAAGTTGATGCAATCTGAGCAGTGAATGACGATTTAATTCTCTTACTGGGCTTATGCCTAGAAGAGTTTGAAAAGCCTTTTATGCATCAATCATTATACATAAACCTTAAATCTCTATCATTTTTCATGGGAAGAAATCCAAATAAGTCATTTGGATGATATGATTGGAATGAAATGCATCTTCCTCATCCCCAGCGTCCTGGCCAAAATTGACTGACCAGAGGTAAGACCTCTCCACTGATGTGGGACAGGCCCCTAGGTGGCAATTGAAAGCGATTTTAGCTGCCCCATCTAGAGATTCAAGTCTATATAAAATGACCTGAGGACAGTCTAGGTAAGCAGTGAGTGCTGGAGGACTGACGTGGGAGTGGGGTGGCATGGGGAGGGTGTTGGTTCATGGGTCAGAATCCAGAAGCAGCAATAGTTTTTCTAAACCCTATCAGTTTCTACCTTTCAGGTCTTAACTATCAGTTTTCTTGTTATTTGCTGTCCAACCACTGAGGTAATTCCAAATATTTGAGGGTTGGTTTGTTTGTTTGTTTTTTACAGTTGCATCTCATTTCAAGGTGATTTATCTCTAATAGTTCAAGTAGTGCTACCTGATATAACAAACAAACCACAAAATCTCAGTGAATTAATTCAAGATTTTTTCCCCCTCATTCATGTAAAGTTCAATTGGCCATGGAAAGAAGTTACTCTTCTCTTCTGCTCACCTTTCATTGTCCTGAATTCAGACACATGGCCATGTCCCATTACGAGGGAGGCTGGCGAAGAGTCCCTGCATGATTAGAAGGCAAAGGAACAGGTTGAACATCTAGCCGATGCTACAAAGGCAGAGATAGCTCCCCTAGGCAGCTGACCAAGTTCGTTAATCCTTGTATGTGGATTATACAAGTATAATGTGTCTTGTCCAGATAGTTGTATTAATTCATCTTGTCCAGAGAGTTTTCTTGCTTCATGCTGCACCTTTGGGTCTTGGACTTATGAATATCATGACTATTCTTCTCTATTTTGCTTTATAGAGCCCCCAGTATGGTTTCATGACAACAGAGATGATAACATGTCTTTCATGACAATGATAACAGGAGACATTCAATGAGTAGCACCTGTCCAATTCTGCACATGCCTCCCAGTCTCTCATTTTGCATTAATAGCGCTCTCAAAATTGAAGACTCTTATTTATATCATCTTAATATCATGCCCAAAAAAATGGACAGGCAATACCTGAGCATCTCAAAGCAACCTTAACAACAGTATGCCTGAAGGATGCTGGACTTAGTAAGGAGCAATGTAATGTAGCAAAATTGAATTCAAATTGAAATCCAGTTTGATTTCATTCTCCTTTCCGCTCCCATTTATTTCTTTTTCTCTTTCTATCTCTACATCTCATATGGCTCGTCTTCCTCCTCCATCATTATATGCCAGAGACAAACACTTGAGGAAAGCCCTCTTTGTAGCCAGGTGGCATAACTTTGGAATATCCTGAGAATAAAACGCAGAAAATCTGACACTGTGACCAAGATTATTCTTATGTTGGTTGAAGCATGTGCATGACATGACTTGGAATGGTTTGAGACATACCTAGCCAAATAGTTTCATAATTCTCCATTGGAATCAGCTCAATTCCTCCAGCATATTATATATGTACCATGTCCTGATGGAAGCAAATAAATGGTTTGGGGCATCCCAAGACTGGATTCGTCATGTTCCACAGGACTTGGAAGATGAAGATATGCTTACATGATGTAAGTAAAGACCTGACTGATTACCCTTCTGACTCTTTATCAGTTACAGGACAAATCAGTCTTGAATTGGTATTGCACTGTCAATATGAATGAGTTCATAAAAATATGTAAAGATAGCATTTAATAATTTTTGTGAACATATCATTACTTTAGGAAATTTACAACATTTCTCAGTTACATAGTGTCCTTTCTTGGAATATTTATTCATTTAAAGATTAAAAAGTGTGACTTTTCTTTCTCAGGTGGCATCTGACCTATATTCAGCCCCTAGTGCTACTTTAAAAATGACCCTGAACTTCCAATCCCTGACCAAAATCTCAGTGAATATACACTAGAGATTTATAAGATATACTCAGAGGCTTGCTTTATTTAAAACTCATTTTTAACGGTTTGATTCTGGAAAGTAAAACTTAAAACATCTTGTCAAGTACTTGTATGATGGTTATTAAAAATACATTTGTATTTCAGGGTAGATTTAAACCATATGTTCTTATTTGCTCCCATTTAGCACATTAAACTACTATTTTGAAAGAGACAATCAAAATCCAAAAAGCCGCAAGAGCTCTCTCTTAAAAATAGTTTCATATGTTTCTACTTTTAGCATAAAGTAACACTTTTTCCCCACCTGCCAGCACTGAACACACCTGGAAGGGTTTATATTTAGCCGAAACCTAGAACTCATAAAACCAAAATTATATTAAGACTTGGCAAGTTTTTATTTGTTTGAAGGAGGACCGAGTTAGAAGTTAGAAGGCTGCCTTAAATTTCTTTTGGCCATTTTTCTTCTCTCTCTCTTTTTTCCTCAGCTATTTAAACAATTAGAAGATTGGATATCAAGCAGCATTTATCTAAGTATTTTAAAACTGTGCCAAAATAAAAGCTAATCATTTTGTAATCATTTTGTAATCAGTATGCATAGAAGACAGGAAGAAGCAGTAAAGCAGTTGCTGCATGTTTGCTGACAAAATATTTAATCCAAACATTTAATTTCAATCTGCCACTGTTCTCAGTCAGTATAATTACTTTAAGCAAACACCATGTTGGAAAAAATGGTCCCAGCCACTGAAATGTAAATAATACAATATAATCATCACCACACTCAAATTCATATACTATAATTTATTTGGATCAATTTCATAAATATGGGTGTGATAACTGTTTAAATTATTATAAACATGTGTATCTAAGCTACACTTATAGGAGTTGATTTATTCTTTCTTGTTGGCTACTTATACATGGGATAAAGACTTGCCAAACAAGTCAAATCGCATAGATCTTCTCATAATATCAATGGGGATGGGAAAAATTAGTTTTTTTAGATTTTTGTCATTATGTCACGGTTAGACAAAGCATATAATTTATAAGAAGAGACAGAATTATTTATCCAGTATGTATTTGCAGAATATGGTTAAATATGATATGTTAAATATAATAGGTATATTTAAAATCAAAGTTTATAGAAACAACAGATATAGTTCCTACCTTAAAGGAGGTCACCATCAATAAAAGTGTTAATTTTTAAAAACAGGGATCAATAAAAATATGACAGTATGAAAACAAATAAAGTACCTTAGAGCAACGCCGTTCTCTTTTTTTTTGTATCTTTGGCATTTACAGAATGCTTGACACATAGAAGCTGAAGGTACAGGATGGAGCCCAATCTGCTCTCGGCCATTCTTGCTGAATCCGCCTTACCCACTGTTTCCCCACAGGCTAGCAGTTTGAAAACTCTGTGTGAAGGAGAGGTCGATTATTGGACTAGAGTGGCCGACTGACTCAGGCTAGTCAGGAACCTATAAGATAGTCTGATATTTGGGCTTTTTGCATAGAGCTCTGAACCTATCAGATGTAGTCCCTCTAAACCTAAACAATGATCAATAAATATTTGTTTCATTAATTAAAACAGTACATTTTTAAAAGTCTACTTACAAACTAAAACTTTTAAAATATTCTTTTCTTTTTTTTTTTTTTTTTTAAAGATTTTATTTATTTATTTGACAGAGAGAGAGATAGCGAGAGCAGGAACACAAGCAGGGGAGTGGGAGAGGGAGAAGCAGGCTCCCTGCCGAGCAGGGAGCCCGATGTGGGGCTCGATCCCGTGACCCTGGGATCATGACCTGAGCTGAAGGCAGACGCTTAACGACTGAGCCACCCAGGCGCCCAAAATATTCTTATTTTCATACCTGGGATTTGTCTCAAAATAATATGGGAGCAGGGAAATGAGTGGATATTTGAGATGAAACAAAGTTGGTCCTGTGTTGATAATTCTTAAAGCTGGTGATGAGTTTGTAAGAGATTGACGTAGTCTTCTCTCTACTTTCTACATTTTTAATAATTTTCAATATTAGAAAAATGTAAAGCTCTGTTCTTAGAGGCAGCCCTAGGCCCCTGCAGTGCAGGGACTTTTCCTCCCTAGTCTATTAAATAACTGTTTGCATAACATTCCATTGTTTTCCAGAGATATCTCTGCTTTTGTACTTCCCTTTATCAGATAGGAAAGTTAAGAGAACTATTAGTGCCTTCAACTACTTGTAACAAAACACTTAACTAAATGTGATATATACAATAAGGACCTTTATTTATCTCAAAATAAGATGTCTAAAGATAGATATTTCTAGGGACAATTAAAAACATCATTAAAGACATCTTACCATCTTTGCATTTTGCTCCTCAGTGAAAATTCATCAAACTTTAGACCTCATAAATTGGGCTGGTTTCATCAACCTCTTAAGATGGCAGCCAAAATTCCTGCCATTATATATACATATATAATGTCAGATTAAAGGAGAGATGATTTTTTCCATGTTTGTCTTTCTACTAAATTCTTCTGTGTAAGCCCATAGCAAAAATTAATGTCTCATTGCCCACTGACTAGACACAAGGGAGACTGGAAAATTAGCAGTTGATATTTTCAGTTTCTACAATTTAGACAGGTATCCTTCTGTAGATAACATGGTGAGGAGATGTCCAGAGAGGCCTTGTACAGACAACCAACAATGGTTCCTAGTAGATCTCAGTAAATGGCACTAACATGGCATCTGTAACAGTTACAGTAGCCACAGTAATGCTGAATAACAAACAGCCACCCAATCTCAGTGCTATAAAATACACCTTTTAAAGCACATTTCTTTTTTTTTTTTTTTAAAGGTTTTATTTATTTATTTGACAGAGAGATAGAGAGAGAGCACAAGTAGGCAGAGAGAGAGGGAGAAGCAGACTCTCCACTGAGCAGGGAGCCCGACGCGGGGCTCGATCCCAGGACTCTGGGATCATGACCTGAGCCAAAGGCAGCCGCTTAACCGACTGAGCCACCCAGGCGCCCCTAAAGCACATTTCTATAGGGTTCGATTGATCTAAATTAGGCCTGACTGGCGTCAGCTAGCCTCTACCCTCATTCATGAATCTATGGCTAGGAGCGGGTTGGCAAGTTGTTTTAGCCCTGGGCTGCTCACAGGACTGGCTAGTTGTCTGATAGATTAGCAAGGATGGTTTTGGTTGGGGTGATTAGGGAAATGGCTCTGCTCTCATATCTGTTAGCTTGTCAGTGGCCAAAGTATTACCTAAGTATTAAGATGTCAGGACAGACTCTACCTTTTTTTCTAAAAGAAATGACAAAGAAACCCATGGCAAAGATTTCATACAGAAAACAGCAAAGAATTGGGTCTCTTAATGCAACTAATCCACCAAACCAAAAAAAGCTTTTTGGAAAAGCTAGATATTAGTGGCTAGCCCTGATACTTTTCTTATCCTCAACTCCCATTTCCAAAACACTCAAATCCTATCAATGTTTCTTCTTAAATGTCTCAAATCTTTCCTCTGCTCTCCATTTTATCACCAATACTGTAGTGCAGGCTCTTAATGAGGATTCTGCAATAAGATCTCAACTGGGGCCCCTATGTGGTGGCCCACAATAGCTAGAATGATCTTTAAGAAATGTGTATCCGAATGTGGGAAACTTGAACATTTCAGTGACTCAACATTACTCTCCAAATAAAAATAGACCTCCCCTACACATTCCTGAAGCTTTCGGACCCTACTTAGCTCTTCCATTTTATCTTGGACCACCCTCTCCACCTTTTAATTCCAGTGTCTTTACAGTCCCCGGTGCTTGCTCTCTTCCCTTCTGTCATAGTTTCTTTGCACATGTTGTTTTTTCTTCCAGGAATACTCTTCCATCTGCTCTTTGCCTAAATAACTCTGACTCATTCCTCAGATCTCTGCTTAAGTGTCACTTTTCAACAGTCTGGCCTGACCTTCTTTATTGGAACCAATCACTCTAGTACAGATTCTCATCATAATATAAACAGTCCCTTTGTTGAATTATCCTAATTAAAATTTTATATTAGTCTGTGTTGACCTTTTTAATAACCTTTATATTTTAAAATAGTTTTAGAGAAGCGGAGTTGTTGTAAAGATAGCACAGAGGGTTCCCATATACCCTTTACCTAGTTTCTTCTAACGTTAACATCTTATATAACCATAGTACATTAAGGAAAAATAAGAAATTAATACTGGTATAATACTGTTAACAAAATTACAGACTTTATTTAGATTTCATCAGGTTTTTTTTTCATTTATATCATTTTTTATTTTTCAGAATCCAATCCAGGATACCATGCTCTAATTTAACTGTATGTCTTTAGTTTCTTATAATTTATGACATTTTCTCAGTCTTTCCTTGTTTTTCATGACCTTGTCGATTTTCAAGATTTCTGGCCAGACATAATTTAGAATGTTACTCAATTTGAATTTCCCTGATGGTTTCTCATAATTACACTAGGATTATGGATTTTTGGAAAGAACGTTATAGAGATGAAGTACAGTTCTCATTGCCTGATATCAGAGGGTACATGCTATCAACATGACATCACTGGTGATAACTTTGGTTACTGGTATACAGGAGTGTCTGCCAGCTTTTTTCATGGTAAAGTTACCATTTTTCCCTTCCATACTCTATTCACTAGAAGTGAGCTTCTAAGTCCAGGCCACACTCAAGTGGAAGGGAGTGAAGTTTTATCTCTTGGAGGTAGGAGTATCCATAGATTTGTAAACATATGTTAAAACCACCACAACAATTATTAAATATTTGGGGGGGGAATGCTTTGTAGTTATGTAAATATTCTCCTTAAGGTTCTGCCTACAATTTTAGCATTCATCCATGGATCTTGCAAGCAGAAATTATTACTGTGATATTCTAATTGTCATTATTTTATTTCCCTCATTTCTTCTATACTTATTATCTAATATTATTCCATTTGGTATAGAAGACTTCTCTCCTCCATTTACTTATTCATCACATATGTGTTTATTTTATTCTTTGGGCTGTAATCCAGTACTATCATAATTTATCTTATTGCTCAAATTGTTACAGCTTTGGACATCGAGAGCTCTTCTAGGTAGGCTCCTATGTCCTTTTTATACGACATCATCACTTTTTTTTTAGTGTTTCCTGTATGACTTTATGTTTTCGTTTGTTATTTAGTTTTTTGTTGAATGGAATATACAATTGAATGATGCAAAAATGAAAGCTTTATATAATATACCTGAGAAATATAATAATAATATAATGTATAGTAATATAGTAATAACTTAACTAAAATTCATGTTCTCTGAAATTAAGATTATGACCTTTGCATCTTTTATGTTGCAGTTGCCTGATATGACTTTGTCAGCTTATTTTCAACCTTTCTGAATCTTTTTTGTTTTAGGTGTATCTTTGGAGACACTGGATCTGCTTTGGGAGCCAATCTGAAAATTTTTCCAATTGGACAATTGTGGCAACCATGGAGGTACTTAGACTGATCGGATCTCTCGCAGAGAGAGAACCTGCCGTAAGGAGTGGAGTTAGCTACCTGCCTTGGCTGCCCCACCTGTGGAATTTACTGCACCACATACCTACGTCGTGCTCTGTCCATGCTGCTCCCAGCCAATGGCCAACACAGCCAGAATACTTCTGCTCAAGGGGAGACTACTTTAATGACCAGTTTTTGCTGGAATCTCACAGAAGTCTGGCTGAAACTTTCTCACAGATGCACTTCAATCTGAGATGTTTCCTGCCCAATCCCATTTCCTCCCCTCTTTCCTTCATAGGTGTCCAGCCTGCATCATGGCCTCCCTTTCAATTCCAGCTCACATTTCCCTTGAACTTTCACAAGTGTTCCCTCCATTAATCTCTTGTCTTTCTAACTCCATTTTGGAATCTGTTTCCTTGAGGACCTCAGCTAACAGTGAATTTCTTTTTACATTTATCAATAGGACAGAGAATTTTGCTCTTAGTTCTCTCTCAATTCCTTTCTAGGATTCTACCAGTTTTTGTTTTATCTCTTTCTGTTGTCTTAACATCTCTTCCCTGAATCCTTACATTTCTACTTGGTGGTCTTCCTTCATGAATTCATTCATTTTAAATAAATAACAGAATTTTTGGTCATAATTTTCAACTGTTTCATTCATCCTTTTTTTTTTTTTTTTTAAAGATTTTATTTATTTATTTGAGAGAGAGAGAGCACATGAGAGGGGGGAGGGTCAGAGGGAGAAGCAGACTCCCTGCCGAGCAGGGAGCCCGATGCGGGACTCGATCCCGGGACTCCAGGATCATGACCTGAGCCGAAGGCAGTCGCTTAACCAACTGAGCCACCCAGGTGCCCTCATTCATCCTTTTGATGAACATTCTTTACTTCTATGTTTTGCTCTTTTTTGCACCTTTTATGATATCATTGCATTGCTGCTGTGCCACTTCATCTTTCATTATTTATTATCAAATGAGCTTTGTTTTTTCCAAGACAAGATCTAGGCAGAAATTTTATGTGTGTGTGTGTGTGTGTGTGTGTGTGTGTGTCATCTTTTTCTGAAGCCCTATAAGTACTTTTAAAAAAAAAACTGGGTCTAGGAAGTCTCCTTTCACTAACTTGGCTCTCTCTGTTCTTACAACATTGTTGCAATCGAAGGATATAGTGTCTGTACTTCAGAGTATATTCCTCCCCATGAGAAAGTATAATTTTTCTCTATGATTTTGTCTTATCTTATTTACTGCCACTACACCATGAGTTTCTCCTCTTCCCCTTCTCTCGCTTCTCTTGTGCCCCATCTCAGCTGCTTTTAAAAGCCTTCATGCATGTTTTGAACCTGCAGATAGCTCTTATTATTACTCTGAGATGGAGTTTGTAAGTCATTTTGTATTCTCCTTTTTTTTTTTTTTTTTTGTATGATATCTAGGAGAAGACCTTGCAAAGTGCTGGCATAGACAGCCCTATTCACACCGGGAGCCTTCACCTGCATAGCATTCTCCTCCAGGAGCCAGGATGCCCAATCATGGCAGTATTGACAATTTGGATCAAATGATTCTTTGTCACGGAGGCTCTCCCGGGCATTGGAGGAACGTTAGCAGCACTTCTGGCCTCTACACACTAGATAAGTGCAAGTTGTGATGATCAAAATATTGCCATCTATCATCAGATGTTCCTTCACAGGCAAAGTTGCTTTTGGTAGAGAACCACTCCACTGGACCAAAAATCCAGGGAGAAGTACAATGTCTTCTTTGTTAAACTTTCTATTCCTTAGCATAGCTTAACCCATAGTAAGAGTTCAATAGCAGTATGTTGATAGTATGGATGACTAAGTGGAGAGAGTATCATTGAGTTTATTTGCCCTTCTTGGGATCCCCATATCTTAGGAAACAATACTTTATGATGCAATCATATTTTGACCAATGATATGCTTTTCCCTAGTGAAAACATGTGTAAAATCATAGTATCCTATCTATGAAGGGAGCTTGGAGAGATCCAGTACGAAGCTATTATTAATAGATGAAGAAATTGACACCCAGAGAGTTTGTGACTTATGCCTTATTACACAAAAATTTAGTGATAGAGCTGAGATTACCTCTCCGCACATTAAGGCTTTCTCAAAAATACTATGATGTATTATTTAATCCAAGACTGCACATATTTAGTAAACACACATTCCATAGAATAAAACCTCTGAAAATCAAAAGAAAATTAAACAAAACTAGTATCTGTTTTCACCATTAGGAGAGTGGGAAGATAATATCACAGAAAAACATTTTGATTTAGTTTATGAGAGAATGCAAAGCAACTGGCTCTCTAAACATGCTAAATTATGAAGCGGATATATATACTTTAATGGCAAAAACACAGTAAAGAGTCTGCAAGCTTTTCTAAGGATCTTGATTATTTTGACAAAGCATGATTTTTCTTTTAATAAAGAATCTAAATTTCGTGTCACTAAAGGAAATTTAAAGGGTTGTTTGGGAAGAAGGTATATAGTAGTATATTTTAAATGACAATGAATTACATCTTTGGAAAATGCATTACATTTTAAAACTCTTTTAAAATATATTTTTAAAACACCAAGCACTAAAACAGCCTATGGGACTTTCAAGAGTGTTGTTCTCTATTACTAATGTGGAATGGGACAAGGTTATAGCCACTTAGGTGGCAGGCTGAGTAATAAGTAGATACTATAACATAGTTCATGTAATATATATATCATTCACACTTCCCTACATTGAATAGTTGGGGGTGAAGAAAAGATAGAATATTCTCAACAAATATTGACTTTTTTTTCAATTACTGAAGTCATAAAGAACTCTTTTCTGACAACATCTTCCGTAGGAACCACTATTTAAATCTCAACAACTGGGTGTAACTACTAATTTCTCATGGATTCACTTGGTTGAAGTAGGTAGTTGAAAAAGCTCACAAAATCAGTCTTTTACTTGGAGTTCTATAAATGGACATGGAACAATTCCAAACTGACAGAACTCAAAACTTGCTTATATATAATACCATGCCTAAGAACAGAAACTTAAGTACTTTTTTAGGTTTGATTATGACAAAGTCATTGAAAGATTTATAGGAAAACCCCAGATGTCTTATCAAGAGATAGCAATTTCTAGGTAGAAGGGAAATGTTCATTGTATTAAGGATGAAAGGAGTGGAAATGGTGTTTACTGTAAAAATATAGGAACAAAATTCTGAAATATGTCAGATGAAAATTATGGTCAATATAAAGACAATTACTGCAAAAACAATGCCAAAGTTGTGAGTTCCTTGAAAGGAGGAACTGTGTTAGGTGCCTTTGTGTTCTTTGATGACAGGTAAGTTGGTATTTAACGGGCATTGAATAAAAATGGTAGCAGAAAGGATGAATAAGTATGCAAGTTAGGTTGTTATGGATTTCTGATACCACATTTTCAAAGAGAAAGTACATTCTAAAAGCAACCTCATTTTGAAGTTCTTTTCCACAAATAACCCACTTTTAGTATAGAAAAATCAGAGATCATAAACAACAACTAAATTTCCCATATCTTTCTATCTAGATAAAACCAGTATTAACATTCAGAAGTATATTTTTCTAGACATTTTTCTTGTTGTAGCAGGCTCTCTAAGTGTTTCAAAAGAGATGGAAGAGTTAGAGGAGAAATAGGTTGTCTTAAACACTGTCATTCATTCTCTTGGGGAAGGCTGTTGCGGGGGGCTATTGGGGAAGTTTACTCTGAAAAGAATGCAACAGGAGAAACCATGCACTATCCCCTCTCCTTGGTAGACTTTCTCAGTGCCCACCATCATGATTTTCTCCTTTAGGGGAGAAGTTAGTCTTACTTGCAACCAATACAAGAAAAGAGAGACAGAGATAGAGGACTCTGCTTTTCTAAAAGAATAAGGAGCACTCGAATTTAAATTTCTGGTTAACCATAATCAATGTCTGCTGAGAAATAAAAGAGTATTCACTTGCTCTAAGTAAATCAAATGGAAAACATCTCTTAAAACTACTGACCTTGTTAGTAATTAAAATTAAACAGATTTTACCCATTTTCTTTGTTTTCTCCTTTCAGCAAGACTGTAACTGAAGAATGCCTGGGATTCACATCTCACAGTGCCAGATACTGTAGAGTCAAAAATATGTGAACAGGCACCACTAGAAAATATCAGGCATATGGCATGAAACACATTTTCATTCATTCTCCAGAGGGGAAAAAATACATTTTGACGGAATGCAAAATATTGTGCTCTGGTTTACTTGCCAAATAGAGAAATGTATGAATTTTAGCAAGGAAACCAATGGCTAGTTTGCATTGGGAGGGTTGAGAGTAATTCCTCTACAAGCAAATAATTTGGACAGGTTAGGTGCTTGGGTGTGGGCATTTAAGAAAGAGTTTCTTAGAGGCTGCCTGGTGTTCCTTTTCACCTGCTGACTGAAAGCTTTTGTCCTGATGAATTTCACTTCTGTAGCACTCAGGATTTCTGCAGAGCTGAATGCCAGGGAGTCAGTGCTACATTCCTATACCCCGATACTCCTTTATTTTCCAGAGATCTCTGGACTACTGTGTGTTCATTGTTTTATGAAGCACCATAGATAAAAGAGATACTCACCTCTTTCTTCATGAGCATCTGTTTCCTTCTAAATAGAATTGTGAGCATCCCCCGTGTACCTGGACAAGACCGGCAGACATAAAGTATTCAATAACTCAGCCTGCACAAATCCTTAGCAATAACCAGTTTTAATTAGTTAACTGGAAACCCATCATCCTACAGTAAACAGACCAACGGAATCAAACTTATTTCAGAAGGCTGCATTAGAGTCATGTTACTTCCAGAAAAAAATTACAACCATAATTCTGAGAAGTAAAGGGTGTGATTCTGTTTACTGTTTAACCAGACTTGCCTTTATTATAGGTCAAGCACATGTGTCAAAATGACTGTCTGCATAGCAGTGACTTCTCTTACTTATCAGATTTGTTTACATGGGTAAACAAAATTCATCCCTCCTGAAACCCAGCTCGAAAGAAAAGACTGCAACTCCAGTAGTGAGCAGGATAGGAACAAACCGACAAGGGCAGGAATAGTTCTCTATTTACTGCTCCCAGCAGGTGTCAGATGCCATAGTTTCTCTGCAACCATCAACACCCTGGGGCTTTCTAGTTCCACATCTAAGACAAGGAAGAAGGAGGATGGCGACTAACCCCAAGGGATTAGGTACCAGAATCCTATCCCAACTACTAGCAGACTCCAGCTGCGTTTAAATATTTTTTTAAAAGAATTTCTGATGCTCAGTGGTTACTGATTACTTCCAGATTTTAGTTCTAGCCCAGTGAAGATTTGCCACAAAGAGTTTATCTGTTATTGTTAAAGTTGCGATTGCTACAGGAAATGTCTTCTCATAAGTAAGCCATTTCCCAAAACATGAACTTTTACAACAGTTAAACAAACAAACCAACACAACACAAACAAAGCTGACCTAATCTTTAAAAACATATTCGTGGAACTGATGGGAGAGGGAGAGGAAATGTGTGGGCAAGATAGGGCGTTTGTTTGGGATTCTTATCAGATACGCTGAGAAACCAAGATGTCATTGCTGAAATCACTGCATTAATGCCTTTAAAGGACATGAATATGTGTTCTTGATTCACTTAAGTCTAAACTGACAGACAAGGTTAACTTCTGAAACCAGGATAACAGCCGAACTATGAAAGGGCATAATTATTCAGAGTTTCTCCCCACCCCCCGCCAAGTGTATTTCGAATCATTTTCCTCAATAGCAACAAACAAACACTCAAGACATTTGGTGATTCTTACATTTCATTGAAAATTTGAATCAGTTAGGGACCAAAACCATTTTCAAAGATGGTATGGGTGTATACATGTGTATGTGTATACACTAATGTTACATTTTATGTTAACTAACTGAAATTTACATAACAACTTTTTAAAAAGTATCGAAGGTACCTAACTGACATGTTTAGATGGGGTGAGATTTTAAAACACCCCAAATGCACTAACTAAGCCTTCCACGGTTAAGACTTGTGCTGAATATCTCAGTTCACAAATCTACTTCTGTTGTTGCTGCCTGCTACTTTTAGAATCCTGGGAAGCTAGAGATACGTCTTGGAGGTCTGTTCTGCCTGAAAGTTTTCCTCTAGGAAAAAATGTCCCTATCCTGAACGTCAACCAGCCCTATCAACTGCCCTTTTCCTACCATCGATTCTCCTGCCAACTATGTAGAACACTTGGAGTTAAAAAAGTCCTCTTTTTTGGAAAATTGGTGAGAATTTTTTTTCAAGTGGGTATAGACTAAGTAAGCACCACCTGACAAAAGTCAATACTTTTCAAACATAAAACCACCTCATTCCAGAAACATTTTATGTCCTCCCAAAGGAAAAAAAATCCACTCACCTTTTCAGTGGATATTGTCTTAAATCACTCCTTTGGTTGGCATAAATCGCTCTTTCTATTGGCCATTAAAGGACAAACATTTGACAAGATCTTATTTCATCAAGCTTACAACATAACCATATAGTCTGAATTATAAAAATAAATGGAGATCATGTCCACACACACAACATAAAATGGAAATTGAGATAATTCAGCTAATTGTGATCATTCTTGCTTCCACCATTCTTCTGTGAGAAGATCCAGATAACTGAGGGAAAAGCACGGCCTCCTGTTCTGGATCATTGCCTCAATTAATTGTTTCAGTTTTCACATGAGGGTTAAGAACGAAGTCAGTTAACAGCATACCTTTCAGGCCTTCACCTATTCTTTCTATATCCTTAAAGTATATCACAATGTCCACGTCTAGATTAAGTATTAACTTAGAGAGGGCAATGTTCTGTAAGAGCCCACTGCCCCTGCATAATAAATTCCTATTAAATGCAACCTATGGTTTTTAGTGGTACAATGCTGGAATAGTCTGGAAAAAGATTATATTTTACAAAATCTCGTAACAAGCTTCTGTATCAAGAAGTACAAATATGAGGGGTACCTGGGCGGTGCAGGTGGTTAAGCGTCCAACTCTTGGTTTCACCTCAGGTCATGATTTCAGGGTCGTGAGATTGAGCTGCACATCAGGCTTCCTGCTCGGTGGGGAGTCTGCTTGGGATTCTCTCTCCCTCTCCCTCTGCCCTTTCTGCTTGCTCTCTCTCTCTCTCAAATAAGTAAATAAATCTAAAAAAAAAAAAGTACAAATATGGTCTTGCCATTGCAATTTGTCACTCTCCTGTGTGATTCATAGTTAGTTGAAGTCAATTCTTCTCAGAACATGAGTGGCACTAAAGAAAAGACAACTTGCCTTAATAAAAAAATCAAGGAGTAGAAATGGGATTGCAATTCCCATAATTTTTGCAGTATAATCATCACATCAATACCAAAATAATTATAGTTCATTATTACATCTGTAGCCCACATTGCATTATATATTGTTTTAAACATTAAAAGGCAAGAGAATTAAATGAAAACCTAAGTACATAAACATTTATTTAATGCTAACTATCCTCAAATTGAGTACTTAAATATAGCATTAACGATTAGGATATGGACCCTGATTTGTCGAGCTCATAGACAGGTGAAGAAGGCAGATACAGATGCGGCTAATGATCGTATGAGGCAAATCGTAAGGAGTGCCAAGCTCAAACCAGTGGCAGCCAGCTTTGGGGTGTAGATGAAAGATCAATCATCCAAATGGGGAATCATGGCTGGTAGTGCAGAAGAGGAGACATTGGAATTGGGTCTCACAGTATGGACATGAAACATAACTGTATGAGTCATAAACTTTAATTGCTAGTGTCAGAAATACAAAAGTAGGGGTGCATCTGGGTGGCTCAGTTGGTTACACGTCTGCCTTCAGCTCAGGTCATGATCTCAGGATCCTGGGATCGAGTCCCACATCAGGCTCCCTGCTCAACTGTGAGTCTGCTTCTCCCTCTCCCTCTGCAGCTGCACCTGTGCTCTCTCTCTTTTTCTCTCTCTCTCAAATAAATAAATAAATAAATAAAAGCTTTTAAAAAATACAGAATTAATTTTGGTAGGAAAACACAAATTTTTCACTTTGCAAATTTGGAATTTAAAGGGTGAATCTGGAGATTAATATTAAAGTGGAACTTTTTTTTTTTTTAAGATTTTATTTATTATTAGAGAGAGGGTGAGCAAGTGAGAGAGAACACAAGCAAGGGAGAGGGGCAGAGGGAGAAGCAGACTCCCTGCTGAGCAGGGAGCCCCATGTGGGGCTCGATCCCAGGACCCTGGGATCATGATCTGAGCTGAAGGCAGACACTTAACCAACTGAGCCACCCAGGTACTCCTAAAGTGGGAGCTTAAACCCATTATGGATCTCTTTCCACTGCTCATTTTGCTTTTAATTGTGTATCAGTTTCATTCCACCAAAACACCTTCTCCTTGGGGTTGCAACCCAGCCAAGAACTGCTTAAACTCACAGTTACCACCTTAGGACTAGAGAAGAAAGTGGCTTCTCTATCCTTATTCCATTTTGAAAAATCTACCTTAATGCTCTTCCTGGCCCCACTTGCATCACCTGCCTAACTTTTAGACCAATTACCAGGGCAGGGTAGGAAGGGTTTTAGGAAAAACAAAGATAATAGTTTTCCACCACAAAGAATTTACAGAAAATGGGAACTAGATTGGTTAAAAATATTTATGGTATAAGTCTGTAGATGAAAAGGAAGAAAAACTGAAGGAAGTAATACAATGACAATACAATGACCCTGCAAAGCTATTTGGGGGGCAGGTTATATGGCACACTATGATTCATAATGCTTAAATATTTTTCTATAGGGCACAAGGAAACATAAAATGTCCGAGGACATGATTACTACTGTCATAGACTGTAGATTTGGGGGGGTCACAAAAAGAAGGGAAGATTGGGTAAAGAGAAGGAAGTCAGGGAGAATATCAGACCAAGGTCAAGAGAAATAGTTTCCAGTCCTGATCTGTCAAGATTCAGCTACAGGACTTTTGGCAAGTCACCTCTCTTGGCATCAGGCTCCACATTTATAAGAATGGAAATCAGAACATCTCTTCTATCTGTCCATTAATGTTACTAAGAAAGAAAGAATGAGCACGATTACTCTTGAATAAGTTAGAAGTACAAAATAAATGCACAGCGTTATTATTTGTAATACCCCTGCCATTCAAAATTTCATTTCATTAAGGGATTCAAGATCTGGTTCTAAATTTGTCAGCATGGATCATCACTACTTGTCTAAATTTCAGACTCATCCAGGAAGTGCATGAAATGGAGGAAAATAAAGTCTCACTGCAAATTAAGCAAATCAAATAATGTCAGATATTGATATCTCATTCTAATTGCTTAAGAAAACGAGCCATGAACAAGAAAAACAGTCAATATGATGTAATGGGAAGATCTTGGGCTTTGGCAAGAAACTTGCGTGGCATTTAGTACCTACTCTACACAACACCTGTAATTCCTTGGGAAATAATTTGATCTCTCTGAGCCAAAACAAATGGAAAATAAATGTATTTCCTTGGGTAATAAATTAACCTTTAAGCTTCATCTGCATAATAGCAATATCTCTCCAGGATTAAAAGTAACAGAAGTCTTAAGAAAGCATCTGTCATTCAATAAACATTAGGTCCTTCATACCCTTAGTTTATTACATTGACCTCAGTTTTGCTGTCCTAGTTCCTCGCCACAAATATTAATCAAATATAGTAAATAAAATCAGTATTGTACATAAAAGCTATCCATTAAATTGAGAGCCCTCCGAAGATCTCTCTACACCCTTTGAAGCAAATATTTATAATACACTACTATGCGAAGAGTGTTGTTCTCATTGATCTGGATATGCGTATCAATCGGAAGTTAACAAACAAGTAGTAGTCATTTCAGGGGATAAGATAAATAAATATAACAATTTAAAGAAAAATATTTGGGGGGAACTCACTTATTCTTGCTTTCTTCTGGAAATAAAAAAGTTGCTTTATTTGAGGAAATTGTATAATTTTGAAGCTATAAGTAAAGGTTAGGGTTTGACTTAAACGTGTATTTTTCTTTCAAAAGAAAAATTGTTATTACAAGTCATTAAAATCTGATCATTTTGTTTTCAGGCATACATGAAATCTAAGGCACACTAATTTATTAGATGGTCTTAGATTGCGATGATAGGAAAGCTAAAAGCTGGGCAAGAAAGTCTGACCTTTTTCTTTCCACCTTTTAACTTCTTGATTCTCGCTTACCATTACATAGAAAATGATTTAAATTATAATATTTTCCATTGTGTAGGGCGCACTTAAATGCTTGTATAGATAGTACTTATCACAAACTCTATTGAACTTTTGAACTGTTTTTGTTGCCTGATCAAAGTTTGGTGATATTACAGTTTTCTGCTTTTGAGAAGAGCCAAAAGCTCTTAACCGACTGAGCCACCCAGGCACCCCTGATGCTGCTATTTTTATTTGGTATATAGCAAGATAAGGAAGAGGGAGAAAATATAAGGATAATTATTCCAGATTAACTTTTAATATACTTACATTGATGATGCTCTTTAATCATTCCATCTGATGTTGGGAAGATAGTATCATGGGCAAGGAAAAGAAAGTAAACAAAAAAATAGAAAAGAAAAAAAAAATAAGAGAAAAAGTAGAAATGGGTAGCCTCCCAGAAACATATCATGTGGTCTTCAGAAATTCAGTTGAAACTACTGAAGGAAGAAAAGAGACTTGACTCTTTGTCTCTAAGCTCCAAGTCTTAAATTTTGGTCACCCTTTAAATAATAAAAAGCCTTCGAACAGGTTAATTTGGGTGGAGGGCAGAGGAGAGACTCTAATACATGCTCTTTATCCCAAGAATCAATAAGAAGGGGGGAAAAAGTAACTTCACATGATCCTCAGTGTGCCAGAATACTGTGAAGCTCTTTGAACTCGTCATGCGTAAAGTGGGGCTACAAAAGGATATGAACTAGTAGAGTTTCTGGATGATCTATTAAGCAGTTGTGCTGAGATGGTCTGTGAGCAAATGCTGTTCTACTAGGTCTAAGATCTGTGTATTCTCACTTAGAACAAACATCTTTGAGGCTTGTCAATTAATAGCACAGTAGCTTAGTAGCTTGATGGAAAAGGCAAACTTCTGGGTGCAAGGCAGACATGGGTTCCAATTAATTGCCACCAATTATTACTCATTTAACATTTTGCAAGTTATTAAAATTATCTGGATATGTTTCGCTATTGGCTAAATTGGGAGAAAAGTACTTACCTCACGTTTGGAGTATGAAGTAAGATAATGTGTATAAAGCAATAGTCGTGTAATAGGCTTTCAGTAATTATTCATGTAATTATTCTACCTCTGTTTTCCCACTCTTTTGGGTTGTACTCTACCTACCTGAGAGCCAGCAACAGCCTCTACAGGGATTATCTGAGTTCAAATCCTGACTCCACTTCGTTTACTCATCTTGAAAATGGGGACAATAAGAGTACTTTCTCCATAGAGACATCAGGAGAAATAAATTAGCTGATATGTGTAAAGCATTCAGAAGAGGGCCTGGGGCAGGGAAAAAAGCAGGACGTAAATGTTTGCTATTACAATTATTTAGTTGGGTTATTGGTACTCTGTTAATCCCCAAATATTGTCAGAACAGTGTGGCTCTGTGTTCCTTTCTTTCTTACTGAAATTTGAATCACTCTTATTTTTGTTTTTATTCACAGATATGGGTCTGTTTTCACATGCTTCCTTTTGTAGTTAATCTGTTTTTTGGAAAATGTTGTAGCAAAGGAAGAGCCATCCCACGAACAAAGAAGTATCCAGTAACACACTCTTCTGGATTGACAAATTCTGGGAAGGCCAGACCTGGTACCTGTTTTCTAAAGTGGCGCAGGTGCTAAAATAATGTGTGCATGTGATAGGAATCAAACTGAAAGTCAGAATGCTGGTATCTATTTTCTTCAACTATTAACCAAGGACAAGAACCAATCTCACGGTGTTGTTATTTTTAAAAAAAGAAATAAAAATTATTTTTTTTGTTAAATAAATGTAGTGTATTCAGCCTCTGTGTTCTGCTTAATATACAGATGTATTATTTATTATATATTATTTATATTATATGACATTATATGTTATATATCATATATCATATTTACTATGATAATTAATAATTCATGATTACTATAATTTAATTTAAGGAATTAACTTGTGGGGTTGGCAAGTCCAAAGTCTGTAACCTGGAACTCAGGCAGGAGTTAATACTATAAACTTGAGGCCGAATTTCTTCTTCTCTAGGAAACCTCAGTATTTACTCTTAAGGCCTTCATATGAATGGATGAGGTCACCCACATTATCAGGGGTAATCTTCACTCAAAGTCAACTGATTGTAAATGTTAACCACATCCACAAAACACCTTCACAGCAACACCTAAGGTAATGTTCGCTTGTATAATTAGGTACTATAGCCCAGCCAAGTGATACATAAACTAACCATCGCAAGTACATCACAATGGACTCTTGCTAAATAATAATAATAATAATAATAATAATAATAATAATAATAATAATTTTCCAGGACAACTATGACTCATTTCCTTATATAATGTCCATTGCTACATATGAAAGGCATCATTATATGGTGATAAAGGCACGGCCCTGGGGCTGCACTGACTATCTAAATCCTAGCTTTACCACTTGTGGTGTGACCTTGGACAAGTTACTTAACTTCTCTGTGTCTCAGTTTCCCTCATCTGTAAAACAGGAGTTAATTGGAGTATCTACTGCATTACATTGTGAGTGTTAAATTAGCTAATACTTGAAAAGAACTTTGATTAGTGTCTGCCATATAATACTAAAGGCCCCCTATAAAAATTGTGAAATAGTGCCTAGACTTTGAGGGCTCTGGGCCTCTAGAAACAAAACAATGACCAGTTGTAATACAAGTGCTGTAACACAGATGCCACTTCTATGGGATTAGAGGGAAAAACTATTAATTCTGCCTTGATACTAGTGATGGGGATTTTACCTATGAAAGTTTGATATGCATGCAAACAGAAGGAAGTATAGACATGGGAGACGGGGATAAAACTTGTATTTTGAGATTCTTAGGGGATTTCTAAAACTGAAGAAGCTTTCGAATATTTTGGAAAGATAGATACATGGACATAGTTAAAATGTTCTACCTATTAGAGCATATTAAAAGCAAAAATTAAGAGTTACTACTCTCAGGGGCGCCTGGGTGGCTCAGTTGGTTAAGCGTCTGCCTTCAGCTCAGGTCATGATCCCGGGGTCCTGGGATCCAGGCCTGCATCGGGCTCCCCGCTCAGTGGGGAGTCTGCTTCTTCATCTGCCCCTCCTCCTGGCTCGTGCACTCTCTCTCTCAAAAATAAAAAATAAAATCTTAAAAAAAGAAGAGTTATTACTCTCAGATCATATATTGATTAAAAATGATGATGCTCACATCTATTTACATAAAATATAACTTCATTCATGTTATACTAGGAAACAAACAATAGAGCAGTCCTGCCATCAATCATATGAGAGGGAATATCAGTGGGTTACATATACACCCACGCCTGAGTACAGTAGCTCCCCCTTATCCACAGGGGATACGTTCCCAGACCCCTGGTGGATGCCTCAAACCACAGATAGTACTGAACCCCTGTGTATATATATATATATATATATATATATATATATATATACTGTGTTTTTTTCCTATACATACATACATATGATAAAGTTTACTTTATAAATTAGACACAGCAAAGAGGTTAAAAACAATAACTAATAATAAATCTAACACACTATAATGAAAGTTAAGTGAATATGGTCTTTCTCACAGTATCTTATGTGTACTATACTCACCCCTTCTTGAGATAATATGAGATGAAGGCTTACGTGATGAGATGAAGTGAGGTGGATGGCACAGGCATCGTGACGTAGCCTTAGGCTACTTTGACCTTCTGACGATAGGTCATAAGGAGGATCATCGGCTCCTGGATTGAGGTTGACAGTGGGTAACTGAAACCGCAGAAAGTAAAACCATGGATAAAGGGGGGACTGTTATATTGGAATTCCTAGATGGCCCAAGTTACTTAAGCCAGAGTTTCAAATCAAGCAAAGCAAACACCGGCCCTCAGGCACACATTCCCCTCACCCACTGAACTCACCAAAGTGGTCATGAGGTTGGTCTTAAAACTGTCTGTCACTTTTGCACATTGTCTTTGTCTATATGCACCACCAATTCAAAGAATCTATTTGTTGATTCATTAGTTTATTGTCATTTTTCCCTAGTCTATTGAAAACTCCATGATAACAGTGTCAATCTGAGTGTTGTGTGCTGAAATTTATCCACTTCTGTTATAGACTGGTGTTTCTCAGATTCAGGGAATGTATGAGCCACTATGTTATTATTTATGTTATTTATGTTATGTTATTTATGTAAATTCAAAAACTTACTTCTTTAGACCAGAAACACAACGTATGAATGAAAAGGCAGAGGGGACAAGGTATCTGGATACTTCAAAAAAATAGCCTCTACTAGAATTAATAAATACAGAAAAGATACTTCTTCTTTAAAAATTTAACAAACCAAATAACCTTCATATTGTTTTTACTGCTATTATGCATTCAAAAAAGCTTAAAATATCCTGTTTTACAGAATATAAAAATTTTATAGGAAGAGGAAATGCATAGAAATAAAGCAAAAACATAATAGCAGTAATAATTAAGAGAATTAAACCTTTATATTTGTTTAAGTGCTCTGTGAAGAGCCTAACTACTCCTTATAAGACACCAAGAACATAGAGAGGAAGGCTGGGATCCAGAGTGGTTTCTTAGTCTGTTATATTATTCATTCAAATATCTGTTGATTGTTTAACAAGACACTAGGAGGTGATTTGAGGTTATAAAGATGGATAAGATACCATGTACGCCTTTTGGAGGGGGTGGAAAAATCACTCATATTAAAAACAAATACAAGGGAAAAGTGATATGTGACAGTACACAGATAAAACTAAAATTCCAGGAAATTCTGAGGCACAGGCTCTGGAAAACAGAGAAGGCTTTAGGGAGTAAGAACACATGACCTTTGCCTTGAAGGATGAGTCCAATCTGGCCTTTGGGAAGAGCTTTTCAGGCACAAAGCTAAGGAAATGAGGACAGTATATGAAGATTATAGAGTTTAGTATGGCTAGAATATTCGTTTTACATCAGAAGCTTAATGCTATTAAAACAAAAACTTTACCCTTATGTTTCTTAATTCAGTACCTCTTCAGTCTACCATGCTGAAATAGTTATCTAATATTGCATTAAAAAAACCACCTCCAAACATCCTGGGTTATAAGAATCACCATTTCTTTAGCTCACTATTCTGGAGATCGGCAATATAGGTTTAGATCAGAGGTGTGGTTCTTCTGGTTTGAATCAGACTCCAGTGATTTTGTCTGGGCTTGCTCAGGAATTTGTAATCCGTCAGCAAAGTCAACTAGAGGCTGGGTATTCTAGGAAGGTCCCATTGAGATAATTCATCTCTGTCCAATGTGTCTCTCATCCTTCAGTTGACTAGCCCAGGCTGTTCACATGGCAGCTGGGAGGGGTTCAAGAGAGCCAGTAGAAACCTAGGCAGACTATCACTTCCATCACATTCTATCAGCCAAAGTTCAGTCCTGAGTCCAGCCCTGATCCAAGAGGTGGGAAAATAGAATTAACCACTGATGGGAGGAGATGCGAAGTCACATCACAAAGGCTGTGGATACAGAAAAGGATGAAGAACTGGGGCCATTAGTAATCAATCTATCACACATGAAGTAAAAAAAGAAAAGTTATTCTAAAATATTTAGAAACAGTCCATTTTCTGAAGCTAAATACTAGATTTTAATCTTCAGCAAGTATATGCACTCATAAACATGTAAATGCAAACACAACCAGTCTTATGCCTAGAAAATTGGGCAGTGTTTCTGTTTGCTTTATTTTATAGCTATTTTTTTTCCAGTCACCGGCAGAAGCTGTTAAAGGACTGGTCAAAGCATTTTATTTTCCTTCTTCAATTCAGTGCCTTTTAACTTATCAACTGCCGTTACAATAAAGGAACATCAATTAATGCTAAATTACAAAGGGATTCTTGTGGGATTGCCTATTACAGCTGCCCTGATGCCAAAACCATTCAAAGTGATAAATGTTTTACACTGAATACCAAATACACTCATAATTATTTTGCCATTTACTAAAAGTGTTGCCAATCTACCTTTGATTCTAAAGAAACTGCACATCTTTATCCACTCAAATATAAAATCTTGTGCTCATGAGATCTACACAAAGACCCTTTTATTTGGGTCAAAAGGATGCTTCCCCCATGCCCATTTAATATGTTTTCTCTGAAGTTCTCGATGCTGCCCTTAGGGCCATCCACATACTGATGATAAGCATGTAACTTGCATAGCAAACTCCCTCCCTCCCCACCTCACATCACAATATCCAGAGTTCAGTATGTCCCATAATAAAATGATATATTTTTGTATGCCCTACACATACTGCTAAGGTATTGCTTTGTGAATAGAGCCCTACAATATAGATACAGTTTACCGGGAACTTAGCATTTAAACGACTTTCATCTTGACAATGACTGACATGCCTCGCTGAGAATATTATATATTTAGAAGATACTTTTTTTGAAGGCTCCGTACTTAAGAATCATGTCTCATCATATTCAGTGAACTTCTGAACTAAGTCTTAAATGTTTAAAGAAGGGTCACAAAGCCACTCTGCTACAAAAGTCTGCAACTTGCACCCAACTCATATCACAGAAGAAATTCATGCATAGAATAATTTTTCCTAAGTTTTCTTTCCATTTAAAGAAAAAAAAAAAGCTCTTCTACTTTTAGCTTTGAATATTTATCACTGAGATGAGAACTTGAGCTGGAGTCAAACGAAGTAAAAGACAAACTCTAGGGGGGAAAGTACATCACATTCTTCATAAACTTTGTAAGAATTTCTCCAACACATGCTTCTCCATTTATACAACAGATCAAGGA
Organism: Halichoerus grypus; assembly: GCF_964656455.1. Taxonomy (NCBI): domain Eukaryota; kingdom Metazoa; phylum Chordata; class Mammalia; order Carnivora; family Phocidae; genus Halichoerus; species Halichoerus grypus. Next base: position 127,653,280 of record NC_135715.1, read on the forward strand.
AGGCTAGAATCCAATTTCAAATCAAATAACCCCCATATCGATGTGCAGGATAGTTGACAGTGCACTCTCATCAACCCTGTGCTTTCTGGTGGGTAATGTGCACAGTGTAACTTAGAGTAGCCATTTGGCAGAAAACAGCTCTAGTCAAATTGAAATAGCCTTTGGAGCCTTGGTTAGAATGGAGACCATAATGTATGCTTGTCATTTGATGAAAAATAGTGGGTTTAAATTAAGTGGGGGGAAAGAATCCTGTCGTCCAGATCCGAGCTTGTACAATGACACAAATGTCAAGATCTTATTTAAAAGTGTTAAGGTACAGTACGGCTCAGCGGCACAATTTGTAAGGAAACACGGGATCATGTGCCGGGGACTGAAGATTTGCTGCCTGATACCAGCCATAGGGAGTGATAAAATATGTTTCTTCCAGATAATTACTTGCTGCTCAAGGAAAGTGGCATTTCTAAATTGATATTTCAGTGCAGCATAAACAGATTACGCTGCACAGGTAGACATGGGCTAGTTTTTGTCACGCGATTGGACTTGGAATCACTCAATGCCACATAAAACTAATTCTGTTTTATGCTTACAAAGCAATACAACTTCTCCAGAGTTAAGAAAATGTCCACTTAGGTGAATATAATGAAAGATTTAAACCTCAGATGGCAAAAGAAAAAAGTTGTGGGTTTTTTTTTTTTTTTTTTTGACTGTTTAAAAGGATTCTAAGAATATTCATGCTAGAAAAAGCTCTATCAACATCTGGAAATGAAGCAATTCCATGGTATTTAGAATGTCTCAGTTTGATTAAGGAATAATTTATCTTCCAGGTACCATGCTAAGGGATTTATATGCATGTTGCTGAATTCTTAAAGCAGTCCTATGAATCGGGTAATAGTATTAGTCTCATCTTAGAAGTGAAATAACTAAGGTGAAAGAGGTTAAGTGACTTGTCTAAGGTCTCACGGTCATGAGGCCAGACACCAAACTCAGATGTCCGACTTGAAAACCTGTGTGATCTAATATTATATACTGCATATGTTCACAAAAAGAGTTATTAAGAAATAATCTTGTAAGCCTGTTAGCCGTACATATAAGCAAACATGCTATAAGCAAAGAATACTAGAGAAGATAACAGCTTTTTCCACTCTCATCCTAATACCTTTGTGAAGTAAAAACTCACTACAGAACTGTGAGAAGTACTTTAAATTCCTAGTTCACAAACAGCCTGGGCCTTCACATTCTTGGACAACTGCTTGAATTTTTTCTTCTAATAAGTCGGTAAACGTTAGAAAGGTAGAGTAATATATATTGCAGCTTTACCAGCCTGGGGTACAAAGTCCGTATTCAAAGGAATACAATTCTGAGCCTTCGGCCATTCCTCTTTCCACAGGAGCGTCTTTTCTGAAGTCTCCGTTAATGTAAGCTCCTTAGGATACAGGTACAATGTGAGGAGGAACTCCAGCAGCTGCCACAGACCAGGTTCCATCCTTTCAGTCTACTCCCCCCAAGCCCCAAACACACATAAGAGCAGACTCCACGACCCAGACGATGCACCCATCAGAGTCCATTGGACTTAATTACACAGAGCAACCTACACCCCATTCCGAATAGCTTCCTCGTGAAGTCTGCATTGGTTTGCTCAGGCTGACATAACAAAATGCCAGAAACTAGGTAGCTGAAACAACAGAAATTTATGTTTTCACAGTTCTAGAGGCTGGAAGTCCAAGATCAAGGTCTGGTTTCTTCCGAGGCCTCTCCTTGGCTTGTAGCTGGCCACCTTCTCACCACGTCCTCACATGGTCTTCTCCCCTGTGTGTGCACTTTGCTGCCATTTCTGTGTCCAAATTTTCTCTTTTTAAGGACAGCAGTCATATTGGATTAGGGCCCATCCTAATGGCTTCATTTTAACATAACTCTCTCTTTAATGGCCCCATCTCCAAATACAATAATGTTCTGAGGTACTGGGGGCTTTAACATATGAATTTTGTGGGGGGAAACAACTCAATGCATGACAAAGTCGATTTCTACCTTCTTTCGAGACTCGGTTTGACTCAGAGTAAGCCCATTTTAATTACCACACTTATCATCTGTAGTATCTACAAGATGATTTAAAATGATCACATTCTAAATGCATATTTGACTTATATGTGTGCAAATAATTTGTCTTGATGTAGTTCCTGAAACAAAGATAGTATGTCCAAATATAAGCATAGGTTATCTTTAGGTCGTCCAACAACCAACCACTTTCCATTTTCATTCTCTTGAGTGGAAATAGGATCCAGCTTCAGGTAGTACCATACTAAATGGATGAAATTCAGTTATGTGAGTTTGCCAGCTCCTGAGTGTTTTGTATACAATTTTACGCTGCTATAAATGAGTGAACTTGAACATATCGCTTAATGACTTGAGGTCTCAGTTTCCTCATCAAGGACCTAAACGTTTTGGATTATGATAAGACAGTTTCTAACTATAGCATTCTGTGGTTTGGGGCATGGCGCAAGTGATTTCTATCTCATTGTATGTATTTTCGAGGGTGAAGCTCAGTTGGCTTTCTGAATTGCTCCTCCAAATATAACCTGAAAAAATAAGCTTAGACATGAAGCTAACAATTCACAGAGATACAGAATTCCCCCCAAAATTAATAGTGACCATTATTTTGGCTAATTTTTAATTATTCTGTTAGTAAAAATAGGTTCCTCTCTAAGAAACGAGTAATTATTCTTATACTAGTTAATTCGTTCTCAAAAATTCCCAACTGCTTGTTTTCAGTTATGTTTCTAACACTTTTCAATTATGCTTCATTTTTTTTCCTGGTTTTTAAAAAATTATTTTGTCATTGCTTGATTTTTAAAAATGCCGACTTTCTACTTTAGATGATTTTAGCTCTAGTATATTCTCCACTGTGCCTACAATTATTAATTGGCTTATTTTTCCATTTGTTTATTTTTATATATCCCAATCACTCTTTCATCCCTAAATTCTCTAATAGAACTCAAAATATTGTTTTTGTATATTCAAACATATCAGATAATATATCAGTTTAATTATAACTTCAGTCTGGACTGGTTCTCTAGGACTTCAACATGGCTATTGACCTAGCACTTCCCAGTATTATTATTCTGGAAATATTTCTCTCTTTTTTTTCCTGGTGTTTAATTTATGCCTTTCTCTCTCTTTTTTTCTTTTTCCTGTTATTTTGGTGAAGCATGCAATTTGGAAACTTTCTAGAAAAATGGTACATAGGAGGTAAATATTTTGAAATTGTGCATGATTAATTAATGATAAAATGATTTTATAGTTGATTGATAATTTGGGTAGGTATAGAATCTTGGGACGGAAATAGTTTTCCCTTAGAATTTTAAAGGATTTGATCCATTGGTTTTAGCTTCTGGCAAGGCTGTTGACAAGTTTGATGCTATTCTGATTTCTCATCATTTGCATAGGTCTGTTTTATATTCTGTTAGCTTCTGTTAGGATCTTATCTTAATTGCTGGCATAGTGAAATATCACAATAATGTGCTTTGGTGTATCTCTTTTATCATTCATTATACTGAGTCTGTTTTATCTGTTTTTAACAGTTAAAATCTGTTTTTAACTGTTTTAACACTCTTGTCCTTTTAGTCTGGAAATTTGTCCCTGACTTTTTTATTGATAATTTTCTCCTTTCTGCGTCTTTTGTTCTCTCCTGTTGAAGTTTCCATTATTCATAGGTTAGATCCTATGATCTGTTTCTCTCTTTTTGTTTTTCTCTCTCTGTCTCTGAGTTTTCCTTGACTTCAATTTTTAAACCTACATTAAAATATCTACTAACGTATTTTGAATTCCCAAGTTCTCCTTTTGCTGGAGGCTTTTTGCTCATCAGTATCTCAGATCTTTTATTCTAGATTACAAATTTTTTGACCTCTGACATTGGGTGAAGTGGGTGGAGGGTTGGAGTATGCTCAATATTGTCAATGTCCTTAGAGCCAAGCAGAGTAAGGAGGGTAGTGATCTCAACCATTCAATATATGTGGACAATAAATACCTTTTTTTGTTGTTTTTTTGTTAAGCCTTCTTGATTTCAGTTGTTTACTTAGTCTCGCAAATCCAAGTTCAGCATGACCTGGGAGGAGTACTCACCTGGCTGAATGGGTAGAAGAGAATTGGGAGGTCACGTGTTGCTTGTAGACTTCATAAAACCCTCCTGTTTTCTTTAATTCTTATCTTCTGAGGTCCCTAGGATCTTCAGTTCCTCATCATATCCTGGGTTCTGCTTTGTAAATTTGCTTGCTTTTTGGCTTCTTGTTCTGCAAGCAGTTTTCACTTTTTTAAGCTGCCAAGTCCATAACAAGTAATTCACTACCATTCTCTTTTCCAAAGTTTGTCCATTATAGACAATAGAATATTCCATTGTCTTCTTACCAATTTTTAGCCTGATGGATTTTTTTCTTAATTTTTTTAAAAATGAGCAAGTAACCAAACTTTCCTGACATTTTAGTGACGTTTTGGGGGGAGCAGTGGTAAAAAATTCAATAAGTGATACTTAATATTAAGTATATACTTTTTTCCCTAAGGATTTCCTGGAAATGATATCAAAGATAATCTGTCATAGACAAAGATAACAAAATAAGAAAAAAGTTATGTATTTAACTTGAATCCACCCTTTGGCTATTAATGTCTCATTTAATGAGATATTAAATTGTTAATAAGACAGATTCTTTATTAACCTTTTCTAAATATTTAGAAATGTCTCTTCTTCCTCATATCTTACTTTGATCCCACTCCTTCAAAAGGTAGTTGATGCTCAGTGTCTAGCTGTCCTTTTGGTCATTAAAACCTGAAGTCAATCTCATATAATTTTTTTAAGCACTCGCCAATTGAAACTGCTCAAGCCACAAGCCTATTTTGAGCCATTATTTTATGCCTCCTCTGAAATATTTTTTTCCTCTGAACATTTGATACCTTTCTCCTCTGACTCTTCAGAAGTTATCTTCTTTCTTGCTTTCTGTGACATTCTAGTCCTAGTTCTCCTGACTGCCTTTCCTTTCCTCAAAGCTCTGTTATTTGCATTTATTTTTCCCCTGGAACAAACTAAGTGGAGGTCTTTGTTAGGGTTCTGCTTTAGGTCCTCTAAGATCAATTTTATACTCTTATTACATAGTCTAAACCGCAATCTCTGAGTAGGTAACTTCCAAACCTTTTTCTTTATGCCTTTGCTAACCATTTGCTTATGCTCTAGATCATCTTATCTATTATGGAATTTCTCATACATGTTCTACCAAAAGCTCAAATTCAACACATCTAGAGTTAAATCCAACCTTGTAAATTTAGCCCGTGTCATTATCTGTCGTAGAGCTAGTTGGTGTAAAATGGTCTCAGTATCAGGTCTGGTAACTGGTGCCAGTGATCAGGTAAATGCACTGAAATGATGGGCTTCATGTCACAAAGTTACCCATGCTTCTTCACATGATGGTCACAGGCTTCGCCGGACCTGCAAAAAGAGTTATACTCCATCCCAAAACTCTTCTTAATCCTCTGCTTAGGTCACATTTACTATAGTCCAACTATGCCAAGCAAGTCACATGGCCAAACTTAGGGCTGATATGAGAGGGCATGGATAAAGGAAGACACAGTCAATTGGTACCATTAATGGCCACAGTCTATACCCGTGTGCAGACTACAGTGTTTCTTCTTATACTTAATATTCTCACCATCCTCCTAATCAACCAAATGTGAAACTTCCATATTTCACTCTCTCCTAAGCACACCATGAACTTTTCTACCTCCAGTTTTGATTCATGAGATTGGATTCCCAGCAGTTCTTTTTAAAGATGCAGCTTCATGAGCCTCACTCAGGTCTTTCAGTTCATAATCTCTGTGGGTAGAGCTCAGAAATATCCCATTTTGACTGAGTCCATAGGATATTTTTGTGCACAGTGAAGGTGGAGTATTACTGCTCTAGTCTATTCATGAAAACTTTAAAAATATAACCCAAGCATGGGATTTTTATTTAGTTTGAGATTTAGAAGGTATGATGATGCTCATTAGGAAATATAGAAATCCCCAAAGATTATAAACAGTGTAAATGTGGGCTCATATAATATTTTCAGTGTCCATAATTTACATTTGGCCTACTCTGCTTCATCTGTGCTCGAATTTCTTGATTGCTTCTCATGCTTAATCATCCACCAAATCTGATCTCTATACAAATTTTAAACAATGCTGTGGAGAACAGTTTCCTTGCATTTAAATTTCCTTCGTCATATCTTTCCCCCGTCCTCCCACTCCAGAGCTCAATAACAGAATTGTCCTACATTTGTAAAGCAACTGAAGTTGCAGAGTGCTTTCACAAGCATTAACTCATCTGGTCCTCACAAACCTCTCTGTAATGAATTAAAGCAATTATAAGTATTCCACTTTATAGAGCAAGAGCCTGGATTCATCAAGGGGTTGTTACTGGTTTTGGAATAAATTGAAACAGAATTCAGGTCTCCTGACTTTGTTAGCACATGACTGCTGAACCAAACGGTCTCACTTAAGTCTCCACAAATTTGGACTTATTACAAAAGTTCTGATATGAGGAAACACTAAGGGGAAAGCTAGAATTATAACATTAACACTTAGCTCTTTGATCCAAATTTGAAATAGTCCACGTTGAGGAACATACACTGCAATTGATCACTTACTGTGAAGGATAGAAGTTTCAAAGCAAAACAATTGCTACATAGGAAAACACATTAAAAATTGGGCCATTAGTCCATAATGTATGAAATGGCCGGATTTTTTTTTTTTTTTACAGCCTGGCTGTTTTTGAGGTTTGAAAGTGCCTCTGTTCTTACACTACTAGTGTTGTATTTACAAAAGGAAGAAGATAATTTCCTATAGGTGGAACTTGCTGCACTGTATTCAAAAGTATATGAGGGGCGCCTGGGTGGCTCAGCCTGTTAAGCGTCTGCCTTCGGCTCAGGTCATGATCCCAGGGTCCTGGGATCGAGCCCCGCATCGGGCTCTCTGCTCGGCCGGGAGCCTGCTTCTCCCTCTCCCACTCCCCCTGCTTGTGTTCCCTCTCTAGCTGTCTCCCTCTCTGTCAAATAAATAAAAAATAAATAAAATCTTTAAAAAAAAAAAAAGTATATGAAACATTCTAGGAATTTAAACCAATATGCAAATAATTCAAAAGGATGATGTTAAACCCAAAGTGCCGTAGGTTGGGCTACAAGTAAATCTTGTAGCAGCAGGTAGGCTGGCATAGGTACACTCTCCTTCCTGTCTAGGGGAACCTAGAGATAAAATCCCACTGGAGACCATATTTTTCTAGGCTTTTTTCCCCCTAACTAGACAGATTGGCATTTCTTAAGCTCTTGACAGCTGGACATTACAAATTTGACAACTCAAAGATGTGAAATAAGTCATGGAGGAGAAAAGACACCTGGTGACTCTACTCAGATCACCTGAAAAGGAAAAAAATATACATTGGGGTGTGAGAATGGGGCTGAGTTTTAACACTTGCTCATTTGTCTACTGTACTGAGATGTTAACACTGTCATATGAGAAACACCACTTGGGTTTTACCATCAACAGATATTGCATAAATTGTTGAAAAAGAAATAAAGCAGAGATAAAATCTGTTTCTTACAGGAATTAGGTATTGGAAGAGCCCAGTATCTTGAACTCCACTGCACGGCAGGCCATTGCTAGTAACTCTTATGGGCAGAATACTCTGGCACATAGACCAGATTTGACCCAGAAAGGAGTTTTTACAGTGCAGGAGGTTTCCTTTTAAAAATAATTATATCTGTCAACATAGGGCCTACATTTCCTCTGTAGTGGAATATGAATGCTTCAGTTTGGCAGATTTCCCACCCAACCTGCCTCTCATTTATGTTTGCCAGGACCCTGTGGCTTATTCAACTTTTCTCATTCTCCACTGAAGGTGGCCAGAGACCCAAGTCTCCTAGCAATTTCTCTCCCGTCACTCATCTTGCCCAGTTGGCAAATGGTTGGTGTAGAGATTTTTTTGAGATGAGAATGTGTATAATGATTACACTCTGAGGTATTAATCACTGTGTTGTTAATAAAAGTAAAAATTAGACAAGAGCTAGCAGGGGATTGGTTAAATACATTAGGATATATCCATAAAATGGAATACAACATTGAAATGACTTTTAAGAGGAACATTTGTTGACAAGGACAGATGTTCATGAACATTGATGAGGGAAAGTCCACCATCGGTGTGCAGAGTTCAGTGATGTGCTGGAGTGGCTTGTAGCCACACTGAAGAACCAACTGGGCACATCCCTTTCCATCTTGTCCTTCAGTGACTTTACATAAGTAGCTTGAAATCAGCCGTAGTGAGAGTATTTCCACTACACAAATTGGCAAGTGCTACAAATCAGAGCTTTATTTCTTTTTCTGGAGAGTCAGTTGAGAAACATTTACCTGCACACTACTATTATCATATTTTTTTAATATAAAGTTGGGAAGGGGGTGCCTGGGTGGCTCAGGTCATGATCCCAGGGTTCTGGGATTGAGTCCTGCCTCAGGCTCCCTGCTCAACGGGGAGTCTGCTTCTCCCTCCCCACCCCGCCAACTTGTTCTCTCCCTTTCTCTCTCTCTCAAAAATAAATAAATAAAATCTTTAAAAAAATAAAGTTGGGAAGGTATAGATGAATACAAGAAAATGATGGGAGACCTCTTATGTGAAGCCCTAATACTGTTAATGTATTAACAGTGGAGTTATACTTTCTTTTTTCTTCTATTTGCTTGTCTTTTCTAGATTGTCTTCAACAGTAATGTCACTTTTGTATTTTCTTAAAGTAATGCAATTATGTTTAAATAAAAGTGTTCCCTATATAATGAACTTATTATTAAATGACAACACCTCACCCAGCTGCTATTTCTACATTTTACGAATGCCAAATCTCAAGATTCCCTTGAGAATGCCTGAGATTTAGCTAGGAGTTAAAAATTTCAAATCAATTCACATATACCCATAGCTCCCTAATTTTTTTCAATGATGTCTAAAGTACAGGAGATGAGCTATAATGACAACAAGACCATGGAGGATAAAGAAGAAAGCAAAGCACTCATCTTTCAACAGTGTTCAGGGCTTGAGAGAGTCTGGTTTTGAAAGAGTCCTGACCCCAATACCTAGGAGAGTTCTGGATATCCTAGGGGTGCTGGGATTGTCCTGGTTTAAAGGTTTCTGGTGTGTAGGCAGACCAGCAACACTGGCATTAGCTGGTGGGAAAAGGTAGCCAAAAGGGGCAGGCATGACCATGGGTCATTTAGTTCTGGTTATAACCACTTTGCATGAGATGACTCCTGACATCAGTGTCAAGTTGGAAGCTAGCTCATCCCCCACTAGACACAGCCTCAAACAACTCAAAGTGTGTAAGTGCACGGCCAAGTACCCAGACCTAAACGTAAATGTGTTAGCTTTCTTTATATAATTCCTAAACATAAATATACTGTGTCAAGGAAAAGTGATCACAGAGATCCTGAAAGGCCTTTCAAAATGCTGTTAAAGTAATATATTCTGTACATAATTCTCAAAATTTTGGGTGCCAAGGTGCATGCACGTGTGTGTGTGTGTGTGTGTGTGTGTGTGTGTGTGTAAACCTTTGTCCAGTGCTAGAAGTATGTAGAAGTGGAAGGAAATTGGCAGTATTTTAAGTAAGAAGAAACATGACAAATCTTTATTTAGAATCTGAAAACTTTAAGCCTTTTTTCCTGGCTGTGTAAGAACCTTAACCTTTTTTTTTTTTTTTTTTTTTTTGAATTTGTACATTCACTAATCTAAATTCACCTTCGGAGAATTAGCCTTAAATTTGTTATCCCTGAAATGCTCTCTAGTGGCTGGCATGGGAGTTCACAGTCCTGTGCACTGGTGGTTATTAAATAACCTCGGGAAATTTGTGTGTGTTTGCTTGATTTTTACCTTTGGAGAAAATTTCTTTTGGAAATTATTTTATCTTTCTGTATTCCCTATTCGGTTTTCATGGACTGCGCTGCTTTTTGCCTCTTGTCATAATTATCTGTAATGTTGAGTCAATTTTGAAAGTAAGCCTAGATTTGCCCTAGAGGTGGCAGAATTTCTGTGGTGGGTAAGTGAAATGATTGCTCCATATAACTTTATAAAGTGTAAAGACCTCTGAGATGAAAGGAGCTATATAAATGTAAGGCTGTCATTTTAAATTGCCATTACCGTTTGAAATTCTCAAGAGAAGCATTACTGAAATCCGGCGTATGCACCATATTAGATTGCTTAATATCATTAAAGCATGTGCGGCAAATGAAAATACCAATTTCCTCTTATATGTAGTTCGTGTTTAAGGCAGCGTATCCAAAGCTAGCATGTTCACAGCTCATTCTGGCATATTAATACTCACCGAAGGAAGCAGAAGCTAACAAAGTATGAAGACAATGGTGTTTCTCTAGCCTGGTGATTGCTGTTTGTGTGTGTGTGTGCTGGTGAAGACAGACACAGATTGGAGAAGCTAAATGAAATGAGGCGTAGGCCAGAGAAGGTTTGATAGGACCTGCAGAGAAGCCTGGGCAGAGACATACATGGCGTATCACTATGTGATTTATGTTTAGCTTTGGCAATAAGGAAACCGAGAAATAATGTATATTTACAACAGCAGAAAAGAATTGTAAGAACAGGAAAATTATCAAAACAGTGAAAATGGCCTGCCCTCCAACATGAGACTAGCTGTTTCTGTCGCCTCCCTGTTTGCAAGCTTGTTTTAGGAAAGGAGAATGCTCCGTATTATTGGAGCCCTGCACCACCTAGCAAATGCCAAGAAATACGCAAGTGAGAGCAAGGCATCAGTGGCAAATTGGAATCTAAGGCCTTTTGTGCTTGTTAAATGGTGGAGTGATTATAATTGGAAAAAGTGATGTGCATTAGTTCTGAGTGAATGTACAAGAAATGACAAGCGTGTAACTTAATGATTACTTCACAACACTCAGGACTGCCTTCTAGTCTCGCACCGAAGAGTTCAGCCCTACAGCAGAGAAAGCCACATGCTTTCTCCTCCTATTCATGAGTATTCTCCACAGGTCACATGGAAATAACCCTGAAGTGATAAGTCTCGGTTTAGGAAGTCTGCTGCTTAAGCTGGTGTAAGTCATTGTGACAAAGACTGGTGGGATGTATTTTTTTTTCTTTTCGTTGCCAACCATCACAATCATTGGCAAGTGAATGGACAGAATCTTGTTTTAAAGGAAATAGCATATGTTTACCCTCCTGGGGAAAGGGAGGATATGAGAAAGTTTCCTGAAAATCAAATCTAATATTCAAATGAGTGAAAGTGCGCCACCTTTCTCTTCACCGTTAAAGTAGATGTGTACACAGTACGGTGATTTTCTAATAACATCGAAAGTATATCCTTAGTCTTTCTGAACACAAAATTTACCGCATATAATTCTGCTGTATAGAAGTTAAAAAGTGAAAACAAAGGTAGTTTTCAAAAGGTTTCCATAGTGAGAAAAAAGTATTCTTGTGATTTTAGAACCTAAAGTATAAATAATAATAACAATTATAACAGAGTCAATAAACTAAATTATTAACTAGAGTCAATAAACACGTATAAAGTGTCAGGATGCAGCTTCGATTTCATTTTATCTTGGGGACCGGTTCTGAAACTACTGTGTAGACCAAGCTATGATGCAGGAAGGCTTGCATAGATGACATTTTCCTAAAACCCAAGCAAAGTCAAAACCGATTTATGATTGCTAGCTAGAACACAACTTAAAGACTGGCTCTAGAGTGAGGAAAACATTTAAGAGAGGACAAAACATTACAGAAGTGAGAGGAATGTATAAAATTCTCTCACATATTGTAATGTGAAAGGTGAGAGTTTACGCAGAGATGTATCCGGATTTGTGTACTTTAAGTTCCTCACAAGTGCTCCCACGGAGCTTCCACCAGCTGAGCTGTGACCGGGCAAACTCAGGAAAGCTTACTGAGGCCTTTTTTTTGTGCTAATGATGTAGTCTAGCGAAGAATACTAAAGAAAACCAGGAGAGCCATAGAAGAGCCATAGAAGTGTTCTACTCTCTGTAATTAAAGTTTTCCCTTTTTATTTAAATCCATATCCTCAACAGCATAGGATCCCTAAATGCTTTTGCCAACACTTTTGAAAGGATGTCCCTTCTATTACTCGGAAAGGCCCAATGATAGTCAGTGTAGGAAAATTTAACAAGCTTTTCTTGGCATAAAGGAAAGAAAGTTCTTTATTATCTCTCTTTTTTTTTTTTTTTTGAAAAGTAATCTTCATTTAGAAATATGATTTACTGTGGAAGGGTTTAATAAGAGAGCTTTTTTTTCCCCTTTTTTAACATCTATTAGTAGGATGAAGTGAAGATAGTTACGATGTGAGAATGTATTATCAAGACCACCGTGCAGGTAATATCCTGCATATTGAGTCTAATCACCCATTTAAGTTAAAGTAAGAGTTGTTAAGAATACGGAGACTCTCACTCTAATGATTAGTGATGAGAATCACCTAGATAATGAAATTAGTATTGAGAAACATATTTTTAGGCAGAATGATTATCCTGGGAGATTGATTAAAAGGATAATTGAAGAACAATGTAACCTTTTTCATAGTTATCAAGTTGAACTTGGTTAAGGTAATTTATCATAATAGTGTGGCTATGACAAATCATAAAAGGACCGGCCACTGTTTAAAAAGATGTTTATTATATATTAATTCAGACATGTTGTCATACCAGTGAAATATCTTCAATAAAAATGTGGAGGATGATAAGTGTAGTGGAACGATATCTCAAGCCATCTCAATAACTCTTGAGAAGCAGCTGAAAGGAGTTTGCAACGTATGAAAGAGGATTCCTAAAAAGGAGTCACAGTTTAACGGTTCTGTTAGCAACAACAGAAAAACTAACTGCTTCAGTCTTGAGATATTAACAAGGATTGCATGATAATAATTTTCTTCTTCGTAGATAAAACGAGAAGCAAATGCTTACTTACTTCAAATCAGTCATGAAAATGGACAGAGAGAGGAATTGATTAACTAATTGAAACGGAATATAAAAAATGGTAGGGTGTCCCTTGCAAAAATCTGCATTGGCTTTGTGCTGTCTCTAACTGGGCCTTCTTGCCACTCACATTTTTGGATAATTGAATTACTATTCTTTTAATGTCTCTTTTTACATTTTTATTTCTTAATTATATTAAAATGAACTCTTTTAATGAATGGAATTTTAAAGTTTTTATTTAAATTCCAGTTAACATACAGTGTAATATTAGTTTCAGGTGTACAGTATAGTGATTTGATTCTTCCATATATCACCCAGTGCTCATCCAAGTGCCCTCCTTAATCCCCATCACCTTTTTCCTCCATTCCCCCCCCCAACTTTCCCTCTGGTAACCATCAGTGTGTGCTCTATAGTTAAGAGTCTGTTTCTTGGTCTGCCTCTCTCTCTCTTTTTTCCCCTTTGCTTTGTTTTGTTTCTTAAAATCCACGTGGAGTGAAATCATATGGTATTTGTCTTTCTCTGACTGACTTATCTCGCTTACCATAATACTCTCTAGCTCTATCCATGTCATTGCAAATGGCAAGATTTCATTCTTTTTGATGGCTAAATAATATTCCATCATATATATATATGTATATATATATGAATATATATATATATCAAGATGGTCACAATGGAGAATATATCTATCATCTACCTATCTATCTATCTATCCATATATATATGTATAAATGCCACATGTTCTTTACCCTTTCATCAGTTGATGAACACTTGGGCTGTTTCCATAATCTGGCTATTGTAGGTAATGCTGCTATAAATATTGGGGTACATGTATCCTTCGAAATCAAATTTTTTTGTCTTTGGGTAAATACCCAGTAGTGCAAATTGCCGGATCATAGGGTAGCTCTATTTTTAACTTTTTGAGGAATCTCCATAGTGTTTTCCAGAGTGGCTGCACCAGCTTGCACACCCACCAACAATGCATGAGGGTTAACTAATGGACTTTATTTTTTAAAACAGCTTTAGCTACGGAGCAGTTGGGCAGAGGGTAGAGAGAATTCCCATACACTTCCCTTCCTTCACCTCTACCCCCCACACACGGTTTCCTCTATTATTAACATCCTGCATTAGTGTGTTACATTTGTTACAGTTGATGAACTAGTATTTATACAATATTATTACAATTAAGGTTCCCTGTGTTGTACAGTTCTATGGGTTTTGCCAAATGCATAATGTCATGTAGCCAACATTACAGTATCATACACAATAGTTTCACTGCCCAAAAATCCCCATGTTCCACCACTGCCTTTTTTTTTTTTTTTTTACTGTCTCTGTTGTTTTGCCTTTTCCAGAACATCATGTAGTTGGAACATACAGTATGTGGTCTTTCCAGCTTGCCTTCTTTCACTTAGCAGCCTGCATTTAAATTTCCTCTATGTCTTTTGGTAGCTTGGGAGCTCTTTTTCTTATCATTGAATAACATTCCACTGTCTGGATGTATCACAATTTATTCACCTAATGAGGGATATCTTGATTGCTTCTAAGTTTTGTTGACTATGAATAAAGCTTCTATGATCATTCATATGCAGAATTTTGTGTGGACATTTTTTCAACTCATTTGGGGATCTAGGGGCACAATTACTGGACTGTATGGAAAGATCGTGTTTAGCTTTGTGAGAAACTGCCACACTGCCTTCCAAAGTGGCTGTACCATTTTGCATTCCCACCATCAGTGAATGAGTTTATTTTGTTCTGCATCCTCACCAGCATTTGTTCTATCTGCTTTGGATTTTGGCCATTCTGAGAGGCACATGGCGATATAAAAGTGGTACATATTGGTGTACTGTTCTGTGAATTTTAACACATGTATACATTTGTGTAACTACCATAATCAAGCCACAGAACAATTTCATCATCCCAAAAAACTCCCTAATACTTCCTTTTAAATCACACCCTCCTTTACTCCTAACCCTTGGTAAACTTCGATCCATTCTCCATCTCTATTCTTTTGTTATTTCACGAATGTCATATGAATGGAACCAGACTTTATGTAATCATTTAGGCTGGCTTCTTTCACTAAGAATGATGTCTTTGAGATGAATCCAAGTTGTTCCAAGTATCAAAAATGTGTTCCTTTTTATTTATAAGTAGTATTCCATTGTATGAATATATCACAGTTGAATTATCTATTCACCCATTGAAAGATATTTGGACTATGTCGGGCTTTTTGCTACAAAAAATAAATGTACTGTAAATATCTATGTATAGGGTTTTGTGTGAAAATGTTTTCATTTTTTCTAGGGTAAATATGGAATAGAGTAGAATTATTGGATCATATGATTAGTATATGATTAATATATGCTTAACTTTATAAGGAACTGTCGAACTATTTTCCAGAATGTCTTTACCACTTTGCACTCCCATCAGGCAATGAGTGACAGTCACAATTGCTCTATATCTTCTATAGCACTTGGTATGGTCATTATTTTTATTTTAGTCATTCCACTTGGAGTAGACTGATATTTTATCATGGCTTTATTTTTCATTCTCCTAGTGGTTAATGATGCAAAACGTCATTAACACGCTTATTTGCCTTTTCTGTATACTTTTTTGTGAAGTGTCTTTCGAGTCTTTTGCCCATTTTTAATTAGGTTGCTTTTTTTTTTTAAACTGTTGAATATATAGTTCTTATTGTTTTTTACATACTCTGGATACCAGTCTTATGTCAGGTATGTGACTTACAAATATTCTCTTTTATGGTCATGCTTTTAGTGCCATGTCTAAGAAATTTTTGCCTAACTCAAATCATAAGGATTTTCTCAGATGTTTTCTTCTAACAGTTTCATCGTTTTACATTTTACCTTTAAACCAATATTTATTTTGAATTAATTTTTGTTTAATGCTCATACATGTAGATCAAAGTTCATTTTTTTTGCATATGGATGTACAATTGCTCTAGCATTATTTGTTGAAAGATTGTACTTCCTCAATTAAATTATATTTGTATCTTTGTCAAAAGTCAACTGACCATATATGCATGGGTCTTTTTCTGGGTCTGTTCTATTGATCTATGTCAATAGCAGTCTGACTTTATTACTGTAGCTTTAGAATAAGTCTTAAAATCGGGTAGTGTGATTTATTCCTTTTTCAAAATCATAGTAGCTCTTCTAGTTCCTTTGCCTTTCCATATAAATTTTAGGTTCAAATTATCTATATCTACAAAGAAACGCATTGGGATTTTTACAGGAATTGAGATAAATTTGTAGATTTATCTGGGAAAGAATTGACATTTTTACCATATCGAGTCTTCCAATCCATGAACTCAGTATGCCTCTCCCGTTATTTAGATATTTTTTTCGTTTCTTTTGTCAGCATTTAATAGTTTTCAGCATGCAGATTTTGTATGTGAAATAGATTTATGCCTGGGTTTCTCTTTTTTTAGAAATGTTAAAATGAATATTTTAAAATTTAGGCTCTAAATTCCTTATTACTAGTATATAGCAATATAACTGATTGGGCGCCTGGGTGGCTCAGATGGTTAAGCGTCTGCCTTTGGCTCAGGTCATGATTCCAGGGTCCTGGGATCGAGTCCCACATCGGGTTCCCTGCTCCTTGGGAGCCTGCTTCTCCCTCTGCCTCTCTCTCTCTCTGTCTCTCATGAATAAATAAATAAAATCTTTAAATATATATATATATAACTGATTTTAGTGTGTTGACTTTCTTCCCGTCACTTTGCTAAACTCACTTATTATTTCTAGGAGCTTTTTTGGAAATTCCTTGGGAATATTTTACATAAACAATCATGTTATCTGTGAATAGAAATAGTTGTATATCTTGCTTTCTAATCATCTGCATATTTTATGATTGTTACTAATTATTTTGCCCTATTGCTCTGCCTGGGACTTCCAGTATGATGCTGGATTGAAATGATGAGAGCAGACATCCTTGTTCTGTGCATAATTTTATTATGTCACCATTAACTATGATGCTACCTTTTCGGCAGGGGGAGAGGAGTAGATACTTTTTATCCAATTGAAGAAGTTCCCTTCTATTCCTCATTTGCTGAGAAGTTTTTTTTATTATGTTTAATTTTGTCATGTGTTTTTTTGCATCAAATGATATGATCATGTGGCTTTTCTTCTTAGACTGCTAATATGGGGCATTACATTGATTGATTTTTGAATACTAGCTAGCCTTATAGTGCTGAGGAAAACCTCACTTAGTCATGATATATTATTTTTTTTATGTATTTCTGGATTTTATTTGCTGGCATTTTGTTAAGGATTTTTACATCAATATTTTAAGTGTTATTGATTTTACACTGCCTTTGCCTAGTGTTTTAATATCAGGATAATGCTGGCCAAGTTGTGAAGTGGTCTATCCTCTTGCAATTTTCTGGAAGAGATTGTAGAGCATCGGGCTACCTTGTTTTTAAATATTTGTTAGTGAAATCACCTGGCCCTGGAGGTTTCTTTTTTTTAGAAGATTTTAAAATATGAATATAATA
Organism: Halichoerus grypus; assembly: GCF_964656455.1. NCBI lineage: Eukaryota > Metazoa > Chordata > Mammalia > Carnivora > Phocidae > Halichoerus > Halichoerus grypus. The sequence continues at coordinate 127,670,768 of NC_135715.1, forward strand.
TGTTTAATGTTTGTAGAATTATTCAGGTTATCTATTACATCCTGAGTGAGTTTTAATTGTTTGTGGCTTCTGGGGAATGGATCCATGTCATCTATGCTGCTGAATTTATGGATGAAGATTCATTCATAGTATTTCCTTATTATTTTTAAATGCCTGCAGGGTCTGTAGTAGATACCCCATTTTTCCTTCCTGATACCTGTAATTTGTGTCCTTTCTCATTCATTTCTTCTTCTTTTTTTTAAAGACTTTATTTATTTATTTGACAGAGAGAGACACAGCAAGAGAGGGAACACAAGCAGGGGCAGTGGGAGAGGGAGAAGCAGGCTTCCCGCGGAACAGGGAACCTGATGCGGGGCTCGATCCCAGGACCCTGGGATCATGACCTGAGCCGAAGGCAGACGCTTAACGACTGAGCCACCCAGGCTCCCTTCATTCATTTCTTTATTAGCCTAACTAGAAGCTTATCGATTATATTGGGCTTTAAAAAGTCAGCTTTTGGTTTTATTGATTTTACCTATTGTTCTACTCTTTTAGATTTCATTGATTTCTTATCTTTATTATGCACTTCCTTCTGCTTGCTTTGGGATCATGTTTACTCCTGTTTTTCTAGCTTCTTAAGATGGAAGCTTAGATCATTGGTTTGAGATCTTTTTTAAAAAAAAAATAGAAGCCTGTATTACTAACAATGTCCCTCTAAGCAGGGCTTTAGCTATATCCATACAGTTAGATAAACCATGTTTTTATTTTCATTCAGTTAAAAATATCTTCAAATTTCCCTGTGGACTACTTTGTCTAATAGATTATTAAAACTATGTTTAATTTCCAAGTGTTTGGAGAATTTCTTGTTAAATATGCTATTAACTTCTCTTTTTATTCCATATGATCACAAAACTTTGTATCAGAAATAAGATTTTGTATCCTTTTAATTCCTTGAAATGTATTAAAATTTGTTTATGACCCAAGATATCTACTATCTTGGTGAATTTATTCCATGTGTCCTTGAAAAGAATATATATTTGTACCATTTTGAGGTTAGTATTCTATAAATGCCAGTTACATCCAATCTGTTGTTGATGGTGTTTAGTGGCTCTATATCCTTGCTGAGTCCCTGTCTGCTATTTCTGTCAGTTACTGAAAGAGGTATGTTTAAATATCCAACTACCAATTGTAGTATTTCCTATTTCTCCTTTCAATCCCATTAGTTTTTGCTTCACGTACTTTGAAGCTCTGCTGTTACATATTTAAGATCATTATGTCTTAGCAGAATCCCTCCTATCATTATAATGCACCTTTTTTTTTTATCCTTAGTCATTCTTTGCTCTGAAGTCTACATTGTCTTCTATTAATACGGCCACTTCAGCTTCATTTTGATTAGTATTTGCATTATATCATTTCTTCCACGGTTTTACTTTTCATTTACCTTTACTATTACATTTGAAGCAAGTTTCTTGTAGCCAGCAAGTTGTTAGGCCGTATCTTTAAATCTATTCTGGCAATCTCTCTCTCTGACTTGTATTTAGACCATGATGTAGCATCACTTTTGCCATGTTTAGGTTTAGGTCTATCATGCAGCTATTTGTTTTCTGTGTGGTTCCTCCATTTTTCTATCCCTATCTTTCTCCTTTCTTCTCCTTTCTGTTATTTGAACATTTTTAGTATTCCATTTTAATTTACTTATCGTGGCTTTAACTATATATCTACAGATATTCTAGTGCATGATCTAAGCACTATATCTACTTAACATTTTACAATCTACATGGAATCAGAAATTTTATCACATCAGGTGGCATGTAGAAACTTCATCAAAATGTAAGTCGCTGTCCTCTCCCTTTTATGCTCTCACATATTACAGCACATGGATAGAAAATCCCATTAGCAGTGTTCTAATTTGTACTTTCAACCATTAAATATGAAGACGTAAGAGAAGAATAATTAATTATATTTACTCAGATATTTACCACTTTTGTTGATCTTTCTTCATTTCTGATGATCTAAATTTCTTTCTGGTATTATTTGTTTCCCATGACTTGAAGAACTTCCATGGTATTTCCATTAGAGGAACATACTGGTGACGAATTGTCTTAGTTTTCCTTTGTATGAAAATGTTTTTATTGCACTTTCATTTCTGAATGATATTTCACTGTATATAGAATTCTGGGCTGATAGTTCTTTTTTTTTTTTTTTCCTTCCCTGAGTTGATAGTTCTGTACCTTCGACACTTTAAATATGTCATCATACTGTTTCCTGGTGAGAAATCTGTGACCCATCAGATTGTAAGTTCCTTAATAAAAGAGATACTTTCTTTGAATCCCTATATAAAACTTGGAAAATTTCTGGGTACATACTAGTTAATTACATATATACCTAGAACGTGATTAGCAGTGGTTTCTAGGTAAGGCAATCATACGTGTTATAGTGTTCAAGTCAAAACAATTCTGAGCATAGTGGGAGCATGTTAATAATTATTTCAGAAAAGCAGGTAAAAACTAGAATTAGGACTTATAGTCACCCTAATTTTAGGCACTAAGGTGCCTTGTAAGGAAGGAAAATACGAAAACCTAGTAGATATTTACTGTTTCCTCTTCTAAGAATAGAAACTCCCCATATGGGAAATCACCTTTCCCTCAACCCAAGTTTTCCAATCATATGATTTGAATTAGTATAGCTATAGGCCTACAGATTTTGCTGATCCCTTTAGAGATAACTTCTTATCCAGCTATGATCGATCAGAAAAGGTAGAGGCCCCAGACACAGGCTGGGCCATCATGTTACCTTACCATTTCATGGCAAAATTAATTGGCTCAAGGATAGAACTCTGATGAATGCTGGGTTATCATAACCTCTTACAGATTTGTTTTCTTTTTGTCTCTTCATTTTTGTTTTCTCCAAATAAGAGTCAGGGAAGGAGACTCAGTTCTTCTCTGGCAGTGAAACCATGTGGCTTTCGAGCTACTGGCCATGTCGTCTGTCATTTGGAAGAAGTCAGGCTACCGCAGGAGTAAAAGAAGCACAGAAGAAAGTCATAGGACATGTGCTGGGAGCCTTAAGTTCCTAATTCCAGTTGTCCCTCTGCGCTGGCTGCCTCCTACTGGTTTAAATGCAGGAACCAATAGGTCCCTCTTTTGCCTAGGTGAACTTCCTTTGGTTTTTCAGTCCCTTACAACCAAAAGAAACTCAAATAATACTTCTACTCTTGTGTTGCTTCTGAGACAGCAAGAAGCTCTTTATAAAATGAAGTGATGGAGTAATGAACTAGTAACAGGTATACAAGCACATGTATTGCAAATAGTGATCTTTTCTACTTTTGTATTATATCACTGTAGTATGTATTAAATCTCTCTTATATTATGCCTGTTCCTGTTACTGCTTAGATTTATATTCTCAATGATGTTTATCTAGCACATAAGCTCTAAGAAGGGAAAGCATGAAAATGTTAAAATTACTCTGGATAGTGGCCACTTCATGCTCTTGAGGATGCTTATTATTTGACAATAACCGTGTGGGGAAAAAACAGGAGAGTTTTGATTATTAATCCAATGAACATTTATTGTGCACCCACTCTGTGCTGGACGGGGATGAAACAAAATAGAAAAGGTCATGGCGCTAAGGGAACTGCATGCAAGTTTTATGAAACAAATAGTAAACAAGCAAACAAAGAAATAAACTAGATTATTTCAGGTAGTAGTAAATGCTATGAGGACCTAATAAAACAGGGTGATGTGACAGAGATTAAGTGGGTTGTAAGAATCACTTTAGAATGGGGAGTTAAGAAAGACTTCTCCAAGGAGATGAAAGGCAGGCAGACATGAGAATGGGAGGGTGAGGGGGTGGGGAAGGAGCTAGCCTTTGGAAAAGCAGTTTACATCCCGAGGCAGGAATGAACTTGGTGTTTCGGGAGGACAGAAAGCCAGAGAGACTGAATTCTAGTAGAGGAGAAGGACTGTGATACAATTATTTTCTGCACTAATAGAGGAGAGAAACTAAGAATATTTAAGGAATTTTTTGAGAAATAAGACTGCTCCTAAGTGGACTCAGAAAGATTTTCTGATTAAACTAGTTTGGCATAGATAGAGAATAGGGGGAAAAAAAACATCTCTTGGCTATGTATTTAATGTCCCCATGGTTGAGACTATCGTTCAATTGTAAACTCAGCCACTCTTTGTTAGAAGTCTTCATCTGCTTGAAAATCTGTTCTAAGAACCTCTCACAAGTCTTTTCACCAGCTAACTTATTTTCAAATATATTACATATCTGAAACATGGTATTGTTCTTTGGTTCGTTGGGACAACTTGCTAGAATCCCATTCCTAAATGGATCCACAGACCCAAGGTGCTAAGGAAACGTGAAGATCAGCTGGGCTGGTGTCTGTCAGTAAGGGGCACACACTGGAATCCCCTATGGAACCTTTTCAAAATATCAACTGAGTTCCACTCTTCAGGACTCAGATTCAGAGGACCTAGCAGTGGGATCTAGTGGTATATCTGGCAATATGTAGTTATTAAGCTATTTTGACGTGCATCCCCCACTGAGCGGGGACCAGAGTTAGGACCAGAACCTTAATCTCCTGATTTATAAGTTTTTGCCACTCTCCAAACAAGTGTATACTCTATTCTTAATTAGATAAGCTGTTAAACATGTACAAAAATAGATTATGGACCAAAGACTCCTATTTTTTATTTTCTTTAGCATCTTTTGGTCAAGCAATTTTAGAATTAGAAATCTTTGCACCAGTGATCAGAAGCAGCAGCCGAAGAGAAGAAAGGAAGAAAGAGAATCTGAGTAGCCCAAACCGAGGATATAAATTCCTGGCATTAAGCTCATGCTGGTTTCCAGTAGGACCCCTCTAGGCTTTTGGTTATTTTAGTGACTTTTTATCTAGACCCAGTTTGGAGACAAACAAGACCCACACTTGACTTGGTCAGGGAATATTTGTTCGCGAGTTGATGGAGTGGAGGACAAATGGTTATTCATAATTTCAACCAATCCTTCTTGTAATTATGCTTAGTAGTTAATGCTGATGATGCCATTCATATTTTCACTAGGGAAGGACAATATTAATTCTTCCTGAATGAAGAATTGTCACCTGTGACTGAGTATGTTAAGTGACTTAAGATATAAAAAACTTTCCATGCCAGACCAAATTCCCTAGTCTCTTTTTGGCTTTCCGTTGTCCCTGCCTCCAAGAAATGAGATACAAAAGGAGCTCAGAGTCTGCTCGCTCCTCTGAAGCCAGAGGTAGAAGCAGTTTGGAAGACATTTTGTTTCATCTCTTTTTTAACTTCTTTAAAAATATTTCTGGAAAGAGTAGCTAATAATAAGATAGGTAGGTGGATGGCAGGGAGTTAACTAAAGTGTTCAGAATAGCTCTGAGTACAATCACATTTAAAAATAGAGAGAACAGGCCGCACACAAAACCCCACTGACTCAGTGTATCTAGTTCAGATGTAGCTAATGTCCCTATTTAGCATCTTCAAGTTGCTTACACTTTCCTCACCAACTTAAGAATGTGCCTCTAGCACTGGAGACCTTTCCAAGTCCGAGGACGTGGGAATGTGAATTATCAAACAAGGTGGGGATGAAAGGTGCTGAAATCAACTTTTTACAATATTGCCAAAAACAGCTTGAGTTTCTAGGCTGCTAATTGCTGAAATACGTTTTAGCTTCTGACTTCATTCTGAGCTTATGACCCACTCACCAAAAGGTAAGAAGGATGTTGTAAAAGAAAAAGAAGAAAGGCAGTAAGGGGGAATAGGGTAAGGGACTGTTTAGTCCAAGGCCTCCCGAAAAACCACACCACATTAAAGGAAGTGTATTTCGTGTGTGCCATCCAGCCACACAATTAGAGTTGACCACCAAAGGAACCCAGTCCTTTGCTGTCTTTTCCGAACGGGAGTGAGGTAGCCATGGTCTCAAAAGTGTGACAGTATAAATGGCTAATCTGAATGCACTGTCTTTCTTTTTACCGTATTTCTTATTTAACTTTCTGAAAAGTTATTTATGCCCGTTACCTCATTTCAGCCTCATGAAATGATGATTTGTTAGAGCAAGCAAAAGTCTCTGTGTTTTCTCTAGGGGAAACTGAGGCACAAAGAGCCAGTGGGGGTTGCCCTTAAAAATCTCTTCTATCAGGGGCAGAATTAGGGTTGGGCTGGCATCCCTGGCCCCTGCTGTGAGAATATCCCACTTCCCTCCACGGCCACTAGTCATAAAAGTTCCTGCAATATGTTACAAACACAACATGCAGAAGCTTATTTTGATATTTCTGAAAGAAAGCTTTAGCTAAATTATTTTTCTGAAGTAGTTTATTAGACAGCCCTGTAAGAAAGCAATTGTACCAGATAAGGGTCCCTTTCAACATTATGAATTTAGTACCACGGAGGGATTTGCAGACTGAATTATCCAGACTCATTGTGGACACATATAGGCAGTCACTAAATATATGAATTAATGTTCAGTTGTGGCTTTAGCAGATATAAATTTAAATGCTACCAATCAAATATACCCATATATGTGTGTGTGTGTTTATGTATGTGTATATATATATATATATCTTATTCTTATTGTTATTGGAGAAGCTACATTTTTATATGTGATATCTCTTCACGACACTTTTTAAATGACATTTGGAGAATTTTTCACACACAGGTATGGTACTTCATCTTGTAAAATGCTCTCTTCTACAACAAAACTTTTAGACTGAATTAGTTAAAATGATATATTAAAAGGATGGTACCAAAGTATTATTACCAACAATTATTACCTTTGTATTTTTTGTTTTAGGTCTGTGCTTGAATTGCATTCCAAAGAGAGAGACTCTGAACCAGCTAAAAAATGCAGGAAATGATATCTTGTTGAGACGTCTGTGTATGTTCACATTTTGATCCATCATCTCTGCTCAGATACATAACAATAAAAGGTAAAATTTGCAAAGAGAAAACCAAAATATGCATCTGTATTTGAAAAGAGGACAAACATTTCTGTGAAGACAATGGAACAGAAAAGCAAATTGGTGAGTAAAATTGAAGACAAGGCCTATTAAACCCACTAATTTGGCTACTTGGGAATAAAGTAGATTCTAAGTGTTCTGTGTAAGGCAGGGAGACAGGAAATGGGATCTGATCAAACTGCTTGAAGCCAGGGGCTTGGGGAGGAGCTCCACTGTTCCACTCATGAAATAAGGCTGGGGGTGAACAAAAGAACTGTTGCTACTAACCACTTGGGGAGGACAGACAAGGATATGGCCTCAAGACAGGGACTGAGCATACCTGTGTGCATGGCCTCCTTGAACATGTCTGACCTATCCCCGATATCTCCACATGGCAGAAGGATGAATCATCCTTAAAAGACTTGATTCTGGGCTAGGAACCCAGGGAGTTGTGTGGGCTCAGTTAGAAACCCACTAGAAAGGGAGGCAGGCGAGGTGAGTACAAGTTGCTTGAGGAAGAAAACAAGTGGTCAAAATTAACTAGTTTCCATTCAAAAAACAAGTCTGAAGACAAACATCTCCAGAACATGAAGGCATCTGAGGCTAAAAAAGACAGTAAAAGATACCAAACAATAGATCCTTGCATCAGAAACATCAGCATCACTTGGGAGCTTCTCAGAAATGCAGAGTCTCAGGCCTCACCTGAGACCTGCTAAATCAAAATCCACGTTTTAACAAAACTATCAGGCAACTCACATAGACATTAATGTTGGGAAAGCATTGCTGGAAAAGATAATATATTTATGGAATTGTCTGACAAGTAGTTTAACATAAATATGATTAATTTGCTCTGAGAGATGAAGGAAACAAGTTTCATTTTAAAAAGAGCAAGAAATTAAGTAACAGAAAAGGCAGACATGGTATAGTATCTGGTAAGAAAATGAACCAAATCAAAGTCTTGAAAGTAAGAATTATAGACACAGGGTGGGGATGGGGGGCAATCAATAGCAGGTATATGCTGTGACTGGACACACATGAAAAGAAAATTAGTGAATTAAAATATTCCCCTAAGATATTTATGCAGAACCTAGCCTGAGAGAACGAGATGGAAAGAGCACTTATATGAAATATGAAGCATAAACTGAAAAGCTCCAACTGATACCCCATAATACCAATGGAGTTCTACATGAGAGTGAAAGAAACAATACAGTTGCATTTTTGAAGCTGTACTTATAATAATTTTCCAGCGTTGAAAAAATAATGCAACATTAGGAATATACCATGAATACCAAGCAGGCTAAATAATATGAATCTACATTTGGAAATGTTGTAGTTAATCTGCAGAACAATGATGGTAAAGAGAAAATCTTAAAAAGCATCAAGAAGAAAAGAGAGATAATCCAAACAGCAATAATAATTAGACTATAGCATGGGTGTCATCAGTAAAAGCAGAAGACAGAAGATGAAGGAGCAATAGGTTCCATGTGCTAAAATAAATAAATAAATCATTTTAAAAATAAAATAAATAAATAAAAGAGCTGATACCAGCTAGAGAGGATGGCATTATTGTTCTCTGTGCTTCAACTTTCCCTGTAACCATGTCCCATGCCATATAAGTTCACAGTTGATCTCAGGAAACAGAGACTCATAAAATATTGGTAAATTTAACATTGTGTACGTTTTAGAGGTAAAATCAAATTTCAAAATATTAGACCAAGATTGGACTGTTGCGTGTTCGATGCATAAAGTATGTTGAGTTCTGTGTTGTATCCAGAAGAAGAATAGATATACTAAATAATTTTTACTTTCTCAAGAAAGGTTAAAGTTTATATGTATGTTAAAACTTAAGAAAAAAATAAATGAAATGTCATGTAGGGCTTCCGAATAAATAGGTGAATAAAAAAGAGAGGATTATGAAAATCTGTGAATTCCACAAAAGATGTAAAAAAAAAAAAGGAATCAAAGGAGTAGTAAACACAAAATTATATGGTAGAAATAAGTCTAAAATCTTGTAAAAACATTAAATTATCTTATTAAAAAATCAGATCATTGGATTGCTGATTAACAAGCTTAATCTCATTAGTTAACAAGGAAATGCACATAAATTCACACAGACAATAATATAATAAAACTAGAGTAACTACAATAAAAACACATTCATCACAGGCAAAAATATTTAAGTTCAATAATATCATATATCCAAGAGGATTTGGGGGGAAAAGACCTCCTTAAAGGGTTATTTTTTTTTAAAGATTTTATTTATTTATTTGTCACAGAGAGAGAGAGAGCACAAGCAGGGAGAGGGAGAAGCAGGCTTCCCACCAAGCAGGGAGCCCGATGCGGGACTCGGTCCCAGGACACTGGGATCACAACCCGAGCCGAAGGCAGATGCTTAACCATCTGAGCCACCCAGGCGTCCCAGGACCTCTTATTTATTTCCTGCTTTTCAAAATATACTCTATATTTCCAGTGGAAACTAACCAGTAGGGTTGTTGATTCAGTGCTTTCACCTCTCAGCCGGTATGAAGAGAAGCTGCAGTACATATGGGAACATTTAATGCATGCTTGTTGCAGAATTTGTTAGTAACTTGAATATACATCAATAGGAAAACCAGTAAACATTTTTTCTCTTTTATTTATTCAATGGAATATTATATAGCTGTTGACATGGACTAGATACCACATGTATCATTTTAATTAAAGCTCAAAAATGTAATGTTGCTCAAAAAAAGCAAGCTGCAGACATGCACCCACAACGAATACAATCATATAATACCTAAAAACATGAAGGGCACAATATATTGTTTATTAATTCATACACAATAAACAACTAATTCAAAACAATGATTTTTCTCTGGAAAAAGAAGAGAATGAATTTGAGGAGGCAGCCATAAGGATCTTCACTTGTATACATAGTTTTTAGTTTCATAAAATTTTAATATTTTAGTAGGTTTGATCATTTCACAATTCTTAAAAATAGTAGCAAGAACTGAAAGAACTTCTAATAACCATGATTCTAGTACTAACTTATTATTTTCTGCAAAATGACCAAATCTGATTTTAAATATGAAACGTCTAGAGATGTGTCCTATTTATTCAAAATGTTTATATATTGAGCATTAGTGCATGGAAGACCGTATGTCAGGCATGGGAATACAGCAATGAAGAAGAAAGATAATTCTCACCTCCACAAAGCACAATCTAGCAACATTTGAATAAAAACATGTCCTTTAGAATAGTTGTTTTGAACATTTGGTTCAGCAATACTACTCTGCAAAGTCATTCATCCATTTATTCAACAACTATTATGTCCTTTCACGCTTTGAACACTGTTCTGGATACTTGGGATACAGACGTGACGCACAGCAATAATGGCTTTAATAATGATAGTGATAATAATTCCTAACATTTAATAGGTACTCACTACTTACGTGAGATACTATTTACATTCTGACAACTACCCTAAGAGGAAAATATTGTTACTACTATTCCAATTTTATAGATGTTTCATTGAATTTTTATTTCTTTTTTTTTTAAGAATTTATTTATTTATTTGACAGAGACACACGGCGAGAGAGGGGACACAAGCAGGGGGAGTGGGAGAGGGAGAAGCAGGCTTCCTGTGGAGCAAGGAGCCCGATGCGGGGCTCGATCCCAGGACGGTGGGATCATGACCTGAGCCGAAGGCAGACGCTTAACGACTAAGCCACCCAGGCGCCCCTGAATTTTTATTTCTGATAGCCATCTTTGTGTCTGAAATAACTTCTCCCAAAGAATGGGGGAGAAAAAAACCTCCAACTCCACCACATTCTGCCTTTCTCCCCACGCCAACTCTAACACTTCCTTTTTAAAAATTTTATTTATTTAATTAATTAATTAATTATTTTTATTATGTTATGTTAGTCACCAAACTGTGGAAAGAGCCGAGATGCCCTTCAACAGACGAATGGATAAAGATGTGGTCCATATATACAATGGAATACTATTCAGCCATCAGAAAGGATGAATACCCAACTTTATTGAACAGTAAAACCAAAGGAGTTCAGAAAATATTTATACTTAAGCATATTTTATTCTCTATGTACACCAGAGGCCTCTGGAGATACCAGGAAACTAGCTGATTTTACTTACACCCTTAATCCAAGGGCAGTACATAGCATAATAACAATGTCTTTAGAAGAACCACCATTTATTACAGCTGAGAGGTTTTCTTTTTTTTATTTCAAAGTATGACTATAGCATCTTCTTAGGGAGTAAATGAGGTTTTGTTTTTCATGTAATAAGATGTAAATGAACAATATTGGTCTTACTTTTGGCTGAGGCCCAAGAACAGGTGGCCCCCAAACTTACATTTCAAAATGAGCATCTACATTCCTAGGCAGGGCCTCCAAAGGAGGTGGTTGTGAGCAAACACTGCCATGCTTTGCTGAACCCCTATCTCCAATCTTCAAATAATGTTGGACCAGTTGGAAGAATGAGACTGGAAATTGAAGGTGGGGGTTCTTTGAAGACAGTTGCCATGCATTCCTTCAACTTCTCTTATCATGATGAATAAGAGGGGACTTCCCCTTTACCCTAAGCTATGTGAGAAAGGTCTCAAGATCACTCTTTAAGTAGCTTAACTGATGTTTCAGGACCTGCCTCTGAAAAACTTTCCTAAAGATGAGTGATTGTGGCTGGCTGGCTCCTGATGGTAGCAAGGAGACACAGTTCTGTAAGGAACCTCTGAAATACATGGATGGTTGGGTGTTTCCCAGTGCTGCAAGTGAGCACCAGGGGTGACAGATATCTTAAGATCAACTTAAATGCACTTTTCCCAAGTGTGGCACTTTATGAGAGAGAGTCCATGGAGAATGGACCACAGGGAATTAGGGACCTGTAGGGAAATACTAAGGCAGATGAATTCTTCACCTGAATTAAAAGAAAGATATAGGTTAGAAGTCTCCACAACTAAAGGATCCTCCAAAGAACTCATGAATACAACTCAAGAGAAAATAAATGGCTCAAATTTAAAACATGTGCTGTCCTAGATGAAACTAATACCAAATTATCTGGGTTCCAGTCAAGGCCAATTTCCCTGCCCTTTACCTCTCCTCTCTCTCTCCACTTGCAACACTGAAGGGGCCAAAGCTCTTCACTGTGGAGGAGAAAGAGGAAGGCAGTGAGGTGTGAAGCCAAATAGAGATGATGCTTCAGGGGTTCTGCCCTCAGTAGACCCCCAACTGGGCCTGAGGGAGAAGCTTTAATTTAAAATGAGTTTCAAGGGGCGCCTGGGTGGCTCAGTCATTAAGCGTCTGCCTTCGGCTCAGGTCATGATCCCAGGGTCCTGGGATCGAGCCCCGCATCAGGCTCCCTCCTCCGCGGGAAGCCTGCTTCTCCCTCTCCCACTCCCCCCTGCTTGCGTTCCCTCTCTCGCTGTGTCTCTCTCTGTCAAATAAATAAATAAAATCTTAAAAATAAAATAAAATAAAATGAGGTTCAAAGTATTGACTGTTAAGAGCACAGAGCATTCTAATTTCTGTTTTTTTGCAATTTAAAGATGTTTATGATAGAAAAGGGACCAGAAGTCATGGGATCTTTACCAGATTTTACTCAGGGAAGAGGGAAGAATAAGGACATAAAGAGGGCTTGAGTGAGCATTGGCGGTGAGGGGTGGGTGGCAATGGAAGCAGAGAAAAAAATGTATTTCCTTATCTCTTCTTGAGTCTTGCTTGTTCTGTCAACTGACCAATATGTTTGGCAGGGTTGTTTAAAAGGACAGATGACCAAATTAGTTGCAGGAGCTGTATAGGTGACTAAGGGTGTCTACAGAGAGAAAGCAGTTAACTCTGCAGGAAAATCTGAGGCATTTTTAAGAACAGGGGTGTCTAGAATTCAATGTCCAATCATTTCTGGTATTGTACTATGATGTAACCTCCTCCAATATACCGACATTGAGGAAAACTCTCACCCTTGTATAGTCTCATTTTTCCTAACTGATTTAGGGAATTACAAGAGTCTGTGATATACCTTTGGATGAGCCCCTAATGGGGAGAAAAGCAGCTGCAGGAGGTGAGATCCAGGCAACATCAAGAATACGTGGATGTGAGTAATCAGAGCAAGAGGTGACTAGAAAACTAAGACTCAGAAAATCCCTGCTTTTAGAAATCATTAATGGGGGGGGTGCCTGGGTGGCTCAGTCGTTAAGCGTCTGCCTTCGGCTCAGGTCATGATCCCAGGGTCCTGGGATCGAGCCCTGCATCGGGCTCCCTGCTCTGTGGGGAAGCCGGCCTCTCCCTCTCCCACTCCCCCGCATGTGTTCTTGCTCTCACTATCTCTCTCTCTCTGTCAAATATATAAAAAAATCTTAAAAAAAAAAAAAAAAAGAAATAATTAATGGGAAGTAATGAGTAGGTTTTCTGTATGCATAGGATGAGAACTTAAGAATTTGTATTATAGGGGCACCTGGGTAGCTCAGTCAGTTAAGTGTCCAAATCTTGATTTTGGTCCAGGTCATGATCTAGGGGTTGTGAGCTCAAGCTCCGCGTTGGGCTCCACCCTCAGGGTGGAGTCGGCTTGAGATGCTTTCTCTCTCCCTCTCCCTCTGCCCTGCCCCCTGCCGCACACACTCTCTCTCTCAAATAAATAAATAAATCTTAAAAAAAGAAGAAGAAGAATTTGTATTATAAATGAAAGAAAGACATAACTCAGAAAGTTGGAAAATTTAGGCACATCCAAGTAACTGCCACCACCATTACACATACAGAAACAATCTTAGAACAATTATTAGTAATTAGATTGATAGGGGCGTATTTTAACAAATCCCTTTCTAAATAAAATGTACATTAATTATCGCCTGGCACATATGCCCAACTGACACCCTATGTTATTTAACATTTATTCTATCAGTCAGAAGAAAATTAAGGTGAAATCACTGAGTGATAAGGTGCTTATTTATTTCTTCTTATACCTCCGATAGTGTTTGGGCTGCCTTGTAGTCTTCATGAGACTCAGACATGCTAAGTGAAGCTAGTTTTCAAGTGTCACTCTTGGCAAGTGAGATTCCTTTTATAAAAATATCTGCTGAGCTTTGACACTTAAACTGAAGTGTGTGTCCACATATCTGCTATAATGTGAATATGTCTTTGTTCATTCTGACTCACAGATCCTTCAGTCAACAAAAGTGCTTTACAGATGAGCAATTCAAGACTGTAAAATCAAAGGTGGTATGTAAAGCTGTCTTTCTCCAAGGACTACTGATCATCCTACCTTGAGAAACTAATAACTGGGGCGCCTGAGTGGCTCAGTCAGTTAAGTGACTGCCTTCAGCTCAGGCCATGATCTGAGGGTCCTGGGATCCAGCCCTGCATTGGGCTCTCTGCTCAGCGGGGAGTCTGCTTCTCCCTCTGTCCTTTCCCCCACTTGTTCTCTCTCTCTCTCTCTCCCAAATAAATAAATAAAATCTTTAAAAAGAGAGAGAGAGAAACTAGTAACCCAGATGTTGCTATTTCATTTCCAGATCTCCACACAATGTTTATGCATGGTCCTGTCATTGACATTCTCTGAGAAGAATGGTTACTGGAGACCAGAGATAGCACCGAGTTAGCTGAGAACTTGCTCGACTAGCCACTGATCTATAGGAGAACATCTCTTTTCTCCATCTAACATCGGTATCTACAAAATATCTGGAAACTTCATTTCTTTTGTGGGATTTTATGAAACTCTATATTTTGAGCTGCCCTTGACCACTTTGTTAATGATGATGACGTTTGTTAATATATTTTTTAAACCACAGTTTCTCCATTCGGGTTCTCACATGACACTATTTTCCATTTTTAGTAATAAAAGTAATTTCAAAGCAGAAGTCTGTAAGACAGTCCAAAACCTCAGCATTTATGATTATGGTCAAGCGGTCACATGAAGTCATCTCAGAATATTTTTAATGATTTTTTTTCATACTTGATCAGACCAAAATGATATCTGTGAGCCGATGGGATTTTACATTTTCTCCATGGCGTTTTTCTGGCAAGCCACAAATCTTAAAGACGTTCAGAAAGTTGGCAAATTGCTAAAACAATGATGACTCTGGTTAGAAGGCAGCATCCAGAAATATTTTTGTAAATATCAAGAAGTCTGCCAAACAAGTGTGAGCTCAGTATTTTGCCTCGCGTGTCTAATCTCCAAGCAGCAAAGCCTATTAAGGAAAACAACCTGCATTTCCAGACATAATAGTAAAGAAGAAGTTATACCTGTCACTAAGTACTTAGTTTCTTGCCTTGCATGTCGAAAACTACCTCTCTTCAATTTACAGGTGCCCTCGCCTAATTCAACAGGTCAAAGGTCCTAATTTCTAATTTGCTAAGCAATTTATCACATATTACCTACACCCTCTCAAGTCGGATCAAAAGCTAGCACCAAATCATGGCAATGAATCCAGATGTGAGGAACTTTGTGATTAATTCACTGGGAGGGTTTGTTGTTAAATACTAGAAATATACCACCAATTTGAAACATAAGGTTTGTATTCTATTATTCAGTTATTTAAATAATATTTGTGTAAAACATATGTAAAAAGGAACGGGTAAAGCCTAATTCATCTTTCCTGAAGGAATTAAAATTAAGTTAAAAGTTATTTAGAATTCAACTTCAGATAAGAAACCTCTTGGGTTCTGCATAGATGTTTCTGGGAGTCCTTAGAAATGTTGCATGAATCTTCCCATTTGGGAGATGCTCTGAAATAACAGACCACATGTTTATATTTAACAAATAGAGATTTCCTCTCTATTTGACCGGCATAAGGGGACAGAAGGCAGACAGAGCAGGAATTCTGTTTTAGCTTTTTGCTCAGCAAGAAGCACTGACACCTAAAGATCGCTACCTCTGGAGTCAGACAGCTTGGATTCATGTTGCTGTTCTGCCACTTATTAGCACCTTCACTTGATAAGCCCTGCGTCCTTACCAATACCAGTGGGGCAATATAAAATGGTAATAATCATAGTCACTACCCCACAAAAATGGACATGGAATGATTACCCACAGTATTGGTTGTTATTTTTATCATGACGCCCCGACAACAATATTTATGGTAAAGATGATGATATCCCAAAGCCCTGCAACAAAGTAATGATAGTCATCAAGTAGAAATGATGATAGATCCTGAAAAGCTGGAAATTGGATATTGTAATATGTGAGTAATTGAAGAAGGTCAAATATTAATTAAGACTCCTAACAGTTAGATATATATCTACATCTAAGGCTGTTTGTTAGGTACGGTTCTAAGCAGATGGTGTCAGAGAGAAAGAGTATTTTTTATTCAGTCATGTATTTAGTTAACTTTCTCTCATGTAATTATCTGTATCATACTTTACAAGTAAGGGGAAACTAAGCAAACGTTGGAAGTGTAAGTTTCTCCCTGAATCTCTCTGAATAAGCTATTTAGTTTAGTGACATTAGGACAACCTTTGAAAGTAGATCTGGATTCAAATTCTGACTTTTCCTATTGTTACTTGCCATAAGTTACTTCTGAGTCTTAGTTTTCCCATCTGTAACATGGGAAATATAATACCCATTTTGTTGAGCTGTTATAAGGGTTGGATGGAAGAATGTAATAAAGCTCTAAATACAGTACCTAGTCATGATTGAAACTCAACGAAGTTAGTAGTAGCTATTATCCCTGTTATTAATGTGATTATTTTCAATAAAAGGACACAAAAATCATGTCTTCCACCATCAAGTATAAAATCATGTCTTCCACCATCAAGTATAAAATCCTAAAAGTTGAAACTATTTTCACAAAGTCAGCTTATTTCAGTAAGTGCTATTCAGTTCTTTTAGTTACTGTCTAGCGGTAGCAGACATCCATGCATCCGCTAAATAAATTTTATTGAACACATACTATGTGCCAAGTGTGTGATGGCAAACAAAATAAACTTGGTCTTTGCTGTCATGGTGCTTTGAATCTTGTGAGAAGATTAAAGATATGCAAAAAGACAACTACAATAAAGGATGATTAGTGCTACCCTTGGAGAAGTACAAGTGAAATGTGAGCACCTAACCCAGACTTGTAAGGAAAAGCTGAGTTTGAAAATTGTAATGAGAATTATCTAAGGAAAGGGAAAATTACAGTTTTCCTAGGAACAACACTGAGAAGTTTCAGAAGCCAGATAGAATGCTATACATTCGAGTAACAGAAAAACAAAACAAAACAAAACAAGAGTATTCAGATTTGTAGAGTGTGGAAGAATGAGGAATATAATAAATGATACTAGAGAGATCATTTTGAGCCCAATCTTTCAGGGCCTTGTGAATCTCAAGGAAGAGTAATGTATGGAGAACAATTAGAAATAGAAAAAGCAGGGGTACCTGGGTGGCTCAGTTGGTTAGGCGTCCGACTCTGGATCTCAGCTCAGGTCTTGATCTCAGGGTTGTGAGTTCAAGCCCCACACTGAAAAATACAACAACCATATTATCCAGCAATCCCATATCTGGGTGTTTACCCAAAAGAATTGAGGTCAGAATCTCAAAGAGACATTAGCACTTTCATGTTCATTGCAGCATTATTCACAATAGCCAAGATGTGGAAACAACCTAAATGTCCATTGACAGGTGAATGGAAAAAGAATATATGTTATATGCCTACGATGAAATATTATTCCGTATTGAAGAAAAAGGAAACTCTGCGATATACAATGACATGGATGAACCTTGAAGACATTATGCTAAGTGAAATAAGTAAGTCACAGAAAGACAAATACTGTGTGATTCCACTCACATGAGGTCCCTAAATAGTCAAATTAACAGAATCACACTGTGGAATGGTGGTTGCCAGGGACTGTGAGGAGGAGGAAATGTGGAGTCACTAAGTAACAGAAATAAAGTTTCAGTTAAGCAAGATGAATAAGCTCTAGAGGTCTGCTGGACAAAGACTGTACCTATAGTCAAAACTACTGCATTGTATAGTTAGCATTTTGTTAAGAGGGTAGATATCATGGTCAGTGTTCTTACCAAAATAAGTTTTTTTTAAAGAACAATCGGGGTTTAATGTTCAATTATGCTTTTGCCAAAACTTTTTCAAGAGAACATTTCACAAATCTAGAGATGCTTATATAAACTTAAGGTTTGGAATCTCCTCCTACCTGAGGGGCAGTAACACACAGGCCACCAGAACTTGACACTGCTAAGCCTCTCAGCTCTACACAAAACAATGTTTACGTTGGAATTTTTCTGTTCATACCAAGGTGTGCCAGCGGCTTTTCTAATGGGTTAATGGCAGCCTCTGTCTCCTCAGATGGGGAGTATCAGAAATAAGATGTTTTCTTTTGTGAGTTGGGCTATCAACTGAACAGGGATAGAACTATTCAATTGGAAGCCACTCGAATGGTGACACCAAGCTTAGGTACAAACAAATGCTGACCTCTGTGTTGGTTCTAAAATGCTGCTTCCTTTCTCCACAGCCAATAAGGCAATATTTTTATTTCTTTCAGTCACACATGATAGAGTTCAGTGAGAAAGAGTAATTCCTCAGCAAATTGTGCAGGCAAGGAATTGAAGTAAATGGGAGGTCCTGTCTATTAGCTCATTCCACGTCCAGGATAAAAGAAAACTGTGGCTTTAAGAAGAAATAGAAAAATTGGACCAAACTCTTTCTGGATTTTAAGTTTTAAGAAGTCCCACTTTCTGCTGATTCAGTTGAATAAAGCTTTTTGCCCTTTGCCTTTCCTTCATTCCAATTCTTAATTTTTTTTCTGTCACTCTGTTCTACACAAACTGACCACTTACATTTCATATTTTGAAATAATCACTTATTTTTACAGGGGGGAAAAGACTATTAGATACCCCATTAACATTTTAAGTAATTGATAAAAGAGAGAGACTTGAAATTTTGCTTTTTGAGATTTTATCTATTTATCCACCTTAGAGAACTTATTAACATAAAATTTTTCAAGGAATACAATTCAAATCTTATAAACTTTGCTCTTTGGTATTCACACTAATCAGCTTATCTACCTTAACTTAAATTTTCTTTTATATCTATTAGCCCTTTCAGTCTCTTAAAGATTTCTCATAAATTGTTAATAATTCCCCTTAGGCTTTAGGTTCTGTTCCAGCAATCACAGATTCAAATTAAGTCATGAAAGCTTTTGTTAATTCAATAAGGGGTATTTTCAGTAGAAAATAATGAGAGATCCCTAAAGTACCATAAAATGTTACATTTAGATTTAATATCAATACCTGCACTGGCCGAACTGTACCTCCAAAGGTGAATCCTCCTAAGCAAAGATCCTGTTCCCTAACATATTAAGGATGATGCCTAGGGAAAGAGGGGTATGAGCAGGAGAAGAACAGAGTCGGCACATGGGAGATGTTTTTTCTCTTAGTTACTCCTGCTTTGTAGTGGGATTGGCTTTATATTCATCCTTAAAAAGATTCCCCAAGGTCCATGGTGCCTTATTTGGCCTACCTCAAAGCCCATGCTTTGCCTCTCTTGAGGGTTTTTCTCTTTGAGTCTATTCTCTTAAAAAAATTAAATCTTTTTTTAGTGAACTTAATGAATACAACAAATAATGATTGTATCACCCCTCAAAAATTCATGAGTTGACAGACCATAAATTATAGACCAACTAAGAAAAAAAAAATTAAACAAGAAACCACACTTCAGGCAGATTAGCCTAACAAATTCAAGAGTATGCTGACAAAACTGTAATGCTTGGATCATTAACTTGTGGGACTTGATTGAATTAAGAACTGCTCATAAATTAAACATTTTCAATAATATTACACAACCAAAATAACACTTAAATATTATTTTAACTTTAAGAACATCTTTGCTCCCCACCCCTCATTGGTTCCTTGTGAAATACGGGAAACATGAGTGACTTTCTGTCTTTGAATTTATCAGATAGAAGCATTTTCACTTGGGCGCCTGGGTGGCTCAGTTGGTTAAGCGACTGCCTTCGGCTCAGGTCATGATCCTGGAGTCCCGGGATCGAGTCCCACATCAGGCTCCCTGCTCGGCAGGGAGTCTGCTTCTCCCTCTGACCCTCCTCCCTCTCATGCTCTCTGTCTCTCATTCTCTCTCTCTCAAATAAATAAATAAAAAATCTTAAAAAAAAAAAAAAAAAAAAAGAAGCATTTTCACTTGAGTAAACCAACCTTGATGACGTTAAGTCTTCAAGACAAGTAGTGACCTAGACGCACAAAAATAAATAAAGGAAGAAAGGAAGAATTAAAAGACCCAGGTGCTCCCTTGCTCACACGTATAGAGGAGAAAGAGAAAGGGAGCACACAAATGGCAGAACGCACTGTTGCTATCAGCAACCGCCATTCAGTAATAGCCATAAAGATAGTTTGTAATGTATCACACTTCCGAATTATAGTCTGACATGGTGTGTATATAAATGACAAAATATTTTAAAATTACTTAGGTTGTGTTTCCTTTTTTGTTAAGCAGAGCCTCCATTGTTACCAAAAGGTGAATGGTTCACAGCTGTATGAGCACACTTGTTTGAGTCCTTGTGTGTTCATTGAGAGTGCTGTCCTACTCACACTGTCGGAGAGAAATTGAAGTTGTTTGCCCCTAAGGCTGCTCAGGCAAGACCGAAGTGAAGAAGAGATGGATGAGAGGAAAAGGAAGAAGAAGAACCAGAACTTTTTTGTATTTATTTTCACTCAGAGTGCTCTAAGTTAGTAGCAATGACATGGGCTATAGTATAGTTCAGTTTACACTGAAGAACAGCTGCTGTTTCCAAAACATTAAAACTTCTCTATAGAAAGAGAAATAGCAGTGACTTATCAGACTTGGGGAATCACTTAACTCTTCATAGTCCAGAACACAAAATAACTCGGTGAGAAAAGACTGCGCCATGTCAAAAGCAGATGAGAAACCAGAATGAGGTATTCTGGGATCATGATGACAGTTTATAATCCAACAAGAACCTGATTATATTCTTTCTTCACGTTTTAGAAAGCTGTGTAGTCAGATGGATTTCTATTTGTAAAACATTCATTTCCCTTTTGGTTCTCTAGGCTGACCTCAGTATCTCCAAAACTGTTTGACACGATATTTCTAATCTTTTCTCACCCAAGTTGCTTACCACAAGACCATCTGCAGTATCCTCTACATGTGGAGTGTCAATGCCATCCTCATAGTATCTCAGTACCGGTAACAAGGTGCATAACTACCTGACTTTGTACTGTTCATTACACTTTTGAATTAACCATTAGGCAGAGTAGAGAAGAGTATATAATGAAATATTTAAAAATTAGTGAAACCGGGGGAATAGCTTAGAATTACTTAGGAGACCTCATTTCACTTTTCCAAACCAAATTCACAGCCCTTTGTCCAAAACTCTTGGACCAGATGTGTTTCAGAATAAAGGTTTTTTTTTTTTTTTCAATTTTGGAAAGTAATATGGTGCATTCACTACATATTAGGGAACACTCACAATGGATTCTAGGACAACACTCTGTAATCAAGCACATTAATATAACTGCAACAAAATAGTTGAATAATCACACTGAGTAGAATAAAGGCTATGAATAGCCACACAACAAGTTTTTCTGCCAAATGAGTTAATTTTTTGGCTTTCGGTGCTTTTGGATACAAGGTTATGGATAATGGATGGTAAACCCACAATTGTTTTTCCTCTAGATATTTTGAAGGTAATTCTTCCATGATAGCTGCAAATATTAATACATTACTAAAAAACCCAAAACTTGTTGGGCTTGATTTATTAACACTCATTTACTGAAATCTTGTATTTGGATTAAGGTCATTTACTGAGAAAGAGAAAAAAATTTTGATAGGTCTTTAAGTGGTTTAAAGATTACAATACAGGTATCAGAGTAGTGATTCTCTATTTCTGCTGAAGATAGGAGTAATGGAAATGACATAAGGCTTCAGGAGGTTGGCCGGAAAGAACATTGACTAACATGCTATGACTGTTGGACTTATAAGACATTAAAGGAAAATGGTCAGAAATGCTTAGAAAATAGTTTTTTGCATAGAAAGAGACCAAAAAATGCAGACAATTGTCTATCTGGAATGGTCATATTCTGTTTAAACTTAAGGGAATGAGCCCCTTAAATTTATGATACAATGAATAACATTCTAAACCACGAATCCCAGCAGTAAGAGACCCATCACTGTCACCTCATCAATACCACTGTTTTGCCTGTTTCTTTACATTATCCATGCCCATCATCCTGAATGGATCTACATCATACCTTAAATACAAAATGGTGGCTGGCTAGCTAGTCTACTTCCACTTCCAAGTTTCTGTATTTATCGACTTTACATGTGGTTAAAGTGTCTTATTTAAGAAAAATATATCATTGACAATAACAGAGTAATTACACAGTCATTGCTTCAATCTGGCTATATAAATCATTGTGATTTAACCTACAGTAGTAATAAAAATAAATGATATTGTTTTTGGTTCATTACTGCTGATCTAATAAAATGTAATGAATTAAGAAATTTCCTGAGTGAAACAGACTCATAAAAATAACAATTTACTAATGGTGCTGTAATACCCAATGTGAATGAATAAAGAAAAAAATAAGCATTTTAATAAAAAGCCATCTTTAAGAAAATGTCTTCCCCATTTCTTTCATCTTCCATCTTTGAGTGCAAGTGCATGTTTTGATGACATCCATGGAGATCATTACCAGGAACTAGAGTTTCAAAATGATTGCTTGTTTGTATGAAATTTTAATAAAAATTCCAGGAATTCATGAGTTTCTGGGTAGCCTACATGAATTTAAGGAGAAAGACATATTCCATCTTCTGGGAATGCGTATGTGCCAAGAACTAACTCTTATTAATGAGCCAACATTCAGAAATGGAAAAAGTAGCTCTTCTCCCTCTGTGTTGGAGGGCCACCCCAACTTTCTCTTCCTGGGCACTGATCTCTAGATTAGCTGTCTTCTTCTCCCTCCCCGCATCTCTCCTCCTTAACCTCTCCCCTCTGTGCCTTTTGCACATGTACCCACAAACAGTAGTGGCAGGAACACATGGCCCGTTCATTCTCATGTCAGAAATACAGAAATTATTAGACATTTACATTTCTATATGGCTTTAAAACTTTA
This sequence comes from Halichoerus grypus, assembly GCF_964656455.1. Lineage (NCBI taxonomy): Eukaryota > Metazoa > Chordata > Mammalia > Carnivora > Phocidae > Halichoerus > Halichoerus grypus. Next base: position 127,693,761 of record NC_135715.1, read on the forward strand.
ACTTTAAAACACAATTACCTAAAATTCAGTTGGTACAGTTTAAGTTCCTAATCGAATTATTACATTCCTTGATAATACATTGTTGTTTTTTTTTTCCTCTGTGTGTAAAAGTCATGCATGCTAATTGTAGAAGGAGAAAATAAACAGGGCTCAAAATCCCACTCCTTTATAATGCTCTTAATATCTGGCATACTTACATTCTTCCATGCCACACATTCAGATGTGCAAAAAATATTGCTCCTTCTTCTTTTTCTGTAACTATTCTCCCTTTTTGACTTTGAATCCCCGTTTCACCAGACTGTCAGACAGACAAACATGACTTTGGTTTTTCTTCAAACATCCTCTCTCGCCTAGGGTTCCATCATGGTTCCCTGGATATACACAGCATTAACACACCACTGTTATTAATTATATAGGACACTGCTGAAGAGTGATCAGGAAAAAATCAGGAAGAGTGAGAATCATAAAATGACACACACATAGCTAAAACTATTTTCACGGAAAACAAAGACAAAGGCATAAGCATTTGAAAATATATTGACGTGGGACCAAAATTTTTTCTATGCTTACCTTTGAAGGGATTTGCATATAATGTGTTCTACAATTTCAAGTATTGGTTTCTTCTTTTTTAAAGATTTATTTATTTATTTGAGAGAAAGAGAGGGAAAGGGGGAGGGGCAGAAGGAAAGGGAGAGAGAAAATCTTAAGCAGGCTCCACACTCAGTGCAGAGTCCCACACGGGGCTCGATCTCAGGACCCTGAGACCATGACCTGAGCCAAAATCAAGAGTCAGACGCTTAACCAAGGGAGCCACCCAGGCGCCCCTCATGTATTGGCTTCTTAAAAGTGGTATGGAAACTTAAAGATGTGTGTAATCGGAGTGTGAATTATTTTAAATTTTTACATATTGTATCCCCTGTGTGTAACACAATAGCAGTCTGTTTGTAGAGACTCATATTCATTCTATTTTTCAAGTAATCAGTTTTGTTTTTGCAGAATAGCACTTACTTTGCACACTCTAATTCTATCAGTTTATATAAAATTTAATCAAATTATTTAATTGCAACAATACGTTCAAACAGCATAAAGAGATCTTTGAACATTTATGTAACTCACTCTTGGTAAGCAAACAGTTCAAAAGGTGAGTGTGGAAGTCGTGAGTTGACGCTGTGGCCAACACCAAGCATTCTGAGTGTGGTGCAATTCAGCGATTCATTTTTTGGAGGGAATAGTAGTATTGGGTTAATCTGGTGAGTCGGTTAAATAAAAGTCAGCTAAAAAAAATCCTACTGTCTATTTCTCATTGAGTCTGTAAAAATCAGTGTGTAAAAATCAGTGATTGCTAGCATATGCCCTCTGTATTGAGTTTTTAAAAACCTGCCCATGCTTTTTTTTAATTAAGATTTTATTTATTTATTTTGACAGAGAGAGAGAGAGAGACAGTGAGAGAGGGAACACAAGCAAGGGGAGTGGGAGAGGGAGAAGCAGGCTTCCCGCTGAGCAGTGAGCCCGATGCGGGGCTTGATCCCAGGACCCTGGGACCATGAACTGAGCCGAAGGCAGACGCTTAACGACTGAGCCACCCAGGCTCCCCCCCCCTTTTTTTTTTTTTTACAAACAATGATAATTTGTTATGCCTATGTATCTTACTTCTGTTTAAAATCTTATAATACAGATGAACATTTCTGGGACAAAGTTGGATAATTAGGACAAAAATATCTTTATTATAATTCTAATTATTTCAGTAATTTTGACTCTAGAGTCTCACATTCCTAAAAAACATTTTCTATCTGTTGTCATGTATAGTTTCTCATATTAAGAAGAGCCTTTATATTGCTTTGCTAAGACCTCTTTTGTCCCCAGAAGTGTGGCAATTTTGGTCAAATGTCATATTCAAATAATGCTTTGCTTTTTTCCCCTTTTACAATGTTAACATTAATTTTTCATATAATATTGATATATTATAAATATTAAGCAACTCTGCATTTCTGAAAAATACCTCCTTGTGTGGAGTATCCTTTCAATATAATGTTGAATTTCCTTTCTAATGTTTCTTTTATGATTTCAACACCTATTTTTATAACTAGTTTTCTTTATTTTTTTTATACATAGTAAGTATTTTTTTAAAAGATTTTATTTATTTTTTGAGACAGAGCATGCACACGAGTGGGGGTGAGGGCAGGGGTAGAGGGAGACGGAGAAGCAGACTCCCCATTGAGTAGGGAGCCTGGAGCGGGGCTGGATCCCAAAACCCCAAGATCATGACCTAAGCTGAAGGCAGACACTTAACAGACTCAGCCACCCAGGCACCCCTAAACATGGTTAAGTATTAGCACTTAAATTATATGGCACATAATGAGTTTGAAATATGTAAACATATTCCAACATATGGAACAATTTGTTATAGAATAGAGATGATCAAATCTCGAAAAGTTTGGAGAAAAACTGAGGTAAAATCAGTTATTTCTGATGCTTTGTTGTAACCTGCTTATTTTAGGATCAGCTTGCCAATTTGCATTAAAAAGAACCTGGGATTTTTGATAGGGATTGCATTTATAAATTCATAGATCAATTTGGGGAATATTGCCATCTTAATATTAAGTCCTCCAACCTATGAACATGGAATGTCTTTTCATTCATATAGGTCTTCTTTAATTTTTTCCACAAGGCTTCTGAGTACGAATTTTTCTGAGTACAAGTTTTGTCCTTCTTTTGTTAAACGCATATCTAATTATTTTATTTTTCAATGCTATTGTAACTGGAATTATCTTTAATTTTCAAAATGTAATTGCCTGTAGGTAGAAATACAATTGATTTTTGTACTTTTTCTTGTATCCTACAACTTGCTCAATTGATTTATCAATTCTAATAGCATTTTAGTGGTTTTAGTAGGATTTTATATATGCTAGTTTGCTTCACATGCAAATAGAAATAGCTTTACATCTTCCTTTCTGATCTGGATGCATTTTCTGTTTCCTTTTCCTTTTCTTTGCTTGATTTGCTTTGCTTTTTTCCCCCGAAATGTCCTGGCTAGAATCTCCAGTACAATATCAAATAAAAGTAGCAAGAGCACACACCCTTATCTTTTTTCGATCTTTGGAAGAAACCTTTTACCAACAATATGATGAGACCCTCAGGTTTTTCACAGATATCATTTATCAGGTCGAAAATGTTCCCTTCTATTTTGATTATTTTATCATGAAAGACTATTAGATGTTGTCAAATGCTTTTTCAACATCTATTGTGATGATAATATGAATTTTATCCATTATTTTATTAATATGGTATATTATATTACTTGATTTTCAGCTATTAAATAATTCTATACTCCTGACACAAAACCCACTTGGTCATGGTATACTATCCTTTTTATATGTTGCTAAATTCAATTTGCTAGTATATTGCAAAAGTATTTTTGCATGTGCACTCATAAGAAATATTAGTCTGTAATTTTCTTGGGATGTTTTTTGTCGTTTTTGCTTCAGGGTAATATTGGCCTCATAAAATGAGTTGAGAAGTATTTCCTCCTCTTATAGAAAATATATTTTTTGTTTTAAAGTCTCTTTGATGTTAATGTAGACAATCTAGCTCATTTATAGTTATTTGCATAATGTAACTTTTTCTATCCCTTTGTATGTTTGAGTCTAAAATGTGTCCCCCATAAACCAGATATAGTTGGATCTTTTTCTTATCCTGTCTCTCAAAATCCACATTTTGAGTGGACTGCTTAAACAATCTATTCAGGGGCGCCTGGGTGGCTCAGATGGTTAAGCGTCTGCCTTCGGCTCAGGTCATGATCCCAGGGTCCTGGGATCGAGTCCCGCATCGGGCTCCTTGCTCAGCAGGGAGCCTGCTTCTCCCTCTCCCTCTGCTTGTTCTCTCTCCGTCTCTCTCGCAAATGAATAAATAAAAATCTTTAAAAACAAACAAACAAACAAACAAACAAAAAAACAATCTATTCAGATTTAATGTCATTATTTATATGGTTAGCTTTAAAGCTGTAATCTTGCTTTTGGTTTTCTATGTGTCCCATGACTTTTCTCATCTCTCTTTCTCCTTATTGTCTTGTTTGTACTAAGTGCATAGGTTTGTTGTATAACATTTTAATTTCTGTAATTTTTTTAAATTTTATTTTTGGGTTATTTACTTAGTGAGTGCTCTGTGGTTTACAATATACTTTCTAAATTATACCAGTCTATTTCAGTTTATACTGACTTCTGTTCAGTACAATATAGAAATTTTACTACTATATAGCTCCATCCCCACCGCAATATTTTTGTGCTATTACCATTATTTATGTCTATATGTTACACACTCAACAGTATATTCCCTTTGAAGGACACTGAGAGGAAATGAAAGCAAATGTATATTTATAGACTTTGGTATATTAAACTTCTTATGTATCCTTTCTGATTCTCTTCTTTTCTACCTGTGGATTTAAGTTACTGTGTGTTGTTATTTCTTTACTGCAATACAACCCCCCTTTTGAGTTGTTGTTGTCAAATATATTTCTGTAATGTCAAACAATACAGTTATGTACCTAATGTTTTATGCAATTGCTTTCTAAGTCAGTCCAGTAAAAATTAATCAAAAATATGCAATTATACCACCATTGTATATCTGCATAATTACTTTTATGTTACTCTTTTTTTCTTCTACTGTTCAAATTACTGTCAGATATCACTTGCTTCATGCTTGCATAACTCTCTTGTAAGCCATCCTGCTAAAGACAAATCCTCTCTCTTTTTGTTCATCTGAGAATATCTTTTCATGAAGGAAAATAAATTTCTCCTTCATTTTGGAAAGATAGCTCTGCTGGCTATAAAATTCTTGGTTGACCATGTTTTACCTTCAGCTCTTTGAGTATGTCACCCTAATCCTAGTCTCTACTGTTTTTGGTAAGAATTCAACGATTAATCTTATTGGGGTTCTGTTGTACAGAACCTATGGTACAGATGACTCACTTTCCTCTTTTACCTTTTGATATTTTCTCTTTGTGTTTGGCTTCAACATTTTGACTGGGGTGTGACTATGTGTGGATATCTTTGTGTTCAGCCTACTTGGAAATTTTTTACTGAGTTGGTGTGTAGATTAATATTTTTCATCAAATTTGGGGTGTTTTTAGCCATCATGTCTTCAAATATTTTTTCTGCTCATGTCTGTCCTCTAATACTCACATTACAAATATGTTGGTCCCGTTAATGAAGTCTCACATTCCTCTGAGGCTCTGCTTTGTTTTACTTATTCTTTTTTTCTCTGAGTTCTTCCAATGCATAATCTCTATTGTTCTGTCTTCGATTTGGCCAACTCGTTTTTTTGTTGTTGTTGTTTTTGCCAGCTTAAACATACTTCTGAGAATCTACATTGTATTTTTCATTTTAATTATTGTATTTTTTGAATCCTGAATTTCTATTTGGTTCTTTTTAATAATTTCTATATTTTTACTGATATTTTTTATTTGATAAGACATTATCATCTTCTTTTCTATATTTCTTTAAGTGTGGTTTTCTTTAGTTCTTTGAATATATCTATAGATGCTGCTTTAATGTCCTTGTCTGCTAAGTCAAGGGCCTTCAAAAGCGGTTTATAGGGCGCCTGGGTGGCTCAGTTGGTTGAGCGACTGCCTTCGGCTCAGGTCATGATCCTGGAGTCCCGGGATCGAGTCCCACATCAGGCTCCCTGCTCAGCAGGGAGTCTGCTTCTCCCTCTGACCCTCCCCCCTCTCATGTGCTCTCTCTCTCTCTCTCTCTCATTCTCTCTCTCAAATAAATAAATAAAATCTTTAAAAAAAAAAAAAAGCAGTTTATATTGCTTGCTTTCTCCCCTATATAATGGGTCATGATTTCCTGTTTCTTTTCACATCTCATAATTTTTTTCTGGAAACTGTACATTTTGGGATAATATATTGTAGTGACTGGGTACTGATCCTCCCAGGAATTGCTCTTTGCTTGGTTGTTTTTATTTGTTTAGTAACTTGGCTGGACTAATTTTACAAAGTTTATTTCCCCTGCAAAATGTAGCCTATAATGTCCTTGTTCAGAATTTTTTTTTTTTTAATTTTTATTGTTTAGGCTGGCTACAGGTGAAGGGTTCAGTTCTACAAGATTACCTTTGACTCCACAATCACTTCAGATGCCAGTGATAAGCCCAGATTGTTACCAGTACTTCTGACCAACCAGCTATAGATTGGATGCTTCCTTAACCTCTTCCTTGGACTGCAGACACCAGTTGAAAATCCAGGTTGTTACCTGTACTTCTGACCAACCAGCTCTAAATAAGATGTTTCTAAAACTTCTTCCTTGGCTTTGATTAACTTGCTAGAATAGCTCGCAGAACTCAGAGAAATGTTTTACTTACTAGGTTACCAGTTTATTATAAAAGGATATAACTGAAGAACAGCAAGCTGGAAGAGATGCATAGGGCAAGGTATGGGAAGAAAGCAAGGAGGTTCCAGGCCCTCTCCAGGCATACCACTCTTCCTGAATCTCCTCATGTTCACCAACCCAGAAGCTCTCCAAACCCTGCTTCTGAAGGGTTTTTATGGAGGCTTCATTACATGGGCATAATAGATTAAATCATTGGACATTGGTGATTGATTCAACCTCCAGCCCCCCTTCCCTTCCCTAGAGCTCAGGAGTGGGACTGAAAGATCCAGGCCGCTAATCACACGGTTGCTTCACTGGCAACCAGTTCCCATTCTTAGAAACTTTGCAAAAGTCACCTCCTTTAGGAAATTCCAAGTGTTTGGGGGAGCTGTGAGATAGGAACTGTGGACTAAGACCAAATATATATGAGAAATGTATTTTGGTTATCTAAATACTGCAGATGGTAAACCAAATTCATGAGATGCTCATGAATCAAATTCATGAGCAAAAGCCGAAGACAGGGTCTTGTCAATTTTAATGTAGTTTTGGTTCTTTATTTGGGTTTTTTTGTTTGCCATGTTGTTGTTTATTTTTGTTTTAGAAGAACCAGATCTTAGATTTGAAAAGTTCTGATTTTCCACTTCCTCATTACTTAATTTCTTTTTTCAAACCATATTTTCTTTAGTGCTACTTTCCTGAGGGCTTTATTAATGGCTTCTTATGTTGAATAATTTAATTTTGTTCTTAAATAGAGACATCTACACTAGAAATTTTTTTATGTGCAGAGTTTTAGTTTTAGTTCACCTTATGCAAATATTAGTTTTATTTTCTTTATTTTTTAAATTGTTCTGTAATTGTGTTAGTAATTTCTTCTTAAACTAGCTTGTTATTTGCTGTCAATAGTTTTTTAAAATGTCCAAGTGGAGGGGCATCTTGGTGGCTCAGTCAGTGAAGCATCTGACTTCGGTTCAGGTCACAATCTCAGGGTCCTGGGATCGAGCCTCACGTCGAGCTCCGCACTCAGTGGGAAGTCTGCTTGGGATTCTCTCTCTCCCTCTCCCTCTGCCCCTCACCCCGCTCATGAATGTCCTTGCTCTCTCTCTCTTGCTCTCAAATAAATAAATAAAATCTTTTAAAAAATAAAAATTAAAAAATTAAAAAAAGAAAATGTCCAAGTGGCTGCATTGTACCTCGTTCTTTGAATTGCTCTCATGTTCCTCCTAGCTGCTCCCTGGGATCAAACTCTCCCAAAAAGCACCCACATTTAAACTTTGTCTCAGATTCTGCTTTCTGTGGAATTCAAGCAAACACCCAGATCAACTCACTCAATAAGCCCTCCAGTGTCTTCCAGCACATTTAGAATAGTATCCAGCTACTTTACCTGACTTAAAAAGCTCAGCATGTTCTGGCTTTAGCTCCAATTATATTTTAACACAGTCTCTTTGTCTACTAGGATTCAGCCATACTAGTCTTCTCTTCATTCCTTAAACACACCCAGCTTGTTCGTACCAAAAGTGTTCTGGCACTAAAGATTTTTCTCTTAGAATTTCCCCCTTCCCTCTTAAAGACCAGCTTTTTGTCATTTGTGTCTCAGTTTTATGTTATTTTCTCAGAGAGATCTCCCTTAGGCACTCAATGCTCAGAGTGGGTACTCATTTACTTTCTATTGCACAATTTACTTGAATTCTTCTAGTACTTTTCATTATCAACTCTTTTTGAATTTTTGTCTGAATTGCTCACTGCCATGTAAGATTAGGGATTAATCTTAAAATTAACTTTAAGATTAGAGACCTAAACTCTGTTGTTTATTGTTATATCTTGCTCACTGCCTGCAAGTCTCGGGCAGAGTAAGCACTCAATAAATATTTGGTTAATGAATGAATGAATAAAACCACCACCTGAAAATTAATCATCTGTGTAGATTACAAAATGAATTTATATGGCCTAACTTAGCTAGGTATTTTCCAGCGTTACTATACTTTCTATGATATCTGACTCCCTTTTTATTTCATTCCACTGTGATTTCATCTCATCCTCTCCTTTCCTTATAGATGTTGGTTCCTACTTCATAAAAGGGTTTTACAATTTTTGCTCAGTTAGTGAGTTTCTACCAATGGAGAGCTTTATTAACAATGGTATGGAGTTCATCTTTGATCCTGAGGGCAGTGGATGCTATCTGTGACCTTAATTAAAGATGTCAAACAGTTTTATAAAATTATCTTGTGGATATGGTTAAATTTTTTTTAGGATTTGCTCTGGATCTGCATGGCCTTGTGGATTTCCAACTCCTCTCCTCTTTCTCCCTTAAACTATTGTTTTCTCTTTATTCATCCTCAGTGGAACAGAGATCTATCCAAATCCGGTGTTTATCATGAGACATTGTGTTGTATGTATTACCTTTTTCCCCAAGTCTAACAAATTCAAATGCTCTCCCCTCCTCAGATTTGGACATGGTCAGTGCTTTGAAGTGCATGAAGTTCATCACAACTTCTACCGGCTGCAAGATACTCAGTTAGTGGAGGTTATAGTGACCTGACATAAATTCCTGAGCTCCTGTTGGCCAACGCTCCGTACAGATGGAGCACATATTAAGTTACAATCCTTAGTACATATTATGTTCCAAGGCCCATTCTAACTCTATATCCATTTTTTTTCTCTTCCTAACATTTTATTCTAGATCCTACAGCGGCCAGGATACAGTGCACCAGAACTCTAGCTGCTTTAAAAAAAATAGCACCTTTATAGTTGTTTTGATTGGCACTGACCTTGTATTTCTGAACCAGGAAATAGAGTCTAAGGAGAGAGATGAAAGGTATTCCTGACAAGTTCCAAGAAAACAGGACTGCTACTTTTCTAAATCATACTAAGAAAAGACTATCAATCGTTTGTTTTGGTACAGTTTCATCAGCCTTAATGTTATGGGACATTACTTTCAGATTCCAGCACCAAGAGGACAATCCACCATAGTTTTAAGGTTTGTTACGAGTTTTGTAATTTTCCTATATCTGCTTAGATATTTTAGGGGGCCACGTTAAGCAGTCAACCAGAAGATCCCATTTTAAATTAAAACTTCTGTTGGTTACCTTTTAAAGTGACTTATTTAATCACTCGTGAAGGTTTAATTTTATTTTTTCTGTATTTGTTTCCATTCTATTTTTCCAAACATTACCCTGCTCAGCAATATTCAAAAGTTATAAGTGTGGGAACACATGTAGAAACTGGAAGGACAGAGAAGGGAAAGAGCCACAGAGTATGATTTTTCAGTTCATACTATGTGCCAGACATAGTGCTGTATGATTTATTTTATCTTATTCTCATTCAATCATAGAGTTAAGTGATATTATCCTGTATTACACTGAAGAAACAAAGGCTCAGAGAGATTGGGTAATTGTTCAAGGTCACACAACTGTATATTTATTCAAGTTTGATTTGGAAGTACTCTAATAAGTGGAATCAGAAATTATTAAACATCTGTTTGTTCCTAACCCACAGCTCTCAGTTCCAGATTTTAAATGAATTGTTTAACAGAAAAACAAAACAGAATAATTTCCTCTTTCTAATTCATTTGCTTTTATTTAGAGAGATTTTTCTTCTTTATTTTGTGATAAGGACCCATGCATAATATGTGACTGGATATGTAAATACAATTCCACAATCCAAACTGAAAAAGGGTGTTCACAATATCTATGAAACTATATAAGGGCCCTGCTGTGTCCCCAGGTTGTGAAATCTAGTCTTCTCTCTTTTTTACTTTAGCCTATCAACACGTTTCCTGACCACAGACTGGACACCTAAATTATCAATTTAATAAAAGGACCCTAGAACTCAAGAAGCATACAAATCTAATAGAATCACTACCCCACCTCCACAATAAAGGAAAAGACATTTGCACTTTCAGGAGCCCTGGCTTCATTGTGGATTTTCCCAGAAGAACTGACGGTGGGGAGCTTTGGAGGAGGCAAGCCTTGTGCTTCGTGTGAAAGGAGGGAGAGAGGTGAACCTGCAAGATAGGAGGCAGGGTATGTGTCTGGAGAGTCTCAGGAAAAGGACTAGGGTGGCAGTGGAAGATCTCACTATGATTCCACTCTAGAGAGAATGTCATTGACAGGCTCCAGTTTAGAACAAATAAGTGGAGTGAGTCCTACTAATGGAGAGCTCTGAAGGCAACAATCAGGAGTTTATCTCTGATCCAGAGGGCAATGGATGCCATCCCGGAACTTAATGAATAGGCTCTTTCTCAGGCCGCGCAGTGGCCATGCAGGGCTGTTCCATGACACATTTACCCGTGGAATGCTGCAGCCAGCAAAGGGCAGAAGACACAAACAGGCAACTGCTGAATTCAATGAGGAGGAGAAAGCAGTCCATTTTCATGTCATTGATTTCTCCAGTTTGTTCACCTGTTTGTTGAGGGTCGTTTCATTTACTTGCTATTCTTTTTTTCCCACTGCTCAGCACTTCTCTCAAGTATAGCTTAGTTATTGACTGAGTGTGATACTTCCTGTGTAAGTCAGGCAACTGGGGGAGAAGGAGTGCGTAATGAAGGACAGTAGGTGCTGTTTAGTAAGTTATTCTACTCATGCATAAAAAATTCATTGACCAGAAAGGGTTAATGCCCCTCCAAATGGCTTAACTTAATCCCCAAGTGCAATTGGCTCATTTGAAGGATCTGGCCCATTGAGTGCATGTTAGCAGAGAAGCTGAAACACCTCTTCACTAAGTCCGGTGCAGTGAGGTTAAACCCAAGGGCATATAATAGGTCAGTAGCAGAGTCAGGAATGAAATCTCAGCCTTCTGAACCCCCTTAAAGCACTCTCTTCACTTGACTAAGTTTCTTTCTTTTATGAGAAGAAAATTTAAGAAAGAGAAAAATTAAGGCATCAAATTAAAAAGTATTTTATAGTAGATTTTTTTTCAGACCCATAGGAAGAAAAAAATTGGAAGTAGATGAAACATACTTCAAGTACAAGTTAAGCAAAAATTTTATAAATGCTTAAAATACAACAGAACAGCAGAAAGGCCAGCCAACTCTCTTTTGGGATTGTGCATCCCTGCCCTTATGCCCTGCGGTGTGAAATCAGCCATCTCTCCTTTGATCAACTCAAGAGATGTTAAAATTAACATCATTTCTAAATTACATATAGAACACACAAATTGGAAAGATGTATGGAAACATATAGAAAAGGTCTGTTTGCATTCCTGCTCTGCTGCTTTTAGTAGTGATGATCAAAGTTATTTAACCTTTTAGGCCTCAGATTTTTTATTTGCGGGAATAGAGATAATAATTCATAGTATTCCTTGAGAATTAAATGAGATAATTCATACAAGGTACTTAGAACAGTGTCTGGCATGTAGTAGACACTCGAAATATGTTAACTCTTATTATAACTTGCCATAGGACTAAGTCGAGATTGTGTTGAACAGAGAACAATCATAGGTTTAGGGAGATAATTTATAGTTTCCTATATATTTTGCATTGACAGCACCAAAGGTAAAGAGTAACGTAATCAGGACATTTATATCCAGAACTACGGAAAATTGAAAAGAATTTTTAAAAATAAAAAGTCAAGGTAGAATGTCTAAAGTAACATAAATACACAAGTGTTACAACAAACAGGCAATATGAGTTATGTTCTAACAAAGGATATCTGTATTAAAAATATTTTTAAAGTCCTATGTTAAATTTCTATATGGCCTAGCAAATCTGTTCTCTCTTATATATCAGATTCTACAATTTTGTAATTAAGGTATCAGTGATGTGATATAAACTGGAAGAGGCTTTTAGGATATGTGCTTATTTAGATCAAAGCTATGTCCATGGGCAATATAAATTGAAGACACATGAGTCTGATCCTTAAAAATATATAATCAAAAGGCCAAGCATAATTTTTTTTCAAAAAAATTTCTGGTCTAAATTATCTATAGAACTTCCCACACAGTTTACTGTGATGATGTTTCATTTAAGACATTATTTCATGCTGCAATTGAGAAGAATTCTTTTGTCCAGTTAGTTACCCTGGCTACCCAGACTTTTGTCCAACAGCCTTACCTTATTCTAGATCAATAACCTGTTACCTACCAGAACTCGAGAAAAGTCTGGCTGTGCATTTGTGTGTGTACATATATGTGCATTTCTTTGGGAACGGAGTATATAGCATTTGTCAGATCCTGGAAGGAGTATATTACATCAAAAAGGTGGGAATCATTAACTATTTGGGTTTCCTTAATTTTTGCCCAAGCATTTTCTGACCAAGGTTTCATTTTGATCTTTAAATGACTTTTGCTTCTGGCCCCATGACCATGCCTAGCCTATACCCCCATCACTGAGCACACTTAATTGTCTTATTCCGAGTTTCTCATTTTGTCCCATAACCTTAGCTAGCCAAAGTCAAGTGCTGATGGGATTTTTTCTTTTCTGATAGTTTACTACACGGCAGCTGGAGCTACATGGAAAATGGATTTATTTGGATGTAAGAAAGTCACCGACTCCAGACAAAAGACCTCTGATGGAGGGAGCATCAGGCTTGCCGACTGAGAACAGAAAAAAAACCCAGGGCTTTCTTCACTTCAAGGAACTAAAAGGTAGATTCTGAAAGGCAGTAGAAGGGGCTTGAATTGCACTGAATCACATGCTGCATGATATTGATGTTGAACTTTTTATGGGTGTGTGTCATAATGCCCATATTTTTCATGACAGGGAAGATAGAATTTAGATGACATATTTAGGTACATTTTATAACCTCCTCCAATATCTAGAAGACTGCTGTTTAAGTAGGGAACGTGTAAATTTTAGGGAGATTAATTTGGTCATATTCTTCCCTTCTGCCTTTTTTTTCCTTTTTGTCTTTATCTCCTGCTAATTCTTATTAATAACATTTATATGAATATTTGTGTTTTCTGATCAGCAGAAATGATGATAATTTTTCCTCTTCCCAGCAAGTAACATTGACTTCTCCTCTGATAATGCCTGAGTTATCATTAGTTAGAATTTGTTGTGTCATTGCCCATTTGAAAGGCACTTTCCTAGGCTTTCCTCTTCAAAGAAGTAGTCAGAGAATTCAAAATCTCGTGGTCTATTCCACTGAAGTGCTAGTTTTTAATGCGGAATACTTACTGCTTTTTCCTCACATTCCCAAGTCAAAGAAGTCCCTCGTGGTGGTTCTTAATCAGGAACAATTTTACACCCCCACCCTCACTGCAGACATTTGGTAATATTTGGATATATTCTGGGTTGTCACATCTGATGGGGGCCCTCTGCTACCTAGTGGGTAGATCCAACAATGTGTAGGACAGCCCCCTACAACAAAGAATGACTCAGTCCAAAATGTCAACAGAGCTGAGGTTGAGAAACTACCCCAGAGTAAGGTCCACTCACCACGCCTTACATTCCTCTTCCTCACTGAAGAAGAGTGACTTATTTGGTTTGCAAGTATGACCTGGGCATGCTTACTGTAATCTGTCCCTTTACTTTTCTCTCTGGAATCCGAGAGCCTCCAGAAGGTGGATTCGCACCTGCCGTCAGTCATGTGATGGAGTTGGTCCAGCGGGCTGTGCAGCTACCACTGCGCATGGCCGGGTTTTGTTTGTTGTCTGTTTGGTAGTCATGGGAAGAGGGGTGACTTCAATTCAGAGGAGCATGGACTTATCTAAGCCATGTCCTTCACTATTGCTTTTATCAGTAATAAAGCTGACATTTTGATCTCTAACTGTCTGACTCCTGTATCATTCTCGGTAAATTGGTTCTGATCTCAGGTTGGGAACGGTGGTGTTATTTTTTGACCCCTTAAAACCCAAAATCTGTTACTGTCTGATGGTTCAGGATCTTAATGGCTTACCTCCAGAATTCCTGGCCTTCTGTGTCAGAAGATCTCATTCAGCAAAGACAGCCAAAATATAATGCTAACTAATCGATTTAAGACTCACACGTTAGCACCAAAATGATAAAAATATGAACACTAAATGTCAGTCGCAAGCCTTCTTTTTGGAACATAGTGTTTTTGCTTTTTTATAGGTAATAGAAAGAAAAATTTATCATAAAAATGTGTTTATGAGATTTTTTCCCCCTGAAAATGTCAGTTAATTCCTCACTCAGAAAATGAAAATAAATCCTGATATAACTGTATGAATTTTATAACTGCCTCCATGAATTTTCGTCCCTGGTGATAGATTGACCAGCAATACTGAACTCTGGGAATAAGAAGCAAAGTAAAAGAGAATTAGAGTTTGTGGCTAAAATAAGAGGGAGGAGTTAAAGTGGTTCAATAAAAACTATGGTCCTGACATGAAACAGATTGTGAGGTATTGTCATAAATAATGAGATTGATTGCCCAAATCCACACATAAGATCAAGCTCCCTGGTTTGTGTCATACCCATATGTGAGAAGAATGTACCATTCTCACGACACTGCAGAGGGTTGGCATTCCAAAGGATGCCAAAAGGAAGAACTTTCCACAGGGCAATGCCAAACACCCTACAGCCTTTCCAAAACCTGCCCCGTCAGTCGGATAGGCTTAGCACAACTGAGATGCAGTCTATAAGACTACACGTCCGGCCCACATCCAGTGTAAGTCTGCAGGGGTCCCTGCGGCCCCCTGTAGTCATGAAGGTACCCAGAATGACAGAGGGGTCACCTTCCACGATCTCTTCAACAGACAAAAGGGAAGATGGGAAATCACCTTTCAGTGTATAATCCTTCATCCCAGAAGAGACATATGTCACTTCTGACCTAAGCAAATAAATGATTGCACCTACTTCAAAGGTGGCGAGTAGCGTAATGCTACCGTGTGCCTAGAAAGAGGGGAGAACTGCAATGTTGTGAAGAAATAGTTCTAATGACTATCCCGCATTTTTACCAAAATTCCAGAGCAAACCAATTATACTGCTTATCAAGTATTTAAATGTGTTTGCCATTGATGACCATAGTAATTTACGAAATGCCCTGAATTTCCAGGATAATTAGGATATCACAAAGTACTTGAGTCTAGGCAGAATGTCCTCATCATATTTTTGGATGGTGCAGTGTTTAATATTTAGGGTTGCAGAGTCTCTGTGGCCTGCACAGCCCAGTGATCCCCCTGCTCTGCTCAGGTCAGGCACGGCCATGTACTAACACAGTGTACAGTGTCATCTGGGAAGACCCGCAGCACCGTAACCCCATATTCTCACAGGTGCCCAGCCTGAGTTGCTGTGATATCCTTATGACATTTCCTAAGGAAGTCTTAAAGGCACATGCAGAAGTACTTCTTACTACTTTCTTTACTTATGTCTTTATTTGCCATGACATTGATTTAGAGTGAGTATTATGGGAAATGGTAGCTGCAGCACAAAGACTGCAGGGAAATGAGAGATTTTATCTAACTTGTTGGGAAAGGTCTCTTGTCCAAGTTCAATTACCAAGTCAATTTTAAGAAGAACACTGAATACAGAAAAGGAACACATAAGTGACTGGGGTTCTATTTTAGTCTGTGTGTCCTTTCGTCACATCGCTCAACTTTTCTCAACCTCGCTGAGTTTCCCGTCAAATAGCAGGGAGGACTCAGGCGTGTTGTTCTTGTTTACATTGTTCTTACAAATCTAAAATGTGATTGTTCCTGTGGTGGTGTGTTGGGTATGTAAAGTTATAGAGGAAAGACGGTTGACAGATAAGGGGAGGGAGAGGAGGTGCAGGTGGAAAGAGGAAGAAGGGGGAAAAGAAGGAGAAAGGTGAAGGAAAGGAGAAGAAAATGAGGTCATATTTGCCAATGGAAGTTTATGACACAGCACGAAAGCAAATATGGACTCTGAACTAGGAGACAATAAGCTTTCACGAACACCCTCCAATCCTAACAGCAAGGAAAGGCACACAATTTCCCAAACACCCTTTGAGAAGGGAAAGTTTATGATGGTTTTAATGTGGTGTTCTAAATCATAACTTTTTGCCATTAAGCAAATGTTCCATGATAATGTGGTGACTTTATACCCTTCTTGTCTAATCACCTAAATCTGGGCATTCTTGGATATCTCTATGTACATGAGGTGCATTACTCTACGAAGTCTTTAGAGATGCCGGACACTGAACAGACAAATCTTTGCTTTGTTCTTAAATAGTGATAATAGAAGCATTGGAAGCAATGGGATCAGGGGAATTAGAGGAAATGCTCATTAAAACAAATTTAAAAGGTCTAATGATTAAAATATTGATTAATTAGCCAAACATTGATTAGCAGTCACACTTTATCAACTACAAAGTTTCTAATTACTGCTCCATTATTCCATAGATTGACCTGTTCTCTCCTGTCACTTATGATGAAGAACAATTTTTATTAAGTGGGTTTTGGATTTTTGACCTGTAAAATTTTAATAAGGAGTGCAAAGTGGGTGTCGTGTGTGGTTTGGCATTTTATTCACCAAGGGACTAATAGTTACTGTCTCTACTTAACCAGAAGCACAAGAGTGCAGGAAGGACAAGAACTCTTAGGGATTAAAATCTTACCATCTTCCCAATCGAGGAAAAAAAAAAAGTCACATGTTCATCCATTGGATGGGGAAAGAGGAAAATGTTTGCCCTCCTGGTTCTTAGGCATAGAATGGATGACAAAGGAGCTCTTAACCATAGTGCATCAGTTATAGACTGTCCAGAAACATGGAAACACTATGAGTAATACAGAATAAAGGATTTGTTATAGAGATGGAATTTTATGCACTTTGGAAGCACATTAAGCCATCTATGGAAGGCTGTTGCTTCTGCATCTGGTGCTGGGCATGATATCAGAGGGGCAGACAAGTGGGAATTAATGATGGACAGGAAGTGGCAGAGAGCAAGGACAAATTGGAACTCACATCTGTCTCTCACTGCCTCCAACTTGGATGATGCGGGTGACCTGCCGGGGAAGCTGGCGCTCTGCACCTTGGAGCTGCCCACCCACAAGGTCCAGGACTCAGAGAAGCTAAAAGACCAGGAGCTGAAGGAGCGGCCAGCCCAGCTACTGCTCCATGCCACGAAGGGCATCGGCACATCGGGACAATATGTGTGAGCTGCCACGGTGTCCGCTCACGTGTTCAGAGTGCAGCCACGGTCATGCCCTTCCTTCTAGCTTCCAGATCTTGCACACAGATTTCTCTTGTGACTATCCGCAGACACCATCAGCAGGAAAGGCAGTTCTGGGAAACAAAGTTGCAGTACAACTAAGTTGACACAGTCCAAAGCCATTCCATAAAGCAAGAGATTCTCATCCTCGGTACCAGGGATCCTGATGTCGGAACTTCGGTGGACACATCATACGAGAGCAGACATCGGGGCCCAGGCACCACTTTGAAGGTTTGTCCCTAAACTAACAATATTTTCCCTTTCAATGAAAATCCTTTTTTTTTTTTTTTTTTTTACAGATACCAAGAAGGAAAAGAGAAACAAACAAACAAAAATGAAATATCCCATTTTTAATATTTCAACTAGGCAATTTCTGGACATCTTGCAAAAGGAGATCTTATCGATCTCAATAACTGTCCATTTAAATCTGCTGAGGCAGTGCTGATGGCCTGGTCCACCAAAAGGAAAGGCCACTACATACAGGGTTACCATCTCAATATAACTTGTCTGAAGGTGCTGCTCCAGGTTTACGCCTGATGAGATCAGCTCGAAGGCCAGAAAGCAGATTTACAGCATGAACGTAAATGAGCAGGGGGCACACCTTTTTGATCATGCACATGCTTGACAGGCAAAATGTGTTTCCGACCTTATTGCCAAATAAGTAACAGCACATAAGCTCCTTGCAGTCAGTGGAAAATGACATCCTGAAGACAATTCAGAGCAGAATGTTGGGCTGATAAGATCAACGACCACAGTCTGCAAAGAGCCTGGATGGAGAAGTTCATGCTCCGTGCCCTGTAGGAGAGGGACTCCTATAGGCTTAGCTTCTGGGTCCCACCGAGGGGCCATGTTTTAGAAACCACCAGCTTATTCTGAAGCGCTTGAAAGGAGAGCTGGCATTATGCCCAGATAAAAAGTGCCTTACCTGCTTCTGTGTGTGAGGAGACAAGAAATACAGGGAACACACAGCAAGACTTAGAAGCCAAGTGAACAAGCCTGAGGTCTGAAGAGTTCCTGACATTCCTCTCATGTATGTATCTGAATGTACAATAGCGCATAGAAAGGGAGGTCCTTTGGCTACCAGTGGCTTTATTGTTCTCCCGTAATTTAGATGATAAATTTTGTTCCGGGGGGGGGGGTGCCTGGGTGGCTCAGTCAGTTAAGCGTCTGCCTTTGGCTCAGGTCATGATCCCAGGGTCCTGGGATCAAGCGCTGCATCAGGCTCCCTGCTCCGCGGGGAGCCTGCTTCTCCCTCTGCCTGTCGCTCCCCCCTGCTTGTGCTCTCTCTCTTTTTCTGTTAAGTAAATATATAAAATATTTTTTTTAATTTTGTTCACTAGGAATCCAAAGCTAAAATTACAAAGTGAAAGGCAGTACTTAAGAAATAAACTGGATAACTCAAAGTTATCTGGGCACGTCAGACAAAATGCTTTCTGATCCTGAATGAAGAGTTTCTGTTCATGACCATTTAGATTTGTATATGTTGCCGTAATTATATGGAGCAAGACATGTAGGTACAATTCTAGTCTGACATGGTACTATTATATGCTGCAGATCTAAATATTAATTCAAATGTAAACATTAATAGATGAGCCAGTCACAATACTACCTTAGAGTGAAAGGTCTTAACAGTTTTTCACTTTTCTGGTGAAAATATGGAAACAATGTCAGAGAAGTTACACAGAATGCAAAATTTGAGGCTACTTGTGGTATAATATTTAGCCTAAGAGAGAGACAAACAAAATCTACTGGTAACAATAAAAGAAGGAAAATAAAATATTTTATTATTAACTGAATGTCTTCTTCCCATTTTAAAATTGGGTTTTATTATTGCTTATGAATTTGGAAGAGCTACTTGCATATTAAGACAATTAAAACTTGCTTTGTCACCTTTGTCGTAACCATCTCTGGTTTCTCCCACAATTTGGTGACTACTTCAAATATACTGATGTTTCCTTTCTGGTTCTTTTTTTAACTTTCATGTTTAGAAACTAGTCTTGTTCAGATAAAAGTCTAACTACTTATAGAAGAAAGAGAGGAAGGGGGAGAGGGAGAAGAAAGAGCAGGGAAAGAGAGAGAGGAGAAAAGAAGCAGAGAGAGAAAGAGAATGAATTACCATCTTCATGGCAGTATATCCTCTGGTTTCCCAAAAAAAGCATTCAAGATATTCTCCTCAAGTGCTTGCTGACTTTGAAAATCATGTCAGTTTTTCCTCATTTTAAAACTTTTAAAAACATATTCAGTAGTTATGAAGTCAACAGTGAAATACACGAGTCTCAATATAGGATGTCTTGAATTTCATAATTTCTTATATTAATATCTAGGAATTGTTTTATTTTTATTTCATTTCTGAATTCTTAATTTTTTAATATAGGGAGTTATAATTATATTAAGTTAGTAGTGTAGTTAAATGTTTATTCCAACACATAGTAGATGCTGCAAATCTATTCCAAAAACAGTTATATATTAAAATATACTTTATTTCTATGGTTTAATTTTAACATTTAATTACCTCGAATTTTTGAATAACTGATATAAATTGCATATCCAAATTGATTATTTTTCTAAATAGCCAATTTTGCTACCATGGATATTTGAATTGCCATTCCTTCTACATTGCTTTCTATTAGTTATTTCATTGTTCACCTAGTATACAGATAGGTGAGCTATATGATGGATGGATAGGTAGATAGATGATAGAGAGAGAGCTAGACAGACCCATAACTGAATTTATGACTCATATATTTTCCATCCCTTCTTAAATAATGAAAGAAACACCAGCTATAAATTTGCTTTGGGTAAAGTATTGCCTTTACCCCATAAATTCTCTTATGTAATGTGGTAGACACAGAAATGCACTGTGCTGACCTCCCTTCAAGGAAGTACCTTCTACTTTGTTTTTACTGCAGGGAGTATTGTCAACCTGTGGTCTCCAGCTATTAACACCTATAATGGTCTGTCTCGGCTGCAGAGAGCCCTTTCACCCAAGGTTGTCCCTTTCCTAGGACAGCTAGTTCAGGTGATGGGAAGAGGTGTAAATGTAAAGATCTGGCCATTTGGGCCAGCCCAGGACACTACAAAGAGCAATCTTGGCTTCATATCTCCCTGCCAATGCAGGTCGTGGCTTTGTCAGACCTACATCACAGCGACTTTCTCCTCTGCTCAGTTCCAGTTTATTCTTCCCTTCTTAACCCATGTTGATCCCCAACAAACATTCTGTATCCTTGTCTTCCCTTGGCTTCTGGAGAACCTAAGCAGTGACAGTGCTTATCAGGAGCATTCTGAGATGTCATGCAATCAGGTGGGATTTGGGAATTTAATCAGTCCCTACCCGGCTGGCCGGGAGGACCCATCACTCGTAGTAGATGGAACATAGGCAGCCACTGGCAGGAGGTAGTCTTCCAACCATTAAAACTTCCGCTGGTGGAAGAGAATGACTAAGAGCACACAATGTCTCGGTTGTTTAAGATGTAGGAAGAACACAGTAGCTCTAGGGATAACAGGTTGGGATGGCTGCTAGGTCCTACTGATGCTCTGTGACAGATGATAAAGAGCTGGTAGAGTGTGAGGAGGTGTCAAATCCAGAACGCCTTGTTGGTTGCATGTAAGGAAGCTCCCATCACCTCCAACTGGAGGGAAAAGAAGTCTGAGAAGAATGCACTACTCAGGATGCACTACTCCGAGTAGCTGAACTTCAAATACAGTTCAGCCCCCAAACCAAGGCAGGTCTGTTACATCAATATCAGGGTAGACTCCTGAGACTTTGACACCAGAGATGAGAATATCTGCCCCCCTACAGTGGAAGGCAATGCAGAGGCTTATCCCCTGCAAGGCATCACGGTCCCTCTCAGGGACTGCCACACTTCCCCTCTTAGCTATTGAGTCTTATGTAAGGTTGAGTCAGCTAGAGACATACTGGGTCTGATAAGAGAGGGATGAAACTGTATTCCAAAAGAACCATAAGACCTAGCCCACCTATGCAACAGAACTGGGAGAATATGCAATGGACTGAATCATTTACTGGGGAAATTGTTCAATGGGGAAGAGGGAATAGTCTAGTATTTAGAGGATTGCTGGACCCTCTATGTACAGAGAAATTGATTCAAGTGGCACAAGGAATTGTCTGCCATAGACACAGAGATGCATCTCCTAGATCTCCATTTGAGGAAGAACTGCTGCAAGCAGCCTGCAGCTGTCAGGTCCTTCAGGGTCTGCCTCAGCGGCCATGCCAAAGATCATTCCTTTCCAAGAGTGCCTGTAGCTGAGTAAGGCCAAAGCATCAAGGCTGATCATTTCAGCCCAACACAAGACACTGATGGGCAATTCTTGCTCCAAAGTTCCATGCTCAGTCGATGTATTTGTTTCCTGGGGCTGCTTAAAACAACAGAAATTTATTATCTCATAGTTCTGGAGGCTAGAAGTCCAAAATTTAGGTGTAGTAGAGTTGGATCTTTCTGAAGGCTCTGAGGAAAAATCTCTTCCATGCCTCTCTCCTAGCTTCTGGTAGCCTCAGGCATTCCTTGGCTTGTAAATGCATCACTTTAGTCTTATAAATTCACATGGAATCCCCTCCATGTCTCTGTGTATTTACAGGACTATTTCTTAGAAGGACAGCATTCATACTGGATTAAGAACTCATCCATATTCCATTCAGAACTCATCATATTCCATACTCATCATATTTTAACTGATTACATCTGCAAAGTTCCTATTTTCTAAAAGGGTCACATTACAGTTACTGGGGGTCAGGGAATTCAACATCTTTTTAGAGGGAGAGGGTAGACACAATTCAACCCACAACAGTTGGCCAACGGTTTGTTTCATCTACATGGCAGTTTGACCTCTCCCTCTGCCCAACCCCATTTCTTTCCCTTTAACTTCCTATCTTTATAGGTTTTGATCCTAAAAAACATCTTGCACCTAAAACATGTTAGCTTCTGCTTTCAAATAAACAAAACAACAACAACAAAACCCAAAAACCACTCAACTTCTGACTTAATACTCAGATTACCATTTGTTTTACATATTCTATCATTGTTACAAGTCTTTCCAGGGGTCTTCACTTAGTTTCACATTTTCCTATTCCAATGCCACGTCCTCTTGTTATAGCTATGAGTCCTCATATCAACTTCAATGAGTCATCCTGTTCTTCATCAAAATATCTTTGATATCTTTTTTAAGATTTATTTATTTGTTTGAGAGAGAGAGAGAGAGAACACAAAGGGGAGGGGCAAAGGTGGAGTAAGAGAGAGAATCTCAAGCAGACTCCATGCTCAGCTCGCAGAGCCTAACTCCAGGCTCGATTTCACCACCCTGGGATCACAACCTGAGCTGAAACCAAGAGTCAGACGCTTAACCAACTGAGCCACTCAGGCACCCCTTTCATCAAAATATCTTAGTGCAATTTTTAACCTTTACTCTACCAGATATGTTTTAATATCAGTTAAATCAATATAATATCAATTCCATGAAAACAATTTGGTTAGAATTCCTTTGATTTTATATATTTATTAATTTGAGGATATTTGACATCATTAAGAATGTTACATTCCCATGTGTGACCATGGAGTTATCCCCAGTTAAATCTTCTTTTATGTCGTAGTAAGATTTTGTGTTTGTGCATAAAGTTCAGACACAGTATTTTTAGATATATTTGTATCATATTTATATACATTTTAAATTATATATCATTACAATTGAGACATTATAAGTAATTCATATCCTTGAAAATTGTCTAAAATATCCAGTTATGACTTGAATTTGTTCAAATTTATCTTTGTAATTTGGTCACATTTTCTTTTACCTATTTCTAGGCTACGTTCTTAGATGTATACAAATTTGTGAATTTTGAATATCTTCTTGGTGAACTGGTCTTTTTTTGTTTTCTTACTGTTATTCTTTATTAATGCATTTGCTTTGCTTCCTACTTTGTTAATATTTATATTTCTTCAACTTTCTTTTGTTATTTGTTTTGCTGGTGTATCATTTTTTTCCATTTGTGTTATTGGATTGGATTTTTAAACTCCAATCTGAAACTGTAAAGCTTTTAATCAGTGCGTTTAAGCCATTTCATTTATTATGGTTAAAATCTATGAAATAGGGGCGCCTGGGTGGCTCAGTCGGTTAAGCGTCTGCCTTTGGGCTCAGGTCATGATCCCAGGGTCCTGGGATTGAGTCCCGGGGGGCCTGCTGCTCCCTCTGCCCCTGTCTCCTTCCCTCTCTCTCTCTCTTTCTGTCTCTCATGAATAAATAAATAAATAAAATCTTTAAAAAAAATAAAATATTTGAAATAATTCCTATGTTTTTATTTTTATATTTTATACTGGCCATGCTTTCTTTTATTTCATAATTTTCTCCTCTCCTGCCTTTGTTGGAAAAAAAGCTTGATTGATTTCTCCTTTTCTTCTCCTCTGCATCCTTGGAAGCTATGGGTTCCATTTCTATTATTTTAGTTGTTACTTCTACATTTTTACCACACATGTAGAAATGTTTTTCTTTGGACTATGGGAGGAGGGTGACTTAGAATGCTTTACTGACAATAATAGCTCCGAATAATTTTCATAAATTCTATTTAAAAGAAAGTATAATTTTTATAGGACACTTTCTATTAAATCAATTTCATTAATAAATAAATAAAATTCTACGGTCACATGAAATCAATGAGTCTTATATTAAAAGAATTTAATGAACTTAAATAACCTGTGAAAATGACCTAGGTGATAATAAATCAGAACCAGTCCTCAATACTCTCAATTTAATTTTTTTTTTGGCTGGTATAGGTCATTCAGACTAAGAAATCTAAATAGTATTCAATATCTGGTCCATAGTTAATAAAAGGATTATGCTATTTTTTTAAAACAATTTTAATTTATTTGTCAGAGAGAGCATGCACACAAGTGGGGAAAGTGGCAGGCAGAGGGAGAAGCAGGCTCCCTACTGAGCAAGGAGCCCGATGCGGGACTTGATCCCAGGACCCTGGGATTATGACCTGAGCCAAAGGCAGACGCTTAACTGATTGAGCCACCCAGGTGTCCCTTATGCTACTTTTCAAGTTTTTGTTTTTGAAATCTCCTGATCTCAAGTTTTAATGGGCTTAGGGAATGATACAGGCAGATAGGTATAACTTCATCTGTTGAGACAGTTATTGAGGGGTGGTCTTCCACCCAAACCACAATGCAAACTTTTTACATCCCTGGGACAGAAGACTTGTCCTCATTGATGTGTTTTATGATCATCTCATTTTACTACATCCCTCACTTTGGTCCCTTACTTACCTACCATTATACCATTTGAAAAAAAATGGAGGGCACAAAACATTTTTGCATTCACCTTTCTCTCCAAAATAAATTCAATCAATAAATACTTTTTAGACCCAGTGCTTTGAAGGCTGTTGAGGTTTATTTTATTTTATTTTATTTTATTATTATGTTATGTTAATCACCATACATTACATCATTAATTTTTGATGTAGTGTTCCATGATTCATTATTTACATATAACACCCAGTGCTCCATGCAGAATGTGCCCTCTTTAATACCCATCACCAGGCTAACCCATCCTCCCACCCCCCTCCCCTCTAGAATCCTCAGTTTGTTTTTCAGAGTCCATCGTCTCTCATGGTTCATCTCCCCCTCCGATTTCCCCCCTTCATTCTTCCCCTCCTGCTATCTTTTTCTTCTTCTTTTTTTTTTTTTTAACATATAATGTATTATTTGTTTCAGAGGTAGAGATCTGTGATTCAACAGTCTTGCACAATTTGTTGAGGTTTTACTTTAAAGCTTAAAATTAACATAAACAATAAACAAAGTCAATATAGTTAAATACAATTAAAATGTAAAACTTAGCTTTCTGCTGTCAATTAATCGTAGAATTTAAAATTGTTCTATATTTAAGATCTAACTCAATGTACTGTATAAAACATTTAAAAACTTGCGAAGAGATCTACATTTTTCTGAAGCTGTTTTTAAAATCAATTGCAACCATTAGTCTATTTCAAATAGAACAAATTATGTAATTATTATAAAACAAGATATATATGTATATATTTTTTAAGGATTTATTTATTTATTTAAGTGGGGGACGGGGAGAGGGAGAGAATCTCAAGAAGACTCTCTGCTGAGCTTGGAGCGCGACCCAGGCCTCAATCCCACAACCGTGAGATCAGGACCTGAGCCAAAATCAAGAGTTGAACGCTCAACCCACTGAGCCACCTATGCGCCCCAAGATATATTTTTCTAGTACTTGGAAATATATTTTATTCTTAGGAAATACACTTATGTATAAACTAGGACTTTAGATTGCATGTAACAAAAATCAAATCCAAATCTTGTTTAAGAGACAGGAGGAATTCATTTTAAGGACAAAGAAACAACTACATTCAAGGACACAAGTAACATTAGGATTCTCCCTTCATATCTGGCTTCCGTTCTTTGTGATTTATTCTCTTTCTCTTTGCAGACCAACTATTGCTGTTCTTGTCTTCTGAGCAGAGAAGATGGTTGTTGATTTCTCCCGAATTGCATATGGCACAGCATCAAATGCCCAGAGAGAAACTGATCTTGCAGACGCTTTCTTTTTTCCTAAAATGATGTCAGAGCCTGATGGGTTCGGCTTGGGTAAAGTACCCAAACTGCTGGACAGTTGTTTGAGGCCAGCAGACAGTAACTAGAGAAAGGACTGAAATTTGTTTTACTTGGGTTAAGAGTCCTTCCCTGAGCCTATCAATTGCAGCCAGCAATTGTATGACATCATACTCCATGGCAGCCTACATTATATTCATTCTATTCTCTGAACCTCAGTGAGGTTCTCAGCATTGAGATAACATTCTTTTGGCGTATCTTTGTTTTTGCCTTGGCAATTCCGAGAAATTTCAACAAAGCATTCTGAAAGTTAAGGAAAGGGGCTCCACTTGACTCCTTTAAGAGTCCCCTGTGACAGTGACACAGTCTACAGAGGGTAGTAAAGAGGATAATGAAGAAATGTACTTGCCAAGCCCTTGTCATGGTAAATTTTAAAAATTAAAAACTTGTCAGACTTGGCACTGAAACTCATGATAATAATGTGTGTCTGGAAAATGGGTTAACATTGTTAACACAGAGGGAAGACATTGTTTCATCTCCTCTGTCCTTTCTAGTTAGATGAAAACTGTGTAGAAATACCCCTTCATCCATTACCACCACTCCATCAGGGCCTGCTGGATGGAAAGGGGCCCTACAGGCTGGATTATACCCTGCATTGGCCCCAGCCTCTTAGTCCCATTATCTCTGTGCAGTTAAGGACAGAAACAGAGATTAGGATCAAGGGTTCTCTGACATTGCAGGTTTGTATTCTGAGTGATCATAAAATAGTGCTGCCAATATCCTTTGCTTTTACAGCTCTGGGGGGAGAGGAAGAAAATAAGATGAAGAGGAACTGAAAAGTTGTGATAGAGAGCATTTTAGGTGTTCCAAAGGGCCCTCGGTCTATAATAGTAGAAATATGCATATGTGTTCAGAACAAAATCATTCTTGCCAACATCAATGAAAGGAGTTTTGAAGGGACTGTACCTTGGCATTTAGCTGGATACAATTGAATTTTTTCAGGTGCTGATTTGTAAACTAACAACTTTAAAAAAGCTCTTTGTTGCTTTACAAACGTGAAGTGGTGTGATTCCTCTGGGACGTCTGAACAAGCAAATATTTTTGTTAGACATGGCAGTGTTTTACAGGAATATGTTACTTTCATTGGTTTCAGTGTAAATCCTGAGAAGAATTTTTTACTTCACATGTAAAGGCTTGGCAAAACATCCCATCTGGGTTACAGGAATCAAGTCTATTAATAGGAGAATTACATACACATCTCCCAAGGCGTGGATGGGAGAATAAACTTCATACTCCATCTATGCAGGAGCTATATTAACATGATAGATTTTTCAATGCTCTACAGGACCCATTACTGTGTTTTGGGCCAATAGTCCATGAATTTGAAGGATTTATACAATGGACCATAACAGCTCCTTAGGTATGATTATGTCCCATCAGATGAAAAAGTGTCTTTTTAAAACCTTCCTATTAACCTGTTTGCTCCATAGACCATAATCCTTTGAAGGTTAAATTATATACATAGCAAAATGGGCCAAATCACCTCATTTTGTGTTTTAAAATGTATTTATGGTGAAAAAGCTCTCCAAAATGGGAGAGTGGAAATTGTACCCAAGAGTACCATCAAATCAAGGTGATTTTTAAATGTGAGCAACAGGCACTACTTGAAATTTCTGCTACGGAGAGAAATCTTGATAATCCAAAGATAACACCTATTCCTTTATGTACCATTTACATTAAGAATCATCAAAAAATAGATCAAACAATTGAATACAATCTAAGTAGTCATATAGCATGAGATAACAGCTCTCAAATCTTGGGCAGGCACAAAGAATCATGATAAAGATGTAAGTACAAATTAAATGGAAAAACACTATTAAAATATTTTATATTGCCTCTGTTATCTATGTTTGGTATTTGTATGAGAAAAAATAGGTCACATGAATTTTGAATTATTGATGGAATTTTATTCCTTTCACAAATATTGTGTACCTAGTATTTTGTTGAGGACAGGCTAAGTATTTCATGCATTTTAATTAATGTATTGATGAAACCTAAATTATTAATTTAATATCTCTCTCAGATAAGAGAAGGCTACTGGTACCACTGCCTTAAGCCATAAAAGCAACTATAAATATGGAACTGCTGGAGAGGAGTACTTGATGATCAAGGCATTGTTATACCACTCGTGATGAACCACAAATCAGCCTCCCACTCCAACCACCTAGAACCAGTCTTGACAGAGATGATTGCTCTCATTTCAAAGTTAAGTACTGATGGCAGAGAAATGTTTAAGATTTGGAGTGTATAGGCTAAACTATTTGATTAAAATGTTTGAGGGACACCTGGGTGGCTCAGTCGGTTAAGCATCTGCCCTCGGCTCAGGTCATGATCCCAGGGTCCTGGGATCGAGTCCCATATGGGGCTCCTTGCTCAGTGCGGAGCCTGCTTCTCCCTCTGCCTTCTGCTCCCCCTGCTTGTGCTTTCTATCTCTCTCTGTCTGTCTCTCTGACAAGTAAATAAATAAAATTTTTTAAAAAAATGTTTGAGAGAAGTGAATGGGTCAATTCAAAGAAAAGATTATTTGTTTTTTCTGTCAGGTACTTCGGTGAATGTCTTTCTACTACTATCCTTACAAGTTGTTTTCCTTCTTCCTTTGAATCCCTGTTAGTGATGTTCATTGTTTTTTCATAAATTTTGGAAAAGTACTTTGAGATCTTTGGAGAAATGACAACATAAATCTAGAAAGAAATAGAAAATAAACACAATATAAATATAAAGAGGAACAGAAAATAAATGTGAACTGTCCTAAAGTCCTTTTCTCTTTAGCAAATGCAGAAGTAGAAAGAATGGACAAGATAATTTTTAAAATGACCAGAAAAATTACACCCTCTCGTTAAAAAATCTCCATTTTCTTACTCAAATGCATTAATTAGTCTTCTGTAGCACAGTGAATCCCTATCAGCACATGGAGTGTGGTAGTACACATCCCTACTATCTCATGGTGCAGTTCTCCTTCGGATAGAGATCTGTAAATGGATTTAATTATAATATGGATTCCCTTCTAATCTGTATGCTATGCCAGCTCATTAGTGAGCCTATGCATTATTAAATATGTTGTGATAATTAGGAAGGCTACACTTAAAGTGATCCTTACTTAACCTAAATATAAACAACCAGTGCAGTTGTGTTCTTTCTAGACAACATTTCCTCCCAATGGTAGAGAAATTAAAACTGGAAAAATCCAAATAGTTTTTTTCCTCCATCTCTTTTCTATATCTGGCATGATAGAGGCCCATTTTTATTCCACTCAGCTCTTTCTTTTAAAAACATGTGGGAGAGAGAGGGGGTAAATTGCTGTTGTAAAGACCTCCAAGACCGTAGGCTTCCTCTGTGCCTTCATTTTGGGCTGAGGACCCCATATCACAACTTGGTAGAAAGATGCTCTCATTCTGCTTCCCTAGGCATGTATGATCTGCTCTTATGAAGCACACTTGAGGAATGAAGAGGCAAAGCCACAAGGCTGAAATGCCTTGTGGGTCTACTCTGATTCCCAAGCTGTAATTGGAGTTATGTCAAGACTGAGAAAAGGAGCATTAAACTTCCACAGAGAGCCACAGGAATTCCACTTTTCTCTCTTATTTTGGAGGCCTCTGGGAGTACCTTCCAAAAGGAAAGGGTATAATTACATTAGAAATTATTCAAATCTGCTTCTTGACTTTGGGGTAATGTTCTCATTTCCTCTCCAAACGGACCATTCATCCACTTAGGTGACAGAGTTTTGTTTTTGTTTTTTGTTGTTGTTCTTTTTTGGGTTTTGTTTTTGTTTTTGTAATATCCAGTTGTGAATATTTGACAATGAAACTGCCAAGCACAAATCCATGTTGTTGTTCTTTTTTGGGTTTTGTTTTTGTTTTTGTAATATCCAGTTGTGAATATTTGACAATGAAACTGCCAAGCACAAATCCATGAATATAAACGTTCTCTTTGACTTTAGGCCTGGCACAGCCTACAAGTGGAAAAGTTCTGTTGGAAGGATTTTATCTTACTCCCTTTTAAACTATCATTAGCAACAATTTTTTAATGGATTAATTTTCTGAAAGATATAACGAATGTAGGAGTATTGTGTGTTTCTTGCTACAAAATTTTTGTTATCTTCTAAGATTCAAGTTTGTTAAAGGGGAATGATATTGAGAGTTTAATACCAAAATATCTCTCAACTTCTGTATTCTAGGCATTCATGATTGTGACCTAATTTGAGCTCTGTGCACCAGACCAGCATATGGGTTGTGCATAGTTCTGCAGAGGATAACATATTAGAAAGAGAGCTAACCTTCCTTCCCAACCTTCTCCTAAGCAAAGACATGCACCAGTCACACTGCTGAGCATTAGGTAAACCTAATGTTGCTCTTGATGGAAGAAAAATATCAGGTTCATTAATATTGTAAATAATATAATCAATTGGGAACACATTGTCTCAACTATACATTAGAAACATTTGCTTTTAAAACCTTTCCCAGCAATTACCCAATTGGTACTTATAAATTACAATCACACATGCAGATCAAGAAAAATCACTAGAGCAATTACCTATGCATGAATGATTTCACCCTTCAGGACACTAGTAAAATTAAGACAGCAAATAAAACTAGTTTATCTTTCTCTGTGGTCTAGAGATTGAGCTAGTCATGCTTAAAAATTAACATTAGTGTTCCAGGCTAAGGTCATGTGCCCATCCCAGTAATTCACAAGTAAAGAAAAGAAATAAAGGAAAGGATAGAAGAAAAATGGAAAATAGAACAGAAAGAAGGCAGCTTGCATTGAATTAGCCTAGAAAACGTCAAAGCAGTTACCCAAAAATCTATCTGCACTTTTCATAAAATTGATTGCAGAAAAAATTGGTGCTAGCATCAGATCCCTGGCTGGAAATAGTTTCTGAAACAAAGTCTGAGGACATTTGCGTGCATACCAAAAAAGCTATTTCATATAACACGTAATTCCACTATTCCATAGAACTGGGATACACCAACCATCCTTAAAGTTTTGGACACAGCCTGGTTCCCATGAAAAATAGATTTACTCCTTTTACTTCAGTTTAGAAGGTGGTAAGGTTTGGGGAGGAGGGAAGGGAAGGTAATGGAGAGGTATTGAATCTTTGGGGAAAGTACAGGTACCAATATCTGAAGATGACTGGCCCAATTGCATTACTCAGATTCTCTGTGAAGCTTCCATTAGTATGACTGCAAATCACTGTAAACCATAAATGATTTAAAAATACATGATATTGTTGAAGCTACAAGCTACACAATAATTATCCCAGGCAGCTGATGCAGCTGTTTGATAATAAATGTTTTAAAAGAGAGATGTCACCACTTAATCTAATTCCCTACGAAGTCATACCTTTACTACATTTTCTGTATGTTGACTCTGGCTTGACTCCTAGGCTATTTCTGAAAGGAAAAGCACAGTGGATCAAAATAGATTATGCAATGCGTTAAACGACTCTAATGTTTCTTTTAGGCCCAGAAATGATGAACTGATTGATTGTGAGACATTGCTTCTGCCCAGTCTAGTCTTACGCTAGCCATACTGGGTTTCTTCAAACCTGAGACAGTCATGACCTCCTCAGGCCTTTGTTCTTGCTCACTCCTCTGCCTCATATGCTCCCCACATATTCTCTCATGGTTCATTCAGATCTCTCACCCAAACTCCACCTCCTAGTGATTGCTCCCCTCTTTTCCACCCCCTTATCACTCCATCCTCTTGCCATGCTTTATTTTTCTGCATAGTAGTTATCATTCTCTGAATTGGTCAAGTCCATTTATTGTATACTAGAATTTAAGTTATATAAGAGCTGGAATTTTGTCTCTCCTGTTCCCTGCTTTCATCATCATTGTCTGGCATATAGAAGACATACAGCATGTAAATGGTGAATAAATGCATTTACTGATTATCCATACATACAATCTAGCAACTAGTTATTGATCCAATGGTTGGTTGTACTCCTGGTTGTAGTTCTAAAACCTTCAGGCGGTTGTGGTTCTACTGACATTCTTATTGCCATGAACTATAAAGACACCTCTCAAACACGGGCAGCAAGGTCTTTAGCATAAGATATATAACAATACTCATCTAAAAGAAAATAATGAGAGAAACAAAACATTGCATTGTGTAATGTACTTGGCTGGCTTTGACCTGAGTAGTCAAAACCCCAACCCTTCCTAATCAGAGACATACCTGCTTCCCATTCTTGCAAAAACTCTTACTGTGTTTATTTATTTGTGCAACACCTGGACAGTAAGGTGTCTTATTTTCAAATTGTATCAGTTTGTGTCATAACCTTAATGTGACTTCAAGCTATACCTTTAGGAAAATCTGTTTAAAATGAAAATAATTGCTTAAGCATAGTGCTTATATTTTGGAATTTTGGAAATGTAATCAGGGTAGACAGCTACTACTTTGTGTTACAAATCTCAATGTGAAATTTCAGAAATCCTCCCTGCATTAAAAATGAATTAACTGTGTGATTATTAATTGTGCATATTCCAATCCCTTTGTGCTGTACTGCATGTTTCTTGAATCTCATTTGAATCCTTTGGCTAAGTAATGTGTCAAGGGGGGTACGAGCCTGAATGCCTGAGTTATTTAAAAGGCAGGACAGCACTTCCAGATTAGAATACCAATGAGTGGGGTTAAAAAGGCTCTACTGTAGTTGGAGGGCAGCTCTCAGTCTGAGAAGTACCTGAAAAGGACCTCTATGGACTAATTTTCAGAATCACATTGTAATGTGGGCTCATGTCAATCATCAGAACAGACAGCTTCATCCCATGATATAAACTAGTTATACATTCAAGAGCTGCCAGAAGATCTTCATTAAAAAGGGACTTAGCATTAAAGGAAGAAGGTTGTTTTATTATAATACTTCAAACACAGTTTTTTGTTTTATATGTTCTCAGAATTCTTTTTTGTTCTTTGCTACAATATCAAAAAAGTACCACAGAAGAAGGAAAACATTAAATATTCCATTTTTTAATAGGAATCAAGGAAGCTTTCTGGTTTAAGGCATTAAAATCATATACATTTTTCCTAAATTTATTCATGGCTTTGAATAACAAAAAGAAATCTCTAGATGTAATAGGAGGATGTTTTTAATCTTTTGTGGGAAGGGATTTGCAGAGCTGACTACTCAAGGTAAAATATCTACTGGCAAAGTATATCAGTGAGAGCTTTATACATATAAATTTGTATAAAAGCTTTGGGCTCTCCACAGCTTCCAGATACCAGTTAGATATTACAATTGATGTCATTAAAATTTAATATAATTGTGTTAGGAGGAAAACAGGAACAATATCCATGTAAGTAAATCATTGACATTGTAATCTGGTATTTAAAGAAAATTTAACAGGGGCTTAATAAAACAGATAAATGTATCTTTTTGCCTATATTCAAAAGTGTCATATCGAAACCTTAATTTAAATATATTTGTACCAGTCAGGTAACCTCTTTAAAATATCCATCACATATACTTATTTACCTAAATCTGTTTCTATCATGAAAAATGTCAAAGCAAATGGCTTGGTAAAATGGAATTAAAACAATTACATAGTCTCCCGCAAATGAGGTGTTTGCTTCAGAGGCTGCAATCAGCTCTCTTTTCTGTCATTCGCTTTCAGTGAAGAAGATGTGATATTGTGTACCATGGTCTGTCCTCCAATTCTAGTACACGTAACTTCAAGTTGCTTTCATTATTTAAGAGTGTTCCCAGTAGATATATGGGTATTTATTTATAGATAATTCATTATAAACCACAATTTACAACTTTTCCTTATGACACAATCATGCTACTTGTTAATTTTTAGTGCTTCCCCTCTGGAGTCTACCTGGAAGCAAAAATCATTAAACCTACTTATGAAAGCCAGGGACTATCCTGGTGACATTCTCCCACAATCAGGACAAATAGAGCTGACTTAAAGGTCTTCTGATGCTCAAAGACCAAGTGCTATGATAAAAACAAACAAAAACAAACAAACGAAAACAAACCAAACAACATGTCTGAAGCCTCTGTCTTCACTGTTTCTCTCATCCAGTGTCTTATTATGCACAATTATTCACTTCTTATCATCTTCATGTAAACAGGCTCCAAAATTCACAGCATAGAAAGGACTGAGCATCCTTCCGATGCTTTTACTATGCATCGCATTCAGAGCAGGTGGTAATTTCAGCAGCCAAAATTTGAAAGAAATTGTAAATCAAATTTTTGTCTGATCCCCACAGTACTGTGGAAAGATGCAAGATGGAAGGAGAAAAGAGAGGAATGTTACATATATTGCACGTACTTTCTCTCCTCTTCAGATTTCTCCATTCTGTAGCTTTGTACCACTGACGTATTGCTGTTTCATCTATACTCGTCATATCCGGCTAGTGATAAAAACTCAGAAACACATTTTACCAAATGAATTTAAAAGATTAAGTAAATAATGTCATGTGGTGCCCAAGTACCATTTTGATGGTAAGTTAATGAAAAATTGGTTGGAAACATACAAAATGGAACTGCATGTAAACTGGCCTTGAATTTACTGCTCCTTTTTACTGGATTCGGGGCAAAAAAAAAATTGCTAGTTCGGGGCCCCTGGGTGGCTCAGCTGTTAAGCGTCTGCCTTCGGCTCAGGTCATGATCCCAGGGTCCTGAAATCGAGCCCCGCATCGGGCTCCCTGCTCCGCGGGAAGCCTGCTTCTCCCTCTCCCACTCCTCCTGCTTGTGTTCCCTCTCTTGCTGTATCTCTCTCTGTCAAATAAATAAGTAAAATCTTAAAAAAAAAAAAAAGTGCTAGTTAATTGAATTTTGATGTTTGTTCAAAATATTTCAACACAAAAATCATTAAAAAAGATTAAATCTTGTTCTTAAGTTAAATGGCTGGGATTCACGGTTAAGACTTATGAGTTGGGAATACCTAATTAAATTAAATTCTATTCTCTCGAACTAGTTTTGAGTATCACAGAAAAAATAGAAAAAGCTAGGCTATCTATCTTACAGTTAGATTTTCATCTCCATGAGGGTGTATTTTACACATTTTTATTTTATTTTATTTCATTTCATTTTATTTTATTTTATTTTTTTATTATGTTATGTTAATCACCATACATTACATCATTAGCTTTTGATGTAGTGTTCCATGATTCGTTATTTGTGTATAACACCCAGTGCTCCAGGCAGAACGTGCCCTCTTTAATACCCATCACCATGCTAACCCATCCTCGCACCCCTCTCCCCTCTAGAACCCTCAGTTTGTTTTTCAGAATCCATCGTCTCTCATGGTTCCTCTCCCCCTCCGATTCTCCCCCTTCATTCATTTTATTTTATTTTATTTAAGATTTTATTTATTTATTTGACAGAGACACAGCAAGAGAGGGAACACAAGCAGGGGGAGTAGGAGAGGGAGAAGCAGGCTTCCCGCTGAGCCGAAGGCAGATGCTTAATGACTGAGCCACCCAGGTGCCCCTATTTTACACATTTTTAAATTAATCTTTACCTTTCTGGTTAAGGATGGTTTTATGACCAAATATTCACAGTGGTGTGAAAGAAAGTATTTTCTTAAATTATATCATATTTTCGTATTTCAATACGTTTAAATAGTTTTAAGTTAAAAATTAACATTGTTTATTGAAATATTTTAAATTTTATTTTTGTTTATTTTTCCCCTATCTAAACTTCTAAAGAACACTGGGTTGAAGACAATGCACCTTTTTAACTTAGTGATTCTGTTCTATATCCTGACATCCTACAAGCCCCAGTGAAACTCTTTTAACCCTGATACATGGATCTGATACCAAGACGTCAGGTTATTGGATAAGGATATTTGTTGAAGGACACAGTAGTAACTTTCATCATTAATACATATATTGATCAATCAGATATTTTTAATACACTGTTCAAGGACCATTGTCTTTAGCATATGAAATAACCAAAAAACTCATCAGTCTTGGAAGAAAAAATACCTTGAATACTAACGTCTTATTTTATATGGAAGCAGCTTCTGAGAAAATCTCAATGTGTGTTCTTTTTTCCTCATAGAGCTTCTATTTACTATTTCCACACCATGGTAACTTCCTATTAAACACTGCTGTGGAATGAAAGCCACAAAGGAATGGATCTATTTACTCCATTTAAAACTCTTCAGCCAAAACTTGGCTAAAGGGGAAAGTAAAGCAGCTGTGTTCTATGAATCTTTAGGGTGTTATTGCAAGCCCAATTTTGGCTCTGCTGGGATTTATGAAAAGAGGTTAAGAGATTTGCAGAAGTTACACAAATGTATTGAAATACATGATTGGATCAGTAGAGACTAAAATTCCAACTGGAGAAAGTAAGGAACTGCATGCTTTTATTTCATACTATATATGTGCCTATATATATATATATATATATATATATATATATATATATAGGCATTCATATATATATAGGCATTCATATATATATATACATATACATATATACATACATACCACAATAAATACACAACACAATGAAATACACAAATATATATGTATACATACACATAGATATATTTGTGTATTTTATAAATTTATTTCATATACTATATATTTCTTAACCCTTGCTGTATGAAGCACTTTCTTGATATTTAGTAGAGATGGTTGACTAATTTTGATTAAAAATACACTCTTCCTACAAGGAAAGAAATATACATACCCACACAAATGTATATATATATATGTACACACATACATATGTATGTATAAAACACATACACATATCCACACATGTATACCTACACATATACAAATATACATATGCATGCATACACATATATACCTATACATATATATACACACACATTTATTTAGCAGAAACATGCATATATATTTTTAAATGTATATACATGTTTACATATCTTACAAACGTATATGTATATAAATGTCTAAATGAAATATACATTTCATGATGATGTTGATCAAGAACAACAGTAATTTACATAAATTAGAATGTAGAACCAAGAACAAAACATATTCAGATTTATTCAAATACATCCTGTGAGCCTCCTGTTGAAATATTACCAACTTCATTGTCACAAATTTAAAAGGGAGGGAAAAATAGAGGACAGAACCGGGAGGGAGAGATAGATACTGAAGCAAAGAAACATAAACATAGCTGATCCAACCTGACAGCCCTTTACCGAGCTTCAGGAAGCTTTCAATGATAGTATTCAAGACAGGCTTCCGTGTAACAGCAGTAAAGACACCATCAACAGCCACTTCAAGCGGTTCAGATAGAGCTTCCCTCCAAGGATGGAAAGAAGTGATAAGTGGAATTCAGCTGTAAGCATCAGGACTTAGAAAGATTTCTCTACTTTATATATTGATGGCCAAGTTGAAAGAATGTACAGCAAGGTGAGAATCTTGCTGGTGAAACAAAAAACCAAGGAAAGGTGGTCAATAAAAAGGTGGGTAGCAGTGCAGTTGCCCGATGAAAAATCTTGAAGTTAAATGGCATCTTGCAATTCATTGTAAAAGGAAGAATCTGAGACTGAACAAGGAGAATCCCAAAAGAATTCTCCATTTACAAATGTGCCTTCAGAAAAACTGAACATAGAAACAGGAACCGGCTTCAGATCTGATGATACTTCATCACAGCCTCCAGATGAAGAGTGAAACATTGTCTACTCTTCTATAGATATTTTTTGGCACATGTGTAAAAAATAATGTTGGAAAGTTTACTGATCCTTAAAATCTAAACAACTATTGTAGAGACAAATTTTCCTTAAGTCCCAAAACAGTATGTAATACTAATGAAGCTCTTTTAGAATTATCATCTTTACAGAGAGATAGCTTTTCTAAATCTAGGGACAAATGAAGTGAGAGTGATTTTCATGTTTCTGGAATTTCTCTCTTTGATAAACATAATGAAAGACATAAACTGTGGCTTATTTATTTATTTATTCATTTATGGAGGATGCATGTATGCATGTATTTATCATTTATTTGGAATATGCCAACATGCTGCTATTTTAAAATATCTGTCAGTACCACTTTTTGTAAATAAGTGGCCGAATTTTTCAGTTTTTGTTTGTTCTTTTGTTTGCCTTTTATAAGGTAACCAAATTTGCTAGTTTGTGTTTTGATTATCTGGGAGAGAGGCCGTATTATTACTCCATCAGTGAAATTGATCACACTAACCAAATAGGGGCAAAAAGAAACAATATTCCCTTTTTTAATTTCCTTGCAGAAACGTGGTCATATTCCACATCCTCTTAAGAGAAACACCATAAAACATATGTCTTAAATATTTTAGTCAATTAGGACCATCCACTTCGAAGCAGAATATTCTTCAAATTATAGCACGATAGTTCCCCATAATTCTACCGGGACAGGGCTGCTATTTTAAGAAACTCTGTGGTTTGAGAAATGACGATAGGACAAAGAAATGTACACAATCCTGAAGTGAGCCAAAGGACAGATGCTGCAGGCTATCTGAGCTTCTGTTAAATATGAGAACCAAGGGGCATGAACTTAAGCTAGAGAATGGCCGAGCACTAAAAAGTGCTTCCAACTCTTTTGCAATTGCCCTTTGCGGAATAAACAGCCCAGGAAAAAAAGATAACAAGCAGCATACACAACAAGAAGGTGGACAAGTGGCTCTGGGCAGTGCAATGGGCAATTTAATGAGTAGAAATCCTCAGTGTGCTATTTTCAGGTTAAGTATGTATATGGATGCTCCTAAAATGGGCATTTTCATTATAGCTAAAAGTATTTTTAGGAGCTTCGGAGTACCTCTATTTTGAGGGGTTTAAAATCATACCATTGAAGCTAAATATTTATCTTTTAAAAATTTGCTGGGAAAGAAACACCTCTTGGGAATTATTAAGAAATCAAAAATGTTTCTATCTGGGAAAAGTGTTTTTACACACATATAATTTTATGGTTTTTTATAAAGAACTAGTACATTTGTAGTCTCCAAATCTAGTCCATCTGCTAAAAATGAAGTTCATTTCTTTAAGTAGTCTATAATTCAATTCCTTTCCTCTTATCAAATATCCATAGAGCAGAGGGAGTGAGAGAGTTAACAAAAATAGTTATTAATTTTGCCCTCACAAAGCACTTAGGAAGGCATCAGGAATCACGATATTATAGAATTATTACCGTGGATAGGGCTTTAGAGCAAACTCCCCTCATTCTGAAGACTTCAGGTAGACATGTGAAGTGATTTACCTCTAGTTTTGTGACCAGAGCATCCAGACTCCCAATTCACTACTTTTTTAAAATTCTACTAAATAGGATGAGGTATATAAAGGGCTTAGTATACCGCCGGGCACAGAGGTGGCACCTAATAATTGTTGCTAAAGCCATATAAAGAGCAACAGGTAGAGATGCATAGAGACACCGTTGGACACAGAGGAACATAAGCTCAAACTTTGACAGTAAGACAAGAGGCCCAGCAAAGGTACAGGGTAAGGTTGACGAGCATTAAGCTACTTTCCAAAAGTTTCTAGACTTTCCTTTAAGTTATCAAACAAATGCTGGTTTTGGTGGCTAAACACTAAGCCAGCTTGCTACAAATCCTGCCAGCTTGGTGAGAGCAGAATTTCCTTCAATCCCTCCTAATTATCATATACCCGGGTGGGTGCTTCTCCGCTGAAGAGACCGTCTTACGCCTTTGTATGCCAAGCACCCCTCACATAATAGGTTCTCGATAAAAGGTGCTCCATAATTGATGAATAAAACAACAGATAAACAACCATGAAGTAATAGGAAAACTCTAACTCAGAAAACTCAAATGTGAATGATCAGGATGTGCTTTTCTCAAATGAAGAAATGCACTTTGCACTCCTCACTCACAAATGGTTTGCTTGCAGAGTTATGGAATAACAGATAAGTTATTCACGACTGTTTGGGGAGCCGAACCATATCTTTCGGTTCAAATGAACATGCTGTGGGCAGGTTCTCCCTGGTCTCTCACTGATTATCAAGAGTGACCTAAAGGTTTTTAACCTTAAGGACAGAGTTTTCCATTTGCATCGTGTCATCCTGATCTCTACCCTGAGAGACTGCCCCTTGTTTGACTAACCAGCCCAGCTTGCCTGTCTGTGGCTACACATGCTTAGGGAAAAAAATTCTAATTAAGCTAGTTTATACATTTTAACATGTCTGGAAAATTGTAGAGTTAATGGTTGCAGACCATTTCCATTACTTTAGTCAAGGGATCGCTTTTTTTTTTTTTTTTCATTTTCAAAATGTGCCTATGGGAAAAAGGGAAAAGGGAGAGGCCTGTGAATTCAGCTCCTCATCTCCCTTTGTGGTAGCTGTTAAGCGAGTGCATTAGTAGGAAAGAAAAAGGATAATAGGGCTAGTAATTGGCAGGGCTGTCCAGCTACACCTCTCCTCTCTCCCACCACTTGGCCCTGCCCAATTTATCTCTCCCATAGCCCCTTGATGCCTCATCTCTTCACCAAACTTTTACAAAGTTGCCCCCTGTATCTGGTGGCTTGTTATGTAAGGATTTTCATCAAAGCTTCCACATGAATGTTCCTCCACTTGTTAAATCAATATTAAAACAAGAAAGAACCCCTAGTTTAAAGCATCCGTGTTGCCAGTCCCCCAGCTGGATGGCCACTGCCGATGGTAAGTGGTGAGGGAAAAGTATAATTAAAACTTAACTTTCAAATGGAGCTCATAGTTTATACCCAGTAAGAAGCTCTTTTCACCACGTGAGCTTTCAGGTGGCTGTTCTGAACAAAATAGGTGCTGATTCCTTTTATGTGAAACCCTTAAGATAACTTTAACATGGTCCTTTGCAGTTTAATTTATCATAAATTCTGGCACCATTTATCACTAAATGCAAAATGATGAAGAAATGGCTCTATTAAATCTGAATAACTGCTGAATTAAAAAGCTGTTAAATGAGTTGAAGCACATAGTACTGTTAACAATATGTGGAAGTGTGTTTGGCTGGAATAAATTACTTTCACAGTCATCATTTGAAGAGTCTACCTTTGGAGGAATATGTTCAAAATTTCACATCTTGATTCCCTGACTAAATCCACATGTACTGCTAATGTACTTTTAAATTGACTTCACAGAGAACGTGAGAAAATGCCTGGTCTGAAATTCTTAGGTATCAAAACAAAATTCCTCTATTTAAAAACTGAGGAAAAGATGACTTTAGAAGAGGCATGTAAAATCCACTAGCAAATTCCAATTAAGATATATTTTATTTGTCCACTCTTAATCTTTCAAGAAACGGCTTTGTGATATTTTCATGTGATCTAGCACACTAATTTTTCAACAATAGCTCTCCCAAGGCAAGTATTTTAGCATCACCCATCCATAGCACTTTTTAAATAATAACACAAGGATCAGTTCAACACACACCTAACGGATTGATTTTTTTTTCTGAGAAATTAGTTGGCAATAGTAAACAGAGTTTTGTTCAAAGTAGGGCTCTGTCACATAATCTGTACTCATTTATATTCTGAATAACATTAACAAAAAAGGCTTAAATAGCAAGACATTTATGAACTTCACAATATAGTATCTGGACTCTAGACTTTGACAAAAAGCATTCCTAGGATCTGTGCTGATAGAGCACCATTCCCCAAGTATGTCCCCTCGCAGGGTTTTAGCACATAGACAGGGTGTTCTTAATCCTAACCCGCATGAGGGCACTTCCTAATGTCTTTAATTATCGCCCTGGTATTGTGATTAGAAACAAAGACTTTTCAATAATAGTGTCCTGTTGCATGTTTAGAGATATTTCAGTGTGAAATCTTTAATAAAGAGGATTTGTGAATGAACTTAATTAGCCCTGTTAAAAACATCCAGAGAACAGCAACTTCATGTCCACAGAGAGGGTTGTGTCTTGGCATGGGGCAGGTTCCTTGGGGAGACTTTCTCTGTGAAAAGCAAGGTACTATCGTTTGAGAAAGCACAAGCCTTATTTTTACATGTTTACCAAATACAATATCTGGTTTACAGAAAGCAGTTTATTCAACTATTCTCAAAGCCCACCAGATATGTTGTTTTACAGGATTTACAAAAATATCTATGGACACAATGCTAAGTTACAGGCACACACACACACACAGGGAAATTCTTGAATTCCAAAGTGGTATAGACATACTTTTGTCTTTGTCTTTATGTGCTTGAAAGGAAACTATATAACTATGTAGAAAAGAAAGCATGTGTCAATAATGTCTATTTATGCAACATTGGTTTCTTTCTTCTTTTTGTTCTCATGTACCCCTTTTCATCCTCCTTTCTGTCAGCTCATCCACCCCAGGAAAAGAGCTTGATAGTCTCTAGGTTATTATGTGAGGTGAGACAGACAGAGAGAGAAAAGGATAGACCACAGAAATTAGAAGACTGAGTGGAGGGAGTAGAGTATTTCCCTTCTGAGTGCAAAGGACAGTAGATCACTCTCTAAGAGCTGCGAGAGACACTAGTAGACTTTGGTAGGTAGCTGTTGGGGGACTTTGAATCTGGTACCCACATCATTTTCTCTTCTCCCATCTGATTGTCTCTGGGAGTGCTTTCTGCTTGGGATATGCCCTTTAATTCTACAAAGCTAAGGAGCCTTAGGGGAGGGGCCAGATTAGAGAAAGCTATTGAGTCGGTTATAAAGCTTAAAACTCTGTTTATTTGCTTGCTTGTTTATTTTCTTAGATTTCTATTACACCTTTCCCGTCCCAGTTTAATTGGGGGGGAAAGCAGGTAACAATCAGGGGTAGTAATCTATCTAAGACTAAAATTTTTGCATTTAGCAAAATGCATTTAGCATTTAGCATGCTGTAATGCTGAGCGTGTGTGTGTGTGTGTGTGTGTGTGTGTGTAAGATGAAAGAT
Source organism: Halichoerus grypus (assembly GCF_964656455.1). NCBI lineage: Eukaryota > Metazoa > Chordata > Mammalia > Carnivora > Phocidae > Halichoerus > Halichoerus grypus. The sequence goes on from NC_135715.1 coordinate 127,736,621, forward strand.
CCTCCAAGCATACACATTGAGGAACCTAATTAAGTGATATCATCCAAACTAGAAATCTGAAAGTCATCTCCTATACTTACTTTTCAGTCATCTTCCCAGTGGTAGGAAATATATAAAGACCCCCACTCACCCAAGATCCCTGTCCCCTAATTTTTCAGTCAACTGCTAATCTAGGAAATTCTGTGAAGGGATATTGCAGCTGGAGCTAAGGTACTAGTAATCAGCGGAACTTAAGAAAAGGCGATTATCTAGGTAGAACCAATGCAATCACATGAGCCCTTACAAAATAGAAGAGGAAGGCAGAAGAGTCAGTCAGAGAGATGAAGCAGTGCGAGAAGAATCCAACACGCCACAAATCTGAGATGCAGGAGGCTATGTGGAGGGACCGAAGGGATGCTGTTAGAAGTTCCAGGACATCCCCAGATGACAGCCAGCAAGAAACAGGGACGTTCGTCCTACAACCACACAGAACAGAATTCAGTAAATAGTCTGGAAACAATTCTCTCCTAGAGTCTCCAGCCCTGCCGAACACTTTGACTTCAGCCTTGTGAGACCAGAGGCAAGGAGCCCCATGGACTTCTGACCTACACAACTGTGAGATGGCAATAAATGGGTATTGTTTTAACTGCCAAATTTGTGGTACTTTGTTATGGCAGCAATAGCAAATTAATACACTCCATTTATTCTGACATTAAGTTCTATTCTATAACCTTTATTTCTGGAATCCACCCCTTCCTCTCTTTGCTCATTGCCACTACACCACTGAATTCTTGTAACTCTTTCACTGCATTAGCAAAATACTCCTAATAGGTTTCCCCTTTTTATCTTCCTTTATCCTCAGTCTACTTACCTTAGTGCCATAGGGATATTGTTTTTGAAACACAAATCCATGGCTTTTATGTCCATATGGTTGATTTGTGGCACACAATGATTTCTCCAAGATCCAATTAAGATAATAATATACAACACTTTAAAGTCATAAGCTCATAATTTATAAAAACAAATGGGAGGAAAGTGTATAAGTGGATAAAAATTTCCACACATTTCTAGAAAGTGGAAAGCAGACAGATGACTGGCGACTCATGAAGCAGGACAGGATCCACTGCTTGGAGCCTTGCAGAGGGTTCCAGAGCCAGAGGAGACCTGGAATTTGCAAGGGCAAAGTATGACTGGGAAGATGGGGTGGGGGGATAAGCAAGGGGTTGATATCATAAAGCCTAATGGAAAGTCAATAAACATAACAATGGAATTCTCACTTCTTCCACCTCTGTACACAGAACAAATGTTCTACTTAAAGGAAGTGAGCAAACTACGTGTGGAGGGTAGGGCAGCTGGTGTATATTTGGAGCACACAGAGCAATAGCATTTCCATTATGGGCTGCAGGCATGGCCAATGGCAGACTCAGTGACAACTCTCTAGGTAGTGAAGTTTGCCAGAGGACAAGCAGATTTTTTCTCATTTCCGTCTTCTTCTTTTTTTAAGATTTTATTTATTTATTTATTTGACAGAGAGAGCTCAAGCAGGGGGAACGGCAGTCAGAGGTAGAGGGAGAAGCAGGCTCCCTGCTGAGCAGGAAGCCCAATGTGGGCCTTGATCCCAGGACCCCAGGATCATGACCTCAGCTGATGGCAGACGCTTAGCCGACTGAGCCACCCAGGAGCCCCTCATTTCCTTCTTATATATGAATAATCTGATAAGGATCATGAGACATTTGATGAAATTCTAGAATACAAAAGAGAAATTTCAGAGGAAACATAATTTAACGAATACAAGGTTTTGTTCTAAGCTCTAAATAGTATAATCAGAAATATTTAAGAAGATACTACAACCATGAAACAAACACACAAAAAATATGGTGTTATGAGTAGAAAAGGAATCACAGAGAACGAGGGAGAAAGTTTACAAACTAAAAATGTGATTACAAAAAAGAAAAAATTTGATGGATGGGTTTGAGGAGAAAAATCAATAATCAAGAAGTTGAACAACAGAAATCAGAAAATATAAGTAAAAATTATTGTAAAGATATAGAGGATTTGTCCAGAAATTTTATAATCATGTTATTAGAAATTCCAGAAAGTAATTAAATAACAATTAGCAAAGAATTGCCCAAGGCCAAAGGACACAAGACTTTAAATTGAAAGTGTCCAGCACAACTAATGAGAAAGAACCAGAACTAGACATATTATTATAAACTTTCAAATGCAGACTTAAAAATTTTGAAAAGCCTCCAGAAAGAAAAATATGTCTCTTAATGAGATTCAAGCTGGCATCAGAGTTACCATCTTCAAAAGTGGATATTAGGAGAAAGAAAACAAAATTGCAATGTTCTGTGGGAAAACAAATTTCAACTTTGAATTCTATACCCAGATGAATTATAATCCAAATGTGAGGGTAAAAATAACTATAATTTCATATGTGAAAGAAATCATAATTTACCTCCTAACTCTTTCTTCCGAAATTATTTAAAATTTGTTCCACCTAAATAAAGGCAAAAAATACACACATAAAAAAAAGATAATATGGTATTCAGGAAATAATGTGTACAAATTAGGAGATCAATAAAGACAAGTTGTAGGATAACCTGATGTGCCTGGTTCTAGAGAGAATTTAGTCCCAATGGGAGGTGAAGGAGGGAGGTTTCTAAGGGGAAAGAGAGAGCAAATGTTGTAGATTTTTATATTCTTAGCAATCAACTGGAAGTCCTTCAACGTGCATTTAAAAGTCCTTAGGTATGCCAAAAATGCATGAAAAAGGAAGGCATTAAGAAACCAAAGAAAATGCTGTTCAATAAAAATAATATACCTAAATAAAGCTTGTAGATTGGCTAATAATAATGTATCAGTGTTAATTTCTTAGTTTTGATCACTATATAATGGGTACGCAAGATGTTAACAATAGGAAAATCTGGCTAAAGGATGTACAGGAATTCTCATACTATTTTTGTAACTTTTATCTAAGTCTAAAATCAATTAAAAACAAAGAAAAATAAATTTAAGCAAAAGGAGATATGATAGTAGTATGTTACTTGAGTGCACAATAGACAATAATTATGTCGTCGAGTTATAAATAAAAAAACAATAGAAAAGTAGTTAGTAATTTAGTGTATAGAATGATTTTGGTTTTGTCTGCATCAAAACCAGTGTTACCTGAGTAAGACATTGCCAAGGCAGATGGTCAAAATGCCAAACATCAAAACCTCTAGCTGCGGCTCCTACCAGGATTCGTCTCAGAAAATCGCCTACTCCTTGGGAATGGAATTAGGCAAAGTGTAAACTGAAAAATTCAGCAACTAAGAGACAGGTTTGGACATTGGGAAGAGTGTGCATGGACAGGAGGATGATTACGTTGCTCAGTGATTGAGGCAAGATCAATGATAATCAATTGGAGCTTCTACTCATGATTAATGTCTGCACAATTGCTGCAGCCAACTCTACCTGTCCCACACTTCCCCTAGACCTGGCAGAACAAGAAAACTAAGAGCCAAGCCCCAATCTGGACCAAACTTGCTACAAATACGTTATGCACAGCAGACACTGATCATACCATCTTCATGCTATACATGTTTCTAAGATTCAGAGCTTACTGATATCCCAGTGAGTAACTTGTATGTGCAGCCAGCTGTCCTAAAGTGGATGAAAAATAATATCTCTGAGTGGAGCAACTGTTTTCTCACCTGATGCTCATGAAGTTAAATGAGTGACCTCCAGTGAAGACCACTTGAATGTGGCCTTTGCCATGACTGACAAATATGAGAAGTAGCTGGTGATATGGAGTCCATGGACGTATTGGGAAATACAAAGGATCAATTGACGACCAATGTAAATATCATAGCTACCAACTGGGATGCTTGTTGCCATGAAATGATTGATACCCTTCTCTATGATGGAGACACTTGAGTTTTAGGCCCTCCTGGCTCACAGAATCTTTTCTGATGTAACCATTTCTTGCATCAACATCTTGCATCTTGTGCTTTGATGTAGTTATAGTCCTCACTACCACACCTCTCTAGGGCCTGTCTACAAATATTAAAGAGAGATCTGTAAGGATCAAAGTGTTTACAAATAACTTAACTACGCTCCAGAATAAAGTCCTAGCAAGCTGAAAAAGAATAGATATATAGATAGACAGATAGATACATATTGTGATTTTTAGCTTTTTGTGTGATATAGATCATACTATGTGTGTGTGTTTATATATATAGTTAATATTATCTTTGAATACATATAAATATAATATGTTATATATTTTATACATATATTTATGTATATAAGATATATGTGTAATATATATAAATACATAAATGTTTATGTGAGATATAAGATAAAAATCACCAAAAAAGGGTAAAAATCACATTAACAGCCATCTATATAATTAAAAAATTATCAGGCATGCAAAGAAGAAAAAAACACTATAGGATAAGCAGAAAAATCAGTCAACCAAAACTGCCCCCCAAATGGCACTGTGCATATATATACACACACAGACACAATTAGTAGACAAGAAAAGTTTTAAAAATACTGAAGCTGTATTCCATATATTCAGCAAGGTAGAAGAAAGATTGAACATGTTAAGTAGAGGCACAGATGATATAAAAAAGACTCAGATCAGGCCTCTAGAAATAGATTTATAAGGCCTGAAGTAAAAAATACACTGTTGAATAGTTTCCTTCAAATCATCAACAAATGAAAAATCATGTGAAATACCACTACCAGAAATAATCCCAGTTGAACATGGTGGAACATCCTGCTAGTAATTACACAACCTACATGTGCATGCATGCATATGTGCAAGTAATTCCACATAAGGTGGTTTATACAATGCGTTTAAACAGCATCAGACTCAGCAGCGTAGCAATTTGTGAACAGGTGACAGAAGTGCAAATGTAAGAGGTCAAGAAGATAGGGAAACTCTGGCAGCTAATTCCTTCTTAAGGAAATCAAAATATGCTACTTCTGTTCAATACACACACACACACACACACACACACACACACAAATATAAATACGGTATTTAAAATTGTAGTGGAAAGCTGTTACCAAAAATCGTGTCATATTGCCATTGGTACAATGTAGGAAAAGAAAGTAGGGGTGATATAAGTAATCATCATCTACTATAGCAAGTTGTAATCAGTAATATCTATGGTAGATCAATCAAGAAACCAATTAACATATTATGTGGAAACATATAGCAAACACCAGAAAAATGAAAAACAGGAAAAGGTATAACATATTCCCTCTAGGGAGTGGATGTAGATGGTGTAAACTGAATACTAACCTACACAAAAGGTACTGCAACACTGCCTGGAATCAACTGTGATGGTACATTAAAAGGAGTATTTTAAGATTTTTCAACTTTTAGAATAAGTCTGGACAGGGACGCCTGGGTGGCTCAGTCGGTTAAGCATCTGCCTTCAGCTCAGGTCATGATCCCGGGGTCCGGGGATCGAGTCCCACATCGGGTTTCTCACTCAGCAGGGAGCCTGCTTCTCCCTTTGCCTGCCGTTCCCCCTGCTTGTGCACTCTCTCTATATATATAATAAATAAATAAATAATCAATCAATCAATCAGTTTTTAAAAAAAGAAGAAGTCTGGACAATGCACTGAAGATTTAATTATGGTTGTTATTTTAGCTATTTTAATGTTTTTATGTATCAATTTAAAATAATAATGTCACTCCTTTTCCATTTTGTACTTAGAATTTCATTCTCTTAACTAACTGCTTTGGACAGTGGTGATAATATAATGTTTCTCAGTTGAAAAAACTTCTACTCTTTTACTCGTGCACAAGCATTTAAAGTGTGTGTGTGTGTGTGTGTGTGTAGTGTTAATGAAGATACTTCCTATTTTAATTTAAGGGTTTTGTCAGGAATAAAGTAGAATGTTATCATTTATTTGTTTCAAAAAATAATGCAATTGCTGGGGAAAAAAGTGTTGTAATGTTATAAGTAATCGATTGGGAAATTGTTGACAATTATCTTTAGTCTTCCACATTCCGTTGTCTTTTAGTCTTTCTGAAGTAGCCAATCAGAAAGCCCTGCTTCTGAGACTAGGGACTCGTTAAACAATGAAGATTAACATTCAGGAAGGCTTATAATTAAGCTTCAGTTCTTCAAGCAGAATATTGGCATATTGGACAAGTGACCTAGGAGTGCAAATCTCTAAATGGTTACAAGTAAGCTTAAAATTAATTTCCCACTAAGATGAATGAAAGTTTTTAAACACGACACCTGGGTTAATGCTATTGTTTTGTAGTGCTGCAGACTCAAGCAAGAGACTTGGTAACAGCTCCGTCAGAGGAGGTAGCTTATCAATACAATCAAGAAAGGTTTATTAACTTCTGAAAAAACATTAGGTTTGTTTTGTTAACATTGTGAAAAATATTGCAAAATCATTTATTATAAACAACATTTCTTCTGTTATCTGCTTCTTCAAAGAAGGATAATATTAACACTGTAATTTGTATGAATTAAAAATTTTGAGCTCCAGTAAAGGAAGGGCAAAAAGGGAAATACATCAATTACATTTAACAGAGAATGTTAAATTTTTACAAAAGTCCTTTTTTTTTGGCAGTAAATTATAAGAGAAGTTTCATATATGAGACCTTATAGGATGGCACTGACAATGGTTTATAACAAATGTGGAAACAATTTTCACCTGGTTCTTTCTTATTAAGAACCTCATAAAAGTCAAAGAAAAATTAAACTACAGCTAAGTGAAAGTGATTTTATAGACTAAATTAATGTACAAGTTTAGTTAATATACAAATTGAGTTTTCCAGTAAACTAACTTTATGCAGAAATGGAATTTAGAGTAACTGGTGTTCAATGGCAAATATTGATTCTGGTTTTAAGGAATCCCCGAAATATATCAGATTATTTAAGTTGTATAATTATCTTCTTCCACAACTGTTTTTATGCATCTATGGTATTTAAGGTATCATAAAAGTAGAAGACATAGTTCATTACAGTATTCAGTTAACATATTATATACCAAGATGGGTGTGTGTGCACATACATGCACTCACAGGGATGGACAGATAGACAGATGGAGGTGGGGTCAGGGGAGCAATGTCCCATGTCTAGAAGTAATTGACTCTGGGATATTTACTATTTCACAATATTAAACTCATCCTTTAGATAAAATTATGTAAGTTTTGCATTTTAACACAAGGCCTGTTATTATAGGCTACATTCTATTAGGCATTATGGGGCCAATGTCCCCTCATTACAGGCGTTATCCTGATTGAGAAGTTCTACATTAATACTAAAATTTTTATTTATTAGCACATTATTATATTTATATTACATTAATTAATTATTAAAATAAACTCCTAAGAATCAGAGTATTTTTTATTCTTTTTGGTCTTACCTATCAATATACCAGCCAATAGAAGCCAAAATTGTGTTAATACCAGCTCAAGTCACAATTATAGAAGCCGAGAGAACCAATTAAATATTTCCACAATTCCTGCTCTCTCACCTTGAAGGCCACTCCCCTTCCTCCATCATAATGGCCACTGTTCTCCCCAACCTTCCCTAATCTGGGGTGAAGTAAGGAGAGGGCATGTGCCATGGCTCTCAAGGCCAACCAGGTTCAGACTTCTATCCACTGTCCCCAGGTTTCTATTGTTTCATTCCTGAGTGGCTTGAACACCAGACAGTTTCCAACAGAATTTCTCAAAAAGTTTTATCTTTACCGATTAGCCTTCTCCCCTAATTAAGTCTTAAAATAACCTTACACTCTAAGTCATCCACTTCCACACATTCCTGGTATGTGCCATCTTTGTGCAATAGCTAAATTATCTCATAAAATTCCTGGCATTTCTTCCCTGAGCAAGGGGATTAGACTAAATGAGTTTTGGGAATTTACAGACAGGCGACAAGAATCTCTGGGTTTACATGGAGAAACTTAAAGAACAGAAGATCAGTTAGCTGGGCATGAGGTAGAAAAAAACTTGAGGAGTAAGACATTGAGGGAGGCCAAACTGATGAAGACTCACGTTGTAATTATCACAAATATTGGGTAGAAAGCTATTCACAAAGGTATAGAAGCTTAACAAAGAGGCATAGGACTTATGCCTCCTGGAAAAGGGAAAACTAAGTGGGCTCACGCCTGAGACACTGAGTATAAAAACTTGAAAAAAAAGAAGGTAGCATGAGAGATGCAGTAAACATAGGGGTTAGTAGTGAAACTTTATCAGAATTAGAATGAGTGTCATTATCTAAGTATTTATTTAGGAAAAATCAGTAAGTCATAACATAGATCATTCATTTATAGAAGTAAATCTACTCTAAGGATTATATTTACAAATGGCAGGTTGAGGTGACCAGGGTATACTCTTAGAAAAATATGACCAATTGGGTATCCAAATCAATATATGTTTTACTATATGTCTTACCTTTCCAAAGTGTTTTAGATTACTTGGAAGTAGACTCTAAGCAAAGATTTGAGTGCAAGTATTTTATTTGGAAAATATAGGAACTGATGGCAGAAAGTGGGGGAGTGAGAGCAGACAGGAAGACAGCCAATAAATGGATGACCATGAAAACCAGCTAAAACAGTGAGCGACTAAAGCTTAAGCCTGAGAGAAAGCCATAGTAACCAACGTAAACGCCACACACACGCGCGCGCGTGCACACACACACACACACACACCCCCCTATCTCTTAGAGTTATCAAACATGTGAGACAGAGGAGCTACAGTGTTTATACACCAATTGTATCAGTCATTGGTTATTCCCTGGGACTTCCAGTCTGCCAAGCCTGGGGTAGAGCACCACAACAAGTCTTCAACAAACCTGTAATTGGAAGTCAGGAAGGATTCCTAAAGAGTTAAGATCCTAGGATATAAGCGGGGCATAGACAGTGTCTGCTATGTGGAAGAAAGCATTATTTTTAACGTAAGGGGATAACTAACATGGATCCTTGAAAAATATGTCAGCATATTTTCAGCATTATCTAAGTTGTGATTGTCCTTAGCATGTCACAATCACACAAAGAGAAGTATCCAACCAAATCCCCTTGCTCTGACTTCATATTTCCCATAGTTATAATATGACATTCTGTATGGACTTGCTGATGGGTTAAGAGGATTCAGTCTTCTGGTCATGGTCAAAATTCTTTTCCTTATGCAACCATCGTGGATGATACTTCCTTCTCTTTGATTTTGTTTAATTCTGCTTAGTTACTCTGAGCCTAAACATATCTGGATATGCTAATCTAAAGGTCAGAGCCAAGAACATGGATATTCTGCTGAGACTGTATTACCCTTTCAGTAATTTTCCAGACAAAATAGTCTAGTGAGGACATGTGGGACACGGCAGTTTTCAGTGGATGGGTGTGTGCTTGTACATGTGAACACTCACACCCAAACCGGTTAACTTTTCCTTAATGTTGGGATGGACTTTATCCTTCCTATGGACCTCAGTGGCCATTCATTATAGGCTTACATGAAACCACCTCAGGTATGTTGTTTTCACCGTGATATGGACATCACCATCACCAGTATGTATAGACTATGAAGATTTTATTACCTGTATTTATCCAAGAGATAAATATTTGAATGTCATTCTGAAGTGGCATCATGTTTCAATCAAGGTAAAAAATTACATGAAACTTCCAAGGGAATTTATGAGTGCTTTCAGTTCTCTATATTTTCTCTCCAATGTTATAAGTGATATATACTTATGGAATGATGGTTAATATTGGAATTATCACCAGTATTAATCATCTTCGTTTGACTGCCAATATGTAAGGTATTATAAAATTAGGAACTTAAAATGTCTAGGACCTTGGTTCCAGGTGTTTCTGAATCTTTGACAATGCAATATAAATTGTGAAACTCCATTTTCTCTTTCTGTCTTCTGGTTTAAATAAAGACCTAAGGCATAGAAGTGGCATTAGATAGAAACAGCCTCACACCAAATATCACAGGTATTTGAACAGATTAAAAAAGAGTATTTGAGGCTACGGAGGAAGGTAGGATAGGTAATGAAGAGACTTTCAGGTGGAGAAAAAGAGTAGGAGAAAGGTCCCCATTGGATCTAATTTCTCTTCTTTTCTCAGCTCTGTTATCTTTTTGAGCTTTAGTGTCCTATCTCTAAAATGGACATAACGATTTACCTGAAAGCAGTGGTCTCCAATTAGTTGATAACTGTCAAGTCTTCTAGACCAAGGATTCTATGACATGAGAAAAAAAGTTCATAGATCTCCACTGGTAATTAAAATAATACTCAGTATTCATTTGAAGTTTTGAAGAGATAAATATATTTGAAATTTTGAAATGGAAAAAATACTATGTTAAATGGATACTGTTAGTCTCTGAAAATAAGAGAAGCAAAGGAGAACTGGACACCAAATACATTAAAATTACCATAATTGAATAGCCTCCTTGTTACTATATAGCCATTAAAAATCATGCAGAGCATGTAACTTTTTTATTGGCTTGGAATTTAGCCATTGCTCTTATTTTTAAATTTTAATGACTGTGTTTTAACCCTTCCTGTTAAGGCACAGAGAACTCCCATTTTCTTTTCTGTAACAACAGGCATATTCTATGAGTAAAATTATGAGAGGCATATTTGGCAAATCTGTGGTTGAGGAAAAGTTGCCTTCAGATGATCTGATCATATCTTGACTTTGGTATTACAGATGACATTAAAGAGGGTGTAGCTCTTGAGGAAATCTTGGATTAAAGATTGTTCTTAAAGCATGTAATCATTCACTCTATGTATTATAAACCATATATTATAGAATACAAATTAAAAATATATTCTATACAGATATGGAAAATTATATAGTCTGAGATACAGAAAAGTGAGAATGTAGTCATGGGCAATATGCATTGTCTCACATGCAGAAACCATTCCTAAGCAATGGTTTATTTAGATAGAAACACAGGACTGAAAAAGTTATAAGGAAATAAGGCATTAGTTACAAACATTTCTTAAATCCCTGCAATATGCTAGAAATTGTGCCAAGTGCTGAGATACAGGGATTAATATGATTTGGCCCTTGCCTTCTTAGAACACAGATTCCCAGCTGGGGAGACAGGCAAACAAGAATGATGGTGTGCTAAATGTACATTATACCAAAATGGAAATACGCAAATTGTAAAAATGCAACTGTCTCTTGTGGTCCCTTCAAGCCTGAGTACATCTAGATCTTTCTTAAACAATGGCAGCCTTTCCATTTCTAAGGGATTCCAGAAAAGGGTAGCCAGGGTGGGGTTGGTCTATGGTTTTCTTCGAAATCGATTCCCATATTAAATGTGCTCCACTGACAGGTTAGTTTTCTTTGTATTCCCTGGGGATCATTTTCTTTCTCAACTACGGAGTTGAGTCAGTGATCTAATTAATAGCACATTTTCATGTTGGAAACGATAAGTACAATGGTTGCCAACTAAGATGTAATTTGGCAGCAATGCACAAGAGATCGTGATCTTCAAATTATGTTACTTCTTTGAATTAGTTAGAAGACAATGGTAATAAATGAAGGTCTAAGTATAAGGCCTAACTGCCACCTTCAAGAATACAGAATTAAATGTACAATCTAGATTGCTATTTTGTCCCACATATATCAGAATTGGGTTAATTGAACAAATTATTTTTAAGGTTTTTCTATTATAAATAGGATCCCAAATTAGAGTAATAGTGCAAAACCTAATAACTTGTTTATAGTAAAATCATCCTTGCAGAGAATTTATTTTAAATTTTTGGAAAACAAATATTTGGGACTATACATTCTCAGATTCTGCTAAAATTCTGCACTGATTATGGATCAGACTCCTTTCTCTTGTTGATAATCTCTCTCTTTTTTCAAGTTTCTAACCTGAGACAAGATCACAACTATTGTTTACGAATATCACACAGTATTAGGCATCATTTCCTCCTGTTCTCAATTTCTTCCCACTACCTCACTGCAAAACACAAAAATCTCATTGGTTGATGTATCACCCATTTTACAGTGAATGACCTTGCCTTGAAGTGACATTCCAGGTTGGTGGCTTTTATTTAAACATATCCTATAGTTTCAATAAAATAAACATACTAAATTAGAATTATATTTTCTTTTAACAGTAAGTATATGGTGTTAAGAGGTACAAACTTCTAAATACAAAATAAGTAAGTTACAGGGATGAAAATTACAGCATAGAAAATACAGTCAACAATATTTTAATAACTTTGTATGGCTGACAGATGGTTACTACACTTGTGGTGAGCATTTCATAATGTATGAAATTGTCAAATCACTCTGTTGTGTACCTGAAACTAATCTAATATTGCATGTCAACTATACTTCAATTAAAAATAAAAGTTTTTAAATGTATAGAATTGAGTAAAATATAAAATGTACTGTTGCTTTTGAAGAGAACATATTTAATACTGTTTTTAATAATACAAAAAATAAGTATGGTGGTGTACTCTCATTCGGCAAAAATATCAATTTGTTTTTGATAAGCTGTTAATTAGAATATTCCTTCCCTCAGCCAACACAGACATTGTGTTTGTTCCATCTTAACAACTCACATTCCATTTATGACTGCAATTATCTGAATGTTGTCAATTGTTATTTAAAATTATTATTTACACATTGGAAGGTCTTATTTCCCTAAATATAAGCTCGTTGAAGACAAGAATGATGTGTTAGAACCACCAGTGCCTAGCCTATATGTTTACACAGTCAGGGCAAAAACAAATATTTAATTATGATGCTGACTAAAAATAAATACATTATTATGAATAAGATCTCTTCTTTTAAGAATCATGTAAGCTCAGCAAAACAGGTCCAGATGTGTTTATTATGAACAAAATTGGGTCATTAATCTAAAGATCTCTTACCAATAATATTAATTAAGTTCCTAAACATCTTGCTAAAGTATAATTACCCACACTTTACAGAGAAGGGAAAGAGGCAGATGGCAATAAAGTGCTGGGCCCGACTCAGATATTTTCACTGCACTGTCATGAAATGGAAACCAAGCCCCCAGTCTGGCAGAGAATGTCTCCATCATCTATTTTGACCTTCCTCTAAGTGTTGGCTGTATGGATAACCCTGCTAAAATGACATTTTTCCAAGATTATCTCTTTCCTTTCTAATAGTGTAGAACATGGGTTAAGAGCGTGATCTATTGAGTCAATCAGATTTAGACTCAAAATCTTATTCTACTACTTACTAGATGTAAGACTTGAGCAAACCACTAAACCTGAACTAAACTTCAGTTCCCTCATCTGTACAATAGGAAAAAACAACAACTATGCCTGTCTCAATAGGTCTTTGTGAGGATTAAAAAAAAAAAAAATCACGTGCAAAAAACAACTGGAACATTATACGTGATCAAGAAATAACAATTAGGGGTGCCTGGGTGGCCCAGTTGTTAACTGTCTGCCTTTGGCTCAGGTCATGATCCCAGGGTCCTGGGATTGAGCCCCATGGAGCCCCCTGTTGGGCTCTCTACTCAGTGGGGGGCCTGCTTCTCCCTCTCCCTCTCCCTCTGCCTGCTGTTCCGCCTGCTTGTGCTCGCTCTCTCTCTCTCTCTCTCAAATAAATAAATAAATCTTTAAAAAATAACAATTAACTTCTTTTTTTTAAGCATATAATGTGTTATTTGATAGCAGGAAGGGAAAAATGAAGGGGGGGAATTGGAGGAGGAGATGAACCATGAGAGACTCTGAGAAACAAACTGAGGGTTCTAGAGGGGAGGGGGATGGGGGGATGGGTTAGCCTGGTGATGGGTATTAAAGAGGGCACGTTCTGCATGGAGCACTGGGTGTTATACGCAAACAATGAATCATGGAACACTACAACAAAAACTAATGATGTAATGTATGGTGATTAACATAACATAATAAAAAAATAAAAAAGAAAAAACAAAAGAAAAAAATAACAATTAATAGTAGCACAAGGATACCAAATCTGCTTTCTTTCTAAAATTATATTTCTATGCATCAGATTCAACTGCAGGTTGTGTTCAGAGAACAATTTAGAAAACCTGTCTCCAGATGCCCAGCTTTCACCACTGACACTAAGTGAATTGCAATGTCTAATGAAATGGGGACAAAAGTTCTCAATTTCTATGGACTCAATTTTCCTTAACTATAAAGTGATATACTCAAATGTAGACAATGTCTAAGGCCCCTTCTCTGAATACACTCATGTACTCAGAGTACTCGTGAGTACTCTTTGCCACTCTCTTCTCAAATGTCTATCTGTTTGATGTTATTTTTATGCTTAGTGTCATTAATATGATTATTAACCAATATTTATCGAGTGTTTACTCTGCAGCAGACACTGGGGTAGGTGTTTTATATAGATTCTCTCATTTAATCCTAATAATCACCTTATTTCATGGATCAGAAAATAGAGGCTCAAGAATGTTAATTAACTTGCCCAAGCTCAAATATGTAAGAAGCACATGACAAATTAAAATGTAAGTCTTTTATGACTCCAAAGCCAGTGCACTTTCTCTCCCTAATAAATTATTTTTCTCATTCGAATGCTTTCTATTTTAATTCCTGACCATAAAATTTTCCTCACCTCAAAACTGAGGAACATTTCTAGTACCTCATAGTATCAACTGTCAAGATTTGTGTGTGTGTGTGTGCGCTTGTGTTTTGTTTTAATTTTATGTCATAAATCTATTCTAGCCATAAAAATCTAGTTCAAACCAACTGTAATACAGAATAGCCCTGGGTCTAATCAATAAAGACCATATGCACCAAAAGAGAAGAATAAAAAATATTTTAACAACTTGGTATAATGAAAGAACTCCAGTCTGTCCTAATTAAATTAGACCCATGGTTATTTTTCTTACATAGAAATTGAGACATCATGTAAAAGTATGTTGTATCTATTTTCTTCAAAATTTAAAAAATACCTCTTTTCCATACTTTCACTTCTTGTAGCAATCCAATTTAGGTTTCTCATTTTAGGATTAATGTAAATCTGGGGCACCTGGGTGGCTCAGTCAGTTAAGCAGTGGACTCTTGGTTTCAGCTCAGGTCATGATCTCGTGGCTGTGAGATCGAGCCCTGCATCAGGCTCTGCACTCAGCACAGAGTCTGCTTCAGATTCTCTCTCCCTCTCTCTCTCCTGCCAGCTCATGCTCTCTCTCCCCCAGATAAATAAATAAAATCTTTAAACAAAATTTTAAAAAAGATTAAATCTATTTTGAATTTATTTGAATATTTAGCATCAGGACAATAAGTTCCTTAAATTTCTTCTCACCCTATGTGTTTATCCTTCCTTCTACCTTTCTTAAATTTATTTTTCCTAAGCTTCAAGGGATACACTCCTTTCTCTCCCTCTTCCTTAAATGGGTTTGTAATTTTCAATCACTTTTTAGCCTTTTCACCATGATTACGGTGCACTAATCTGCTTTAGGTGGCCTACACTCATAGCCTAGGTAGTTCACTTCCATTGATGATTTCTGCTATTCTTCCCTGTGCCTTTTAGGATTCTATTAAGTCTTTCTTGAGGTTTAGTGACAACAATTTCAAGCACTACCTTAGATGATAAGTCCCAGGATCTTATTCAATTGGATTTTTTTGTTGTTTCCAATGCCCTTCTATATTATAGTTAACATTCTGTTGGACTTTTTAATCATAGCAATGTACTAAATTTGATTTTTAACAGAATTTAATAACTTGACTATCATTATGAGCCCAGGATTCTATAAATCTAGTTTGGATTATTTTATTCTCAAAATTTTATCTTGCATTTGTCTATGTTGAACTACTTTTTTGTCATCGTACTATTCATTTGTATATTCTTATAAGAACTTTCTGGGTCACCTGGGTGGTACAGTCGGTTAAACGTCTGACTCTTGGTTTCAGCTTAGGGCATGATCTCAGTGTTGTGAGATTGAGCCCCACGTTGTGCTCCACACTCTGTGCAAAGTCTGCTTGGGATTCTCTCTCCCTCTCTTTCTGCCCCTTGTGCTCATGCTTTCTCTCTCTCTGTTTCTCTCTCTCTCTCTCCAGTAAATAAATAAATCTTTAAAAAATAAAAATAAATAAAAAATAAGAACTTCCTGAAATGTATACCTATTACTTACCTGGTTGCAATCTATTGGATAAAATCCTCCCAACAGATCATGTTAAGTCAGTAAGTAAGATTATCTCTAGGTCTTAAATATCAGCAAAATTTGTTTACTAATTCTCCAAACCTTTAAATTCTCAAATATAAGATGCTCAGAGAAACAGAGACAATAAGTGTGATGCAGGCCAAATTTGCAGCGTACCTGTTTTATTTTAGTTTATATACAAATGGAATTTAGAAATGAGCAGCTCTAGTAACTATCAAATAATTCCCAATCCCAAGCTTGGTCCAAGAGCTTGAGAGCGTAATGTTATTAAAGGTTTATGAATCAGCTTGGACTTTTCTCCACACTGACCCCTACTTACCCTCTGCCCTTTACTTCTGGGCAAAGATAAATTCTGCTTTTCACATAACATTTTATTATTTGTAATAACAACAATATTGTCACAAAATATTAAATCACAGTAGCTAGGGTTATTTTCATGTTTGGCCCTACAGCTTATTAGCAAAGGAAAAAAAAAAAAAGCAACTTAAAGGAAGTAAACACTGATACTGAAAAATTAATTTGAGATAATCACACTTTTCATTTACAAAGTTCTTTATATTTTATAAAATACTTTAAAAAATATGATTACAGGGTAGTTCAGAACACAGACAGCCTCAGTCCCAAAGCTGGCTCATTCATGGCTTATGCTTTGTGGCTCCGGGCAAGTTATTAATATGTTCTAGTTTCCTCATCTGTAAAGTGACTCGATGGTAACTGTACAGACCTCGGAGGATTATCCAGAAGAATCAGTGAGTTAATGTTTATAAAATGCTTAGGACAGTGTCTGGCATATAGACAGCACTATGTAATGGTGGAGAAAAAAACTAAGGAATAGTACTTGTCTTAACACTTTGAGGTAGATGTTCTTGCTTTTCCAAAACTAAGAATTAGTAGCTTCAGGAGATAAAGGACTGGCCCAAGCTCATATGACTATTAAAGATTATAACTGATTCAAATCCAGCTATTCTAGCTCGGCGTCTAGCTTCTCTCTCTTAACAGACATTAAATTCTGTAAATTAAATCTGAAGATTATGCATATCTAATCACTGATTTCATTTATGCATTATGCAGCCAGTAATTGTGATACACAGTTTCTGTATAATGAGGTACCTTTATCCAGCAACCCTCCATAAACATTTTAGCAAGTATAAGAATCACATACTTTCATTGCATTCACATCCGGGTTCTGAACCCACTTCATCAGCAACACTTAAAAACTGTTCTCGGACAAGATCTCCACTAATGAGAGCCTAGAAGACAGTTAAAAGTCAGTATTATTATAGCTGTATCTTTTATGGTCTGGAAAAAAATGAAGACTGGCTACTGAAGGTCATTCTACAATCGTTCCAGAATAACCTCTACACATCAACAGTCAGACTCTTCTCTGCAGCAGCGGTCTTAACAAGCATGGCTGTCCTGGTCTCATTACCAGGCATTTATTTTGACTTCCGTGTGCCAAGTGCTGTGTTAGGGTCTCAGGAAACAGGAAAGTCACAACCTGTTCTCAAGATGCTCACAGTCTAGTGATAGAGATAGATGTACATTTACAGAATTACAGGGGAATATAATTTCTTGAATATTGGAGATATAATCCAGATACCAAATTGTCTTGCAGTCATTAACCCTGGATGTGAATGTATACAGGATTTAAGGGAAACTTCTGCTTTTTAATTTATATATGCCTCTCTTTTTTTGCACTTTTTGAAAGAGAGAATGCATTACTTTTATAACTTAAACACCTTTAAGGTGCAAAGATGAACATTAAAACTGAATCTAATACAAAAAGGAAAAAATATCTGTGCAGAGGAAAGAACTGGGAACTGCAGGAAGACGTATGTATAAAGAATAGGTAGAATAGTGATGAGGAACTGTTTGACTCTGTCTCTGCACACTGAAAAGAGTAGGGAGTAGTCTGGAAAGCTTTACTGAGAATGTGATGCCCATGCATGTTTGTAGGAATTTCAGTTGTTTATGAGGCAATTGACACAGGGAGCTATTTCAGGTTTGGGGAGAAGCATGTGCAGAGTTGCAGAGGAATGAAGCCATGTGGGATGGACAGGGAATGATCATTGTTTTCTCTTTAGCAGTATCATAAAATTTAACATAGGGACTGGTGATGACAGCTGCAGAAGTAGGCAGCCCCCAAATCTTGTGGGCCCTCTGCAGCCTGCTAATACTGTATTGTTATATTCTAAAGTATTTTAAGCAGAGAGCTCTCAAGGCCAGGCTTATGCTTTCTGCTGGTCGCTTTTAGATCAATTCCTAGGTTCCCCTCAATCATTCAATAATATCAAACATCTATAAAGAGGTAGGCACTGTTCTGTGTACTAGGGATACACCGGAGAGCAAAAGAGACAAAAATTCAATAGTATGCTAAAGCCAGCTTACACCAGTTTGTCAGACTTCTTTTCACATTTCGAGCCATTTTGCAAGCTGCTCGTTAAAACTTGGTAGCTTTAAATGGGCATGATGGGAACACTTATACCGCAGATACTGGCTTATGTTACAAATCAGGGCTCTCCCCGCTGCTGCCCCCAAGAGCTGATTGTTAAATATATATTGGCCCACCACTGCAGAAATCTCAAATCTCATGGGGTTTATATTTAATACAAATATGTAGTTACATCTCTTATACTGTATATAAACTATTGTATATAAAAGGTGCTATTGAGAAAAAATAGAACAGGGTATGGCTGATCAAAGGAGGACTTGAGGAGGGTGAAGTAGTAAACCGCTCTGTCTGTGCTGGGCCCTGAGATAGGAGCGCACCTGGGGTGACCAGGGGAGGGAGGTGCCTGGTGCCGCTGGGGCAGGGCCAGTGGGGCAAGGAGCATTGAGGACGATGAGAAACGCCAACGTGAGAACAGGAAACCCTCCTTCCTGTACAGATTTTGCCTTTTAGTCTGCATGAAATGGCTTCTCTACAATGACTGTCATTTGATACTTCTCCTGAGCATCCAAACTCTAGTTGCATGGCTTTGTTATTAACAAGTGAACTTTATAAAACTTTATTATACCGTATGACGGAATGTAATGCTGGTTTTATGTTCTGAACAAACCTGCCCCTAAAAATGTTTGACCTTCCTGATCTGCTCACACAAAGCTGATTTTCATCATCCTCGAATGGTGCAAGTGTAAACCTAGCCAATAATGAAAAGGGGTCAACAGTACTTAGCAGGCAAACACCCTCCCCTTCTCCGATATTCCCAGAGGGCTCTGCAGCTCCAGGCTGGACAGAGCCATTGCCCTACACATGACTGTCTGCGACCAAATCCAGTGAAACCTTCTCTGACTGAATGGGAAGGGAGGGCATTTATGCCTCCCCTTTCATTTTTCACAGATACGCCTCTCCCTTTCATTTTTCACAAAGCCTATGTTATAGGTTTTCCTTTTACACCAAATTCTCAGCAAATTGCAATGGTGTAAGTCTTTATTTATGCACATTGATCTTTTAAGTGGCAAATTCGCAGAGATCAGAGGCTGTGTTTCACTGATTTTGAAAAGGATATAAGATCGTCATGAGCAAGGAACTATTTAATAAGTCTTACAATGTTGACGAGGCTGATGGTGATTGAGCAAGCATCACAAATAAATAGTGAAATTAATTTGAAGCCTAGTTAGCAGATGACCTTTTTCTCATTCTCACAAAAAAATGAGCTGAGATGGCATTAGAAATCACAGGGGAAATGAATCAGAAGCAAGAGGTGTGGTGTAAGCTAGCACATAGTCAACGCACAGAACCAAAGAGAAGAAAAGAACATATATTAGCACAAAGAATCACGGTCTGCATGACTTCTTGAAGTGTGGTGAGCAGCTGGTTCTACCTTGAGCTTTGCACCACACCACAGTAGTGACAAGGGAAGGTTGAGCTTGGATAAAGAAGGGGACTAAAATGTACATTATGAACTATGCAAGAGTATATTAAACAAAATGTTTCCAAGGCCCTGATCGCTCAGCAGTGTTCTGCACAGGCCCTCATGATAAAATAATGGTAATTCTTAAAGACCTCAAATATGCAGCCAGTTTACATTTAGTAGTACAATAATGAAAATATTTTAAAGCATCATTCAGTCATAAACATCATTTTGATAGCTACAAGGCACTCTTAGCGTATCTTCTTTTCATCTTATTTCTGAGAATGAATGGATAAGCTGAATAAACTTGAACCATTTTATTCCAGTCAACAGTGTATTATTTAACAAGCTAACTTTTCATTATTTATCATTTAGCTCATTGACTCTCTAGTGTGAATACAAGCTCAGTGATTAAGACGTAGATATAGTATATTTCCAAGATACAAATAAAATAGCACATTGGCATTCTTTGTGAATTCTGAACCATTTAATAAATAGATGAAACAGTCAACAAATGTTATTTGGGGACTCTGAGGTGCAGATTATTGATAGCATGCTACATCAATAGAATGAATATATGCCACTTTCTCCTCACTCTGTTTCAATTCTTTGATAGGTGTAGCAGCGGTCAATATGGTAAGACTCAGCACTTCTCCATCAAATTTGTATTTGGTCCAAACATTGAAAAATATTACCTCTTACTTGCCTCATATAGAAACATGTATAATAAAAGAGGATATCCATTCCAGATACGCTGTAGATGCCATATGTTTCTTTTTTAAGTCTGTTTACAAGAGTAGTATTTAAAATCTAGTTATGTTCATTGTTAAAATCTAGTTATGTTCATTGTACTTCCTTGCATTGATACACTAGGATGATACCTGTCTTCTAAATTTGTGTGCACATAATAAAGCAAAGTAGAAAAATGAGTAGCTTATACGAATGTGTAAGTTATTTCCTTAAAATAACTTGGAGAATTCAAGCAGTGCTTGAACTGGTTAATTAATCTGGTGAAAAATTAGGAAACAGAAAACATCACATGAGAGAGACTTTATTTTCCTAAAGACATATTCTCCAAAGAACTTACAAACTGTCAAATCTCACAGAAAACTAGAAGTAATTTTTATAAGATTTTTATGAAAAAAAATCAACCACGTCTAACCTATGTTTCTTAAATAGAATTCTTTCTATAACAATGTTTTTTTTTTCTTTCCAGAGTTTTCAGGTGGCAAAAGCTAAAATATCTCCAGAATAAACCCAGACTTCAAATAATTATAAAAGCCTATATCATTGTCTAGTTCTACTCTCTGTATCTAAACCGTGATGGCTTTGTAATAGTTAAAATTCTATCCATTTAATATCACTAATTATTTTCCCTCTGCAGCTTTGATGGGTTAGTTATAGCCTGGAATAAAAAACACTGTGGTAAGGACAACTGTACAGCAAGGTTAAGTGCCTTCTTGTCTTCAGTACCAATAATTACCTTTAAACAAAAAAAGGCTGTTTTCAGATTTGACAGTTAATTTACTAATGAGTATGTGGACCCAATTTATAATAAAGTAATATTGATCAGAAATAATCCTACATTGGTACTCATCTGAATTATTTTATTGTTCATGTCCTCTATTAAATAAATTGGAAAGGATTAATTTTGCAAGATGGGATTGTCAGAGACTGCTGCATAAACTAGATGCTTGTCAGCACTAAATTTAATTATTGATCACAATACAATAGTGCTGAGTGTTCCAATCCCCAAACAGCTTCCAGTAACTATCAGCAGATTCCAAATATAGAGACTGAAGTAAAAATTTGATTGCAGATGACTACATTTTTAATAAATAAATATTTCATCAGCACTAAATAAAAATTTAATTTTACAGTACTATTTAGATCATTCATTGAAACATGGAGCAAATGAACAGTGAATGAAGGTGACTCCCCTCAAGATACAAATTCTATTTCAATGGTTTAATGGTTTCAGTATACATGGGATTATTTTGCTCCCTTCATTTTGGAAAAGAAATAAAACTTGTAAGTAGAAGGCCATTTAGAGCATACCGTCATGTTGCTGAAAAACAAAAAGTGGCATCTGACTGGCTTGGATTCTTATCTAGGATTCTGGACCATGGTCTCCTGCTACGCATTATGGACTGGTATGGTATAGAAATCAGTACTGGGATATAACTTGAACTGTGACAATTTGAAACTAGTTGACAATTGAGAAACTCATTATGTTGAATTGGCTATAAAATATGAAATAAATAAATAAGATTTTTTAGATTAAAGTTGTCTGTATACAGGAACTGGTCGTATTGTTGAACAGACTTTACTAGTCACAGTGGACATTCACCTTAACTGATAAATCATTTCAACACAACGTAAAATATTCCTTAAGCTTAGCAATCAAACAGATTCACAGTTGTTTTTGCTAGGATTATGGTTAAAGATTCAGTAAGTATGTATGGAGATATAATATATATAAGAACTGAATTAGACAGTGAGTTCTGCTACCAAGAAAATAGATATGATTTTATTTCCAGGGCTGCTCTCTATGAAACCTCAAATATTCAGTGTATTCAAGATTTTATTAGATAACCGTAAAAATTTTATTTCAAACGAGAAAATAAAAAGATATATTAGCATTGCTATTACAGTTTGTATGACTTAGAATATTCATTCTATGGCTAGTGTTCAAATAAAAACATAAAAATATTTAATAGTATATGAAATATATTGTGAGAGTAGAAGTCATTTTATTTTAAATCAGTAAAAAAGCAGCAAAATTGTCCTACTAAATAAATCTTAAAGGACAAAAAGATGCTTATAACTTTTATCAAGAATTTATAGAGTGGAATTCATGCAAATGTTGATTAGATCATTTGACTCATTCAACCTATTTTTAATTTGATATAAAACTTTGAAAATTAATATACTGTTTTAATTTTGATAAGCATTGGTAAGGGAGAAAGTCATCATTATTCTAATAAATTTTTAACATGTATCTTGACAATTTTTCAATTTCCTCTGACCTTTTGAACAATAGCTCAACACATAATTCTGTACTCTAAAATTCATCAGTTTGGTTTGAAGTAGAGTTTATTCTTCTCTATCTCAAATTTGAATCCAGTTATTCATTTTTTTGGTATTACTGTAATAAATTAGTAAATTAAAAATAAAAAGCTTAGATCCATCTCAGAAGTTACTCATTTATGTGACAGCACAGTACATTAAAAAGAGTCTGGGCTTCAGGGGACAAGCAGATGGTGGTTCAAAACCCAATCAGCCACTGAAAGCAATGTCATCTCAGCAATTCACTTAACTCCTTTGAGTCTCAATTATTTATCTGAATTTTTAAAAATGACTTTTAATTAAATAATAGTCTAATTTTGGAGATACGTCTTTAAAACTGGCAGGTTAGTTTTAAGAAGATTCAGGCTATGATTAAGCTCATTAGTTCACTAGTCTTCACTCTCAGTAGCGTAAATGGCATCCCATACATTATACACCACAGCATACACCATACATATTATGTACATGCTACCATATCATTGAGAAGTTTGGTGGTACCACAACACTTTAAAAATCCTAAGTACATCAAATAATATTAAGTTCATTAAGTATAATAAACATCTGTTTTAGAACTTCACTCAAAAGTAAAATGGGAAATTGTTTTGTAAGGTAAGACTATTTATAGTTCAAGTAACAGAAAATCCAAATTAAACTGACTTAAACAAGGAAGGCTCTTCATTGACTAATGTAACTAAGAAGAATAGAAAAGAAAGTGGTCTTCAGACACAGTCCAATAAAGGTTCTAAGTTCATTTGTCTGCAAGTCTCCCGCCTTGGCCCATTTCTAAATATTAACTTTATCTTCATGTTGTATCCTCTCAAGATTGCAAGATATTTGCCTCTTTTTCCATCTCTAAGACAATAGAGCAAGGGTCTACAAATCAGATCTGCAGGAACAGGCTGGGTCAGCGGCTGTTTTTGTATGGCCCAGAAGCTAAAAATAGTTTTAACATTTTCAAATAGTTGGGAAAAAAAATCACAAGAAGAGTAATATTTTGTAGCACGGGAAAATTATACAAAATTTAAATTTTTCCAAAGTCCATAAATAAAAATTTATCCTAACACAACCATCCTCATTCATATACTAATCATCCATGGCTGCTTCTGCATTATAATGGCTGGCAGAATTGAGTGGTTTGCAGCAGGGATGGTATCACATGACCAACTATAGAGCAGACATCCTGAGTTCAATTTCGAGAGACAACCATGATAATAATTCCACAGCAAGGAAATGCCACATACTGACTGTCTAATCTACTGACTGTAGATTTGTGCCTTAAAACAACCACTCGGGGACGTCTGGGTGGCTCAGTCGTTAAGCGTCTGCCTTCGGCTCAGGTCATGATCCCAGGGTCCTGGAATCGAGCCCCGCATCGGGCTCCCTGCTCAGCGAGAAGCCTGCTCCTCCCTCTGCCACTCCCCCTGCTTGTGTTCCCTCTCTCTCTGTGTCTCTCTCTGTCAAATAAATAAATAAAATCCTTAAAAAAAAAACAAAAACACTCAGGCAAAGGGGATGGGATTACCTTAATTGGCTTAATTTATCTTTACTATCCAGTATGGAAGCCACTATCCACTTGTGCAAGTGTGACGGAGGACTGATTGTTTTTTCATTTTATTGCATCTTAATTTTTATTTTAATTTAAACACATATTAAATTCAGTATATTTTAAGTATATTTGGAGCGACATCAGTATGTAAATTTACATTTTTACTACAACCTTTGTGAAATCTAAACACAGATCAAGTATTTCAGATGACAACTAGCATGTAATTGAGGTGTGATGGCAGTGTAAAGGACATACCAGATTTTGAGGATTTAGTACCAACAAAAGGATGTAAAACATTTCATTAATACTTTTTTAAAAGATTTATTTATTTTAGAGAGAGAGACAGAGAGAGTGGGGGGGAGGGGCAGAGGGAGAGAATCTTCAAGCCGACTCCCCGCCGAGCATAGAGTCCGACATGGGGCTGGATCTCACAACCCATAAGATCACGACCTAAGCTAAAACCAAGAGTCAGTCACTTAACTGACTCAGCCACCCAGGTGCCCCTTCATTAATATTTTTATATTGGTTACATATTGAAGTGACAATCATTTAGATTTACCGAGCTAAATAAAACATAAAAATTCATCTCTGTTTCTTTTTGCGTTTTCAAATATGAATACCTAAACATTTAAAACTATATAATGGCTTACATTATATTTCTATTGGACAGCACTAGCTTCAATCAATTTCTACCTCACCCAAAGGCAGATCTATGTGTTACTCGTTAATGGGGAGGGGCTTAGATGCTAGGTAAGCAACGAGCACATTTCTACTATAAAAGTAACTGTTATCATGAATCAAGGAAGCACTTAAGATGAATATTTTAAGGTGCAATTGTTAGACATTACCTACGTTCCTCTCAAAACTGGACAAAGGCACATCTTCTAGTAAAAAACACAAGGCTAACGTACCCAATTTAAAGAATATGAGGATAAGAAATTGTTTCCTGTTTCACAAATTAAATATAGGAGATACATGTATGAGGACAAGGAGAAGTGGCTGTAATAAAGAGTCCCCAAAATAGACTAGCTTTAAAAAAATAGAAATTGATTTCTTCTAACAAGGCAGTCAAAGAAGGAGGGAAATGTTTCAGGATAGGAAAGCAGTTCTGCTCCTTTACCTAGTCAGGGACCCTGAATCCTTCTTACAGTGGCCATGAAATTGTACCACTCAGAGATCCTGAAGCAAGAAACATCGTTGACCAACAACTCCGGCTGTGCCCCTCTGGATCAACCACCACTGAGGCCACATTTACCCCAGGATGCTGTCAACCAACAACCGTGTAAACTGCAGTACCAGCACAAGCTCTTATCTGCAGAGCACGGGTCTAACGGGCAGCGTTAGCAAGATGACTCCCTGTAACCTAGGCTGAAACTTTCTAATAATGTGCCTGCCATCTCTCAGATGAAGAAGTCTCACTTTCCCTGCCCAATCCTTATTCCTTCAGAATCCCTTTATCCTTCAGAAGGGTTTCCTCCAATAAATCTCTTGCACATTTAATCCCCTCTCAGTGTGTGCCTTCACGAGGACCTGGGCTAACACATTTCTACGCTGCTCCTGTCCCCTCCCCGAGGCTGTGCCCTTGTCTGCATGCTCATATCTAGCTGACCACTCACACGCCAACCTGCAGGAAATGGGAAAAGGACAAGGGAAGTTCACACTCAATCATTTTATAGGGGGAAAACCCAGAAGTTGCCCAAATCCCTTCCATTCATTCTCACACAACAACTTATTCCCATGGTCACACCCGGATGCAAGGAAGAGAAGAAAGTCTCTAGTTAGGAGGAGGTGCCCTGCTAAAAATCTTGGGGTTTGCTATATAAAATGAAAAGAGAAACAGTAAAGCCTAGGGGACATTTAAAATGTCTGCCATTTACAGAAGTTTCTTTCAAAGATTTAGATTTTTGGAAGATTGTTTACTATTCTCCTAGCAATCATAAATAAAGTACATGTTACTCTTTTTTGTAGACACTGCTGTTCAGGAAAGAGAAAGTATATTTTATGTGAGTCATTCGGAAAGAATCTCTTGAAACTATTAATAAAAAGTTAATAACATTTGTATATTGAATAAAATCAGCAGAAAATGTTAATCCTAAAATTATCACTTTGACATCTCAATTCATAAATGATACTCACAATATCATCTCTAGCATCAGTTTAAAATAAATACTTCTGCTTTTGAACAGACTGTATTTACATTGCTCTTTCAGGCCTAAGGGAGGTAACAACTCCCCACGCTCGCTCCCCCCAGACACCCCTACACACCATGTCTGTTTCCTTTATTAACAAACATATTATACCCACACTCCTATAAACTGTCCTTTCATTAAAAAGCCAACTCAAAAATGTCAGCTGAATGTGTCATACGATTCCCTGCAGGGATCCTAACTTGATAGAGCAACGCAAGATAAATGTAAAGGACTCATAAGGAGGAAAGCACAAACTTAACTGAAGGACAGACATTGTCCTAGATACGCTCTGTCTCTCTGCTTGTCTTCTCCCTCCCAAGGCTGATCTCCAGAGACGGCACCACCCTGCTTCCCTTCCCTTCTGGGTTCACCCAGTGGGAGGCAGGGGCAAATACATGCATGCATACATACACACATACATACATACATAAATGGATGGTTGAGAGAGTCCTCAAGGTACTTCTTATCCCTGTTCTCTCTTCTAAGAGGTGGTCGAATGCCTCAGCTGAAGGTTGCAGCTTCTATCAGGTAGCCCTCTTCTACGGCGATGGATTTCAGAGAGTTTTGGTTTTACTATTGCCTCTCCTCACCCCTTCAAGCCTAGGAACGATAATGGTTTGGCACTGTTACTAGTGTCAAGGTGTTTCACCATCCCTACTTCTCTTCTCTTCCATATCTTTGTAAACAGTCCCTTTAACACAACCTCCTCAATCCTCCTTTAGGTGTGCTCTCTCCTGCAAGGGGTCTAACGGATATAGATGCAAAAGGAGATTTGAATACATAAAGACTGACCACTGTTTTGAATGTAAAAACAGAATACTACAAAATGTTACTTCCCCAAAGTAATCTATAGATTTACAAATAATGCCAGTGAAAAACCCAGTTTTTATAATTTTTAACCTTACAGAATGAATCTAGGATACATCCAAAAATCTTCAAATGTTTAAGAAAATGTTTGCAAAGTTATAGTGACAGCAGAGGGCTTCTATCAAGAAATATTAACACTACGAGGCAATGGTAATCAAAGAAATATGGTATTACATCAAGAACTGACAGATAGATGGTGGAAAAGAAAAATTCTCTGCAAGCAGACTGTTACAGACAGTTTTAAATAAGAATGCCATCACATATTAGGAAAGGGGAGAATTGATCATCATAGGATAATTCTTTAGTCATTGAGAAATGAAAACAAATTTAGATTCTCCTCTGGACACTTAAACCTAAATAAATTTCAGAAAGCAAAATAGATAAATGAAATCATTCAAGAGATGAAAGAATAAACTATGTGATGAAAGTCACCATAAATGAAAAAACTAATAATTTTGACTACTTCTGACCCCTAAAAAGAATCCATAAACAGTCAGAGGATTAAAAAAACTTAACATAGAAATAAGAAAAATATAAGTACAACTCAGAGAATAAAAAATGTGAGCAAAAAAAAAAATCTATAGAAAAAACTTTAAAAATACATAATCCTGAAAAACTAACCAACTTCACTAGTTCTCCAAAAGGGGGACATTAAAACTATCAAAATGAGAGTCTGGATGGATGAAAATGCTATTCAGTGTCTGTGGCAGTACAGTAAATGGTGTTTAAATGCCTCTGGAGGTAAAATAAACTATCACCTTTCTACGGGGTATTTTCCAATTATTACCAACGTGTTTTAAAACATTCATAACCTTTAAGACAACACATTCCAAACTGGCCAATCTCTCACATAACTATTTAGTGATATTTAGTTAACTAGGTTTAGATTTATTAATGAGCATATCAATCACAGCTTTATTTACAATAGTAAAATAGGGGGGAATACCAAATGATATGGAAATGGTTAAATAACTTACTAATCACTCTTAAGAGAGAATAATACATAGCCACAAAAGTAATAAAACAATCCAACAATATTTAGTGTCATGCAAAACACTTAAAGTAATCTTAAGTTAAAAAGATGAGATATTAACTTTATAATAATATGATACCTATTTTATTGTTTTATATATATAAAGTACATGTGTGTATGCATATATGTATATATAAGTACATATAACAATAATATATATAATAAAATATACACATAACAATAAAATATATGTGTGTCTATATATACATACACACACACATGACATATATGTATACATAACATATCAACCAGAGTTTTCTACACACACACACAGTATGCTGACTAGATGCCAAAACCTAATACCTAGTTCTTTCACAGGTTTAATTTATTCTTAAGCAGTTTGGTATGTAAAGTGACAATTCATTTTAACTTCTCAAATTTCATATCTGTCCAGCATGCTTTAAGAATACACCTGTATGCGGTGCCTGGGTGGCTCAGTCGTTAAGCGTCTGCCTTCGGCTCAGGTCATGATCCCAGGGTCCTGGGATCGAGCCCCGCATCGGGCTCCCTGCTCTGCGGGGAGCCTGCTTCTCCCTCTCCTCCTCCCCCTGCTTGTGTTCCCTCTCTCTCTGTGTCTCTCTCTGTCAAATAAATAAATAAAATCTTTAAAAAAAAAAAAAAGAATACACCTGTATCGAGCACCTGGGTGTCTCAGTCAGTTAAGCGTCCGACTCTTGATTTTGGCTCAGGTCATGATCTCAGGGTTGTGAAATCAAGCCCCACATGGGACTCTGCTCTGGGCGTGGAGCCTATTTAAGATTCTTTCTCTCCCTCTCCCGCCCCCTCCCTCTCCCTCTCTAAAATAAAAACAAAAAAAGAATACACCTGTGTCTTTTTTGTGTGTATGTGTGTATACTCACACACATAAACATATAAAAGGGAGATATACCTAAATGTCCCAAATGTGTTGTTCTTGGAACTAGGGGTAATTATTTTGTTCTTCATATTTTTCTGTATTTTAATTTTTCTACAGTGACTTTGTATGCTTTTGTAATATAAAAAAAAATGTTGCCAAAAACATATTCACAACTCCACTGGCACAAATATTTAAATATTACATGACATCATTTGGATGCTGCTGGGTTGGAATAGTTAAGCTAAATATTGTAATCCATACCTCTTGCACAGTAACTGGTTCAGCTAGGTTAAATCAGAATGAATCACTAGACTTGTGTTTAATGGCAAAGAAGAGAATTCTTCTTTGCTCTGGGCAATACGTGCAGATGTGAGGCCTAGAATTTCTAGTTATTTTATTTTCATGAGGAAAGTCAGCTTAATGACAAAAATGACATATGGGAGAAGGCAAACTTGGGAAAACCACACAGAACAGAAGCAAGAGACCTCATCAAATTTTACTTGAAGATTATCTGCGTAATATTGGAATTACATTTAGCTGCTAGTAACAGAAACTTCAAAAATTAGAGATTTAATTTAAAATTTATGAATGAAATCTGGAGACAGGTCATCCAGGGCTGGAACAAAGACTCTGATACAATCAATAACTCAGGCAATAACTCAAGCTTCTAATAAACCTTCCATCATTCTGTTCTCAAGATGGCTGCTAGAGTTCCAGCCATCTTCTCCCTTTTTCTGTCAGGAAGAAAAGGATAAAGAGTAAAAACGAAAGGTACAAGTTGCCTCTAGCTGAGTCCTAGAAGCCTCACCCAAATGTTTTCACTTTTCCCTCTTTGACCGTAACCATGTCATGACCTGACCTACCAATAGGACAGGCATGGTATGTAGGTTTGTTTGTTTTTTTTTTAAACTACATATATTACCTCCCTGAATAAAATCAAGGTTCTATTAATAGGGAAAAATGGGAAAAGATATTTTGGTTAGGAAACAAGAAGTCTCTGCCATCCTTACCCAAACTTGGACACTTCAATAAGTGTGCCATTAAATTATTTTATTATTAAAACAAAATCAAACAAAACAAAACAAAAAAGTCAACAGAATTTTTTGTTCATTATGTTGTTTACTTGGGTGGGAGGTATTTGTTTGGGTGGGAGGTATTTTTATGTTTCTGTGTAGAAATGTTTTCTTTTCTCCAATACTATAACAGAAGACTCAAAATATAAGAAAAGCCTATCATTCAATGAGATTTTTAATACCCCCTGATATGCCAGCATTTAATTAATGCCCATTTCTTTAATGTTTACTGTGTTCTCAACCAATTCAGTTTTCAATATAGTGTTTGACTTTGATTTAAAGTACTAGATGTTTCTATATTTGTTTCACTTATTTTATAAAACCTTATTTTCTTTGGAATGTCTTTGAGATTATGCCCCCCCACACACACAAAAAAAACAATACTCATAAACTGTAATAAAATTTTTCTATAAATTTGTTCATTTTATATTTATGTTATCCCTGAAAATAATTACATTCAAGTCTATGGCATATTTAATATGGGTATAAGCCAATCTCTGAAAACCTCAATAGTAAAGAGACTTCAATATATTAACTCACTGCTGTAACAGGTATGATGTATTAGAACTAGTATTACAATATTATGTATTGATTGCATTTACTTTTTAGTTCCATTTATATAATTTTTGCCATTCATCAACACAAAAATGAGTGAATGCTTCAACCTTCCTTTTAATTCTTTCTGCCTCAAAAATTTCTACTCTCTCTACTATTCCTCATCTTTCCAAAAGAGACCTATGAAAAAACACATTTTAACCCATTCACTGTTTATATTCACTTACATTTATCTCTAATATATTTCAATATCACTTTACTAAGTGTTGTATACACACATTATTTACATAAAAGAAAGAAAAGTTAAATTGCTTTTATTTTGTCTCAGTCATGCTATGGAGCTACATAAAATTCCAATACACATCAAGCATAATTTCCTGAATATTTCTTTACTGAAAAACTTCTAGTATTTTAAACAATAAAATCCATAAAGTAATTCCTGTCTTAACTGGCAATCAGACTTCAGATAACCACAGTCAGCTTCACAAAACCACAAGCCCAAAATAAGGTAATAAAAGGCTCCTGAGCATCAGCGAAAGCAGTTGTCACAAAGATCTTGTACTATAGGTTAGGCATGGAATTATCCTCAAGACAGAACAAATTGATTTAGTGTGTGTGTTTGACTAAAGTAAATGGCAAAGGGTAAATAGTACAAATCCAAAAGACTCTGCAGGTGGATTAGAAAAAAACATTTCTCAAGAAGGACCTAGCAAATAATTGGGAGACCCAGAGGTCATCATTCATCCATCCATTGATCCTACATGTATGTATTGAGCATGGTTAAGTGTTAGGCATCATTCCAGGTGCTAAAGACGTAACAGCAAACAAAACAAATAAAGCTCCTGCTCTCAAGAGGCGTGCGTTCTACTTGGATGAAAAATGTACAAAAAAAAAAAAAGAAAGAAAAATGTACAAATAGACGCATACAAAATGAACATAATATAAATACCAGAGTCCGATGGGGGGAAATAAACAAAAGTGTGTATGCTCTTTTACTAGAATGGACAGGGAAGAATACTCTGGTAAGGTGACATTTGTGCTTAAGTTAGTGAGAAAGTAAGCTATGGGTCTATGGGAAAGCAATCATTGAAGTAAAAGGAAGGGCAGTAAACACAAAAGTTGTCACTGATATACCTGATGAACAGCTAAGAGACCAGGGTACCTGCATCACAATGGGAGATAGAAATGAGATTGCAGACAAACAAAATGGCCAGATCACACAGCACACCTTATGGACCATGCCAGAGGTCCTGGATTTTTTTTTTTTTTTTAACTCATCAAGAAACCATTGGAGAGTGGGGAAAAAGGCGTGCATAACATGATCTGGAGTTTTATCTTTTGAAGATCTCTCTGGCTTCTGAGACGACATTGGCTTCTAGAAGGCAGTGAATAAAAGCAGCAAGATCAGCCAAGAGGCAATTTCTGTGGTCTAAGAAGTACAGCAGTTTGAACCAGGGAAGCAGAGGTGAGAGAGCTAGTCAGATTCTGGATATATTTCTAAGACTGAGCTCACAGGATTTGCCAAAGACTTGGCTAGGCAGTGTGAGAGAAAGAAAGAAAGTTCTTAACATTTTATCCCACTTTTTAGGCCAGAGCAACTGGAAGAATCGAGTTGCTCTTTCCTGAGATGAGGAAGACAGAGGAGCCATCTTATGAGGGAAAATCAGACCTAGTAAGCTTGGAGGTCCCTCTTGGTCATCCAAGCAGAGATGATAAATAAGCAGTTGATGTTCAGGACCACAAGCAAAGTTTGAGATGCAAATTTGTTGTTATCAGCATATAAATATTTAAGTCTACAGGACTGAGGAAGATCACACAGGGATTCAGTATAAACAGAGAAGAACTCCAACATAAGAACACTTTTCAACCTTTGAATATCTGGAAGAGGATGTGGAACCAAAGAGCAGCCTTAGTTGTAGTAGTCCATCAATTGGAAGAAAATCAAAACCATGATAAGTTCTGGAAGCCAAGTAAAGAAACATGTTTCAAAGAAAGAGGAATGATCCACTCTACCACATGTTGGGATAGATAGGGTAAAACTGAGACTAGGCCATTGGATCTAGCAACATCCAGGTCATTGTTGACCTCAAAATTAGGTCAACAATGACTAGTGTCTAGGTCATGTAGTTTGTGGATTTTAGGAAAACCAAAGCCAATGGAAGGAGGAACAGCTGGAGCAGACAGGGGGAATGGTAATTTAGTTGAGCAGATCTAAATATTATTGTTGATTATGGTGTGTACTGTATCTAAGAACTAACCTTGGGAAATTATTAAGCTGTTTATGCCAAAGAAAATATCTCATATACAAATTTGAAGTGAACAAAGAGTACTATGGAGTCAGGATAAATAGGGCAAACTCCCAAGCAAGGACACTTTTATACACACATACACCCACAGAGGCTTCCATATCAGGAATGCATCATCAATGTTTATGAAGGAGGAGAAGATCATTCAGAAACATTCAAGGTTTATTGCAAACTGCAAATATTATTTGTGTGTGAGTTATGTATTATTTTCTATTAGTTAAATATCTCAATATAACTTTTAAAAAAGTGTTTTCTCATTTCAGATATTTCCAGGTATGCTAAGAAAAGGGGAATATGCCAACTGTCAGTATGCTATGAAATCAGTTACCTGGGAGAATTCATGTAACAAATACACTGATTCAGGTGTTTAAAATTAAGATTACTATTTTAATAAATGCAGTTGTTTGGTTTCCCCAGCAACTGAGAGTGACTGGTGACAGAAGAAAAGCAATAGGGAACAGAAGACCAACCAGAAAAATACAGCAATTTGAGTCCATTAGATATTAGACACAAACCGTTCTGCCTAGTTCAATGGTCCCTGAGGTCTGCATTGTTTTGCTGTAAAGTACAATGATAAATGCTTATTACAGTGGACCTGAGTCATCATGAAATGGTTAAATTAATTCAGCCTTATTCTCTTATCTACAGCATGTAATGCAATTTTGAAAAGATGTTAATCAAAAGTGGTTCAAATAAAGAGCTTTGAGAGATTAGTTTCAGTTATCTGAAACATTAACTTACCCAAAGAAAGAGTTTTCTGATGCCAGATATAGAAGGCCTTAAAAGTAGTCAAATAACTTAAAATGATCAGAAAAAAATTTTGTTAAATAATTGTATTAATAAATTATTAACCCATAAATTAACCATTTTATTCAACAAAAACTTACTGACTGCAGATTCATTGTTGTTGGCAACGGGAAGAGAGATAAGTAAGACGTGCCTTCCGCATTTCCAGAGCTCATATTCAATGTCATCCAAACTTCTCAACAATTTTTCAGGACCAATGGAAAGTAGTGGCTTGTGTGCTCATGGTCAAGACATTGGGGAAGGAGATATGTGTGAGCTTCCTAATAATGAATTGCTGAAAATTACCACACAGGAGGTAAGCCTAAAATGTGCATAGAGAACAGGTAGACAACATTTCTGATTTCTATAGTTGTTTTCCATATTGATTCTGTTAAGTAAAACTATAATAAAATGCTGAGTATTTTGATGACATTTGCTACATGGAAATGGTCTTTTCTACTACAGTTACAGGAGAACTAAACTACAAAATATAATTAGATATTTCTTGGTAAATAATAAATTGCTATATACTAGTTAGCTTAGAGATTTGTATAATTTGTATTGGATTTGAATTCAAGATCTATGACCATCACAAGAGTCTGCCAGATACTCCAAGTTGAATTTCTAACTGCCTACTCAGTGTTTCTACTAGATTGTCCTGTCACTTTAAACTTGAGGTAATCCTATGCATCAGATCAATTTTTATACATACATAAGGGCATACTAATGATAACATAAATAGTCATAAGCACCACATTACCAGATTTCTCACCACATGCCAAAATAGAAAAGCTCTTTGAATTTCTTTTCCTTCAACGGCACCATAAGTCTCTCAGTTACACAAACATAAAATCTATTACTTATGATGAGCTTCCAAGTTTTAAAAACACCAATCTGGTCAATTCTCCTTCTTTTCCCCATTTACAGGGCCACAGCCTCCAGATTCTTCTGTGTACTTGCAGTCCTGCTACCTTTAAATTATTATCCACGCTATAGTCAAGGTGATCTAATATATAGCTATTATCCTAAAACACCTAGCATCTCCCCATTGTCTACAGGCCTCTCTAGTCTGGTATCCAAAGACTCAAAGACCTGGCTCTTTCTAGAATATCTAAGCTTATGTAACACCTCCATTTCATTCTGTATGCCCAGTAGTACCAAATTGCCCGTGGTTCTTATCTCACTTTTCTCTTTTACCTGTTTCATTCTGGCCCCTCTGTCTAGGAGGCCCTTCTCAACTTTCAAAACCAGAATGGCTTTTATATAGTCTTTAGAGTTTGCCCCAGACATCATTTCCTCCAGGAATATTTCCTTAAAGTATCTATTCCCTGTATTTTCACACTTTGGCTTAGCACATTTCTATATTCATGCCTACTATTTTGGACTGAAATTATGTGTATCTGCCTATCTCTACCACAAAGCTGCACAATGCTTGAAATTAAAAAAAAAAAATGTGTCTTATGAATGGAATCTTGCCACTTGAAACAATGTGGGTGGATCAAGAGGGTATAATGCTAAGTGAAATAAGTCAGTCAGAGAAAGACAAACACCATATGACTTCACTCCTATGTGGAATTTAAGAAACAAAACGAAACAAAGAAAAAAAAAGACAACCCAAAAAACAGGTTCTTAACAAACTGATGGTTACCAGAGGGGAGGTAGATGGAGGAGATGGGGAAAATAAGGGGATGGGGATTAAGGAGTGCACTTGTGAAAAGCACTGGGTGATATACGGAATTGTTAAATCACTACAGTATACACCCAAAAGTAATATAACACTCTATATTAAATATACTGGACTTAAAATTTAAAAAAAGAATTTGTCTTACTCCTCATTGTCTCCAGATAATTTTCACTGGGGAGTGCACCTAATAGGTTCATAATAAATATTTCCTAAGTTACAGTAATTAAATGTGCAAGTTCTTGTGCAGTCTGGTTCCTGCCTTTCTTTTCTGTTTAAATCCCCCCATCAAACTCCTTCCCATTCCCAAATGTTCCACTCCTCAGTTCTTTAAAACCCTTGCACTTTTCTTCCTTCAGGTTTTGTTAATTCCTTTGGCTTAGCTCACTCTCCCTTCTCTCATGGATTCCATTTTCCTAGTCAAGGTGTGCACAGTGCATACTTGGGATGCCTGGGTAAGGAAGGAGCCTCCCTAGACTTTCAAAGATGGCCGATGACTGCCTTAGGTAATCAGAGCCTTATTGGTTGTACTTCAGAGTTTTATCTTAAACACTACTCTACTCTCTTTTAAAATTCACTTTCCAGACCATGGAGTTTAGAAAAAAAATCTAAATAGGCCTTTGCTATATACTTTAGATATCTTCACACGTCTGGTGTATAGTAATATTTACCACACATCTATGCAGATGAATGAACCCAAACAGAATCTGTCTTTCTGAAAGACAAATAAGAAAAGGAGGAGAGGATGAAAATGAAGGAAGGGCAATTGAGAAGCTAATGGCTGAAGAAAAAGTTCCCTTAAAAGCGACAATAATTCATTATGGGTTTGATCAAGGAATATCATCGTTTTGGGCAAGAACAGGGTAGAAGTAGGAGAATGTTTAGCCATTTAAAATGTCTCTTATGCTTTTGGACTTCTGTTGTCTAGCATTTTTCAAGTTCCACTAAATTATGGCAATAGTACAATCTTTGTGTCCTAATCCTATTCTTAAAGAAGTGTCAACAATATTGTAATTTCTGCTTGTCTCCCCAGCATTTTGAAAAATGTTCATTAAAGAAAAACCAAAAATTCTAAAGTAGGGCATATTTTTTTTAACAGAAATCCCAGGAGATGTGTGACCATAAAGTCCTTGTGCCTGCAGTAACTTAGCTAAGCCTGTGGTTGGCAAGTTCCCTATTACTTCTACAATGCACCCCGAACATGACATACTAACTGCTTTCCTGTGGCCTTTCGTGACTGTTTTACATAAGATATCTTTTTCCTTTCCAAAAGAAATTTCATTACTATACTCATTTGTCTACAGGGCCCAAATGCAGTGATATCTCCTCAAATGACTGCTGATTTCAAGGGAACTAAGGTCTTTTCTGTGAGTGTCCATCAAGCTTCCAGTTTGCAAGGGGCCATAAAAATGGGGTCCGTTGAGCTCATGAGTAACTGGAAATTCTTCACACTATGTTATTGTTTTAGCAGCTCAAGCAAGGACTTTATTCTTTGTCTGCTCCTTATTTCTCAAAGAACAGAAATAGAACTGCCAAAATGCCACAAGGGAAGCTATTCTCATTGTCAGGTCAAACCATAGTCCCATTAATAATGCTAGTGGAAGTAAGAAATATCATACAATTATAGTGATGATTGTTCTTATTAGAATTTCAGTCTCTTGATTTGAAATAACCATTTTTCCTGTTACAAGGGAGTTTCAATTTATTGTTGCTTTCTTATTATTAAGGAAACTTGGAAATTGTGTGCTTTTTCCTGTCTGGTATTAGCCTTAGATAATTTACTTCAACGACAGGTATAAATATATCCCCGAACTAGAAATTGTGTTTTGAGCAATTCATAGGCTCAGTTTAAGGTTCTGGCTCATGTTTCCCTATTTGTTTACTGTTTGAGTTCTGATTTAACAAGATTCCCCCACCTTTATAATACAGAGACCAAGTAGAAGAATAAGTCAAAACTCTTGCTCATCTCTCTCATATCCTAGAGACGGGGTTGACAAAGTTTTTCTGTAAATGATCAAACAGTAAATATTTTAGCCTTTATGGACTTTACAGTCTCTACTGAAATTATGTAACTCGGCCACTGTAGTGTGGGAGCAGCTAAGACGATACTAAGTGAATAGATGTGGCTATGTTCTAATAAGACTTTATTTTTTAAAAATAGGATATGTGCGCCTGGGTGGCTCAGTTGGTTAAGCGACTGCCTTCGGCTCAGGTCATGATCCTGGAGTCCTGGGATCGAGTCCCGCATCGGGCTCCCTGCTCGGCAGGGAGTCTGCTTCTCCCTCTGGCCCTCA
This sequence comes from Halichoerus grypus, assembly GCF_964656455.1. Taxonomy (NCBI): domain Eukaryota; kingdom Metazoa; phylum Chordata; class Mammalia; order Carnivora; family Phocidae; genus Halichoerus; species Halichoerus grypus. Next base: position 127,774,814 of record NC_135715.1, read on the forward strand.
CCCCTCTCATGCTCTCTCTTTCATTCTCTCTCTCTCAAATAAATAAATAAAATCTTAAAAAAATAAAAAAAAAATGTACTTTAAAAAAATAAATAAATAAAATAAAAAATAAAAATAAAAATAGGATATGGTGAGACACCTGGGTGGCTCAGTTGGTTAAGTGCCTGACTGTTGGTTTTGGCTCAGGTCATGATCTCATGGGTTGTGAGATCCAGACCCAAGTCGGGCTAATGCTCAGCAGGGAGTCGGCTTAAAGTTTCTCTCCCTCTCCCTCTGCCCCTCCCCCTACTCACATGCACACACACACACGCTCTCTCTCTCTCTCTCAAATAAATAAATAAATCCTTAAAAAAAAATAGGCTATGGGCTGGACTCCTGTCCTTAAGGAATTACTTTGTCAGTTGATCAGAGAACATAGTTATTGTGAACTGGAAAATACTGGGAATAATTAATTGCTTGGACAATCAGGACTCTACAAGAGCTCTGTTACCTACATTAGAATTTGCCTTACTTTGGGTGACAAAGTATATTTGTACCCAAGTACAAGCTAAGTTTAAAAAAAACAGAAGCCTCAAAATAGAGTGACTTAAATTACAAGGAAATATCTGTTTGTCTCAAGTTTTATGGATTGAATTGGGTCCCCCCCCAAAAGATATGTTGAACTCTTAACCCCCAGTATCTGTGAATGCCATCTAATTTGGAAATAGGGTCTTTGCAGATGCAATTAGGTCAAATGAGGTCATACTGGAGTAAGGTAGGCCCTTAATCCAGTATGACTGGTGTCTTTCTTAAAAGAGGAAAGACAACGTGAACAGACATACAGATACACAGAAATAACACCAACTGAAAAGGAAGATAGAGATTGGAGTGACACATATACAAGCCAAGGGATGCCTGGGGGCTACCAGAAGCTGGAAGAGGCAAGGAAGGATTCTCCCTTAGAAGCTTCATAGAAATAAGACTCAGGCAACACCTTAATTTTAAACTTCTTGTCTCCAGAGCTATGAGAAAATAAATTTTTGTTGTTTGAAGCCACCTACTTTGTGGTACCTAGTTACAGTAACCCTAGAAAACAAACACCAGCAATAGTCCAATAGTCCAGCTGTGAGGCTGGCAGGGCAACTATGCCCTAGAAGCCCAGTCAGGAACCAGAAGTTTCTTCCTCCAAATTGCTACCTCACTCCCTATCACCTTGAGTCATGGGTCCCTCTGGCTATATTTGAATATAATCCATGAATGCCTTGTTTGATTAGTATTTTATCACATAAAATAAAATAAATAGGACTCCAAAGGAAACCAAATTATATTAAAATATAAATCCAATCAAAATATTAGAAAAACAAATTCATGATACAGCAATATATGTGACTATTAATACATTAAGTATGAAGATTAAGTGGTTGGTATAATAACTATCAAAATTTTTCAATAGGGATAAACAAAATATTTTGATGTGTCTTCAATTATAATGTGATATAAAAATATCTGTTATTCTATAGATGAGAAAGGCACAGATACCGCTAAGAATACAAAGGCTTTCACCTACACTCATAATTGAAAGAAATGCTATTTTTTAATTAGAGGTTAATGAAATTTAAGATATAATTGTTCCCTTCCAAGTTCATGCCCCCCTTAGATTCTATCCATAGATCCCTTGGTTCATGGAACCTCGTGAGGTTAAGAATCTCTCCCAGAATGTTCTCATCTGCAAAGTCAAAGCTAGCTCTCCATATATCCTTTGTTCTAGCCCAAGAAAAGGGAGGTTAGAGACTCGCCCATATAAGGGCTTTTTGTTTAATTAGGTGTCCCAGAAGTTGCATATAATCACTTCTGCTACATCCAGGAGGAAAGAACTGAGTCATAGAATTACAATTAGCTTCAAAGGAGGCTAGAAGTTTAGTCTACATCACATTACATTATGGAGTTCATTCAATAAAATGAAACTACAGAAAATGAATAATTGGGAACATTATTAGCTATCCCTGATCAAGAAATATATTTCCCTTTGAACAGGCTTATTTCTAGAAAACTAGGAAAGAAAAGTGTCAAAACAATCTTAATTTTTTAAAATATTTAAGATACTGGTTAAAAGAAAATACAGGAAGAACCAAGAGATAGGCCTAAAAATTTTTTTACTGTTTGCCTTCGGTTTTGTTGTATACCTAATTATGCCATAATGCAAAGAAAGGTTATACGATATAGACAAATGTCACTGTTTTTTATTAGACCTTTCAGGAATCTATTTATTATATTTATTCGACGTGGTGTGCATGAAACTGACCTCTGCCGCCCACGTTTCAACAGTGGGCAATCAAAAGTCACATCAGCATGGCCCCAGTAATTGTTTAAACAATAAATCTAGTCAGAATTTTGACCTATGATGAAAACACTCCTGAATATCATAACCAGTGAAGATAATGTAGTCCTGCTATTATATGGAGAGAACCTATCTGAATATAGGCAGAGGTAAGCAAAGCCTGGAGATTAAAAATCATAATATAATCCTAATGGCATCACATGAACTTCTGAATCTAGCCATGACTAAGTCAGATACACCCACTGCTCAGTTACATAAGTCAATTAATTCCCCTTTAGATTAAATGAATACAAGATACATTCGCATTCAACATGTCTCTCTGAGTCACAGGGATGGTTTTTTTATATTTTAAAATTTTGAGACATGCAATGTTTGGAAACTAAGCACCACATGTATAATCTATGACACTGACATTCTCCTCCTCGATGCTTTTCTTTATTTTGACCACTCTCTTACTTGATTTTGAGCAAAATTGACAAGGATCCTGCATGATTCTACTCTTTGCAATACACTAGGGATACTGGCTGACTTCAATACTTATTTATTTATTCTCATAGCTGTATAATAGCTTCCTTTAAATTCTAATTTGGTAAGATGCCATCAGCCTATACTGAGGGATATCATAAGAAATAGCCATATGAAACTGGTTAGGGTATTCCCTGTAAGATATGAATGCAGGCAATATTCCCCAAGTTAAACAGTGCCTGCTCGATGGAGACCCAGAAGAAGAAGTTTATCTTTGTTATCAGGATCTCTGTGTTGCCAAGGCAACTAGATTATTTTTAGATTATGGATATTATGAATTATGTAACTCATAATGTTTTTTTTTTCTTACAGGTTACTTGGAAGCTTAAAGCCAATGCGTGATCCATCTCTACTAGAAGAGCAAAATTATCCTGCACTTTGTGTACCAACCTCACCCACAGATTCATTTTTTTCCTTTGCCCCAATTCACTCAATTTTTTAAAGGTTCTTTTATATTTTGTTGTATGGATTTTCACATATAGCTTTAAGTTCCTTTTTTTTGGAAACAGAATGAAGGGTATATACATATTTTCTTTTACTATTTCATTAATGCAGTAATAAACTATTATAATTAATTATGTATATTAACAATAAAAATAACATAATAGGGAGTCACCCATGATCAGATGTCATTGATGCCTCTATAATTACATATGATTTATTAGTTTATAACTTTGTACTTGGGGTTTACTATTCCAGACAAACTGTATGTGTCATCATGAGTTTACCATAGCAACAGTAAAAGAGGGCAAGAGAATTTTGAATATTAAATTTTTATCAGGGATTCAGTGCGAGTTTGAAGGCTTGGTTATATTGGATGGACACAGTGCTTAATATAATACAATGAGTTTTTACTAAACAGGATGAAAAATTTGAAGATATGGGCATTAGCCATGAAAATTATCTTTAATTGGAAAAAGAAATCGCCGGCCACTGTCAAACAGAAGAATGATGTGGAATATTATAGTACACTTTGGCATCTAAATTATTAAATATACAAGTTTTCCCCTGACTTTTGTTATCTATTTTTTATTTCTCTAAGTAAGATACATCTGACACAACTGAAAAAAAGACATTATTTCTTGCATAGCACTTACATATTCCCTATTATACATTAAGTAATTTTCCAGTTGGCCTGCAATTTTACCTGTCCTGATTGCTTAATTCTACACCCTATTCCTTCTATATTGACAGCAATACTGAAAACAGCCTAACATCTACGAGATGTAAATGAGAATAGCATTACATGAGCCCTAACTAGAGCTCAGTTAATTAATATTTATTTGGACAATCTTACCATCAGTTTGTTTATATAATATCAAAAACAATACTGACCAAAATAAATTAAGTAGATTGGACATATAGACTGGAATATAAAGTCACTGACTGAATTTTTCACTTTCTCTCTTATCGCTTTCATACAACTGGTTTCTCCAAGCAATGGTTTCATGAGAAATACAACCAAATTATTCTCCCATGGCAGTATCCTTTCTGGAGCAGATAAAAGATATATAATATAAACAAAAAATGACATAAACAAAAAAATCCTCATACCACCCCTCCACCCCAACCACTGCTCTTAAGTAATGTGAAAAACCATTTTTGGTAAACCCCTTGAAGGCAGTAATACTGCGTTACACTATATTGCAGGCCCTAGCAACCTGGTTTGTGCATCCTAGGCACTCAGATTTTTAAAAACTTCTAGACTCTGAGATAAAATCATCCTCTAGAAATTCCCACTTTTACTGAATCAACTCCTAAATTATTAACTAATTAAATACTAACGAAGCACTTTCTCTATGTCAGATACAGGAAATACCATTATGACACGGAAGCTGAGGATCCTGCCATCGTGAGATTTAGGTGCTTTGTGATGACTAAAAATAATGTTAAGTTTGGGCTATGAGAAAGAAAAGGGATCTTTATTTTCTCAAGAAATTTTAGCTATAGAAAGTGTTTCCGCAATCAACCAATCAATATGAAACTCAATGTCTAAGGCACAATTTGTAATGAGAAAATGAGGCGATATCAAATATTGAAAAAAACAGCTTAGAAATATGGAAAACATAAGGATATTCTGTGCAATGTCATTCAGATTGCTTAATTAATCTTGGGTCTTTTGCATTACCAAAAATATTACATAATTAGGAAGCCTGGGTGGCTCAGCCGGTTGAGCGAACATATCTTGGTTTTAGCTCAGGTCTGGATCTCATGGGTCATGGGATTGAGCCCCATGTTGGCTCTGCGCTCAGCACAGAGTCTGCTTGAGATTCTCTCCCTCTGCCCCTCACCCTGGCTCATGTGTGGGCGCGCACGTGCACACTCTCTCTAAAAATAAATGATTAATCTAAAAAAAAAAAATACACAATTACATAATGTTCAGGAAAAGGCTATATATTTTATGAACAATCAATCAAGTGTAATGATGAGAATTTCATGAACAGTCAATGGGTATCAATGATAGAAAAGAATAAACTGATAAGATGAAGAATATTCTATTCCCCACCTTCTCCATTTTATGAGCTAACCTCATGTATGATTTAAATTGACATAAATTCCAGATAATTAGAAAAATGCTACAGATGTCTTTCCCCTTCTAATAGTATTCTGTTATTACCTTACAAATTCAAAGACAGATAAAAAAATTAAATATCTTCACAGAAGAAAATACATCATTAACACACTCAAATTGCCAGTAACAAGTGAACCAATAAGAGGTAGAAAAATGCCAATCATGGTCTCACCAACCATACTCCCAGCTCCAGAAAGCAGTAACAATTTAATCATTTGGCCACTTCAATGACATTGAAAAAAAGTAATGAAATCATTCTACTTCATAATTCAGTAACATAATCCATACTAGAGAATTTAAAATGGATTTCACACATTTAAAAGTACATTTTTATTTTTATTAAATGTATTTTATGTATTACCAGAGGGAGTAGCTAAACAGCTCTGATGGCATCGTAACTGATTGAAAGCCTGAACTCAAGCAAAAAAGAAAAAAAAAAAAAAAAGGAAATTTCAAACTCTATTTTGTATTTTAATAGGATCAGTTAGCAAGTTTAAATTCCCTCTGCTCATTGTGCTTTCAAGTAACAAATGAGATCTAAAGCCATAAACTAAAAGCAAGAAGAAAATGATTTGCAGATTCTCTGACGCTGGAGAAAATATATACAATGGGTTATATGAAGAAATGACCTTTATCTGCCAAAGTAATCTGAATATATTTCATACACATTTTTGAGCACTCTACAAGAAAGCAAATTATGTGAGATAAAGTTGTTAAAATAAAAGTTAAATGAGATAAAATGTCACTTCATTTAAAATGTACTGTTATAGAAATAAATTAATGCAATGTAACCGGTGATAAAAATGCAGAAAGGATCCTTTTGATATTTCTCTGTTTCTCTATTAGGAAGAAGCACCCAGTGCCGCTTGCTGTACCATAAGATACCCCAGTATCGTCATGTGTAAGACCTTCAGATTTAACCTGACCTCCTCAGAATGGATATCCACACTACAGTATGTTAGGAGACCTTTTTGATACCACTTTGATAATTCTTTGCAAACCTCCATTAGAAACAGAGAAAAGCCACTTCAAGAGTGTGCACTTACAGCTTACTGTTTACCTATACACTCATAAGATCAAAACCCCTGGTCTTACTGTTTTTGTTAACAAGGAGCAGTAAAAGTCTTCCCACATACTGAGTTTTGGTTTCCATTTTACAATCTGAGATGACAGACGGCACAAAAATGATGAGAAAACTGTGGGGAGGCTTCCAGAAGATTGATTCTCTCATCAGCTGATTCTTTTCTAGTTAGTCTTTTATTGACTACAAAGGTATAGCCAATGCAGAAAAGGAAAACCAGACTGCCCTGTTTAATCCTGAGGGCATTGGCAAAAGGTGATCACTTTTTGAGAAAACAGAGGCCTACAAGGAAATCAGCGCACTGTATGAGCCGTTAAGCTGATTTAAACACACAAGGGATGCCTGGGGTTGAGCGCAAGATCTCTGAGGTGTGAGATGAGAATGAAACCATTCCACAGACTAATATTACTGAGCTTTAGTAGCAGGTGGTACAGTTGATCAGTCAGGAACCTGTCATTTGGAGAATAGGCCAATATATCTGAGAGACACGAAAAATCCTTCATTTTTTTTCCCTCCTTCTCACCAAGAGGAAAAATATTGCAATTGTGAACTTTGGGCAATTATCAACTACAAGTTATCACAATGTAGGCACCCATAAGAAGTGAGCGAAACTAAAACGTAGCTACATTTTCTGACATTTGTCTAAGACTGCAGACTATAGAATAACTCATCGTGGCTGAACCAGATATTTAGTTCTGATGTCAGTCCATCTGGAATGAAGCCTTTACATGCTAGCAGCATAACCTGCAATCCAGACAGCCCAGAAAAATCCACATGGAATTTGCATAGGTAGAGAGAGAAGTAAAGATTCACATTTCCCTTTCTGTTTTGTTGATTTTGTGATTTGGGTGGTTGTTTTTGTTATCGGCACGTTACTACTTAAACAATTGCAGAGAAAAATCTGCAATTTGACAATATCCCCTTGCTGACTGGGGTCTTAGAGAGCGGATAAAATGTTCAAGTGTGGTATTAACTTATATTTGTAATGGCACGATCTGACCCTATCATTCTCCACTTTCTAATTCCCACAGACAATTCAACAATCTAAGACTGAAGTGACAAATTAAATAAAGTATAATAGGTGAAATACTACATGTTTTAAAAAGGTATTTTCCCTACAACCTACTCTGCACTGAGAACATTTAGATTTACAAGAAGAGTTAATGAGAATATTATTAAGGTATTTCATTAAAACTAACATACCATCAAATTCAAATGCACCTAATTTCAAACATGTTATGTCCTAAAATGAGGAGATAAAATATTTGATTTGGCTTTCATTTACCATGAGTTAACCATAGAATTCCTAGATACATCAGTCTTCTCTTCAAGTAATCTTTTATGACAGTACATATCATTAATGATTATACTGACAATTATTTTTTGAGTGTCCACCAGATATTTTGTAATTTCCTCAAATCAGGAGAATATATGATAGTGTTTGTGTGTGTATGTTTGTGTGTGTGTGTGTGTGTGTGTGTGTGTGGCTTACAGTCAATAATAAAAGAGTTGAAGAAAATTTCCTTCATCAACTATCTCTTTACTTCTTTACTAGAATGTTTTGATAATAGAGCCCAGAAATAATATACTAAAAAATGCCAGAAAGAAACATATACCAGAACTAACTTTGCAGAGGATAAATTCTTCTTAAAACTTTAACCAATTCAGTTTTACACATTTTTAAAAAACATATTTGCAATATGCTGCCTTCTCATTACTTCTGCCAGCTCTTCGGTTGAACCCTGACATAATGCACTAATGCTTACATGCATGAACTCAAATCAGGAGATTATTTTCTCTGACTATAGTCCTCTGTCTTTATGCCTCTCTCACCCCCTTACACCTACTGATTTCATATTGTCCCAGGTCCATTGATACCTGCCTATTGTAAAAGCCAATCAGCTTCAGCTCCCTCTTGCCCTCCTCTATCTCCCCATCTCTGGTTAGCCATAACAAAGATCTGCATTTCTTCATGCTAGAGATGATGTCTCTGGACTTCCTGATTGTCAGAAAATGGCCAAGCAACACCGACACATACCCCAGAATGATAGATGGCATTCACAGGGGCAAATCCAAGGAGCAGGCTTTACGGCAGGTGTTTAGGCCCAGTTGCCCCATCCTATACTGTACAGAGCACCAAACCTGCCAGGACTCCTGGGGAGGCTCAGAGACCCCTGGACAGGGGAATTGTCCAAGATCAAGGAAGCGCTGCCCCTCCACTGGCATGATCAGAAGTCAGGGTACAACAATGCTATAATGTTCCAGATATTGACTCCAACCTTAACCTTGCAGTACCAGCTCCTCCCCTAACCCAGTCACGGGGCCAGAGAAGAGCCATGCAGTTGAAGTTGTGTCAAGCACAGTGCATAACCTTTCATGAGTGAAGAAACACCAGGCCCTTCACTGGTTTGGTAATGAAGCTGGGGCCCAAGTCTTGTAAAGGAACCTTTACCACAGAGCAAGCACAGTGTATCAGCCTTCCCCACTGATGAAGCACCGGCCCCTTCCTAGGCATGATGTGGGACTGGGATCCAAGCCTTGTCATTGACCAGGATCAGTCGCTGGTTTCCACAGAACTTTGTAGAAAGCTAGTGCCTTCCCTGGGTGGCCAGGCTGCAGGAGTTAAGCCTTAAAAACTTTAACCTTTATCTCTCAGGGGTTAAAAAATCAAAATGAAATAGAAGTTCTGATAGTTTATCTTCATAGACCAATTTTTACTTTCTCTAAAGTTCACATTTTCTCCAACCCTGGATAAATGGTAATGCCCACGGTCTCAGCTCCTGCTCCCTCCTTGTCAGGCATTGCTGGGAAAGTCACTAAACTGTGTCCAGTTATTCCAGTATCAGTTGGGTGCTTAACTGCCATTTGCAGCGATCCTTATTTAATATCTATGCTGTTTCCTACAATGTCAATTATAAACTTTCCCTCTCTTTGCAGACTCTCATTCTCCAGAGAAACTTTGCTGCTATAATTATAGAATCTTTGAAAATAAACATCTTCAATGTTTCTATTCCAGCCTCTAAATATTTCTCCATATTTACTTATTCTTTTTCTTGTTTTGCTCTTTCTGTATTAGAGTATGCAATCCTTTTGTCCTTTAGCTCTGTCTATATTCTATTAGTTATCCATGGTATCTCTCATACCTTCTGTTTCTTATTTTTGCATTTTCCCTCCACTCATACATATGTCCCAATGAATCAAAAGATAATTTAATAAAGTACCTCTATTTGTCCTCCAGCTGTCTTTGCTCCATATCATTCCTTTCACGGCAAACTTCTTAAAAGTCTTTTTCTTTGCCTTGATTTTTTTACCCATTCACTCATCTCTTAATTCCTATTAACCAGGGTCCCACCACCAAAAATACTCCATCTAAGATCATAATCTCAGCAGTTACTAATGAGGGTGAAATCTGTTAAGTGCTTTGCAAATATGAGAGATCATTCTTATCAAATGTCCTCCAATTTTCAATATTTTTCCTGTCTCTGATCTCCCCTGGTTTATTAGCTGAACTTCAGAACAAAGCAATTCCTCCATTTAAAAAAATCATTTTATCCCTATCTTATCATATTTAACCTGGCCCATACCAAATAAAGGTATTAAAAGAATTAACAAGGATATAAGCAAATTAATGATGAAACCAATGCATTCAATTGCAGTAGCATAAAAATCACATGTATACATGCATCCATTTAGTCTCTTCTTCCTCTTGTACATTATGTGCTTACTATGAGTCATATGAATCTGCCAAAAGAAAATTTTATGTATATATTTTTGTAAACTATGCCTTTAAAAATAAGCTTTGCAAATTGCATATTTGTGTTGCTTTGCATCAGGATTAATTAATTCTTTATGGTATTTTAGATGTTTCGTGAAATAAAGTCTTTAAATGATTCCTCTCTAACACTGTGGCAGTTTTTGCTTTCAGCTATGCATACATTATATATGACATGCATATTTAATGTAAATACCTCACGTATAGATGAAAAGTATGATTGTACAATTTACCACTTACCTTCAGGGGTGGGAGTTAAGAGACATTTTATTTTTAAAAGAAATTACTTGGATTAAAGATAGACAGATCTTCTCACTGCCAAACCAAATGTACGAGTTAAAAAGGAAACTCCTAGCAAATGTAGACATACAATGGAATTGATGGATAAAATAATAGCCTTGCTTATCTACAGCACCAAAAAATATATTTCAATATTCTCTTTGCCAAATAGGAAAAAAAAAAGTAACTGGGGAGAAATTTTATTTCTTAGTCTCTAAAAGTAGAAAGGAAAATTCAGTGTAAGAATACATAAATTGTAAATGTCATTTAACAGATATCACATGTGAAAGTGCCTTCAGTGCACTATTTCCAATTTGCTTAGACAACTTGAAAGTAAAACATCAAGATAAGTGCCCATACCTTGCCCCAGAAAGGCCAAGCTTGAAAGAGAAACAGTATTTTCTGATTTAACTTATTATTATTGATTCACAAGGGAGAAGTTGCATTCAAATATGTATTTTCAAACTAACATCATACACTAAAAACATCAAAATACATTGAAACAGTGTTTAAAGAAAGAAAAAAAATGAGAAGAAAACTCTCATAATTCACATGCAAACAGATCCATTCCAGCTCACACTGGCAGCCTAAAGTATGAATAATTTCTTTTAATATACATTTGTTAAAAATCCAATTAAAGTCAATTGTGAGAGGAAAAAAGTGTCTACCCAATATTTACTTTTGACATTATATTCAAAGTTCTTTTGTGTCTCATTCCAAGTTGTAACCTTCTCATTTAAACCGCTCAATCACTTAGTCTATCACAGAGGCATAATTACTGCCTTACCTCATTCAATCTTGCTTTTCATGCCCCACCTCAGTGCAGCTAGTGCTGAACCAGAGTTATATGTCAGGAAGACTACCAGCTGGAGGACTCTGCCGTACATCTCACAGGGGAGTTTTTAATAGAGCCCTATTTTAAACAGTTACACAAGCATTGCTAAGCAGGTGGTTCAAGGAAGTCCCGGTTCTTACTCATATTTGCACATCTTTTCTCCCAAGCCAGGGATATATACCACATTCAAGTTTAGTCTCCATAGTGTGAAACCAAGTGAAATTTGGGACATCTTTGAATAAGTCATGATATGAATCTATAAACCTAGACTATTTACTATCTCTGTAATATTCTAGTCCTTCCAGATCTAAATAGACTACTTTTACCCACATATACTGAGCTGACAGGTTACATTTTTTTGCAGAATGTTTATATTATATTCACGAGAAAAGATATGAACACATTACAAAGGTTACAGTAATATAAAAGGTCTGAATAAAATAAAAAAAAAAACCTCCAAACCCAAAGACACACTTAATGAAGAAGTTTAAATATAATACAGATGGAAAAAAATGTACCAGACATTATGAACAAAAAATATCTAGGCAGAAATTTTAATATCTAATGAATTCAAATTTAAGACAAAACTATATTTAAAAAAGAAAAAAAAGATGCTGTATTCTGATAAAAGGAACAACAAAAAATATACAGCATGAACATTCTAACATATACAGTGCTAACGACATAGCCTCAAAATATATCAAGGAACCTAAAAGAACTCTAGAAGAAACCATTCTAGCTGTTGATTTTACACCACTTGTAGATACAAAGAAAGCAACCATATAAAAGTATGTGCAGAGATACCAAACGTCTGAAAAAAACAACTCATAAGCTTGAGATTATATATAGAACTCTACAACCCACAGAGAAGAACATATTGTTTTTGAGCACATACAGAACATTAACAAAAAGAGTTCACATATTCAGTCATGAGGCAGAGGTAACAAATCCCAAAGGACAATATGATACATTTGTCCTCTGTCCTCAATGCAACAAAATTCAAAATTAATAACAGAAAGATAACTTTAATTTCCTACATATATTGGAAATTAAATAACATATTACTAATTAATTCCTGTATCAAAATAAAATAAATTAAGAAACATTTTGGAACCTAATGACAATGAAAACAGAGCTTGTCAAACTGTGTGGGACAGAGGTGAAGTGAAAGGGCAGTTTAAATGTGTGTATCAGGGGGTGCCTGGGTGGCTCAGTCAGTTAAGCATCTCAGGTCAGGTCATGATCTCAGGATCCTGGGATCAAGCCCCACGTCGGGCTCCTTGCTTAGTGGGGAGTATGCTTCTCCCTCTACTCCTCCCTTTGCCCCTCCCTCTGCTTGTGCTCTCTCTCTCTCTCAAATAAATAAATAAATAAATCTTTAATTAGTAAATAGATAAATAAATGTGTGTATCAGGAAACAAGGAAGATTAAATACAAACAAACTCAATGTTTCATGAAAGAGATTGTAGAATAGCAACACCTAAAGAATCAAAGGAAAGATACAATAAAGATAAAGGAAGAAATCAATAACACTGATAGTAAAAAATGGAGACAAGTAAGAAAAATATAGCTATTTTTTTAAGAAAGAATTTAAAAACCCTGACCAAAAAAAAGAGGCAAGATGTAAATAAACACAATGCAGAACAGAAAAGGGAAATAAAACATAAAAGAGGCTTAAAATATTAGAGTATTATAACAATTATATCAATAAACTTGAAAGCCTATGTAAAATGGATATATTCCTAGAAAATTATAAAATGCCAAAATTGACAAAAGATAAAATTAAGCACTGAAGAGGCCACTAAATCTTACAGAAATTTAAATGGTAGCCAATAGCTCTCTTTCTACAAAGTTTCAGGTCTAGATGGCTTTATAGGTCAGTTCTACCACACTTTCAGTGAGTAGCTAATTTCTGTCTTAATTAATACATATACATTTTTTAATTTAAAAAGGGGGCAAAAAAGGACCCAAGTAATTTATGGGGCTACTGCAATGCTAAGACAATGCAAATGAGCAAAATCATGAGGCCATTTCACTTATTAACATGCAAACAAAATTCCTAAAGAACATACTAGCTAACTAAAAGTCCAAGAAAATATGTCATGACTTAGCAGAGTATATTACAGAAATGCAAGGGTGTTTCAACATCCCAAATGTACATTCTACCACATTATTATTAAGACAAAGAAAAAATATGATTTTCTCAAATAATGATTTAAAAAACCTTTTGCAAACTAGAAAAAGCAGGGAATTCTCTTAAAGAGTAAGTAAATATATGTGTTAGTTATCTACTACTATATAAACCCAAAACTTGGCAACTTAAAACAATTAGCATTTATTATCTCCTATTTTCTGTGAATCAGTCAAGTGGATACAGATGAGCTGGGTGGTTCTGCCTGAGTCTCTAAAAGGCTGCTATCAAGATGTGGGTGGGCCAGGGCCATAATCATCACTAAGTTTCACTGAAGGAGGATCCACTTCCAAACCCACTCACAGGCCTCAGTAGAACTGCTTCCAAGCTCATCCACATGACTTAACTGACCACAGAAAATCTACATCCAGCTCATTTATGTGGGCCTTTCCACAGGGCTGCCTCATGAGAGGGCAACTGATTTCCCCCAGAACTAAAACTAGAGTGAACCCAAGACAAAAGCAACAGTTTTTGTTATAACCTAATCTTGGAAGTGGCATCGTATCACTTCTGCCATATCCTATTCATTAGAAGTGAATAAATAAGCTCACTCCACCCTCAAGGAAAGACAAGTACACAAGAGCATAAATACCAGAAGGCAGGGATCACTGGGGGGTCATCTTAGGGGCTGTCTACCAACATGTGATATACCAAAACCTGCAACAATGGAGGAACTTTAGTGGGAAAATTAGAATATAAATGCATTCAATTTGAGATGGAGAGTAAGACAAAGATGCCTATTGTCTTTATGCACACTACTTTTAATGACTGATAAACTCGGGTAGTCTTGGCCAAGACTACCTTTGGAGTCTTAAGAAAGAAGACACAAACTGTCAAGAAATGAACATCTACCCTTAAAAAAATCAGTAACTATAAAAACTTTAGCAAGTTTACCAACTAAAAAAAAATCAACCTACAAAATTAAAAGCATTTATTTAAATCAGCAACAACCCAATAAAATAGGACTTAAAAATAAGGTATTATTCATAATAGCAACATACATAAAATATCTAAGAAGTAATGAAAGCAAGAATATAAATTTCCTCTTTAGAGGAAACAATAAAATTATAAGAAATGACTACATTAGTCAGTTCCAAGTACTATAACAAAACACCATTGACTAGTGACTTAAACAACAGATACTTATTTCTCAGGCTGGGAAATCCAACATCAAGTTGCTGGCAAATTCATTTCCTAGTGAGGGACCTCTTCCTGGCTTACAGATGACTGCCTTCTTGTATAGTTACATGGCAGAGAGAAAGAAAGCTTAGTCTCTCTTCCTTTTCTTATAAAGACACTAATCAAATCATGGGGTCCCAACCTCACTACCTCAATTTAAATCTAATTATGTCCTAAAGGCCTCACCTCCAAATACCATCACATTAGAGCTTCAACATTAACTTGGAGAGGGCCACAAACATTCAGTCCATAACAAGAACATAGATGTTTACCTGAATAAATGAAGGGACATTCAATATCATTAAAAAGATCAATTCCAACTGGTTATTTTTGAGTAACCTAAAACACTTACTCCAAAGTTTCATGGATGTATAAAAGTCTGGGGAAACTAATCCAACCTTATAAATGAGGGATAAGACATTACCTGTCTTCCCAGATATAATTCATATAATAAATTTAAAGCCATAAGAAAGGGTGATATTGATGCAATATTAACAAATAAAACAAGAAAAAAGAAAGCTCGAAGAGAGACCCTGGCATATATGGGAACATTTTAGACTCATATATAGTCAAAGAATGGGTTTTTTTAATGTTATACCAGTCTTGCATTCCTGGGAAAAAAACTACTTGATGATGATATATTAGTCTCTTTATGTATGGCTAGATACAGTTTGCTAGAATTTTGCTTAGGATTTTTATATGTATGTTCATGAGTGATATTAGTCTGTAGTTTTATTATAATATCTATGTGTAGTTTGGTATCAGGTTAATGCTGGACTCATAGAATAAATGGAAAAGTTTCCTCTCTTTTTCTACTTTCTGAAGAGTTTCTGGAGAAGAATTATTATTTTTTTCCATAAATATCTGTTAGCATTCACTAGGGAAGACATCTGGACCTGTAACTTTCTTCACAAGAACATATTTAACTACAGATTCAACATCTTTCATAGATATAGGACTAGTTGTGTTATTTATTTCTTCTTGAATAAGCTTTATAGTTTATTTCTTTCAAGAACTTTTTCTATTTCATGTAAGTTGTCAAATTTATTGGCAGAAAGTTGTTCATAAATTTCCTATGTATCTTTAATATTTGTAGTGATATTGTGTCTCTAATTCCTGATTGTTGGTAACCTGTATTATCTCTCTTTTTTCTTGTTCACTCTGTCAATTCAAAGGTTTATCCATTTTATTGATCTTCTCAAAATACCAGATTTTTTCATTGATTTTCTCTATTGTTCTGTTTTCTATTTTATTGACTTCCACTCTGATATTTATTTTTTTCTTTCTTCTCTTTACTTAGTATTTAATTTTCTCTTCTTTTTCTAGCTACTTAGTACTTGTTAGTTACTTAAAGTTGAAACTGAGGTAATTAACTTGAGACCTTTCTGTTTTCTAATATAGGCATTCAGTTCTATAAATTTCCTTGTAAGTACTACTTTAGCACCATCCATAAATTTTAATATGTTCTCATTTCCATTCATCTCAAAATTCTCTCTAATTTCCCTTTCTATTTCTTCCTTGACCCATGGGTTATTTAGAAGTGTGTTCTTTCATTTCCAAATAATTAGCTACTTTCCAGATACCTTTCTTTTATTGATTTCTAAGTTACTTGCACAGTAGTCAGAGAATACATATTCTATGACTTAGATACTTGCATATTGGTTGAGACTTGCTTTATTTATGACTCAGAATATAGTCTATCTTCTTATATGTTAATGTACTCTTAAAACAAATGTATTTTTCACTATTTTGCACTTTATGTTTTATAAATACCAATTACCCGAAATGAGTTGGTTATAGTTCAGGATTTCTATACCTTTACTGATTCTCTATTTCCATGGGTTATTAAGAGAGAGAGAGAAAGATGTTGAAATCTCCAGCTATAATTGAAGTTTATCAATTTCTCCAAGCAATTCTGTTTTTACTTCATATATTTTGGGGCTCTGCCACCTTAATAAACTGATCCTTTTATCATTATGAAATAACCTTCTTTATCTCTGGGAATATTTTTGGCTCTGAAATCTAGTTTGTCTGATATTAATATAGCCTTTCTGATTTATTTTGATAAGTATTATCATAGTATATTGGTTTTCATCCTTTTACTTTTAACTTATTTGCATATTTATATTAAAAGTACATTTCTTGTATTCAGCAGATAGTTCCTATATCTTTGTCCACTCTAACAATTTTTGCCTTTTAATTGGTATATATATTTTTTTAAGATCTTATTTATTTATTTGACAGAGAGACAGAGAGAGAGCACAAGTAGGCAGAGTGGCAGGCAGAGGGAGAGGGAGAAGCAGGCTCTCCAATGAGCAGGGAGCCCCATGCAGGGCTTGATCCAGGACCCTGGGATCATGACCTGAGCCGAAGGCAGCTGCTTAACCGACTGAGCCACCCAGGTGCCCCTTAATTGGTATATTTAGACCACTGACAATTTAATTTATTAATATGGTTAGATTTAAATCAAACATCTTGTTTTTTGTTTTCCATTTGTCATATTCTTTGCCTCTTTTTTCTTCTTTTTACTACCTTCTCAAGACCGGATGTATCGCTTAAAAGAAGCCATAATGAAAGAAGTAGAGAGATGAGGTGATACTTCTTAAGTATCTAAATGGAGACTTTCAGTAGAACATGAGTGTGAAGTTCAGAAGAGTATTCTGGAAAAGAGATAATTTCAGAGTCATCTGCATATTCTTCGTATTTAAAACCTTGAGACTGGATGTAATCTCTTGGAATAAGAGTATGAATGGTAAAGATAAGAAGATCAAGGAAAAGTCCTAGGCTACTCCATTTTTAGAAGGGAGAGAAAGCTAAGGAAGACACTGCAAATGATACTCATAAGAAATCACAAGAAGAGTTAGAGATTAATCATATAGTGTGTTGTCTTGGAAGCCAGGCGAAGAAAGATTTTAGAGAGAAGGATCAATCATTTCAAATGTTGCTTTAGTTCAATAAAGACTGAAAAAAAGACTAATAGAATTAGCAATGTGGAAGTCTGATGACTTCATTAAGAACAGATTTGGTACAAAGGAGAGGACAAAGACAGATTTGAATAGATTCAACAGAGAATGGGTGAGAGAGTGACTATAGATAATTTTTTTCAGATTGTTCTCTTGTAAAGGGGTTTATTTAAGATCAATTAAATAACAGCTCATTTGTCGGATAATGCAAATAATATAGTAGGGAGGGAAAATTACCAGAAAATAGGGGAGAATGTTTCATTGCTAAATTCATTTTATGATTCCAGCATAAACCAAATCCCAAACCTGACAAAATCTATGGAAAACAATTATAGAATACCTTTCATGAATACAAACTAAAAATTCCTAAAAATATTAGCAAATTGAATAAAACAATATAGAAAAAGTGATAATACATCATGAGCAAATAAATATCTTTTATTCCTAGAACAGAAAGTTGATTTAACATCCTGAAATCAGTCAATGTAATTTGCCATATCAACTCAGTAAAGGAAAAAAATAACATGATTTTACAAAATTTAATATCCTTTCACAATAAAAACTCTCAGCAAAATAGGATTAGTAAGGAATTTCCTTAAATTGATAAATGGTTCTTTAAAAAATATACTTCATGGTGAAAAACTAAATTGGTTTCTCATGAGATTGGAAACAAAGTAAGAATACTTACTTTAATCACTTCATTATTTCACAGACTGTCCTAGCCATTGTAGTACAACAACCAAGAGAAAAAAATAAAAGGCATGAATATCTAAAATGGATAAGTGCAATGCTCCATATTATAGATATAATATTCTAATAGAAAATGCCAGGAAATGTACAAAATAACTACTAAAACTAATACGTGAATTTAGCAAAGATATATGACACAAAATTGATCTTAAAAATAACTTATTCTTATATTCTAGTAGAAAATTAGTGGAAATGAAATTTTAAAATCACTTTTACTGTAGCACCAAAAATTATGAAATATATACTAAAAGATGTTCAAGACATCTATGCTGAATACTACAAAAAAAATGCTTAGGGAAATTAAAGAAGACTTACACCATGTTCCTGAATTTGAATACTCAATATTATTAAGATGACAATTGGTCTATAGATTCAAGAAAAGTCCAATAAAAATTCCACATCTCTTTTTTTATAATTTGACAAATTGATTCTAAAATTTGCTTGGGGGGTTGCCTGGGTGGCACAGTCAGTTACGCATCAGACTTTTGGTTTCAGCTCAGTCTGATCTCAGGGTTGTGAGATCAAGCCCTACATCAGGCTCCATGCTTAGCAGGGAGCCTGCTTGAGTTTCTCTCTCCCTCTTCCTCTGTCTCTCCCCACTGTACTCTCTCTCTTATTGAAATAAATAAATCAATCTTTAAAAAAAATAATAGAATAATAAAAAATAAATAAAATTTGCTTGGAAATGCAAAGGACCTAAATTAATAGAAGCAATTAAAAAACAACAAAAAGTATAAGAACCTACCCTACTTGATTTTAAGTCTTACTATAAAGCTAAAGTAATCAAGACAACTTAGTATTTCCAAAAACAAAACAAAAAGCACATGAAAATATAGATCAATGGAATAGAATATTCCATATATGGGCCCACATAATACGGTCAGTTGATTTTTCATGAAGGTAACAAGGCAATCAATGGGGAGAAGAAAGTTTTTTCTACAAATTGTGCTATACTAACTGGATATCTATGCATAAGAGTGTACATTGACCTCACATCAAACAAAAATTGCCTAAAAATAGATAATGGACTTAATATAAGACCTAAAATAATAAAATATCTAGAAAGGAAGCATAGGAAAAAATCTTTGTGACTTTGGCAAAGTCAAAGTTTTCTTACATTGAACATAGAAAGCGTGAGCCAAACTTGAGAAAATTAATAACTGGACCTCATCAATATAACAAACTTTGTTCTTTGAAAAACATCATTTAAAAAATGAAACAACAAACCAAAGACTGGGGGAAAGCATTCAAAACACATATAAGACAAAAATTTTGTATAAAGAATATTACAAATTCTTATAACCCAATAGTAAGAAAACAAAAATCCAATAAGAATTAACACGAAAGAATATATATGAATACCCAGTAAGGACATGAAAAGATATTTTACATTATTATTCACCAGAGAAATGCAAATTGAAATTAAAATGAGACACCATTACATAAGCACAAGAATTGATCAAAATAAACAATCTCAGTGAGGATGTAAAGCAACTGGAACTCTCATAGAGTGCTGATAAGCATGTTAAATGGTATTACCACTTTGGAAAACAGCGTGATCATTGCTAACAAAGTTAAACAGCCACCTACAATGGGACTCAGTCATATTATCTCTCAGCATTGACTACAAATTGAAAACATGTCCGTGCAAAAACTTGTGTATGAATATTCATTGAAACTTTTATTAACCACAAGGAATTGAAAATATATGTCTGCATGGAGACTTGCATATGAATACTCATTGAAACTATTTGTCATAGTTCCAAACTGGAAACAACTCACATGCTCATCAACAGATAAGTGAATAAACAAATTGGGGCATATTTGCTCAATGGAATACTTTTTAGTCAGTAAAATAAACTAATGTTACATATAATGACATAGATGAAACTCAAAATAATTGTGTTGAGGGAAAGAAGCCAGGCAAAAATAAATAAAATGGTATGTGCATTAACATAAAGTTCTAAAAAAGGCAAACTGAGCCATAACAGGTAAGTTTACTGGTTGCTTAAGGATGGGGGTGGTGGGAGGGATGGATTATAAAGGGACACAAGGAGACTTTGGTGGATGATGAAAATGTTTATTACCTTGATATTTGTAATCATCTGACAGATGCATATATATATTGAAACCACTTATGATGAGCACTGAGTAATGTGAAGAATTGTTGGATCACTATATTGTACACCTGAAGCTAATAGAACATTGTGTGTTAACTATACTGGAATTAAATGAAAACCTTAATTTAAAAAAACTAATCTAATTAAACACTACATATTTTCAGTTTATTTGATTTAAACTACAATTCAAAGTTAAAAAATAGAGCTCCAATTTAAACTTCTATTAAGTTGCCAAATATAATTGAAAGTTATTATAGCCTCAACATGAAATGGACAAGTACAATAAGTGGGGGACTTATAAAGACAAATACCTTTTATAAAACTGTATAAGCATATACAGAAAAACTGAGAATTTTACTAAGCAAGGCAGCTTATTATTTATTTTTTTTAATTTTCATTCCGGTATAGTTAATATACAGTGTTACATTACTTTAGGTGTACACTATGGTGATTTCAGAATTCCATACATCACTCAGTGCTCATCACTAATGCTCTCCTTAAACCCCATCACCTATTTCACCCACACCCACTCATCTCCCCTCTGGTAACCATCAGTGTGTTCTCTATAGTTAAGAGTCTGTCTCTTGGTTTGTCTCTCTCTTTTTTCCTTTGTTCATTGGTTTTGTTTTTTAAATTCCACATATAAGTGAAATCATATGGTATTTGTCTTTCTCTGACTGACTTATTTCACTTAGCATGATAAAAAAGAGACTATCGTCTCTTTTCAATTCTCTTTTGAATTCCTTCAGTAGGGTAGAATAACATAGGAATAAGACTGGAAATCAAGTGTTACACACAAAAGTAAACCCCTTCTGCTAGAACTGTAGTTACTCTCCTACTGACACTAAAACCTGACATCTCTTGGGACGCCTGGGTGGCTCAGTTGGTTAAGCCTGGTCTGCCTTTGGCTCAGATCATGATCCCAAGGTCGTGGGATCGAGCCCTGCATCAGTCTCCTTGCTCAGTGGGGAGCCCACTTCTCCCTCTTGCTCTGCCACTCTCCCTGCTTGTACTCTCTCGCTCTCTCTAAATAAACAAAATATTAAAAAATAAAATAAAAGTAAAACCTGACATCTCTTAAACCAGTTTTGCAAGTCCTATTGAGGTCAAAGTCTGCCATGGAACAGATCTCTGGCAATTAATATAGGCATCTGAAAGGAATAAATAATGGCTTAGGAAGGGGCTCAGTTTTGGCACAATTTCATTTAAGCTAGTTGTGATCACTTGCACCAGGGTTATTATATGTGGGTTCAACCTTTTCTTCTAGCTTTCAGTTGTGTTCTGCAACTGGGTCATGGTAGGTGCTACTTACTCTATGGATGATTTATATTTAAAGACACTAATGCAGTATTTGTACTTGCCATCTTGCATCCACCCCACCCCCCGGATTTATTTATAAGGAATGTAATTGATTTTTACCACCAACCACCAACCCCAACAAGACGTATCACCTACAATGCTCTTTTTGCTATTTCCTGCAGGTGTTGTCAGACTTCCCTGCTGGCATTTTCTTAGATGAGTGTTCAGAAATGAGCTTTGTTTTAACAAACAAACACACACACACACAGTTAAATTTCTGCCAAAAATAAGAAGATAAACAAATGTACAAACCATGACAACTGCTTCAGTTTGCAGTTAGTTCAATAAAGAAGTAAAATTCTTGACATAGCACTTAAAAAACTCTTTTAAAAAAAAAAGGTTTTTTTTTAATTTTCATTATCAAAGATTTCCTAAAATGCAGACTAAAGTATAAAGCTACTATTGCGAATTAATTGTTACTATTCCTATTCTTCCTTCTTTCCTTCATAGACCAGAATACCATGGTTCTAAACAGTTTCATGTGTTTCATGATAAATCTGATGCTTCAAATTGCTACTCGTTGGAGGAGACCATCTGTGCTTCAATGTTGGCATTCTTCATCGCAGGCTAATAAATTTGTCATATTAATAACTATTTCAGCCAATAAATCCGTGGATAGAAAATCTGATTATGGGATGTGTCATTAACAAACTGTTACTTCAAGTTGAAACAAAAGCACCTGGTATCCAATTCTTAAGATCTGTAAGTTTCCCTAAAAATATTCGTAATTCTATTTTGTACTGGAGTCTACATACACACAGCATTTATTTGCCAAAGACCCGTCTGCCTAAGGAGACTTTGGCTATCTGAAAATGCCATTATCTTATGCTAATAATGTATCACCACAGTAAGCAATAATTAATTATTCAAAAACATATGACTGCTTGGTAAGATATCCAGTATAATGGGGTCGATACAACTTAGCAGCTAGTATAAAGCACAGTAATTTTGTGGAACAAACTCTTTATTTTATAATTTAATTTCACGGGGGTTTTTTGTTTTCTTTTGTTTTGCTTTTGTGTTATCTGGACAGTAAACATCTTACCACAGTTTTGCCCTATATAAAATCTAGGATTTTGGTGATCAAATATTTTTTCATGTAGATTTTTTAAACTTACTGATTTCAGCAAAGATTTCCTTCACATAGATTAAAATATTAAATAGTTCTATAAGACTTATTATGAAATAATGGCCTTTACAACCCCTATCTCTACTTCCATTCCCCAGAAGCAACAGCTTTCAGCTTTTTCACCTGGTTAAAGTCATTAATCTAATTTTTAAATTTCTTTAGTCTTAGAAGGTATTAATTGATTTTCCAATATGGAAGATGAGAATTTAGTAATCTGTCAAACATCACTCACCTCCCAAACATAAACAAATTATATATCTCCAGAATTATTTCTACCTCTGAAATAGATCTAAGTTTACTCATCCTCTCAATTTTTATATCATACTTTTAATTAGATCAATATTCAATGCTTAGATTATTATTATTATGTGAACAGTATTTTTTTTTAAAGATTTTATTTATTTTTATTTGACAGAGAGAGACACAGAGAGAGAGGGAACACAAGCAGGGGGAGTGAGAGAGGGAGAAGCAGGCTTCCCGCAGAGCGGGGAGCCCGATGCGGGGCTCGATCCCAGGACCCTGGGACCATGACCTGAGCCGAAGGCAGGCAAAGGCAGGCACTTAACGACTGAGCCACCCAGGTGCCCCTGTGAACAGTATTCTTAGGTGAACTACGTACCAGGTGGAGATTGCTTTTTCGGAGGGGGACAATTTTTTGTTTACATCGAAGGTAATATTTACCTTGTTTATACCTTTGTGTTCTCTTTCCCACTAATTCAGTCCCGAGCCTTCCCCAAGGTGTCTACATTTTCTCAATATGTTCAAAAACCTTATAGGTCCTATCAATTCATTCATCTTGAAGATGGATCCCCTGAAGTTTCTTGACCTTCTTTCTGTCTGGAGCACAGCTCTCACCCTGACATCCCCTTTCACTATAATCCTAGGGCTGTTTCTTTTTCTTGAGTTAAAGCCATTATTTCCTGGATCCTATTATTTCTTCTTTCTTGGTTTACCCACTCCTTCAGTTCCTAAGAAAGGATATATAAGCAGTAAATTTTTTGCGAATTCCTCTATCTAAAAATATCCTTGTCTACTTTACACATAATTACTTGTGTATAAAATTCTAGGCCAGGTGTCCTTTTCTTTCAATATTTGAATGTCTTGCTCCATGTGTCTTTTAGTTTCTGGTATCACAATAGAGAAATCCACGAACATTCGGACTACTGATTCTTTGTATGTGACCTTTTAATTGTTTACTTGTTTTTTTAACAACCTTTTGCAATTGTTCAATTTACATCAGTGTTTTGATATATCATGATGACAGGCTTTAATGTGAATCAATTTTTTTCATTGAATATGTTTATTTTTGAATACACAAATTCATGTCCTTCAATTCCATGAAATTCTGAATCATTTCTTCGATGATTATATTCATTTAACTTTCTCTGATCTCCCTTTCTGATACAACTGCCATTTGGTTTTTGGACTTTCTAGTCTGATACTAAAAGTAGTTTTTCCTATATGTCTGTTTGGTCTCCGGTTGTGTGTCTAATAATTCTTGGCTATTGATATTTAAAGCTGACTCAAAGCTCTGCACTGGTGAATGGTCATTGTCAACTGGGAGTGTGACTATAGGTCAGCTGGCAGGGTTGTTTCATTAAGGAAACTTGGATGTGGAGGACTTTCCCTTTGGCTACTCAGATTCCCCAGAAGAGAATCAGCGTATATCATGCATGGAGAGTCATAAGCCTGGCTGCCAGCATCAAGGGTCCAAGCTGGGGAAGAAACGAGGCATATCGATAAGAGAAACAACAGAAAAGAAAACCTACTGGAAATGATTGCAGTATCCTAAAGAAGGCAGTTCATAATAAGTATTATAAATCAATAGACTTTTCCGTAATAGCAATAAATATATCTTTTAAAATCTGCTCATACTTTTTTGTTTTTCATACTTTTTATCTTAGTAAATGTACTTTAAAAAATTTAATTGAAGGAAACAAACTTGGCAAAGATTTCTGTATAAATTACTTAATATTCTTTATGATACAAAAAAAAACCTAGAAAATACCTAAATGCCTCAAAATAGGATTAACTCTATTACATACATTAGAATATATTATGTAACATGTGTTAGATTATATATTTTATTACACATATATGGCACCCATTGCTATTTTAAACAACAGACATCAATCAACTTCATTTCTCATGGCTCATACCCAATTCTTTGTAATTTAAATAGAAAGGAACAAAGGAAGGAAGGAAAGAAAAGAAAGAAGAATGGAAGGAGGGAGGGAGAGAAGGGAGGGACAGAGAAAGAGAGAAGAAGAAAAAGAAAGAGAGAGAAAGAGAAAGAAAAGAAAAAAGAAAAGGAAGGAAAGAAAGAAAAAGAAAAGAAAGAAAGAAAGAAAAAGAAAGAAAGAAAGAAAGAAAGAAAGAAAGAAAGAAAGAAAGAAAGAAAGAAAGAAAGAAAGAAAGGAAGGAAGAAAGAAAGAAAAAGAGAGAGGAAGGAAGGGAAAAAGAGGAAGAGAGGGAGGAATTTATATTTTCCAGTTCTCCTTACATTCTTGGCCAATAAAACAGAATGTCAGAATTTCGACTGTGTCATTTATTTACTCTCAATGCATTTGGCATTTTTATTGGCTTAGTGGAAATCTCTTCATGCTGTAAGTGGCCAAGAATATGGAAGACATTGATGACTAGCTAACCAATTTATACAGCATAGAAAATACTCTAAAGCTCTCTCCCTCTACCACTAATACTGTCCTTTATCAAATGTAAACGCTGAAGTACCGAAAATCAGAATCTCAAAACCATAAAAATAATGTAAATTGAGCTCTAAGGCCATCTCAATGCTTTTCAAGGCTCTGGTCTTTGAATAAGCCCTCAGAGTCAGAAGTGCTGAACGTTTTTCTGTCTTGTAAAAGGCAGTAGTAACCTGGCACAAACCAGAACAGTGCAGTCAGAAGGCCAAAGAAGTTTCTTTTGTTACATAGAACAAAGAAATGAGCTACACAGTTTAAAACCCATCAGGGTTTCTGGAATAAGTCAAACTTTTTTGTTTGTTTCAGAACTGTTAAAATTCTTATATACCAAAGGTTTTGCAATCAAAACAGGCTATGTTCATGGTATCTCAAGCAAAGGAAATAATTTATTTGAAGAAAACTACCTTAATTTTTTTTTTTTTAATCTGACTTATGGCCCTTTTTTTGGAGGGGCACATGACAAGAAGAAATAGATATTTAAAACAATTAGTGTTCAGCCTTCTCCAACCCTGCTACGTAACTCCAAGAAAAAATAATTGGAGGAGGAAGGAGTACATTATATATTCTCTGTACAATTTCAGTAATAACGATCATTTTTAACTATTAACTGTGACTTTCATTCTGTGTATCTTCATTTGCCCAAATAGTTTTTATAAATTATAAGAGCTTAGAGGACTTGAATTTTACTCTACTACCTTCTTTCCTCCTGGAAAGTAGATTATAATCACCATTAATATGCAAGTACTAAGACAAACACAAATAGAATATTAAGCTTTTCTAAGGTGCCACACAAACACATCTATTATACGATTCCAATTTCGTTGAAAATCAAACTACTACTTTTTCTGAAATTTATTGGTAATGAAAGTCAATCATTGAAGAAATGTGATAAAACTCTTAATGAATGTGTTGAGTACATTTTTAAGAGAGTGTTTACCTTTTAGACAGTAACTGAGGGTCAAACTTAATGCAAAATATGTAGGAGATATCTGCTTTTTTGCCTATTCAGCAACCTTCTTTATTCTAGTAATAATAACTTACTCTTTTGGGGGAAACTACTCTTTCCTATCAATAATGCTGTCAATAACTGGGCAAGTAGAACAAAGATATGAATAAAAAGATGAAATTCTGAAAACTTATGCCATGCCTAAAACATGTTTCTCCCATTCTCAGACATGCCTAAAAAAAAATTACTTTAAGTCATATATCTTTTTGAAAGATGCTCATATAAGAAACTCAAATATGGAGTAGTCATTGTACAAAAAAAACTTGTAGTGAATTTGAAAGCCATTTTAAAATGTAAAGAATAAATTATCTCAATAAAGTTACAAGATTGAATATTATGTCAAAGATTTGTGATGGGAATTAAAAAGTAAATACACTAATTGTCATCTGAATAGTCTAATCGTCTAAATTATACTCACAGCAACAGATACATGGCAGAGAGAATAGTCAAGAAAGAAATTAATTTAAAATGTAAAACATAGAGAGTTAAATAAGTTTTGAAAACCTAACTTTAAAAAGTATTTTGGGGACACCTGGGTGGCTCAGTCGGTTAAGTCTCTGCCTTCGGCTCAGGTCATGATCCCAGGGTCCTGGGATTGAGTCCCACATTGGGCTCCTTGCTCAGCAGGGAGCCTGCTTCTCCCTCTCCCACTCCCCCTGCTTGTGTTCTCTCTCTGACAAACAAATAAAATCTTTTTTAAAAAAAAGTATTTTGCATTCTGTTTGTGTTTTTAGTTGTTGGGATTCTTTCTTCTCATCTCAGAGACAAAAATAGAATAAAAAATACATCAACTATCACAATAAATGTAAATGAGATAAAAATTAAAAATCCCAAATTAAAAATCAACCACATTCAAATGGGCTAAAAAAATACAAACCAACTTTATCTGCTCACAAGAAGGTAGTTAAACAAAAAGAGGTGAGAAAATATTAAAATAAAAGGATAGGCAAAATATAGAGATTAGATCTTCTCTTCCCCACAAAACAAAAAAATATTAAGAAGGAAAGGAAGGAGGAAAGAAGGGGGATAGAAGGAGGGAATGAGGGAGGGAGGAAGAGGTAAGAAAAAGCTGGTAAAGAAGAATAGGGAAAAGAAAAGAAAAAGAAGAAAGGAAGCAAGAAAAAAAGGGCAAGCACTAATGCCCCCAAAATTAATTCCAGAAGGTCATCAAATAAGAATGAGAATGATATAACTTTTTATGGATAAAGGTTTATTTCCAAAATGAATGCACAACATTTGTGAACATATAAGCTAGCTAATGTAATATGGAAACAGAAATACAGGAGAAAATTGGTCAGACCAAAGTCTTAGGATTGTTCAATACAATTCTTTTTGTAGATCAAATAAAAAAATAAATATTATATAAAAAATGTATTAAGCTACAGTAGTACGTATATAACTTTATGGCCTAAAAAAGAAAAATTCATTTTCTAATATTCTGTGTAATATTAATTAAATTAACCAAGTAGTTGTATATAAAGATAGATAATAGATAGCAAAGTGGGAAAGATAGGTGATAGATGATAGATGGATAGACAGACATGGATATTGTGCTATAAAACACTGTATTTTCACTTTTTACTTTATAAAATTCTGTTTGTATTCTTATTTCATATCTGTCTCCACTTCATATCTTTCCATTAATCCTATATACAGCATTTTAATCATTCTTTGCCTTGATTTATGGACAAATAAGGCACTCTAATTACTTAGTTTACACAGAAGTAGGGGATGAATTTACCTGCACAACTTTAAGAAGGATTGGAAGAATTTCTTTGGAGTATATGCTCAGGAATTGAATTCTGTTTTAAAGATTATACAAATATTTCATTTCCCCATATACTGCAGACCATGCTCCAAAATATCTTCACTTGTTTATATTACCAGAAGCTGTGTATTTCCTTGCATAATCACCAGCAATAGATATTACTCAACTTTCTAATTTTTGACAAGTGGAGATAATATGCAATTTCATTAGAGTTTTAATTTACTTTTTTCAAATTATTAATGGCAGGTATAACCAGCTCTTCACCTATGTGATAAATATTTGTGTTTGACATTTTGTGAACTGGTTTTGCATATCGTTTACTCATTTTTGTATTGGTTTCTTATATTTTTTATACTAACAGCAATTTCAGTAAATTGAGAGGAGGAAACATTTCTCAACCCAAATTATGAGGCTAATGTAAGTTAAGACAAAAACCTGACAAAATTTACCAAAAAAAAAAAAAAAAAAGAAAGAAAGAAAAGAAAATTACTGATAAATATCTCTCAATAAATGTAAATACAAAAAATACTTAAAAATATTATCAAGTCAAATCCAGAAATATGTAAAAAGTATAATACATCATGTTCAAATACCAATTATTCCAGGAATGCAAGGTCCATCAATTTAATTCAACATATAATGGAATAAAAGAAATGATCATTTCAGTATATGCAGACAAATCAT
Organism: Halichoerus grypus; assembly: GCF_964656455.1. NCBI lineage: Eukaryota > Metazoa > Chordata > Mammalia > Carnivora > Phocidae > Halichoerus > Halichoerus grypus. Next base: position 127,804,049 of record NC_135715.1, read on the forward strand.
TTGACATTCAATACTTCATGATAAAAATTCACAAACTCTCAGAAACTATGAATGAAAGGAAACTATTTCAACTCGAAAAGGTTGTCTACCAAAAACAAACAAACAAATACACAAAAAGACTCTACAACTGCTATTACTGCTTAATGATGTAATATTAAATAGTTTATCACCAACATTGAAAAAAATAGGCAAGGATGATCACTCTTACCACTTCTGGTCAGCATTGTTCAGGAGATCCTCCCCATAATAACGACAAAAAAGAAACTTTTTTTAAATAAAAGTATCTCCATTTATAGAGGGCAGGATTGATTACATAGAAAATCCAAAGAATTTATAAAACAACTATGGGAAATACTAAATGAATTTAGCAAGATGACAGGATAAAATATCTAATAGTTCAAACAGTTTTTAATTTTGACGAAATCCAATTTATAATTTTTTCATTGATGAATCATGCTGTTTTCTTCTAAATTTTTTTAAAATTTCACATTTTGCATTTAGGTCTATGATCAATCTTGACTTAATTTTTGTATAAGTTGAGGTTTAGATTGAGATTCATATTTTTGCATATGAATTACCAATTGTTTCAACACTAGTTGTTGAAAAGAGTATCTCTTCCCTTTTGAATTTATTTTGTACCTTTGTCAAAAATTAAATGATCATTTTGATGAAGTCCCAGAAGTTTATTTCTTGCCTCAGGAGACCTATCTAGAAAGAAGTTGCTACAGCCAAAGTCAAAGAGATTACTGCCTGTGTTCTCTAGGATTTTTATGGTTTCAAGTCTTATATTTAGGTCTTTCATCCATTTTGAATTTATTTTTGTGTATGGTATAAGAAAGCAGTCCCAGTTTCAGTCTTTTGCATGTTGTTGTCCAGGTTTCCTACCACCAATTGTTGAAGAGACTGTCTTTTTCCCACTGGATATTCTTTCCTGCTTTGTCAAAGCTTAACTGACCATATAGTTATGGGTTCTACTGTGCTCTATTGATCTATGTGTCTATTTTTGTGCCAGTACCATCCCATTTTGATCACTACAGCTTTGTAATATAACTTGTAGTCAGGAATTGCGATGCCTCCAGCTTTGCTTTGCTTTTCCAAGGTTGCTTTGGCTCTTCAGGGTCTTTTGTAGTTTCATACAGATGATCATATATGTGTGGATATATTTCTGAACTCTCTATTTTGTTCCACTGATTTATGTGCCTATTCCTTCAAAACACCACACTGTCAATGTAGAAGTCTTTCTCATTTTTGCTAAACTTATTCCACAATATTTTATATTGGCATGACTCTGGCTAAATTTTTGTTGTTGTTTCATTTTCCAGTTGCTTTCTAGTAGTACATAAAATACAAATGATTACTGCAACCTGATTGTAACTTTTAAACTCAGGTAATGATTCCTGTCTCCCAATCCTTATTCAGTTTAGCTCCTTTGCTCTTCCAATTCAAAAAGCACAGAAATGACATGATCTAACTTAGTTTTTAAACAGGATCATTCTAGTTATCATGTTGAGAATAGTTTGAGGGAGACAAGCGTTTATAAGTGCCATAGCAATAGGCTATGCTAATATTGCTATGGCACTTATACAAACAAAAAATGGTGACCTGGAGTAGAATAGTTTAAATGATAGTGGTAAAAAATGGTTGGATTTGCATGTAGATTGTAGTTAAGAGTTGAAAGAATTTGATGACAGAATGTAAGTAAGGTAGGCAAGAAATAGAGGAACCAGAGATGACTTTATTTTTCAGCCTGAGCAGTTGGAAAATATGAACTTCAACATCTCTACTGTGTGGTAAGAAAATCCAATTTTTTTAAATTAATGGATAAAAATTTACATAAAGGAACTATTTATAATAGCAATAAAAGAAGAAATTGACTGCTTAAATATCCAACAATATCAGAATAAAAAAAGAAAAATGATACTTAAATACAATATCATATTATATAATTTTATGAAATTATAGATTTGAAAATTGTAATGACATGGAATATGTTCATAAAAGAATGTTTTTGTAAAAAAAATATAACACAAAATACTATGAAGACAGTAAAAAAGATCAGAGGGGACTCCAAGGGCAGTAATATTAATCTGTAGGACACAATAATGGTGGATACATGTCATTATACATTTGTCAAAATCCATAGAATGTGCAACATCAAGAACGAACCCTCTGTAAACTACGGACATTGGGTGGTAATGCCGTGTCAGTGTAGGTTCATTGATTGTTACAAGTGTACCACTCTGGTGCCAAATGTTGATGGGGGCAGGTTGTGCCTGTGTAGGGGCAGGGGGTATAGGGGAAATCTCTCTAATTTCTGCTCAATTTTGCTGTGAACCTAAAGCAGCTTTAAAAAATAAAGTTTATTGGGACACCTGGGTGGCTCAATCTGTGGAGCACTGGATCCTTGATTTCAGCTCAGGTCATGATCTCAGGGTCATGGAATCAAGCCCCATGTGGAACCCCGAGTGGAGCCCAGCATTGAGCCCCACATTGAGCCCTGTGGCAGGCTCTACACTCAGCAAGGAGTCTGCTTGAGAGTCTCTCTTTCCCTCTCCCTCGGCCCTTCCCCCCGCCATCCCCTCCAGCTCAAGCACATGCGCTCTCTCTCTAAAATATATAAATCTTTAAAAAAATAAAATAACATTTATTAAAATAAAGTACTATTTACATTATAAATATATAGGTATATATACCTGTATATATATGCACACATATACATATATACACATGTGTATTAAAGAAAAATGTTAATAGTAATTAGCCCTATATGTCTAGAATTATAGAACACTTCTTAGAGCTTTCTGTATTTTATAAAATTGTTATCATGCATGTCATGTTCATAATCTGAATATAAATAAGAAGTTATTTTAAAATAAAACTATCACGTACATAAACTTATTTTTATGAAACAGCAGAATTAAAATTAAATTTATATATAAAGCTTTAAATAAAATGCTATGTACTGTGAACACGTATATGTTTGTACAATTAATATATGGCTAATAATAGAGGGAGAATGGTTATAATAACTGAATGCCTAATGAAACCATCAAATAATCATTTTTTGAAAAAATTATCAGTAAAATCATTTTTATTATTCAAATTTAATATTTTCTTTTTCCAGATATTTTCCATTTGTTTAGAGGGTTTATCCAAGTTAACAACAAGGATGAATCCAAATCATCTGAATAATGCAAAGAATGGGTAACATAGCTTTCTATTTAAATAGTCATATTATTCAGAAATTTGGGGAAACAAATTATATATATAACATATATACAGTTTGTCTTAAAAGCCATGATTATTATGTATAAATTATGATTTGCTATGGTTAAACCAAACAGGCTTTTCTTAGTATTTAATGGTCCTGTTATGAAATTTGGAACATTTAGTTCTATGAGATTATTTTATAGGCTTATTATAAATATTAGTATTTAATTTAAAATATTTTCCTTTTTCAGGATTTGTGGTCAAATATCCAAATATGAAAATTCTCTATATTATATAATATTCTTTATTCTCCCTGGTTTCATCAGCAATTGTGTATTTCACTTGTCCACATTACAGTACATTATAAAATTAAAAAGTAAAAACATCAATGATCTGGTTGATTTAGCAGAATGGTTTTCACTCCATTCACAGATGATACAGGAACACAGTGTTCCAGATTAGCCAATGAACACAGCCAAATGTATTAATCCTTGAAATGCTTCGTTCACCAGGTTGCTTTGAAAATTAAATGAGATAATGCATGCACAACTCCTGAGAAACCTTCACAGCACAGCAGCACATGAATGTTAGCTTCATAATGATGCTGACTTTGGAAATGACAGCACTACTCAAGAGCAATGTTGAACTTAATTGGAAAAAAAATCAATTGAGCACCAACTGAGTTGAAGATTCCTGGATGTAAATTATGACAAAAAGCCAAATCATACCACTTCCAAACACCAGAATCTTGCCATTCAAAAACAGAGACACATGCATGGGAAAATTCCATGTAGAATTGTATACGTACAAACAATATACATCAGCACAAATGCAAAGACAAACAAAAGGTGATTAAGGGACTGCCTTTAATCAGGGAAATCTAAACTACGGTGATATGCCACGCAAAATGGCATCCATGAGGAAGATGAGCCTAAGTGGTGCAGCTTAGGGGGGAAGTCATGTGTTCTTTCTCTTCCATCATGTTACTCAATGTCTGGATTTTAATCTCAGAAGGAAATAATTGTTTGTGACTGCCCAAGTAGAAACTGATAAACATTTAAGAGCAGCTTTTGTAGATAACGAGACAAATGCTTTAAAGAAACCAATACCTTATTCCTTTAAAGCTTCTCAATATAGTATTAGGGCTCCTTTATTCACAGATTTGTCGAGGCAGTTTTAAATAAATATATATTTGTATGTGTGTGCACTCACACAATAGTATTACAAAGTTCACACATTTGACTCACACATATTATCCTATGTATCAGTGATGATATTCAACCGCTCTTATAAAGTGTAATGGGAATTTTCCAGCTAACTTACAAATTTAATTTTTAAAAGTTTGAAGAAAGTAAGAAGGAAAAGGGAAGGAGGGAAGGAAGGAAGGAAGGAAGGAAGGAAGGAAGGAAGGAAGGAAGGAAGGAAGGAAGGAAGGAAAGAAGGAAGGAAGGAAGGAAGGAGAGGGAAGGAAGACAGGAAAATGGAAACACGCTTATGCAGAGTTGGATCAGTGCCCTCAATGATCGGCTTACTGACTACACCATATGTTAACCACTTTACTTAAGATGTTTGAGGCACAGAATTCATTAGAGATAAAGTCGACAAGATAATTACAGGAAAATGAAATCAATTGAATACTGAGTTTTAAGTCCCATTAATCCTTTAAAATGTCCAGCTGCTATGGGATAAACTCATGTAGTGGTTACCACCTTGTATGAGAAATAAGTTGACTTTTATCATAACAGACATTGTTTATAAGAAGAAAATTTTCTTCATTATTATAAGTATATGGAAAATACATTAACTCCAAATAGTTTTTGAATTGCAAAAGACTAAAATTCTTGGCTAACCTTGAAATTAAATAAAAATTATATATATATATATATATATATAACATTTATATTTGTAGAATTAAACCAAAATGGAGTTATTATGTCAAGGACAAAATGGAGATGATCAATGTAAGCTCATAAAGGAAAGTTAACCTAATGTTACAGGAATTTACAGCTCTTCTCAGAAATAAGTAGAGGCCACCAGCCAATCTTTTATCTCCTAACAATCCCTTGGTCTGTGAGCAACTCGGAACTCATTGCATCCATAACCTTGAGCTTCCCCACTTGTAGGTTGAAAGCCTTGCAATAAACTTAATTTCTGCTTTGTTTTATTCAGTAGGCAAAGTTTGGTTTTTGACACATTATATATGCCTAGGTTCCTTGAGGCATTTGGTTGCTTAGCTAGTTTTTGCCTTACCTATGTGGTAGTAATTATAGTTTAGGAACAGAAGTTGAACATTTCTCAACGTTAACACTCATGTCTACCAATGTTAGTGTTGCCACGGGAGTCATTTCCTTCTTCGTTTCCATAAGAAAGGGACAATAATACTTATCTTCCTCACAGGGGTGCTGTAATATTAAATACTAATGCTGGTGATTTCCACAGGCAGAATTTTATTAGGAACCTAACCAAATGATCTTACACATCAAGAAGAAAATCACAGATTTTTCACCTTGCAAATTTTGAAACTACATTCTCTTCTTACACATTGTGATTGTCAATACTCTCCCACAATTTTAGAGCTTTTCTTCAAACTTTTAAAAAAATCAGTATATGTCAAAAAAAGATAACATCCCTTACAATAAAAAGGGGTGAAAATAGTATTCTCTGGTTGAAAGGAGCCTTATGCATACTTGTGTTGGATTCTTCAATCTTCAAAGGAGGTCGTTCATATAAATTCAGTAAAGACAGTAATGTGTGAATCTGATACTACCCTGACCCCTATCCACCTTTGAAGGCAACTCTAACGTCTCAAACAGTAAAATTCAGGCCAAAAGCTACTTCTCTTGCTGCCAAACAGATAGATAGCCTATGTCTGAACTCAATTTACAAAACGGGGACATCACTATATGTTAGCCACTTTAATAGATTCAACTTCATTTTCAGAATATACATCTACCTTCAGCAGAGAGTAAAGCAATTCAAGACTAAGAGAAAAAAAAAGTGCTGACGGGCCAATAAGACAAAGAAAAGAAAGCGTCAATTAACCTACATTGATAGACACTTAAAAAAAAAAAAAAAGAATAGCGAATCAATCTACTCATCTTCAAAACGGTTTCTGTGGTACTATTTCTCCTCTTCTAAATTTCTAGATGTGGTAGACATATTCATGCATAGGATGTTGTAAAAAGCTGTCAGTGGTTCTGATATAGTCACCCCAAGGTCTAATCCTATTATATTAGATGAAAAAAATACAAGGATGCTCACAAGACCAGCCCTTCTTAAGAGACATCAAGAAATACATAAAGTACTTTAGGGGCTTGGCCCCTAAGTGTTGCTAGAACAGTAACAGGCTGCAAACAATCTATGTATCTAGAGATGGCAGTAAACAGGATTGCTTTCAGTTTATGAGCTGTTAAGCCTGTTTCATAAAGTAGTTCATGGTGACTGACAGTTAAAACATTGGGTCATTCACTAGTTCCTGTGTTATGTGCCAAGTGGCACAAGGCCACGAAAAATGATGGTACTAGGAGAAAAATCTTACAACAAATGCCCTTCTTGTGAAGCCACCTATAGGGAAGATGAACAAAAGGTGTGAAAGTAGTTTAAAGCTATAAACGTCTCCAAAAGCAAAGTCTCAGACTGCTGCAACCAAAGTAAATAACCACATATAAGAAACAATTTCCAGTGAGAACCCAACATTGTCAATATTATAGTATTATTTAGGGCAGTGTGGGTGGGCTGTTGGACAAGAAGTTGGAACCAACTTCATCTGGAATAACCCACGCTCAGAATTGCAACAGTCTAAATCAATGATCTCGGTTAATGTTTAAAAGATTAATTCTGTGCTTTGGTAAGTTTGTACCAAATATACTATGTTTTAAGACAACAAATAGTTCTCTATGTGATCTACGTCACAAGCACATACAGTCTGAACTTCTGGGTCCAGACTGTTGATTGAGCATGGAGCACACACTGTAATTCCCCTTACTACCCAAAACTAATTATAATATTTGATAACATAAATAAATTAAGTAAAGGAAATACATTTCCAGGTGCCAGAATCTGAGAGAGAATTCACAGAAGTAACAAGGTAATCTGATTAGCCATGGAGTGTTAGGACTAGGTAGAGATGCAGCGTTTCAGGTGTCCTGAGAAAAAGCCAAAATTACAGAGAAGAATTACAGAGAAGAAGCCAAAATTACAAAGAAGCCAAAACCACAGGCCCCTTGCACGTCAGGGCAGCAGGACTGCGGTACATATGGATGCTTGAAAACTTGGGCAGGAAGTCACTGTTGGAATAAGCCACTAACTTTGACTATGTAGAGAGAAACCCACAAACCAGAAACCCTAGTCTTCATTTTAAGGGTGCTGAGCTTGAATTCATGGTATCTATCCAATAAAAACCTGCTTAAAAGCAAAATAAGCCTACAGAGCCCAAGGAGAAGCAACAAGCAAAACACTATTCAGAAAGGCCTCTAAGGCCTTTCACAGGATGAAAAACCTTCCATTTTCAGAGATTCACAAAGAAGATAAACTCACAGAAAGCAATTACAGAACATATGAGGAATGCCATTTCCAAAGAGGAGAATCTTTACCTGAAGAGATGGTTTAATAGATGCATCTGAACTTTAAAATAATTATAGTAATCCTCAAATAGATAGAGTGAGAAATAACCTTCATGTACCCGGCACAGAAAGTTGTACAAAAAAAGTAAGGATATAGAAAAAAAAAAAAAAAAAACAAGCAAGAGTTCTAGTAAATAAAAACATAGCTAGTGATATTAAAAAAAAATCAATAAATATGCTCTATTAGTGATTGAGACACAGTTAAATAAAGGATTAGCAAATCAGGAGAAAGAACTGAAGCTATCTTCCAGAATTCAGCTCACAGAGGTAAAGAGACACGGGAATATGAGACAAGAAATAGGAAATATGGAAATAGCATGGAAGCTCCAGAATCCATCTAAATGGCATAGCAGAGAGGCAACCTTTAAAGAAATATTGGCAGAGAAATAACTAGCAATGAAGAAAACCACAAACTTTCCGATTGAAAAGGTACATCAAGTAGTAAGATCAGTAAGAAAAAATCATATGCAGGAACATTATAACAAAACTGAAGAACTCAAACGTAAGGAGAAAATTCTAAAAGCCATTCGATAATATATAGCATGTACAAAATCATGGTAATTAATTGATACAATTTCTTCATCAGGGGTCCTCAAACCTCCTCCCCCACAAGGTCCATAATTCACTAGGAAGACTCACAGCACTTACCATATAGTCATACTCATGGTTATGATTTATTACATCAAAAGATGAGAAGCAAAATGAGAAAGGCAATGGGAAGACCATATGAGAAAAAGTCCACAGGAAACCAGGAGCAAGCTTCTAAAAGTCCTGCCCCACTGGAGTCGCACGGGATGCACTTAATTCCTCCTTAATGCAAGCTGTGATAACATGCATGAAATGTCATCTACCAGGTAAGCCCATTAGAGGCTCAGTGCCCAGGATTTGGGTGGCAGTTAGTCATGTAGGCAACCTCTGCCTAGCATGTACCAAAATTCCAGATTCCCAGAATTAGAGCAAGTATTCAGCATAAAGTACGTTGCTTGTACGAACAGTTAAGGTACATCGAACCATTCTTATTAGGAGATGGTGGAAACTCTCCAAATCCAAGTTTCCAGAGACCAGCTACATTAATCTTGCAAGCAGGCCTTTCTAAGGATAGAAGTCTCAGACCGGCTATGCTCTTTTCTGTACTCCTTACGAGCAGAAACAGATACTAAAGACAATGGAGAGTAATTCTGTTCCACTGTTTGTCTTCAGACTTTAAACAGTTATGCAAATGATTGCTGACAGAAGTTATAAAGGATAAAATGAGAGCATATTATTACCTCTTTTCAGAAATCATTCTTTTATTCTTTTACACACTCTATATTGATCTCTTTCATGTTCATGTCTTTAGTTAGCAACTCCATGCTGATAAATCCCCAAACTGGTGTCTCCAAATCAGATGTCTTTAATGAGTTCTAGGCCAGGATCTTCAATGTGCATTGAAAATGTCTACATAAACATCCCAAAGAGCACCTCACACTCAAAAAGCCCCTAAATTTTTACTCTTGTGATTTAAAAGCAAAACTTTTTTCCTTTATTTCATATCTACCAATGTCACCAATCACACAATCTGGAAATTTCATGGGAAATTCGAGTAAAATCTATCAGAAAAAAGTTCCTGGAAGTATAACTGTGTTTTGCAAACTGGTTAGGTCTTAGTTAGCAAGGTCTCAGTGTACAAGTACACAAAAGTTAATCATATTCCTATATATCAATAATGAACATTTAGAATTTGAAATAAAACAATACCATATATAATGACACCAAAAAATTAAGCACCAGTCAAATATGTGCAGGATCTGTACCCACTTTCAAGATTTATTAAAAATGACATAATATTTAAAAAGGAGAGAAAAATACATCAGTGGAACAGACAGCTCAGATATAAATAGACCCACACTGACATTTAACTGATATTTGAAAAAGTACAAAAGTAGTACAACGGAGAGCAAAAGTTTTGTCTCTTGAACAGATGGTGCTGAAACAATTAAGTCTCCAAAAATAAAATATAATAAACTGATGCATCCTCACAACTCATTCAAAATTCCACTCAGTATAAAACTGTGAAATTTCTAAAAGAACACATTGGAGAGAATCTGCATGATCTTGGACTGTGTTACGGATTTTCAGATTAAAAAATAATCATGACCCATGAAAATAATTGATATATTAGACATTATCATATTAGAAACCCACACTCTATTAAAAGAATAAAAAGACAAGCCCTAGATGGGAAAAAATATTTTTAAATAACATATAATAAAAGATTTATATCCATAATATACAAAGAATTCCTGAAGCTCAATAATAATTAAACAAACACCCAATTAAAATGCTGGGCAAAAAATTTGAACAGAAACACATACTCATATAGTGTGAGAAGCTCTGTGGACTCTGAAACAAGCATACCTTGTGAAAATTATTTAGAGAAACAATCATGTAATGTCTCTGGAAATTGTTCTAGGGGCATACAGCAAATGAATAAATGTTTACGCAAGCAAATCTACTCAAGCTTGGTTAAGAACAGAGTCTATGGTATTTGAACCATGTCTCACTTCCTCCACTTTGGGAATGTTCATCTATGGATGCAGGGGTCCCCTCCCCCAGGTCCCAGTCAAGAACCAAAATGTCACCTGAGGAGGTACAGGCCACAGGTATTTCTTATCCACCTCAGCTACACGTTGCAGAGGCTAAACTCAGGATGGGTGCAGCCAAGAGGTGAGGAGTTCCCTTCTTCCATCCAGGTTACACTTGTAGAGTGACAGCTTACCTCAGGCATGAGAGGCCAGAACACTAGGGACCTGAACACCATCATCCCAGTTCACTCATAGGATGAAGAATCCACACAGGGAGAGGTAAACCAAGAGAACCAGAGGCTACTGCCTCAGCCTAGAAAGTTGGTCACAAAATAGGGGTGTCACACCAAGAGAAACCTGCCTCCGTCCTTGCCACCCAGAGTGGTGGTTCTGAGATTTTGTCCTGGGGGAGAAGGAGGCCATAAAAACAAAGCTCCAAAGCTCTCCTCTAAGGAATTGACCTTATTTAAAATAAAGTGTGGGAAAATTCAAACCTTTAAAAAGCAATGAATATTTTGGTGGTAAGCAATTAAGAGGAGGCTGTAGCTTCTTGAGAGCAACAAGCTAAACCACAGGCCCATTAACTTACAGAAAGGAGTAAAGAAAGAGACAGCTAAGCAGAGTCCTCCTGAAGTCAGAACAGACCTCAGACTGGCTTCAAAGACTAATCCTGAAAATATTTGGATCAAATTATGGAACAACGGATATCCCAGGATGTAGCTGAAAACAATAGAGAAATCACCTGCAATTAATGAAGGTTAATAGCTGGATAAAATACTAACAAAGGCAACAGTTCAACTGAGTGATTAGGGAAAGAAACAGTTGAGAGAGTCCTGCTAAGTCACTGTCATCCCAGGTGAATATGCACATGCCTAAGGAGTGACATTGGAGGCTTCATAATGTGAGAGAAATAGCACTAAACTACTATGACCCATTACAAAAGAATGACAATGGACCCCTACTTCACATTATATAGAAAAATAACTTCACCCAGCAATTGCACCACTAGATATTTACCCAAAGGATACAAAAACACTGATTTGAAGGGATACATACATCCCGATATTTATAGCAGTATTATCAGCAATAGCCAAATTATGGAAAGAGCTCAAGTGTCCATCGTTGACAGATGAATGAAGAAGATGTGGTATATAATGAAATATACATATAATGAAATATTACTCAGCCATCAAAAAGAATGAAATCTTGCCATTTGCAATGACATGGATGGATCTAGAGTGTATCATGCTAAGCGAAATAGAGAAAGACAAATACTGTATGATTTCACTCATGTGGAATTTAAAAAACAAAACAGATGAACATAGGAGAACAGGGAAAAAAGATAGAGAGGGAAGCAAACCATAAGAAAGACTCTTAACTAGAGAGAACCAACTGAGGGTTGATGGAGGGAGTGGGCCAGGGGATGGGCTAAATGGGTGATGGGGATTAAAAAGGGCACTTGTTGGGATGAGCACCGGGTGTTATATGTAAGTGATGAATCACTAAATTCTCTACCTGAAACCAATTTTACCATATATGTTAACCAACTAGAATTTAAATAAAAACTTGAAATAAAAAAAACTTCAAATGGATCATAGACATAAATGCAAAATTATAAAATATGTAGTAGCAAGCATAAGGTTTAAATTATCATGACCTTGGTGTAAGCAATGGCTTCTTAATATGATACCACAAGGACAAACAACCAAAGTAAAAAAGACAAACTGAAATTCATCAAAATTTAAAACTTTTTTGCTTCAATGGACACCATGAAGAAAGTGAAAAGGCAGCCCACAGAATAGGAAAAAATATTTGCAGATCATATATCTAATAAGGGATTTATATAAAAAATAAATCAAGAACATTTACAATTCAATAATAAAAAGACAAATAGCCCAAAGTTAAAAATGTACAAAGGACCTAGATAGACATTTATCCAAAGAAGATATGTCATTGGCCAATAGGGCACATGAAAGGATGCTTAAAACATCATTTGCCATCTGGAAAATGTTAATCAATATAATGGAATGTTATTTGACAATAAAAGGAATGCATTACTGATAATGTGCTACAGCATAGAAGAACCTTAAAAGAATTATACTAAGTGAAAGAAACCAATCACAAAAACCACATATTATATGATTTCATTTATATGAAATGTCCAGAATTAGGCAAAAATATAGAGACAAAAAATAAGTTAGAGGTTATCTAGGGCTGGAAGTTTAGTAGAAACGGTGGGGAAGGGTGAGTGCTAGAGGGTATGGAATTTCTGGCATGATGACACTGTTCTAAAATTGATTGTGTAGTTAGTTTTGTAATTCTGGGGATATACCAAAAGAAAAAAAATTGAACTGTGCATCTTAAATGGGTGAATTTTATGGTATATGAATTACATTTCCATAAAGCTTTTACCTCACCAAAAAAAAAAAAGATTTGAACAGATGTATTGCCAAAGCTACATGGCAGAAGAAAAATGTTCAGTATAATTTGTCATTTAAAAAATGCAAACTAAAACTATAATGAAATACCCACTAGAATTGCAAACAAACAGAAACAAACAATACCAAATCTTTGCAAGGATGCAAAAAAACAGGAATTTTCATTCATTACTGATGGGAATGTAACATGGTATGGCCACATTAGATGATAGTGTGGCAATTTTTTATAAAGTTAACCATGATATCCAGCATTTACCATATGGCCCAGCCCTATACTGTCTACGCTTGTAGATAATTATCCAAGTGAATGGAAACCTAGGTTCAAACAAAAATCTGTATGTGAGTGTTTATAGTAACTTACTCATAATCAACAAAAACTTGATGCTCTGGTATGAACGTTTATGTCCCCCTCAAAATTCATATTTTGAAATCCTAATGCCCATTGTGATTCTATTAGGAGTGGGGCCTTGGGCGCCTGGTGGCTCAGTCAGTTAAGCTTCTGCTTTTGGCTCAGGTCATGATCTCAGGGTCCTGGGATCAAGCCCCACATCGGGCTCCCTGCTCAGCGGGGAGTCTGCTTCTCTCTCCCTCTACCCCTCCCCCTGCTTGTGCGCTCGCTCTCTCTCTATCTCTGTCTCTCTCTCAAATAAGTAAATAAATAATTTTAAAAAAAGAAGTGGGGCCTTTGCAAATGATCAGGTTATGAGAGTGGAGCCTTCATGAATAAAATTAGTGCCCTTATAAAAGAGAGCCTAGAAAGACCCCTCATCCCTTCCACCATCTGAATATATATATAACAAGAAGTTTGTGGCCTGGAAGAGAGCCGTTACCTAACCATGCTGGCTTCCTGATTCCAGACTTCCAGCCTCCAGAGCTGTAACAAATAAATTCTATTGTTTATAAACCACCTAGTCTGTGGTACTTTGTTACAGCAGCCTGAATGTACTAAGTCATTGGACATAAGAAAAATATGCTTCAATATGTGACTGGGTAAATAAACCGTGGTATGTTGATATTCAGCAATAATTGGGGGAAGAAAAAAAAGGAATAAGCTACGGAGTCCTGCAACAACATAGATGAATCTTCAATGCATTGTTCTAAATGAAGCCAAGCCCACAAGGTTGCATGCTGTATAACTCCACTTATACAATATTATAAAAAAAAAGATAAAATTATAAAGATGGAAAAAGATTAGCTGTTGCCAGACGTAAGGGTCAAGGAGGTGTTGAATACAAAAGGATCTTATTTTATAATTTTTAGTGCCATGGGCTAAAGGAGAACACATGACTATGCATTTGTCAAAACCCACAGAACTATGATCTTTACTATATACAAGTTTAAATAAAATAAACCAGGATTTTGAGTGGATCCCTACACCAAATGAGACTAACTGTATTATAATTTATGAAATAACCCCAGTGAAGAAGGTGGAGAAAAAGGGACATGACTTAAGTAGCTTTCAGAAAGTGGTGTTTGAAGAGAAACTGTAAGTATGAAGACAAAAAAGAGCTTTACATGAACACTACACTCTAATTAGAAAATTTGAACTTCACAGAAGTATGGTTAGCAATTCTAAAATTAATTTACATATGTAGTAGGGTTGAGCAAATATGTAAATAAATTGTATATAATGTGAGCCAGGTTTCTCACTGTCCGAGAAAGACATTATAAATAAACCAGAGATAAGGTTAGCTTGAAACCTGAAGTTCTAGGATAGAGTCAGTGATATCAACACAAACATATATTCATTTTTTAATATATAGAGATAGCTAGAAAAAAAAAAGCATATAGGTATTTGTGTACACAAAAGTTAGCATATTGTTCCTAACTCTATATCTTGACAGGGCCTGAAAGTAATAACACCCAGTAGCCATGAGAACCCAGATCTTGGTTTCTACATCCTATTCTCCAATAAAAGGTAACGAGGGTTCCTGAGAGAAATGGCTGATTATAAGGCTGTGGCAATGAAAATACAAAATGAGCCTCTAGTTTCTTGTAAGCAAGTGTCAGAAAGAAAGGAAGCGGTCTTCAAAGAAAAAAAAAACCCACATTTAGCATCATCATACTTAAAATATGTATCTGTTATCCAAAAACTTCCCTACCCAACCCTCCCACTCTTGTGTTGAATTTTAGTAGTAGGCCTGCAAGCAAAAGAGAGGCTACATTACCTCTTCTCAGAAGAGCCATCATTAGAAATGCATCCTCTTGTTTTCTTCTCTTTAGGGATGCCAACTTTAAATCAGTTTCAGCTTTCAAAGCTAAATGAAATCTCACTTCCCAAAGCAATATCACCATCCGTGAATGAATCTTAAACAAAATCGATATAATATTCTGGGACATTATTTTCCTCAGAAATTGAATGATACATGATGTAAACCAGTCACTCTTTAGTTAATATACATGAATTTCATTTATTCTTAAAGCTAAAAGAGAACTCTGATGGTGAAGCAGCAGTTTTATTTTGCTTTCCTGATGGTTTTATCTGAGATATGATCAATTATCTATCTTCTGTGTTTGTGTTGTTGAATCTGTCTCAGTTCATAAGTTGTTTATCATCGATGTGAGCTCTAAGTCCTGGTTCTAGTCTCAGCTAAGCCAAGAGCTAGCTGTTCAGCCTTATACAAGTCATTAACTGCTGGGAATCAGAGGTCTCCCCTGTAAAATTAGGGGAGCAGAATATATTTCCAATAGCCCTAAGATCTAAAAGGTTGTTTTTATTATTATTATTGTATGAGTTAGGACTGATAAATTAGTCAGATCTTTAAATGAAAGTAAATCTGTCTTCTACTTTGGGCCTGTCATTATAATACTGACTATACCTTGTCGTTTTCAGCCCAGGGTTTTTATTTCAAGATTCTCTTAAGGTAATTAACTGTTTAATTGGTGAAGAGCACGTATAATTCACTAGCTCAAAGTTTACCAAAAGGCATCAGAAGCAGCTTCCTTAGTACATCCACTATCCCTCTAACATCATCACAGGATTAGCCTCTTCTAGTTGTTTATTCACAGTATTGTGACTATTCGTTTCTCCTTATTACTCTAAGTTCCATTTATAACTGGCATATGTATGTGATATTATCCATCAATCAAACATGATCTAATCAAGAATAGATGTACTTTAAATGTGGGATGAGAGAGGGATAAAATATTATGGATGTTGGATCAGAAAGACCATGGACCTGCATGGACTCCTAATCAATCCTCATTCTAAATAGTTTTGTTTCCTTGTAGTTATATTACTTTATTTCTGGGCCTAAAACTCTTTACCTCTAAAATTTTTAATAACCTCTTTTTTGAAAGAGTGCTAAAACTTTTAAATGAAATAAAATTTGTAAAATGTATAATGTTTTGAACATAGTCGGTGTTTATCAGGTGGTCACAAAACAATTATTTTTAATGAATTTGCTAAATTCTATGAGACTTTTTGATTCATGATCTTCCAGATGTCTGATTCATATAAAACCTGGTGATACCAATGAAATGTCAGAGATATCATCTTTAATACTACTTTATAGTCACATCCTATAATTACTCACTAGTCTTGCTGAAGATATACTGCTTTCTAGATTATAAAGTACCTAACTCAAAAATAAAAATTTGTCCTCTCACTGAAGAAAATACATGAACCAGCTATTTTTAAACATTGGATAAGAGGAAATTAAAGACTATGATCCCAGAAAAAAGGGAAACAAATGAAAGTACCTCTATAATTGTTCAAACATTATGCTTTAGACATGGTGCAGGGAGGGAAAACCCAAGCAGAATACAGCAATCTCATTAAGTTGAGAAGACAGATTGTATTTGGGAAGCCAGAAGAACCTGCAATTTTTAGGGCAAGAGTACTGGAGAAGAGGGAGTTATTCAGAGGAAGAGCTCCAGAAATCTGTGTGGGGTTCCTCATAAGACTTTGGCTGAATACTAAGATGCTCATGCATAAGGTAAGAATCCAAGAGGACTCACAAAGAAGATCTACTAGGGAAACTTGGAGTTACAAGCTGAATAATTTCCAGAGATTGCACACAAGACTGGAAAACTTTCAACCAGCAAAAGTGAAGAGACCTTGTTAAACACTCAGGACATTCACTGTAGACCTCAGAAGCGTTACACCATAGTTGTAGGACTAGAATGGCCCTAGAGTAAAGACTATTCCAGACTTCTAAAGAAACTTAAAAAAAAGATTCAACAGAATCAAGCTAATCTGAAGTAGTATAACTAACTGCCAAAACCAAAGTAAATACACATTAAAGTATCTCAACAAGGTAAGTGCCAATGCCCAACATCTAATTAAAAATTACTAGATATGCAAAGAAGCAGTAAAATATTCACCTGAAATGGGGTAGGAAGTAAAGAAACAGATGCATAACAATGTTATGTAACTTTAAAGGAAATGATGAACATAAGTGGAGATATGGAAGCTATACAAAAGCAAATGGAATTTCTAGAACTTAAAATATATGAAATGAAAATTTACTGCATGAAATAAACAGATTAAACACCACAAAATAATAGACCCAGGAACTGGAAGTCATAATGATAGAAATCAGCTGACTGAGACACAGGAAGAAAATGCAAAAGACCAAAAAATATAAATAGAGTCATAGCAAGTTATGAAACCAAACCAAATGTACTATCATACGTACAATTAGAATTCCAGAAAGAGGGTGGTAGAAAAATACTTGAAGTAATAAGACAAAATGTTTCAAATTTGATGAGAACGATAAACCTACAGATTGAAGAGGCAAATTTGGAGGCAACAAAACACATCATAATAAATTGCTGATAACCAGGTATAAAGAGAAAATCATAAAAGCATCCAGAAGAAAAGGACACATTCTATACAAGACATTGAATAATTATAATTGAATTATTTCCTGAAACAATGAAAATGAGAAGATAATAAAATGGCATTTTCAAGTCTTAAAAGAAAAAAACGTCAAAAAGTACATTATTTCATTTGTATAAAATTCTCGAAAAAACAAATCTAATGTATATTGATAGCAAACGGATAGGTGGTCAATGGGGGACCTAGTGGGAGGTGGTTTAGACTGGAAAGGAACACAGGGGAGCATTTTAGAGTGGTGGAAATGTTACATATCTTGATTTTGTTTATGCATACTTCTGTCAAAACACAACAAATTATAATTTTAATAATTTACCTTATTAGCTAGATAGATAAATAGCAATAAAGTTAATTTAAAAGCAAAACCAATTCAAAAATGCTTGGAGAAAGAACTCACTGGATATAAACAATGTGCTCATAATATTATATACAAACCAAATTAAACTAAATATTCTAAGTGGGCAAAGGAGATTACTGATTAAACAATCATTGAACAAAACAAAGGCATATTTTAAAAGTTGCATCGTGCTATGTAAAAAAAATCAATGCACAGGAGTATTCCAGAAGGGCAGAGTAAGGAGCTTAGCACATACTTTCCCCAGCAAAACAATAATTTAACTGGTAAAAACATATAAACAAACATTTAGTCTCTGAAAAGTCCACAGGGCATATAGTGATGGAGAAACATTCATTTAGGAAAATCTATTAAATCTCAGTAAGAACATCCAGAGTCTGTAACATCTGAGCTGTGACTCATTTCCTTACCCCCACCCACAACACCACGGATGGAAACTCTTCCTTGACATTCTATTCTGGGCAGGTTTGACCAAGAAGATGGGAGCTTGCTTTCCCCCAAGCTCCTAGGCCACGGTTATAGTTTTACCCCAGAAGGAATGGCTGTCTGTGTTTGTCTTATTTTTCAGCTCTGGGTTGCACAAGCTCTATTTCAGGTGGATCTAACTGAGAGAACCAGGCTCCCTTCCTCCATCCAGCCTTCACTCATAGGGCAGAAGCTTTACCCCACGTGCAGTAATCTGAAAATAGGGGAACCTGTACCACCTCTCCTCAGTTCACTCTTATAGCAGAGGTTCTTTCTTCTTATGGCCTGCCTGAACCTTAAGCAAAAACCCTGTACCACGGCATCAGAACTGGGTATAAGGACTCATTTTTTTTTTCTTTTTTGAGTGACATCCCAGCTCTGAGTGAGCCCTGAGGGAAAGTTTCAGCTGTTGGGCCCACTTAAGCTGGCACGTCACTCAAGGGAAAAAAAAAATGGTCCTTATACCCAGTTCTGATGCCGTGGTACAGGGTTTTTGCTTAAGGTTCAGGCAGGCCATAAGAAGAAAGAGTTCTGCAGTTCTGCCAAAAGACACTAACTTTATACAAAATGCAGTAGAGAAGTCTATGGCTAAAGGCATTGTTGAAAACAATGGAGATCTTTCTGGAGAGCAATTAAGAGCAGACTGGTAGCTCCATGATACAAGCTAAAAGACAGAGCAGCCAGACGTTTAATAGTAAGAACTAGAAAAAGAGAAATCTGAGAAGAATTTTCCTGAGATCACAATCAGCTGTGAGAGGCTGGGAAGGCTGCACCCATGCACTAGGGTGCACGCACTCATAAGCAATCGGAGAAGGATGTGGGGCAGATCTGAAAGCATTCCCAAGCTGTGCGGGCGTGTGTACACACACACACACACACACATCAGAGGCTCACTGGCACACAGGGGCTTAAGAACAACCTTTGACCAACACTGACTAAACAATAAGCTACTTTGACCCAGAATGATTCCTGAAAAATTGGTATTAAAAATAAAATCACACTCATCCCTAGCATTCTGGAAGACTGTGTACATGCCCAAGGCTATATACACTCTCAGAAGAAATAAGAGAGGGAACCTCCATGCTATTAATTGCAAGATGAACGTGGGACGTAAGAACCTAAACTTCTTGAACTGTGGTGATAGCAGCCTTTAAGCCACATACACATTAAGAGTAAGCAGTAAAAATCTAATTCGCTACCTGGAATTAAGCACAATCTTTGATTAATAAGTGGCTATTGCAATCCAGGGAAGACCCCCTAGGTAGCCAGGATAAAAGAGAAGAGGGGTGGGAAATATGAGCAGGAATTTCAGACACTACGCACTATAGAAAAATAAAAACAAGGAGAAAAATATGAGTAGAGCCATCAGAGAGTGTACATGGCAGAGAAAATACACTGTAAAATTAGATCAGCCAAGCCACTAAACAAACAAATGAATGGCCAAGCAAATAATAATAACAACCTCTGGGTAGGAGATCAATATCCAGAGTTTCTACAATATATTATCAGACACAGCCAGTTTCATAAATGACAACAAAAAATTGTGAGACGTGCATACAAACAAGAAAGTGTGATACATACACGGAGCAATGGAAGGGACACAGATAACAGACATGTTAGACAAAAACTTCAAAGCAGCCATTATAAATATGTTCAAAGGACTTAAGAAAACCAACCTAAAAGAAGAGAAATACAACGTCTCAGCAAATAGAGCATATCAATGAAGAGGTAGACATTAAAATAAAAAGCTCTGATTGGAAACTCTAAAGTTGAAAGTATAATAAGCAAAATTAAAAATTTACTACAGGACCCACCAGAAGGCATGAGCTGGCCAGAGAAAGAATTTGAAAACTCGAGGATAGATTAATAGAAATTGTACAATCTGAAGAAGAAAGAGAAGAATAATGACTAAAAATAAACAGGATCTCAGAATATGTGGGACACCGTAATTGCATAAACAAACATGTAATGGGAAACCAGAAAGAAAGGAGAAAAATGAACAGAAAAAAGGTATTTAAAGAAATGATGGCTGAATACCCAACTTTTACATCAACATGGATGGGACTGGAGGTGATTATGCTAAGTGAAATAAGTCAAGCAGAGAAAGCCAATTATCATATAGTTTCACTTATTTGTGGAACATAAGGAATAGCATGGAGGACATTAGGAGAAGGAAGAGAAAAATGAAGGGGGGAAATCAGAGGGGGAGGAGAGCCAAGAGAGACTATGGACTCCGAGAAACAAACTGAGGGTTTTAGAGGGGAGGGGGTGGGGGGATGGGTTAGCCTGGTGATGGGTATTAAGGAGGGCACGTACTGCATGGAGCACTGGGTGTTATACGCAAACAATGAATCATGGATCACTACATTAAAAAAGAAAAGAAAAGAAAAGAAATGATGGCTGAAAACTTCCCCAAATGTAATGAAGTATATATCTACACATTCAATAAGCTCAACAAATCTGAGCAGAATAAACATTTAGAGATACGCACCCAGACACACTGTTGCCAAACTGTTGGATGAAAAAGATGGGAAGACCTTGAAAGCAGCAAGAGGAAAAGGGCTCATTAAATACAAGGATACCTCAATAAGGTTAAGAGATAACTTTTAATCAGAAACAATGAAGCCATAAAGTAATGATATATTTGAAGTGGGTAAAGTTAATAATTGTCAAACAAGATTCTTATATTCAGCAAAGCTATCTTTTAAAAATAAAGGTAAGTCAGAGAAAGACAGATACCATATGACTTCATGGAATTTAAGAAACAAAACAAATGAACATATAGGAAGGGGAAGAAAGAGAGAGAGAAAAAAAGAAACAAACCATAAGAGACTCTTAAAGAAAGTAGCATCAGATGACATGATCTCATATTTAGACAATTCTAAGGTACCCACTGTAAAACAATTAAAGCTAATGAAGTCATGAAGCAAAGTTTCAGGATGTAATATCAAAACAAAAAAATCAACACAACTTCTAAATATTAACAAATTGAGCAATACAAATATGAAATTAAATATGTAATTCACAATAGTATCAAAAAGCATAACACCATAATATACTGAAAAATAGAATTGCAAGACTTATATACTGAAAATTATAAAATATTTTGAAAGAAATTAAAGGTCTACATAAGTAGAGAGACACTCTCTTATCATGGATTAGAAGACTTAATATTGTTAAAATAGTAATGTTCCCCAAATTGATCAATAGATTTAACACAATCCTAACAAACTCCTAGGTGAATTTTTTTACAGAATTTGAAAAGATAATTTTAAAATTCATATGGAAATGCAAAGAACAAAGAACAGCCAAAATAATGTTGACAAGAATAACAAAGTTGGGGCACTTACACTTCTTGATTTTAAAACTTACTGGGAAGCTACAGCAATCAAGACTGTGCAGTGCTGGCATTAAGGATAGACACACAGACCGATGGGCTAGAACTAAGAATCCAGAAATAAACACCGTAATTTATGGTCAATTGATTTGCAACAAAGATGATAAGACAACTCAAAGGGGAAAAAACAGTCTTGCCAATAAATGGTGCTGAAACAACTAGACGTCCACTTTTTTTTAGATATCAACTTTTAAAAGAAGAGAGTTGGACAAAAAAAAGAATAGATCTGGACACATATCGCACACTATACATGAAAGTTAACTCCAAATATATTATAGACATACATATAAGAGCCAGAGCTATAAAACTTTTAGGAGAAGACATAGGATTCAATACTGATGGAGTGAGCAATGATTTCTTAAATATGAACCAAAAATATAAGCAACTAAAGAAAAAAATAGATAAATGGATTTCATCAAAATTAAACATATTTTTGCTTCAGAAAGAAGCATCAGGAAAATAACTAGACAAACCACAAAATGGCAAAAGACACCTGAAGATCATATATTTGATAAGGGACTTGTATATAAAATAAATTGAGAACTCTTACTACTCAAAAATAAAAGGACAACCCAATTTTTTAAATGGTCAAAAGCTCTGGACAGACATTTATCCAAAGATGTCATAAAAATGACCAATAGGCACAAGAAAAGCTATTCAACATCTCTAGCCAACAAGGAAATGCAAATCAAAACCACAATGAGATACCATTTCACACCTACTAGGGTCACTATAATAAAGAAGATGAACGACAGCCAGAGTTGGCAAGGATAAGGAGAAATTGGAAACCTCATATACTGCTGATAGAAAATATAAAATGATAAAGTCACTTTGGAAAGCAGTTTGGCAGTTCCTCAAAATGTTAAATATTAGTTATCATATGACCCAGCAATTGCACTCCTAGGTATATACCCCCCACCAAAATAAAAACAGATGTCCACACAGGATCATATGCATAAGTGTTCATAATGTTTACAATAACCAAAATTGGAGATGACCCAAATATCTCCAATCAATGAATAAATAAGATATGCTATATCCATACAAAGAAGTATCACTTCACAATAAAAAGGAATGAAATTTGAATACATGCTACAACATGGATAAACCTTCAAAATATTATATTGAGAGAAAGAAGCCTATCACAAAAGGTCACATAAGGCATGATTCCATTTATATGAAATGTTCACATAAGCAGAAAAATTATTAGTGTCTGCCTAGTTTTGATGGGAGGAGGAGATGAAGAGTGACTATTAATGTATACAGGTATCTTTTGAGGAGACAAAAGTGTTCTAAAATTGGATTGTGGGGGTGATTGCACAATCCTGAGAATATAATGAATATACTAAATATTCTAAATATGCTAAAAACTGAATTGTACACTTTAAGTTGGTGGATTGCATGGTATGTGCATTGTATCTCAATAGCTGTTAAAAATAATGTACAAATATATCCTAACTTTTCATCTATTTATACATTACCTCTAAAAGTGGCACCGTGTCAGGATCATCTCTAATATTTGTGAGCCTGGGACAGGAGTAAAAATGTAGTTCCATAAACCATATATCCAAATGTTTAAAAGTTATACATTGAGTGAACAAAACTGTTAGTCACAATACATTCCAAATGTTTAAAAGTTATACATTGAGTGAACAAAACTGTTAGTCACAATACAACAAATATTTCCAATTTCTCCTTATCCTTGCCAACTCTTGCTGTCATTCATCTTCTTTATTATAGTGACCCTAGTAGGTGTGAAATGGTATCTCATTGTGGTTTTGATTTGCATTTCCTTCCTCCTGCCTTAACAAATGTACCACCAAAATGACAAGTATATTTAAAAATATATAAAACAATGATTTTGCATACTGAAAGTGAATAAAATATGAAAGATGACATATTTAAAGTATTATTAAATTTCTCTGGATTTTCTAATGGAGCAACAATGTTTGCATGAGTAATAAAATGATTGCATATACAACTCATAAATTTTTGTATGTTGACACCATAAAATGTACTTGCCTTCATTCCTACAAAATTACCAATTACGTGGTTATAAATAAGATACTCACATCATTTGTGTTCTAGTTACAATAATGGTTTAAAGAATTAAAAATAAAATGCAATAATATTAAAATGTACAGAATTTGAATTCATTTTTGTCAAAAACTATAAAGTATATATTATTTTTGTTTTCAAAAATCATTATTTTTCTTCTAAAATGTACAAAGTATTTAAAATAAAAGGCAGAAGTCAAGCTGTTATTTACTTTATAATTTTATTTTTAAATTATATAAATAAAACTGAAATTTTAAGCCATATTTTGAAAATTTACTAAAAATTTACTAAGTATATTTTAAATAAAATTCTTTGAAATTCTAGCATCCAATACCTATTTAGTGGTCAAAGTGAAGTCACTTAGGGTTACAGGTGCATTGCACAAGGGCTGACTCCAAATTTCAAGTGACAGAGCTCTTGTTATATTCATGAACAAAGTTGTGTGTCCATGTTATATTGATCCCACTAAAGAATACCCCTCTTGCCTGTGTCTAAGGGCAATACAAAATAATTATATTTATGGGTCATTGTATTAGTCTTCAATAGCTGCTGTAACAAATGATCATAAACACGATAGCTAAAGGCAGCACAAATTAGAGCTGTATAACTGAGAAGTCTCAGACTGACTGATATCACTGGGCTAAAATCAAGGTGTTGCCAGAGCAACGTTCCTCCTGGAGGCCCTAGGAGGAAAACCTTTTCCTTGCTTTTTCTACTTTCTAGAGACTGCCCGAATTTCTCGGCCCTTGGCCCACCTTCCTGCATCTCCACAATAAGCGGCACAGCATCTCTCTAACCCTGCTTCTGTCATTACACTTTTCTCTGATCTTCACTGCTTCTCTCTTTCATTTTTAAGGAGTCCCATGACATTGTTAACCTCATAAACCGGGATAATCTCCCTATCTTAAGGTCAACTGATTAGTACCTTAATTCCATCTGCAACTTAATTCTCACTTTCCATTTAACCTAATAAATTCACAGATTCCAGTGTTTAGGGTGTGGACTTAACTGGTGGAGCCATTATTCTGTCTACCACCGACAGGGTAAGCTAAATTATGCTGTGATAACAAATGAACGAAAATTCCAAAATTTTAGTGACTTATAATAACAAAAATGTATTTCCTAGTTGTGCTGCATGTCCCTCTCGAGTCCGCAGGGAGTCTTTGCTCACTGTATTTCTAAGAGACCCAGGCTGACAGAGCGGCCGCCATCTTGAACATAGCTAATTGACAGACAGAATAAAGAACTCTCGTGGACCACTCACTAGCAATTCAGTGCTTGGTCCAAAAAGCAACATACGTCACATCTGCTCAGAACTCACTGTTCAGAACTTGTCTCTTGAGTCCACCCAACCTCGGGGCATTCAGCCAAGATAATCTCATTTTGTGCCTTAACAGGGAAAATCTGTAAGCATTTGGGGAACAACATTAGGAACCATCATCTATTTGTTACGTATGCAAATGATAGATGAATAGAATAAAATGTAATTGATAGCTGAGCTTACAAAAATGAAAGTGAAAGCCTCGATGCCAGAGACGAAATCCAGAATCACGAAAATGGGAGTTATTGCTGCTACTACTTTGAAGATGGGAGAAGGAAGCAGGGAATGGTTCATTAGATCCAATTAAAACTGAGGGGCTGAGATTTAATATCTTCACAGGGAGGTAAGAGAGGGACAAAAGGAGGAGGAGGGCAAAAGGAATTGAGATTTCTGCACTAATCCAGAATCCCTAAAACGATGTACCATTTACAAAAGAACCAGAGGGAAAATTCTATTCACTGAAGAAGAAAAATCATTTTTCTACCCATGCTCTAGAGGGGGAGGTAGAAGTGTCCCCCGAAAAATCCAGCTCAGCTGTGTGTTAAATTCCCCCACTCTAAATATGGATTTGCTTTTTTCTCCTTTTATTTCTATATATTTTTGTTTTATATGTTTTAAGGCTCTTTTGTTAGGCCCATGCATATAAAAATTTATATCATGATGTTGTATTGATCCTGTCATCATTATCAAATGTTTCTTCTTATCTTTAGTAATACTTCCTGTCTTAAAGATTGCATTGTTTGATATTAATATAGGTACAGCAGCATCTTAGGTTAGTGTGTATTTAATACCTCTTTTACTATACTTTATTTTGCACCTTTCTTTAACCTTAGATTTTAATTTTATGCCTTTTAAGCAACATGTACTTTGTTGTACTTTTAATGTACTTCTGCAATTAGAACATCTACCAAATACTTGTGTGTGAAAAAAGGACACCATTACCACATTAAAAACCAAGCCACAGGCTGGGAGACACTATTACAATCTATATAATAGGCAATATATATAAGTCCTACAAATCAAAAAAGAAACAGACAAATACCCTTATGGGAAAATGAGCGAAGTACAAGAACAGGTAGTGTATTGAAGATGTAACTCAAATGGCCAACAAGCAAAAGTTGAGAAGTTATCAGAGAAATGTAGATTAAACCCGCTTTGAAATACCATTGCACAACTGTCAGATTGGCATTTATTTTTAAAACTCTGGTAACTCCAAGGGGCTGGTGCAGATGTAGAGAAACAGAAAAACATATATAGTGCTGATGGAGCTTAAATTGGTACAATTACTTTGGAAAGCAACGTGAAAACACAAAAGTAATTTGTAGGTGTGCATCCCCTGGAAAATAATTCCACCTCGTTACCCATCCTAGAAAAATTTTAAGGCATTCCTAAGGAAGCATGGAATAGGGTTTTCACTATTTAATCCATAATACTTTGAAATTTGGAACAAACTAATTGCCTATCAGTATGGAAGTAGGTAAACAATGGATAAATAAATAGAATACAATAGTTGAAAATTTTAAAACTGCACCAATGCACATCAATGCATCAACATGGATAAAATCTCAAAATACAACATTAAAAATGAAAGAAAAATAAGTTCCAAAAGCATTAGGGCCATATGACATTATTTATGTATGGTTTTCAAACACCCAAGACAATTCTTCATATTGTCTAAAAATACATATATATGCTGTCAAAGTATGGAATTGAATACACACCAACTGAAGACAACTGATTGGATGTGGGAATGAATAAGGGTCAGAAATTAAGGTTGGGCTTCAGCTGTGTCTACAAATCTTCATTATTTATTTTTTGGAATGAGAAGACACCTCAAGCAAATTTAGCAAATCAAGAGCAACTTTAAAATTTTAATGAGGTGCCCATGGACATGAGGATTATTATTTTATTTACTGTTTCAAATGTTTGAAATATTTTGATTAAATAGTTCTTTAAAAATAAAATGTTCCTTAGCATTATGGGTCTTCATAATAAAGTACACATATAAAATAGATCAGTTTTTCAGCTTATGTAGCAGAGACAACATTAGATATAAAAATAAATTTCAAATCTAACAGTAAAAATAAATGAACCCTATTTCTAAATTTCATATCCATCCTACTGCAATTTCAGAGAGAGTTCCCATGAATGTATATGTTCTCATGGTGCAAATAAATGTACAATTAGATATTTAAACAAATAATACAAACAGACAACACAAAAACTGGCTCAACTTAAAAGAAGTAAGGGCATTCAGGCACTAAAATTAAAAAGATTGCCTTCATTAGGCAACAAATTTGCCTTAAAGATTTTTAGCCACTGATACAACTTGGAAAATAGACACTGTTGGATAAGATTCTGTTTTAGGAACACAGGAAGACTGAAAATCTACAGAAACAATTTTTTTCCTAAAATTAAATTCAAGTGGACTTTATCTCATGGCTTTTCTTACCTACATCATTGAGCAACCTAACAATACTTACAACTGCAGTTTTTTTTAAGCTACAGAAAGACTCTTTGGCAAAATGCTTCTTTTGTAGACTTAATCCTGTAACTAAGGTCATTGTGATTACAAATATTTCATCTTCCCCTTACAAGGTTTTCCCCATTCCCTTACTTAAAAGCCATCTAAATGTTATAGAATTTTCCAGGAATGAGTTAAGGATCTCTCCTGTGAGT
The DNA here is from genome assembly GCF_964656455.1 of Halichoerus grypus. Taxonomy (NCBI): domain Eukaryota; kingdom Metazoa; phylum Chordata; class Mammalia; order Carnivora; family Phocidae; genus Halichoerus; species Halichoerus grypus. The sequence continues at coordinate 127,831,998 of NC_135715.1, forward strand.
TTCCATAGAATGCTATACCTTCCTGATCACAGCATTTTCCACACTGTAATTCCCTATGTACTTGTGGGCATTTGCCCCAATCTCAGATCATACTCAGATTGGTCACCCTCTTATGTCAGTATCTAACACAGCACCAGTCATCAAATTTGTGCTCAAATATTCATTGGTTCATAGTTTCATCCATTCATATATTCTCATTAGACAATAGTCTCCATTTCCTTTTTTTTTCAGTTTCTACTGGTTCTGGAGGGAAATCAGTACAGTGGTAATATGGAGAAATAAAAACAGGAAAATAAATGAATAAATAAGTATAACCAGTTATTTTGTGGCCCACATTGTCCTGTCCTTCACCTTTTGCCTTCTGGCTATTTCTTATATTTGATTGGAGTAGATAAGAAGTGGGGTCCAGATCCCAAACCAAAGCAATATTAATGGGGTACACATCTGGGAACTTCCAGAAGTATCTGCTTCAGCATACAATGACACATACACATCCAAAGAAAAATAAAGTTATTTCTATGCATAGAGGCCCACACAAAATCTACTTCGAGAATAGTCAGATTATTAATGAAGTAGGTTTTTACTTGATTGGGTTGCCTAGAATTGAACCACAACCATTTTCTATTTCAAATACGAAGGCAGAGACTTGTACTTACTACATATGCACGTTTTCAGTAGGGTATTTCCAGAAGTTGCTGAGATAGCAGAAACCACAGGAGTTTCTGCAGAGTAATCAGGCATAGGCCAGAGGAGTGCGTTCTTTGGGAGTCATCAGGAGATAAGGCTTGAACAGCCAGCACACACTTTCATACCCTCAGGAGCATGAACTGTTGTAAAACTTTGTCAGGCAAGTACTCTCAGGTCTCACGGCACGTGGCCAAATGCAGCAGGATTCTGACTCAGCAACAATGTGAGAAAAGTACACTTTTTCCTGATTCGGGCCCCCACGTCGAAATCTGGACAGTCCTGTAGGACAAGACCAGCAATTTCAGTGGCATATGTCTAAGCGAATTCTGATCTTTCAAATACCAGTTAGAGTTATGGGGCAATATCAGTAAAAATCTAACCTCTCAAGGACACGTGCATAGGAAAGCAGATGGCTTGCAACAGACTGTTTAATCCCAAATCAAATAACAGAATCAGCACTTCAGGATGACTGCTTATATAGACACTTTTGTCAGCTAATGTGGCTGAGAGCTACACCTCCCACACAGTAAGCTCCATAAAGAGTTTGTGATACACTGATTGATCAGTGGCAAATTCATTAAGCTTATACAGCAAACAGTGAGCTGTACAGTGCACAGTAAACACTGTCCCAGACTGACATGAATTTACATTAAAAGACGACAAGACATTAAGCTTTTGGTATATAAAGCCCTTTTTGTTGTTTGTTGCCTCATTTTTTCATATAGACTGCAGGAAGATGGAAGAAAGCTTGACAGTGAAGCCTGGAGGTGGGAAATATCCCTTCTTGCTTTAGCGCAATTGAGAAAGATTTCCATGAAGACAGCAGTGAAAATGCTTCCAAATTAGCCACTTCTGGTATAAATCATCTGTATAAATCTTTCCATCAGGGGAAATAAGTCACTGACAAAGCTGTTCCTAGGAAGTGAGGCTTTCTTTGGGTTTCTGGCATGGTGGTTATGGTTCACTGGAATCTCTACATTTTTTAAATTAAGGCAATCCCAGACTTTGCTCTTCTTTTTAAGGGAAAATGTAAATAGAGGAAGGTGATAGCATAGAATCACTTCCCAAAATGTGCCCTCCGTGTTATACTAAAAAAAAAAAGAAAAAAAATTAAAAAGAGTAGGAGTGATTATATGTCAAAAGAATTTAAGAAATATTGTCTTAAAAATGTTAAAAAAGATTTGTGTTCCTACAGGACTTCCCATAACTTCGAGTAAGCTGGTGTGAATTTGAGTCTTTAAGAGAAGACATTGTATGCAGTATTTCCCAAGATTATTTGAGCACACGTGTGTGTGTGTGTGTGTGTGTGTGTGTGTGTGTGTAAGATCTTGAAAGACTAAAAGTTCCATGGGATGCACTTTTTGAAATGTTGATAATCGTTTGTACCTTTAACAAACAGTGGCTTCTGCTTTTCAATACATTCATTTTGAAGTTAAGCCATTTTCTTTCCTCTGGTTTAGACGTGCCAATAGATACTTGGACTTTACAGCAACCTAGTAGTTGAGATGGAAGAAGAAAGATATGGAGGCAAGAATGTGGAAGATTGCAATAGTTGGAGCAGAAATAAAAGAAAATAAAAGAAAGTAGATTGGGGTCTTGGTGGTGGAAACCAAAAAAGAAGAAACTAGCTTTTCAAACATTATAAAAGAAAGAAATGGCAGGACATAGAAAGGTCCTAGACACAAGGTAGAAAGAGAGATAATCAAAGATGGACTCAAGGTTGTAACCCTGGGTGATAGGAGAGCTGTCGTGCTGCTAGCAATAATGGAAAGTAGAAGAGGAAAAATGATAAGCCTGGACTATTATTATGGCATGTTTTAACTGAAGGGGCACAATGAAGGAGGTTTTTATATGTGAAGGAAAAAAATTCAAAATCAAACACAAATTTATAAAATGTAAAAAAAAAAATTAAACATTCTCAAGCGAGTATCAGAGAGATCCATCTAAAACAGAATTTTATTTTTTGTTCAGACACGTAGGACTAATTGATTTGGTTACTGGCACATAATGTTTTTGTTTTCTCCTTCACCTCTGTTCACTGGTATGTTAGTTCTCATCATAACATTAAGACGCACATATTGTGTATACTACAGAGTAAAGGCATATATGCTTACAAGTACATATATATAAATGCAAATACATACCTCTTATATAAAAAAAAAAAACCCATAAATTTGACCCATTCATTCAAGTTGCCCTAGCTGAGAAGGCAAAGGTAGTCTTGGGGAAAAATCTGAAAATTTAGCACTGGCAAAGAGTTTTGATTCAATTTGCTAGTCTAATACAGATGAGAATGACAAAAAGTCTTTATTTGCTTGAAGAGCCTCAGGTTTTTCAGTACCACTGAAATGCTGTCCTCAACTCAAGTACTTTTCATGTATCAGAGAAGTGGCAAATTTAACAAAGCCTGCACTAATGTTTTGTATTTCTATTCTAAGGAAAATGCTTCAGAAGGTAAACATGAGTATTCAATAATATTACAACTAGAGACAATGGTAAAGGCTTCTGTTTCATAATATATTGATAAGTAAATCATTTTAAAAGAAGCACACAGTATTGTTGAACACTGAAAGGCTAACCCCAACATAAAATAGAGATTGCTCAAGTACCTTTGTTTATTTTCTGTGATAATATAAAAAATGTTAGCATCCATATGTTTTGTAAACAGTAGATATTTTGTGTAGATAAGTTAATACTTGAACACAATATGAATAGCAAATCCAAACTATTATTACTGGAGCAATTTTTAACACTATCCAGAGTAATGAATTCCCAAATAGCAAAAAGAAAATGAAGGCAGAGTAACAAGTTTTCTTTGAAATAATTGCAGAGAACCTAAAAGACTCAAGTCCGGAAATTGCGTTTTATGCAAAAAATTGCATCTTTATCGTGTCTTTAATAAACGAAACTGCATGTGTCATTTATAAGGGTTGGATACTGGGGAAATGTCACCTTGCTACAGAATAGCTAAGAGCATGGCCTATATGATTAAGGAGACATTGGTTTCAGTTGTTGCTGTCTGACATATTAGCAGTGTGAATTTGGGCGCATTCTTTTACTACATAGTGAAAGGTTTCAGGCTGACACCTTCATTAAGATGGTGATAAGTAGAGACCATAGGAGTTAAATGCCAGTAAATATATATATCTCACATCTTCTTTATCCAGTCATACATTGGTGGACATTTAGGTTGTTTTTGTATCTTGGCTACTGTGAATAATGCTGCAGTGATATTCCACTGTATATATGGACCACATCGTCTTTATCCATTCATCTATTGTAGGGCATCTAGGCAGAGAAAGTCAATAATCATATGGTTTCACTTATTTGTGGAACATAAGGAATAGCATGGAGGACATTAGGAAAAGGAAGGGAAAAATGAAGGGGGGAACATCAGAGGGGGAGACGAACGATGAGAGAGTATGGGCTCTGAGAAACAAACTGAGGGTTCTAGAGGGGAGGGGGGTGGGGGGATGGGTTAGCCTGGTGATGGGTGTTAAAGAGGGCTCATACTGCATGGAGCACTGGGTGTTATACGCAAACAATGAATCATGGAACACTTCATCAAAAACTAATGATGTACTGTAAGGTGACTAACATAACATAAAAAATAAGAAGAAGAAAAGAAAAGAAAAGAAAATGCTGCAGTGAACATGAGAGTACAGATATCGCTTTGATGTCTTGTTTTCATTTCCTTTGGATAAATACCCAGAAGTGGGATTGCTGGATCATATAGTAGTTCTATTTTTTAATTTTTTGAAGAACTTCCATACTTTTTTCCATAGTGGCTAACGCAGTTTACATTCCCACCAACAGTACATAGGAGTTCCCTTCTCTCCACATCCTTGCCAACACTTTTTATTTCTTGTGTTTTTGATAATAACCATTCTGACAGGTATGAGGCAGTGGACCTCGAGGATATTAAGCTAAGTGAAATAAGTCAAACAGAGAAAGACATATACTGTATGAACTCACCCATATGTGAAATCTAAAATACTTGAACTCATAGAGAATACAATGGTGGTTACCAGGGTCCGGGGGGTGGGGGCGGTGGGAGAAATGGAAAGACATTTGTCAGAGTACAAACTTCCAGTTAGAAGATGGATAAGTTCTGAGCATCTAATGAACAGCATTATGATTATAGATAACAATACCATGCTATTTACTTGAAAGTTGCTAAGAGAGTAAATCTTAAATGTTCTCACCCCAGAAAAAGAAATGATAACCATGTGACATGACGGAGACATTAGCTAACACTGCAGTGGTAATCACAGTGCAATATATGTGTATCAAATCAACACATTGTACACCTTAAACTTACACAATATTTTGTCAATTATATCTCAATAGAGCTGGGAAAAAAAAAAAATAGTCAAGGGTTTCAGTTCTACCCAAACAGCCAGAGACTGATGATTATGCTGTTTTGTCTTCATATAGAGTAAAGACAAAAATATATTATGGACATAGACACTGGCCCCAGACTGCTAAGATTTGACTGCTGGCTCTGACATTTGCTCACTTGGTGATCTAGGACAAGTTATTTAACCTCTTTGTAAAATAGGGAAAATAATAGAATTGGCCTCATAAATTTTCCTTGTGTGTGTGCGCGCGCACGTGTGTGTGAGCACACATCTGTGTGTATGCATAAAATGAGTCAATACATAATGAAGTGTTTAGAACAGTGCCCAGAACTCAGTACCTAGTACGTTATTACAGCGTAACAAGGGTCAACCCTTGTACAGACCTTTAAGGTGACTCAACCAGTAAACTGGAGTAAGGGTACAACCTAGGACAAAACCTGCAACTTCAACACATCTGACCAATATTAGGAATTCTCTTAGTTTTGGTACCTATGGCTCCCATGGCCCTCAATTACTTCGTGTATGAATTGAGGGGATTTTATCATCAGATGTAAATGCAGGGCATTCCCCACCTAATCCTGCCCTCTGACACCTCACATCTCACCAAAAATATTAACAAACAGTTTTAATCTGTAGAGACACTTTGATGATCTTCAACTGGATCTCAGAATACTTGTCAGCTCAGTCCACTAGGCAGCTGCTAATCATTAGCTCAATAAAGATTTACTAAGTGAAAGTCTCTTGTATTCTTTTATGATATATAAATGTTTTATTTTAGAACTGTTTAAGATTTACAGAAAAATTGCAAAGACTGTACAGAGTTCCCATATAATCCACATCCTATTTTCCCTATTATTAGCATAGTACATTAGTATGACACATTTGTTACAATTAATGAACCAAAATTGATACATTATTAACCAAAGTTTAATTCCTTATATTTTACCTAATGTTCCAGGAACCCATCCTGGATACTAAATTACATTTGGAAGATATGTCTTCTTAGGTTCCTCAGACTTTACTTGTTTATGATGACCTAGACATTTTGAAAAGTACTGGTCGGTTATTTGTAGAACCACCCCTAAATGAGGATTCATCTGATCTTTTCCTCATGATTACACAGGGACTTTGTGTTTGAGGGAGAAAGAACACAGAGGTAAAGTGCCATTTTCATAACATCATATCAAGAGTACATACTATCAGCATGATTTATTACTGTTGATATCAATCTTGATTACCTAGCTGAGGTAGTGTTTGTCAGGTTTCTCCACTGTAAAAGTCTTCCTCTTTTCCCTTTGTATAGGCTATTCTTTGAAATGAAGTCACTATGCACAGGCCACATTTAAAAAGTGGGCAGTTATGCTCCACTTTCTTAAGGGCAGAGTAAGCACAAAAATTATTTGAAATTCTTCTGCTTAAGAATTTTGGCTATTCTCCTCCATTTATTTATTAACTCAATCATTTATTTGTATCATATGGACTCGTGGATATTTATTTTATATTGCAGGTTATAATTCATTCCTACTTAACTTTGTTGCTGAAATGGCACCAAATTTGCCTTTGGATACTCTTTCAGCTGTATCCTACAGCACATACCCTTGGACATACACCCATCAAATGGGTCCTTTCTTGTTGTCGTCCTTTCTTGGTGTTGTTTTAGACTATTTCCTTACTTTCTTTTGTTACAATATAATCAAGGTTCAATATTTATATTTTCTGTACTAGTCCTAGAATCAGCCATTTCTCAAAAATCCCCAGGTCCTTATATTGGAGATATGCATTAGAAAAGAAGAAGTGGGTGTTAGGTGCATATTAATATTGAGGTGTTGTTATTGCCTCTAGTTCCTCTGAGTTAACAAAGCAAGGGAATAAATATTTGTGTATACTAACCCATGTTTATACGAATATCTATAAATATTTCTCTTGTAACTATCCGTATCTATGTTAAGCCAAACGTGAGTTCATATGATATCTCTAACTCTAAAGCATTACCACATGGATCATTCTAGCCTTTTCTCATTGCTTATCTGTAATCTCTCATTAAAACAATGAGAAACCTAGCTGCCATCATCTGCCATCCATTTACCTAATTATTCAATTCCAGCATATACTTATAGCGGTTTCGGGATTGCTGACCTTACCCTCGTAGGACACAACTATATCAACTAGAATACGGTACTTATGTACACCTGCTTTTGTCTTTTGTCTTACAGACTCCATTTATTTACAAAGTTACTTAGTTCACCATCTTTTCTCCGTATATTTCAGTGAAAACTATTTGTACATCTGTAAAACAGTTGAACGGTTTTGGCACTTTCTGCATTCCGTCCATGGATCTCCTGGCCTCTTAAATGATTTTTTTTTTAATTTGTATACATTAAGATTCACTGATATGATGTAAAGATCTTTGGGTTTTGACAAGTGTGTAGTGTCATGTAGCCACCATTAGACTTTCAAACAAAATAGTTTCAGCATCCTAAAAGATACCCTGTGCTTCACAAGTTCAAACCCTGTGCCCTCTGCACCCTGGCAACTACTGATATTTTAATCATCTCTATAGTTTTATCTTTGCCAAATATCACATACTTGGAATTATAGAGTACATAGTCTCTTAAGACTGTTTTCTTTCACTTAACAATATGTATTTACAATTCATCCATGTCTTTATGTGGCTTGATGACTCATTTCTTTTTATAACTTTTATTGTATGGATGTACAGGCAACAAAAAGGAATAAAAGGCATCCAAATCAGCAAGGAAGAAATCATTATATGGATGTATATACTACAGTACTATCCATTCATCTCTTGAAAGGTATCTTGGTTCTTCCAGTTTGGGATGATTATGATTCCTATAAATATTATTCAGGTTTCCATGTAGACATAAATTTTCAAATCAGTTATGTGAATACCTAGGAGCATAATTTCTGAATTATCAGATAAAACTATATTTAGCTTTGCAAGAAACTGCCAAACTGTGTTCCAAAGTGGCTGTACTCATTTGCATCCTCACCATCAATGAGCAAGAATTATTATTGATCCATGGGTCATCAGAATTTGGTTGTAAGCTTTTAGACTTCAACTATTCCAATAGGGATATAATGGTGTCTCATTGTTTTGATTTTCAAATTCCTAATGACAAATGATGGTAAGCAGCTTTCATGTGATTATTTTCCATCTGCATATATTCTACTTTTTCTTTGTTTTCTATTTCTCCAATTCAACATTTTTTCTGAGTCCCTGTCTGAGTAGTTAAGGAAAGGAAATTATTCAGGTACATTTCAATTTATTTTATTTTTGAATAACCTTTATTTTTTAGAGCAACTTTAGGTTCACAGCAAAATTGAACAGAAGGTACAGAGATAACCTATATACTCCCTGTCCCCCCAACACATGCAGAGGCTCTCTCATTATCAACATTGCCACCAGAGTGGTACATCCGTCACAACTGATGAACACAAATCATATCTTTTTAGTGAGATTTCTGTTTAGATCTTTTGATCATTTTTTAATTGCGCTGTTTTCTTATTGCTGAGTTTTAAGAATTCTTTGTATATTTTGGATAATAGTCCTCTATCAGGTGTGTGTTTGCAAATACTTTTTCCCAGATTGAGACTTTTCATTCCCTGAAGAATAGTTTTTGCAAAGTAGGAAATTTTCTTAATATACAAAAAAATAGCTTGCTGGGATTTTGATTGGAATTGTGTGGATCTGTAGATCAAGTTGGGAAGAATTTCATCTTAACAATATTGAGTCTTCTGATCCATGATCAAATACTATCTTTCCTTTTGTTAGTTCTTTTGATTTTTTTTCTTTTAGAGTTTTGTAGCTTGACATATAGGTTTGTGCATATTTTGTTAGATTTATTTTTAAATATTCATGGAGGCATTGGTGCTATTGTTGATGTTCTTTTTAAAATTTCAAATTCCAATACTTCATTTATGGAATGTTTGAAAGTAATTGACTTCTATATATTTACTTTTATATATTAATCCTGTGGCCCTGATACAGTGGCATATTCATTCCTGGAGGATTTTTTGGGGTGTTCTGCATAGACAATAATATCATCTGCAAATTAAGACAGTTTGATTTCTTCCTTAGAGATTCATATACAATTTATTTCCTTTTCTTATCTTATTGCACTAGTAGGATTTTTAGTATGGTGTTAAAGAGGAATACTAAGAGAAGACATTCTTTCCTTGTTACAAGTCTTAGGAGGAAACCATACTGTTTTTCACCATTAAGCATGATGTTAGCAGTGGGCTTTTCATAGATTTTTTTTAATCAAGTTAAGGAAATTCCCTTCACTTCCCAGTTTGCTGAGATTTTTTTTTTTTTTTTTACTGTGAATGGGTGATGAATTTTGTCAAATGCCTTTCTCCATCAATTGATATGATCATATTATGTTTTCCCTTAGCTTATTGATATTGTCGATTACAGATTGATTTCAAATATTGAACCAACCTTGAATATCAGGAATAAATTCCACTTGGTCATAGTGAATATTGACTTTTATAGAATGAGTATTCCATTTAACAGCAGAATATACATTATTCTGAGGCTCACATGAACTATTCTGCAAGATAGACTATATTCTTGGCTATGGAATACAGTTGAACAAACTTAAAAAGATAGAAATGATACAAAGTATATTCTCAGACCACAATGGAATTAAACTAAGAATCAATGGCAGAAAGATAGCAGGAAAAATCCCAAAATATTAGTAACCAACATACTTCAGAATAACATCTGGGTCAAATAAGAAGTCTCAAGAGAAATTGAAGAAATATTTTAACTAAATATGAATATAATTTATCAAAGTCATGGACTACAACAAAAACTTGGCTTAGAACTTATAGCCCTAAACACTTATCTTAGAAAAGAATAAAACATTTATATCAATAACCTAAATTCCCACCTTAGAGAAAGAGTAATTGAAACCTAAATCAAGGAGGTTTTAAAAGAAAAGAATAATAAAATTAGAGCAGCAGTCAGTGACATCAAAAACAAAAGAAGTAATAGGGTAAATTAACAAAACCCAAGGTTTGTTATCAGACAAATCGATAAATCTTTAATCAATTTAACCAAGGAAAAAAGAGAGTACAGTAGTTTCTCTTTATTCATGGTTTCAGTTTCCATGGTTTCTGTTACCCATGGTCAACTGCAGTCTTTTCTCAAAATATCAGTTATATTTCCTTAATTCTTTTAGTGATTGCCCTCAAATTCCAATACACATTTTTAAATAATTTAAATCTATCTTCAAATAAAACTACACAATTCATGTATAGTATGGGTACCTTGTATAATACCGGTACCTTATAACAGAGTATTTCTAATTTCTCCCTCTCATTCTATATAACATTCCTGTCAATTATTTCATTTATCTCTATGCTATAATCACCCAATATATTATAACTATTATATTACTCTTAGTAAACAGTTATATATTAGAGCAATTAAGACTAAGAAAACTAAAAGCTTTTTTACTACTTTTATTTATTCCTTCTCTGAGACATTCTTTTCTTTGCATAAATCTGAATTTCTGGCTTATATAAATTTCCTTCTGCCTAAAGAATTTCTTACATTTCTTGCAGAGATGGTCTGCTGGTAATGCATTTTCTCTGTTTTTGTTTGTCTGAAAAAGCCTTGTATCTATTTTACTTTTGAAGTTTAATTTTATTGAATATAATGTTCTAGGTTAGTGGGGTTTTCTTTCAACACTTTAAATATTTCAGTTTACTGTTTTTGTGGCTGAGAAGTCCCCTATAAGTATTATCTTTGTTCCTCTACTTCTTTGTTTTGCTCTGGCTTCTTTCAATGTTTTCTCTGTTTTTGGTTTTCTGCAGTTTGAAAATAATATGTCCAGCTGTGTTGTTGAAGTTGCTTGTTTGCTGTATTTTGGTTTGGTTTGTTGTCATTTAACCTGTCCTCTGAGCTTCCAAGATCTGTAATTTCATGTCTGTCAGTAATTTTGGAAAACTCTTGGTCATTATTCCTTTAAATATTTCTTCTTTTTTTGTTCTTGCTTTCTTCTGTGTTTAAATTACATGTATGTTATACTTTTTAATATTGTTCCTCAATTCTTGGAAGTTCTGTTCTTTTTCTTCTACCACTCTTTTTTCCTTTTGCATTTCAGACTGAAAAGTTTCTATTGACCTGTCTTTAAATAGCCTTTCTTCACTTCATTGTATCTAGTCTACTGATGAGTCCATCAAAGAAAGGCATTCTTCATTTCTGCTAAGTGTTTTTGTTTTTAGCATTTCTTTTTTATCTTTTTTAGAGATTCTATCTCACTTTCATCTCTGCTTTCATTACTCCTCTGTTCTTGTATGTTTGTTTTTTCCCATTAAACACCTTAACATGATAATAATTGTTATTTTTAAATATCTTGTCTGATGAAAATGTTACTGTAGTTATAGGTGTCAGAGACTCTAAGTTCCTCTATCATCTTTGTCTTCTGTCTCTTTTCTTGACTTTGGGCTTCTCTAAGTACTCTTCTTCAGAGAATGTCTGTGCTGTACGGCACTTTTAACTGTAATACACTGTATTTCACAATGATTACTCTTCCACTCTTTCAGTTCTTTTGGCTATAATCCATTGTTATTATACAAGAGTCCTGTATAATAAGGACTTATCATCCTTAGATGATATGGGGATATGGGCATATGGGGATATGATGATGGGGTGATAAGATATGGGGAAGTGAAGCATTCTATAATCTTATGATTAAATTTCTGTGTTTAAAAGGCCTGTCTCTTACTGTGACCTTCACAAGTGCTTCTCCAGAGGTACTGCTCTCTTTTTTTTTTTTTCTTTCCATATAGGTAAGACAGGAAGGCTAAAGGGGACTAGAGAAACGCCCTTCCCTAGTTGGAGTAAGCTTCTTATAAAGGCTTTTACTCTTTACCTCTTCCCCTAAGTGACCTGAGGTGACCTCTGAAAATGGTTCTCTATTCACTTGACCCAGAAAACCCTATGAAATCATGTAAATCAAGAGGTTCAAATCTTCGTGTTCACTTTAAGAACACACGTGAAACTGCCCAGGCCATCAAGGGTATGCATATGCGAAAAGCCATCTAGTATCTGAAAGACGTCACTTTGCAGAAGCAGTGTGTGCCATTCCTTCGCTACAATGGTGGAGTTGGTAGGTGTGCCCAGGCCAAACAGTGGGGCTAGACACAAGGTTGGTGGCCCAAGAAGAGTGCTGAATTTTTACTGCACATGCTTAAAAATGCAGAGAGAAATGCTGAACTTAAGGGTTTAGATGTCGATTCTCTGGTCATTGAGCACATCCAGGTGAACAAAGCCCCCAAGTTGTGGTGTGGAACATACAGGGCTCATGGCCGGAACCCATACATGAGCTCTCTGGGCCACATCGAGATGATCCTTACTGAAAAAGAGCAGATTGTTCCTAAACCAGAAGAGGAGGTTGCACAGAAGAAAAAGATACCCCAGAAGAAACTGAAGAAACAAAAACTTATGGCCCGAGAGTAAATTCTGCATAGAATAAATGCAAATAAAAATAAAAAGAGAAAAAAAAAGAAAGGGTTTTACCCTTGAAAGTGGCACTTTGTTTCAGTTGCATTTCACGATGATTAAAATTCCCTTGCCTCTACCATAGGTTTAAGGGGATGTTTCTCAGCTCTTTATCCTTAGAACCAGGTGGGGTTTTAGAGGTAATAATTCATGAAACTGCTCGCCTGCCCCCTGAGACTGTACCCCCAAGGAGTTGCTCACTCTCATGCTTATTCATACTCATCTTCTAGCAATTCATCATTTATGCATACCATTTAAGTGTTTCTAATAGTTATGGCTCCAGTATCTTCTCCTTCAGGTAAACAGATCTCAACTGTGACTCTCTGGATTCTCCTCTCCCTCCAGATTTTGAGGTGGTGATTTGGCCTGCAAATTTAACTCTCTAGTGGACCCAAGAAAGTGATTGATTTTCAGTTTGTTCAGCTTTTTTTTTTTTTTTTTCTGGTAAGGATGGGAGCGATGGCTTCCAAGCTCTTTACATGTTGGAACTGAAGTTAGAAGTCCATGGACATTATTTAGTTAAACATAAACAAGTATGACCTCTAAAGTGCTATAAATGTAAGGAATAGAGTACTATGAAGAATAACAGGCGATTATTTAGATTGGTGTGCAGGGAAGGCTTGTAGGGGGATGAAATAATAAAACTAAGACCTGAAGAATTATAAGACTGGGGCATCTGGGTGGCTCAGTTGGTTAGGCGTCTGCCTTGGTCTCAGGTCATGATCCTGGGGTCCTGGGATCGAGCCCCGCATCAGGAAGCCTGCTTCTCCCTCCCCCAGCTCCACCACCGCCACTCTTGCCCTCACTATCTCTCTCTCTCTCTCTCTCTCTCAAATAAATAAATAAAATCTTTAAAAAATGAATTAATAAGATTTAGGGTGTGAGGGAATGGTGGGTAAGAAGGCTTAGAGATGGAAAAGAGCTGGACTCAATTATTTGCCTAATTTAGACTAGAGCAAAAGCAGCCGTAGTTCTGACTGGGTTTAGAGTAGTGGGCAGCAGTTTGAGCAGGTGTATTAGGCTGTGCGTGTTAAACAGTGTTACTCTATGTGCCTAAGAGAGCCATCAAAGAGCATTAAGTAGTTGTAGTGAAATGATCTCCTCATGTTAGATTTATTCTTGCTACAGTGTGAAAAACTGATTAAAGTGAGGGCAACAGAAATGGAGACACTAATTAAGAATCTGCAGGATTAGTTCAGGAAGTGGATGCTGGTGGCTTCATCCAAATTCATGACAGTGCAGAAGGAAAAATAAGTGAACTGTTTCTGGATGCATTTTTGGATATAAAACAACAAGACTGGTAATTACCTTTTAAACAGATTATCAAGGGCCAGTTTCCAGTTCCACATGTAAGGAGCTTGGAAGTCACAACTCCTTCCTACCAATAAGTGAAAAGCCGAGCAGACTGAAAAATCATCAACTCTTCCTGGATCTGTAAGGGAGAAGAGGGCATAGTGAAAGCCTCTGCTCCCAAGATTCAAGATGGAGACAGGAAAACACGGAGTCACGGCTTACTGGAGCAGAGACTCATGAGGGGAAACCTCTGCAGAAACTAGTGCAGGGACAGGAAAACCTGAACTACAATTGATGAACAGCTGGAGGTTCAGTGTGGACAACTCTCAGAGCTAAAATCTCCAGGGGGACACATAGAAGGAGTCTCCACATTATTGTGAGAGGTACTTCTAGGAGCTAGACTTTAAGTTCCCACAGTAAATATTGGAGAAACATCCTTCCATGTTGCCTGTAGGGGAAAGGGAAAGGAGCCATTTTGATTTACACCAGAGCACTTTGTTCTTCTTAACAAGGCCTACACTCAGGAGAAACCAGTTAACCAGAGCCTAACTTTCTGGAGTATTATTAAAGCTTAACTGACCTGGGAAAAGGGAAATACCCAACTCCAGCCCACTCTAGACATTTCATGTCACCCAGTGGGGAGGAGAAAAAAACTGAGAAATAATTGTGAATTTCACAGTTCAAAGGCACAGACTCATTGAAAGGCTGGGACTTAATCACTGGACTATAGAATGTGTCCCCTCTTCCAACACCTTACCAACATATTAAAAGGACTATAAAACAGTTCCTTTTACCTGATACATTATGTTCAGCTGTCATGAAAAAATTGCAAAGCATACCAAAAGGCACAAAATACAGTATGAAGAGAAGAGTAAGCATCAGAATCAGACAGGGCAGGAATTATCAGATTAAGAATTTAAGATGATTATGATTAATATGCTAAGTGCTCTAATAAATAAAGTAGACAGCATGAAAGAACAGATGGGCAATGCAAGCAGAGAAATGTAAATCCTAATAAAGAACCAAAAAGAAATGCTAGAGATCAAAAACACTGTAACAGAAATGAAGAATGCCTTTGATGGGCTTACTAGTACACTGGACATGAGTGAGGAAAGAATCTCTGCACTTGAGGATATATAAATAGAAACACTGGAAACTGAAAAACAAAGAGAATAAAGATTAAAGAAAACAGAACAGAATATCCAAGGACTGTGAGAAAACTACAAAAAGGTGTAACATATGCATAATGTGAATGCCAGAAGAACAAGAAAGAGAAAAAGAAACAGAAGAAATATTTGACATAATAACAACTGAGAAATCCCCCAAATTCATTTCAGACACCATACCACAGATCCAGGAAACTCAGAACATCAAACAGGATAAATGCCCAAAACACTACATCTAGGTATATCATTTTAAAACTACTAAAAATCAAAGATAAAGAAAAATCCTGAAAGAAGCCAGAGGAAAAAAATAAAACCTTACTTAGGGAGGAACAAAGGTTAGAATTATATCCACCTTCTCAGAAACCATGCAAGCAAGAGGAGAGTGGAGTGAAGTATTTTAAGTATGGGGAGAAAAAAACCACCAACCCAGAATTTTGCACCTACAAAATTATACTTTAACAGTGAAGAAGAAACAAAAACTTCTTCAAACAAATGTTGAGAGATTTTGTTCCAGTAGACCTATCTTGCAAGAAACATTAAAAGATGTTCTTTAGAGAGAAGGGAGACAATATAGGCCCAAAACTCAGATCTACATAAAGAATGGAAGAGCATCAGAGAATGAAGTGCAGGTAAAATTAAAACTTATTTTTCTTATTCCTAATTGATCTAACAGTGAAAACTTGTCCAAAATAATAATAGCAGCAATGTATTTGATGCTTAGGTATGCTCATATACAAATAAAATGAATAACAACAATGATACAAGGGATGGGAGGGAGGAATTGTTATTATAAGGTACTCACAATACCCATTAACTGGTATAGTGTTATTTGAAAGTAGACTTGCATTAGTGGTAAATGTATATTATAAACTCTAGGAAAAGCACTTTTTAAGAAGCATAACTTATATTCTAAGAAAGGAGAAAAAACAGAATCATACAAAAATGCTCAATTAAAACTATAAAAGACAGAAAAAGAATGGAAAACCAAAAAAGGAACAAAGACCAGGGCAATAAGTAGAAAACAGTAATGAATATTGTAGATAATAATCCAACTATATCAAAAGCACTTTGAACATCGATCATCTAAATGCACCAATTAAAACACATTCCCAGAGATGATCAAAAAACAGCACTCAAATATGTGTTGTCTACAAGAAATCCACTTTAAATATAAAGTGAAAATTTGTTCAAAATTTTAAGGCTGGAAATTAAAAGTAAATAGATGGAACACCTATCAAAAGACAGCAAGAGTTACTGTATTAATTTCAGACAGAAAAGACCTCAAAGCAAGGAAAATTACCATGGATAAAGAAGGATATTACATAATAATAAAGTGGTCAATTCTCCAAGAAAACATAATACTTTTTAACATGTATGCACCTAACAACAGAGCATCAAGTAATGTGAGGAAAACACTGATAAAACTGCTAGGAGAAATAGATAAATCCACTATCACAATTAAAGCCTTCAACACTCCTTTATCAGACATGGGCAGATCCAGCAAGCAGAAAACCAGTAAGGACATGGTTGAACTTAACAGCATCATCAATCAACGGGATAAAATTGACATCTATAGACTACTTCATCCAAAAACTTCATCCAAAATTCATTCTTCTCAAGCTCACATAGAACATTACCAAGACAGACCACATTATGGGCTATAAAACACACCTTCAGGAATTTTAAAAATAGAAATCTTACAATGTCTGCCATCAGACCACAATGGAATTAAACTTGAAATCAGTAACAGGAAGATAACTGGAAAAATCCCAAAATATGTGGAGAGTAAAGAACATGCTTCTAAATAACACATGGGTCAAAGAATAAACCTCAAGAGAAATTTGAAAATACTATAAACTAAATGAAAATTTTAAAAACCAACTAACCAAAATTTGTGGTGTGCAGTGAAAGCCGTGCTTAGAGGGAAATTTATAGCATTGACTGTATGCATTAGGAAAGAAGAAAAATCAAAAATCAATCATTTAAGCTTCACCTTAGGAAATTAGAAAGAGAAGAAGAAATTAAATCCTAAGTGTGGAGAAGAAAAGATAATGAGTAGAGTAGAAATCAATGAAATTGAAAATAGGAAATCAATAGAGAAAATCAATGAAACCCAAAAGCTGGTTCTTTGAAAAGATCAATAAAATTGACATGGCTCTAGCCAGGGTATCTAAGGAAAAAAGAGAGGGAACACAAATTACTAAGATCACAAGTCAAAGAGAGAACACCTCTATATATACCATAGACGTTAATAGACAATAAGGGAATACTATGAACAGCTCTATGCCCACAAATTTGATAAGTTAGATGAAATAGAACCAAATCCTTGAAAGACGCAACATGCCAAAATTCACACAGAAAGAAATATACATCTGACTAGTCCTACATTTAATTAAGAAATTGAATCCATAGTTAATAACCAGGCCTAGATGGGTTCACTGATGAATTTTACCAAGTGTTTAAGGAAGAAATTATAATTATTCTCTATAATCACTTTCAGAGGACAAAAGCAACAGTAGGACATTCCTGCCTCATTTTATGAAGCCCAGCATTGATTGCCCTTATACGTAAACCAGGCAAAGGCATTACCAAAAACAAAAGAAAACTACAGACCAATATCTCTCATGAACATAGATGAAAAAATTTACAACAAAATATTAACAAATTGAATCCAACAGTGTATTAAAAAAAGAATTATACCCTACATCCAAGTGGGATTTATCCCCAATATGCAAGACTGGTTCTCAATTCAAAAATCAATTAATATAACCCATCACATCAACAGACTAAAAAAGAAAAATCACATGATCATATCTGTAGATGAGAAAATGTATTTGACAAAATCCAATATCCATTCATAATAAAAACTCTTTGTAAATTTGAAGTAGAGAAGAAATTCCTCAACTTGATAAAGATTATCTACAAAAAACCTGCAGCTAGCATCACACTTAATGATGAGAAACTCAAAGAATTCCACTAGGATCAGAAACAAAGCAATCTCCTCTCACCACTCCTTTTCAACATCATGCAAGAAATTTTAGCTGATGTTATAAGACAAGAAAAGGAAATAAGAAGTATATAGACTGGGAAGAAAAATAAACCTCTCTTTGTTCAGAGATGACATGATGCCAATGTAGAAAATCTGAAAGAATCCACAAAAAAACTCCCAGAGCTAATAAGCAATCATATCAATGTTGCAGGAGATGACATAATCATCTAGGTAGAAAACCTGAAAGAATCAACAAAAAAATTGCAGAATTAATAAGCAATTATAGCAGGGTTGCAGGACACAAGGCTAACACGCAAAAGTAATAACTTTCCTATATGCCAGCAATGAATAAGTGTAATTTGACATTAAAAACACTGTACCATTTACATTAGCACCCAAAGAAATGAAATATTTAGGTATAAATCTAAAAAAATATACAAGACCTACATGAGGAAAACTATAAAACGCTGATGAAAAAAATCAAAGAACTAAATAAATGGATAGATATTCCATGTTCATAAATAGGAGATTCAATATTATCAAGATGTCATTTCTTCTCAACTTGATCTATAGATTCAATGAAATTCCAATAAAAATACCTACAAGTTATTTTATGAATATCAAAAACATGATTCTTAAGTTTATATGGAGAGGCAAAAGACCCTGAATAACCACTGTAATATTGGAAGAAGAACAAAGTTGGAGGACTGACACTACTCAACTACAGGACATACTATAAAGCTATACTAATCAAGACAGTGTGATATTAGTGAAAAAAATAAACCCATTGATCAATGGAACAGATGTTAGAGTCCAGAAGTAGACCCACATAAATATAGTCAACTGATCCTTGAAAAAGGAGCAAAGACATTACAGTGGAGAAAAGATTATCTTTTCAGCAAATGGTACTGAAACAAATGGATATCCACATGCAAAGAACTAAATCTGGACATAGTGTTTACACCCTTCACAGACATTGACTCAAATGGATCATAATATAAATATGAACACATAGCTATAAAACCCCCTGAAGATAAGAAATATATGAATGGACTGAATGTCGTAATGACTTTTTAGATATAACACCAAAGGCAGGATCCATGAAAAAAGATGATAAACTGGACTACATTAAAATTAAGAACTTCTGGGCGCCTGGGTGGCTCAGTCATTAAGCGTCTGCCTTCAGCTCAGGTCATGATCCCAGGGTCCTGGGATCGAGTCCCACATCCGGCTCCCTGCTCTGCGGGAAGCCTGCTTCTCCCTCTCCCACTCCCGCTGCTTGTGTTCCTGCTCTCGCTATCTCTGTCTCTGTCAAATAAATAAATAAAATCTTAAAAAAAAAAAAAAAATTTAAGAACTTCTGCCCAGTGAAAGACACTTTCAAAGGAATAAAAAGACAAGCCACAGACTGGAAAAAAAGTGTGGGCAAAAGATATATCTGATAAAAGACTATTATCCAAAATATACAAAGGACTCTTAAAATTCAACAATAAGAAAACAAATGACTTGAGGGGCGCCTGGGTGGCTCAGTCATTAAGCGTCTGCCTCCGGCTTGGGTCATGATCCCAGGGTCCTAGGATCGAGCCCTGCATCGGGCTCCCTGCTCAGCGGGAAACCTGCTTCTCCCTCTCCCACTCCCCTGCTTGTGTTCCCTCTCTCGCTGTGTCTCTCTCTGTCAAATAAATAAAATTAAATTAAAAAATCTTAAAAAAAAAAAGACTTGATTAAAAAATGGGCCAAAGACCTTAACAGACACCCCACCAGAGAAGATATACAGATGGCAAATAAGCATATGAAAAGATGCTCCACACCATATGTCATCAGAGAAATGCAAATTAAAACAATAAGATGCCTACTACACACCTATTAGAATGGCAAAATCCAGAACACTGACAGTACAAAATCCTGATGAGGCTGTGAAGCAGCAGGTACTCTCATTCATTATTGCTGGGAATACAAAATGGTACAGCCATTTTAGAAGACAGTTCAGTGGTTTCTTACAAGAGTAAACATACTCTTACCAAATGATCCAGCAATCATATTCCTTGGTGTTTACCCAAAGGAGTTGAAAACTTACGTCCACCAAAACAAAGCAAAACAAAACAAAAACAAAGAAATACTGTACATGGATGTCTGTAGCAGTTTTCCTAATTGCCAAACCTTGGAAGCAACCAAGATGTCTGTCAGTAGGAGAATGGATAAACTGTGGTACATCCAGACAATGGACTGTTATTCAGTACTTTAAAAAAATGAGCTAGCAAGCTATGAAAAGACATGAAGAAACCTTAAATGCATATTACTAAGTGAAAGAAGCCAATCTGAAAATGCTACTAATTCATGATTCCAAATATACAACATTTTGGAAGAGGTAAAACTATAGAAAGAATAAAAAGATCCATTTTTGCCAGGGCTTAGGAGGTGGGGAGAGACAAATGAGTGGAACACAGAGGATTTTAGGGCAGTGAAACCACTCTGTATGATACTATAATTATGGATATATGTCATATACATGTATGTCATTATGCATTTGCCAGCCCCCAAAAATGTACAATACTTTGGATGATTATGATGTGTCACTGTAGGTCATAATTACAACAACTGTACATTGATGGAGGATGTTGATAATGGGAAATTCTATATAATTGCAGGGACATAATGAGGAATTTCCATAGTTTCTTCTTAATTTTGCTGTGAACCTAAAACTGCTCTAAAAAATAGTCTTTCATAAAAACAAACAAAAAAGGACTTTCTGATAGCTTGGATATGAAGGGTTAGGAGAGAGGAAGGTGTTAAGGGTGACTGCCAGATTTCTACCTTCAGCAACAGGGTGAACTGTGATGGTATTTCGTAAAATAAAGAACACAGGGAACGTATATGGAGGTGGGTAATTGGTGATGGAGACAGGGATCAATATATCACTTTAAACATTAGTTTTAAGATACCAAGAAACAAGCAAAATGGAAGAGACAGTTGAAATTGCTGGCTTTTAAAACAATGAGGTTGATGTATTTCCAGGGGTACAGAATATAGAGTAAGTAGAAAATACAAAGTAGTAAACAAGGCCCCAACAAGTCAATTGTAGAGTCCTCTTGGAAAGAAACCTATCTTTCATTCCTGATGTAAGTGATTCTTAGATTTTTCACCCAGATCCAGCACAATATATATGCATCTAAATTCCTATTGTAGTCTAAGTGCCAGATAAAATATCTTGATGCTGTTTCTTTAGCTAGAGAAGATAGTTAAGGGAAACAAAATGACCGAGCATCTACTATATTCCAGGCACAGCTCACATGTCTTGGGAATACTAGAGGAATGAGAAAGCAGTTTGTTGTTGTTGTTGTTGTTGTTGTTGTTTTAAGTACAGAAGCAGAAAATGAAAAAGACAGTAATAGAGAAAAAACTGGAGAAAGAGGTCACTACAAAAAAAAGGGGAAAAGCATGGAAGAGGGAAGGGGTGACTAGATATCCATAGATCTCATTAAGATCATTTTAATTATTGTCAAATCAAATAATTCTATTCATTTTTTTCCTGATGTAGAATAAAACATTCATGTCTGATTTCAATTATTGTCATTTTCAATTATCAACTACATACCAAGATGTACAAGACAATTTTCTGACATTTAAAAGCTTATAATATCTATAACATTAACCTTTCCCTTTAAGCAATGCTCCCTAATGGAGGTGCTGAACGAGATGTAAACTTGTCTTTATACATGCAAAGTCAAGTATGATGTGAAGGTGATTTTATAGTGAATTTATTTAAAAAAAAAAAAGGAAGGAAAGGAAAGGAAAGGAAAAAGGAAAGAAAAGTTCATCCATAGAAAAAAATTGACAAACATATACAAAAATGATAATAATGATCCTTGTCAGTGGATGCTTTTCAAAAGCTGTCAGAGTCCTTTATACAAAACATACATTTGTTTTATAATTTGAAAAAAATAAATAGTGAGCCTCATAGTGTATGAGGGAAATATGAATTCTGCTTAAATTATTCGGTCATTTCATGTTCTTCTGAATTATTTAGACGTGACTTTATTCTTCATTTCGTTAATATGGTGCTCACAGAAGCATTTGACAGTTAAGCCAAGTATAGAAGCTTGATACAATGTCAGTGGAAATGCTTCAGTGAATAGTGTATTAATACAGATGTCACTGGTGCCTATACTGTTTTGTTGAGCAAATTAGTTTCAATTATGAACTTACCTATGTAATGGTTATTACCACATAAATCACAATTTACCCTGAAATATAAGAATTTCAGAAATTACAAAGCTTTATGACTTTTCACATAACAAGAAATGTTTGCCCTGTGAAGTCCTTCATGCTGCCCATATAAGAGGTTCCTTTAGTGTGTATGTCTCTCTGTTGGTCCCCTGCTGGTGATAAGATCTGTTCTGGAAGGCTTTTCTAACAGGATATGGCAAGAACTTACTGCTACCCTATTTCGACCACATGGGGAAATCATTTTCCGTTACATGCTTGCAAAGCCTACTCTCCCACTCCATATTGATGGGCAGCCCACAGGCAGATCGTCAAGTGAAAGTGGTGGTCGAACCCATAAACGTGGTTTCACGTGTCCAAATAAGTTGCGACTGCAATAATGTCCGTGGCACAAGCACTTTTCAAAGGTTCCTTTACATAAAATCTTCTAGAAACATAACTCTTGCCCAAAGTATGTTGGGTCCCCACTTCCCATGGTATTTGTACAGGGAAGTATGGAAAGCTTTCGCCAACATATTAATCGTCTGGGTCAGGGCTCCACTTTTCACTGGGCTTCCCAGGGTTCCTAGGGGCATTTTTGTTTCATCCATATATCCAGGCTCATGGTAGGTTCCAAGGGGTCCTTTCAGGGGAAGGCTAGAGAGTAGTACCATGACTCAGATATGAGCCTGAAATTTTACATTTTAAGCACTAATGGGAGAGCCCAATTTCTATTTCTCTTGCAAGTTTGCCAAAGTGTTAATCAGGACCAGCCTCTTTTCAGAAAACAATTTGGGAGGGGATAAATTCTCAATATATTGCTTGAGTTATCTCAGATGTCAAAACAGATTGTTATCAAGAGATGGTTTCCTAGAGCATTTTTACATACACCACCACCAGTCGTAGGCTAATTGCATCCCCAAAATTCATATGTTGAAGCCCTAACCCCCAGTACCTCAGAATGTGGCTGTATTTGGAGACAGGGCCTTTAAAGAGGTGAGTAAGTTACAATGAGGCCTTTAGGGTAGTCCTTATTCCAAGCTGACTGCTGTCCTTAGAAGAAGAGGAAATTTGGGCACACAGAAAGACACCAGGGATGCACAAACCCAGAGGGAAGACAATGTGAGGACACAGCAATAAGACAGCTATCTGAAAGCCAAGGAGAGAGGCCTCAGAAGAAACCAACCCTGCTCACACCTTGATCTCAGACTTCAAGCCTCCAGAACTATGAACAAATTTATTTCTGTTGTTTAAGCCTCCCAGTCTATGGTATTTTGTTATAACATCTCTAGCAAACAAATACCGAGTTTTTCTAGAAGGATCTATACATTAAAATACAGATTTCCAGGCCCTATTCCAGTGCCTGAATGCTAGACCTGGTATATAAGATTCTGCATTCCAACAGTTATCCCAAGAGTATTCTGATGCCAACTAAAGTTCAAGAAACTCTGATAGCAAAGTCACCTTATCATCTTTAGAGATCAAAACTGGTAAACATTTAATCTTTTCTTTTTTAAAATAATGTTTTGTGATTACATTTTGATAGTACCAAGTTTTGAAAACTAAGATTACAGAAAATTCACTCTTTCTCTCTTCAGCTCTGTATTAGCTGACACTTCTTACTGAATCAGACTATTTCATAATGGCCCCAAGTCCTGCCTCTTACCTAGCTAGGGATTCCTGACAGGTGGCAGACAGGGAACTCTTCATTAACACAGATGGCTGATTTCATGCCTAACACTTGCCAACACCTGCAGACTCGACCGAGACTTGCTCCTTTAAATAATTCTATCTTTATTCTTAAAATTCAAAAGGACATTAAATTAAAACCCAGTCACCATATATAGAATATATGACATTTTTAAAATACAGCAATACTTGTTGGAGAAATCTTGGGGCCAAATCTTGCCCTCAGACCCTCCCACTAATGTCATATGAAGGCCCTCTCACTATTTTCAACTAATTAAAGACAACAAATCTTATAAAGGTTGAAATGAACTTTCTGATCAATTGTAGGGTAGTTTTTTTCCTCTCCTTCTACAAAAATAAGAACCCTGTATATATGCATATAAAGAAATGTGAAAAGGGGCAATGAGGGAGGAAAACATAAGATAAAGTTTTTGCAAAACATTAAAAATAGCCTTGCTCACTTCTTCAGCTCACTTTCTTTTTTTTTTTTTTAAAGATTTATTTATTTATTTATTTGACAGAGAGAGACCAGCGAGAGAGGGAACACAAGCAGGGGGAGGGGGACAGGGAGAAGCAGGCTCCCCGCAGAGCAGGGAGCCCAATGCGGGGCTCGATCCCAGGACCCTGGGATCATGACCTGAGCCGAAGGCAGACGCTTAACGACTGAGCCACCCAGGTGCCCCTTCAGCTCACTTTCTTGAAAAGAAGTCTCATCTATCTGCTGGTGTATGGTTCTGGGTTAAGAGTTTCTGAAGATTATGTCCATTTTTTTAGTTTTGCTTTTTGTTAGTTTACCTATACATCCTATCTTTGATACAAAATTAACACCTTAAATATCGCTTATTACTTCAACTCAGCTCAAAGACATTGATTTAATGCCCATGTGTCAAGCATTGTGTCAAGTTTTGTGATAGCACACATCTGACTCTACAGATGTGACACATCTTCTTTAATAAAAATACAACATTGCCAATGAGTGTCCCACATACACTATACATGTGTACACGAAAATACCCATGCATAATGCATATTCTCCCTTCCTCTTCCCCCTCCCCCTCCGCCTTTTCTCTCTTGTGTAAATTGCAACCATCCTTGCTAGGACTGCCAGTTTCTATCTGATCAATAAACATAAAGTCAGGGAAATGTTTCTAAGTCGTGGAGGAAATAGACAAGATTTTTATTCCTGTAACCCCACCATGTATTTCCATTTTCTGTCCGAACAGCAACAATAATAATAACAATAAATTATTATATTTATTGCTTATTTCTGAACTAAAAGCTATGCTCTGTGGTCTACATAGATTGTATGATATCACTCTTAGGTCTGTTTTGTAGAGGAGATTTAGAAAGGATCAATTTTCCTAGGTTGCAAAGCTAGTAACTGGTGGGCCAAGGCACCTAACCTAGCTGTTCTAGCTCCAGAACCCATTTGTTTAATGCAACAAACCACTTCTAGTTCTGCTGAAACAAAAAGTCCCAATGTGGAATTCAAATGATCTTAGATTCCACTACGGTCATTACCGAAAACAGCCATGTGAGGGTGGATTGCTGTCGAGAATATTATTCATTAAGGTACATAAAGACTGTCATAATTAATTGTTCTCAAAGCTCAGTCTCATTTCTTTTTTCACATTTTATGTTGGCATGCTATTTGGATTATGCATTTTTTGTGCTGTTTTTTCATTTACTGGAATTTTCACTAGTGTTTTTATTTGTATCCTATTATTTTATATTTTATTAAATGTCGCTTTTGCCTTTACTATTTCCTCCCATACTAGAGTTTTGTGTTTACTTCAGTATAACTCTTCTAGCTTCCTTAGGTGAGTATGGATATTACTTATTTTCATTTGTTCTTCTAATTTTAACAAAATCATTTGAAACTGTCAGTTTACATAAAAGTACTACTTTAACTGCATGCCCCAGGGCTGGATGCATATATTGATTACTTTCAATTTCTTCAGTTGTAAATATTTTGTCATTTCCATTATGATTTTTGGAATAATCCATTACTTATTCAGGAGTTCATTAAAATGTCTCTTATCATGAAAAACTTTTCAACATTTTCCTTGTTGTTTTTTAATTAAATTGATTTATTAGCAAATATGTTATGTTTGATATAATTATTTAAAGTCTTTGAAACTTCCTTTGCAAATTAACACTTGGTAAATTTTAGCAAATGTTCTAAAAGAACTGACGAAGAATATATATATTCTATTTATTGGAAGTAGATTTCTATTACAACGATCAACCCCCAAATTTTAGTATTTTTGCTCAAAGTGTCTGTAACTTACTTTTGCCCTTCTTATATTTTTGCCTGTTTGTTTAATCAGTTTCTGATAGAGTTGCATTAAAATCTTCTGCTATCATTATGGATTTATGAATCTCTTACTCCCATTTTGTCTTTGTTTGCTTTAGTACATTTTTGAGCTAGACTGTTAAGTGCACATAAGCTTCTAAATATAATGTCTTCTTGGTGTATTTCTCCTTTTATAGTTACATAATGAGCCCTTTTAGTGTTTTTAATTGTGGGGGGACGTTAAAATTTCATTTTACTTTATATGAATTCTGCCGTTTTTGTTTTTTAAACCTTGTATTTGCCTATTACATTATTTTACATTATTTTCTGTTTAACCATTCTTTAGGCTTTTGTTCATGTATATCACTCACACGTACCATATAGCTGATACGTATACCATATAGATGGCATTTCAAAATATAGACTGACAAATATTCTATGCTTTTTTTTAGTTGCTCATTTTTACAATCTAAATTAGATTTCTCATCTTTTAGCACTTACCTTCATTTTTAGTATATACAGACATTTTAAAATCTACACTATACAGTACTTCTAATTTCTTCTTAGCCATCACAAGGAAACACTGTCACTGTTTTTAAACTAACTTTCCCTCAAATCTTACTTTTTGTAAACATTTTTTAACTCTTTAAAACTTTATCTCTTGGGGGCGCCTGGGTGGCTCAGTCAGTTAAGCGTCTGCATTTGGCTCAGGTCATGATCCCAGGGTCCTGGGATCGAGCCCCACATAGGGCTCCCTGCTCAGCGGGAAGCCTGCTTCTCCCTCTCCCACTCCCCCTGCTTGTGTTCCCTCTCTCGCTGGGTCTCTCTCTGTCAAATAAATAAAATCTTTAAAAATAATAATAAATAAATAAATAAATAAATAAATAAATAAATAAATAAAACTTCATCTCTTGGGTCGCCCGGGTGGCTCACTCAGTAAAGCATCTGCCTTCAGCTCAGGTCATGATCCCCAGGGTCCTGGGATGGAGTCCTGCATGGGGCTCCCTGCTTAGCAGGGAGTCTGCTTGTCCCTCTCCTTCTGCCCCTCCCCCCACTTCATGCTCTCTCTCTCTCTCAAATAAATAAAATCTTTAAAAATAAATTAATTAATTAAAAAATAAAACTTCATCTCTTTACCTTTACAAAATTAATGTTTTTTTTAAAATGGGAATAGATTATTAAATTTAGCCAGCAAATGTTAATTTTTGTGTTTACAATTCCATTATTTCTTGTAACCCACCACTTCTCTATTTTTCCTCACTTTTTCTCATTGAAAATACATCTTTAACAGATTTTGTTTTTGTCTGTCTGGGTTTTTGTTTGTTTCTTTTCAGATAGGGCTTAATGGTTTCCATATCTGAATATTTGATAATGTTTTAATTTTGTTCCCATTCTATAGTTAGGCATAAAACTCTAAGTTTACACTAACTTATCTCAACATTTTTTTAAATTTTATTTTATTATGTTATGTTAATCACCATACATTACATCATTAGTTTTTGATGTAGTGTTCCATGACTCATTGTTTGCATATAACACCCAGTGCTCCATTCAATACGTGCCCTCTTTAATACCCACCACCAGGCTAACCCATCCACCCACCCCTGTCCCCTCTAGAGCCCTCAGTTTGTTTCTCAGGGTCCAAAGTCTCTCATGGTTCATCTCCCCCTCCGATTTCCCCCCTTCATTTTTCCCTTCCTACTATCTTCTTTTTTTTTTTAACATAAAAAATATTATTTGTTTCAGAGGTACAGTTCTGTGATTCATCAGTCTTACACAATTCACAGCATTTTAAAGTTATTATTCCATGGCATTCATTATTACCACTGAAAATTCTGGTTATTAAACTGCTATTTCTTTGTATGAGGTTAGTATTTTTTTTTCTTCTGGTTATACTGAAAGATTCTACCTTTATCCTTAATTTCTTTAGGATAACTTCAGAGAATCTAAAAATGAGTTTTGTTCAATTTTACTCTTCATTCTTGGTTCTTCATTCTTGGTTTGGATCTGAAGACTAAATGTCCTTCTTCAGTTTTAGAAAATTATCTGAAATCATCTTTCAAATATTGTTTTTCTGCTATTCTCACCTATCAAAAAGACATTACTATGAATATTTGACACTTAATGAAAAGATCATCTTTTAATAAAACAAAAACATCCTAGAAGCAGTACAAAAATGACAGGAAAATATGGTAAAACAGTGGAAGAGGTAAATATATATATATATGCATAGCTCAGGAAAGAAGTTAAAGTGACATAAATAGAAAGCCACATAGAAGCACAACAAAGGAAAATAAACATACTTGAGAAAGCAGTAAGGTACATGGAAGTTAGGGCCAAGAAAAATAAAATGGGTATGAACAGTGTTTTTGTAATTGGCCATTTAACTAAGGGTCCATTAACATAACTCCTAGATGTCTGGGTCACTGCCATTTGTTCTAGTTAAAAAGCTGCAAGTTCAGAATTTCATTTCACCAGGACTTGATGCCTGAGGAGTGAAGAGAGATAGGTTAGAATTGAATTCATGCCTAAGTATGCTCTGCCACACTCTCATCTTATCATATACGTTATAATCCTGAGATTGGTAAAGTATACCTGGTTTAGATGAGATAGTTGCTAGTATATAGCCAAACTAGTTTATATATATATCATTGTGTCTATAAATCTGGGTTTGAAGGGGCCAGATGAACTAATTTAAGGTCTAATATTACTTAACCTCACTCATTCAAAATTACCTTTATACTGAGTGCCAACTGGTGATAAGTTGTACTCTTAGGTGGATGGATGAGAATCAAAAGTATACATTTCTTCCTGCTTATATTGTTGCTGAATTATCTGTAATATATCACTGTTCATTTAGTTCTTCTATATCCTTTAAAGAATCAAATCATGCTTGATTTATCCAAATGATGTCTATATCTGCTCTTTCCCTCAATCTGAGATCAATTTAGAAGGCTTTCTTGCTGCAAAAGATTGAAACTGAAAATGATAGCTATGGGGGTGTCTGGGTGGTTCAGTCGGTTAAGCGCTGGGCTCTTGATTTCTGCTCAGGTCATGATCTCAGGGTCATGAGATTGGGCCTCATGTTGTGCTCAGCACTCAGCAGGGAGTCTGCTTGAGACTCTCTCTGTCTGCCCCTCCCTGCCTGTGCTCTCTCTCTCTCCTAAAATAAACAAATAGATCTTAAAAAAAAAAGAAAGAAAGAAAATGATAACTATGGAGAATAGACAAGGAATATCCTAAGCATATTTAATTGATATCCCTGAAGAGGACAATCAAAACTATTTGACTTTAAAAATATATAAATTAAGAAAACTTTCCAGAGGTGCCTGAGTAGCTCAGTCAGTTAAGTGACTGAGTCTTGGTTTTGGCTCAGGTCATGATCTCAGGGTCCTGGGATCGAGCCCCACATCAGGCTCTGTGCTCAGTGGGGAGTCTGCTTGAGGATTCTCTCTCTCCTTCTCCCTCTGCCCCTCCCCCCAACTCACACACTCGAGTGCTCTTTCTCTCTTAAATAAAATAAATAAATCTTAAAAAAAAAAGAAAGAAAAATTTTCAAATATAAGAAAAGATTGAACCAACTGATTGAAATCACTCACCCTTATTCCAAGACAAATGTCAAGGGAAATCAATACCAAGATATATCTTGTTAAAGTTATTGAATCTTGAATACAAAAAAGAGAGAAAGAGAGAGTCACTTAGAAATTAATGCTAAAAATAAATAAGAAGATGATAGAGGGAAAAGCCAACTGACTTCAGACTTTTTCATAGAAATATTCAGTGCTAGAAATGAGTGAACATCTACAAAACCCTCAAGAAAAGAAGGGGTGATCAAATAAATGCTATGGCTAGCCAAGATGTGGTACAAGTATAAAGGTGAAAAATGACAAGTTTTAAATGTGCAAAAATTCTGATATTATAGTTTTCATGGGCTTTTCATACATAAATGACTATAAATTCCTTTAAGTCAATGCGGTTATAGTAAAAAAGGAGTGGGGGCAAACATTAAATACATTTAAGTGTAAGAGTAAGACTTAAAAATAGGGCTTAGAGCTTCAGAACAGTCTGAAATATAAACTAATATCACTGAGGAAGAGACTCTAAATGGTAAGGTAAGTATACCAATATCTTCAGCTCTTCAATCTCTTTAAAAGCTGAGATTAGTCAATGGACATTTGGGCTCTTTCCATAATTTGGCTACTGTTGATAATGTTGCTATAAACATCGGGGTGCATGTGTCCCTTCAAATCAGTGTTTCTTTATCCTTTGGATAAATAACTTGTAGTGCAATTTCTGGGTTGCAGGGTAGTTCTATTTTTAACTTTTTGGGGAACCTCCATACTGTTTTCTAGAGTGGCAGTACCAGTTTGCATTCCTACCAACAGTGTAAGAGGGTTCCCCTTTCCCTGCATTCTCGCCAACATCTGTTGTTTCCTGTGTTTTTTATTTTAGCCATTCTAACAGGTGTGAGGTGGTATCTCATTGTAGTTTTGATTTGTATTTCCCTGATGATGAGTGATGTTGAACATCTTTTCATGTGTCTGTTAGCCATCTGGATGTCTTCTTTGGGAAAATGTCTATTCATGTCTTCTGCCCATTTCTTAACTGGCTTTTTTGTTAAATAATAAAGTAGCTGTTATACACACACACACACACACACACACACACACACACACAATGTAATATCACTCAGCCATTAAAAAGAATGAAATCTTGCCACTTGGAGTGATGTGGACAGAGTTAGAGTGTATTATACCAAGCAAAACAAGTTAGTCAGAGAAAGACAAATACCATATAATTTCACTCATATGTGGAATCTAAGAAATGAAACAGATGAACATAGAGGAAAATAAAAAGAGAGAGAGGCAAACCATAAAACAGACTCTTAACAACAGAGAACAAACTGAAGGTTGCTGGAGGGAGGTGGGTGGGGGGATGGGTTAAATGGGTAATGGAGATTGAGGAGGGCACTTCTGATGAGCAATGGGTGTTATATGTAAGTGATGAATCACTAAATTCTACTCCTGAAACTAATATTATACTATATGTTAACTAACTGGAATTTAAATAAAAACTTGAAACAAAAATAAATAAATAAATAAATAAAAATAAAAGCTGAGATTACTTTAAAAATGATAAATCAAGTAATAGAAGTTTAAATGTAAACTGTAGCAAAAAACATTCTTTTCCTTATCTGAATTTGTTTAGGCATGAGAGAACCCTATATCTAAGGGAGTATAGGGTTCTAATCCAGCTATGGGAGATAAACTGAACTTAGTCTAAAATGGTTCTGTCACACTTCCTCCATTTGGTCATTAATTGTCTAGAAGAGCCATATAGCCAGTTCCGACCAATGAATATAAGCAAAAATCCGTTGGATGAAGCTTCCAGGAAAAATTTTACTATCCTGATTTTAAGATAAAGGACAGTTCGGTTAGAATTTGCACTTGCAAAACCTTTCTCTTCTTCCTCCTTTTCACTGGACTAGAGAAATGGTAGCTGGAGCTACAGCAACATCCTTGTGACCACGAGGCAGCAAGAATGAGGAAAAGAAAGAGAAAATTTTCAGATTAGTCCTGACATTGTGAAGCCACCGAAGCCACAATGAGCAGCTTCTTGCCCACAGATGTTCTACTATATGAGACAAATAACCCTTGATTTGTTTATTGTTATATTTGGCCAAAAGCATTAAGCCATTACAGTGAGGCATTTTTCATTGCAAAAGATGGCATTCGACAAAAGGCCGTATTTTCAATCCATATTAAAAATAAGTAAATACCTACCTTACACCATTCAGAAAAAGAATACCAGATGAATTAGAAGCATATATATAAACAAAATTTAGAAATTATTAGAAGAAAATAAAGATCATATTACACACTAGAATGTAAATTATTTTTATACCCCTGGACAGATGCCATAAACAGAGTTGAAAGACACGTCAAAGACTGGGAAAGATTCTATAACACATACCAGATAAAGAATTGGTATCAAGAGTATATAAAAAAAACTCCTACAAACTATTATATTATCCTTTCTAATTAGGTGTGTATAGACATATATAATATACATGTACAGATATAGATACGGTCATATCATTTTTCTCAACTTTGACAAAACTAAAAATAAAACATGCTGAGTAACTCTTGAACTGTTTTCTATCTCTCAAGCTCAATCTTGAGAAAGATGCTGGTTTACAAATACACAAATCAACTCCAGTGAAGCAAGTAGTAAGAAGCAAAAACTCATTTCTAAACTTTAGTGGGATTTTTTGCATAATGACAAAAGAAATTAAATAAAGAACTTTATGCAGTTAATGCAGTCCTATGTGTTTGTGTGTTTGTGAAAATGTGTCATGCTATGTTAAAAAAAATACATAGGCTATAAAAGAAAAACAATAGAATTCAGAGGCAGTGCTACTTCTTACTAGCTGTGTAATCTTGGGTAAACTGGCTAACTTCTCCAAACCTCTGTTCTCTATCTTTGAAGTAGGTATAATGGTACCTAACTCATTTGCTTGTTTTATTTAGCAAATTCATTACATAGTATGCCTGGTAAAGAATTTAAGAAATATTCATTCTGTTTTCTTCCTATACTTGTATAAACCGTTATTTTAAATAATTTTTAATTTATGATTGCCATGTGTTACTTTTATTTTTTAAATAAGTTTTTGTTTAAATTTTAGGTAGTTAACATACAGTGCAATATTGGTTTCTGAAGTAGAATTCAGTGATTCCTCACTTATATACAACAGCCAGTGCTCATTATAACAAGTGCCCTCCTTAATCCTCATCATCCATCTATCCTGTCCCCACCACCCACCTCCCTCCATCAACCCTCAGTTTTTTCTCTAGCATTAAGAGTCTCTTATAGCTCATTTCTAAATGTTACACACACACAAATAAATAAAATAAAATGCTCAAAAAGAAAATCAAATATTTTAATGTATAAATGCAATTTTAAAAGTTTAAAATTATATAGTTAACCTCAATTGTAAATGGAACATAACATTAAATCAAAACCTCCCTGATTTTAACAGGTGATTTTTAAAATTTTACTACATCTATAAATAGAATAAGACATACAGGTTGAACCTAAAAGCACAAGAAAAACTATGTTCTAAAAAAATTGTAACTAATAAATTGAATATTAATTTTAAAACAAAACAAACAAAAATAAATAAGTTATTGAATTATGTATCTTTTAAAAAATTTTTTGAGTAGAGTTGACATGCAGTGGTATAGACCTCATGCCAACTATATGACATAGTTGACTAAAGCCAGATTATTAATTTTGGAAATTCAGTAATGGAAGTGTAGTTCAAGAACTGTTAAAATATTTAAGGCAAGGCAAGATGGCGGAGGAGGAGGAGACCTAAATTTCATCTGGTCCCAGGAATTCAGCTAGATAGGGATCAAACCATCTGAACACCTACGAACTCAACAGGAGGTCAAAGAAAAGAATAGCAGCAACTCTGAACAGAAAAGCGACCACTTTCTGGAAGGTAGGATGTGCGGAGAAGTGAATCCGAGGCGATATTCGGGAGGATAGACGGCAGGGAAGAGGGCTTCCGTCAGCCACTTCTGGCAAGTGATAGAGCCGCGGAGCACAAAATCGGAACTTTTAGAAGTCTGCTCCGCTGAGGGCCAGCGCTCCAGTGGCTAATTGGGGGGTGGAACCCTCGCTGGGACAGTGTGGTCTCAGGACCCTCGGGGTCACAGAAAGACTGGGGGTGCCTGAGTGCGGCAGAGCTCCCAGGTATCAGAGCGGGGAAGCCGGCTGCAGAGACGGAGCAGAGGACTGGGCTCTCAGCTCGGGGTTGCCATAAACCGTGATCCGCGGCACAGTCGGGCCACTGCTCTTCCAGCAGAGACCCAAAAAGTGGCAGATCCGGGAGACTCCCCATCCTACCCCGGGAGAAGCGGCGCGGGAGCACACCACAGGGATCTGCTGGGTTTGGAGACTCCACACGGGGTCGGGTGCCAGAGATAGAAATGCTCAGTAAAAGGCCAGGTGAGCATGGAGGGCAGCCAGAAACCAGGGAGACGGGAGTGACTGACTGCTTTTCTCTGGGGGCTCACGGAGGAGTGGGGCCCCAAGTTCTTGGCTCCTGAGCAGAGATTGGGAGGCCGCCATTTTCACTCTTATCCTCCAAAGCTGTACGGAAAGCTTGCAGGGAACAAAAGCTCCCGAGAGCAAACCCGAGCAGATGACTTAGCCCAGACAGCAAGGGCGGGGCAATCCCGCCTCCAGCAAAGACATTTGGTAACCACGGCAACAGGCCCCTGCCCCAGAAGATCAGCAAGAACAGCCAGCCAAGACCAAGTTTACCGATCAATGAGAACGGCAGAACTCCAGTGCTAGGGGAATACTGCACATAGAATTCATGGCTTTTTTACCAAGATTTTTTAGTCTTTCAAAGTTAGTTTTTTTTTTTTAACTTTCTTTTTTTCTTTTTTTTTTTTTGAATTTTTCTTCTTCCCTTTTTGAACCAACATCTTATCAATACCTTTTTTTAAATATCTTTTTTATTTTTCATTTTTAGAGTCATATTCTATCCCTTCATAGTAGTTAACCTTATTTTTGGTATATATATATATAAGTTGTTCTCTCTTTAAAATTTTGGGATACAGTTTCTTCTAACAGACTAAAATATACCCTAAATCACTAGTGTATGGCTTTGTTCTAGTCTCCTGCTCATTTTAGAGCCACATAAACTTATTTTTATGAAAATAAAATTTTTGGAAATGTACCATGCGGTATTTCCAAGAGAAGTCTCTAAGCTGCAGACAGAATATAATGGATCAAAGAAATAACTACTTCTTCATAAACACAGTTTGGTGGGCTTACGTTACATAATAAGCAACAAAAAATAAAGTCCTTTTACAAGCAGAAGAGTCACATGTCTTCTTCATTGATTTCGTCACTGCATCACGCACAGCAAATCTATGTCAACATGAGTGGGGAAATCTCAGAGGGAAAAAATGTACAAGTCAAGGCCATTAAAGCAGAAGATATACTTAGGAAATTGTCTGTTGTGGGCATAATGAGAGGGCTTGTCTTTCAGAATAGGAGTCACAACACTGTATCCAAAGAGATGTTAAAGACTATTTTATTAATTTAATATAGTTGTCTCTCAGTCAGTATAAATGAATTTTTTAAGAAAGAAAAAAATATAACTATGTACAGTAGCCCTACTAATTAGGCATCATTGGTTCCCTAAAGTATTATTAGTTTCTTATTGTATTAGTTTAGTAGGGCTGCTGTAACAAAGTACCACAAACTGAGTAGCATGAGCACCAGAAATTTATTATCTCCCAGTTCTGGAGACTTGAGGTCCAAGATCAAGGTGTCTCAGGACCGTGTTCCCTCTAAGGATGCTAGGGAAGGGATCTATTTCAGGCCTCTCTCCTAGCATCTGTGTATTTCTATGTCCAAATTTTCCCTTTGTGTGAAGACATCAGTCATATTGGTTTAGGGGCCCAACCTACTCCAGTGTACTAATTACATCTGCAATGACCCTATTCCTAAGTAAGGTCATGTTGTGAGGTACATGTGGGGGTTCACAACTCAGCCCTTAATACTTACTAATACTTGGTATTTCCATCACCCTTAAGCATTAGGGATAACGTGGGAAATCTTTCCATTCATTATTTTTGAGAGATTTTCCTCTGTTCAAAACAGCATAAAGAAAATGAAAACCTGGTCTTTTTGTTAAAAGAGGTTGTTTTGGAAGGGAGATACACTGAGGATATACAAAGAGATGTCTAATAATCTAAGACAGCAAGTGATGTGGTGAAATGAATATTACTAAGAACAAGGAATAATGGAGGTCTAGAAGGATGTACAAGATAGTTGTACAGTGAACAGAAATTTATGCACAAAAACGTGAAAGTCAAGACTTATACAAGCACAGGCACATACACACAATCAGATTTTTTTAAAAAGGGGAAAGTGGGCACAAGGCTGAACTCATTTAGAGAGATCCTTATATGCTAAGCTAAAGAGTGGATTTTCTCACATAAACAATGGGAAGCCATAGAAGTGTTTAAGAGTAACATTCTAAAATGCTACTTCAGGAAAATTAATTAAGGCAGCATTGTAAAAGACTAAAGGAAGGAGTCATGGAAATAACTTACATTAAACCTTTTTAGAGAATAAACTAAAGGATGGACACTTTTCTTTCACATATGTGAAATCCCCATCCCTCTTCTGAAAGAATTCATTTTGCCAGTCCTCTTCCTTCCCTGACACTTCATCAATTATGAAGCAATGGAAGCCTGGAAAAGCTGCGGAAGTGGACTTACGGCTGTACCTGATTATGGGATGCCGGATCATCATGAAACAGAATGACACGGTAATTTGAAAGCCCCCGCCTCAAAAAACCTGGGATCACAATTTCCCAAATCTACCAAATGACTGCAGTCACAAGACTGGAAGTGAGTTCATAATTCTGAAATATTTTAAATATTATCAGAAGGTAATTATGAGCAGGTTCATACTGAAACTTGTTAAGAGAAGAAGGTCATTGTTATTCCGGACTGCATATGCTGTTATGGAACAGAGGAAGAGTCCCCTCTTTGTGATTCAGGAGAGACTGAAGCAGGAATATGCATTCAGTTTGGGGATCTCATTATAAGAAAAAGAGAGACAGACTGCAGGAAGTTCAGAAGAAATCAACAGGAATAATTAAGGAACCAGAGGTATTTACTCTAGAGGAAATATTAAAAGAATAAATAAGATACATGCAGTTGGCTAACTAAGGGAAACATGAGAATTGTCTACAAATACCTAATGTGTGTAAACATTGAAAACTGAAAGTTGATATAAAGCCTAGAGCAAGAAGGTAAAATTAAAAATAAGGCAATTAAATAAAAAGAAAATTCTGGCGGAGTACATGAGAAAGCAAGGCAAATTCTGTGCAATAGTTGGCCTAACTTTTCCCAGAATATTTTAAAACAAACTAGTCAAATAACATGTGTGTTCCTTGGGGTAAATTACCCAGATAATAAATAAATAAATAATAAATAAACAAATAAATAAATAATTGTGTTAGCTTCTTTCCCCTTTTTAAAAAACTGAATGTTAATATTTGGTCACTAATAGAACAGTGTTATAGGAAAAGGAATTTTTGGCTTAATTGGAAAATAAATATGCAATTTAGCCATTTGAAATATTTGAAGATAGAATGTCATGTTTAGGAGTTGGGAGATTCCAGCTGATGTCCTCTCTTATCTGGAGCAAATTCTACTTTCCTAAAAATGGGGGCGATGAGCTGAATATTTGGTTGTTTTATCCTTTTTCATTACCACTCCCCCCTTGGAAAAGAGATGAGGGAAAAGGACAGTTTTATGAGGATACACAGCTGCTCCCCACATTCCCCCAGGCTTCTCTTCTCACTTGGAACTGTTTGATAATCCTTTCACCGCCGAATCACACTTCTACACCTCCTTCTTGCATTTACTTAACCTGGAGTTTCTTTTATAATCTATCCAATTTGAGGGCTCCTACCAGTACCCCTTGAGCCTGGAGCAAGATGACCAAGGGGAGACTGTCATCACTAGAAACATGATACCTCTGCTCATTATCCCCAGTGCCTAGCACAGTGCCGGTTTCGGATCTCAGAAAATATTTGCCATTTGCAACGACGTGGATGGAACTGGAGGGTATTAAGCTGAGCGAAATAAGTCAGAGAAAGACATGTATCATATGATCTCACTGATATGAGGAATTCTTAATCTCAGGAAACAAACTGAGGGTTGCTGGAGTGGTGGGGGGTGGGAGGGATGGGGTGATTGGGTGATAGACATTGGGGAGGGTATGTGCTATGGTGAGCGCTGTGAATTGTGTAAGACTGTTGAATCACAGACCTGTACCTCTGAAACAAATAATACGTTATATGTTAAAAAAAAAAAAAAAAAAAGAAGAAGATAGCAGGAAGGGGAAAATGAATGGGGGGAAGTCGGAGGGGGAGACGATCCATGAGAGACTATGGACTCTGAGAAACAAACTGAGGGTTCTAGAGGGGAGGGGAGTGGGGGGATGGGTTAGCCTGGTGATGGGTATTAAAGAGGGCACATACTGAATGGAGCCCTGGGTGTTATACACAAACAATGAATCATGGAACACTACCTCAAAAACTAATGCTGTAATGTATGGTGATTAACACAACATAATAAAATTTTACAAAAAATGTAAAAAAAATTTTTTTAAATAAAATTAAAAAAAAGAAAATATTTGCAAGACTATGCTGGGATCCCAATCCTTTCTTCCTAGTGAGGAAGAAATGAGTCTTACCCTCTTTAATACTCTGAAAATGGCAAAAGAGTTTCTGATGACTTTGTGATCATTGCTATGGATACTTCTTTTTGTTTGTTTTCTTTTTTTCTGGAGCATGACCACTATTTCCTCATTACTATAGGTAGACTATTTCATTCAAAATGGTCTTCGGGAAAAGCAGGATGCACTAAAGTATGGATCAAACACATACCTTCATATCAGGCTTCACTCTGCTCAAAGTGGGTTAAATGAAGTGTTCTAGAACTGGGGGTATATTCTGAGGTTGAATTTGCTGCTTTGTGTCTAAGTCTCAGCTTGTGTTATGTGTAAATAGGATCCACTCCTGCTTGACCTGTGTCATCAGAGATGCTGTACTTTTCCCAAGGAAGTCCCACTTAGGAAGGCAAATAGAAATGCCTTCAGAAGACCAATGCAAACTGAAGTAACTGCAAGACTTACTGACCACTTCTTTGTAGAAGGACACAACCATGGAAAACCGCCTCCCTACCCATCACCATTCACAGAGCGGCTGATAGCCCCCACTTTCAATGTTAATATAGTTCGTCCTGTAACTCCAGTAGTCTGGCATGTTTTCTTTTCAAAATAACGCCTTTATTAATCACCTAATAAAGGCTTATTAATACTTTTATAAAAAATAACTTTAGCCCTGTCTGAATTTGATAAACTTTTGATATAAAACCACTTGAAACTTCAGCTCATTACACAAAACCAACTGACAAATATTCTGCACTTTTATACTTCAGCCAGTAAAAAATTACCGCTTATTCCCTGGCCTACACTAATAAAAAATTAATTCTATTAAAAACTTAAATGTAAAAACACATATTCTTATAACTTGAACTTTTATTGCTATGTTAAGTTCCCTTCCACTTAAATTTTAAGAAAGCAATGGTGAGATCAGGTGGGTAGTAAATTGCCCACAAGCCTATATCCCATGAATTTGAAGACATATGGTGTTATTTGGAGCTGGAGAGGGAATGTTCTCCTGGTCTAGCACAGTTCATGAAGTGAAGTGTAAAATAGGACACAAGTGACTTGGGTACAGTCATTTAGCATCTGTTCCAGTCATGTTAATTCAGGTTGGACATCCTATGAAGGCAGGAACATAACATGATACAGAAACACTTTAAAAAACATAATTGCCAGTTTAATAGCTTGGCAAGAAATGAATGTTTAACCTTTGCAGGCAGGAAACGGGGTCTGTTTTAACAGTAAGAGTCTCCATTCCCCTGAAACTAGGAAAACATACCATGAAATTAAAGGTGTCCTTCACTCTAATAAAGGTAGTGGTGACCACTATTCAGTCATTTATTTATTCACTCATTCTTTAAATCTCAGCTCAAATATGAGCCTTACCGTAAAGAATGATTAACAGTTGTAAACAGATGTATATTAGAAGTAGAGATAGTGTCAAGTAGGAATGACTTCCCAGAGTCAAAAGTAGGAAAATTCAATAAATAGGGTATTGGTTTCTCACTAGAGAAGTACATAAGACAGTATGTGGAATAAAAACAAATTATGTGACATAAGGCATCTTGACTAAGGACTTGAAGAATATCATATATCGTAGCCAACCCTTTATATCCTGTAGCAAGGTAAAGGTAATTTTCTTCCATATGGTTTTGCCCGGATAGGGGGAAATAGACTACACTTCCTCCACTTTATGGTGTTCTGAGGCTACTGACAAAGTTTCCATTGAATTATTTTAAATGTAACAAATAGAGCAAAAAAAATATCAGTCAATATGCTATGTTCATTAGCATCAGATCCAATGGAAATTCAATAGTTTCATAACATCATATTAGAGAACAATTGCTAAATATGTGAAATGGAAATTTTACATAATTTCTATACAGAGCTTAACAACAGGAAAGCAGCCTGATTAGGGGGATAGAACAACTGGAGTCAGGAACTGTGGCTTCTACTCATGGACATTAATGAATTACAAAGGAGTCGGTCACTATGAGCTTCAGTTTCTTCGTCTGTAAAATTAGTGAGGTGGACCAGATGGTCTCCATAATACTTTCCAACTCTACAGTCTATTTTCAATTTTTGATCTATTATCATTAACAACAACAACAAATTAATGGGTATTCATTTCTAAATAAAGTTGATATTACTTAATAAATTTTAGTTTGCCCTGAGCTATACATATGGATAATGAATCTCCATTAGCACTAATACCATCTATTTCCAAGCTAGCTTGTTGAGAAGCAGCCTAAGGATAGAAAATAGAATGTTTCTCCAATTCATTCTTCTGAGTATTTTGGAAATAAGACTCATAATTTTAGTCTCACTTACAGGCATACCTTGAAGATATTGAGGGCTTGTTTCAGACAACCACAATAAATCAAATATCACAATAATGCAAGTCAATGAATTTTTGGTTTCCCAGTGCATATAAAAGTCATGTTTACACTGTACAGTAGCAGTCTATTAAGTGTATAATAGCATTGTGTCTAAGAAAAACAAGGTACATATCTTAATTAAAAACTACTTGAGGGGCGCCGGGTGGCTGAGTGAGTTAAGTGTCCAACCTTTGATTTTGGCTCAGGCCATGATCTCAGTGTCGTGAGATCAAGCCCCACATCGGGCTCCATGCTGGGCAAGGAGTTTGTTTGAGATTCTCTCTCTCCCTCTTCCTCTGCCCCTACC
Organism: Halichoerus grypus; assembly: GCF_964656455.1. Taxonomy (NCBI): domain Eukaryota; kingdom Metazoa; phylum Chordata; class Mammalia; order Carnivora; family Phocidae; genus Halichoerus; species Halichoerus grypus. The sequence continues at coordinate 127,873,171 of NC_135715.1, forward strand.
CGACCCCCCAGCTCATGTTCTCTCTCAAAAAACAAAACAAAACAAAACAAAAACAAAATTTTTTTAAAAACCCACTACTTTATTGCTAAAAAATGGAAGTCATCATCTGAGCTTTCAGTAAGTTGTAATCTTTTTGCTGGAGGAGAGCCTTGTCTCAATGTTTGTGGCTACACACTGATCAGGATGGTAGCTGCTGAAGTTTGGGGTGGTTGTGGGCAACTTCTTAAAATAAGACAACCATGAAGTTTACCACATCAATTGACTATTCTTTTCATGAGCAATTTCTCTGTAGCATGCAAAGCTGTCTTATAGCATTTTACCCACAGTAGAACTTCTTTTAAATTGGAGTCAATCCTCTCAAATCCTGCTGCTGCTTTATCAACTAGGTTTAAGTAGGATTCTAAATCCTTTGTTGTCATTTCAATCATTTTACAGCATCTTTATCAGTAGATTCCACCCAAAGAAACCACTTTCTTTACTCATCCATAAGAAGTAACCCCTCATCCGTTCAAGTTTTATCATGAGATTGTAGCAATTCAGTCCCATCTTCAGGCTCTCATCTAACTCTAGTTCCTTGCTATTTCCACCACATCTGCAATTACTTCCTCCACTGTCTTGAACCCCTCGAAGTCATCCACAAGTGTTGGAATCAACTTCTTCCAAACTCCTGCTAATGTTGATATTTTGACCTCTTCCCGTGAATCACAAATGTTCTCAATGGCATCTAAAATGGTGAATCCTTTTCAGCAAGTTTTCAATTTTCTTTATTCAGATGCACCAGAGGAATCACAATCTATTGTAGCTAAGCCTTATGAAATGTATTTCTTAAATAATAAGACTTGAAAGTCAAAATTACCCCTTGGTCAATGGGCTGCAGAATGAATATTGTGTTAGCACACACGAAACACACATTAATTCTGTTGTACGTCTCCATCAGATCTCTTGGGTGATTAGGTATGTTGCCAATGAGCAGTTATATTTTGAAAGGAATCTTTTTTTCTGAGCCTTAGGTCTCAACAGTAAGCTTAAAATATTCAGTAAACCATGTTGTAAACAGATGTGCAGCCATTCAGGTTTTCTTCCATTTAAAGAGCATGGGCAGAGTAGATTTAGCATAATTCTTCAGGACCCTAGAATTTTCAGAATGGTAAATGAGCATTGGCACTACCTTTAAGTCACCAGCTGCATTAGCTCCTAACAAGTGTCAGTCTGCCCTTTGAAGCTTTTGAAGCCAGGCATTGACTTCTCCTCTCTAGCTGTGAAAGTCTTAGATGGCATCTTCTTCCACTAGACAACTGTTTCATGTGCATTGAAAATTTGTTGTTTAGTGTAGCCACCTTCATAATTTCTTAGCTAGATCTTCTGAATAACTTGCTACAACTTCTTGTTCCTCCACCTTACACTCATGTTATGGAGACGGCTTCTCCCCTTAAGCCTCATGAACTGACCTCTGCTAGCTTCCACCTTTCCTTCTGCAGCCCCCTCAACTCTGTCAGCCTTCAGAGAATGAAAGAGAGTTAGGGCCTTGCTCCGGATTAGGCTTTGGCTTAAGGAAATGTTGTGGTTGGTTTGACCTTCTTATCAAGACCACTAAAACTTTCTCCCTATCAGCAATAAGGCTGTTTTGCTCTCTTATCATTCATGTGTTCACTGGAGTAGCACTTCCAATTTCCTTCAAGAATTTTCCTTTGCATGCACAATTTGGCTAACTGGTGCAAGAGGCCTAGCTTCTGGCCTGTCTCAGCTTTTGACATGCCTTCCCCGGTAAGATTACTCATTTCTAGTTTTTAATTTAAAGTGAGAGATGTGTGAATCTTTCTTTCACTTAAATACTTAGAGGCCATTGCAGGGTTATTATTAACTGGCCTCATTTCAAGGTTGTTGTGTCCCAGGGACTAGGGAGGTTCCAAGAGAGGAAGAGATGGGGCAACAGGTAGTCAGTGGAGCAGTCGGAACACACACAACATTTATCAATTAAGTTCATCCTCTTACTTGTATGGGCGTGGTTGGTGGTGCCCCAAAACAATTACAATGGTAGCATCAAAGATCATTGTTCACAGATCATCATTACAAATAAAATAATAATGGAAAAGGTTGAAATATTGCAAGAATTACCGAAACGTAACACAGAGACACGAAGGAAGCAAATGCTGCTGGAGAAATGACAGACTTGCTTGATGCGGGGTTGCCACAAAACTTCAGTTTTGTGAAGTGGGGCGCCTGGGTGGCTCAGTTGGTTGGGCGACTGCCTTCGGCTCAGGTCATGATCCTGGAGTCCCTGGATCGAGTCCCTCATCGGGCTCCCTGCTCAGCGGGGAGTCTGCTTCTCCCTCTGACCCTCCCCCCTCTCATGTACTCGCTCTCTCTCATTCTCTCTCTCTCAAATAAATAAATAAAATCTTTAAAAAAAAAAAAAACTTCAGTTTGTGAAAGACGCAGTATCTAGAAGCACAAGAAAATGAAGTACACCTATATTTACTTTTTTTTAATTTTACTGAGTGCCTACTATGTGCTAGAAAATATGCCGGTTATAGGAAAATAAAGCAAGTACAAAAATGCTTTGCAATCATGTTTGCTGTTACTAGTATTCCAATGTCTTTTTTCTAAGATTTATTTATTTATTTGAGAGAGAGAGAGAGCAGGGGGAGGGACAGAGGAGGACAGAGAGAGAGAGAGAGAAGCAGATTCCCCATTGAATGCGGAGCCCAATGCGGGGCTCAACCTCATGACCCTGAGATCGTGACCTGAACCAAAATCAAAAGTCCGACATTTAACCAACTAAGCCACCCAGGCGCCCCTGGTATGCCCATATCTTATTAAACTTTTCTAGATTCTTTTTCTCATAATGATATTTCCAAAGCCCATTTTTTTAAACAAAAATAAAAAAACTTCGTAAATTTTTCAAATTACAACATGGAGAATTTTCTTAAAAAACTAAAAGACTTCAATAAAGAAAAATAAGAAAATACAAAACAGAATACATGTACCCATTATTTTGAAACCAGATAATTACTCTGAAGTTATTTCTATACTTATATCTTAAAGAAAAACTGGAATTGTTTAGCTAAACATTGTTACATAAGGCAGCAGGTAATATGTCAGGTTTATCAATTTAATTTTTTTTAGCACATTCTAATAGGTAACATATACGCATAAACCAAATTACCATAGTGAGTTTAAATAATTTCTAGTTGTGAAAAAATGAAAAAGCTTAAAGTAAATGTATATTAAAATGAAGCAGCTTTACACAGTGCATAAATTTTTTTAAAAAAACTTCTTTGTTTGTAACACTCCAGAAAATGCTTCAGATAGATTTCCAACGTCAATATGTCCTTACCCATGCCCATAATCCGTACTCCAGCCAAACATAAAAAACAATTTTTCATCCACAACCTGGCTCAATTCTTTCTAATATAGCTTTCCCTACCTCAACTGGTTCCCCAAGCCATTTCCACCTGCAAAAAGTTCAGTGTCATCCTGAAACACAGTAACAGCACACATGACCAGCGGATAGTAAGCACTTTGGTAGATTACATTATTGTTCCTAATTTTATTGTTCCTAATTTCTCAGGCCATCTCTCCTGTAAGATCATACATCCCTGCTCATTGACTTGTAGGGCCTTCCTGAGGGAGAAATCATATTCTCAAAAACATCCCACACATCACTTCACACATGCTAAGTACTCAGTAATGGTTGTTAGAGTAACATAAGTTGTTGGAGAAAATGAGAAAGATATTAGGATATAAATATATATAATGATCTTCTATAAAAAAGGAAATTAGAGTCTCATGGTTATTTAGAAGACCTTACCCTTTGAAAAGAAAAAATAATTTTCAGTTTTCTTGGAAATCAGTAATTCTTCTCAATCAGAAACTAACTAGATTGAAATCTCCCTTGAGAACCAAGCATTTCTCATTTAGCTTTGTGCCCTATGCAATACATGACAATGATCAGCATGAATAAATATTTCCTGAATTGAAAGAATTAAATATTTGTAATAAAATATTGAGACTGTATTAATCAAAGTTATAGACTGGAATCAGTTCATGTTTGGGTATATAGATAATCACAAGTATAATAAAGCAGCTGGGTGATTTTTAGCAAAATAACATATCTTGAATACCTACTGTGAGTTAAGTAAGACTAACCCTAATAACAGTAATACTGATGAGGATAATAGCTAACCTATAGTAACTTCTATATGCCAGATACTGTTCTAAGCCCCATATATATATTAACTCCTTTCATTTCCCCCAACAACTGAAAGGGAAAAGTACTATTATCATCTTTCCTGTCATTATATTTTATGAATCAGGAACCTGAGAATTAGTGTGCTTAAGAAATTTACCCTCAGTTGCTTACCATGTGCCAGGGACAGGCCAAGCACTCTATAGACATTACCATGCCTTATTCTCCTAACTACCCATTAAGGTAGGAACAATGTCACTAAGAAAGAGCAGAGATTTTGCAAGGTTAAGTCATTTGCCAAAGATCAAAACTAGTAAGAAATAGAGCCAGAACTTGAATCAGATGTTCTTGATTTCAGAGAATGAGTTCTCAGTCACTGACCCATTCTGAAGAAGCACACACAAATACACACACAGAAACACACATGTCCACACATATACACAGGAACATGCATGGCATGCTAAATTGTGAGTCACCCAAAACTTGGAGTGATATAAAGTATGGTGAATGATAGTTTTGATTCAAAATGATTTCCACAGACAGGGAAAAAACATAGACTTTTATAAGAAGATGTTGAATGGAAATAAATGTTATGCCCTATATTTCAATCCAGTGAACCATCAGCATAAATAAAATATAAGAAATGTAACTACCTATGGTAACATGTGTGATAATAAAAAGGATTTGGGGAATTTATACTTAATGATATTACAGGAGCCAATACCGTAGAGTGGCCACCAAGTGTCAGATTGATCTGAAATGCTTCAATATGAATTACGGAACTCTCTACTCTGTATTGATCAGACCACCTTAAATACTGCAGTCTGTGATGAAGGGCCTGGGAATTTGTAACCTGCAGACCTGAAGAAGATGTGATAGCTGTCCATAAACATTAGTAGGACTATGCTGGGGAGGAAGAACATAATTGGCTGAATGCGAACCTAAATGGAAGGACAAGGTATGATAATTACAAGAAGATGGATTTGGAGCTCCATCTAAGAGTCAACGACATTTAAAGATGGAAGTAACTGTCTGGACAAGGGAATCATCATTCAAGAAGTGGCTGGAGTGCAGCGTGTTGGAGAGATTGTCCAGTAAATTCAAGCACCCGTCAATAGGTCATATTTAATGTCTCTCCCAAATCTTACTTTCTATGATTCCATCGAGTCTCATGTAAGTAGGAAAAAAAAAAAACCAAACCTACAAGTTTGAATAAAATTCAAGCTGACAATGGAAATAAGGCGTCAAGTTATTTAACGTAATCCCTCAATTTCTCCCACCAATTCTGGACTAGCTTGACCCCTATGTACTTTTCAGAAAGTAAAAGAACAAGGAGCCTAGCTGATTGTTTTGTTTTCCAATAAACAAGTCTCCCTTATTTTCCCACTGCCATATGTTGGAAACAAACTTTTTAAAATGATTCATATTTCAACACTCTCCAGCTGTGCTTTTCTCTTATGTAGGCAGGCTTTTCCTGGCCCTAAACATAAAATACAACATGATTTTACAAGTAGAAATTAATATTTGTATTAAATCGCATTTCAAAAGAACTTCAAAAATTCAGTGCAGGCAGACACCTATGCTTTTTTTTTTTCTTATAAGGAGTGGAGTGTGTGAAAAACACAAAGAAAATGTATATTGTTGCTTTAGTGACAGAACATTCCCTGTCAAAAGGTCTCTCCCCCCTCCCCACCTGACTGTTGTTTCCAGCATTCTCTGTCTCTCCATTATCCCTTGCTTGCTAAAGTAGCTTAGTCTATAATAAAGGCAACCGAGTGCCGGCTTGAGACGGCCATGAAAACCCACATCCATATAAAGCGTTTTTCCACTTTTGTTAAGCTTCTTATCACACACACACAAAAGAAAGAACCCTCTCTCCTTCTCTCTCTACGCCTCTCTCCCTCTGCCCTTTTTAAATGATCGTTCTAATTTTATTGAGACTCTTTTGCTAGGGGACCACACTACAGTTCACTCACTATAGGAAAGTGAACCCCAAAGAGCCAGCTTGCAACTATGACAAACCATTTCCACTTCTTATGTTAACATTTCATCTCAGAGGACTCTTTTCTCTCTCTGGTAGCTGCAAGGCACCTCTTTGTCTCTATTGCGCTTGCTGTGTGAAGGTGCGTCATTGACTAGAGTGAAGTGAACTCGAAATTGCCAACTTGAAGCTGGCACGCTTTTTTATTTTTTTTTTTTTAATTTTGTTTAAGTTGACGCCCCCATGGGACTTGTGCTGCCCTAAGCAGCAGTTTATACTTTCATGACATTTCCCTTCTGAGACAGCCTTAGGTAGAGCCAATATGCCAACGTCTGTATCTGGGGGTTGGGAGAGTTGGTGATTTGATGGAACTCATTTGATCACACCTGCGCCCCCCTCCCGTGTCCATCACAGGTGTCCTTTCTCATTGTTCTCTCTTCTCTCTTCTGAACTCACTTGGCTCTTTAAAGTAGAACAAGTTCTAAAATGCTAACTGTGGTGGCCCTCTCAACAGGAGGATTTCCCAGCAAGAGAAAATGCAAGGCATTACGGCAGCCCGCTTACCAAAGCTATAGACAAAATTCTCTTCTCAACGTCCATTTCTACGACCCTTACTAGGACATACTTCATAAAGAAAATTATGCAAAGAAGTCGCGGCTGTTTCTTTCCCAGAGGATACTAAGCATGCTGAATATCATTTAGACCAGTGGTTCTCAAAATGCAATCTGAAGACCAGCAGCACGAGCGGCACCTGGGAACGTGTTAGAAATGCAAATCTTTGAACCCCACCTCAGGCCTACAGAATCGGAAACTCTGAGGGTAGACACCATTCATCTGCTTTAAAAAGACCTTCTGGTGATTCTGATACAGAGTAAAGTTTGAACTGTCTAAATAAACTAAACAGCTCAAGTACTATTGCATTTGACAAAAAGTCTGTAATTGGAGTAAAATCAAGGATGCACACAATGATAACAGGAAATGAGGAAGAAATATGATAAGGAAGTAATGATTCATGATGCAGTAAACTGGATTTTGGTAAATTGGACTGATCAAAACAAGACCACTTCAAGAAAACTGATAATTTATTTGAAAAATATCCTTAAGGACATGAATAAAAATCACACCCAAATTTCAAGATCAGTTTCTCTACACTAGTGTCTGCTGAAATAAATGTGAGGATCAGTTATTGCCACAACAAATACATCCGAAGCACTCACTTTATGTGTTACACTGTGCTCAAACCCAAGAACAGAGGCAAAGATCTGAACCTTACATCTATGAGGGGAAGTAGGATGTTTCCATGAGACGCTACAATACCAGGGAGAAAATAACTCCATAAAGCAAAGACAAAATGCTCTGGAAGTTCAGAAGAGGACACGAAATTTTTACCTAGTGAATCAAAAGCTTTATGGAAAGTAAACCAATTCAATTCACACAAAAATGCAAAGGCCAATAAGTCCGTGGAAAATATACTAATGTTATTAAACATAGAAAGTAAAAAGCTATAGGATATGATTTTTACTTATTAAAGTTGCAGTGCTTTGTAAAAAGAGGGTGCAGTGAATCAGAAACTTTAATCACTGTCTGGGTAGGAAAACTGATGTATTTCTGCAAGGAAATTTATGTAGCGAAAGCCCTAAGAGTGTTTATACTAATTTACCTAGTAATTCCATTTTAAGAATTTAACCAGAAGGAATAACTGAAATGTGTACAATGTTTTAAACACAAGAATAATTATTGAGACAAAAAAAATGTTTAAATGAATATTTAAACACAGTTTGAATAAATATGGCACACCTATATAAAGGAATATTTTGCTTCCATTAACATCGTGTCATAAAACAATATGTATTGACATGGAAAAAATGCTCATGGTGTATTATTATGTTAAAAAAAAGGCAAGTCACAAAACTACATCTACACTCCTAATCTTATTTTTTATATGTATTTCTTTATAGGCAGTAAAAAGTACTGAAGTAAAATGAGTTGATATTTTGCTTGTAGTTAGTGTTCACTATTGGGCTATTGGTTATTTTTTTCTTAAGTTTTCTTAAGTTTCTGTATTTTTATACTTTAGAATACTAATAAAATCTATTCCTTATCATGGCCCTGGTTTCTGCCTTCTATGACTTCTTTCGTACTTCTCTCCCTCTCACTCTCTGATCACAAGATACTCTGCCTTTTGTGTTTTGTGTTTTGTCAAATATACCAAGCACAGTTTGCTCTTTGTGTCATCCCCTGTTCCCTCTGCCAGATCAATATGTGATCAGCTCCTTCATATCACTCTGCTCCATGTATCACATCCTCAGAGAAGACCACCCAGAAGAAGCCACCACCCTGCCCCAAACATTTGTCCTCATCTTGTCTTTACATCACTCATCATCATCTAAAATTATCTTGTGCATGTGTTTGTTTATTTGCTATCTCTCTCCTCTCTCCAAAATGCATTGTCCCTGGGAGTTCACTTACCTTGAGTATCACTGCATCCAAGAACCACGACCAGTGCCAGACATGGATCAGAACCTCATTGTTCTAGAATTTGTATAAAAACTCAAAACAGGTTATTTCGTAGTTCCTATGGATCAAAATCATCCTGTATCTAGAATTTTCCTTCATCCCCAACCCACTTTAAAAATTTTATTTATTTATTTATTTGAGAGAGAGAAGAGAGAGAAAGAGAGAGCATGAGCAGGGGGAGGGACAGAAGGAGAGAGGCAGACTCCCCCCTGAGTGTGGAGCCCAAGACAGGGCTCTATCCTGTGACCCCAAGATCAACCTGAACGGAAATCAAGAATTGGGCACTCAACTGACTGAGCCACCCAGGCACCCTGATCCCCAACCCACTTTAATTCTTTGCATCCCAATTTCTTGCCCAGTCTGAGTTGTCAGAAACCCAAATGTCCACAGGAAAAATTAAGCAGTTAAATGATAATAATATGCATACAAGGATATATATCTTTGTAAAGTTAGGATTGTTAAAAAAGAAAACCACTGGGCGCCTAGGTGGCTCAGATGGTTAAGCTTTGGCTCAGGTCATGATCCCAGGGTCCTGGGATCGAGTCCTGCATCGGGTTCCTGGCTCAGGTCATGATCCCAGGGTCCTGGGATCGAGTCCCGCATTGGGCTCCCTGCTCCCTGGGAGCCTGCTTCTCCCTCTACCTCTTTCTCTCTGTCTCTCATGAATAAATAAATAAAATCTTAAAAAAAAAAAAAGAAAAGAAAACCACTGGCACAAAGTGCACAAAACAAGAAAGGTTCCTTGAAAGAGGTGTACCTTAAGGTTGTTGAGGAAGTGATAGAATCCAGCTTCATGAAGGAGTGGTGGAGGAAATTCACATGCAGGGACAGCATGAACTGGAATTAAGCAAGGCACACTTGATGTGCCCCAGTAAGATGGCTTACACTGTTCCCATGAGTAGGATGCTCTACATTTATTTTTATTTTATATATTGCATAGTATGTACACAAGAAAAACCACAATCTCTAAAACTTTAATATTGCATAATAAAGAATTTGTCTCCTCTTTGTCCCCTTGTACCTGAGAGAGAGACTCTAAATTTAGAATTTCCTAAGTGATCAAACAGTCTCTCTTATTCACGATGGGCCTCTCAGACCACACTGGACTGTATGCTAATGAGGTGACTCACAGTGGGCACTTAGATTGTTTCAGGTCGGGGGTTGGCCTTACGAAAAAGACCAACCAAGTGATTGGAGGGTTCAGACTTTGGGTCACAGGATATCAGCTCAACTTCAGAGAGGGGAGATGGGCAGGAGATCGAGTTTGACCATACAGCCAATGATTCAATCAGTTATGCCTACCTAATAAGATTCCAATAAAAACTCTACACACTAGGGGTACCTGGATGGCTCAGTCAGTTAAGCCTCCGACTATTGGTTTGAGCTCAGGTCATGATCTCATGGGTCATAGGATCAAGCTCTACGTTGGGCTCCATGCTCAGTGGGGAATCTGCTGAAGATTTTTTTCTCTCTCTCTCTCCTTCTCCCTCTGCCCCTCCCCCCTACTCTCTGTCTCTCTCTAAATAAATAAAATCTTAAAAAAAAAAAAAATTCTACATACTAAAGCTCAGATGAGCATCCTAGCTAGTGATACACATAGATTTATTAGGAGGGTGATGGGTCTTGAGAACACAGAGTTTTCATATTTGAGACCCTCCCAGACATTACCCGATGCATCTTTTCATTGGCTGCTCTTGATCTGTATCTTTTATAATAAAAAAGTAACCAGGGGCACCTGGGTGGCTCAGTCATTAAGCATCTGCCTTCGGCTCAGGTCATGATCCCAGAGTCCTGGGATCGAGCCCCGCATCGGGATCCCTGCTCAGCGGGAAGCCTGCTTCTCCCTCTCCCACTCCCCCTGCTTGTGTTCCTGCTCTCGCTATCTCTCTCTCTCTCTCTGTCAAATAAATAAATAAATAAATCTAATAAATAATAAATAAATAAATAAATAAATAAAAAGTAACCATAAGTACAGGACCTTCCCGAGTTCTGTGAGGCATTCTAGTGAATTACTGAACCTGAGAGGTAGTAGAAATTTGTCGCCAGTTGGTGAGAAGCACAGGTAACCTGGATGCCCCAGAGCTTGTGGCTGGTGTCTAAAGTGAGGTAAGGTCTACCTCACTTTAAATACCTACTCCAGGTAGTTAGTGTGAGAACTGCATTGCATTCAATATGGAAAAATTTGATTTTCCATGAGTTTAAAGCAATTTGTCTTACTACATATGCCTGTGAGAATTTTATTTAATAATACTCCCATTTTCCAGATGTTAATCAGTCAAAACTTATACCATACAGAGTTCCATCACTAACAGGATAATATTATATCCATAAACTGAAGTTTAACCATGAGCAGATTTAACTTAGTCTTTCATCGTTCAGAAGCAGATAAGTATAATATACTCCTGGGCTTTTCCAAATGAAATTCAACAATAGAAGTCCTAACTCTACAGAGGCTCTACATGTCCTGGGGCCTTATTCTATAGAAGCACAAATTCTCTCTGAAAAGTAATTTCTTCTCAGTAGTTGTAGAAGTTGAGGAATAATATCACCTACATGACTCCTACTTGTGCTGAACTGTAGACAAGATTGGAGGAAATTTGAAGCTATATGCAATATACTATTGTTGCTTTTAATATTTTAATACAAAAATTTAAGATTGATTTCTATATCTTCTGTACTCAAACAATAATTGTAAGATCAAACAGTTTGGAGTAGAGAGAAGAAGAAAAGAAGAGAAGCTTTAAAAAGACATCAATTGACCATGAAACTGTTTTTTATTTTTCATGTTGCTTATTTCAGGGAAGTAACTATAAATATTTCCTTGATATGGTAAAATTCAGGAATTGGCCTGAATCTTCTGAAGGGGAAAGTTTTCATGTTCATATCAAAAAGTTCCTGCTTTTCTTGAAAATGCCACAATTGAAGCTTTCAAAAAAACTCAATTTATTTTTACTTTTGCTTTGTAAAATACCAAACTTGAGAAATATCTAGCTCAAAACCTAATTGTGGAGTTAAACTATAACACGACAGAGATGGTAGATATGCATACTAAGATCAAGGCTGAAGTTTTTGATCCTTAGAAGAACCCCTAAGGGAAATGGATCAAGTAATATAATTGCCACTTCCCATTTAATGATGTGGAGTGTTTATTTTTAATAGAGTAAAAGTAGGCAGACAATGAGCAAATTTTCAAAACATCCTAACTCCTCTATAAACTATTATAGCATTTATCTACGGGATGTGAAGAAAGCAAACAATTGGAATTGAGCTGGTGTCTTCTGAAACAGCACCATTCTCACGGTGCAAGGTGCAAGGCTGGTTCTATATTATAAAAAGGGTACAGAACCAAGACTTCTCCCCTACCAGTTTCAGTGGCTAGAGAAGAGTAGTTATTGCTTATTTTACTTAACTTCTGTGAATCTTTAGAAGTGCAAACTATGCCCACTGACTCCATAATCTCAATTATTATGCCAAAGACCTTGTCCTAGCTCCAGATTTCATAACAATTACAATGAAAACAATTGATATTTAGTAAGTGCCAAAAACTATATGGTAAGTGCATATGTGTGCATATGTACATATATATATTTCTTATTTCACTTAATCTTAACAATAGCTCTATTTGGCAAGTAGCATTAATTCTATTTCAAACCAAGGTAATTGAAGAAAGAGATTGTGACTTGCACAAGATTGCTTAGTGTTGATGGCTTAATAGCTAATTGGTAGTAGAACAAAGATTTGAACCTACGTCTGTCTGTTCTAAAGCCTCAAATCTTATCTACTACAGGACACTGAAAAGAATGGCCCTGTAAGAGAAAAACAGTGGAAAACAGAGCTTCAGCAATCGGTATCTACAAGGTGTTCTGTTAAGCTTATCGGTCCAAGTTAAGTCTGATTAAACTATCAGGTGTTGGGCGCCTGGGTGGCTCAGTTGGTTAAGCGACTGCCTTCGGCTCAGGTCATGATCCTGGAGTCCCTGGATCGAGTCCCACATCGGGCTCCCTGCTCGGCAGGGAGTCTGCTTCTCCCTCTGACCGTACCCCCTCTCATGTGCTCTCTCTCATTCTCTCTCTCTCAAATAAATAAATAAAATCTTTAAAAAAATAAAAAATAAAAAAAAAATAAACTATCAGGTGTTGCTTTGGAGTCTTTAATATCAGTCCATTTGTTTTTCTGGAATATAAGTTATTCTTAGGTAAAGTTAATTTAAACTGAACCCAGTTCCTTACTTTTATACACAGTGAGTACCTGGAAAAAAAATGTGAAATATACAGTGTATGAACATGAAATCACTTAAACAATGTAATAAAATTTAAAAATTAACTAGCTATAATTACACACATTTTTAGAAGCAGACTTTCATACTATTTCCAACATTTCACGCATATTCTATAATTATATATGTTTTCCTAACAATAAAACTCATGGTCAGCCAGCTTACGTCCACTGAGCTTCCAAATGAGACTTAAGATTCATTCTTTGCAGTGCTTAATTATTTCTATCTTTCTACAATTGTTTTTTAATAGTCTACACTTCAGGTATCTATCTAGCATAAGCATATTCATTTTCTGCTCTACACTCATTTTTATATATTAATGGCAAAATTCAATAAAATTGTGCTCAAACATTCGCCCAGAGCAGCAAAGCTCCAAAAAAGAACAGTTCGCTGGCAAACAACACCATGAAGAAATTAGAAATTAGGTGACTTTGAGAAGTTGATGTAGATTATATACAATTGTAGACTGTAAATATATGAAAGTCCAGGGGAGAAATATGACAGAAAGGTTTTTATTTTTTTCTTTTTTAAATTTTATTTTATTATGTTATGTTAATCACCATACATTACATCATTAATTTTTGAGGTAGTGTTCCATGATTCATTATTTGCGTATAACACCCAGTGCTCCATTCAATACGTGCCCTTTTTAACACCCATCACCAGGCTAACCCATCCCCCTATCCCCCTCCCCTCTAGAACCCTCAGTTTGTTTCTCAGAGTCCATAGTCTCTCATGGTTCATTTACCCCTCCGATTTCCCCCCTTCATTTATCCCTTCCTACTATCTTCTTCTTTTTTTTAACATATAATGTATTATTTGTTTCAAAGGTACAGATCTGTGATCTATCAGTCTTACACAATTCACAGCGCTCACCATAGCACATACCCTCCCCAATATCTATCACCCAGCCACCCCATCCCTCCCACCCCCCACCACTACAGCAACACTCAGTTTCTTTCCTAAGATTAAGAATTCCTCGTATCAGTGAGATCATATGATACATGTCTTTCTCTGATTGACTTATTTCGCTCAGCATAATACCCTCCACTTCCAACCACGTCATTGCAAATGGCAAGATTTCATTCCTTTTGATGGCTGCATAATATTCCATTGTATATATATACCACATCTTCTTTATCCATTCATCTGTTGATGGACATCTTGGCTCTTTCCACAGTTTAGCTATTGTGGACATTGCTGCTATAAACATTGGGGTGCATGTATCCCTTCGGATCCCTACATTTGTATCTTTGGGGTAAATACTCAGTAGTGCAATTGCTGGGTCGTAGGGTAGCTCTACTTTCAACTTTTTGAGGAACCTCCATACTGTTTTCCAGAGTGGCTGCACCGGCTGGCATTCCCACCAACAGTGTAGGAGGGTTCCCGTTTCTCCACATCTCTGCCAACATCTGTCGTTTCCTGACTTGTTAATTTTAGCCATTCTGACTGGTGTGAGGTGGTATCTCATTGAGGTTTTGATTTGGATTTCCCTGATGCTGAGTGATGTTGGGCACTTTTTCATGTGTCTCTTGGCCATTTGGATGTCTTCTTTGGAAAAATGTCTGTTCATGTCTTCTGCCCATTTCTTGACTGGATCATTTGTTCTTTGGCTGTTGAGTTTGATAAATTCTTTATAGATTTTGGATACTAGTCCTTTATCTGATATATCATTTGCAAATATCTTCTCCCATTCTGTCGGTTGTCTTTTGGTTTTGTTGACTGTTTCTTTTGCTGTGGAAAAGCATTTTATCTTGATGAAGTCCCAATAGTTCATTTTTGCCCTTGCTTCCCTTGCTTTTGGCGATGTTTCTAGGAAGAAGTTGCTGTGGCTGAGGTCGAAGAAGTTGCTGCCTGTGTTCTCCTTTAGGATTTTGATGGACTCCTGTCTCACATTTAGGTCTTTCAACCATTTGGAGTCTATTTTTGTGTGTGGTGTAAGGAAATGGTCCAGTTTCATTCTTCTGCATGTGGCTGTCCAATTTTCCCAACACCATTTGTTAAAGAGATTCTTTTTTCCATTGGACATTCTTTCCTGCTTTGTCCAAGATTAGTTGACCATAGAGTTGAGGGTCCATTTCTGGGCTCTTTATTCTGTTCCATTGATCTATGTGTCTTGTTTTTGTGCCAGTACCATACTGTCTTGATGATGACAGCTTTGTAATAGAGCTTGAAGTCCGGAATTGAGATGCCACCAGCTTTGCTTTTCTTTTTCAACATTCCTCTGGCTATTCAGTGTCTTTTCTGGTTCCATACAAATTTTAGGATTTTTTGTTCCATTTCTTTGAAAAAAGTTGATGGTATTTTGATAGGGATTGCATTAAATGTGTAGATCGCTCTAGGCAGAAAGGTTTTTAAAGCGGAATATAGACACAAATAGACCAGAATTTGAATACTAATTCTAGGCGTGCTTTGGATTTTATTGTTTCCTCAACCATAACATAGGGGTGATATTAATCCCTGTCTTAGTCAGTTTGGGCTGTTCTAACAAACCACCACAGACTGGGTGGCTTAAACAACAAATATTTACTTCTCACCATTTTAGAGGCTGGAAGCCCACGTCCAAATGCCAGCATGATCAGGTTCTGGTAAGGGCCTTCTTGGTTGTAGGCTGATGACTTTTCCTTGTTTCCTCACATGGTGGTAAGAAGGCAAGCCAGCTTTTTGGTCTCTTCATATAAGGGGGCTAATGCCATTCATGAGGTCTCTACCCTCATGACCTAATTAACTCCCAAGAGCCCCACTGCCAAATACTACCACATTAGGTATTATATTTCAAAATATGAATTTTTAGGAACACAGACATTCTGTCTATAACAATACCTGTCTCAGATGTTTATCTTAAGGATCAAATGACACAATGCAGGTAAGGAACAATTTCTGACACATAGTAAGGATTCAATAAATATTAGTTATTATCATTGTTGTAATTTTAACTATTATAAGTACTGTACTTTAGCATACAGGAATTTGACAGGATCTATAGCACTAAGATTAACTCCATGCTTCCCTTTGGCATTCAGATCAAGCTTATAATCAATTCTTCCACCCTAATGGTGCACGGTAATGGGAAGTTGTCCAGTTTGAGAATGAGAAATCTTGTGTGACTTTCTGTAAAATATCAGAGACTCAGGTCTCTCTTCAAAACAAAAGATTCTTCCTAAGTTATATATACCTGGTTCAAATTGCCTGATTTGCCTCAGGTCAAAGATAAGTCAATGCTTATTTAGAAAAGAGCATCAGCATCCTCAATCACTTATTATTTTCTATTAATTTTAATTGTGACATTGGTCAAAATTTAATAAATTAATACACTTCGTGAATCAGACTTTGTCACTGTACAAATTCTCACTAATAATTAAGGTGAACATTTTGAAAAGAAGAATGCACTATTTCTACCCACTTGGACACCACTTGGGATTGCCAAGAGCAATTTACTGAATGGTATCATGGGAATCTACGTAAATAAACATAAAATTGTATTAATGTATTTAATACACTTAATACATTACTAAATTTATTAAGTAAATATTAACAAATATTCCCCCAAGGAGAAGAGGGTTATGCTCATTATTAATCACAATTTTAAATTGGAATGGAATAAGTCAACAAAGGCTAGGCATGATGTGTAGAATCCAGTTGCATACTCTTGCTAAGGAAAGCAACATGGACAGTTGCTTTGAGATGAGAGGGAACAATAATTTTGATCAAAACTTTTAAATTTTCTATGTAAATTCCAATACTAAATCAGCTTTAGAAACCAATGGGACCAGACCTGGATAGCTCTAGGTGCTGTGTTATTGAGAATCACTACAAGAGACCTGTCTTATATCTGAAGACTTTTATAAAGAGAAGAACAAGGACATTTTAAATTTTCAAATAAGAACTCTGTTAAAAATAATCAGTCCAAAGTTTAAAATAAATTGCCCCAAGCTTTAAATATGTCTTTAGCAAACTGGAAGAGAGCTACAACTGGAAAATTGAATGAAATTTCTTTGGCAATCTTTCAAAGAAATAAAGAAGCATAACATGAACATTTTGTCAGGCCTCAGGAGTCCTGGTGAATAGTCTATAAACAATGCTATTTCAGTATTATCCCCAGTCACAATCATACCAGATGTTATACTTCCAACCCTTACTCCCTGGTTTATAGGAAAAAGAAAGGGAAAACATTATCCTTCTATAGATGACAATAGGAATAAAAGGTAACTATTTTATCGACTATCAATTCAAAGATGGTAGACTGGATAGTTTTGACTTGAACAGAACTGTAATTATAACGGCAAATAATGGCAGCATGGATTTATGATATCCTGTTTTCTCAAAACTCAGCTAAACTTGAATTATGCTCTATTCACAGTATTTCAGAGTAAAACTAAAAGAGATATAGTTAGTGGTAGCTTTCTATGAGATTGGAAATGTATTCACTGTGAAAATATTGAGTCACTAAGCCTTCAGACTGCATTCCAAAAGTCTACTAGGGACATTTCAATCAAGGGTGTGAGAATGTGACAGCCAGGCCATTTGGGCTAAAAAGCATTGTACAGAATTATGTTGGTGAATCTAGTGCCCTCCAAATGACCTCATGTGTGGCCATGGTATTAAGTCATGGAGAAACCTATTCATAAGTTGAAATTTTTTTTTCCAAAAAGGGGAAAAAAAGAAAGTCTTGAGTTCCCAGTAAGAATGCTAAATTACCCCATCTCCCAATGGGATGATTCACTTTCATTTCCAATAGCAGTAAAGCCTATTGACCCCCGTGGTGTTATCCTTCTCACTGCTCATGCAGTACTTTCTTTAATCTCTCGGATCAAAGATTGGTCAATAAAAATCATCTCCGCTTTTGTGGGGAGCAAACAAACTGCACTCAGTCCTATGATAATTGTAAGTTTTCACAAAATTCTAGAGAAAGAAATTCCCATGTGTTGTTATTAAATTGGCAAAGGAAAAAACTTGTCTTCTATTTGGTGAGTCCATTTAAAATGCACTAGCTTTTCCAAGTAAGGTACATATTACCTCTCTTGGGGAGTTTTTGTTCTGTTTTTTCCCCTTCTTCCTAAAAATTTTAAATGAATTTTGAATCAGTGAAAGATCTCTTACCAATGACCCTGAACACTGAAGTCCAATTTTTCTGCAGAAAAAAATTACATGGAGGTGTCATTTTGAAAAAAGAACATCAATATAAATGACAGCCTCAATATGAACTGCCCTTTGCAATAAAGGAAACATGCCTCAATCCCAAATGAAAAGGACAACTTCTTTGGTGAAAGAGTAGACCAGTTGTTTTCTCCATTAAAGTTTGGTCCATTTTGCTAAGTAGTAGCAAGTTTCAAAAGGAGATGCAAATAATATCTAGGGTTTTTTTTCCCCCCAGGTCTGTGATTAGTCAATTGCAACTAAACTCAGTTCATTGACTTATTTCATAATAGATCATCTAACAGTCACTCATGGGAGATTCATGGTTCTACTGAATTATTTCAAAGTTGACAAATTGATAATTTAGTAGGGCACAGTTTGCCATTTCCAACCCCATTAAGCTTTTAAAATTTTATTTCAATTTCCTAATTGCTGGTCATAAGAATACATACTACCTTCTGAACTCTATTTCTTCCATCCCTGTTTAAATAAAAAAGTGATGGGAAATTAACACTTTGCAGAAGTGAACTCTGTAAGGGATATTCTGATACCTTTGCCATCAAAAGGAAATAATGATCAATTTCAATGATATGCTGTGAAATACCAATTATAAGAGATGGTTATTCTAAATATTACTAGGTATTTTATGTAATACACTAGGAAAAAAAAGAAGTAACTGAAATATGAAAATCTATAAGGGCTATTAAATACAGAATAGGAGAACTGATTGCCAGGGAGACAAAACATATTCCACATTGGAGTCTACATTCTCAACATATTTTGCTCTGCATTAATATGGGTATTACTACTGATATTTTCTGTATACACATGTTTTTAATAACTTTTGTATTATAGAGAACCACAATATTTGCCTACTCCATATCTCATGGGGCTGTTATAAAAACAAATGAAAGTATATACTTTAAAATCATCAGAAAAATAAGATTAAACAAATTTAAGATTTATTGTTATTCACCACTAACTTGAGAAAATAATACAACGAAGCTTTGTTGTGTTTACAAACAAGTTTTCATGATTTTAAAAAAAATAGTAATTAAGAGCATTGGCTTTGAAGTTAGAGACTTGAGTTAAAATTCCAGATTTATGATTTATCCTTATAGAGTTCTTATAATTATTGAGTTTCGGTTTCTTCTTCTATAAAATTGAAATTTAAAAAATATATCACTGCTGGGACACCTGGGTGGCTCAGTTGGCTAAGTGTCTGCCTCTTAATTTTGGCTCAGGTCATGATCTCAGGGTTGAGATCCAGCCCCACATCAGGCTCTGTGCTGGGTGTGGAGCCTGCTTAAGATTCTCTCTCTCTCCCTATCCCTCTGCCCCTCCCCCCACAAAAAATTGCTTTGTGGTATGAATTCAATATAAATAGTACATAAAAAATAATTAGTGTTGCCCTTGGCTTACTCTAAATACTCTAAATAGCTAATATTTATTGAACACTTACTATTTCCAGGCCTTGTTCTAAGTACTTTTCTTATATTAATCATTTAAACTCCGCACTTATCTATAAGGTGGACATCATGACAACCACATTTTATAAATAAGTAAACAAGAGAACAAAGACATTCAGTAACTTGCGTAAAGTCATAGACCTAGTGAACGGCAGAGGCAGGATTTGAACCCAGGTAGTCTGACTCAAGAGCCTGAACTCTTAGGTGCCACGTCATACTGCCTCTCTAGCTAACAACAACTACTAATTTGTCAACCGCTTATGTTAATGTGTATAGCAGTGTCTTGCATTGAAAATATTGAGGTTTGCATTCTTTTAACTTAGGATGAAAGCCTGGCTTTGGCTCTCAATGGTGATGTCAACATGGACCACCCCAGTTGATGTCTCTAACTCTCTTCTTCACTAGTAATACAAGAAACTGACTTTCATTGCTACAGAGATCACAGAAGATGATGGATATAAATATGCTAAATAGGGGCGCCTGGGTGGGTCAGTCATTAAGCGTCTGCCTCCAGCTCGGGTCATGATCCCAGGGTCCTGGGATCGAGCCCCGCATCGGGCTCCCTGCTCGGCAGGAAGTCTGCTTCTCCCTCTTCCTCTCCCTCTGCTTGTGTTCCCTCTCTCACTGTCTCTCTCTCTGTCAAATAAATAAATAAAATCTTTAAAAAATAAATAAAATAAATGAATAAATATGCTAAATAAGCATGATATTTCAGTGACCATGTTGTACCCTGGGGGAGAAAAATTCTACCTTACCCCAGTGATCCAAATGCTTTGTGAGTCTATGGTTTTTAGACTGCTTCCTAAATCCAGGCTTCTAGGAACCTTCATTAAGAGTCAGACAGGAACCTGAACTCCCTCCACCCCCCAAAAAACAGAACTTCTTGTTTGTGCTTAATTTACATGCTCCCATTAAGAATACATTGGGGGAAAAAAAGGATTCTAGAGCTAAAATATTTAAAATCTCCGAATTCAGTGGTCTGTACCTTCCAGCTAAAATTAAATGATCCCATGAATATTACCACTTACAACACATGGTAAGGAGATTTGGAAATGCTAATTAATTTCCATGTAAATTCCTTTTTAAGGAACTATATACCAAACAGTATGTTTCTAAGTTTGGAGAAAGTTTAGTTAAATCATTAATTTACAAAATGCCATGAAAAGAAATAGAAAAAGGACACCAAAGACTATACTTTTCTATCACTAATCTGACTTGACTGTGTGTATACAAATTAACCACTATAATTCCAGTTTCACAGATGATACTATCTCAAAATTTGTAACACAAATACCTCACAGTTAACACTAGTTGGGAAGGAGTAAATTCTACATGCATGCATTCACTCATTCAAAAAATACTTATTAGACATTTTTGAAATTCATGTGGCAACTGCTATAGAAGAAATTTTTTTATATATATAAAAGCTAAAAATACAGAAAAATATAGAAAATATTTTGATGTACTTCCAGACTTTCTGCAGTTTTTCCATAGCTTCATCTTATTCCATGAACAAACCTGTATGAATTAAGTTTTAAGTAATATCACTCTAAAATTAGGACATACTTATTATAGCAATATTGAGATACACAGAAAATTAAAGTGAAGAAAAAGAACTCATCCAGAATTCTTGTTAGAAAATCATCATTAGCAGTTGGTGTATTTTCTTACTATAATGTCTCCTGTGCATTTTTTAAATAGTTGAAATTATTTTGGATGTTCCAGTTTTTAAGTGTACTCAAACACAGAGCCATTTGGAGATCTTAGCTGGAAAGGAAGTTAAGATGGGGTGTGAATGATCCCTGACACTGGATAGTCCCTGTCACAGTAAAGCAAACATCATATCTCAGGTCATTTAATACCAGTTTAAATAAGCAGAAATTAATTACTCCAGTACCCTGGAAATTTAGAACAGTAAAAAAAGGCCATTTTATTGTTCTGCGCAACTCTGCTGTGGATAAGGAGGAAAAAAGAGACCTTTCACTAGGTCTCCCAACTTCAAAAATTGTTAGCATGAGCTGAAACACAATACCATTAAGTTTAATTAAAATTCTCATCCTCAACATCTATATCTATAATGTTTACTTCTTAATGCTGCCTATAGGGAGACGGTCTCAAAGTTTTAAGCATCGTTTCCCAAACTTTCATGAGTACACGAATCACCTGCAGATCTTGTTCAAGTGCAGATTGTGACTGAGTTAGGTCTGGACAGGACCTGCGATCCCTCATTTCTCACAAGCTCCCAGGGGATGGAGATGCTGCTGGTCTCTCTCCAGTTCCCACAACCCACGGAGGGACGCAGAGGTGAGACGCCCCCTAGTCTTCTGTGGATGCAGACCCTAGGCTTCTGACTGAGTCAGGGAGCACTTTGGAAGAAGAATCTGCCCACCTCCTTTTAGGTCCTTGAGACTGGTCTGCTTATTTTAAAACTATTCACAAGCCACAGATTGACTTTATAGACAACTTGATTCTCCTTATTTCTTGTGTCTTCATAAGCATGTTAGTGGGAAATGAGGAGAAAAAGCATCAGGGACAGCTAATCTTAAGCACTGAAATCAGAAGTTCGTTTCAGATTACCTTAAAAAAATTTTTTTAAAGGGAAGAAAGAATGTAATGTCACATGAGTTGCTTCAACTGCCAGTAGTGAAGAAGTTGGCAAGGAGGAGCTGCGAAGCAAGTTGTAAGAATAATGACTCTCCCACAGGACACAAAACTACTTTTTTATTCCTATTTCTTTCAATGCAAAGTGTTCAAATGATATTAGCAGCCTAAACCGGTGGTGCCGACAGGTGAGTGTAGACATATCCTAGGAGAGCCCATGCCTGGGGCCAGGCACAGATGGTTGTCAGTGATCCTGTTCGGCATTAAAAACCTCCTGCAGCATGAGAACCAGAGCAGAATATAATTTAGACCACATTGCGCACAAAATCAAGTGGGAGAGCATTTCCCTTTTAAATGTTCATTCGCCAAAAACAGAAATAAACAAAAACAATCTATCTGCATAGCATCATGTTCCCCTGAGGCAAATGATTGCATCTATGCATCAATTGGTTTCAGAGAGAGCTCCGTGAGCCAAGATAATTAAGTACTGTCCTGCCCAGAAGCAGGGGGATGGGCAAAATGACCTCTTGAAGTCCCAATCCTGTAATTTAGGAAATGCTAACTGACTCCTTCAGCAGAACCACAGAAGTAGTGGTAAAGGGCTTAGCAGGCACCGTCGCCAACGGGCTTCATACTTTAACCCTCTGATGCCATGCCGGGATCTTCACAGAGGAAATGTCTTTGCTTCCAATACCTGGAAACTTCCAAATCCTCTGGCCCTCTAATTCCAGAGGAATTTCCTATTGGCATTAGGACATTCTCCAGGGAGTCCCAGGACCTTTATGGGTAGCTGCACTGTTTGGTAAATAAGCACAGATTTTTTTTTTTTAAACTTGCAGTTTTACAGAGAAAGGTTCAGAATCAAAGGCTTTAGAGTGTCTTGAGAGATCATATTGCCTTAATGATACCAGACTGATTAATTAATACTAATTTTGAGTAATCTTCAGTTATCTAGAATGGTGTTGACTAGGAAAGTTTTATTTTAAAAATATATGGGTTAGATTTGATAAATTATATACTCTATGTGGATGGTCAGCTTCTAAAGAACTCCTGAACTCTCCTGCTAACCCTAGCTGGCTGTCTTTGTAACGTGTAGCATTAATGGGAAGGAAATCTGGACAAGAGGCTGAACGACTTTGCAACCTATTACCAACTACTAAAAATAAAACCAAACAAAAAAAGTCAAATCCAGCTACCGATAGGGGTTCAGAAGACGGGGGTTTGATGGAGAAGAAAGGTTATTAGGGGGCATTACGGGTGCTATGATGCGCTCCTCTGTGGTTTGGACCAGGCTGCCAATGTCAGGTTTAGAATCTGTGACACAATAAAGGAAGCAGCAGCTGGGCCTCGCGGGGATCTCCTCACACAGGGTCCTCGCTCCTCCTTCATGGGACTCGACAGCCTACGATACTGTAGACTTTGTATTTGTGGATCAGTTGGTGAATCCTCCTGCCCTTCCCCACTAGACTGCAATAACATGCTGGCAGAGACCTTTTGTTTTTTCCTTCTTGAATCCACAGCTCTTCTAAGCTTCGTATCTCGCCCGTAGTAGGCCCTCGCGAAAGAGTCATAGTACAAATTTTAAATAAATATGGATTTTTAAACATAAATTTTCCTAGAGCTAACAGAGGTTCACTGACCCTTTGATAAAGACATTTCTTTTAGGTAGAGTTCCTTTTAGATGTAGGAACAGTGTATTTAAATATTAATACTTCTCATAGGACTATTGGCTTTATCTGTGGAACTGATTTCTCGTTGTCCTGCTATCTTAAACTAAACAAGGAAATTGGTCCGCTGTTATGGATGATGAGGGAGAAGGACAAAGATTCCCGATTAGCAAAATTAATATCCCAGATAAACAGGGAATTAAAAGCCAGATATGTAATCAGGTTCTTAAAATATTCTGTTACCTGTTCAACCACGAAGTGCAACTCCCTCCATTACTAATAGAGTTCATCCATTAGCTCAACAATTATATTAATGGAAGCACTATTTAAATCACATGAATGCCTAATGACTTATTTTTAAATTTACATGTATTTAAAAAGTAAATATACAGTATAGAAATGCATCTGCATGCAGTTAATAAATAGCACTTAAAATTTTTTATTTTCTTTTTTCACGTTATAACATATAACATTTTTCCTATAAGAAATAAAAGCAACTCATCAGAAAGTATCAAGGTTTATTTTTTAAACAAAGCACTCAGATACTAAAAACCTGAATACTTCATAAAGAAAATAGGTTGCTCTCTCCTAAAATTGCCTCTAATGTTAGCTGAATATTAATAAAATCCATAAACCATTAGTACATTATAGCTGCTTTGTTCTGAATTACATAGACCTTTTATGTTTATTCCTCAGTGAAAATGCATAAAAAAAATGAAATCCACTCTAATTGTACTCTCTGAAGATAGCTGGTAAAATCATTTCTAGCAGCTATAAATCAATTGTAGTATTAAAATGACCTGCCAGGTGCATCTTCTGGGTATCAGACTAATTAAGGGAATGTATTAATTGCAACTATTCATCAACACCACCAACGTTGTTAGGTAACCTTACAATGAATCTTTTTTACCATATTATCTAGCAATAAAACTGCAGTTTTATAAAACGTGAAGAAAAAGAGAGAGCAAGAAAACTGGGAAAGTGGCTTGTGCTTTTGCTTCTACATCTCAAAACAGTCTTACAGAGTTGCAACGTGGCTAGAATGACATTTTTTCCTACACAAAATCTTTAACTCACCTTCCTGATTGGTTTCTACAGTGTTTTATTTTTGATTTTATTTATTTTTCTTTTTTACTGTGTTTTTTTTGTAAAACACCTTTAATACATCCTAATAAGTCAATTTGGAATTTTAAAACCCAGTTGTTTCGCTTTATTTTAGCATATTATGGATATACATGTGTGTATATGTGTGTGTGTGTATATATACATACATGTATATGCATATACACACACACGTGTGTATAAAACAGCATTGCATGCTTATGTGTGCATGTGCAGGTATGTATATGTGTGTGTGTGTGTGTGTGTGTGTATATCTCCTTTCCCAGATGGAAGTCAATTAAGCTACAATGGTAATTAGTATCAAAAGAATGTCAGAAAAATGTAGACTTTGATCTTAAGTAGTAAACGGAGTAGGCTTTTGAAATTAATTTCAAATGACTGCCATATCAGTATTACATTTTCTATTCCTCAAAGGAGAAAAGAAATGTAAAATCTAGAAAATTGTTACAAAACAAGAAGTGTTTTTTCTTTCTTAACGAGCCAATCTGAGAAGGCGTTAAGTGGCTTACTAGTTCTAAGACAAACATTAATTCATTTTGTCATTATGGTAACATTTTTTGAGTTTGACTCTCTTTAGTACTCTAAATAATACAAGTGACAAAATGACAAATTCCAAATAGAAGAGACTGCTATTTTCTGCCCTTCGGTGTAAATCACTTGAAGACTCTGAATTGACCCTGAGTATCCCTGAAAAGCCGGTTCTAGAAGCTTGTTCCAAGTTTCTGAAAATCTGGTTCCTTTCAGATCAGGTGTTGGCAACCTGCTACTTCTTCGGAGTTTCTCTACAAGAAATATATTCCACGTTTAGAGTACTTGGCAACCACAGGATCCAGAGTGGAAAGGGTTCTAAGGTGACCCTGTATTCATTAGCATATTTGTCTAGTTCAAATGGAGAGAGACTAAGTCACCAGATGCAATGCTCTCAACAGCATTAAGAGGAGGAGTCATTAACGTCAATTGCTCCAACACAAGTTGCTTATTGGCATTTGGTCATGACCTCAGGTAATGGCCTCAGGTCGTGTTGGCACCTAAGGCTTGTGCTAAGGAAAAAGAATTCTCCTCCTGCATGGTTGGAATTTTAAGATGGGACAAGAAATGTGTTTGTTTAACAATTGCCCTAAATCTAAGAAGAATCTATTACATCCCACAAAAGGAGCGCCTTGGAGATTAAAAAAAAAAAAAAAAAAAAAATTGACAAGCACTGTTTGGAACTTCTGCTTGGTTAAGTAAATTCTTCAATCCAGTCATGGGGAGCCATAGGCACGTGCCCCGTTATCAGTTCTAAGTTCTAAGTTCACTCTTGCTCTCCACTTCTCAAGGAGCTAAGATAGAAGTGGGGTGGGGGGGAAAATGAAGGCTAATGGGCCAGACAAAGCCCCCCATGTAAGAGCAACTGGGGCAGAGCCTCAGGCCAGACTGCCCAATAACTACCAAAAAAGCCCCAGAACAGGAAGTCAAAGCTTTAAGCAGCTCCACCTTCAAGGAGCAGTCCTGGGTGTCTGAGTAGAGAGGTCCGGCTTGTAGAGAGTCATCTGGAGTCTAGAACGGAGTGGGCAGAACACTGATGCGAGTTGGCCAAAGGCAATATTCAGGCTTCTGTACTTCTCTAGTAGTATCCAAGAAGAGGAGAACTGAGGAGTAATAAATCCTCTGCCCATGAATACCTGACACGTTTCTTTTGGTTTGAACTCTCAAAGTTAACTCTGGAGAAAGAAAGGTACAATTTTAATGCCAGTACCGTTTTTGATCGATTACTGTGTCAGGCGCCATGCTGAGCACTTTGCAAAGGTAATGTATTTATCTTCATCCTCATCACCATCCTAGATGAGGGAGCTGAAATTCAGTGAAGATAAATAACTGTACAAAATTCCATAATTAGTTGGGAAACAGGATTTGAATCCAGTTCTGTTTGATGGTAAGTCCATGTTCTTAATCAGTAAACTATACTATTCTTACCTATCCTCACGGAATTTGGAGTCATCTCAATGTACAAGTAACAAATATGAATTTCCCAGCATGCTCTTCCATGACCCTGACTTTTGTTACTCACCTCTGCCCTCAAATAATGACCACTTGGCCTATGTGTTCCAAATTTCCTATAAAAATTCCTAGAAATACACCCCCGATCTCAACAATTTTAAATTTTGATCTCTGTCATTAAGGCAAGTCTGGTAAAGACTGCGATGCTCCGTTAAATGAAAGGTAAAATCTATTGTGCATGCCATCCTCCTTCACGGAAAAAAATAAATGTAGATTTTCAAACAAAGATTTTTCAGATCTTTGTTTACTCACCTGGGTTTTCACTTCATGTTATTTCAGGAAGATTTTTCCTTCCAAGTAACAGGGGATTAAAAAAAAAATGATATATTAATAATTATCATATGTAACACCTAGGAAAACCAGAAAATTTGCACAACACAGAAAAGCAAATGTGACATGCTTTTCTTTATTCAAAAGTCAGAATAGAACATAGCAGAGAAGCACATATCAGACCACAGCTATGAAATCTATACTGTCAGGACTAGAGTGACAATAACCATGACTGTGGTGAAGATCCATTATTTTCCATACAATTAAAACCACTATCCTGTTTTTAAACATTCTTACTTAAACAAAAAAACCAACAAAAAAAAAAAGTGTTATTTTGAAGATTTTACTGACAAAAAGAATCAGTTCACTTACTGGATGATAGTCAAGGAGAGTGGAACAGGGCATAATCCCGAAATCAATTTGGGCTCTGAAATAAGTGTGTTCGTATCTTTTTTTTTTGATACAGGGATGCTGTATGAAATTCTTTTTATTTTTATTTCTCTGCTCTTGACAAGCTCAAAAAGGAGATTTATCCATTGTATCTTTGTGGTTTGTGGGCACTGTACAAAATGAAATAGACCTAATTCAGAAAATGCTTATATGCTATTCAATTTTCCCAGTAGCTCCATTGGTTGATACCTTCTTGAAAGTCTCTCCATGCTAGGATAATTAACTCCCACTCAAGCTGACATTTTGTATGGCTCTTCATCTTTCCGTGTATATATCAAAGGCACGATTATCTCTGACAACATTCAAGCTTGTAAATATAATCTCATATTTTCCAGTCTCTTCTTTTACCCTTGACACTGAGTCCATCATCCATTAATTCTTCCAAATCCATCCATGATCAGACACTACCCTTTACCTATGTAATGTAAAACAGCATTTTTTCAGATATTTCTGCCTCCTCACACTCTCTACTCCATCCTATAGGTAAAGGAAATTTTTTTTGTCAAGGTTTTTGACTGTGTCAGTTCACTACTCTGGTCACCTCTTGAGCCATACATCCTCTGAAACTCAAACTACAGTCCCAAAAGAAAGCGTAGTTTTAAGCAGCATCCTTCAGAAAAGACTTTCTCAGTCTTCTCAAGAAAGTTAGCTTCTTCGTGCTCATTGCTACCACTGTAACTTGTACACATCTCTATTTTATAACACTTGCCACGCGGAAGAGTAGTGGTTCATTTTTTGATGCCCCATTAAAGTGTGAGCTCCTTGAATGCAGAAATCATTGTTTATATATCTTATAAATCTAGTATATGGTATTTTGATTGGCATAAAACAACAGTCATTAAATGTTTTCTTGAATAACTGAATAAAGACTCTATTAGGGCGCCTGGGTGGCTCAGTTGGTTAAGTGACTGCCTTCGGCTCAGGTCATGATCCTGGAGTCCCTGGATCCAGTCCCGCATCGGGCTCCCTGCTCAGCAGGGAGTCTGCTTCTCCCTCTGACCCTCCCCCCTCTCATGTGCTCTCTCATTCTCTCTCTCTCAAATAAATAAATAAAATCTTTAAAAAAAAAAAAAAAAGACTCTATTAATTGCCATCACCAGCATTGCCCTGCCACGCATATGCCACTCCTCCTCTCAACTCTATCCACTGAGTCCTGCTTGCTGCGTGTTGTATGGGACTGATGAATCACTAAATTCCACATCTGAAACTAATATTACATTGTATGTTAATTGACTGGAACTTAAATAAAAACTTGAGAAAAAAAAAAAGATCCTCCACAAAATTGAATTAAAATATTATTGCCTCCAAGTTATGGCACAAATATTCCCTCTAAACTTGAACAGTTTTTCCCCTTCTCTGCCAAGTCTGGCCCTTTCAAAATGCTGATTAATATTAACCTCGACCCTACAAGAAAGGTGATTATCCCACCTAACTCTACAAGTCACTTTGCAATTGGACGAAGAAGAAGACGACAACAATGATGATGATGATGTTGAATACCATTAACTATCTTTAATACATTAACTAAGGGCCTATATTAATTTCTGTATATCAATTATCTCTTTTCTTTACAACAGTTTTGAAATGTATGCAAAAAATGAAACATTATTGCCATTTTACAGATGGAATAACTGAGGCTGAAAGCAGCATAAATACCCTGTTAACACCAACTTTTACACAGTCCTGTATTAAATAATGAGCAAAAGCTTTAGAGTCTGGGAGATCTCCTTCCAAATACCACATTGACCATTAAGAACCTACAGGACTACTCAAGGAGTCTGACCTTCAGTTGGCTAATTTATGAAAAGTGGTGAAGGAGTCCAAGAATTGAGTTGCCTATTTCTTATCTCCAGCCACATTGTATGCTGCATGTCACCATCAATAAAAAGCGGTGATGGCAATGATGATCATAATCGTCTGGGTCTTCCACTCTCTACATGCACAGTACAAAGGAAAAGAGTGCATTTTTTGTTTTCTTCATCACTCAAGAACACCTATCAAGTAATCTAATATTTAGCACTGTTCTAAGCAGGCATTGTATTATTTCATATTTTTAAAAGTTGGAATCACGCAGCAACTATCTATGTAACTATACCTACTACTACTACTACAAAGGAAAAATAATAAGCTGAGAAAAATAGAACTGTACTATAGGGCCAGATGAGAGACTTTCCTGACAGAAAAGTGAGAGAAAAAAAAATAGTTTAGAAATCATAACATTATTTCCATTTCATTAGGGGAGGCTTTACCAGGGTAACGGCATTTAAAATAGTTTTCTAATGGAACCTTTTAGTATATACCTGGATGATCATTTCTCATCCTTAAAATCGCAAGGGGAGATTTGACAACCTCAATTTCTTAATGTAGCTGTTTGAAACACTCCTTTGTGACACTCATATCTCTATGCTTAGTTAAAGCCCTCTGCAGCCTTAAAATGGGAACCAAATGTCTCCTGTCAAGAAAGAGCCTTAACACATAGTAATATAACCAAATGTTACAATTTATCTTTTGACTGCCCTGGAATTTTCCTGTCAGGGTGCTATTTCTAACTGGCCTAGTCACATTCCTTGGTTCTGCTTCTGACACAGTCAGAAGGGGCTCCTGGAAATTATTGATCAGCTGTGGCCCTGCAGTGAGAGTCTGAATGCCATTTAGTCGCCTTGCTGCCAAGAAAGCGATATGCTGCAAGTTGTCGCGAAATTCCCACCATGCTGGTTTCCTTTAGGTTCATTGATGCCTCAAAAGGAAGTCTGAAAAGCAAAGAGGCGACTGATGTGGATGGCGAGAGAAGGAAACACAGGTGGGATTTGAGGGTAACATCAAGAAAACATTTGTTAAGAAACATAAAACTCTCTCGGGTGCTTGTAGGCACCCTCTCTAGCTCTGCCATTTCGACAACACCCGCTCGCTGCAGTCCTTTATTCTCCGGTCTTCTCAAAGGGCTACTGAGCCATAAGCAATAACACAACAGGGAGTACTTATGTCAGCCCCCACACACATTTCTGTGAACTGAAATATGAGGTGTGGCTAAGTAGACCTCACTATTGCCAGGGTCTACATATTTTATCTGCGCATTCACTCCCTAGAATTGCTCTCCTATTACTGGCCTGATTGTAGCTAAAAACAATAAATGAAAATATGCTGAAAGATGACAGTCGAAAGTCATAATAGAAATTACAGGCCCATAAAGAAGCACTGAGGTGCCTGGATGGCCATTTGACTTGGAGTACAGATGTCCTGTTAGGACAGAGTGGAGCAGCCCGCGTCTCCCCCTCTCTGAGGCTACAAAATGTACATTCTCAGCATGCGGAAACCCTGAAACGTGGAGAGTTGGTTTTCCTAGTGTTGACTCCTTGGCACCTCTTTTATTTGTACACACCAAGTTCCTGGGACACCGTCCACCTCAAACAGAAGTCACAACAAACTAAAGGCACTGGCCAAGCTAGCGTGATAGATAGCTCTGGGTTTCTCATGTCAAACCTAGAGCATTAAATCATACCGGTGGCACCGGGAATGCCAAATTCTCACCTGTGTCTGAATTGGCTACAGGTCGGCTATTTCTGAACATGTTCATGGAAACTCAGTGAAAGAATGACTATGATGTTCTTGGGAAGAACAGTTCTGTTCTAAAATGTACCAATTGGTATTCTGTGAAGAAAAAACGATTCTATGGTCAATACATTTGAGAAGCTCTTTACCACATCCTGGAGATATACAGTAATAAAGTCATGAAATATCTTTTGCATGGAGTCTCATTCCATCTAATATTCCATGAAACATAGTTTGGAAATCATTGTTGCATTCATCTGAGACAGTGGAAATTTTTGTGTCATTCATTTTTATTTGAGTTTTTCTTACTTCATTGTCATTTCCTAACAGAAATGCTAAGTCCAATCCTACTCAGGTGTGCCAAGTAATATTAAGAAGCATGACGTTCAAGGATGGCATTATTGTTTCTACACAGCACTGCCCCTGGAGTTCATTATCTAGACACCAAATAACTCGAGGATCCCTTAGAACTAAATTCTTATGCTGGAGAAACCAAGACAAATCCACCTCACATTGGATGTTATCTTATTATGAGACTTATATTGGATGGTGGAAAAACATTTTTTTTTTTCATTTTACTTCCATAGAAAAAGGAAACATGTAGCTACCACCATAGCAGTGTAAGCTACTACCCACATTTATATCCCTAAATTCTGCCCAGACTTCACCAGCAATGGTACCTCTCTCGGACTCTCCGAAGCAAAACAAGCACGCATTCAGCAAACTGCTTGTGGAAGAGGAGGCAAGAGTCACCTCACCCACCGATTCACCAAATCTCTGATTATGTTTACTTTTTAGTGCATTGCTTTCTAGCCACCTGGATTCAAAACTTTCTTTATGCCTTTTAACATCGATTGGTGAATTTAAAATGCCTTCAGAGTATAGTTTCTCTACTGAAACTAAACAAGAAATTCATTCTTTTCCTCTCTTAGCACATTTTTTTTTTTTTTACCTTCCTTTTGTCCTCTATCTCCCACTTATCCCTTTCACCTTTTCTCCACTTGCCTCACTCTCTTGATCCATCAGACACAGCCCCGCCATCTGTTAGCTAGACTTTAAAGTAATTTTGGACAGAAGCAAAAGGCCTTGGAATCCTTAGTAATCCGCTTCAGATCCAGCTACTGAGCGCTGGTTAGGCTCCTGAACAGCCAACCGTCTGTCTTTTCAGGCAACTTACCTTGGAAATTGAAAACCCGTTAGAGCACCCCTAGAATGTCAGCCCTGAAACAAAATCATACAAATAGAAAAGAAAATGTCCTTTCAGTGTTAAGGCACTCCTGAAACAATTGGAAGGAAGACGGGCTCCAGGTGATCTCTACTGATGGGCCTCAAAGTGGCTGGTGCTTAGAAGCAGACTGGTTATTTTGCCTGCGTTTCAGGTGTCATTAGGCCTCTGCCCGGAAGGCTGAGCAGCTTAACTCTACCGCACAAAGCTTCCTGTCTGAGAAAGAATCGCCAACCTGAGATAATGCATATCTGAGGGTTAATCACGGGGTAAGCAAGCAATACATGCACAGAGCATTCCAGGCCAGCAATGCCTGTGTGTTTGAGGGAACCGTAGCTGTGCTGTTTTCATTTTTACCCAAGCCAAAATGTTTGACAGCGATCTACAAATATGCCACATAAAGATTTCTGCTGAGCCGAATTTAGGAGAACTTCTCTCTCGGCGCTGAGATCGTGTCTGTAATTATTCCTCTGGTTCAACCTTTTCATTCCTGCCTCACGCGAGGGGTATTTTTAAGCAGGTCATTTTATTTTTGCTGCCAGACTGCCACTATTAAGAGCTTCTGATGTGCCGAACACAAGGCATTTCCAAGAAATTCAAACCTCATCACGCATTGCCTCCTCTTAACATCCTCCTCATCCCCCCTCCGTTCTTCCCTGCGCACCCTCCCGCGCCTCCCTAACCCTGCCCTGTATTTTTTCAAGCTCCCCTCCGTGCTGCTTTCTTCTGGTCTTCTCCAACTGAAATGAATTCCTCGCCTGGACATTTCTGGTCACCCTGCTACCATCCCCACAACGCATGCCACCTTTCTTTTCCCGTTCCCATCCTTATTCTTCACCCCTGCTCATCCCCTGGTCCCAGGACAACCAAGCTCTGTGAGATTGGGACAAGGATCAGGAGCAGGAAATTTAACAATGGCAGAGCTGTGACAAGTTAATTCAACTCCTGCTGTTAAATTAACCAGCGTTCCAGCCGAGTTAACGCGTCACCCAGTTTCAAAAGGTTAAGCTCCAAGCTTAATCTTATTCATCATTATGAACTCTTCAAATTGGCTGAAATATTTAAAATTCAGTGAAATGAAAGGACCGCAGGAAACATTTAAGAGCCAACTGCCCGGTCTTCAAAAAATGGAGAAATAATCTACAAAGATTAGGAAAAGAAGGCTTCAAAATGGGTGAATGGAGACACTCGAGAACCAGGTTAGAGTGAATAATAAAAGGACATGGAGGACAAGGGCATCTTATCTTCCCACTATCATAAAGAGATTCAGGCGTTAGGAAGAAATTTAATGGAGCACCCTGAAAATGCTTGTCCTATCTCTTCATAAGCAACAGACCAAAACTGAATGCTAATGAAAAGGGCATGTACAATATACCTCCTGAGCTCTCTGCTCCTCTTCAGACTTTGGACACAGATGGGAGGTGGGCCACAGGGTGCCCCCCACTTATCACTGACCGGGAGGGAGATCACAGCCCCCCCAGTGCTCTCTGCTCAGGCTTCTGTGACAGCAGAGCCCAGATGAATTTTGAGAGAAGGGACTGTGCCGCAGAAAATCACGCTAGAGGTGCTGAGCTTAGCATTTCTTACTTCACAAAATGTTTAGTATACAGTAGGGCTTAATAAAGGTTAACTCGATCATTATTATTATTACTCTTACCATACACTTTCAATTACAAACCTCTGCAGACTTTTTGAACGGTGCAACAAACAACTGGGATGGAGGGAAATGATATTCCACACGCATCTCCGTCCCCTCGCCAGTCTCTCGCCCCAAGCTAAAGCACATGGACTCATTTAAAATGTCCTCTCACCTGTGCACGACCTCCTGCTACCAACTCAGCCACCCAGGCTTCTTTACACAAATAGCCACATTTTGCCCCCGCTGGCCTCAGGCCTCAGTTTCCTCCCAAGTGTGCCTCAGTTTCCTCCCAAGTGTTTCTCAGTTCCTCCCCGCACTTGGTCGCCTACCTTTTGATGGTACGCGATGGCCAGAGCAGGCTGGACTTGGTTATTTCCCTTCTCCTAGGCCCATCAGGCTCTGACGATACCCCAGCAGGTTAGGCTTTGGTTAACTAGTTTCCCCTGAGGGCAGACCTTGTTCAGAAGAGAGTGCTCTGGTGCATTTCAAAATGGTTTCTTTTCCTTCCCCCTGCTGGCAGCCTGAGGGGATTTGTCTCTGCTATTTACTAGGCAAACTTGATCCAGCTCCTGGAGGTAAATCTCACAATAATGTGCCTCTCCTCCCCGCCACCCCACGACTGGGTCCTTCTGGAGTTTGTAGCCTCAGAATTCTCCACGCTGGGCCTCCAGCAATTCACCAATTACCGGCCAGGTTTTCCTGCCCCGGCCCTGGCTTCTACAGGACTTCCCACTCCTGAGTCTGCTCTCCTGGGTGGAAGCGGTGGCCCCGTGTGTTCACTTACCTGTCTCTCCAACCGTGGGCGCAGCAGTTTTTCCTGTGTCTCACCCATGCAAGAGATGTTGATTTTTCAGTCTCTGCGGCTTTTTACTTGTGAGGACAGAAAAGCAACTTTCAAACTCCTATGCCAACAGGAAACCACAAGTCCTTTGCTTTCATTTTTATTGACCTAATTATTTAATTCCTCTGATCATTGCTTTAATGGTATCCCAGAGAATCTGTTACGTAGTGTTTCCGTTACCATTGTTTTGGGATGTTTATGCTTTCCCCTTTGACCTAAGAGTGGTTTAATAGGGAGTTTATAAATTTCTGGATGAGACGGACCTTTTAAAAAAATTTGTCATTAAATGCCTATATTTACCGCATTTGACCACAGAATGTTGTCCACATTATTTTTCTCTGTGGCATTTAGTGAATTATTTTTCTTTTTTTTGACTGGTATGTAGTCAGAGTTGGTATACAGTCGAGATTCTTGTGCACTTGAAAAGATGGTGTTTTCTCAATTTTCAGGTTCCCAACTTTAACATAATTCCTAAAATTAAATTAAATTAATTTTAAAAGTTAATTACGGTATTAATTTCATACTGTAAGTCTTCTATGGTTTTATGTATTTTTTTACACTTAAATGGACGATGAGTGGCACATACAAAAACTTATATTGTTACAGTGTCTCTCTGCACATTCCGTAAGTGGCTGTGTTATTTGGCACACAGATTTCTGTAACGGTTACCTATGTATTGTGAAAGCTCCTACGTTCTCTATATGTATTTATGTAGCTTCTAGTTCTATAAAAAGCCTTTCATGCCTTATTTAATACTTGGAATCTTGAGCTCAAGCTTGTCAGATATAAAGAACAGAATCCCTGTTTTGCTTTGTTTTTGTTTGAATTTGACTGGTGGCTTAGGCCAAAACCATAGCCTGAGGGGACCACTCCCAAAGAGCTGAAGCCAGGGATGGGTGAAGTGAAATAAGGAAGGAGGTAAAGCCAATACGATCAAATTATATGGGTTTATCAGATGGGCTGTAGTTACAGACACCTGGTTCTGAACCCCGCAGGTCTCTCTGTGCAGCCCTCTGAAATGCATCTCATAGCCATTCACCCGGATCCCAGGGATGAAAGGCAGAATCATCTATCCACAGGCACCCACTCTCCCTTATTCAAGAGTGGCTCCATGGGTGCTAATTTTTTTTATATTTCTGGGTTGTCCGTGACTGCTGAGCAGTTTGCCTTGAGTCATCATTGCTATGGTATCACATAGTCCCTTCTGCTGGAAGTGAGATAGATGGCATAGGTTCAAGGTGTGGCATTGTCACGTTCATACAGGTGCTAAGTCGGCTCGGAACCAGGAGCCACAGCAGTGTCTGAAGTCAGAAGAGGACTTAAAAGTTAGAACGGTGCACAAAAGTGTGCAATACACATGGTATAGCTCTACCAATACTATTTATTTTTAGTCTTTCTGAGTCGCTTGTTTCACTTATTAACTTGCACATAGTAGCATAGTTAGGTTTTTCTCTGCAAGCCAACTTTAACAAGGCTTCTTTTTCAATAAGTGATTAATCTCATTTAGTTAGATATGTTGATATGACTGATATATTTGGTCTCAGCTCTGTCAGATAGATTGATAGACATATGTATAATTAATTACATTATAATTACTGTGTTTTTCACTATGTTTTCTATTTTCCTTGCTCTTTCTTTTTTCCACTGTTTTGATAGGAAGATATGTAATTTTTCTAATGATTACTTTTATACTAATACTTTTGCATATCCTCCTTAGCCCTCCTTTTCCTTACTTAAGTGTCTCTGATTCGTTTTCTCAGCTTAAAGTAATATTTTTTTAGTCCAAAATGATAATTACATGACATTTCATTGGCTTTCCCTATATGACACTTTCTCCCTTCTCTCATTTTCCTTTTAGTTGCATTATTTCTACTTTGTCAAGCACATATAAAAATTACATGCTCTTCTTCCATACTTATATCCATCTAAATGTTTTCCATTTTCATTATCAGTCTATTTGCCAAAAATTCCCCCTAGCATTGAGAGGTTAGATAAAATTTGCTCCACAGTTCTTTCCTGGAGAAGAGCTTGAAGGTATAAGAGTTTTTGAGTTCTTACAGTGTTAAACTGTTTTTGCTTTAGCCTAATTTTTACAAGACAGCTTGACTGGATTTAAGTCCTTGTCATTCTATCCTTGAGTTTCTTAAAAACATTTCTCCACTGTTCTTGATTTATATGTTGCCATCGAGAATTCCAATGCCAAGTTAGTTTCCTTTCCTTTTTAAGTAGCTTGCTGCTGCTTCTTTTTTTCAATCTTAAAGCCCGAAGGATTTTTTTTTCTTTATCTTTAAAGTCCAGCATTTTTACTAGAATATATTTCAAAGTAAACCAGCAGATGGAGGACTTTTTCAATATGTAAAATCAAGCCTTCTTTTATTTCAGGAAAGTTTTCTTAGATTGTCATTTTAAATATCAGTTCTGTTCCATTGTTTTTTGTTTTTCTTGGACTCCAATTATATTAATCTTTTTTTTCTCTGATCTTTTCCCATATTTATAATCTTTATTCTTATGGCTTTTTTTATTCTTACTTTCTGTATCTTTTATTATTAACAAGCATGTCTAATTTTCCTTGGGCATCTTGTAATTAATTTACTACTTTACTACTGGTATGACCATCTTTTTCTTCAATTATTTATTTATTTATTTTTTTTTTTTTTTATTTGACAGAGAGAGACACAGCGAGAGAGAACACAAGCAGGGGGAGTGGGAGAGGGAGAAGCAGGCTTCCCGCGAAGCAGAGAGCCTGATGCGGGGCTCTATCCCAGGACCCT
This sequence comes from Halichoerus grypus, assembly GCF_964656455.1. NCBI lineage: Eukaryota > Metazoa > Chordata > Mammalia > Carnivora > Phocidae > Halichoerus > Halichoerus grypus. The sequence goes on from NC_135715.1 coordinate 127,910,914, forward strand.
GGGATCATGACCTGAGCCGAAGGCAGACGCTTAACTACTGAGCCACCCAGGCGCCCCTCAATTATTTTTTTTTAGTTCAGTCAGCATTCTTATGTTATATGATTCTGATGTTTCTATTTTGAATTTCATGGTTTCCTTTTATATTTGCAATTATTCTAATTCATATTGGAGCATTTCCTTGTTTCCTTAGCTCTTTATCTTCGAATGCTTTTTCTTCTTTTACAACCAAGCCTCAAATGGATACTTCCCACATCTATACGGCTGTCCTTGCTCTTGGATGTAGTATCTTCCCAAGATTGTTGCCTCCTCTGGTCTCATATGCTTTCCAAGTGCCTCCCTTTAATTTAATCTACCACTTACCAGACTTCACAACATTTCCCTGTTGGGAGTAGCACTCTCTTCTACCAAGGTTAAACCCTACTTGATGTGATCAGAATATTGTCCCCATGAAGATCACTTCTCACTCATCTTTCTTCTCTTCCATCCTTATTGATTTCTTATTTTCGTGAAAGGTCAAGAGCCTGCTTCTGCTTATTTTGAACATTTACTTACTCACTCAGCGTGAATTGTAGTTTGTGGAATCTTTGTCTACTAGTTATTACTAGCCATATGCCACAGGTAATGTTATTTTTCTTTATCTGCATATTTTTGGAGGCTGTTTGGAAAGATTTCATTTCTGAATGCAGCCATTAACTTACAAGAGTTATGACATATCAAGTAATATAATATGAATATTGAACTAAAATATGTCACTTAAAAATCTTTTATTGAGAGAAATGATTGAATATTAATTGATTTGCATTTGGACTATAAGACAGGGTGAAATACCTACTATTTTGAGGTACTTCGAAAAAATTTTCAGCACCAAATTAGCTTAACATGATTAGTTTTTTTCTATTAGTCACCAGACAAATTCATAGTAAAAAAAATTGTGAAAGGTGGAAGTAATGACAATATTTTAATTTCATCAAAGCCAATAGATTAAAATAGTGCATAGTATTGCTCTCATTTAATGGATTATCCATAGTTTCTATTGATGAATTTGCTCTGAGAGGATGATACTAAAGGGATATTAAAAAATTCCCAAAAAAATTCCCTTGACTTATATATAAACAAAAACTACAAATCCATTCAAGTCTTGGTTGTATAAACAGCAGATCCACCTAAAAAAAAAAAAAAAGTCTAGCTACTGCATAGAAAATATGATCATTAGTAAATGTACTATTAACTTATTGAGTATACATTCTATTTTTTGAGTATAAATTATATTTTAGATAAGGTATCTAAATATAAAATATATAATATCTACGTATAAGATTATACCGAGGACAAGTTACACTGTTTTTTTATATCTTTTCTAAGACATTTGCCAAACAGTGATGGATTATTGACATTTCCTGGTTAGTGTTGCTGAAAACTTGACACTCAATTTCCAGCCCCATGATCTGTCTCTCTCCCATTCTCCAACTTTTTAATACAACATACCTTGACCACACTCTGCTCTCATTTCTCAGCCTTTGCACAAGTAATTCTTCCTTCCTTGGAATGTCATTTCATTATTTTCCTAGTAAATTCTCACTCATTCACACCGTTTTTAAATTTTTTCTTATATGATCTGTTCCAAGTCTTGTCCCCAGGATTCTAGGGTTCTGTTTCTCTACAAGACTCTTGATACTACTGGAAGTATTGTAAAATTTTGTTGAATGTAGCTGTCTACTCACAATATACACTTTGCTGAGAAGTACTATTTAGGCAAAATATTATATGTAAACATAACAAATTTGAATTGATGTATTTATGCCAAATACATCACATATCAGTGCTAAGATCTATTTATAATACCCAATACCCTTTCCTTAAGTAACATTGAGCACACACAAGCACAAAAGACCTAATAAAGAAAAATTGATGATTATATGGATATCCATGAGACTCTTAAAAATTTCACATGTATAAAGTATAGTTGATAGGAAGTCACAGAGATACCATCAGTGGTTCCCTGTGAACCTATAGTTTAGGGCACCATGTTCTACAGTGGTCAGCACTAATCATTAATTTATCAATTATTTTAAAATATTATCTGTACAATGGAATAAAAGATAATCTTTAATGTTCTGGACAAGATTCATTTCCATTTCTTAAGCCAGATGTTATTACCTTATGCACCTCCCCTGCTTTCCCACCAAATAATTCAAGGAAGCAGGCTAAGAGTTAAGAGAGTTGATCCCAATTTAAAGAAATTCTTTTTCTGACAGTGTCATAGATCTAACATGCTTTCAAACCTCATTTAGTGGGGCGCCTGGGTGGCTCAGTTGGTTAAGCAACTGCCTTCGGCTCAGGTCATGATCCTGGAGTCCCTGGATCGAGTCCCGCATCGGGCTCCCTGCTCGGCAGGGAGCCTGCTTCACCCTCTGACCCTCCCCCCTCTCATGTGCTCTCTCTCTCTCTCATTCTCTCTGTCTTAAATAAATAAATAAAATCTTTAAAAAAAAAAAAAAAAAAACCTCATTTAGTATGTGCCTCATAGGTTCTTCTCTTTGTATTGTTTTGACCATCTGCTTACACTTGCTCATATTGGATTCCTTCTTTCTTTCTTTCTTTCTTTTTCTTTTTTTTTTTTTTTTTGCAATGATTCCTGACCACATCCCAACAAATTTACATCCAGTGTAATATAAACATGCCATGAACATAAACAGCATTGGAATCAATAGAGGCCAATGATCAAACTTTTCCAAAATAGAGATTAGCTACCAAGAGGCTTATAGGCATAATCTTGAGTCTATCGATAAACACTTAAAATCCAAATGCTCCAAACCAAGAAGGAAATCAATAATCATGGAATCTGAGATCTTAGAATAAGAATACAGCTCAGGAGAAAAAAAAAAAGAATGTAGTTCAAGAGAATTTCTTGCTTTCAAGCAGATAAATATTAGTTTCCTCATTCTACACATATGTCTACTAAACCTCAGACATATTAAATAAAATGCCCAAAGTCCCACAGATAGTATTAGTAGTAGAGAAGGAAAATGGTCCTTTTACTCCTGTGTCCTTTTACTCTCCTATACTGTGACCACTCTATCCCAATGGCCATCTTAGTTTTGTACAGGAGTATTTTAACAAATTTATAAAATAGTAGCATTAACTCTGCATTGTAACTGATATAATGAGTAAAATTAAAATTGGTCAAATAAAAGCCATTTTATCTAAACATATATTAATGGGGAAATAATGTTCATAATAATGGAGACAATTTTAAAATAAAACTGGTTAAATAAAAAGTTTATTATGTATGAATATGGATTATGAAGTTCATTAAGGGAAAAGCAAAGAGTAGATAAAATTCAACAGTGTGGTCAAGAAATCAAGAATTTGATCTAAAACATATAGAAGCATATGATAACTAACAACTTTAGTTAAAATTAATGTAATTAGTAACTCAATACTTGAAATGTAAAGCATTTTAACTCATGATATAAATACCAAAAAAACTAAAAGTTAGGACTTTCTTATCTTGAGGCATATTAAGAAAGTCTTCAAGGAAAGATAACAAGGTTGGAAGATGGTTAGAAGACTAGTTGGTCAGGTTAGGGCATAGTCAATCCAAATGTAGTTTAAAAATAATAGTTTTTATCCTTAATAATTTAAAATGTGCAATAAGCCCAACGCCTTTTATAATTGGCAATAACACAGGTATAATGTATAATTTTAATGAAGGAAGCATTGTTGCTGCAATAACATTGTCTTTATTGTCTCAGAACTAAATGTTAAATGGCATTATATTTAAAGAATAAAATATATTTAATTCAACTCAACAAATACTATTGTTTTGAATCATGTTCTTAATGTCAAAGATTACCAGCTAAAATTTTTAAAGTATTATTTTAAAAACTTTTGAAGACTTTGAATTTTCATTTTATCATCTTTGAATAGCCTACATAATAAAAAAAAAATGTAGCTATATACAAATTTACTGCAGGCATAAAATAATCTAATGACAAGGAAATGCAGAAAGAGAAGGTCTATTTTATTTCCTATAATGCAACCTCTACAAAATGAAAACAATGAACTCTGTCTTCTGACTATTACAATCACTTTTAAATAAGTGATTCTCATAATCAGAGTTACTGGTAAAGAATTTATCAAAACAAGTGACTCTCTACTGAACATAGCCATGAAACCATGCACTGTGGAGTGTTTCTTTAATTATTGTTTCTTTTTTAAAAATGTAATGACATACTTTAAAAAAGAGGAAAAGAGAGTGCTCGTAATTCTCATCCTTTTTTTTTTTTTTTTTAAAGCTTTTTTATTTATTTGAGAGAGAATGAGAGCACATGAGAGGGGGGAGGGTCAGAGGGAGAAGCAGACTCCCTGCCGAGCAGGGAGCCCGATGCGGGACTCGATCCAGGGACTCCAGGATCATGACCTGAGCCGAAGGCAGCCGCTTAACCAACTGAGCCACCCAGGTGCCCCGTAATTCTCATTCTTAACACAGTAGTGGAAACTCACAATTCATAGCATTATTAAGTCTATTGTTGACACTATATGCAAGGTTGGCACTTCTTCCATTTAGATTGATGTCACTTAATCAAGCACCACTGATACTTTGTAGTAATTTGCAAGAAAATATTTGAGAGCTACAGCAAGATAAAAGCCTACTATACAAGTAGAGGAAATATGCAATAAATTAAATAACATTTCTAAGCAAAATCCAGAATACGTTCAACTAATATGGCATTAAATTTAAACTGACATGGGTGTATCAAACCCTGAAAGGATAGAGTTTATGCTATGATTTTAAAATATCATCTTGAAGCAGTTTTCTAGTATCACCTCTGTATATATTTTAGACTTGAAAATGATAGCATTTCCTGAACTTCATTAATACTACCTCACTGGGACTCCTTCATCCATGTACACACATTAACTAAGCACTCTGATAGACAAGTTACCTGCTCTGGACTTGGATATAAGTCCGACAGGCTAACTCACCCTTTCCATCAATGTTCTTATTTAATTTTGTAAGTACTCATTTCTCTTTATTGCACATTTGGCAAGTTTGACCACACTTCTGATTGTATTTCACTGTTTTTGAACACAGAGATTGCAACTCTTTTTCTCATGTGATAAGGCTCTTTACAAATCCAAACAAGGTCTGATCCTGGATCTATGGGATGAGAATATAAAGATTTATGGATTAACTCCCTGAATGGCTGATTGAGTCAAAAGTGCTGCTAGGAATGATCTGACCTTGTTCCTTAGTTCTCCTATAACTGAGTTCTAGCCAGTGATTGGGTTGATATTTGTTACCTCCAGCTTTCACAGGAAAAAATTCCATCTTTGAAGACCAGTTTTATTTTGGAGAAAATTCTATTTCGGATATTATTCAGAGTTGATTTTCCAGGTCTCTGTTACCCTAGGATTACCAAGTTTAGCAAGACCAGCAACCTGTAACTATACCTACTGTTAGGCAAGAATTCGTAAGACATAAAGCCAATGTGTTAAACATAATATTGTGGTCCTGGAAGCTCAGGGCGAATATTGAAATTGTCTAAGACAAACCATTCTAAATTAGTGTATTTTAGAATGGTTTCAATGTGTATGTGCTATACTAAAAGATGTTCATCATATTCAAGTAAAAGGATAGTGTTATCTAATAGGTAATCAGCTTGAAAACTATCCTAAGATTTATAATTTAAAACCATGGAGGAGCAACTATAATATTAACTATTAACAAGATGAAATATCAAACTATATTAACAAGATGAAACATAGGAAATAAAGGACCTGATATTACTTAGTCTGAAAAAAAAAGTCCAACTAAAAGGATACAGAAGTAGCTGTAATAGGTGGAGAAGGTTACTGTTCAAAGCTGGGTAGTGATCAACTCTCTTCAGAATTCCCTGGGAATAGAATAAAAAGAAATTCTCTTAAAATACGTCATGCCAGTTCTGCAATTAGGGAAAAGCAGCACACATTCACTGTTGTTAAATACTGGAGGTGATTCAAACAGATTCAGAAACAATTTCACAAGTCTGAATAGAAGATATAACTAAGAGCCCCAAAAGCATTTGAAGTAATACCATTATCTTGTCTCTATTTCACATTTTATAATTTTGAATGCTTGTTAATATATAGTCTTCTTTGATCATCACAAGAACCTTGAGAAATAAAAAGACAAATGGGTCCTCATTTACCCAAAACAGCCTCAGATTTGAGCTTTTTGCCAAGAAGACATGGCCACTTCATTTTTAGTATTGCCCAAAGTGCCCCCAGTTTAGACAAAATTATATGTATACCATAGATATGGCCCCCTATACCCTATTTTACAATTTAGAAAATCAAGATGCTCAGCTGGGATATTAAAAATAATAACTGGTAGAACTGATATTTAATGGAAAGCTTCTGATTCTTTAATGTTAAAGGCATGGTCTAAACAGGACTAGATCATTTTTAGGGTATAGTTTAATTCTTAAAAAGAGGGTTTTTTCCTAATAGAATGATGGCTAATTGATAACCAAGTTTCAAGACTTCAAGTTTTCCAAATATTTGCTACAAGGAAAATTTTCCCATACCTCAAGAGTCTTGGTTTATTATAGTTCAGTTGAAAATAGAAATAGGAGGTGTAGCAGATTCAAGATGACCATAACTTCCTTGAGACTATTCCCATAGAGAAGTGACTCTATGGTTACCGAACTAGAATATATCTAGAACTAGAGGGAGTTCTGTGACTGCTTTGACTACTAGAATATAGTTGAAATATACTTGAGACAGTTTCTAATCCAGGGCCTTAAAAGACACCATCTTGAACTTGTCTCTTGGAACATTCTCTCTATTTAAGCCTTGGGCCGCTGCTATATAAACAATCCATCTACCTTGAGGCCTCCATGCTAAAGTGGCCAGATATAGGTCATGTGCTCAAAAATCCCAGATGAATTCAGCCATCCAGCCACTCCTGTTTAAGCACCAGAAATGTGTGTGAAGCCAACCTGACCCTCCTGTCTATCCCATCCAGCAGCTGAATATTACCAAGTGGCATCACTGAACATTATATAAAACAGAAGCATGAACCAGCTGAGCCCTGTCCAAATTACTGATTCACACAATCATGAGATATAATAAATCATTTCTGGTTTTAAGCTTCCAAGTTTTGGGGTAATTTGTTATGAAGTAATAGATAACTGGGACAGAATTTGGTACCTGTAAGTGAGGTGTTATAACAAACAAAACACACAAAATTGCAAGATTGGAAGACCTGGGTGGTGGGCAGGAGCTGGAAGGAACTCGGTGAAAGAACCAAGATTGGCCTTAGGGAGACTATTAGGGCTTCAAGGACAATGAGGGAAATGTTATTGAAGGCCAGTGAAAAGGGCAGCTGACTTATTTACAGACAGAACAGTTAGCAAACTGTTGCCCGCAGCGATATGGAAAATAGAATAGCAACCTAATGATCTCAGAAATCTCGCTACAGAGATTTGCAGGCACAGATTCTTCTAGCTACCCACAACAACATGAAAAATGAGAGAGAAACTTAGGAAAGTTTTCTTAAATTCTCCAGCATAGTATGGAGGAAATACTAAAGAACTCAGGACAGTCTTTCCAACCCAACAAAAACTGCTAAAAGTAGGAAATAGCCTCAGAGAAAAGATCCAATTCAGGTTCCTATTTAGTGAAGTAAAGTCAAGGGTGAAAGTGTAAAACCTTTTTTTTTAAGTCCCCAGAGAGACTTAAGATGGTGTTTCATAGACCATCTTTCAGCTAGACAAAATGACTTCTAAGGACAAAAAGCCTTCTTTGGCAAGACCTATAGATAGAACTTCTCCTTTTAAATATTGGGGTTCTGAGTGTCTTGAGGACTCAGGTAGAGAAGAGCCTATTTTGGAGATATTTATGGGTGTGGTGTTGTCTGTTGGAATGGATTATAGACTGATACACATGAAGTCTACAAAACATAAAAGGACTATGCCACCTAAACTGAAAAAGATAGTGATATTACAGAATGAAAAAAGGCATCAGGATCCCTAATTTCCTGCAGGCAAAAAGAAGGCTGAGAAAACTACTTAGCTACAAACATAGGCTATGTCTTATAGAAAGGAAGGGTGAATCCAATGTTAGACCAAAAGCTGAGAGGAAGAAGCCCACAGGCATAAGGAATCATTTCAACTAAACGGTACTGGGCCCTAATTTTTTAAAAAATGACAACACATACCTGATTGAATTTCAGAATTGCTATGGACTGGAGATTTCCATAACCTCATGTTTCCCCCATTTTTGAACAGGAGTGTCTGTTGCTGTTATCCTCTTCCTACCTCACTGTTGTAAATTGGGTATGGGGAACACATAAATCATATATTGCCCCCAGATTAAGATCAAGAGAAACCATACATGAAATACCGCACACAAGGAGCTTAATGTACACCTGGATTTGATTTAGAGAAATGAGATCTTGGACTTTGAGATAATACTGAAATAGAATAAGAGTTTGTGGGATTTAGAGAAAGTGAGTTTATTTTCCATGGGGAAGAAATAGAAAGAATTTGTGGTTCAGAGTAGATTGTGGTGGATTAAAAATGGCTGCATATTCTTTGAAACTCTTCTCACTGAGAACTGGCCCATCATTCTTCTCTTTGAATTAAGTGAGCTCTACTATTGCTTTGGCTGAAAGAATTTAGCAGAAGTGAGACTCTGCCATTTCAATTCAGTAAACCTCTTCAACTCAATACATAACATTTACAAAAAGCCTACAACTAGCATCATACATAATAGTGAAAGTTTAGACATTTTTCCCCTAACATAGGGAACAAAGCAAAAATGTCCTCTCTTACCACTCCTATTCAACATTATACTAAAAATTCTAACTAGTGCAATCAAACCAGAAAAAGAAATGAAAGGTATATAGGTTGTAAAGAAATAAACTGATGACACAATTTCTTTGTAGACAACCACCCCAAAAACCTGCAAAAAAAAAAAAAAAAAGTCCTTGGAACTAGTAAGCAAGTACAGCAAGTTCATAGGATACAAGGTCAATATATGGGGCAATTACTTTCATATATACCAACGATGAGCAATTGGAATTAGAAGTTAAAAAACAATATTTATAATTGTATCAAAAAATGAAGTAGGGACAATTAAAAAATGATGTGCAGGGTTGGTATGTGGAAAACAACAAAACACCAATGAAAGAAATCAAAGATCCTTAAAAAATTGAATGATATTCCATGTTTATGTATTAGAAGCTGTAAGGTTTTTGCAGATATTTTCTCTTTTTTATTGAAGTACTGGCATTCAATATTATATTAGTTCTGGGTATATAACATAGCAATCTGACATTTGTATACATTGTGAAATGGTCACCACAATATTCTAGTCACCTTACAAAGTTAATACAATGTTATTGACTATATTCTCCATGTTGTACCTACATCACCATCACTTATTCATTTTATAACTGAAAGTTTATACTTCTTAATCCCCTTCACCTATTTCTCCCTCCTCAAAACCCCTCAACTCTGGAAACCACTGATCTGTTCTCTGTACCTATGAGTCTGAGTTTTGTTTTGTTTGTTTGTTTTATTTTTTATATTCCACATGTAAGTAAAATAATACAGTATTTGTCTTTCTCTGTCTTATTTCACTTAGCATAATAGCCACAGGGTCCATTTATGTTGTCACAAATGGCAAAATTTCATTCTTTTTTATGGCTGACTAGTATTCCATCACGTGTATATGTGTGTGTGTGTACATATATACAATTTTCTTTTGATAGATACCCAGTAGTGGAATTGCTGGATCATATGGTAGCTCCATTTTTAATTTTTGAGGAAACACCGTACTGTTTTCTGTAGTGGCTGTGCCAATTTACATTCCCACAACAGTGTCCAAAAGTTCTCTTTTCTCCATACCCTCACCAACCCTTGTTATTTCTTGTTTTTTTTTTGATAATAGACCTCCTGACAGGTGTAAGGTGATATCTCATTGTGGTGTTGATTTCCCTTCTGATTAATGATGAACATCTTTTCATATGCCCATTGGTTATCTGTATGTCTTCTTTGGAAAAACGTCTATTCAGATCCTCTGCCCATTTTTTAAATGGACTGTTTGGAGGGTTTTAAATTGTTATTGAGTTGTATAAATTCCTTATATATTGTGGATATTGTGTAAACATTTTAACAATATTAATTCTTCCAATCCATGAGCATGGAATATCTTTCCATTTAGTTTTATCTTTCCAAAATTTTTCAGTTTTTTTTACAAATATAGTTTTCAGTATATAATTTTCACCTCTTTAGTTAAATTTATTTCTAGTTATTTTATTCTTTTTGATGTGATTGTAAATGGTATTATTTTCTTGATTTCTCTTTTTGATAGTTTGTTATTACTGTATAGAAACACAGGAGATTTTATATATTAATTTTGTATCCTACAACTTTACTGAATTTACTTATTAGTTCTAATAGTGTTTTGGTGATGTCTTTAGGGATTTTATATATATCATCATGTCATACTCATATAGCGACAGTTTGATTTTTTTTCTTTCCAATTTGTATGCCTTTTATTTCTTTTTCTTGGCTAATTGCTGTGGCTAAGACTTCCAATACAATGTTCAATAAAAGTGGGGACAGTGGACATCCTTGTCTTATTCTCGATCTTAGAGGGTAAGCTGAAAGCTTTCTAAGGAACACTTCCTTAGTCTCTAGATGTGTGGGAAACCTGAAGTCTCTCCCTTAGGCTCTAGCTCTAGGCTAAGTAAATAGACCTTTTTCACAGGAAGACTGGGGCTCTATTTTAATCTGCTGTTGTGCAGTGCCCTGGGGAGGTAGTGGCCTGCCAAGAACTGTCTTTTCGATTGTTATAGTCCTGTGGCATTCTGGAATGCCAGCCTTCATGGCCAGGAGGGCTAGGAGATCAAGGGGCATCTCCTGAATAGATTCCACATGTCCTCTGGCTTTAGTAAGGTAGCTGGAAAGTTTAATGGGTGGGGTATGCTCCCCAGCTTCAAGAAATGTAGCAAGAGAATGTCTTGACTGAGTATCCCACAGGCTACTTCAATGCAGTGAGAGAGTGCCTTGTCTGAGCTCATGTGCTGGCTTTTGGCTGGGAGCTAGAAAAATGCCATGATTGCTCTCACCTTCCAGCCCCAGTCAGGGGCAGGGAGATGTCACAAGCCCCTGCACTTGCAGACTTTAGCCAGGGAATGGGAGAACTCTGCAGCCATTATTCTCACCTGTCCCAGCCAGGGAGTGGGGGAGCACTGCAACTACTTGCCCTCTCCAGCCTCAGCAAGTGCCGCAACCGATGCTCCATGCTTCCTAGCAAGAGGTAGGAGGGTGCCTCCACAAAGCTTACCCACCCTGTGCTAGCAGGCTATATGAAGAGTGTAACAAAGATGTCCACTAGCACCTCCATCTCCAGGAAGTGTATTCCACTGTGCCAAGCCTACAATTGTTGACACCAGATCAACAAATTAGTCTCCCTTACATATAATCAAGGCACTTTACAGACTGCCGGGGTTTTTTTTTTTTTCCTGAGTCTCTGAGTGAGTGAGACTGCACACAAGCCCCCCAGAAGGGAAATCTCACCTCTTACAGTATTTTGGGAGCCCCAGATATCAGCCTTGATGATTTTCTAAGCCATGTGTTGTGGGAACTTGTCTTTCCAGTGCAGATTTCAGGAGCCAGGGTGCCCAATGTGAGGCACCAAATTCTTGCTCCTGGGGAGAATTACCCATCTGGTGAGTTCCCTCCTTATTGCATGTGCTACACTGGGGGTGGGATTTTTTACCAGACCATTTCTTTGCCTCTCCTACTCATCTTCATGTGGTCTTTTTATCCTTTGTTGTGGAGAGCAGTTTATCTAGTTTTCAGATCTTTTTCAAGGGAAATAATCCATATATAGCCTTACATTTGGTGTTTCTATGAGAAGAGGTGACTTTATGTTGCCATCCTGGACCCCTTCTAGTAGATATTCTTAATCAAGTTAAGAAAGTTCCCCTTCTATTACAAGTTTACTGAGAGTTTTAAATCGTGAAAGATGTTGGATTTTTTTCAAATACGTTTTGTGTATCTATTGATATGATCAGGTAATTTTTCCCCTCTAGCCAGTTGATTTGATGGATTATATTAATTTTTTTGAATGTTGAACAAGACTTGCATACCTGGGATGAATCCCACTTGGGTGTGGTGTATAATTTGCTTTATGCATTTTTGGATTTGATTTGCTATTATTTTGTTGAGGATTTTTGCATCTATGTTCATAAGAGATATTGGTTTGTAGATTTATTTTCTTGTAATGCCTTTGTCTGATTTGTGTATTAGTGTAATGTGAACCTCATAGAATGAGTTAGGAGTATTCTTCTGCTTCTATATTCTAAAAGAGATTGAAAATAAATTGTATAACTTCTTCCTTAAATGTTTTGTAGAACTCACCAGTAAACCCATCTGGGTCTGGTGCTTTTTGTTTGGAAGATTATCAATCATTGATTCAATTTACTTAATTGATATAAGCCTATTTAAATTGTGTATTTCTTCTTGTATGAGTTCTGGCAGATTGTGTGTTTCAAGAAATTGGTCCATTTCATTTAGGTTATTAAATTTGTGGGCATAGAGTTACTCATAGTATTCTTTTATTATCCCTTAAGGTTCATGGTATCTGTAGTGATGTCCCACCCTTCATTTGTGATGTTAGTAATTTTTGTCCTTTTTCTTTTTTTCTTAGTTACCCTAGCTAGAGGCTTATTGATTTCATTAATCTTTTCAAAGAACCAGCTTTAGCTTCATTGATTTTTCTCTATTGATTTTTTGTTTTCAATTTCATTAATCTGCTCTAATTTTTATTATATTTTTTCTTCTGTTTACTTAGGCTTTACTTTGCCCTTCTCTTTCTGGTTTTCTAAGGTGAAAGCTTAGATGATTGATTTTAGATTTTCCTTCTGTTCTAATGAGTGCATTCACTGCTATATATTTACCTGTAAGTAGCATTCACTGCTATATATTTACCTGTAAGTACTGCTTTTGCTGTATCCCCAAAATTCTGACAAGTTGTGTTTTCATTTTCATTTATTCAAAATACTTTTAAATTTGTCTTGATATTTCTCCTCTGACCCATGTTTTCAAAGTTCATTTTTGTATATTTGGATATTCAATTTTCCATCACGGTTGGTTAAAAAATTATTTTTTTCGGGGCACCTGGATGACTCAGTCGGTTAAGTGTCTGCCTTCAGCTCAGGTCATGATCTCAGGGTCCTGGGATCAAACCCTGCATCAGGCTCCCTGCTCAGTGGGGAGCCTGCTTTTCCCCTGATTGCCATTCCCCCTGCTTGTGCTTGCGCTATCTCTTGCTCTCTCTCTCTGTGTCAAATAAATAAATAAATAAATCTTTAAAAATATATATATTTTTTTCCTGCCTATCACCTTTGTTGAAAATAAATTGACCATATTGTTCTGAGTATATTTCTGGATACTCTATTTTGTTTCATTGCTTTATGTGTCTATCTTAATGCCAATACTAGACTGTGTTGGTTAATATAGATTTATAGTTTACATGAACTTCAATTTGCGTGTTCTAAATTCTCAAATCTTGCTCTTTTTTGACATAAACTTTTTATTTTAAAGTGGTTTTGGATTTACAAAATTATAGAGAAGACAGTATAGAGAGTTCCTGTATATTTCATACTCAGTATCCTCTATTATTAACATCTGACATTAGCATGGTATATTTGTTGTAATTAATGAAATGATACTGAGACTTTATTATTAAATAGTGTTTATACTTTATTTAAATTTCTCAGTTTTCCTTAATACATTATTTTGTGTTATAGGATCTAGCCCAGGGCATCACATTATATTTAGTAGCTATGTCTCCTATAGCTAACATCATACTTAATGGTGAGAAAATTTAAAACTTTCCTACTAAGTTCCAGAACAAGGCAAAGATGTCCCCTCTCAGCACTGCTTTACAACATTATACTGGAAGTCCTAGATAATGCAATAAGACAAGATGAGGAAATGAAAGGTATGCTAATTAGGAAGGAAAGGATAAAATTTTTTGTTCACAGATGATGTGATCATCTATGTAGAAAATCCAAAGGAATCAACAAAGAAAAATTCTGGGACTAATATGTGATTATAGCAAGGGTGCAGAACACAAGATTAATATACAAAAAGTCAGTTGCTTTCCTATATAGGTACCACCAATGCCCAATTGCAAAACACTGATGAATGAAATCATAGAATAACTAATAAATGAGGAGATATTATATATTCATGGATAGGAAGACAATACTATCAAGAAGTTCTTTCCAAATAGATCTACATATTCAATGCAATCCTAATCTAAAACCCAGCAAGTTATTTTTTTTGGTTATCAACAATTTGATTTGAAAGTTTATATGGAGAGACAAATAACCCAGAATAGCCGACATAATATTAAAGGAGAAGAACAAATTTGGAGGACTGACACCACCCAATGTCAAAATGTACCATGAAGCCACAGTAATCAAGACAGTATGATACTGGTGAGAGAATAAACAAATAGATCAGTGGAACAGAATGAAGAGCCCATAAATAAATACACATAAATGTAGCTAACTGATCTTTGACTAAAGGGCATAAGCAACACAATAAAGAAAAGATAGTCTTTTCAACAAATGGTGCTGAAACAATAGAACATCCACATGCAAAAAAAAAAAAAAAAAATGAATCTAGACATAGGTTTTACACCCCTCAGAAATATTAATTCAAAATGGATCACAGACATAAATGTAAAACATTAAACTGTAAAACTCTTAGGAAAAAAACATAAGAGAAAATCTAAGTGACCTTGGGATTGGCTATCACTTTTAGATAGGACATCAAAGGCAGAGTCCATGAAAGAAAAACTTGATAAACTGGATTTTATTAAATTAAAATTTTCTGCTCTGGGAAAGACAATATCAAGAGACCTTGAAAAGACAAGCCACAGACTGGGAGAAAATATATGCGAAAGACATGTCAGATAAAGGACTATTATCCAAAATATACCAAGAACTCTTAAAATAAGAATAAGAACAATAAATAAAAACAAATGACCAAATTTAAAAATGGACCAAAGGACCTTAACAGACACCTCACCAAAGAATATATACAAATGGCAAATGAGCATATGAAAAGATGCTCCACTTCATATGTCACCAATAGGGAAATGCAAATTAAAACAAACACTACTCACAATTAGAATGGCCAAAATCCAGAACATTGACATTACCAAATGCTATCAAGCATGTGAATCAACAAGAATTCTCATTCATTACTGGTTGGAATGCAAAATCGTATAGCTACTATGGAAAACAGTTTGGTAATTTCTTACAAAACTAAACATACTCTCACCATACAAACCAGCAATCACACTCCTTAGTATTTCCTCAAAGGAATAGAAAATGTATGTCCACACAGAAATCTGCACATGGATGTTTATAACAGCTTTATTCATAATTGCCAAATCTTGGAAGCAACCAAGATGTCTTTCAGTAAGTGACTCGATAAATAAATTCTGGTGTATTTAGACAATGGAATATTATTCAGTGCTAAAAAGAAATGAGCTATCAAGCTATAAACAGACATGGAGGAAACTTAAATGTACATTTCTAAGTGAAAGAAGCCAATCTGAAAAGGCCACATCTTATATGATTCCAAATATATGACATTCTGGAAAAAGTTAAACTATGGAGACAGTAAAACAATTAGTGATTCTCAGGGGGTAGGAAAGGGAAGGATGAATAGGCAGATCACAGAGGATTTTTAGGGCACTGAAACCCTCTGTACGATACCATAATGGTTGATATATGTCATTATACATTTGCCCAAATCCATAAAATAACAATACCAAGATTAAACTCTAATGTAAACAATAGTCTTTGGGTGATAATGATGTATCAGTGTAGATTTATCAGTTATAAGAATTGTACCACTCTGGTGGGAGATATTGATAATAGGGCAGACAATGCATATATAAGGGGATGGTATAAATATATATACATATATATATATATATACATGGAATCTCATACCTTCCTCTCCATTTTGCTGTGAACCTAAAACTGCTCTTTAAAAAAAAAAAGTCTATTAAAAAAATCTTAGGAAAAACAACCTTACTTCAACCCTTACTTCACAACTCACACAAAGTTAACCTGAAATTGATCCTAGCCCTAAACATACAAGCTTAAATTATTAATATTCTAAGATATAATACAGACAAAGTATGTGGTTTCAGAATATATAGAAATATAGAATGATATTGACCTCTATAGAGACACATTTAGAGAGAGAGCAATCAAATTTGGCAAATTGTTAACAACTGAATAATCAGAGTGAAGGGTATGTGAGTGTTCTTTTCACTATTCTTGAAACTTTCCTATAGGTTTGAAAGTTTTAAAAATTGAAGTTTGGGGGAGAAGACAAATGGAAAACCCTGCGTTATACTCTAGGACTGCTCCGCATGCCTTGAAATAATTAAATTTGACTCTATTAAATATTTCAGCTTTAGCAACAAATGACTTTAAAATAAAACAAGAGAAAGTGGCAATCAATGACAAATTCACAAGAGACTAGAGTTAGATGAGGACAGAATAACAATGTGTTGAATTTAGCAGCATGAAGGACATTGGTGGCTTTGCCAAAAGTAGTTTCAATTGGGTAGCAGGAGTGAAAACCAAATTTAAGGCGGGGGGAGGGGGTTGTAAATATCTGTTAGAGAAATAAAAACAGCCTTGTAATAAACCCTTTTGTGAAGATAGAGGGAACTGCTTCCTTTTTAACAGGAGACAAATAGGAGGAAACGGGCTCAGTGGTAAACAGAGCTTTAGATTGTGGTGGCAATATGATGGATTTGGCATCTGTTGGTTTCTATTTTTTCAATGAGAAATGAAGTAAGGACTTCATTGGAAATTTAGTCCAGGGAAATTGAGAGGCTTAAAGAGTTGGAAGGTAAACTTCTAGAACATCATAGTAGGGTTTCTGTGCTATAGTGAAAGTCCATTTAAGAATGAATTTGTGTTCATACAATATTCATGGCTATATATGAATCATTGTTAATTAGGTAGCAGCACTCTTTTCTGTGCATTTATCAAAGAGAAATGAAAACTATGTTCACTCAAAAAGCTGTACACAAATCTTTACAGCAGCCTTATTCCTAATTACTAAAGCTCAGAAACAACTCATGGTCCTTCAGCTGGCCATTGCATGAGATATATCCATATAATGGAACACTACCCAGCCATAAGGAGAAAGGGAAAAAGTATTGATTGATATATGTAGCAACATGAATGTATCTCAAATGCATTATGCTAAGTGGAAGACGCCAGATGCAAAAGAATGCACAATGTCTGATTCCATGTATATGATATTCCGGAAAGGCAGAATTACAGGGTACAGACACAGGCCAGTAGTTGCTTAGGGTCTGGAGTGAGGGAGGACAGATGACAAAGGTACAAGGGAATTTCTTGGAGTGATAAAATTGTCCCAAATCTTGATTGCAATGGGGGCACTGCTACATGAATGTAGGTGTTTGTCAAATCTCATGAAACTGTACACTAAAATGGAAGAATTTTACTGTATGTAAATTAAAGTGCAATAATTAAAAGAAAAGTGGATAAGAGGTGTGGAGGCTTGGACTTCTGACATTGTCTGAGGTAAAGGATTACAGAAAGCATGATGAAAGTGGTCTTGACAGTCTCTCAGAGTAGAAATTCCCGACTGATGTACCAAAAAGAGGTTTCAGCTATACCAGGAATCCTGGTCTCTTAGCTGCTCTGAGGGCAGCTGAGCAGGGCCTGGGCCCTAAACCTCCTAAACTAGACATTACGACTAGAAGCAGCCTCAGCTGTTTACCCCATTGAGCTGTATTATTATATTATCATGGTCTGTGTTTCCTATGCTGTGAAGAATTGTGGGAAGCACAGTCATTGAGGAAGATGGCCCTCCTTAGAGGGAGATGGCACTGTAGTTCTGACTACTTCACTCAGTGGTATGATAGCTTCTTAAGAGAGTAGCACCTTGGTGATTAGGAAGTGCTGCCCACACTAGGATCCTTACAGAAATCTGGTCCAGACAGAAGAAAACACCACTGCTATTACAGACTATACACGAAATAACAACATGAGAAATGCTACATTACAAAACTTAGAGGAAGCAGTCAAATCTGTGGTTAGAGAGAATTAATGACCCTAAGATGCTCTCATTATTTAATAAGGAAGAATAAAACTCAATGAACTTAGCATTTAATTCAATAGCTTGGGGTGGGAGGTTGAGGAACAAAATAACCTTAATTTAACAATAAAAAAAAGGTCATATAATAAAGCAGAAACTGATACATTTGAAAAAAGAAAACTTGACATTGTATATCTTGCATACGCAAATAATATGCAAATAAAAGAAAAATATTCCAAGCAAAAATCAATGATAGACATTGGGGAGGCTATGTGCTCACGGTGAGCGCTGTGAATTGTGTAAGACTGTTGAATCACAGACCTGTACCTCTGAAACAAGTAATACATTATATGTTTAAAAAAAAAAAAAAGAAGATAGCAGGAAGGGAAAAATGAAGGGGGGGAAATCGGAGGGGGAGACGAACCATGAGAGACTATGGACTCTGAGACACAAACTGAGGGTTCTAGAGGGGTGGGGGGTAGGGGGATGGGTTAACCTGGTGATGGGTATTAAAGAGGGCACGTACTGAATGGAGCACTGGGTGTTATATGCAAACAATGAATCATGGAACACTACATCAAAAACTAATGATGTAATGTATGGTGATTAACATAATATAATAAAATTTTTAAAAATAAAATAAATTAACTACAGTTATAGCAATAAATAAAAATATGACATTTTCAATAAAAAGGATGAGTTCCTAAGAAGATTTTAAAAACTACTAAAATCTATCTAAGAACACAAACCTAAATAAACCAGTAACCTCTAAAGAAGTGAGAAAAGGTGTTGGGATGCCTGGGTGGCTCAGTTGGTTAAGCTTCTGCCTTCAGCTCAGGTCATGATGCCGGGATCCTGGGGTCCTGGGATCTTGGGATTGAGCTCCATGTCCTGTCGCCCTGCTCAGCAGAAAGTCTGCTTCTCCCTCTGCCTCTTCCTCTCTGCGCTGCCCCCCTCCCCAGCTCCTGCTCCTTCTCTAAATAAATAAATAAAATCTTTAAAAAAAAAAAAACAAGAAAAGGTGTCAAAAATTAAACTCAACTTTCTCATGCTATATAAACTTTTTAAAAACATAGAAAAATTCTATCAGGACTATAGCTAGTGATAAGTGGAGATTTTCCTCTTCTATATTTCCCAAATACAATCAACATGCATTACTACTATAATCAAAAACTAAACACTAAATTTTATTTTTAAAAGTAATAGTCCAGACTAACCTTCTGTTATTATTACAAATTAATTCCTTTTGGATATGGATTTGGCAATCCTAACACCTCAATAAATTAAAATGAAAACACAAGTTTTAAAAATTCATCCTCATTTCCCCCCCCTTTTTATTTTAATCTCCGTGAAAAGATGTACAATTTGTTAAACAAGTGTACTTGGTTGGGAGTAGAGAAGTAGTTTAAGTACATTTTAAACTAAAGTACCTTCCTGAGACTTGAATGACCACATATGGACATAAATGGCAGGAATTCTCAAATGGATCCATCCAAAAAGCCTGCCTCCAAGTTCTCCTGCCATCACTGAACCACTGTATGAAAGAAGAAATTTGAGATGACTAGAGGTGCTGAATTAGAAATTCCTTTGAAATCTAAGTTGTATTTTTGTCAGAATAAAAGAGTTTCTGACAAACTAAAGGGAAATTTATTTTTTCTTTAAACATAGTAAAAGTATTAGGGAAAGAGACTGCTACATTTGCCCTTTATATGCTGACAGACAAGCCTCTGGTTGTCATCAGCAGGGAACACAGAGACATTATATAACAGAAAATAATTTTGAAAGAGTCTGTAGGGTGATTGTGAAGGAAGCATGATGGTGGTAACAAGTCATTCCTTTAACAGAAGAAGAAGGAAGAAAAACACAATAGCATGAGGAAAGAGGAAAAGTTGGAATCACCTAAAAACATCCTCAGTTTTATTTCCTTCCTTCTCTACTAAAACTTTAATAATTGAAGGACAGACTTCAAAGTTAATCTAAGACAACAAATACATTCAGTTAAAAAAAGACTTCAAAGTTGTATGCAGGTATTAAGGGCGGGGGATAAAAACCACAGTAAAGGGAGTAAGGAAGTTACACACAGAATCCTCACCTCTTTCACAAATATGAATGAAGTGAGGGACACACACGAAGAAATGAAGTTTCAGGAACATGAGGAATTTCAATATCCATATACCATTTACTGAATAAGTATTCATCATATGTTCTTTATGTCAACTAAATTCTTTCCTATGATGAAAAAGTAGTGCCAGGAGGATGTCAGCTCATGGCTGTCCACTTTTTAGATAGTTCTAGAGTTTCAGAGTGGGGTCAGAATTAGGCAAATCAGTAAAAACAAAAACAAAAACAAAACCATGTACCTAACCTTGCTTCTGAAAGTCAATATGAGCAAACTGACATGGACTTATAGCTACGGAACTTGATTTTTAGCACATATTATGTTAAGTTATTTCATATATATGCTGTATATATATATTGCTTTAAAAACATTAAAAGAAAAATGTTAGAATCATATGGGGAAAAGAAAAAACAGCACAAGGGTGGCCAGCCATCACACATAAGAGGAGAACATTTAAAAATGGGTTTGACCATAAATTTTCAAAGTAAGTGCTATATAGGATGAGATTAACCGTAATCTATCTCAGGAAGATGACAAGCAAATGTGACTTTAATGTGAGAAATATATAAAAAATCATAAAATACAAAGATGTATCAAAATTTTAGAAACAAGGAGGTTCTTAATTTTTTAATCAGGGGGAGTTTATGGATTTATTCATTCATGAATCCACATATACATACTGGTTTTTATGATAGCTGTGGCAAATAGAACAGTAAAAAAGAAACAGTCTATTCTCTCATGGATCTGACAAAGACAGTAGTCTCTTCAGAATGGAAAAATTAAAACAATTCACTAAGGTGAAAATAAAATATTGGAATTTTTCTTTATATTTTTTTAGCCTAGAAGTAAGAAAGATATGAAGCTGTACTCTTGTTTAACATACAGATTGGCAAGGCCATCCTCACTAAGCTCAAATGTGAGACCATCAAATGTGCCGTATGGTTTATCAAGACATCCTGATGGAACAGTGGGAGGTCAATAAGACAGGTGGCCTTTGCTCATAGTTGAACTATTGCAGTTTAATTGCAATAGTTAAGCAGATTCACAGATTACATTGATCAGTTTTAATGAAATTCACCCTCACAAAATGAAGTGAAACTTCACCCCACAAAATGAACAAGAAATTCAGAAAGACTGTTGCAAAGGAGCCACAGATCAAAGGCAATTCTACTAACACAACTGAACAATTAGAAAATGGCAATGCTAAGTTTTCTCTTCCCCCTTGGGCAAATTTCTTATCAGCCATTTATGAGTTAAAAAATCAATGATAATCTCATCAGATCTAATACAATCAGGTTACCATCACTAAACTATTATAATTAATAGTATTAAGGTTGGCTATAATATAATTATTAAAGTTAAATGAGAAAAAATTTTCACACTAAAAGAAAAAGGAAGTAAATAAATAAAGTTGCATTCACTTCATTCTTTTTCAATCCCTACAATTGGCCAAGTTTTATAATATAGTTATATTTGTATTTGATTACATTTATATTTTAATATAAGAACATAATTTATGCCCAATTAAACATTTATTTGGATTCAGAGTCATAAAAATATTTTACTGCAAGGGGTGCACTATCAAAAACATTTGGAAGCCATCGATCTGGAGGATATAAATTCTATACATAATAGATCTGTGAGGCTAATATCAATAATCAGGAACATTCTAAAAGAGATATTTTGTCAGCATTTGAAAAGAAATGTAAATATAATGAAAAGCATGTAGTGATCATTAGGAACCAAGGATGACTTTTGTAGAAATAACTAGCACAACTGACTTGATATGTCTTTTTAATAATGTCACTCTGACATTAAGAGTATGGACTAAATACTATCTTGACTTGAGCAAAGTACTTAGAAAGAATCAAGATGTGAATAAAATAGTAGAATTTAGATGACACATGCTGGGAGGAAAGCTAATATGATAACCAGAATAATCTTTCAGCTCACTTTCTCTAGTACCACAAGTCCAAAGTCTTTTGATTGCTCTGAGAATGAGATCTATACTCCCTCGATCCTACCACCTTCCACTGCCCCCGCACCCCCCTGGTGCCCTCACTACTTTCCTTAGCCAGTTTAAATTCCATGACTTAAGTCCTTACAATCATTTTCTTGCATAAGCTCTTAGCTCTCTTGCCTCCCCCTGGCTTTCTTGACTCAGCTTCCACCCTCTACAACTAAACCTATGCCTGAATTGAAACATGACAGTAGCTAAACTAGTCACAGCCATGCTATCTAGTCTCACTTTAAATTCATGAGCAAGTAGCCCTTAATACCACCCAGGATTATATTTCCCTTGTCTGTTCCCATTCTCCACTCTCCTCAACAACTATTTTACAATGTTTTCTCTTTTCAAACATCAATGCTTTCTCTTCCATCCTCACTATGACTTTGCTTTCAATTTCATTGAGCCATCCCAGCCACCTATATGTATCCAAGCCCATCAACCCTATCTACCCTTCTGTTAACCTGGAGAATGGCCCAAGTTCCTAGCTGTAGCCTCTCAAGATTTATGAAAGGTGTGAGATAATACTCTACTTGCAACTCGAAAAGTTAGTTTGCCTCAGTTTCATGGGTGATACCAAAAGTTATGAGAGTCCTGGGTTGGACACAAAGAATTGTTTATTACTCATAGAAATCACAGTAGTAAGAGTATGGTCATTTTTCTGCAATGGTTCCTGTGATGTGATTTCATGTATCAACCTGGCTGGGCCATGGGGTGTCCAGGTGCTATGGATGGATGTTTGTTTCCCCCCAAAATGCATATGTGGAAACCCTAACTCCCACTGTAATGGTATTTAGATGTGGGACCTTTGGGAGGTAATCAGGGTTAGATTAGATCATTAGTGGGGAGGTCCTCATGATAGAATTAATGCACTTATATAAAGACAAGGAGATACAGGACCTCCCCACATACCACACACACCTCTCTAGGTACCTACCAAGGAAGACCATGTGCAGACAAAACCAGGAAGAGGGTTCTCCAAGAATTTGACTATCCTTGCACACTAATCTCAGACTTCCAGCCTCCAGAACTGTCAGAAATTAATATTTGTGGTTTAAACCAGTTTATGGTATTCTGTTATAGCAGCCTGAACTGACACCAGATATTTGGTTATGTATTATTTCTGGGTGAGTCTGTGAGAGCATTCCTCTATGAGATTAACTTTTGAATCCATAAACTGACTAAAGCAGAATGTCCTCCCCCACCCCGGGGCGGTGGGGGAAGAATGCCCTCCCCAAAGTGGGTGGGCTTTATCCAATCCATTGAACACCTGAATAGAATAAAAATGCTGAGTAAGAAAGAATTTTCTCTGTCTGCCTAACTTTGAGGGTGGACATTGGTCTTCCACCTTCAGACTCAGGCTTGGACTGGAACCTACACCATCAGCTCTTCTGGTCTTCAGGTCTTCAGACTCAGACTAGAACTATACGTAATTCTCCTGTGTCTCTGGCTTGCTAATTGCAGATCTTGAACTTCTCAACCTCCATCAACCACATGAGCCGATTTCTTTTTTTTTTTTTTTAATTTTTTTATTGTTATGTTAATCCCCATACATTACATGATTAGTTTTAGATATAGTGTTCCATGATTCATTGTTTGTGCATAACACCCAGTGCTCCATGCAGAACGTGCCCTCCTCAATACCCATCACCAGGCTAACCCATCCTCCCACCCCCCTCCCCTCTAGAACCCTCAGTTTGTTTTTCAGAGTCCATCGTCTCTCATGGTTCTTCTCCCCCTCCGACTTCCCCCCCCTTCATTCTTCCCCTCCTGCTACATTCTTCTTCTTCTTTTTTTCTTTCTTAACATATATTGCATTATTTGTTTCAGAGGTACAGATCTGAGATTCAACAGTCTTGCACAATTCACAGCGCTTACCAGAACACATACCCTCCCAGTGTCCATCACCCAGTCACCCCATCCCTCCCACCCCACCCCCCACTCCAGCAACCCTCAGTTTGTTTCCTGAGATTAAGAATTCCTCATATCAGTGAGGTCATATGATACATGTCTTTCTCTGTTTGACTTATTTCGCTCAGCATAATACCCTCCAGTTCCATCCACGTCGTTGCAAATGGCAAGATCTTATTCCTTTTGATGGCTGCATAATATTCCATTGTATATATATACCACCTCTTCTTTATCCATTCATCTGTTGATGGACATCTTGGCTCTTTCCACAGTTTGGCTATTGTGGACATTGCTGCTATAAACATCGGGGTGCATGTAGCCTTTCGGGTCCCTACTTTTGTATCTTTGGGGTAAATACCCAGTAGTGCAATTGCTGGATCATATGGTAGCTCTATTTTCAACTTTTTGAGGAACCTCCATACTGTTTTCCAGAGTGGCTGCACCAGCTTGCATTCCCACCAACAGTGTAGGAGGGTTCCCCTTTCTCCGCATCCCCGCCAACATCTGTCATTTCCTGACTTGTTAATTTTAGCCATTCTGACTGGTGTGAGGTGGTATCTCATTGAGGTTTTGATTTGGATTTCCCTGATGCCGAGCGATATTGAACACAACCACATGAGCCGATTTCTTATAGTAAATCTCTACATATCTATATACAAAATCTCTTTGGTTCTGTTTCCCTGAAAACTCAAACTAATACTGTTCCTCAATTCCCACAAGCAATGTTATGAGGACCAAGTGACATCTGCCCATGCAGTGGGTTGCATTACAGAAGAGGAAATCTGAGTTTAGGAAACCCAAATATTTTATAATGGGATGAGACATTATCTTCATTGTACTGGACAGAAGCAAACCCATCTTCTCTCTAGAGGGAGATAGATTCTATCTCTAATTTCCAAGGCTATTGGCCAAACAAGCATCCTTGAAAAGATAGTCCAGAACAAAGACGTAGTAAGTGCCTTTGCTAACAAGGCACACAGAAATGTGAGAAACACATGAAAATTGTCTCCTAACATGACCAACCCCTCTACTTCCTTGTCCATTTGAGTCTATCCCCTCATGCCTACCTAAAAATGTTGCTCTGGCAATTTCCCCATCTCTCTCCTAGGGAACTATTTTTTTCTTTTTCTATCAGCCCATTCCCATCCACATAAGTTTTTTCCATCTTCAAAAAAAAATTGACTCATTTTCATCTCATTTACCATCCCCATTCCTCTCCTTTCTTTCCTAGCAGATCTCATGGGGGGAAATAACTGTTTAGATTCACTGTCCCCAAGTGATCTTCTAGTGTCTCCCAAACTCATTCTAATTAAACTTTGCCTTCCCATCACTCCACTAACCCCCCTCTTTCCCTCTTGTCAAGAGCGCTAATGACTTTTAGGTTGCTCAGTTTAATGGTTGGTCTTGAGCCGTGAGCAGCATTTGAAAGAATTGTATCCCCTCTCCTTTTTGGACATAGTCTCCACTAGGTTTTCAGGAAACTATTCACACCACTTTTTCCACCATTCTCTGACCACTCCTCACTTTCCTTCGCTGGTTGCACATCACCTCTCCAACCTCAAAATGCTGAAGTTTCCTGGGCTCAATCCTTGGATCACTTCTAAATTCTATCCACACTCATTCTCTTGATAATTCATCTAGTTGGGTGGTTTTAAATAGTATCTCCTATTTGCTATTGACTCTCGAAGTTGTATTTCTGGCCCATATCTTTTCCCAGAACTCCAGACTTACATGTCCAACTGTCTGGTTAGCATTTTTTCCTTGAATATTCACTTGGTTTCTAAAATTTTAACTCCTAATATTTTCTCCTTAACTTGCTCCTCTTCCCCATTTAGGTAATGGCAACCATTCTTTCAGTTGCTCAGGCCCAAAGTCCTAAAGTCACCCATGACTTTCTCTCCTAGTCTGCATCTAATCCTTCAGCTAATCCTGCCTGTTCTACTTTCAAAATTATCCAGAAGGGAAGTGATTTTCACCACTTCCTTTGCTGTCGTCCTAGTCTGAGCCACCAATATCGGTAGTAGCAACATCCCCTCCCTCAAACAAAACAAAACAACAATAAAAAAAAAAAAAAAAAAACCACCTGGCCTCCTTCCTTTTGTCCATGGCCAGCTTTGGTCTATTCTCAGTAGAGCAGCCAAAATGACCCTGTAATAAGTCACCCATGTCATTCCTCTCCTCAAAATCCTCCAGGAGCTTTCCAAAGTAAGAGCTCAAATTTATTGCAGTAACATAGAAAGTTACCATTTTTTCTCTGATCTCATCCTAATCTCCTCCTTGCTAATTCCACTTCACCACACTGTCTTCCTCTTGTTCCTTGAACACACCAGGAATACTTTGCCCTCCAGACATCTCCCATCTCTTCTACGTGACATAATCAATCCCAAAATGCCCAAATGGTTCACTATCTGTTTCCTTTTCTTGCTGAGACTTATTTGACCACCCTATCTAATTTTATAACACCTTTCCTCTTCCCCCAGATTTCCTGTCTCCCTTCCCTTTACATGGTTTCCTTAGCATTTAACCATTAATATTCTATATATCTCATTTATTTGTCCTGTTCATTGCCTACCATCCCCCACTAGAATGTCGGTTTCATAAGAGCTGAGATTTGTGCCAGTTTTGTTCATTCCTCTCTGCTTAGCACTTACAACGGTGCTTATAACATGGGTGACACCCAATATTTATTTGAAGAATGGATTAAGAAGTCATTCAATGAGACAGAATTCAACAACCAGAGATGAGTTATGTTTACATGCAGAAGCATAAATGAAGCTGGAGCACACTGTGCTAAGTCAAACAAGCCAGTCACAAATGGACAAATACCGCATGTTTCCACTGCTGTCAGGTAGCTAGTATAGTCAAACCCATGGGAGCAGACAATAGAATGGTGGAAAGTCCCAGTTATACAAGATGAAAAAGTTCTAGAAACCTGCCGGACAACAAAATGCCTATATTAACAATACTGCCATATGCGCTTAAAAATCCGAGTGTAGATCTCACGTTAAGTGTTCTTACTACAAAAACAAAAGTGAAAACAAACAAGTGGCACAAGGGAATTTTGCAGGTGATGCTGTTTATCTTGATTGTGGCGATGTTTGAATAGGTGTATGCATATGCCTGAACTCATTAAATTGTAAACATTAAATATGATGCAGGGGGTTTTTGTATATCAAATATATCTCAATAAAGCTGTTAAGAAAATCAATCATAAAAATAAAGGAGGGGGGGCATTTAATTTGGCCCCTGTCTTGCAATTTCCCCATATTATATTATTTGGACCTCAGTACCTAGGCATGGGGTTTTTCTTCAACTTTACATTTCTTTCCTCCTCACTATTCATTTCTGTTTTCCATTGCTCAGTGAAGCCTCTCCTCTTATTAAACACCTCCTTTGAACCTATTAAATCTCCTATGCTGCCTCTGTAGTATGTTCATACTTCTACTGTTGACCTTATTACACCTGTTTGAATCTTGCTCTTTATAACCTCTGAGCTACTAGACGTTCAGATCCATGTCCATGATTCACTGTATTTGACACCCCTATGTCCATGTAATACAACTGATTTTCAAACATACCTGAATGTAACTGCTTCCCAAAAAGTCTAGAATGTTCTAATTTTCCAAAAGCTTTAGTATGAAGCAAACTTGTCATTGGTAGATACCAATTACCCAGATTATGAAAAGTGGATCTCAAATATTGTGACAAAAACATGGTCACAGGGGAGAGCGAGCCTCCCATAACTGGCTGTGTCTAGGCAGAGCCTGGATGGTTGGTGCTCCAGGGCCCTTGTGCAAGAGATTGTCCAATCACACTGGAAGTTAGACTAGAAAAGCCCTCAGAACCTGAGAAAATCGTTCTCTGATCAGAGAAAATCATTCGCTGATTTTTCTGCATTTTTGCATAATTTGTAGCAGTCTTTGAGGTTTTAGCATACTGTGTTGTCCTATCTAATTTAGTACCATTTGAATACAATTTAAAGATGAAATGCAAAGTCAAATATAAGTCTACAGTGAACACATGTGTTCAAGTAATCTGAAGCATCTTATAGTCAAAATATATTTTCAATTTAAAGGCCTTCATCTATTTTTATACACTTTTTATATTAATAAGTTCAGCTTTTAAATAACACAAAAATATTTTGCAGTCCTAAAATGTTATTACTCATGATATTTTTCCTTTGCTGCCTAATCCTCGTTTCCTCTTCTCTCCCTCTCACTTTTTTTCAAATTTAAATTTTTTTTTTTTAAGATTTTATTTATTTATTTGACAGAGAGAGACCGCGAGAGAGGGAACACGAGCAGGGGGAGTGGGAGAGGGAGAAGCACGCTTCCCGCTGAGCAGGGAGCCCGATGCGGGGCTCGATCCCAGGACCCTGGGATCATGACCTGAGCCGAAGGCAGACGCTTAATGACTGAGCCACCCAGGCGCCCCCCAATTTTTAAATTTAATTAGTTGTATTTCTGTGCAACTTTTTTAATGACTTCAAGGTATTTAGAATTTAGAACCATCTACATTTATACTGAATTTTATTTTTTTTAAAGGTGTATTTAATCCTTACAGTGTTAATGTTTCAAGAGTAACAACTTTATTTCAAAATACCTCAGTGACTACCAAACACACAAAAATCGTCCTTCTACTGATACTTTTATCATACATCATATTTCACAAAATAGTTATTATATTTTTTTCACTTTATCCTAAAAACAAAACAAAACCTGGAAGAGACAGATGTTATCTTCATTCTATAACAAGTGTTCTAGCCCAGAAAGTTTAAATGACTTGTCCAAGATCACATGGCAAATCATGGCAGATTTAGAAGTAGAATTTTCTCCTGATTTTAGCCTAGAGCTCAGTATATTTCAAACTGACATGTCTAACTTCCAGAGTCTATTTGGTGGATGGATAATTTTTAATTATCTTTTAATTTCTTCAAGACAGAAAAGTCCATTGGCTTTTGTTTTCCTAAGTTAAGCAAAGAACATGTACTTCATATTTCTTGAATTTATTATTTATTCATAATTTGTTATATATCTAAAAAGCCAGACTCAATTCTTAGAATACAGTATTTAGTACTTGAATTGCAGTTGCCCCACTATTTTTTCCTTCAAGTCTGCCTTACCCTGGCCCTCACCTCCAGAATCGTGCCATCACATATGAATTCCCATCTGGCAGGAAACCTCTTCTGCTCGTGATTTTAAAGGAATCTGGGGCACCTGGGTGGCTCAGTTGGTTAAGCGACTGCCTTCAGCTCAGGTCATGATCCTGGAGTCCCGGTATGGCGTCCCGCATTGGGCTCCCTGCTCAGCGGGGAGTCTGCTTCTCCCTCTGCCCCTCCCCCTCATGTGTTCTCTCTCTCTCAAATACATAAATAAAATCTTTAAATAAATAAATAAATAAATAAATAAAGGAATCTGACATAATTTAAAATCATTCAAATTCCAAAAAGCACATTTAGTTTTTTGGCTAAAATCTTCTCTGCTCTTTTTATGCAAAAGTTTGATGTCTTATTTCTTTTACTAATAAATAAGTCCAGTTACTCTCTGTACATCAGTCACTATGAGCAAGAAAGTCACAAAAATTTGCCATGACTATAAGTTGCTAGCACAATAAGTCTTCTCTGAGGGATGACTTTTGAAGTCCAGGAACCTGCAGAAACCGAGAAAATATTTCTTCAAAGTACATCTTATGATTTCAAATTCTTTTTGCTATGCTTATGATAAATCCATACATTTTCCTACTCGTATTCTCAACACACTAATCATAGATTTTCTTTGTTAATCTCACAGTAGAAATAAAGATAGTGACAGTAAAAGTAAAAACCTGAAATCTGTATATATTGTCATTCAGTAAATTGAAATCTCCCAGGGTATATAAATAATTATTTGAGGAAAGTCATATAGAAAAATGTGAATTAGCCTCAGTAATTTTGCAAGGACATATAGCAGTGGACTAAAATACATATATATATATTTATATATATATAATTCTCCCTGTCTATCTATATATATATAATTCTCCCTATCAGTAAAAATTGTGCACTCTCTAGGACATACACACGATCTCCCTCAGCTTTTTCCTCATTTTAGGAACAGAAACTCTCCAGAAGGCAGAGAATAGTTCCCAAGGAAACAAAAATGATAGATGGTAAGTTACCTAACCATTTGGTAGGAATCTCAATCCTTGCCACGTTAGCCTTCAGCCTCTGAAAGAGAAATAAAGACAGAGATGGAGGTGCATCATAGAGTGGCCTCTATCTACAGGGTAACTTTCTACTAAAATATTCACTAGTTGTAATAACCCCTCAGCCAGCTTCCTAAATGGAATCAACGCTTCATGAGACCAGTCAAGTTGGAGCATATTACAGAAGTTGCCAAGACATTATCCAAACAATTCAAAGACTTCTGATCCTGAACCTGAAGGGGACAGATATCTATACCTACGTAGCTAGATCTGCTTTAATGATATGAATTACTAAACATTCTAGAGCACCACCAAAGATTATTTCAAGGAAATCATATTCTTATCCACCTAGCCCATGAAGTTACAATTCATATTCATATTATAATTCATATTTAGAATAATATCAAATCCATCCAGTGGGCAATCCATCCAAACAGGCCCTGTATATCCAGAGAAAAGGGAAAGAGAATGGGAGGGAGGGAAGGAAGCACCAAAAGAAGGAAATGACTGGCAAAAATCTCACATTTCTATCTGTCTGTCTGGAAAGATTACACAACTGAGCAGAATCCAGCTCACATATTCATCTAAACTGAAATGTGATTGACAACAAAATAGAAAGCCTGGCCATCTAAGCAAGCTCTTCACATGGGAAATGCAACTCAATAAAGAGCTTTCTTCTTGTAAGCTTATGTATATAAATTCATTATAATATCAAGTTTAGAAAAAACATACAGTTTTCTCAAAATCTTTTGAAAAATGCAGCTTGCTTCCCCATTTAAAAAACTACTGAGTTCAAAATTCTTGGAGCTTGAAAGAATTCTCGAAATGTTCACTGAACACAGAATATGCATAAACCATGTACATGATGCATCCCCAGTTTATAAAGTATATAGAAGTAGATGTATGGCAATCTCGTATAACTGATAATGCATCATACATAGGTAGCACATAGCTTTCAATTCCTCAGGTAACTACATAAAAGAAATCTAGATTACCAAAGTGACGTTTATGTGTTGTTTGTGTCTCAAGAATGATGATGGAAACTAGGCAAGAAATGATGCATTTCTGGGATGTTTAAATCACCCGAAACATTCCATTCTCGTGGTGCACTGTGGCGTGAGCGAGGAGAGATAGATCCTTAGCTTTGACCATGTTTGCTAATTTCTCTAGGTTCATTACTTCCTATTTCTTTCTGACACTTGCTTTGCGCCCTTGCCCCCTCTCCCTCTCCCTCTCTCTCCCTGTCTTCTAATTAGGCCACCTCTTTCTTCCTCTCCTTCTTGCTCTAAATATACTTGCTAAGTCCATCGCTGCAATCGCCTCTTTTCCACGTTATCTTTTTTTAGGCACAATGCCAGTGCCATTTTTCTTGTGATTTGTGAAAGTCTTTCTTTCCTCTGTCCCTGCCCAGGCCTCCTACCCCCTGCCTAAGCTTTTCCTTTTTCCTTTATTATCTACTATACTCTCTGTTATATTTCTAGCCCTTAAAGTTCACAGGGCTCGTGAGAAAAGAAAACTACAGCTGTGGTGAAACAACAGAGGTTTGTCCAAACACCACCCTTGGTTATTTGGATCCTGTTTATAGTGTTGCCTCCAAACAACAGCTTAATTACAGGAATATCGGAGAGAAAAAAAAAAAAGAAAGAAAGAAACCTACAAAAATCAAGCCAAACCCTTGGAAAAAGCATTTGTCATCTGTTTGTTCTCGAGTCTTAGGGCCCTCAAATTTGCCTTGCCCCTGCATCTGTATGATGAAACAAGCTATAGCTACATTTTCCCCTTGTTTATGGGAGAATTGGACCAAAAATCTTCTGTTCACCCAACTACAATGAACTCTTAATAACAACACGACACAGAATACATGCCATCATAAGCTGTAAGTGGTAAACAAAAGAATATACATTTAATTGGAATAGGAGGTTTGCAGTCTTATCCAGAACACTGAGGAAGGCGATCAAGACCCAGATGCCTGAGCTCTTAGCAACATGCAGAGAATCTCATGAGCTAAAGAAATCCCCAAAGGAGAACTCTGGACTAGAATGGCCAGTTTGGGCTTCTACACTTGAATCACTTCTTCCCTTAGTTATACAATGATGTTGAAGTTCTTAATGTCACCAGTGTTGTAATACATTTTGTTGTTTTTCTCTAATAGCCTTTTATGTGTTTTTTTTAATTTTTTATTGTTATGTTAATCACCATACATGATATCATTAGTTTTTGTTGCAGTGTTCCATGATTCATTGTGTATTTTTACGGCTAGTTTAGTTGCCTAAAATCCCTGCCCTCACTCTATAGGCACAGGATGCCAGGTGAATTTGCCCCAGTACTGATCAGCATGTTTGTTTTCAATTCACAAATAAATACTGATTTGCATGCACTGAGAAAAGAATAAATATATGTAAAGTCTTGTAAGGAAATTGATCATTACAAATGTAATTGGATCGCTTGCCTGCCGTTCTTACTCCACATGCATCTGCAATAGGTCTACTGAGCTGCTGACCTATCGAGAAAAAAATTTCTGATTATAACTGAAAACATTAAGAAAATCCTATATTTGCAAAATTAAAATGATCAAAAATTATGGTACCAGGAATACCAAATTAAGTTCCCTGCAAGCTACAGCCAGAAGTCAACAGTACAGAGACAGGTGATGGAACTGAACTTCTATACTAAACCCTCTCACAAAACCACACCTGAATGAGGCTTGGGGGAAAGAAGGAGAGCAAAAATATACGGATTCCAAGTAGATCATTAGGGAACTAAAGATGAACAGAAGAGAGGAGAAATAAAGAGAAGAAAAGCAAAAAGCAGGGATGCTGCCATTTAATTAACACTGATGTATAGCCACGAATACAGTGTAGATAGAAATTCATACTCTCAGAATCTTTTAAAGAGAAATACTGCTGTGATAAGAGAAAAGGAAGCATTAACACTGACCAGCTTTTGAGCAGTGATATTTTTCCCTATGAAGATCTGTGAAAATTGCACTGTCCTAGTAATATTTAATCGTAGCATAAAAATTAAACACCATTTACTTGATATAAAATAGGGATAGTATGTAAATTAAGTAAGTTTCAATTCATGTCTTCTTACTCACATCTGTTGGCACTTTAAATAGTTTTAGTGTCATTAATTGTTATAAAAGTGCAAGATTTGCTGTATGCTTGCCACTTAGGACCAAAGGCACAAAAGTCTAATTGAACTAAGTAATTAGTAATTTGTCATTTCCTATTGTCAGCAATTACTTTCCATTAGAAATCCTCACTGAAAATTCTAATTTGAAGTGAGGTTTGCATTTTATTGCTGTCCATCCAAATTAGTTTAAAATTGACAGCTACATTTTCATTTAAAATTTTAAAGATATTAAATATGCTTGGAAAAAACTGAAGCATGCGCAGCTCCGCACAAGCGTCTGCGTTACGGGTGTGTATACACACAGACGCGCACACCGCACACGCACGAGAGAAGACCGCCAACACCAAAGGAGGCGCCTTTCATTTCTCCGAAAGGGTGTTGCCGTGCTAGTATCACATCATTGTTGCTTCTGTGAAACGCCAGCTTTCTGATTCTTGCCTTCACATGCAGACCCATGCCATGGTGCTCTCCCCTGCCCGCAGATGGACCGGGAAACAACACACTATTAGACTTCTGTCTGGGGTGCTGAGCTCCCTCTGGGATGTGGCTGCTGGAGGGTTTTCCATTTGTTCTGTCTTCATGCTCCGCTAGCCAATCAACACTTTCCCTTCCCCATGTTCTGAGCACTGTATCAAACCAAGGGCGAATCTAACCCTCAAAAATACTACCAAGGAGGTAATTTATAATTAGCGTGGGTCCACCGGTGTACTCTAAACTGAGGACAAACTGGAGAGTCAAAGCTCATCTTTGGTTCCCTTTGTAAAAGTTTGAGCACTGCATGTCATCCTGACCAGATAGTCTTCCTGTATTAAAGCTTAGCGAGTCTGTTTCCCTAGAGTACAGCTAGATTGCTTTAACAAATCGACTAGATTTCCAATTGTTAAAATTAAAAATATAGA
Organism: Halichoerus grypus; assembly: GCF_964656455.1. NCBI lineage: Eukaryota > Metazoa > Chordata > Mammalia > Carnivora > Phocidae > Halichoerus > Halichoerus grypus. The sequence goes on from NC_135715.1 coordinate 127,945,345, forward strand.
AATAAACTTCACAGATTTTTCTCTCTGCCCCAGTATTAAAATCCTGAAACCGGGCAACGAATCTTTAACTAAAAGACTTGAGTTGATATAGCTGCACACAAAGGCCCAGTGTCTTAGATGGGGCTACCAAAAGTTGCTTGGGGAAAAGCACATTCATGTATTTATTATGATAAAGATGGTTATGTCCATAAAGAACAGATTTGATTTATTAACCTAAAGTTAGAATTACATTAAAGGGCAAAAGACAATGAAATTTCACAATCACATGTCTAAGAACTTAATAATTAATAAGGGTGGTGTTGAATGCATCTCTACATTAATTAACCGAAGCGTGTGGTTTACTAATTTCTTCTTTCCTAAGATACATACCCGCTAAAATGGACTTGTAACACTGGAAATGGTAATGAATTTCTCTCATTTTTTAAAATGACATTCTAATCATTACTCTAAATTCATATACTTTCACAGAACAAATTTTCTACTGTTACCCCTTTGGTGACTAACTAGATATATCACACATCTGTAACACTTAAGTGAACATTAATTAGTGTTAATTTACAATCAAATTCCAATGGAGAAGCAAATTATGCTTTCTTGAACATCAAAAGTCTTTATCATGACCATTATGATGAAGAAGGCCAGAACATCTTAATTATTTCTGCTTATAAATAATGTTTTCCACAAATCTTCAAAATGCACAGGAGTGCTCTAGAAAGCAGAGGGAAAAAAAAAAAAACTGGTCTCATTGCAATTTGGTTTTAACTTAGTGCTAATGCGATTCATTCCAATGTATACCTTGCTCTCCTTTCTTTCTTCATCGTAATGGAAAAGAGATTGTCTGAAAGTTCAAGAGCAAATTTTTTCCATTGAGCATATTGTTCGAGATCTATTGAAATAGACTTAAGAAATTTTACTGCACTGCCACAAGATTTTGCTACATAAATCCAAGGTTGTCTATAATAGCCCAGTTTTATGTGAACCAAAAATTATTTAAACTGTGAAATATTTGCCTCCCTACATGTATTATGTATCATTATCGCAATAGATTCACATAGATGTAAAGCAATGTGCTTCACAGAAGAAAAATAAGCCACAGACACTTACACACTCTTAGTCGGCTCATTCTAAAATTGTGTATAATTGCCAATAAGGCACTGAAGAAAAGAGAGAATTAAATTAAAAGTTCAATAAACACTGATCAATAGGCTTGTAAATACCAAGTCTATAAAATGATCTTCCCTTTAAATGTAGTTATACCATGGCTACAAGGTCTGTATTTTGGAATTCAGCTGACCATTTTTAAGTCTAGCTAAATTTGTTTCTAATAGAAACGTGCCAGAAATCTAAGACTGCCCGAGAAGATTTTTTAAAAAAGAAGAAAGAAAGAAAGAAAGAAAGAAAGAAAGAAAGAAAGAAAGAAAGAAAGAAAGAAAGAAAGAAAGAAGAAAGAAAGAAAGAAAGAAAGAAAGAAAAAACAGTAGCCTGGATTCTTAAACTATTGCTGTCTCCAGGTTTAGCATTAGCTCACAATCAGCTGAATAAAGAAGTCATCTCTGCCTAAGATGTAAATAAATCACAAGCCTCAGTTACTTTACCACTAGCTGTTTGTCATTCAGGAAAATAATGGTTAATCAATGTCTAATCAATGAAGATGTGTAACATATTAGTGTGCAGTCCTTCATCATCCTATTTTCTTCAATTGCCTGGGGGTTTGTGTTCAGTACTTACAGAATCGATTACAATTGAGAGTGATCATTCAGCTCATGTTGAGAGCTGTCGGCTGTGCTTTCCGCCAGGCAGCTTTACTCTTGTGTTTAATATGAGATGCTAATATGTAGCTGCATCTGACAAACTAGGTTCCATGGTGGAACATTTTATGGGAAGTGCTTAAGTAACTAATTGTATCACTACATGTCACTTGATGAAACTAAACTTTTCCTGACTTCACAATAATCATAAGCATTACTGGCTTGCTGTGGAAAATTAAAGAGAAATAGCTGCCTGCTTGAGTCTGATCATGCCTGCAGGGAAGGTCTACGAAAGGCAACTACCGATGACGCCTTTGTAAATCACTCCGGGGAGGGCGGGCGGGAGGGGAGATGATTCTTCCATTTTCATATAAAGCAACGTCTTCTGACATAAAGACGGTGTAGCCCCATGTGCAGGCATCCTTGCATGGCCACAATTTCCCGCAAGCGCCAGGAGAAAAGTTGGACCTGCAGGCTCTTGACGCATTTGTTTTAAGAAACAACCTTTTGTGGCTATGCGCGTTTGAAGTCCAGAGAAAATGTTAATTGCCTGACAAGCCCGTTTTCCTTGCCATTTATAAAAATGTATCACCAACCTATACATCCTGAAGAAAGACTGGGAGAGTATTGCAAAGGGTGGGAGAGGAGAATCTTGATTTCCTTTCAACAACAACAAGTAATTGTCAAGTTAGGGAGCTTTTTGCTTTAATTATGCTTTTGTGATTTGATTTGCAAGTTGTGCTGATGACATTCACGGAGCCCAATGTTAAAAACTAATAACGATAGAGTATTTCATTAGAAACCTTTTTGGATCCTGATAGTATTGATGGAAAGAACGAGTGCAGGTGTCTTATTGTTAGTATCAGTTACAACAGCGCCCTCTAGTGCCCATAGCTTTGAAGCACCTTGTGGAAAGCGGAAAAACCGTTCCCTTGCAGTTCAAGCTCATGGACACTTGCTTTATAGCCAATATTAAGAAACTTTAAAAAGTATATCCATCATCACAAGTGACCTAAATGTGCTCCTAAACTTAAAAATGTTTTAATATAATCCTGTGACCGGAGAAATTTAAAATGATCTAAGATTTTTTTAAGTTATAATAGTGCATTAACTTTATTAGAGTATTGCTTCAGTGATACATTGTCAAGTTTTATGGATATTTCGGGATAGGTTTTAATTGTGTAAATTGCTGGGATAACTGACTTAACTAATGACAACACCTTAAAGAGAAAGGTTGTTTCACACTCAATGTCAGGAATGTTCAATGAAATATTGAACTTACGTTGTTTCCAGTAACAGTGGGAAGAAAAAAACTTTCAATTTCTACGAACCCAAATTTTTAATGAATCTGATTTGCTTTAAAAAAAAATAACTAATTTTAAAAGTGAGCAATAAAGATCTTATTGATGATTAGATAACCAGTTTGTTTTCTCTTAGTTTTAGCTCCCTTCACTTCGCAAATAAATCCCTTTATGGTTAAGAGTACACTGGACTGCTGGGAAGATGAAAGAATATCTGCAAAACAGTGGTTTCTGTTTTGAAATAGAATTTCATGATCATAAAGAGCAGATACAGGGAAGACGTGTGTATTCAATTTTAAATAATGGATATATCTTTCTGGGTTGATAAGCTAGATGTATAGAGAAGGAATTAGAATTCCTGAATTTATACTAAATATTTTATGCAGGCATAAACTGTGTTCTTATAAACAAGTCACTTAGCTAACCTGACCTGAAAAAACCAACACACGAATATCTCATTTTTTAAGTGAATCAAAACTGTGCATGTGTATATATGTGTGTGCTTGGAGATATGATAAGGAGAGACTGAGGACAAAATTGCTAGAAGCACTCAATCCCAGAAAGATTACCAAACACAAACGTGCTAAAATTTTATCAGAATATGCATGATGGCGTTTTTCTCATTTATATCCAAATCTATTATTAAGAAACAGTCTATACGTTTCCATATTGTGGTACTTCAGCAAACTTGACAAGATTATTTCTTATACATATTTCTAGTGACAATTAGAATATTTCAAAAGAAAAAAAAAAAACTAACATTTATGCCGTACCTAATACATATCAGTCTCCTGGCTGGGCACAAAACAAATGTGTTATCACATAGAGTCACATCAAGCTCTGCAATAAACTTGGTCAACATTTTCTAGAAGTTACTCTGTTTCCTATCATTCACGTTACTCAGAATATGAGAAACCTTGTTAGCAGGATGTCTTATAAACTGGGCTCACATACCTGTGCAAATATTTGTAGTCTTCTTAAATGACATTTTACCATCAGCAGGTCCTAAATGGAGCACATAGACTATAAAAGGCAAACCGACAAAGTATGTAAAAGATCTTCATCTATCTCTTTGCACAGCTACCAGGGGAGGCGAGCTAGCCCCACGAATGTCTGCACTTTGATACGAGAGCTGTGATAATGATGAAAAGTTAATAGATTTTTATCTATATCAATCTGATGATCATAGACCCCGTTATTTTTATTATTTTTTAAGAAGGGGATTGGTGCTGCATGAATATGAAGGCATATATTCACAGCATTTCTTAGATTTATAGGTACAGGGGCTACAAAGCCTTCTCTCCTTTCTGAGGTAGATAAATTGAGTTCCATGCAGTTTACTATGTAGGGGTCTTTCAAATGAGACCACAAAATCTTAAATCCTTACTCTCCTGTGTGGACATTAAAGATCCCATAATACTTTTCATAAGAGTAGGGGCTTGTCACCACGCCACTGGGCAAATTCCTGGGACCTACCTTAAAGTCCAACAGCCAGGTTCTCGCCACAGGATATTAGTGTATTAGATACCCTGGAAAAGTTCAGTATATTTATTCAATTTTATTAGAAATGTTATCCTAACGGTTCTGAAAATATCTTTTTTTCTTTTTTTTTTTTTTTAGTAAAAAGGAATCAAAGGTCTCCTTAGGCAGAGTTACAGTAATGTTTGTTACATGAAATCAAACTTCCTTCCAAAATATTTGATTAGTCCCTTTTGAACACAAATGCCTACAGTATTAATTTTATTTAAAAAACAAAAACAACCAATATATAATAAAAAAAAATCTTATAATCCATGATCCATGCTTTCTGATACAGGTAATGTAAAATAAATGATATAATCTACAAAACAATGACAAATGAAAAACTTGGAAAAGGTTATGGTTTGACAAGGTAACATTTTTGAAATCTGGACACCAATCAAATTGATGTAACCATCAGTGATGCAACCCTCTCTGACACTAAAGTCTTTACCACTGTCTAAAACATATAGAAGAGCCTATTGTGATTGCTTAACGTCAGCTTTTGTTCATAAGCTCTTTCATAAAACCGAAACCAGGAAAATGATTTAAAGCAGTTCAATTTGTCTATTTACCTTAATCTTTAACTATTCCCATATGTCTGGCTACATGATGTATGACTCTTCATAAACCAATTTTTCAAAGATATACACGACAGAAAAAAGTCAGGCTCCTAACCTTTTATGTGCTGAACTTTCATAGAGCTCTAGAAAACAAAATGCTTTTAGGTTTCAGAAGAGGGGAAAAAAAACAGGTGAAAGATTATTTTCTTCCTCTCTCTCCTTAGTAAATATTTGCATCGGTGAAAGTACAGCATGCACTAATTTCTAGGTATGAGAAAAGCCGCTTTGAAGGTCCCACCCACAAACATAATGGTAAAGGTCTGAGTTTACAAAGAAGAGCCACTTAAAAAATGATGACCTGTAAACGAAGATCATTAAGCTCTTATAAATCCCTCAGTTGAGGTTGGATTATTGTGCTAGGTATAATACCATTTAGCAGGGTGAGTAGAAAATCAGAAATGAAAATTAGAGATCCCTCAGTATAAGGAGGCTGAATTATGACCCGGATGGAACTGCTTTAGCTTCAATCTTAGGAAAAATAGTAATTGGAAGAATGAGCCAGGGTTGAAACAGAATGTCCTGATTATTTTTTAAACATCATAATATCATGAAATCAATTTTAATTAATATACATGCCTTTCTAAAGATGGAAATAAAGAAAAACTGTCACTTTTTGCTCATTTGCGTAACCAATATTTACTGAGCACCTACTGAATGCCTGGAACTGAACAAACAACAGCGAAGGGACGAATGCACAGCCCTGTCCTCTCGCAGCCTATAGTTTTCAACTAGAAAACCAGCTTCCGGATCATTACTAGTAGATTATGATCATGAGTCGGTGTGAGAGTGAAATTCTTTTGGTACTTTCAGTTCTTAACCCTCTTGAGCTCAGCTCTTATGCAAATGTTGTTCTATAGCCTGTGTTATTTTCAAGGTACACTGTAATTTCCCAGCTGATTTGCCCAAATTAGAAAATATAGTCTTCTCTCACAAAAAGGCACAAAACATTAGAATTCTTGTGATGAAGGTGGAATACAGAACAGAATACAGAGAGTTAGCATTTGTGACACATCGAACTATGTGCCCAGCCCAATTCCAGGAACTTTGCGTATTTTTACCACCAACATCACATCTTTCATAAACAGATTAAGATCGGGTAAATCATTTTATACACTAGTATAGTCTTTATCTTAAAACAGAAGGAAGTTAAATAGAAAAACCAACGAATCATTAAAGTTAACTCTTATTTCAGTGTGTGCAATAATCAGCTTGTATTATAATACTATTTCTTCAACTGTCATTAAAGAAATAGCATATTCTTAAACAGAATTTGTACTATTGATGAGCCATAAGTAGCTTATAGGCTGGAAAAAGTAAACCTGTCAATGTGGAAAAATAATGAACATTTGAATTATTGTTCCCATCATCAAAGCACGATTGAAATCTGACATACAGAATCTGCATGACAAAAATCAATAAGATGCCGTTTAAATTTCGTAAAAGAATTTTATTCTCAGCAACATCGCAGGATGAGTCTATGATTGTTCATGCCATCTGACCAAATAGCCATAAATGTCAAACTAAGATTTTAGTACCAGCTTCTACGGCACATGGGATTGATGTCTTAGTTATACATTTACTAACCCCAAATGGAATACTGAAAGTATGTGTTTATGCATACGTTTATGTGTACACAGACATTATTTACATATATGTAATATTTACCATTATACACTAAGTATACTTGCAGTTCTTAAAATACAAATATAGCTATTCTAATTTTGAAAATGAGAAGTCTAAAACTTACAAAATGAGTGCTAGGATGTATGTGAACACGAGAATGTACATTCTCAATTTATTAACACTCTGAGAAGGAACTCAGTGAGAAAGACAAGAAACTTCTATATTCCCAAAGTAAGTATATGCCAAAATGTTGTTTTTCTATTGGTAGGAATCCTAATTCCTAATCTTATTCTGATTTCAGAATAACAAAGGTGCCATCTTGAAGCAATTTGGGATAACTACACAGATGAAAGCACCTAATAATCAGAGAATGCAAAGTTGGTATGTGTTTTAATGAACGTATACTGGCAATTCTCAGAATGTAGGAAAAAGCAAACACATCAGTATATTTGGTAAAAGACTCTAGTCTTGTTTACTTAGAAATCTTGCCACTTGTTCTTAACCCACTGATAAAATAAAGAAAAAAATGATTTCATAAAGAAATCAGACAGACATCACAAGGTGTGTGTTTACATATGGCTGTTTGTGGTATGACGCTCAGGCAATTTTAGAAGGATGAAATAGAAGAGCATTTAACAAGACTCATGCAAATAGGCACACTAGTACATAACTTTAAAATTTTAGGTTATTTTTAAATTTTTAAAATATTTTATTAAATGATTTTTAAATAGAATAATTTTAAACACATTTAGTCTAAAATGAAAATGATTAGATTTCCTACTTAGCTCATTTGAACTAATACATTTAAAATCAACTATTTCACAAAAAAACCTCATTTAAAATAGTTTTTTTAAATTCCAGCTTTTTTTTTTTTTATTGGTTCTTTTTAAAACTTCAAGTATGCTTGAGAAACTGACTGTGGATCATGTATACAATGTAGGGTCAATGCTGTATTGAATTTCCAGACCATTTTCAGACTACCTTCTGGCAATGGAAGCATTTTGACCACTGACACTCCCTGTGGGTATATCTGACCATCCTGGTACAATGCACCATTCCCCATTATTGAATCTACAACAAACTGCTGTAGGTTATTCATTGATTGAGTGTTTAAGTATATTCTTTAGGAGCAAATAGAGAACTAATCTGTAAGCAATCACATAAAATAAAAAATCAGCAGAATTCCTGCTTCAAAGATGCTTTGAGCTCAAGTGCTTAATTATGTGCATTCTTTGATTATATTGTGTCACGTTCAATAAAGACATATAGGAATTCTATTTCTTTATATCACTGTAGAGTCTTCCCAGTGCTTTGTTGTACCATGCAAGGAAACTGAGAAAGCACCGTTCAAACCGACCGTACCAAGTTAAAGTGCTTCTACTCTCTTTTTATACTATTTTTTTCCTGTATCAATCAGAATATGCACCAGGATGTTTATTTAACCCATAAGGATGCTCACAGTGATGCTATAATTTTCTAATACACGTTCACCTAAATATCAGGTACAGCCTCGAGACACACATGTATATAGGCGCATGAGTCTGCATTCATCTTAGCTAGACTGTATTTTAAAAATAAGTTTAAGGAACTCTGCACAGTCTCCTTAAACAGTTCCGAACTTGCGAGTGTGCATGGTGGCACGTGTGAGCGAGCAGACAGCTCTGCGGCCATTCACACAGTCCCTCTGTCAGTGTGTATTTAGGACAGCTTCCTAACATGAAATCAGCTCAGGCGCAGAGTCGATTTCAGGGGTTTTGAAAGAGACAGAGAGAAAGAACACTTCAACTCCTTAAAATTCATCTGCTATTTCTCTTCTCTGAAAACCTGAATGTGTTTTCTTATTTCTCAGAGAAATGACTTTTTGAGGACGTATCTGCCACACCAAACTAATTTCTTCTTGTTGGAATTCGCTCCAGTGGGCTTTTAATATTTTAACAAACATTTAGAAATGTTTAAGAATAGAGTAAGATATTCAAAAGATAGATGCGTTCAAAAAAACAACATGGAACTATGCACAGTTTAACACCTGGCTTTAAAACAAAAGTGGTGCGAAAATGCAATGGAAATGTTTTTTTTTACAGTCATATATCATGCAAAGTTTTATTTTGTTCTTTTGCAAAATATACTTTTGTTGGTTAGGTTTTATTTGTTTTGTTCTGTTCTATTGCCAGGAAAGCTCTCACTGAAGCCGCCATCTGCATAACAGAGGGAAGAGAAGCTCAAAGGATTAATATCAATACACAAAAAAATCACAATTTCATCTCACTCTTCTTCTGAAATACAATAGCAGCAGCGCCTTGATGTTGGTGCTTTTTTACTTAACTATTTCCACTTGGGCTATCACTTTATAGCCTTACGAATAAGAATTCAGTAAAATCTAGAGTTTATTCCAACTAAGGAAATGCTTGGGCATTTTGAGAGATGACTAAATGCAGAAGTCATCTTTTTTAATAAAACATTTCAATAATATTGCTTTCAAGTGGGAAATAACCAGGGGATAAAAATAATTTTAAAATACAAGCAAACAAACAACAACAAAAAAAAGAAAACGCCAATTTCTCTGGTCAATGTCACATTACTACTGACTTCTCTGCTCAAGTCTATAGAGTTCTTCAAGTGTAACAATTGACGATCCAGGTCAGTTAATTCATGTGATCATGTGCGCGGACCTGTATGTGTAAGGGAATGTGGCCCATTCACAAAGGACTTTGTGCTTTGGAACAAGGACATAGAAATGAAAGTTGGTTGCATATAAAATAGTAAAGAAAATATGCCAACGATGGGAGCAACAAAGATTTCTCTTCCTAGAGTTATTTCCCCTAAATTATGAACAATTTTAAAAGGCCTTTTTTTTAAGGGTGGCTAGGAAATGCAAAGCAGATATTTTTTACAATCTTTTTACAATATCATGTGAAGTTTTATTTTATTCTTTTGTAAATTATATTTTTGGTTAGTTAGGTATTACAATGATAATGATAATACCACCCCAACTTGAGGTCAAGCTGTTACTTTTATATATAATACTTTTATTGTATGGAGTTTATCAACTACATATTTTATATTCTTGAAAATGTATATATACATATTTTTTTTAAGATTTTATTTATTTGATAGAGAGAGAGACAGCGAGAGAGGGAACACAAGCAGGGGGCGGGGGAGGGGGAGAAGCAGGCTTCCCGCGGAGCAGGGAGCCCGATGCGGGGCTCGATCCCAGGACCCTGAGATCATGACCTGAGCCAAAGGCGGACGCTTAATGACTGAGCCACCCAGGCGCCCCATGAAAATGTATATTTTTAACCAAGATATGCAAAAGGGCATTGGGGAACTTTTAAAATAATTTTTAATAGAAACATTTTGATCCTTGCAGGGAAATGTTTTTCTTCAATTTAAGAAAGAGCCTTGCTACTGCAAATGGTTGACCAGTATAGAAATATCCACAACAAACAAACAAACAAAAAAAATCCAAGTCACCAGAGAATCCCAATGAACACCATCCTAGAAGATTTGAACCCTATTTCACTCAAAGCCAATTCATGTAGCAAATTTGCAATGAGTATTTGTGGAATTAGAGAATAGGAAAAAAAAAAAAAAGAAAGAAAGAAAAGGAAAAAAAAGGAAGGATGGACAGGCTTGACTAAGAAAGCTAAATAGGAGGATCAAACCCAAAAGAAAATGAATGGTACAAAATATGTGATAATATTAAGTTAAACAGCCTCTGCTATCAGACATGGAACAGTATCAATCTTATAATTAAGTAATACAGATATATAAATATGGTTGCTGGGCTGAAAATCCATTACTGAGAATTTCAACATGGATTTTTTAGTATGTAAACTCACCTCGCTTCATTATAATTCTCCAAGGACACATTTTATGAAGGTGAGTTTATGTTTTTGTCTCAACTGAAGAGACCACATTCCACCCATGGCTGTCTTGTTTCTGAACCGCAGTCAGGCCTCTGTGACAGCCATCCCAGAACACCCGAGGGTATTCTAATGAACCACCAACAAATGGCCCCCTTAAAAACCACTGGACAGCAGCGGCAGCTAGCCACACAACACCTGAGCTGAGTCTTGCTACCTGGAATGACTCTATTAGCAAGTCTCAGACCAACCTCTAGTCTGCGGAGAATCGCAAACATGGCCAGTTTCTGCAAACTGAGGCTACAGCACTCCCTCCAAGAACAGTCTTCACGTACAGACGCACAGAAAGGATTACTCTCCCGTTCCTTCAATGAATGCAGTCTTTCTCATGCATTCATTTTTGAACTACAAGGAGTGGCAGGTTCTCCCTAAGTGCTTTTGAAATTTTAAAACTCTTAAATTTCATTGTCAGAAATGGGAGTTCTATGTGCTGCACTTTTCTGGTAATAAGCAATACCTTTTCTTCCCACAGCTAACATGGATTTCAATTCTACCTACCATAGTACATAGTTTACATTATGGTCTCGAACAGCCATCTTTCATTTGGCATAGGGTCTGAAAACATTGCCTAAATTTGTACGATGTATCTGTTTTAAGTTTCAAGAGCTAATAAAAATAAGTTCCAGTGTCCTATTATACAGTCAATTGACTATTATAGTAAAAAGTGAAGATACTGCAAAAATAAAAAATTTATTAAAGGTTTGGAAAACAATTCTGGAATAATCTTAGTAACCCAGGCAAGGAAGAAAAGATATGAAACTCGCCGAATGCTAGGACAGAAGAGCAGAGTCGTGTTTAATTGTACGTCTGAGAAGAGAACAAGGAATATATTTAATTTCTTTTCAATTGGCTAGTTATAGTAATTTTTAGACAGATTGGATAATTTGTAAAATGAAATAATTTATTAAATACTACTATTTATGTAGGTCAGCTATATGTGACTTGAGAACTGAGCATATCTTGTCTTTTTCAGCATCAAGGCCTAATGTCATGCAGACACTACGTATCTTGTTGAATATGTTGACTTTATTTGAATTGAATGGGGCTTTGTGTAGCTTTCCTCTAGTTCACAGATGATGGTGATGCAAGCTAAAAATAGTGAACAATATGTTGAGCATTTGTCTGTGAAGAGAGAGAGAAACTGAGAGGAAAATGACTAGCCAGAGAAGTTTAAGCTCAACTGAGGGAACCATACTGAAAGATTTCATGAAGGTTTATTTGGTATTGACATATACATGTATTTCCCCTCTTAGCTGGAATGACTCCAAAAGGGCTGTCATGGTTGGTCGACTAAATAACACAGGCTTTAAAAACAATTATAAATCTGTATTCACCTGATGGACTTTGTATTCATGCCAGTCAATTGGGCATATAATACTCGTTTAAAAAATAAGTACATATAATGCATTAAAAACTGCTTAAACGCCCATTTAACCAGAGGAGCCAAAACAGCTCTAAAACGGAGCATGTGATTAACACTAATGGAAGCTATGCATATGTAATGAAAGGAGAACCCCAAACCCTTTTAGAGAGGGTATGACAGGAGAATGACAGCTGGGAAACACTAAGATCTAAGGCTGCTATCGCTTCGGAAAGCGACTCTGCGCTCAAAGCAGCCAATAACTCTTAGTGCGGTGAATCCTGGGGTCCAAGGCAATACGTGCACTGATATTTTTGGCAAAATAATGCCAAGAGGAATGACAGTACCAGCCATAAATAATGTAGTGCTGCAGCTGGGTTGCATCCCTGTACTTAAACAGCTGTTCACTGATCCCATCCGGTTTAAAGATCTTACCTGAGATTCCTTCTTCATAATGCCAAACACAAGACAGACCTATATAAGTTTTTAATGAGCATCATGTGGAAATAATCCCATAATATTTTAGATTCACGATGTTTTCTTTTTTCAAAGAAGAAAGGACAGGTGCAACAGTTGGCGTAAAAACAGAAATGATTCTGACTTATTTCCCTTTGGGGGTTTTAAGGGAGTATTTACCAACTGGCCACTTAGATGGTGAGATTTGGGACGCAATTAAAAGTTTGCCTGTCAGTCAGTGGCTTCCCCATTAGCCTGGGGGGAAACATGTTTGGAATTATCTTGAGGTGGTTTGTAGGGGGGTGAAGATGATAGAAACTCCCTGCTGAAATTCCAACACAATACCTGAACAGGATACACAGTAATTCATGAGCACTCTCCAGCCCTTACGTTAACTTCGTAGATAAACTGCCCATGGCCTAGGGAACACAGGGTTCTACATGACAGTGGTACACAGGAGGGGGCAGTCTGATGGGAGAAAAGGTACAAGGTATGTATCATGTACTTAGAGGTAAGACAAAAGAGAAGGCTCTGAGTACTGAACGGACAGAATGAAAGCATGGAGCTGCCTCAAAGATCCTTGAAAACAAGACTTCCATGTCCTTACCCCTTACTTCCCTGATCACTTGCAATGTAGTATCTCCCCGGTAACTGCTGGAAATCTGCCCCAGCCTCAGTCTCTTTTCCATGTCCAATACTAAATTGCAATCGTTTGAGTGTTGCTAGAATAGAAGTCTCTTGAGGGCAGGGACATTTATGTGTATAGTGTCGAGGCATTATCACAAGTATCAAAAAGAGTGCCTAAAATGCGGGAGATGCTCACTGAATATCTGTGGAACAAATTAACCGAATGAATAAATGAGTAAACACAGTAATGTTTGCAGAGGCCCTGGATCAGAAATTAAGTTTGAAGTCAAATAATGAGCTGGTTTCCTAGGTAGTCTCATCATCCAAGGTATAATAAAGATAATTTCAGCTATGAATAGATGTTTTGAATAGATAAAAGCTTTGACAAAAGGACACACAGAGTAGAGGATAAGAAAACAGCTAGCTACAAGGGGAGAAGGGAGAAGAGAAAACAAAAACAAAACCAACCCTGGGAATGGCTTGGGAGTGCCAGTAGTAGAAGAACACAAAAGTGAAGATCCATAAAACAAAGGTTCCTTAGAGATTCTTGAATCTAGTTCTAGCCTCTGCAAAGGCTGGTGTGTTACGTTTACTGTTCTCTATCCCCAGGAGATAAATGCTGCCTCCCTTACTGCCAGGTGTCGTCTCACAATAAATCCCTATAACCTGAGCTTGGCAAACTCAAGGTCCCGATCCTCTGAGGATCCCATGGGTCCCATGCAAGAGGGTGAAAGGGTCTCCTTCCAAACTCTGTGCCCACTTTGTTACCTAAAAACAATATAGCCCGGACTCCAGTCCCACCACTTCGGCTTCTCTCTATATAGTTGCCTAAACCCAGTCCCAGGGAGGGATGTGAGTTGGCAGGAGGATTGGAAATGTGACTCCATCTCGTTTCCTGTCTTCCTCTGTCCTCCGTACGTCTTGCACCAAATCTCTCCTTTACCAGCGAGAAAAAAAAAGAGCTCCCAAAATGAAAGGAAACAAACAAATCCTAAGGAAGTAAACAGGGAAGGGAAATACAATAAAATAAGAATAGCCTGTCCAAAAGTCCTCTTACACAAGAGTCGTCATGCAGTCCTCACCACTACCTTCCTATGAAGTCACCCTCATCTCTGATACATGCAAACTGAGGCGAACTTGAGAGAATAAGTAACTTGCCCAAGAATGTTTTTTTAATTTATTTATTTATTTATTTATTTATTTATTTATTTATCAGAGAGAGAGAGAGCATGAACAGGGGGGAGCAGAAGGCAGAGGGAGAAGCAGGCTCCCCGCTGAGCAAGAAGCCTGATGAGGGACTCAATCCCAGGCCCCTGGGATCGTGACCTGAGCTGAAAGCAGATGCTTAACCAACTGAGCCACCCAGGCGCCCCCCAAGAATGTACTGAATGCCTGCAATGCATTAGTACTAGAAGCCCAGGTACCAGCTGGAAGATACGGCCTTCTCCTTCATGGAGCTGTTGTGGAAAGGAGATGAAAAAGCAAATATGAAATTAAGTACAGTGCGGTGAGTGCTATAAAAACACCTCAGAAAGCTTCTAAGGCAAGATCCAGGGGTTAGAGAACCTGGTAGATACTTTGAAACAGAAACAATGAATAGGATTCAGCCAACTAAAGAGGCCGTGAAGACAGACCATGTAAAAGAACTGGTGTGTACACAAGACCAGAGATAAGATGAGCAAAATTGCAAGGGGTGGAAAGTTGCAAAAAATGACACTAAAGAAATCAATAGAGACTGGCTCATGCAGGACATTGTAGGTCATGGAAAAGAATTTGGGCATTATCATGGGGACAATGGAAAACCATTCAAGGGGATTAACAAGTGTGATAAATGATCAGATTTGTGTTTCTGAAAGATATCTCTACTGCAGTGGAAACCAATGAGTTAGAAAAAAAATAAAGGAAAATTATTTAAGTTGAAAAACGTGAATTATGAATATATGAGGGGGTTTTTGGTCTGACAAAAATGCCAATTTCATATGGTTCAGCCTAATGGTTAGGCAGCTGTTACTTGTACTAAAGCAATGAGAGGGAGACTAAAAAGATGTCAATGCTTTCCTTATCTTCTGTAGCTATTTTTGAGAAGATATATACAGCATTCTAAGATTGATTGGATATGGCAAAAGGGGAGAAAAAGAGGCATCAAGAGCGGCTCTCCCCCAAAGTTTCTAAATATAGCAACTGGGTAGATAGTGATGGTGCACCCACCTATCTAGGAAAAGGGGTGAACAAAACAGGAAGAGAGAGACAAAGAAATGGACTGGTTGGAGGAGTTTACTTATTCCCAGAACTCACCGTATGTACAGTAGAAGAGATGGCTTTAAAATAAAAATTCTAATTTTAACAAAATAAAATGAATTTTAAAAAGAATGGTATTGTGAACAGATCCACCAATCTTTATATTTAAAAACTAAAACCTTAATCTAACTTACCAATCCCTATCTTTCTGTAAAATAGATATCACTCTCAATCCATTAAAAAAGATAGGCTCTTATTTTTGCTTAGATTCATAATCTGACCTTCTCCAGGTTACCAAAGCCTAAGAAATAGCTCCAAGACTGTAGATTAACCTTTATAGGGTGTACTTGACATGAATTTTTAAGAGATATAGTGTCTTCAAATAAATGATCCCAACACAAATTCAAGATTCAATCAGCATTAATGGTGGTATTAGAAATGATAACTTCAATTATAAGCATAATGCATTTTCCTTTGGGAGATCAATTTATGTAGAGCAGGTACTTGGAGTTTGCCCTGGCACAGCCGTACTTCAAACCCGCTTGTGACCAAGAAAAGACATTTGTGCTAGTTTGATTTTAGATAATAGCAAATGCTTTAAAAAATTAATAGTAGGTAACACATTTTCCAGAAAGTTATTTTTTTCCAATCATCTGAAAAAAGGGGTGTGGGTTGAAATTAAAACAGATAAGATACGAAATTAATAAAAGAAATGTACAGTTTTGTTCTCATGTGAAATTTATATTCAACCTACAGTTTTAAAAAAAGTAGCTATATGGGACGCCTGGGGGGCTCAGCCTTTAAGCGTCCGCCTTCGGCTCAGGTCATGATCCCAGGGTCCTGGGATCGAGCCCCGCATCGGGCTCCCTGCTCAGTGGGAGCCTGCTTCTCCCTCTCCCACTCCCCCTGCTTGCGTTCCCTCTCTCACTGTGTCTCTCTCTGTCAAATAAATAAATAAAATCTTTTTAAAAAGTAGCTATAAAATATTGTGCTACATAAAACTAAAATAAGCAATTTATCTCAGAATTATTTTACATCATTTCACTTTTTGAAAGAAAAATGTAGTTCTTCAAGGAGATATATGACTAAAACTATTAAGTAATTTAAGAATGTTGACAGCTATTTTTAAAATGAAGATCATAAGAGTTCTCCTAAAAATGAAAACAAAAGTACCTATAACATCAAAATTATCTAAACTGAAAACTCGGAAGAATTTTTTTCTCAAGGCAATTTAGAGAAAACTATAATTAGGAGAAATTTTCCTGGAGATATTGACAAAGTAGAATAGAAAGATATACATTTCTAAAAGTATACTATAAAATATATGGATTAATATCCATATGTAAATCTATAAAGTACATTAAATGAATATAATTGGAAATTCTTTTTAAACTATATAGCCCAAAAGTATTAATAATTATAGGTAACAATCACTAATAGCTTTTTATATGCCACAAAAACTATATCAGATGTGTTAGGTACTTTGAAGTAAATACAACTATTAGTCCCATTTTACAGATGAATAAACAAGCTTGGGAGCTTAAGTTACTCAACTGAGTTCTTTGGGCTAAGGAATGGCAAAGCCAGCCCTTGATCTACAACCTGTATGCTTCTCAAGCATGAGCTTAGCTCCAGCATGCTATATATTGCTCATTAGCAAAGGGCAAGGTGACCCGACACCATCATATTTACTTTTTTTAGGATTCATTTATTTATTTAAGAGAAAGAGAGCATGCTGAAGAGTGGGGGGAGGGGCATAGGGAAAGGGAGAGAAATTCTCAAGCAAACTCCCCTCTGAGTGCAGAACTCGACAAGGGGCTCCATCCCAGGACTCTGAGATCATGACCTGAGTTGAAATCAAGAGTTGGACACTTAACCAACTGAGCCCCCCATTATATTTATTTTAGATGAGTGTCTCTTTCCACTGGCAATATTTAACTAATGGCACTCAGAGGTGAAAACTGGGGGCTGTGGGTGGGAATATCCTCTGGCCTGATCCTTGAGTTTATACCATCCGAGTCATTTATCCATTCAGTTTTTCCATCTGTAAAATGAGAATTAGACCAGATTAAACCAGTACATCGTTGTGACTAAGTGGTATTTTTGATGTTGTTATTGGTTATTAAATAGATTCATCATATAATGTTAAGCATTTAAATAAAAGGCCCTCCATAAAAACTCACTTTTAAATTGTTCAGTACAGTATTCATTAATTCATCCAACACATACTTGTTATACATTCAAAACACCTTGGTGGTAGTTTGAGAACAATAAAAGTCAAAGACAGTCTATGCTTTCCATGATATAACAATCTACTTGGAAAGATATGAAACACAGGTAACCAGCACAAAATTGTTAAGCAATATACAAACCAGTGCAAAATAATATAGTAAAAATCATTCACGTAAGTAATGAGGAGATGTGGAATAAAGGCACGATCAGTGTACCCAGGTGTAACTAGAACAGACAATTGAAAGGATGGGTTTTGACCCAGAACATCAAAGAAGTGATGAAGATGGATATCCAAAGAGAAAACATAGGAAAGCATGAGAATGTATAGTTGAGGCTGATAAAGTTGTAGTAGAAACAAGAGCCGGAAAGTTGAGGGAGAGTGTTTGACAGATGGCCTCAAAGATCATGCAACACAGATTTAAATGAAAATAAAAACAACTTTGTTTTGATTTGGTCCTTCACATGCGTGCGTGTTTTCTTTTTTTTAATTTTATTTCAATTCAATTAGCCAACATATAGTACATCATTAGTTTCAGGTATAGTGTTCAATAATTTATCAGTTGCATATAACACCTAGTGCTCATCACATCACGTGCCTTCCTTAATGCCCATCACCCAATTACCCCATCCCTGCACCCCCTCCCCTCCAGCAGCCCTCAGTTTGTTTCCTATAGTTTACAAAAATCTAATTCTAAGATACTCTTTGTCCAAAGTGTTTGCCTAAAGTATCTGTCAAATCACTATTCCATAAGTTACTCCATGAGTTTCACTCTAAACAAATTAAATGAGAAAATCAAACTCAAATATTTCCAATGCAAGTTGAAAGGTGGTCATTCTTAGCTCCAAATTTTCTTAAAACAATACATATATACATATATATTCTTTAGATTTTCCTCCACCCCTCTTTAATGTCTTAATGGCAATTGTGTCTTTAGTTTCAATTTAATCTCCCTTGTGTAACGTGTAATGCCTTCTGCAAAATTCAACAATTCAATCGGGAGCCAAAGAAATAAAACCTTGATGACTTTTGAAGAGTTTAAGATTAATGCAGGAAGAAATTACCTTGGTTAGTCATGCCTATTCTTTTTTTTTTTTAAAGATTTTATTTATTTATTTGACAGAGAGAGACACAGCGAGAGAGGGAACACAAGCAGGGGGAGCGGGAGAGGGAGAAGCAGGCTTCCCGCGGAGCAGGGAGCCCGATGTGGGACTCGATCCCAGGACCCTGGGATCATGACCTGAGCCGAAGGCAGACCCTTAACGACTGAGCCACCCAGGCGCCCAGTCATGCCTATTCTTATTAGCCGACTGAAGTTTGCTTTTGCTGAGAAAATGGTGGGAGTTGGACGTGAAGCCAAGACTCAATGGATCATGCTGTATGGTTTGATTTTAATCACTGAATTCAGGAAGAAGCTAGAATTTCATTTTGACTGGTTATATTGTTGTACCTGCTATCAAATAATGGCCAAATAAGATAGGATGAAATGAATATCATCCTTCTTCTTTAGATTATGTCAACAAAACAAGTGACTATTCCATGGTTCAGAAGCAATATAAACACATTTTTAATAGAAACCTACATATAACTGTCACGAATGTCTTTCCAAATAAGAATATCGTGGGCAGCTACTCAACATCGAGATGTGTATTACATTGGGGAACTTGTAATTGTTCCCTCAGAATATGCTATGAACACTGCAATGTTTAATCAATTAATCATGCAGCTACAGTTTTGCAAAGCCTCTACCAGGTGAGCCGTGAGTGTATCTGCATAGTGTACATGAACTAAGAATGTGAACACAGAAAAAGAAAAGGCCTTTTTTTTAAACCTGCTTTCCCTCATTCCAAACAACAACAGTAAGGCCAGTTGAAACTCTGGACTAAGAATACTCACACATAGTCTGAGAGAGTAAATAGTATCCCTTAATAATGGTATTATTTAGTATCTAATAAAAATACTGCCCACATTTGTATCAATGGGTACAAATCATACCTAATATCTATTGAGCAATTATTACATGCCAGATACCAATGCCAAGTGCTTTACCTAGAACTTCATTATTCCCACTATTGCACTACTGCAGTGGTTCTTAACTAGAACTATTTTGACCCCATGGGACATTTTGCAATGTCTGGAGTCGGTTTGGGTTGTCAGTGCTTGAAGGGGAGGGGTTGTGATATTAGCATCTAGTGGGTAGAGGCCAGGAATCCTGCTAAACAGCCTTCGGTGCAGGACAGCCCCCACAACAAAGAATTATCCAGTCCCGCATGTCAATGGTGCCAAAGTTGAGGAACCCTGCCCTACTTTTACCTCCCTTTGACAGATGAGAAAAAGGAGTCTTAAAGAGGTTAAATCAATTGCCAAAAGTCACAGAGCCAATAAGTGGCCGAGGTGGGACCCAAACCCAGCACTGTCTGACACCAAAGGCCGCACCCTCACCATCACGTCGCACTCTTGCTGCATTGTCGTTCGTTGGAAAATCCTTCGCCTCATTGTACACAATCTCACAGTGCAGCAAACCTAGTGCTTTGAATCCGAGGTCCTCGGCTTTGGTGTAAGTAAGGCTGCTCTCCACCTCTTTGATCTTCACCAGTCATTCCAATTCTTATCTGTAATCTGGGAGCCCACATCTAGAGTTTTCCTAAATGTTTCCTCTAACTTTCTATGATTCTAGCCCTGAGCCTTCTAGCAAGGTGACCTGATTGCCTCTCTCTCCACTGGGTGTTAGATTAGCCTCCCTTAGGCTTTGCCCTTATTCTGTTCTCTGCTTCTCAGCAAGCAGAAGTCCCAGGAGTGACCCTCTGCTGACTTTGCCATCTTCTCTGTGGAGAGAATCCTGCCTTCAATGATGCCGTGGATGACTTCTTCTCCTTCCACAGAACAACCCAGACACCACTGGGGAGGTAAGCAGGATTTGGCATTGCCCTTTCCCGCCAACTGTCTGTGGACTATCAGACATTCCTTAGGGAAGCCACTAAGAGTTAACTCTCTCCCACTCTGAAGTAGTAAAGATTCCTAGGGGAGGGAATCTGCAGCCCGACCTCCAAACCAAATTGCTGAAGACCCAATGCATGTTGCTCGCTTACCTGCATGCGCCCCTGGGACCAATCTAAAGCAGCCCACACAAAGCTAGCAGGCAGCATGCAGCTAGATTCTCCACGCCCCGGGTCATTGTATTTTTACACCCATTACAGAAGTAATACACATGCTCCCCAAATAGCAGCTTCACTAAACCACAGTATCAGGAGCTGTAATGCTTCCTGTTCTGTGCCCTTTTAAAGGACCAGATTTGTTTCTGCAGAAAATGAGATCCGGAAGAACATGTGAGAATGCACTAAGATACCAAGCAGAACTACCCCCTAGAGTGGATTTCATTCCACAACATTTACAGTTGTGACTGCCAAAACAATTTCTGGTTCTCAAAATCTGCCTATGTCATGAAGAGGTGAGGGGTCTTTCTGCCCCAGTTTAAACATATATAAATCATTTCAAAGAGGGCTTTTGGGGCTGTGAAACCAGGAGCTCTTAACTCTATGACCGAAGATTGAAGTTGTCCATAGGATGCCAGAGTCACTCAAGAGTGCTAAGTTTTTCTGAGGAAATATAAGATGTAGCCACTCCTAATAATCATAATAGTTCATAATAGTCCACTCATAATAACCCATGATTGGTGATCTGGGAAAGTAAAAAGATGTTTCAAAGTTGAATAAAATATTATCACTCTAGAGTGATAGTGGCTCAGTGGTTTAAGTGTCTGCCTCCGACTCAGGTCATGATCCCAGGGTCCTGGGATTGAGCCCCGCATCGGGCTCCCTGCTCAGTGGGAAGCCTGCTTCTCTCTCTCTCTCTGCCTTTCCCCCCGAGAGTGCTCGCTCTCTCTCACTCTCTCTCTCTCTGGCTCTCTCAAATAAATAAAATCTTAAAAAAATATATTATCACTCTCACACCCCATTACACATACCAATAGTAGATAGGTAGAATATGGATTCGTCATCATAGCTAGATAATTGGGATTCACATCAGAACCCAAACATTAAGTTTCTTTTTCTTCTAAGTCACTTCTCAGATGTGCTAGCAGAGACAAAAATTATCCAGTGTGGATCACATTCCCCTGCTGGAGGAGGTCACTGAGAGGACATGACCCCCCGCTGACTTTTGAACTGGATCCTGGCAATCAGAGCAGAGACTCCTTAAACCCCCCGTGCCCCCCACTGGCTACCCTTGGAATGTGTGTTATACCCACCATTCCCACACTAGGAGCCGCTACAAGGACATAGCCCTGAGAGTAACGTGTTATTGAGACCGTCTGGACTGGGTACGTGGCTGTACGATTCTGCAAGGTGGGTACAGAGATCTCATTTTTGCACAGCCCAAGACAAGCCTCATATGGAAGCGCCCTCACTTATGAAAACTGCCACCTACCGCCTGGAGTGGCCTGTCTCCTTCCTTCTTTCCTTGCCCTCCGCGTGCAGGGGCCAGTTCTGAACGTCACCTAGGGGAACTCCTGAGGTGGAGATCCAACATTCCACTCTACCCACCAAACCAACTTCTCCCTGCTCATGTTCTAACGAGGATTAAAGTCCAAGTAGCAGAGTGAGAGAGAAACAGGAACCCTCTTATATCCAGACACTTGAAATTTCCAGTGAGCAAGTACACAGGAGCTGCATCTTAATTATCCATGCCATGAAATCCCCCTTCCCCACCCCCAGCCGGCCCGGCTTGGTAGAGTTTCTGCTTTATCCCTTCCCGGGGGAGCCCAGGACTGCCAGCACCCCGGAAAGGCCAGCGCAGTTCGAAAACACAGGCACGGCTCCCATCAGAGAAACAATCTAGATGGTGAGAAGTTCATCTCCGGCCGTGTGGCTTCCGGTGCTCGAGTCAGCCCACTTCCTTGCCTCCCACAGACCACATGGAGTTTGGGGGGGCGGTGCGGAGTGTAGTGCCTACTGGTTAGATTCTAAGCGGCCTTCCCATTGTCTGAAAGCTTATCGAATGCCTTAGAAATAAAGCGCGGTACCTTTCCGCTCTTTGAGCTTTGGATACTGCAAGAAACGGAGTCAGCTGCTGCTAATGGAGACCTAGGCTAATTTGATTCGAACTAATCACTATTTTTGGCCATCTTGTTATTGTGCCCCCACCCCTATCTAATATCTTACCTGAACACACCCCCCCACACACACACCTACCTTTTCTTCTACTCCATCTATTTCCAAATGTTTAAGTGGGGGATGCAAGCACGCTGGCTAAAGCAGGCTAGAGCTTGGAGAGCTGAGGCTTCACAGAGCTCTCTCCCCCTGACATGTAAGTCGGCCAAATTGTCACAGCCAAGTAGCAATCATTTGTCTTTTCCCTTGTCTCCTCAGAGCAGAGGCTGATGTTCAGGGTGGTTTTAGAATATGGACAGGGGTCTCCGCAGCCCGGAAAAGACATCTGACCCCTTCCCCTCCCAGGCCCCAGACCGTGCTCTGCAGCTGTGACTCCTCCAGGCTTGAATGCAGGTCTCCAGAGGTGAAGGGAGCATGGCTGAGCCCACTCTGCTGCCTTGCCCACAGCATAGTATAATATTAATTAGTCACCTTCCTTATTATTCAGTCAAAATATCCCAGACTGAAATAAATTACATTCTTAGCACATATTTCACACCCCTGGATCAAGTCTTGCAAGGGTTTTCTTTTATTATTTATAAGATCATGTGCTGTCTTCCTGCGGAAAATGAGATGGTCTGCATGAGGAAAAAGGTAAAAGAAATGCAGAGAAATGAAACAATCAGATATTCCCTAATGATATTTAAAAATAGAAGATTTGCTACTGTTACATACAGCATGTTCCATCTTTTGAGATTTAATGGCTCTCTTGTGGTTTAATGGAGAATTACTTTCAGTAATTGATTATTAAAATTTAAAATTGCTAACCATCTTCATTATTAGATGAGCGAACATGTTATCCTTGTAATTAAAAAAGCCCGAGACTCACTTTCATCCTGTTGACAGAGCGGGCAGACCGTCTCCGCACTCAGACTTGATGGTTTCAGGCTTCTTGTTTGACAAAAATAGCCAGCCAGTCATTTGATGATGAAAATGCAGAACATCCACAGAGACTGAGCAGAAAATATAATGAACAAAAAATAAAATAATGAAAAGCCCTACAAGCTAATTAAAGTTTTCAGTCCCGACTCATTAAATGCTCTGCATCACGTACGTGATGTTTCAATGTGCTGTGTGCAGGTAGCGCGGGGCGCCGTCCCGTTGTTGCAGCGTCCCCCGACGTGCCTTCAGAAAGCCTGACAGCCTTGCCTCCTCCACCTGCGACAGCACCTGCCCTCCTGCCTCGCACCTCAAGATGGTACCATTACAAAGTGTTGGTTTTGGCAACACACTCCACCAAGGGGTACTGGGAAAATACACTGTGATTTCCTGCTGTCGTCACTGTGTTAGGATATTTCTAGACTGGCATGGAGCGCTCCGAGGATTATGCACCCTGCTGAGTCCAAACAGTGGTACCTCAAAATCCCTGACCAAGTCCTACAGCCGAAGAGAGAAAACTCTATCACGCAGTTATCCACACACTGGGGCTAAGGAATTTGCCCTTTTATGGGAGCCTGCATTGCCTTCCTCCTTTTCATCATATTAGAGTGTTCGTTTTGAGAAGGCAGCCCTCAGTGATCGCCACAAGGAAATTTTATAACTGTCAACAGAAGAGTCTATCAAAGGGGACGTTTTTCACAACTCAAGTATTAGACAGATGTCAGTCTTTGGGAGAGGAAAATCCAGCAGGCTCGAGAAGCACCTATATGAGTGAAGCAAAGATTTTTGTACACGAAGATTTATTCTGAAAATCATGGAAAGCCATCTGAATATCAGCGTTCCTATAAAGGCTCAGTTGCTTAGCTCATAAAATCCATGCTCAAATGTCAGGTTTTTTAATTGACTAATCAATGACTTGCCAATGTTTTCTTAAGATTAGGACCCTCAAGGATGTCCTCTCTGCTTCAACCCAGCCAACCTTGATGATTCCTCGACACAAATTACCACCCTATCCTTTGTCCACACTCAAAGACTATGATATCACTGGTCAATTATTTAGACTGTGCTGTAAAACTGTTCTCGTGTACTTGTCCTTGTGTTTGTCTTCCCAATTAGATTATATGAGCCTCAAGAGTAAGTGCAATTTCTTTTCTTTCTTTTGCCATTTTCACTTGCCTCTATGGCCTCATACCTGATGTTGAGCTCAGCAGACATCAGGTGTGTACCACTCATCTTACCTGCTTTCTGGGTTAGATATGAAAGTTTGACCAGAAGCTGAGATATACTTTACTCATTAACTCTAACTTTGAATTTAGGACCCATACAGACTAGATCAGCCTTTTCCACCACGGAACAATTTTCTCAATTCTCCCACCGATGGTACATAGCTAGTTTCATTCTAGATGCATGTGAGATAAGTAAATTAACTACATACAATGAACCTTAGAGCTTAATTCTCAAAACTTCTTAAGGAAGACTGGTCAAGATTGTTCTTCCAGATTACCTGCAGTAAGTTCACAAAGTCAAATAAGAAAATTCCTCCCCTTCCATAGTCTTTCTGGCATTGATGATATAAAGACTTTCCATCTGGAATGTAAAGGGCTAACCCAGTTTTAAGGCTGTCTCACGTGTGAACCCCTCATAATCACTTTGGTATACCCAAACACCATGGCACCTTACTTGTGCCAATGACACATACTTCCAAATTCCATTAGGTGATATGCGTGCTGATAGTATAATTCTCATTTAAACATATTCTATCTCTCACAGCACTTAGTACCTAACTTTTAATGGGTAAGAGATTATAGTACATATCAACTAACTAAATAAATAAATTGAATAGATGAAACCAAGAGAATGGGCTAAACCTGGATTTTTTTTCCATTTCCTAAACTTCTTGCTTGAATTTCAATATGAATGAAAATAGCTACCCAATACAAGTGTACTGATTAAGCGTCTACCAAAATTTCTTTGTCACATGGGCGTCAAAAACTCTGGTCCACAAACAAATTCCTGATCCTTTCATCTTGGTTGACAGCAATTCTATAGTTTCGGTTTCTCAGGCTTTCACCTATGAGTCATCCTGGACCTCTCCTTTTCCCTCATACCCCTTATTTTATCCATCAACAGAATATATCAGCTCTTCTGTCAGAATAGACCCAGACTATTATTCACCATCTCCACCTGTTCCAAGGTACACTCACCCATCACCTAGATTATTCGAATTGCTTCCTAACAGCGCTGTTGACTGCCAGAGATACTCTGTTTGACATCACTTGGTTCAAGTCCTTCCTCTGCCCACATCCTCCAGTGAGTCCCGAGCTCGTGACGATGGCTTACCAAGTCCTACAGTCCTCACCTTTCATATCATCCACTACCCTCCACTCCCTCACTGCCACCAGGCATTTTGGCATTCTTGCTCTTTCTCCAACCAGGCACTCTCTGGCCTCAAGAAATGCCCCGAGGTCTTTGCACTTACTCCTCCCTCAGCCTGGATTGCTTTTCACCAACATAGATGTGAACAGGAGCTTGCTCTTTCTCTTGCTTCAGATTGCTGTTCAAATACCACTGTACTATTAAGACCTTAACAGATGTTCACATCTGTTTTTCCTACAACTAGCTTAATCCAGTTAATTTATCAAGGCAGTTAAAATTAAAATGGAGAAATTACAAAGGCTGCAAATTGTTTACAGAATTTCACCATATCAGGGGAAAATCAAACATTGGCATAGTTTGGGTGCAGAATATGGGCACATAACGGAGGAATGCTATGGCTTTCTGCCAGCAGACCACCGAAGATGTGTTTCTCACTGCAATTTCTTTCTATCTCGTCCCTTTATCTTCTACAAAAGATGAGAGTGCCTAAGAAGGGTTCCCAGAAGGTTATTGACAACCAACTAAAATGGCCCATACCATCCGAATTAGCTATGAATATTGGTTCTATTGACCCTGTTTTTCTATATGGAACAGGGCTCTTGAAGGAAGGAAAAAAATAAAAGAAAAAAATTTTTTCATTGACTACTTCTTTGTAGTCAGACAAATCAGACTGACAACAAAAATTCAAAGAGCAGCAAAAGATTTCCCCCACGCTTTTGTTTTTGTTTGTGTTATCTTCTTCTTCTTTTTTTTTAACTGGTTCATCTCACACATTATAATGTCCTGGCAACAATACAGCTGATAACAGCCTCTTGGCATTTCAACAATTTCTGGAAAATATTGCAGTTTTGCCAAATTCTTACAACCTAACATGTTATGGGACCTGGACCAAAGCTAATTACTGCAGTGGAAGGAAAGACTTTGTAACTGTCCCTGATGAGAAGTTTCCGTTGTGGTTGTTGTTGTTTAAAGATTTTATTTATTTATTTGACACAGAGAGAGAGAGATATCGAGAGAGGGAACACAAGCAGGGGGTGTGGGAGAGGGAGAAGCAGACTCCCCAAGGAGCAGGGAGCCCGATGCGAGGCTCAATCCCAGGACCCCGGGATCATGACCTGAGCTGAAGACAGACGTTTAACAACAGAGCCACCCAGGCACCCCTCCTATGTTGTTTGTTTGTTTGTTTGTTTGTGTTTAAAAAAAAGGTTACCCAAGGATCGCTGAAAATTGAATCTGGATGGGATATTGGCTGAGCCGCCCCTTCACTTTAAAGATAAGGATGCAAGACTTGGTGAGGTTAAATGATTTGCCCAAGGCATAAGATTTGTTACCAGCAAGCTGGGAATAAAACTCAGTCTCCTTGGCGTTCATTGCTCCTTCTGCTTTGCTGTGTTTGTACCTTTTTGATGGTCGTGCCATGTCTGGCACTCACAGTGAAAATCAGCTGATATCAGCTGTGCCACCCAGGAAGTTGTAAACTTGAAACCAAATGGTTAACGTGAAAATAAACATAGTCATAATTATGATGAAATACATTTTTCAGTTTACAATTTATGATCTTCAAGAGGTTTTCATATCTATTGTCTCATTTTAACCTCAAAGGAATGCTCTACAAATTATATAATAGGAAACATTGCATAAATATTAATAGATAACATTTGAATTACGCCGGTGTGCTCTTCGGGGAATGGTCAGGAAAGAAAAGTTGCTGTGGTTTCTTACATGTATGAATGAGACGGTGCTTTCATCATACATGCTGGGTGCCACTAAATTGGTTTTGTGGCTCAACCTTTATGTCTATATATAGCTATTGATACATCTATATCTATCTATAAATATACACATATATATGTATTTATATGTACATATAGAGGTGTGTATGTGTATATATGTATGTGTGTGTGTGTATTATAGTTCTATATATACACATATATAATTTCTCTTCTCTGTTCTCAGAGTCATATTTGGACTCCACTAATGCTCTTTGCTATATTCCATGTGTCAGCACAGACGAAAGCCATGTCAGGGCTCGGGGAATGGCAGAGAGTGAATAATTAAGATCAGGCATCAAGACATTGACATGTCACTCACTGGTAACACAGAGGGACGGGATGCCAATAGTACTTTCTAAATATGCCACCCAGGGAGGGATTTCCTAGATCCTTAATAAAATTGGCCCCCATACATAATGGATACTACCAGCCAGTACCTGCTTTCCCCTGCATAGCTTATGTCAAAATTATGAAGGGGAAAAAGGAAGAAAAGGATATTGTTCATTTGTTTATGGAGAGACAACTATATATTTTGTGAAATTTGAATGGAGTCAGGCAGGGCCTCTGGCCAAAAGTATATCCCTCAATGCTTGTCATACTGCCTGAAATCCCACCATTATCGACTCAGTCCTTTGTGTCGTGAATCCTTTTCGGGCCTTAAGCAAACCCATTAAAATTCATATACTCTTAAAAGGGCCACAATATTCTCACAGATTAGGCCCTTAATTAATGGCGCTCAGGATAAACCAGGGATAGGGAGAGTGACAGTAGAGGGGTGTTTTTAAAATAATACAACACAAATGTATTTCTAGATACGGAAAACTTGCCTGGGGCCATTATACGTATCAGAATGTTGAGTGGGACTTTTCTGTTGGCCTCCGAATGGGCACTAGGGTCCACAGTTCAAAATAACAGACAAAAAAAATGCTCAAATTATAAAGGGAATCACCAACAATTGGGGCCAGGCAGTCTGATCCCAGCTCTGCAGGAGTTTGGCACGCTTAACAAATAACTGGAACCTGGCTTTTAGAAGGGGACCCAGAGCAGATTCTTTATAAAATGTTAAGCCTGTTTACCTTGCTGGTGGGGGGGAAGGTCCCGATTTTGTTTAAACCTATCTGAGGCCGTATCTGAGATATTGCTTACCCACCAACAAGTTTTAAGAGCCGCTTACACAAAGGCATAGGTCTCCCTTTTTTTTTTTCCTCATAAAAGTCAATGTCATGATAGGTTCGCCACCAGGGAAGCCCTAATTCTAACTGACTCAGTACCATTAATGCTCAGTTTCCTAAAACCTACTAGGTCTAACTGACATGTGAGAGCTCAGATGATAGTCGATTAAATCATTTTGTGTGCGATGAAGAAGATAAGGTGGAAAACCATTCTGAAAACCCCATGATGGGGAGCTGGCAGCAATGTGCGCATGCGAGGGGCAGTGACCACCAGCCACCCCACACTGCCCCACGAGCGCAGCCCACTGCGCGATCCAGAACAAGCAGAGAACTGGGGTCCTGACATTTTACAGCCTCTGTTGACTTGACTACTGTTAAGTAGGGTGGAAAAGGTCATCCAGATCCTCGGTAGGAAACCTTACTTATGATTGGATAACACGTCATCTGGGTTCAAAACGATTCACAGGATCACAAAGAAAAAGATAGAGAAAATCCAAAATGCGGTAGGACCTAACGTATCCTCTTTCTGGCAGGACCCCCTCGGTCAGACCAAAGTGTGACGCACCCTGAGAAGCAGCAGCTTGTTTGAGGAGAAGATGTTCTACGACCCAAGGGCACAGTATCACCACCAGGGACGGATTCTACAAACCTAGATAGACGGGGTGGGTAAAGGCTCTGTTCGCTCAGTGGAATTTCCTGACACTTCCATAAATGTCAATAAACACCTGTCTCAGGAGTATACGATGTTCCAATATATTTTGGTATAAAAGTTGTAACCAGAAGAGTCTTAAAAGTACTGGCAGGAAATGTGTAAGTCTTTTGAGGAAGACCAGACCATGCTCAAAGGCAGCATGTAACAGCAGAGAGGACTTGAATCCCCCAGAGCCCACCACATGATCTGTTTCATTGACACAATTATTAAATCATTGATTAGTGTGCTGAGTGGTCGTAGTGCTTGTCTTTATTACAGGTGAATTGTAGCCATTGTCAGCTGTTACCATGGCAAGCTCTTCGGCTACAGAAGAGCTGGCATTGTGCCCAGATGCAGCCTGGGCGCCCCACGGCTTCCGAGCGTCTTTTCTTTCCTCCAGCCAGCGCTTCCCCCTGTCATTACATGGCTTCCCTGGACTCTCATCAGCCCAGCGATAGAATCCATAAAACCAAACACAGAAACAAAGAGGTAACTTATCGGCAACTAATGAAACACAGAGAGATTGTTCACGCAGGGTAAATACGAAAAGGCTTTGAACCAGTTTAAACAATCTGCTTGTGTCCCATTGCCCCGTGGTTAACACAGGCGTGAAGGCAAGTGTCTCAGTCTCAGAAAAATTACCCCTGCTTTGCCTAAAAGATCTGCTCTCTTGTTGCTTCACATCTCAAACTCTTTTTGGAGTACTGGTTTGCTCCCTGTCCACTTGTCCAAATTCTACCGTCTATCAAGGCGGGCTGGTCTCCCAGATTTCTAAGAAACTTTCCCTGAACATGCACACTCAGCGGAGTTTTCTTTCCTTTGCATTCCTCCATTAATTGAGGTGCGTCCCAGCGGGTGCTAGGGCAAATATGGGAAATTTCGAGAATCCACGCTGCATCACAAATAAACCAAGGCACTTCTTCCCTCTGATCCCAGATGTCCTTTCAGAAACTTTCTCAATCAACACTCCAATTAGCTTCATCAATTACTCAACATCAGCGGGTGAGATGAAACCTATTTTCTGTCCGTGGTGCTGAGAAAATAAGCCAGGCCCTGTGTTAGATGAACCAGGATTCAAACCTCTGATTGGAAGTTTACTAGATATGCAACCATAGTATCTTTTTTTTTTTAATCCCTTGAGACTCAGTATTTGAATCCATAGAACAGAAATAATAGGATCTTACAGTGAGAATTTCGCCTAGTACCTGGTACACAGTAAGCACCTGACAAATGAACATTTCCTATCCTATCCCATGCCCTCCACCAAGGGCACTGGTTGTTGTTCACAGCTAATCAGATCTTCTCTCTCAGAGTAGACAGTACGTTCCTTGAGAACGAAGCTACTGAAGTTTCTCTATGCCAAGACTAACACTGTATACCTAAACCGTCAAGTTTGGGGTCTTTTTCCTCCTAGAATGTGGACTAGGAGAAATTTAGGTGATTTTCTGAATGAAGATTGGGGATTAATGAGCTAACACTTTCAGGAAGCTGATTTCAGCATTATGATCATTCTCTGTAAATTCTATGCTATGAAAAAGCTATAGAGTTAAATAAAGTCCTATTTTTGGCCCAAATATATAACAACTTTAGTGATCTGCCTATGGATTCCTGTCTGAGAGAATCCTGATGCATTCTTTTAATGTCTCCATAGGGTCTGCTCGAGGCAGGAGATGAGTATCCTGGCTTGATCAGGCCCGGCTCTGACAAGTGGTAAGTGAGAACACATCTACCACATTTACCTTGATGCATTCTGCCAAATTGTGTTTGAGAACCATTTTGAAAGAGGATCGGAGTTAGCACAGATACCAGGTTATTCTCCTTGAGAGAAGAACGAACTTATCATGAATTTGAAATTGCACAGGGCCAGAAGGATTTTTTTTACTGCTTTCCTGCCAACCCCCCACAATGTGTCATCGAATGGGCAGGTTACTATATGTGGTCCAAAATAGATTAGAGATCAATTCCTTTCGTTCAAACTCTATTTGTCTTTTGAAATCCAGCTTGTGATACAAATAAAATTTCAAACTTCCCAATTGAAAAGTCCCCTTTGTTTCTACATATAGTGAATGCAAAACCTCCAGTCGCTGAGAAACAAATAGATGAAATAATCATAGAATCATAGAATTTCCAGTGCTGGCAGGGACCTCAGAGATCATCCAGTCCCACCCCTTCATTTTAACAGATGAGGAGACTGATGTTAGTGGGGGATTATAGTCTCAGGGGTAAAATAGAGTTCATTAACTTATCCTAGAAAGGACCTGTTTTTGTTGTTAGAATAAATGATTAAATGATTCCAGTTTCATGTTGTCTCCTTTATTCAGAAAGTTTACCATTCGCCTTCTCCTTTTGTCCGTGTAACCATGACAATTGCTGGGAATAATATAGCTATCAGGGTAAAAATAGCTTCATTAGCATCAACAAGGAGCTCGCCAATCAGCTTGGACCTCTGAAAGGGCTGATAACCACCTTCCCTGCCTCACAGTGTGCAACAGACATGCCCTCCTCACTCCTCCCCGAGGCTTGGCTCTTCCCTCTTCTGAGGCTCGGTTCGTCACAGTTTGACAGCTGGGATTTACAAGTGGAATCCTACCTGAGAAAGCCCTGTTCTCAAGCAGGCTCAACTGGATCTGGCCCTGGGATTTCTGGCCTGCCTCTGCTTTCGAGAACCCCTAATGTCAGGTCTAAAGCAGAAAAAAAAAAAAAAAGTGAACATTTTCCCTCTGTGTATACAATAGCGCCCAGAGAAAAATTAGATATAATTTAGAAATGGACACAGTCATTAGCAGGAATCCTTTAGAGAGTGTTTGGTGTTTGTTTTGGGTTCTTTGTTTAATTTTTCCACTGCCCCTCCCCACCCCATCATAAGCAGTTAGATGATTGATGCTAATTTCTATAGGTTTGTATGCAATAGAAAACAGTTTGTCAAGGTATTTTCCTCACACACACCCCTAAAAAACCACAAACCAAATAAAAATGAAAACTGGGAAACAAAACTAGCAAAGAGTAGAGAGAGGATTTAGACCCATTTTAGATCACGGGCTAAATTCATTTTGGCTAAATTTCAATAAAGAAAAGTAAACTGAGTTGTCCAGTTGAACTACCTGGAAGAAGGGGAGACTGATGGAATGGTGTGCAGCAGACTGCTTAGAGATTAAAATGTTACAAAATATACCATGGCCTAAAAAAATAGATGAACAGATCAATGGACCAGAATGGAGAGTCCAGAAATAGATCCATACATATATGATCAATTGATTTTTGACAAAGGCATAAAGGCAGTTCAGTGCAGAAAACAATAGTGTTTTCAACAAATGATACTGGGCCAACTGAATGTTCATATCCAAAAAGATGAACATTGATCTGAATCTCTCACCACATAAAATTTTTACTCAAAAGGGATCATAGACCTAAGTGTAGAACCTAAAACTGTAAAAGTTCTAGAAGGAAGCATAGGGAACAATTTGTAAACCTGAATTAGGCAAAGATCTGTAAAATATAAAATTGATAAATTGGACTTCATTAAAATTAGGAACTTCCCTTTAAGACACCATAAAGAGAATGAAAAGACAGCCACAGACAAGAAGGAAATATTTGCAAATCACATTTCTGATACAGGATTTGTTTCCAAAATATGTAAATAACTCTCAAGATTCAATAACAAGAAAATAATTTGATATAAAATGGGGAGTAAAATATTTAAATAGCCACTTCAGCAAAGAGATTATAAGGATGTCCAAGATGCACATGATAGTAAAGAATCTGAAATCAGAATGAGATACCATTATATCACTCTTTAAAGGGCTGAAATCAAAAAAAATTGACCATACCCAGTGCTGGTAAAAATAGAGCAACTAGAACTCTCATATACTGATAAAAATGATATAAAATGGCACAACCACTTAGGAAAACAATTTGGCTTTAAAAGATGAACATATATTTACCATATGATCTAGCCATTTCACTCCTAGATATTTCCCCAAGAGAAATGAAAGCATATGTTCATTCAAAGACTTATATTTTCACGTTCATAACAAATGTCTTTGTAATAGCACAAACTGGAAACAATCCAAGTGTTCATCAACAGGTGAAGGGATTAAAAAAATTGTGTTATATCTATAAAAGTGAATACTTACTCAGCAAGAAAAAAGAATAAATTAGTGATACATACAATCATGTGGATGCTATTCAGGGAGAAAAAAATGTCTTTATTGGGGTCAAAATGCTTACCTTGAAAATAAGACTTAAAATAATTATGGTGAGTGGAAGAAGCCAGATCAAAACAACACCAAAAAAGAAAGAGTACATATTGTATGATTCCATTTATATAAAATTCTAGAAAATGCAAATTAGGCTATAGTGACAAACAGCAGATCGTGGTTGTTTGGGGATGGGGAGGAAGTTTGGTGAGGGTAGAGGATGGGAGGGTAATGGGAGGAACTTGTGGGGGTGATGGATATGCTTATTATTTTGATTGTGGTGAAGGTTTTGAGTGCAAATAAATGTCAGAATGTATCTATTTTTACAGTTGTTAGAAAATGGAGGGGTAATAAAAATAAATATACCATGGACAAATTCATTGATATGATTCCCTTTAATAGTTATAGAGGGCCACTTTTGAACACATGGGTCAAGGAGTAAAGTGTGAACGAGGCATGGCTAAAGAATCTTTCGCATAAGGGTCATGCAATATCGCCAGTTTAGGTATCAGAGGTCCCTTATTTCAGCTTAATTCGGGAAGCATAGCTTTGAAGGCAGCAATATTTCCAATTGTCTCTTTCTTCAATTTACCCCCACCACTTCAAGTACTACCCTCTACTTGCATCTTACCAAGCATTTCACATGCATTTTCTCATTTAATCCTCCCAGAAAGTGTTATTGTACCCTTTTCACAGAGGAGGAAACTGGGGCCCGAACAGTTACATAACATGCTCAAAGTCATACAAACAGTAAATGTTAGGTGGAACCAGGATTCAGAAGCAAGTCTGACTGTAAAACCCCATGCCCTAAAAAGTTGCTACTTATTCAGAAAATAGGAGGAATATGTTGGGTGTGAAAATAACATCGAGTTATTTTGACTTAATTAACCTATCCCTTTAAGGGGTTACCTTGCTCAAGTTCATGATCTCTTCTTCATAGAGTTCAACAAAATACATCTTACTCCCAAATCCTTAGCAGAGTTGACACTTCAGGGAAGGGCTAGACTGGGGAAGAGATTGCTTGTCTCTAATTACAGAATTTAAAGATACATGAAATGATGGATGAAGATAAGTAGAGATAAGGAAATATAGACAAGTAAGATAGAGACAGAAGACCTAGCACCACTAAAGGATTTCATGTACAGCTGTGCAATTTGCTCACTGTACAAGGTCATGTGGCTGAAGAGTAAGTGGGGATTTGCACCCTGACTTCATTCACCGAGCCTGGGCTTGTGTCCTCACCCAAGGCTTCACTGACAGAGGAAAAGGAACTTTAAAAAAAAAGTTGCACAAAGCTGCAACATGAGTTAGGGGTGGCCTTGATAAACAGATTTCCTTTGTTTGTCTTTTGTTCTTTTCCTCTCTTTCAAACTCATGGCCTTACACTACTGCTCTGGATTTTGCATTATTCATGTCAAATAATCTGCTAAATAATATGTCCTAGAAGGCACGATCTGAGCCTAGGTAGCCCACATAAAAAAGAAAAAATAATGGCATAAATGATAAATGAAATAAAGATTTTTAAAGAAATTTTATGGTATTTAATTAATCTACCAGTTTTACTAAGTTGCTTTCAAGTGAAATGGCTCTTTACCAGAGCCTTTTGAAAAGGTTAGAAGTGAATTCCCTGAGCTACAATCATTAGCATATAGATGTCTCTAAGTGTTAATTTCTGTTTTCACTGAATGAATGTAATTTAAAATGAGGCCCTTTCAAATCAGTTAACTTCGGCCATTTAAGAAAGATAAGAAAAATGGACTCAAGCATGAACCCCCAGCAGAACCTGCTTCTTTGGGATAAGTACTTTATGCCACAGCCACGCACTACTTTGGGAAATTACAGATCTGTTCAAAAGGAGAACAAGGGTTTGAGGTGAGCGGGTTAAAAGGACCCCAAACATTTGCTTTCGATTTAGCTAATCAAGAAAAGGAAATTGAATATGAATGAAGAAATCAATTTTGAAAAGTATGGCAGTTGTGTCCCTATAGAAAAACCCGGTAATATTGTTGAAGGAATCCAGCAACACTAACTTTTTATTTCTGCACAGTGCTTGGCACGTGGAGGCTAGGCAACATACTTTTGCTGGGTTGAGTTGTGTTATCATAACTGGAAATATATGTCTAATAGTGATCTCAAAGACCATTAAGTCCTTTATTTTACTCATGCTCCCTTTAGACAATCTCTTCTTTTTACAGCAATAACCCTTTTAAAAATATAAATCAGATCCTGTCAATCCTGCCCTTAACAACACTTCAATGACTCCCCTTGCTCTTTCTTTGAATAAAATTCAAACTCTTTCGCACGGCCTGTAAGACCCTACCTGAGCTGTCCTTGTGGCCTTCCCTCACTCTCATCCTCCCTGGGCCCAGCCACACCGGCTTCCCGTAGTCTCACACACACAGCCCTGCCCTACCCGGAGCCCTACTCTTGCCCCTCTCTGAATGGAAGCCTCTTCCTGTAGCTCCCCACGGGCAGTTCATGGGCAGTCCTCTGGCCTCAGGTCAAATGGCATATGCCTAGGGAAGCCTCTCCTCATCAGCCGACCTGAAGTCACCCAGCCCCAACCCCCGGTGGTTCTACATGTCATCTCTGTCCTTCCATCATTATGCCTTTCAAAATCTGATATCGTCGTTCTTATTTAATATCTGTCTTTCTCGCGTGAATGTGAGGGCTTTGTGAGAGAAGGGAGTTTGTCTTTCTTATTCAAAGCAATATCCCTGGGCCAGCACACTAGGCACAGTGCCTGGTTCTTTGTAGGAGATCAAAACACTTCCTGACTTAATCACTAAGTGAATAGCAGTCAGGTGGATTTACCAGCCCTATTCTAGATTTTTGCAATGGCATGTAGACGCAAAGTTACATAAGGCCCACTGTTTATACAGAACAGGTTAAATTGGAAAGACAATAGAATCACTGCCTTCAAAGTGCCATTTTAAAAGGCCAAGTACTACCTATATTTCTGCATAGCATTTAGCACATCGTAGTGCAATTACACACCGTGCTAATGTGTCTACATGCCAGACGTATCTATTAAAGGACCGCTCCTATACCCTAAATTGTAAAATGTGACAGGAAAGAAATCACATCTAGCTCAAATTTATATCCCCCAGATATACAAATACACATTAAACATTCAATTAGTCCCCACCTTCACCAGAATTCAGAGACACTGCCACTTGGAGCCCTTCTCTAAATTGACTTCCAACACTCGCTATTCTGCCCTAGCAAGGAGAAAAAAGTGAGTCTAAAGTTGACAGATCCTGATAAACATATGAAGTTCTTGGTTTGGGGCTCCAATTTGTGACTAAGTGATCTAATAGATCTCTATGAGGCTAGAGCAGAACTGTTGCTTCATTCACTCCCTCATTCTTCATTCAACAAGTGCTACTGACGATCTACCCGGACACTGGGTTCTAGACAGTCAGCTAAGTGCTGGCTCCCCGGTGACACATGAGGTAGATTAAGGTCCCTCTTGGAGTTCAGTTTCTCAGAGAAGATGGTGAGGAAGGCCTCTCTGAGATGTCATTTAAAAGGATGAGTTCAAGATGAGAAGAAAGCATTCCTGCATACATCTGGAGGAAGATTGTTCTGGGCAGAGAGAACAGCACGCGCTCCAGCCCTGATGTGGGAAAATTCTGCAAGCATTGAGGAACTGAAAGAGGCCCCTGGGTTTGGGAACATACTTAGAAGAGGAGTGGAAGACAGTGCAAAGAGAAGCAGGGTCTGGATCATGGAGGACCTTGTAGGTCATAGCAATAACTTCCACCGTGCAATGGACCATGGAAAGCTGTGGGAGGGGTTCAAAGAGCAGCACGATCAGCTGTGTTCTCATTTTAAAAGATTATTCTGACTGATAATGCGGAAGAGAGATCAGTCGTGTACATTTCTAAGTGTCTCTCCTTGACATGCTAACATTAGCTGACAAAATCTTTCCCTAACTAACGGGACCTCACCTAGTACTCTCAGAAATTTCCACTGGGCATGCCTCACTTGTCCTGGTATCTGATCTCACCATCATACTCATCATAACCTTTGAAGTACACCGGGACACTGATACTGGGAATACTGGGGAGTCCTTGTGTTTTGACACTGGATCTGGAATAGGTTTCCTCGTGAGCAACTTCATTCTGTTGAGAGGAGGTCATTCCTTTTTGGCTTGCTTGCTTGCATGTTTGTTTGTTTATATAGGTTCCAGTTTTATAACTAAAGGTCATATTTTTAAAGGCAGAAACTTCAGAACTATGACTCCTACCTCCCACTGTAGTGCTAAGCCAGCCCTCCCAAACAGTATTGACAAAGATGATGCGTGGGCCATATCTCTGCACACACAGACACACACACACACAGACACACTAGGGGTGATGGATGAAGGAAACCAAGAGTTTTGTAGTTTTGTTTTCCTTTTTTCTAGGGCAAAAGTAGAATAATACCTTGAAGGTCATGCAGCAACTCAGTGGCTCAGATCACCACTCTACAATAGCTCCTTCCCTCTGCTTCAGGGACCTATTTAAAGGACTCAGTTCTCTCAATGTCCATCCTTCCTTCAGCTCAGAAAACACCAGTGCATTAAAAAACGTATCTCTTCTCTGTGCCCTAAATAATATCCTAGGTAGCCTGACTTGATACATCAATGAAGATAAGATGACAAATGAATTACCAAAGTAGACCCTAAACTGAAGATATCATAGCTAAAGAGGGGATACTTCTCTATATTGAAGGTTAAGCTCCAGAGTTCACGAAACAAGTGTGTCACTAGTTGGTAAATTCAGAATACAGTCTGGTTCGTCTGTACCCTCGTAACCCTATTTATGCAACAAATACGCATTTACCACTATGATGATAATAAACTTAGAAGATACAAATAATTATTACAACTGCTAATCTATATTGAGCAACTATGTGCTTAACGTACTTTATCCTTCTAATGTATCATTATGAAGAAGCAACTACTATTATTCCCATTTTATAGATGAGAAAGGCTGAGTTCCAATAGGTAAATAATCTGCCAAGTTCACATTTTGAGTAAGTGACAGATCTGGATTTCAATTCCAGGTCCAAACTCTCAATCCTATGTAATGCTATTTAGTGTCATTAAGAAGCTCACAGTAGGAGAGCCAAAATGAAATCTATTAATACCTTGGAAGGTGCTATATGTAGTGGTCCTGTGGGAATTCAGAGAAGAGAGTTCTTGGGTCAAAGTAGAGGTTCAAGAGTTAGTGAAGTATGACCTAAATCTGTGGTGCTATGTAACATGGAGATTATAATACCATGCCCTGGAAATACATTGCTTGACTTTTAATCTACTAATCTGATTTTGTGCTCTTGTTCAAGTTACTTAAGACTTCAGAGTTTCAGTTTTCCCATCTGTCAAATGGGGATGATAATATTACATACTTTATCAGACCGGTAGGAGGGTTTAATGAGTAAAGTGATGCCTTGTGCTTAGAACAGTGTCTGACTTTTAATAAACATGCAATAAATGTTGCTAATTCTTATTTTATCAAAGAAAATGTAGGAGATTATCAGTGTGGATTAGGTGGTGGAAGACATAGCATGTTCAACTGAAAGAACACTTGCAAAACCTGTAAGCAAGACAACGTGGCAGAGTCAAAGCATTCTGAGGCCTCTGTAGGTTGGAGTTAGGGCTTCTGTGGGTCAGAAAGGAGGTATCATCACACAACAGGAGAGGTAGGCATGCACCATGACATTAACATGATCTTGTGTGTAATATTTGAATTAGAGAAGAACTTGTACTTGATTCTCATCAATAAAATGGAAGAATTTGACGAAATGAAAATGTAACCCTTTGTAGCTGTAATAATTAATTGCCAAAGTCTACAATTCTTACAATATCCATTTTAAAGTTCTTGTGGAATTTATTCTTCAGTCTTTTTATCCTAGCTAACCACCTGACATTATTATAACGGATTCCTTATCAGCTGATGTAAATTCCTGATTTACATTTAATGTCATCAAGTTTAGTGGTGCCCATATCCTTGTAAATAGGCAATCTTGAAATTTTGGTAATTTGTGTATTTTGGTCGAATTTTGGATTAAGTTAAACTTCTCACCTAGATATTATCAATCCTGTCATAGAAACTTTTTTTTAAACAAGTCTGTGAAAACATATATAAATACTCTTCAGAAATAATAATAAAGAGATACACTAGGGACATAAAATATTAACATTAGTTAGTGCCACACACTAATATTTATCTAACAAATATGTGCAGTGTGCTTGACATTTCCCCTGGTATCAATTTATTTTATTTAATTAATTTTTTTCACTTATGGTAGTAGAAGTGTATTTAAATAGTAAATATGCTTTGTGCCTGAAATGTTCGCATTCATAAAAACATATACATCTTGTTTTAATACCTTCTTGACACATTTTTTAGAGGTGGATCCAGAGCCCAATATCCATCCAAAGGCCTGCTATTAGGGAAATCATTTGTTTCCAGGCAGTCCAATAGCTGCAAAAATAGGAATTGCCATTGTGCTGTAGATCACAGCATTATGTTATTTATAAAGTGCTGCAGTGGAATAGAGCATTGCCATCCATCAGTATCCAATCAGCAGAGAAGCTGGCAGAGGGAAGTGGGGTGTATAAGAATGCATTGGCACAGACCATTTAAACTGGCATATTCTGGAGCTCGAACTTGGCAGTGGTTTTTGAAACTAATTTATTTGTTATTTGCCGGAAAGGGTTAGCACTTTGAAACATACTCGAAAAGTTTCCAATTTCAGGACATTGAGGAGTCAAACACTGCAACTAGCATTCTCATGTGATTTCCTCCCAGTATCCCCTTCGCCCCATCCACAGAGCTGATAAGATGTCATTTCATTCCCTGCCATGGTTACATTTTTTTGCTCATTCCCTATTTCTGTTTTTAAAATTGAATCCTCTCCGAATTCTTTTCCATTTTTAAACACCACCTGCTCTTCTTTCTAAAGTACCTCCAAAACAGGTTCACGTCTCTTGAGAGTCCCATTAGATTCGGAAGTGATGTATACATGCTATTTGTGGCTCAGCATTAGAGGCTAGGGTGGATACCAATTCGTTATTTTCATATATTAGTATTATATAGACACAGTCAAAATGCCACGGGCATCTATAAATTCAATGCAATTCCAATCAAAAGCACAGTAGGATTTTTCATACACTTTGACAAACAGATTTTTAAATCCATAAAAGGAAATAAAGTTCTAAAACTAGCCAGACATGTTTGGTGGGGAGAAAAAGCAAAGAACAAAGAGGTCCTGCTCCACTAGAAATAAAGATTTTTATATAAAGCCATGGTAATTCATACAATGTGATTATAGAGTAGAAAAGGGCAGATTGATCAATGGAACTGAGTAAGAATCTCAGAAACAGAAGTGTGCATATAGGTGAACTTGTTAAACGGTAAAATAGGCATTGAAAACACATCATCAAAGAACAGACTATTCTTGAAATGACATCTGGACATTAGTTTCACTTATGAAACAATAATAATAAAAATAAAAATCACACTCTTAACTGAACAATATACACAGATATAAATTCCAAGAGAATTAAAACTTATATATAAAAAATAGGAATATTTCTGGCCTTCAGATGTTAAACAATCAGGAGTTATGAAAGAATAGATAAATTAATTTTGCCATATCAAAATTGATATCTCTGTGCACTAAGGATACCATAAACAAAGGATATAGACAAACCACACACTGGGAGAAGACATTAGAAATACAAGGCATTAGAATCAAGAAAACTTAAAAAAAAAATAATAAAGTAACTCTCACATGTGATAAAAACACAAACAAATAGTAAAATGAGCTAAATATGTGAACAAACACTAAAAGAGAAAATTTTTTTTTTTTTTTTTTTTTTAAAGATTTTATTTATTTTTCAACAGAGAGAGAGAGACAGCGAGAGAGGGAACACAAGCAGGGGGAGTGGGAGAGGGAGAAGCAGGCTTCCCGCTGAGCAGGAAGCCCGATGTGGGACTCGATCCCAGGACTCTGGGATCATGACCTGAGCCGAAGGCAGACGCTTAACGACTGAGCCACCCAGGCGCCCTAAAAGAGAAAATTTGAATGGTCAGTTAACACAATCCTGTGGAAAGATATTTACATGTATTAATGTTATTAAAATACTACTTCACACCAATCAGAGTGGCTAAAACAAAAATTAAGTCTGTAACACTTAGTGCTGGTGAGGACTTAGGTAACTCATTAATTGCTGGTAGGGGTATAAATCATTAGGATCAATTATGAAAGAATTTTGGCAGTACCTTGGAATAAAGAAAATGTACATAATTTAAAATCCTGCAATTCAATTCTTTGGTATATATCTAACAACAATGTAAACAACACAAGCAAAGCTTTCATAAGGAAATACAACTTAAAGTATTTTTACGGCATTAACTGTAATAGTGCAAACTTTGAAACAACCCAAAAAATAACATATAAAGAAATGGATGAACTTTGGTATAAACCTAAGAAGCAGCAAAAATGAAATACACACACACACCTAGATAAAATGAGGTATAAATGAGAGGTAGATAGATGATGATGATGATAGATAGATAGATAGATGACAGATAGATGATAGAAAGATGATAGATGATAGATAGATACATAGATAGATACATGGATAGATAATAGACAGATGATAGATTGATCAACATGGAAGACCTCAAAATATAATGTTTGGGTTTTTTTCAAAAAAGGCAAGTTATCGAACAATATGTATAGGTTGATAGCATTATGTAATTTTTTCAAACACATAAGCAGAAAATAGCATATCTTGTTTATGGTTACATATGTAATAAAAGTATAAAAAATACACATAAAATTTGTGAATGTAATTACTTTTGGGGAAAGAAGGAAGGAACTATAATGTTTTATTTCTTTAAAAAATAGTATGAGGCTAGCATGACAAAATATTATTTATTAATTTGGGAAGGGGGTGTTGTCTGCCATGGAAAAATAAAACTGTGAGGAGGGGCCAGGTAATATTTCGGCTTCTTACACACTCAAAGAGTTAATGTCATATCTCATCTCACACCAAGTTTACCTTCCTGAACTTAAGTTATTGTTATTTTTCACATTAATATTGGAATCAATTTTACTTTAAACAACTTAAAATGTCTACATTTAAGAAGCAACTGAGTCCTGAGCTTACGCAGACATAAACTAGTGGAAGATTTAGTGATCTGGAAGCACGAAGAGTTTTGTTAGAACTGCAAGGAGAAATCAAGAGGGCTCTCACTCCCTCCAGGCAGCCACGGAGCTCTGATACACTACCAAGTTATTTCCTTGGGTAAGAATGCTGTTACTTCTGATCACCCTTGTCCTTGTCCTCTCATTGCCTTCTTTCCTACCATCAAGGGGTAGCTGTAGATATTAATATTTTCATACACATGGTATTTTTTTTAACACCTTTCTAATCTAACAGGACAACCAGCTAAGATGCAGAAAGTTTTGATAGGAAGAATGGGAATGAGAAATACCCTGTGTCAGAGCATTTATTAATTTGTTTGGGCTACGTTTGGCTTAGTAGAGAACAACTCCAAAACAATTTCAAAAGTCTAATTGGTTTAACATACAAGGGTTTCTTTCTCATGTTACACACGCAAAGCAGATTGGTGGAGGGTTCTTTTTCACCCAGGAACTCTGGCGATAGAGACTTCACCATTTCTTAGCTGAACTTTCTGGAAGATGTAACCTTTTCGGTACCATTGATGGGTCAACCGCAAACGAGAAAGGCACACAAGCTTTTCATCATCACCCCATCTTTTGGCCAGAAAAAGTTACAGGGTCGAGGAACCCCAGGCGTTTGTCTTTCACGTGCCTGGAGGG
This sequence comes from Halichoerus grypus, assembly GCF_964656455.1. Lineage (NCBI taxonomy): Eukaryota > Metazoa > Chordata > Mammalia > Carnivora > Phocidae > Halichoerus > Halichoerus grypus. Next base: position 127,989,071 of record NC_135715.1, read on the forward strand.
GGAGGAAATTGAATATTGGTGACCGCTGGTAATAGGTACCAAGTTGTGGGCCATGGTCAAGACTGGGAGCTAGAGAGGTCATCCAGGAAGGACAGTCAATGCAAGGTTGGAAAGAGGAGTGAGAAGTACAGAGGAGCAGACTTCCCAAGCCCTACCTAAAAGTATCCCTTAATAGATTCAAATATTTGGTTGACATACAGAAATTGGGAGAAAAAGTTTTAGCCTAATGCTTTTAGTGTAGACTTCAGTGTCATATGTGCAAGATGTCCTGAATCAGAAACACAGGACATGCACATTCAGGACTTTTTTGCTTTTCAAGACAATTCAAGCCAGCTATCTTTTATTTTGCTGGTGACCACAATTGACACATAGGTGCTAGGTCTTCTGTGATTTAATATCTTTGTGAGAAAACACAATAATCAAAGAAGAGTAATTCGTTTTCATTCTTTTACTTCTGTTGATTGGATCCAGTACAAGAAAATGAACATTTGTTGACGTTCCAGAAACACTTTGTGCAGATTTTTTAAAATCTTCTAAGGGGATTTTGTTATCTTCAATTGATGCTAGAGGTTTGTGCAATTACACCTAAAATTAATCTCATGAGGATGAGTCTCTTTACCAAATTTATTTATTATACTATAGCTCCTATAATATATTTGATTCTCTTCTGGCCATCATTAAATTGTAATCATCTATGCTGGCAGTTCTCTATGGAAGTTGCATACTAGATAATTTTATGTCCAAGGCAATTTAATGGCAAAATGTATCCATGTTCTGTAACAAGAAATTCTAAACAAATCTAACAGAGCTTGTCTGCTTCCTTTATCTTTTGTAAAAACTATTGGTAGTTGCAAAAATAACATAATCTTCCTCAACCATAGTATTTAATTATTGGCTCATAATATTATTAAGTTCAATGCAGCAACTATAATGAGTTTGTGTTCAATTCTGCATTCAGAATCAAGATCTAGGGATTAAGTAATCTTCTTATATTCCTATTCATAACCCAAATCCAAAAGCACTATCTCAATTTGATAAGATGTAAAAGCTCAAGGAAATGGCTATGGTCAGCTAGATCTGTAGTTTTAATTTTGATGCAGAGATAATATGATAAATTTCTCTAGGAATTTTTTTTTCTTGCAGTTCCTTTAGACCTACTGCATTTCTTTGCAGTCATGTCTCTGACAGCAAACCCAAAAGTTTTTTTTCCCTTCATTTTTCCCTTTTTGACAAAGAAAGAAAACAAAGTCAGCGAATAATCCTTTTCCCAGAACAAGAGCAGCAAAGCCTTTTAAAGGAGCTTCATTATTTTACGTAGTAAATGTTCACAGCTCTCAAATTTATTGGCATAGCTGTCAACATGTATATTCAGTTTGATAATAATGTTCCAGCTTAACGAGGCCTCTTGGAATTATTTATTATTAAATTTCATTACTTTCTGCAAATGTTCATGCTGATTAAGCCCACCCTTTCAGGCTCTACCACACTTAGACCAATCATAGTGTGACGAGAGCTAACGTGTTTTCTACAGGACCTGTCTTGTCAAATCTTTAAATATAATTTAATGAAATGTCTGTTGACGTAACTTTGGAAAGTGGAAAAACTCATTTATAAAATCAACCAACCATACCTGAAGAACATTTGCACTCTCTGACATGACAAGAATTACTTAAACATTTTGGACTGCCTTTGAATGGGAAGAATTGCCACGTGTGGCATTTGCCGAATATTCTGTCCGTTGTACTCTGCTATGAACATGGCACATTTTTCCTGGAGCACACTCCCAAGGCTCACATGTCCGTAAAAAAAATGCTTTGAAAAGTGTCAAATTATATAGAAATATATTATGATGTTGTCTTTATAGATGTCGACAGTCAGAATAGATCTTGCCCAAATTCTTGATGACTTTGAAAGATAATAAGCAAATGCCATAGGAATATATTATATATTATCAATATTGCTATAAAAGGAAACCTAGAGAGTAATTTTATGCACAGAATGAAGAAGGCCCGTGAATGAAATACATATGTGTACACATACACGCCCACCCAAACTTATGCAATGTGTGTAATTTCCAACATGGAATAGGAAAGTGTTCAATGCAACAAGAAAGAGAGGTATGGCAATAACAGAACGAGTGTGGGGCCATTAAAAATCTTCATGGGCAAGCTGTGGGATAAGAATATTCTATTTTGAAAAGAGTGACAGCCAAAAGCAGGTTGAATTTGCCCTGGGGTGCTCCCACAATACCTCTGAGTTCTGTCTCTGCACCAACCATATCGTTATACTTATTTGTTACTGATTTGTCCTTCTCATTTTTCATATGTTCTTTGAGGTCAAGGACCTTGTCTTTTTTTATGTTTCATTTCCTGAACACCTAGAAAAGTATCTAAAACATGGGAGGTGATCAGTAAATGTTAAGTAGGTGAGTCAAAGGTAGAAAAAAACAATTATGGCCAAAGGGGGGGGAAAAAAAACCTTTGGAAATTTCCTTACATACAAAAAATAAAGAGGTACTGGTGAAGATGGAGATAGAAATTCTTTTTTCTAAAATCCTGAAAGATTATTTTATATTCTTTCTTTCTGATATGGTTTGGTTGGAAATGTATCTCTTATTCAAATCAGCTAATATTTGAATGCCTACCTTACTAGGTAGTGTCAAGATGATAGGAAGTAATATATGAAATACATTCCCTACTCATGAGGACTGTATAGTTTGTTTCAAATGCATGCTAATTTTACAAAGCCCACTTCAACGTATCCTCAGAAATGTAAAATTTTGAGAGAACTGCGTGCTGTGAGAATCGAATGTTTTTCTCTTGGAAGCGTTCATAAAATGGCATATTTCAAGTTGTGCTTTGAAGTACAGCAAGATTGTGAATAAGTGAAGGAGGCCTTGGGTGAGAATAAAAGTCTACTTCTAGGGGAATAGATAGGAAAAAGAGGTCATGAGAGCCTGCCCCAAACAGACAATGATCAGCCAAAGTAGAACCCAGAGAGGTTTTGACAACAACAGGTCCACATTTAAAACAATCTGGAAGGTAGTGCATTAGGAGATTATGCTAAGGAATGAAATAATCATCAAGGAATGGGCTTCAAGGTGATTCAAACAGTAGCAGCCATGTATCCTTTCAGCCAAACCTTATTGAATGATTATTATGTTCACATAGAGAAAGGGGAAAGAAAAGAATTTTAGAAATAGTCTTTTTTTAAGTAGTATTCATTGAGGAGCGCCTGGGTGGCTCAGTCGGTTAAACGTTTGACTCTTGATTTTGGCTCAGGTCAGGATCTCAGGGCTGTGAGATGGAGCCCCGTGTCCGGCTCTGCACTGGGTGTGTAGCCTACTCAAGATTCTCTCTCTCTTCCCTGCCTCTCTCTCTCTCTCTCTCTCTCAAAAAAAGAAAAAAGAAAAAGAAAGAATAGAAAAAAAATAGTATTCGTTGAGCTATTTTGTGCCAGGTCCTGTTTATCTCAATCATTTTGGTAATTCCTTTTGTAAAAGGAAAGTGAAGTACAGAGAAGTTATTTGTTCCAAAGCCAGAGAGCTGTTAAGTGGACTTGAACCTTCCGTCTTTCTGTGCCAAAAACGTGTGGTCTTTTCATTCCCCATCCCCGGCCCCCCGTGTATGTACTGCCTCCCAAGGGTCCCTCCCAACTGAAACATCCATGACAGGGATCCTCTCCACAAAGGACTTATAGTCTGGTATGAAAAAGGGAGAGACAGAGAGATAGTGATAGAGATCGATAGATATAACCATTAAATAGCAAGGGAAAAGCAACCCACAAAGGCAACTGCAAAGTGAAATAGTTTTATCAGAATCCTGGACAAAAACAAACAAACAAAAGAACCCTGAAGTATGAAGAAACAGAACACAAATTATATCACCAACATACTTACCCATCCATACATCCATACATACGTCTACAAATCCAGAACCTCAGTTTCTAAATCATTTAACCTATTTTGAATCATTTTACAATTGCTATTTTATTCCCCTCCAGTGTTTACCCATAATAGTGTCACGCTGAGTTTAGGATGATGTGGGAGCACATAACCAAGCGAAAACTGGAGTGACATAAGTAATCTTCAGAAAACTGTCTCCAGCAGAGGGAGGACTGGTAACCAGCCACGTACAGGCGGTGTCCAGGGCTACCACAAGGACTGATCAATCCCAGAGTTAAATACAGACTCTTGAAATGGGCTTGAGACTACTGTTCGTATTCACCATGATTTTTCCATCTCTAACTTAAGACTGAAAATCTCTTCTTCAGTTTCCGGGCTTTTATGTTAATGCACCAAAGTTAAACAATAAACACGAATGCTCTGCATGGCTCTGACCTCATAGTCTCCAAAAGACAAGTAACTAGATTCGATCCTACGGGGGTACTTCAAAGGGTTAGGGTTAGGGTTAGCGACATCGTCCTTCGGCATCAGTGGCCCTCACACTTCAGTCAACCGATGGAACATACTTAGTGCAATGCCTGGGCAACCCCAGGCCTTAGAAAGCATGGCGACAGCAGCATCTGCTGAAAAGAGCCCTATTGCAAAAGCTCTTAGGCCTGAGTCAGACCCTCTGTGGTTTGAAAGCCAGCTCCAGGACTTTACTTTTCTGCTTTCTCTTCTGTGACATCAGAGTAGCATAACTTCCCACCTAGGTTTTTTTCAACGATTTAAATGAGGCAAACCACGAAAAGAGCCTATGAGATTGCCTGACACTTAGCAGAGCCCACCAAATCATAGTTATTCCTGATATTGTTTGATTTGCCCTGTGACATAGCTAAGAAAACAGTAAGTATGCAGAGTTTAAATGTCTTTTCTGCTAGCACACAATGGAAAGACCCGGACTGACTCCAAATTTGTGCTCATATCCAAGAAGGATCCATGATCTGGAGAAAAATGCATTTTGAAAACATGAATTTAGGGGTCAGAGTTGCTAGGGCAATTTCATAATTTTATAATTAACTAAAAATTGCTTTATTATAAGCCAGGGGATCTCAACAGCAGTCCCAATTTGATCTGGACATCTACGCTTCACTGCTTACACTTCACAACAAACCTTCAAATTGGAAAATTCACTGAAGTAATTAAGATTTTTAATTGGAAGAAAAAGTATACAATTTGCAAAATGTATTTAATTAGCCCTCAGACCACTTACTCATCCAACACATAATTTCCAAAACAATTGTATAATTCTATACATAGTCTTTGCTAAAAAGGGAAACTTATTAGAAAAACAAAAGAGCTAGAACTAACTTATAGGGTAAATGTGTCCTGATCAAATTATATTCTCACTTCTTGGCATTTAACCCGATTCCCTTTAATGTCTCACTTCTTTCTTTAATGCTTTCAAGCTTGTTTTTTTATTAATTATACAAATCATTAGTATTAAAAGACAATATAATGGTTTCAAGAAGTAGCTTCACAGACTATCTGCATATTTAATCAACTGCCTCTAAATTTTTAATCATTTGAGTCCAGGTTCTTGTCTTGAAGCTTAACTTGATAACAAACCTACCAACTGGTAGAACTAATTGGTACAGAATCAGTCAATAATTTATAAAGAAAGGAAAAAATATTGGATGTTATGAAGGTATAAGACCACCAGCTGCAGTTATTTCTTAGAGGTAACAGCAAACACCAGACTTGGTTCTACAAATCCATGGCGCACTGGTGACATCCACTGGCTGTCCTTTGACATTGTCCAGAGTCTTTGGATTTTTAGTACAAGATTAGAAAAAAAAAAATCAGCAGGTTTTACATAATTATGTCTTTCTTTAATGTTAGCATTAAATGTTATGTTATTTGGATTAGCCTATATATCCATTACATTTAGTGCGTCATGTTTCTGATTTTTAAAAGCTTGAAATTCAATAATCCATGAGAATCATGCTGTATATTCTGAGTTAGAGTGACCGATGAAGCTCCTTCCCACTATGAGTTTGAAAGAAGACAAACTGAAACATAGTGAGAGGAGAAAATATCTCCACTGGTCATATGATGAGTAAACATCAATATTGTCATTTTATACTAAAGAGAATGTGGTAAATTGCCTTGCTGCTGAAATTTTGAAAACAGTGGAACATTTGACAAAGACTAGCATTGGTCAGAATGGTCAAGTGCACTAAGACAGTGGTTCTCATGTTTAATAGGCATCAGAATCATGTGGATTGCTTATTACAGATGCAGATTTCTGGGCTCCATTGCAGAGCTACCTCAGAATCTTTGAGAAGTTTCTAGTGCAGTTTGTTCACAAACCACACTTGGAGGAACACTGCACTAAGAGATAGAATCTCATATTCTCTCGATGCTCCATGGAATTGATGGAATTCCATACAGAATGCAGAATATGAACTATTTTGGACATCCTATTGGGGGCAACATGGAGAAGAGGTTCAACTTTATCAGTGGAACAAATTCTTTAAATAATTGTTTTGCATTATGTTACTTTCCAAATGCAATCATCAAGTCATTAAAAAAATTATTTTCTTAATTTCTTCAAATCTTCAGGCAGTGCATATAAGACATAAATAATTTATGACTACATATAAATAAAAGTCAGATGCCCAGGAAAAAATGAGATTAAATGGGTGGAAGATAACTAGTGTGAAACACTCAAAGGCAATATATAAATTATTCTCACTCTGCATATCAATGTGTTAGAATTATTGTATTCGTGGTAGTAAAATCACAGGTGATTTTTCTCCCCCCCCCCACTTTTGTCTAATTTTTCTTTAATGAAGACATGTTACTTATGTGATTTCTTTGAAGTTTAGGTACGCATACCCATAGGTTCTGGGGAAATCATGGTTGTGCAGGGAGTAGTCAGCTGTGCTTTCAGCAGTCCAATGATATTTAATCAATCGTCATCATTATTTTCATCATCATCCCCCTAAATGCCACGACTAAGCCTTCAATCAACCAGAAGCTTTGTGGATGATTTTAAGAATTAAGTTAGTGCACAAAGAGTTTGGGTATTCCCTTGGAACCTATGATTTAATAACTTTAAGTTAGTAATTGTGACCTAGAGTAAAGAACAGTTTTGAGAAGAACCAAGAAGGTAAGAGATGTAAGGGCAAGAAAGGCTAAGGCTAAGCTATTTTCTATGAAAACCAAGGAAAAGATATTATAGAGATGGGGTTATAAACTGATAAGAGCAGGAGAGACAGGATCTAGAACTTAAAGGAGGGGGGACTACTGTTTTCCATTTGGGGAAAAGACTGAAAATTAACCAGGGAGCTCGCAAATCCAAGTAAGTTATTTCTCTTTACTGTAGTAAAATGTCACGATGTTAGAACGTACCGCAACAACAACGAAAAAGTAATGTCCTTTCAGAAAACATGCTCCAACAACCTGCAGACTCCCAAGGACCAAGGTGGGATTCATGTGTGTCTGGGATAATGCTTCTGGAAGAGGACTGGCTGTTTGATGCCGAAGCCATTTTGTGATCTTTACTTGTCCTTCAGGATAAAAGCTGAAAGCTAGCCTAGACTTGGAAGATAAAAATAGGTCTCTTTTAATGAAAATTCTCAAAAACTCAAAATACCTCTGAGTTACAAAGACCACAGCCTGGTGAGAGAGCCTGAATGTAAATTTCTCTTCTTTCCTTAAGGGAATGGCAGGCATCTGCCAAGATGTATGTTCGTTGTTCATTGAGAATTAATGGGAAATAACAAACCCACATGTTCTGGCAGACGAGGAACATGCTCAGATTCAAACACTAGATTGGACAGACACCTCGTGATCCACATGTGTATCCTACTAGACAAGAATGCCAGTTCACATTAAGAAGTGACAAACCATTGAAGTGGGCAAACTTAAAAAAGTAGAGAGTATAGAATGACTTAAATAACTTCCCCCATGCGGATAAACCTTTTTTTCTCTAAAGTGTAAAGAGATTTAGTTTTGTTATTATAACAAGTATACCCACTCATTACAAATTATAAAGAAAAAAAATAAAGCCAAACATAAAGCCACCTAAAAATCTCACTACTTTTATATTATAGGCATAGCAGTGTCAGCTATTATCATTTTGTGAACATCCTTCTAGCATGTGTGCATGTGCACACGCATACACACACACACACATACACAAACACACACATACACACATGCTTTTTCTCAAAAATTGTGGAGGTTTTTTTCCATATCAATGAATACACATATGTGATCATTCATTATGATGATTACGACCAATCCCCTAGGTATTTCTTGTTTACAATTTTTCACAATATAAATGACACTTCAGTAAACGGGGGTTACTCTTTTCCACTTCCAATCCATTATCCACATACCCTTAGAATAAAATCCAAATCCCTTTCCTTGGTTTAAAAGGGCCTGTATGGTCGAAATGGTACCTGTCCCTCTGCTATCTGTTCTACTCTCCCCTTACCCACCATGTTCAAGCATTGTGTTCCTCAAACACGTTGTGTTATATTTTGCCTCAGGCTTTCGCACATGTTTTCTTCACTGCTTGGAAAGCTCTTCATCCACAGGATTCTCACATGGCTACTTTTTAATTGTTTGTCTCTCCTTAAATGACACTTCCCTAGAGAGGTCTTCTCTGCCATCTTATCTAATGCACATTACCCATTCTCTTGTTCTTGTGAATAGTTCCTTACAAATAACTTGGAACCATTTTTTAAATTGGCTTTCTTGGTTTTTGTCTGTATTCTCCACCAGAACATAAGCTCCACAAGATCAGTGACTGTTTCTTTCATGAACATAAGTTCATAATCAAGCATATAGGGGGCACTAGCAAAGTATCTGTTGCATGAATGAATAAGTGAACAGAGGAACAAATGAATTGATGAGTACATGTTGATGTATTACATGACAGATTTTCTCCTCAGAATAAGCTTCTAGAAATAGAGTTTCTAGATAAAGGGGAATTCACATTTTCTATTTTATATAAATTTTGCCAAGTATTATTCATCCATAAACAAGAAAGAAGTCCTGACATTTGTGGTAACATGTGTGAACCTTGAGGGCATTATGCTAAACAAAATAAGTCAGACAGAGAAAGACAAATACTATATGATCTCACTTACATGTAGAATCTAGAAAAAACCCAAAAACCAAAAACCTGAACTCATAGATACAGATAACAAACTGGTGGTTGCCAGAGGTGGGGGGTGAGGGATGGGTGACATGGGTAGAGATGACCAAAAAGGTACAAACTTTCAGTTATAAAATATATATAAGTCCTGAGAATGTAATGTACAGTATGATGCCTGTAGTTAATACTAAGGGTAGATCTTAAAAGTTCTCATCGCAAGAAAAAAAAGTGCAACATGTGTGGTGATGAATGTTAACTAAGTTTATCATGGGAATTATTTCACAAAATATATATATATATAGCAAATCATTATGCTGTACACCTAAAATTAAATCTCAATTTTTTAATGCAGAAGTGTATACATATTGCCTAACTCTTCTACCAAAAGTATGGAGCACTTGAGTAACATGGTAGGGATGTTTAATTTTCCTCCCCACATCCTTGACAATACTTGATACCAATATATTAGGAAAAGAAATAACTGATCAAAATTTAAATTTTAGTTGCTGAATGCTAATGAGGCTGAACGTCTTTTTATATGTTTGTTGGCTATCGATTTTTTAAATTACCTGTTCATTTCTTTGCTTTTTTCCCATTGGAATGCATATCTTGTTTATTGATATATAAAGACATTTTATATACTAGAAATAATAATCTTATTTCTTGTTAACAATGTTATCAATGTTTTACCCAATTTTTTTTGTTACTAAGCCTTATTTATGGTGGTATCCTTTTCTTTTATATAGATTTTAATTTTGTATATGTCAGTGCTTCTTTTATTTCTGGCATTCATATCATGATTAAATACAACCATAATTTTACAAAAATATTCCCTCATAATTTTTCCAGTTCTTTATGATTTCATATTTTATGTTTAGGTTTTTGAACTATCTAAAATTTATTATGGCATAAAGAGTGAAGTAGAGAGCTATAAAATGCTAGTTGTCCCATTAAACCTAAAAAAATCAACTGTTCCTTCATTAATTTCTAATTCCACGCATATTCTTGATTCTTTTTCTGGCTTCTCTCTCCTTTTTTCATTTTAAAGAAATACGGATTTTCTCAATGATATTTGAGTGCAACAAATTTCATCTTTATAGAAACCCACGGCATGGTTCCAAGCAATGAGGGCCATGTCTTGATCTTTCTCTGGTGATTAGTGCCATTTGATCCTTTAGTTAAAAATGTTGCTGTCAAATGGATCTTCTGCCATCAGAAGGCCCCTTGGGGCTCCGGGAAGTCTATTTCCAAATACAGGTTCTGCCACAGAAACCCTCGTCTCTGCTGTCAGAGATAAAATACTTAAGAGTCTAGTGTCCCAGGCATCCTCCACTCACCCACCCATCCATAGAGCCGTAAGAGGAACACACATTTCTGCTCCTTGAGGAAAACTCCAATCATCCCTTTCTCAGTTTAGGCTAACCTATATCTCTCTCTCCTTTGGTTAGGCCATTTCTACTTCTTGCAAGGCAGAAATTCCTTTTCTCCTCTTTGGATAATCTAGCTTTACTATCTTTCAATAGTCAAAATGTTAGCACCTTTTTTTTTTTTTCCCAGAAGTGTAGCATAGAGTGTGTAAGAGTAGGCTCAAACGTGTATACTCACAATGCTGGTCTCTGCTTCCTGAACTAATAATAGGAAAAGTAGCAGCTTTCTTCTTCTCAACAACAAAAACAAATTGAATTAGCTCAATTACACAATGATCACATCCATCTATTTAAAAATTATTTTAATCACTTTGTTTTAATATCTGTTGTAGTAACTAACACCTCACCATTTCCTAAGTGTTCCTGCTATTCTTGTATGTTTATACTTCCAGACAACGTTAGATTATATACATATATAGATTATATATATATATAGATTATATATATATATAGATAGATATATATCTCCAAAGGCCCGGAATCATTTCCTCACAATGTGTCACAGCAACTCTGGATTTAAGAGTTCCAAAATTGACATCATATTCAATTCCCCTTCATCATTGTACTGATTCATTCAACAAATCTCTGCTGAGCACTTAATATTAGTCTTAGACACTTTGCTAAGTTCTGAGGCTACAACCAAAAGCAAGAGAGTCCTTTCTTGCCAGGAACTTACACTTGATAGGGAAAAAAATGAATAATTCAACAGAGACTGATGAGTATTTTAACAGAAAAGTTGAAGGAATATACTGTTGGGTAATCTAACCTAATCCATAGTCAAGAAAACTGTCCTAAAGAAAGTGGTATTGTTACACGAGCTCTAAAAGGGGAAAATGGTTATCTGAATTGGAGAGAAGGATACAAGAACTTGTCCAAGATAAAGGGAACACTATTTACAAAAGCCCAACGCTAAAGAGAACATTTCAGAATAGAGTTTATTCCAGGGAATAGACTGGTTGGAAAACAGGATGCAAGGCAGAGTGGCCAAAGATTATGCTAGAAATGCAAAGGCCAAAAAAAAAAAAAAAAAAAGCCTGATAGCCATGTTTGGATGCTTTATCCAAGGGCAACAGGAAGCCATTGAAGCTTTTAAGTAGTAGAGTGCTATGACCAGTAATTTTGAGAGATAACCCTGACTGTAGAGTGTAGAATGAACTTAGGGAAGGAGAATAGGTATGGAGAAAGATCAGGGAAAGAAAGGCAATTCAAGAGCCTGTTGTGGTAGTCTAGGAAAGAAAGTGGCCTCAATTTGTGTAATGGCAATGGGAGTTGAGAGAAGCACATGGATCCAAGTGACATTTACAACACTTGGTGTTCTTTGGATGTAGAAGGTGACAGTCTCTCAATACCTTCCAGGTTACTGTTTTGGAAAATTGAATGGTGGTGCCATGTTTACTGAACAGTGAAGTTCTAGTAGGGACCAGGTCTTGGAGGGGAAGATAAAGAGATCCATGGAAATGTGGAATTTGATGTAACTATAAGATATATAAATGGAGATGTTGAATGAGTAACTGAATATATGGATCTAAAGTTCAGAAAGGAGGCACAGTTTTAAAACCACTAAGACAGTATGTGAAGCCATGACATTAAAGGAAAGAGCCTACAGGGATGGGGTAAAATAAGAAGGGAGGGAAATTAAGCCTAGGACCTAGCTAAGCATAGCAACATTTAAGGGGTGAACAAAAAGGAAAATGAGTTGTAAAGAAGACCAAAAAGAGGTACCCAGAAGGATAGGAAGAATATAAGGATTCTGTTCACGTGGAAACCAAAAGAAGGGAGTGATTCGAGGAGAGAGTGGTTAAAAGCACCAATGTTGGTGAAAGAGCAAGTAAGAAAGGCCTGAAAAGTTCCCTTTTAAGTGGCCTTACTGTTTCAGTGAGGTAGAGGGAGGTCAGTGATTTTGAGTAATAGCAAGTGAAGAAATGGTGACGTGCAAGAAGGATGAGGCCAGAGAGTTAGGGTGCATGCTAAAGCAACCAAAAGGTGACTTAAAAAAAAAGATCATAGAAAGTGCAAATTATTTGTTGGCTGAGGGCAGCCTGCCTTTCGGTTTTTGTAAAACAAACTACATCCACTCAAAGGCCAATGCCCAACTCAAAGTTTCCGTCATGTGGTCCTATCGTTTGACTTTCCTGTTTCTGCTGAGATTTTAGTGGTAGCCCACCTTCACATGCCACCTGAACCCTGGTGTGGAGCACGGTCCTTCCTTTGGACTTTCCACGGCACTCTTCCAAAACATGTGTATGTATGGAAACTTCACGTCAGGTTTGGGAAGATGAAAGTGGTAAAACTGTAGAAATACAGAGCAAAATCCTAAAAAATATGTACTCAGTATTTACGTTCTTGGATGTCTTTTTGCCACCTGGTCTCTGGAATTTTCAATGGCTGTTTTTCTCCTCAGCTTCCAGCCTCCCACTGTCTCATTAGTCCCTTGATTCATTCTCTCACTGCCTCCTCTCTCGGCTTTCATGCCTAAATTCTGAACTTCCTATGCCAAATGGAGTTCTTGGTACTTACCTATTTCTTTCAGCATGGAGTCTTTAGGCCTCACCTTCCTATAAAAAGATGATCTAAATAAAATAAGTCTTTCTCTAAGAATTCCAATGACATCTGTTGAAATTGTAACTTTTTTAAAAAAGATTTTTTAATTTTTTATTTATGAGAGAGAAAGAGAGAGTGTGCATGTGTGAGTGGGGAGAGGGGCAGGGGAAGAGAGCACTGAGCTGGGAGCCCTACACAGGTCTCAATACCAGGACCCTGAGATCATGACTTGCTATGAAGGCAGCTGCTTAACCAACTGAGCCACGTGGGTGCTCCAGCTAAAAAACTTTTAAATTCAGGAGTACCCAGTTGGGTTCAGTTGGTAGAGCAGGTGACTCTTGATCTCAGGGTTGTGAGTTCAAGCCCCACATTGGGTGTAGAGATTACTTAAAATCTTGAAAAAAACTCTTAAATTCAGTCTGTGCCCTTGTCAAGCTGCCTGGCGTTGCCATTCCCCCTTTGCTGGTCCCGCACAGTTCTTGCTCACGGGTTTCGCAAATGTTAACTCCTACAAGCCCCAGGCCCCACCGCACCCATCCCATTTTTCAGCAAGTTTAACTAGTGTCTCTCTCCCATTGTACTAACAGTATAACACTTACCCAGCCTGGCTTCTAGGACTGATACTTGTATAGCTATACTCTATTCAATTTTGCATCTCAAAAGTGCCTTTCACATAATAGGCACTCAATACATGCTGAAGTGAACTTGACGAGCACACAGGGTAAGAACACCATTTTCAGCTCCTAATCAGATGGCTAACATGACAAGAGCTTCTGAGGGCAGCAGAATCCACGGGTGTACAAGTAGGGACACATTCATTCAGTTAAACTTTATTAATTTCTCAAGGATGCACCAATCACCTAGGAGTCTTTTCATCCTCCTCCACTTGGCTGTGCATTAGCCCATTTCCTGCGTTGTCCGGGCAGGGTCTCTAAAGAGGGTTTTCAATCTTCTCTATTTCCCATCCTATCAATCCCTGTTATTTGGTGGGAAAGAGATGGAAAGTGTAAGAACCCCCAAATCTCACTTTCTATTTTCAATCAGCCAAGTGGCGGAAAGCATGGGAGTCCATAAGTTCTGGTGCAGGTGGGGACAGTTGTCCACAGAGTCGCTATGAATGGGCTGGGCACCCCCCCAATACTGTAACCATGGCTGCTTCCAGTAGCGCAGTCTCACAAGGACTAAAGCCAGGGCAGAGTCACAATATATACTGTGCACAGTAATATTCTTGGCAGGAGGGACAAACAAGTGGTGGCAGAGCGAAGGCACCCAGGAGTGGAAAGGACAATATTCCAGGAAGGCGGAGTACCTAAATGTACAGTCACTCATGTGATAAAAAATAGATCAATTAAGATTCTAGACAGAGTAAGACAGCTATGCACTTTACATGAATGATATAACGTAAGAAGTGATGGCAATGATAATGGTGATCCCCTCTATGGAAATGAAGAAGTGGATTTGACCAAGGCTATGTAGCTACTATGTACTGGGCTGGAATTCAAATCCAAAAAGTAGGACTTCATGGCTATGATCTTAACTCTAGTTTCTATTACCTCATGTATTATGTGGGGTTGAATTAAGAAGTGGTGAATTTTTTATAATTACAGAGGAAACTGACACAGCAAAGGGTTCGCCACCTGGCCTCCCAACCACAGAAAGGCTGGTTAGAAATTCACTTGGATACCTTTCTCAAGTTGGGGCATCTCTGCAATGAACTGGGTGAGGACAATTACGTGCTCACCCAAAAGTCTGGCTCTTCTCTGGTTCACATCTATAATTTGTGGCCTGTGGTGTATGCAATTAGAGACAACGCGAAAGTGCCTGGGTTGCAAGCATCGTCCCAGATAGCAAAAATGTGGCAGCCAGGGCCGGTAGGAGGTGGTCCTTCCCACGAGAGGCAGGGATGACCATCTGGCTGAATGTTCAGTGTTACAAGAACCCTGCATCTCAAGCAAACTATCCTGTGCCCCACTCGTGAGGGTAACACTGACTGAGGATCACCCACTGTGTTCTCTAGAGGACACAAGACAGAAGACTGGAGGCCTTACAGAGCCGGGAGACACGGCCGGTCACTGCACAGCAGCGTTTCCAGCTGGGGTACAGGTAACATTGTAGTTATGTTTCTATCACTAATTTGCTTTGCAATTCTACTTATTTTATGCGTTAAAAGACATTATGTGAAGGGGGTCCAGAAATTTCACTGGGCTGCAAGACAGATCCAAGGCACAGGAAAGCTTAACCATGCCTGGCAAGAGAGAAGACAGCTTTCTAAACAGAGGAGCCAGGGATTAAAGCACCAAGCTGTAACCACCAGCAAGGACAAACTTTCCTTTTCAGAGAAGTCATAATCCACGGAACAGTCTAACGCCATTATCATAATACAATTCCCATGAAGAGTTGGCGTTGCTGGTGATCGGAAGCTAGAGACCGCGTGAGACACTGGTTAACTGATGTTGACCACCCTAAGACAAAGTTAGCACAAAAATCCCCATCTCATGTGCTCCGATCAGTCAGAGATTACACCATTATACATGTGACACAAGTAGTTATTCTGAATTGAAACACTCCTAAAAATTTTATCTTGTGTGACTGGGTTTCCTGAAGGTTTTCAAAATAATTACTTAATTCTTCCACATAAGGAAATTAAAAACAACATAGACCAGACAGTCTGCAGAGTTTCCTTCTAGGAGAGTGGAGCATACTAATTCCAATATATGAAAAGAAAACAGAAGAAAATACGAACTGATATGTCTTAATCCTTATCCGAAATAGTATAAGATAGTAGAACTTGGCTAAATCAAATGAAAAATAATCCAAAGATAATTCACATTTTTCTTGGAAATCCATTTTAATACTGTACTAATGCTGAATGTGTCTGATATTTTCAGGTTTAATTTCATATCAGATTTACACACGTGTACACGCAAACATACACATTCAAAACCCTATTTATCAGAAGGAATCATGAAGGATAATGTCTACCTTTCCTCAGTAATTTTGCTTGACTCATGCTTTAAGATTAAAGTAAGCAATTACATACAACATCTGGGCTCCAAAATAATAAATTTAGATTGTGAATGAAGTCAGAGACACAAATAACAAAGACAAGCACAGATTGGTCAATTTACGAGTCTAGTATTTAAAATATGACATTCCTGATAGTGTCAATTTAAACTGGGTGCACAATGAGAAAATGCATTTCAATTCAAAACACAAACTATTTTTATAAATTGGAAATAAGTCAGAAATACTCAGGGCTATTCTGAAAGGTTGAAAGGGCCAGTGTGTTTACCTCTCGCCCTCCCATGTGGATGGAGGTCCTGTGTGTCTTCCGAGCCCTTGTGGACACCAGATGGATATTTTATAACATCCGGTTCATGTTCTAAGTTTCAGTGTTTTAAGAATTAGGTTTGCCTTGGCTGAAAGTAAACTGAATATTTTTTTATATTCCACCAATATTTTCTTCAGTAATGATTGGTTTAGTAGCACTTCATGAATGTTTTCAGATGCTTTGTTGCCAAAAATGTATAACCTTTATGTAAAACCAAAGTATGCCTTTTTGAAATGTTTTAATAAAAAATCTTCCTACCTTTCCCACAGTGTTGTTAGAGGATCAATTAGAGGAGATAGGCATATTTCAAATGATTTTAATTTGATGTTTTTCTTTTCTTAAACTGTGAATAGCCATCCCACAAAAAGTAGGGGGAAAAAAAGAGTCACAGAATCCCAACAAAAACTTCCCAGATGGTCTCAGAGAGGTGATAAGGGAGGTGAGTGTTTTGAGTTTTTAAAACCTTTGGTTTCCATATTGATGTTGCCCAGGTAAGAAACTGAAAAGGGGTTAGGCAAAGAGAATAGCACAAATTTGCCTACTAGGAACTTTATAAATGTTGAATCTTTAATCTCACCAATTTTGATCAGGTTCATGATTGAGTAGTGAAAGGATCTAAAGAGCTTTCTGAAAGTTACAACAGGGGGCAAATGTAAAATATTAAGGTGACAACCGACATAGATTACAGGCCACAAGAAGCCATGTGCAAATTATATAAAGCCCTTCTATATCTTGATCATTTTCTTTGAAAAGATGGTTCCAGTTAATCTTTAAAAGAATGAAATAAAATGCAATCAATAATGTGCCACTAATAGGTAACAGTGTAAATATTAGAGTATAGTTAATAATTTAACAACCTAATAAAAGTCATCCTGAAAAAAACCCAACATATTTCAAAATAATTTTAAGTTGATACTTGGAAATATGATTTGATTTTAAGGTTATAATAAACTCAGAAAATATATAATTCAAAATACTTTTTAGTTTTATTAACAAGTTGTGGGTAGCTTTTTCAATTGAGAGCTTGAGATTTTATCATTCTTCTTCAGTTACAAAAAAAGTAGTGTAATTGAAATTCAGTCTGCAAATAATTCATCCAATTCATCCAGAACCTTCAAGTTTTTTTTTCATATTTTGTGTTTGAGAATTCAAATGCTACTCTAGTAAATGAGGACAGAAAGATGTTTTATATGCATATTTGACGAAAATACTATAGTTATGTAAAATCACACAAGAACACACCAAATCATTTTTTCTGAGGTTTAATTTTAACTAATGAATTTTAGATGATGAATGTAATGTCAATCCAAATCTTTGCTTATCTGCAATGCACAAGCTATTTTTTGTAACTTGTAGGTGAAATAGATTCTTTTCACCATGGCAACGTTTTCTCCCTTGTTTATGGTCTTTCTTTTTCTTTTCTTTTCTTTTTTTTTTTTTTTGTAGTGAGTCCTTTTTCTTCAACAGTTTAATAAGTCACTTCTGGTTTGGCTAAAGAGCAATCCTAGCACAATAATGTTTCAACTTGCAAGGAAGAACGCCCTTATTGAGTTGATAGAACTCCACCAGCTGGATTAGATCTGTAAATCTCGTGTGGCCATCATCCAGGGTGTGGAACAGTTCACCATCATCTTCCACCTATTGGAAGGAAAACAACAAACTGGTAAGAAGGACAAAAACCCACAAGGACAATCGTTCTCTATCACATACCGTGTCTTCATACACTAAAATGGACAAGTGGATGAAACTAAAGATAGTGAAAAAAAAAAAAAAAAAACCTTATGATGTGTTCACTTTTTTTCTATAACTTCACTTGTATACAGAAGAAATATCAGCTGACCCTAGGATCCACAGGGGGCTCTACTTTCTATACCTCAAATTCTCCCAACGTTCTGTAGTTAGAATAGTATGACTATTGTGAATCAACAGTGAGAAATCTGCACTATTCAGTGTAAAAGTAAACAAAAGATTTTAATGGTCCCACAGAAATTAATTTCCGTATCTGAATGTTGTCTATTTAACAGCTTCAATTAGTATATTAGAAACAAATATTCACGTAACTTCTACCCATAAATTGATTCTGAAGCAATCAAACATGTTAAGGGGATGACAGCTTCTTCTTCTTTTTTTTTTTCTGGCAGTGAGGTCTTGTGACATTAAACAACTCATATTCACCCAGGGACATTATTTACATACTCAGTGAAGTTGGTAAGATACTTCATATGGACTTTGGATAATTCCAAAAAGAGGCCATTCAAAAGGAAACACTAGCAAGGTAGCAATCTTATGTAAAACTTCCCTGAAAGTAGACGGAATCTCTATGCCACACTACCTGGTTCTGATACACAGATCACATGCATACACACATGCACACACACACACACACAGAGCATCAGCAGAAGCAACAAAAATCCCAAAGCCAAGTTGTGCCACCCAGAAACAGAATTACAGAAATTTTTGAAAAGTGCTCAGAATAGTTTAAATGTTTTCCGGTTCTGCAGCACCTGGGTATCTATCCATAATGATTAAAAACAAAACTAAGAAAACAAAAAAACATGTTTGAGATAAGAAAGGAGGAAGGGTTTGAAAATAATGGTTTTTAAAGAACTGCCAGTAGAATTCAGAAAGAATCTTTAGTGGCCTTTTAACAATAGGTGGCATGGGGTCTATACAATATTGGTAAATCATATTTCATGGAAAAAGGGAAATTTAATTTTTACAATTCCTGTATTTCTTATATTAATTCAGGCTCATAAAACCATTTCTGCCAAACTTAAGTCTAGTCAAAGCACAAGCTCCCCAGTTATATTTAATAAAAGATCCAAAGAAAACCAAAGTTTCCAAAAGCTTATGCATTAAGATCATCTCTAATATACGAATGTGAAATTACAAATTACTTACTGGTATAATTTGAAAATGCTTTATTTTTTGTCCATGACTCATTGACAGTACGAAAGTTTTGGGGTTACTCTGACTATCCCGTACCAAGAAAACTCTAAAGAGAGAGAAGGAATTTCAATATGTTTCTATATTTACTCATGTATTTCATAAAAATATAGCATGTAACAAATCCAGGAAATATATTTATAAATGTAGCCAAGAGTTTTCCTTTACTGTGTATTCAATGATGGGATTATCCAATGTGGTAAACAATATGGTATAACATAATCTTATACTAGAAAACTGTCATCAGTGCTAATTTCACTTTAATAGGATAAATACACAACCTGTTTGTCAGATTGTTCACTCACAATAAGCAATATAGTGCTGTGCTGACATCAATAATTAGTGTTATGTTCTTTTTCCATTGGAGAATTGGGTATTCACATGTAACACGTGTGTGCAGAGAATGGGGCATTAGCATATTATTACTTTAACTTCTGGGTTATGTTAGTCCCTGAAAAGAGAAAATTATTTAGAACGAAATCATTTTAAACCCCTCTTCAACACTAATCTCCCTTTATTTTCCGACTCTGGTTCCTATGTTACATATACATCGGAAAGTGAGAAATGAATATATTCTAAAAAATCAATCCGAAATCATCTATTAAATGTTTGAGTACAGTGCTTTAAGTAAAAGAAACACCCAAACAACACATATTTTAATCTTGAAGAATGCAGCAGAAAAGCCTCTATAATGTCAGGCTAGCAAAATCTAAGACATGGCCTAATGGCCTAAGAGAAAAACGCTGCCAGGCGTGGATTCTTATTTACTGGCAATACAGTGCAAAACCAGCTTCGTGTTAATTGTTGGCAAACAGATTGTGCAAACAATCCCCTCTGGTGACTCCAATACTAATCTCACTGTGCCTGGGCATGGAATTTGAGCCATCACAGATGTCGGATGAGATTATCCATTTCATTTGTACTGTGTGAGATTCCTACATTACATCACTGGGAGATGGGACAAAAGGGAGGTTCACTCATAAAGCAAGCTGTAATTCCTTCTCCATTCCCAAGCGGATCACCACTACCATCTAGTGGACTGCCTGGCATCATCACATCTTTCCAAAGGATTCTGCACCAACCCCCACCCCAATTTTTTATTAAAAAATTAAAAAAATAAAGATATTACCCTTCTTTTTGCAATTATTTCATTCAACTTATAAAAACTAGGCTCTGAAAATAGGGAAATTATAATCCTCCAAAACATTTTAATGATTCTTCATGATTTATTTCTCTTCTTGGTCTCATCAGATTGTAATTGTGCTGATTGTTGAAATTTACATCTAAAGAGACTGTGCTCCACATAGAGAAGTATATTAAAATCTCTTATTTAGAGTCTAGTGAATGCTGACTTGCTATTAATAATCGTCCATGTGAAGATGCATTTTTATCCAAATGTCAGTATTAAATCACCTTGAAATCTTGCCATCATCTTAAGCCAACCCTTGAAGATAAAAGACCCCATCACCACTTGTTTAAATTGATGCTGGTTTCATTTCTCATCCAAACCTCAATACAACCTCCTTGATTTGCAGTGCATTTGAAAAGGGAATTTAGCCAGTATTCCAGGAAGTACTTGAAATACCGAGTCATTTGAGAAAAAGAAAGCCCTTCAGATTGTAAATATTTTGTAATACAATTTACATTTCTCTTGTATCTCCCGTGGTACCCCCACTAAAAGATGACATGAGAAACACTCAAGAAGTACTCTTTTCATAGATTTACACTATTTTAAGCTGTGAAAATTTAGAGAAAATAGGAACGTAAACAGAGAGAAAAAAAATAAAACAAGCAGTCAAAATATATAAAAAAGAGTGTTTTAACTGAATACACTCTGCATCAAACTTAAAACTATATGGAACATGTAAGATTATGTCATGACACAAACCTTACTCTGGAATCATATGTTGTTGACACCTCAAAACAAGTTCAGTTTTAACTGAGATACTAGTAAGCACAGAATGAGTAATATTAGTAATTATTAGTTAACAGCAGAGCATCCTATTCAGTTATCTGTTCGTTTATGCACCAGTACTAAGCACACACGATGTAACGGGTATTATATAGATATGGCTAGGATATGATGGTAACCTCTAGAACAAAGTCACTTCTGTTTTACGATAAGCTGAAGTAAAAACTATGTGTATTAAGTAATTACCGATTCTAAGAGAAATCAAAATCACAACCATTCAAAATCAAACTTACCCATCCACAAGTCCTTGCTGAATAATCAATCGCTGAGCTTCATCTCTAGAAATTTTGTGGTGAAACCATGGCTGGGACCGGTGGATGGCTGAAGAAGTAAAATGGAGGAATACAGAGCTTTGTTTGAAATCCTCCCAATTTAATCACATATACTTTCTACCAGAGCTACCCAGTCACCTCACCCAAGTGCCCATCCATCCAGACATGCAGTCCCCGTGAATAGGCACAAACATACCCATGTTTGTGGCCGAGCTCTGGGAAGAGGCAGTTGGGCTACCGTGGGTGGCCAGGCGTAAACATCCTTTCTTCTGTGCAAAGAAAGGGGAAACAAATTTCAACTTTTGGGGTGAGATAAACTCAAATCATAAATATTGTGAAGAATGTGAAGCTATTTGTACCCTCCAAGCGAGTCCTTCTTCAACAGCGACTGAAAGAGCTTCCGTGGGATTTTCTATAACTCTGCTTTTCTGTCCTGAGAAGTCCATTGCTACGAGAGAATTCTCTGATATACTTCTCTGGGGGGAAAAAAACACACGTTTTTTACCATGAAAATATCTTTGAATGTTCTCTCTCAATGTTTTGCTGGCAATACATTTCCACTCTAGAATGTGATTCCAAAGGTGGCTGGTAGGAAATTTAAAAAGTCACAAGTGCATATTTAAGATAAAAAGGGTGCTATGAAATATTTTGGTTAAATAAGTTACACAATTATTTGTTAAGGTCACTGAATTAAGTGGTTGAGTAAAGAGATTAAAAGCTTTCAGAGTTAGCATGTCTTTCTCTTAAAAGAACCCTATCTCTTCATATTCTCTGGTAAAATGGGAAAACACCAATTTAGAAAGGAGTAACTCTTCCTGTGGCTAAAAGACCCACCACTTCTGAACTAATCTCTATTATGATTTGAGATTCACCCATTATCATTTAAATGTCAACCCTATCTACTGACAAAGCAGCTCTTTTATAAGATTCAAAATAGACAAAAG
This sequence comes from Halichoerus grypus, assembly GCF_964656455.1. NCBI lineage: Eukaryota > Metazoa > Chordata > Mammalia > Carnivora > Phocidae > Halichoerus > Halichoerus grypus. The sequence goes on from NC_135715.1 coordinate 128,011,560, forward strand.
CTGTAACTTAGATTGACTTACATCACTTCTTGAGAAAGAAAGAGTACTCATATTGTATAATGGAACAAACTACAATATGTATTTTAAAACTGTATCACATCAATGTTCATCTTACTTAGAAAATAAAATTTAGCGGTGCCGGGCTGGCTCAGTCCGTTGAGCTCTGACTCTTGATTTTGGCTCAGGTCATGATCTCAGGGTCCTGGGATGGGGCCCCGTGATGGGCTCCACACTCAGTGGGGAGTCTGCTTGAGGATTCTCCCCTCTCCCCCAGCTCATGCCCATGCACATGTGCTAGCATCCTCTCTCTCCCTCTCAAATAAATAAATACATCTTTAAAAGAAGAAAAGAAAATTTAGTGAAATAATGACTCTACTAATTCCATAATATTAAAATTTCTATGATTTACTTATATGAATATATTTTCATCTGGTGAGGATGCACATGGAAAACGGAGAGCTGCAAAAATAAATCTGACTGACAAAAAAAGAACTGATATAGAAGGAAGACAACGCCAAGCAAACCTAATTTAAACAAATAATACAGTCTTCCTTTGGCATTACTTTTTGTCTTCATATTCTCTGAAGGGGAATATGTCCAAACCTGGACTTTAGTTTTACTTTTTGATTGTTTAGGGCTCTACTTTGCAACCATCTTTTTTAAAAAGAGTGCCATTCCCAGTCATGCATCCTAAAAAAAAGACAATTATCAAATCTCCAGTCAAGAGTCTCAGTCAGTTTGTAAGAAGTAACACTCCCCCAAAGGAAAAAACATTCAAAACCAGCAATGGACAATGTTTAACGCTTACTCCCCACTCATTAACAGAGGAGCGAAACCAAGAATGGAGTTCTAATGGTAAAGGAAGAGCTGGTGTGCCCCTGGAGATTCGTGGCTTAAGACCATTTCATATCTCTCCACATGGATTCAGACCTTCCTAGCTTGGTCTAAAAGACTAGTCAAATGTATGCTTAAAAGAACACCTCGTCCACGCAAAAAATTGGGGGGCTCACTTATCACTGCGTCATACATCCTATGTCATTAGCATTTGCTATCTCCTCTTTAAACCCTGCTGTAGTGGCCCACAGTCTTATTACGGTTCATCTGTATTTCCAGAGATCCGGCAGGCAATCTTTCATTTGTTACAGGAGCCTTTGTAACAGACAGCTGCTCTTTCCAGAAAGATGCTGTCCTTGTAATCTCTATCCGCTGTCACACCTTCGTTTGCCCTTCTCCCCGCGTGATCTTCTGTGCGGGGCTGGAGACTAGTCAGAAACACTGCTGCTTTGCGGACACTAATGAAAAGCCCTCACCTGTCCAAACCACAGAGTAACTAATCTCAATCATAATGATAGCTTTGTCCTTATAAGATCTCTACTTCACATGCCAAGATGGGCGTCGTAATCACAAGGTCCTGATAACATAAAGATACTGTTAGGAAAGAAAAATTAACATAACTGGTTGTTTTTGTTTGCCTACTATACAACAGGATAGAACGTAAAACGAGGTCCCATGTTCCATAATTACTTGACATTAGTAGGGAGTCTACAATACAAATAAATATTTTCATTTGCTACATTAACTACATCAGGGAAAACACAGGAATATACCAAATGGCTCCTACTGAATAGCAGGTGGTGGATGAAAAATTAATAGTTTACCTTTGGTGGACAAAGAAATAGAAGTGAAGCGGAATCTGACTTGAACTCAAAAGGTCATTTTCAGCTCAATTTCTTTCACATAAGAAAGCAGTGTTGATAACATTCAGAATCAGTGTATTTCTCAAATATTGGTCCCTTTTTCTAGCTCTTTCTTCTGGTGGAATGAACAGGGCAAGCCCTGGAAAAGGGTCCATGATTTTAATGACATCCCCCATTTTAATGACATCTTTGTTTTTTCAAGAAAGAAGGGGCCTGGGTGCACCCTGGATTCTCCAGGCCACACTCTGAGATCAGATCCAGTCACTCCTAGCGAGCTTTGGACACGAAATGTTTTTCAGGTAGTGTAGGCTGGTGGCGACGAGCAGCCAACACTCTCTGTCACCCCATTTGAAAGATGTAGATAAACCTGCAGCACGGTCCTTAGCAAGAGGGCACAGGAGTTCCTGATATCATTCTGTCTGCTTCATAAGGTGTCAGAGGACATAAGAGATGTAATCGATCCCCGAACTTATGCAACTGTCCCCCTTGTTTCACACTGCAGGATACCAGTGACTAAACCAAGGTCACATGGGCAGCTTATGGTAAAAGCAGTGACAGATAGACTCTTTCCAGGTTCTTTTGTGTACCACAGAGGGGGAGGTACAGGGAAGAAAGTGCAATTTTCAACGTCTACCTCAGGGTCAAGAGTGAGGAGTAATAAGGACTTGAGTAGACTAGTTTTCCCCATCCCCTCTCTCCAGTAAGGGCCATACTAACACATGCTCCTTTGTGCTGAAAAGGACCACATATTTGGCTTCCTGAAACAACTGCTGATGATTCTCATTTCAAAGGCAGATAGGGGTGGCCATGATGCGCTGTATATAGTGGTGTAAGACTTTTTTTTTTCTTATTTCCCTTCTCAAAATGTATCCCTGGAGAAATTAAGAATACTGTTCCTTTAAAAATATATAACTGAAGTATACTCAGTTTTCTATGATTCTCACTGAAGACAGTGTCTGGAAGAAAACCAGCCGACGCAGGTGAGGAACACTGGCATCCATTATATAGGTCACTGGTTCTTCTGTGATAACCGAGAAAGGTGGGACTCTGTATAGACATCAAAGTAAACATAAATACCTCCCCAAATATCTCAGTTTCCTTCATGTAAGTTAAGAAGAGTGGAGATATAATTCTCCAGTGCCATTCTGTTTGATCTTGACAACTGCCATACAGGACAGCCAGGTCCTACTACACAGGCCCCCTACAAAATCCCTAAATTGCCAACCAGATTCACTCAAGAAGTGTCTTTCCCTATACATGGTGCTGAACAAGCAAAGTCACACTAACCAAACTGCCATGTACATAGTGATCAACAATAGGGCCACTTTCAGTGGAAAGTGGCAAGACTAATACCATGCTTATATGCTAACGACAGCAATGAGACTCTACAGTACTTTGTTTATGACATTTTTTCCCTATGATTAAGAGGACACTAGGCAACTGCCTCCAAACGTATGGCTGCTATTAACATGCTCATCCTAATAACTTTAGACTCTAAAAGAAATTTAGAAGGATTTAGAAAAGGATTAAGATAATAAAATCCATTATTCTTTATATACATGTGGATTGAAAGATAAAGGTAAGCTGACAAATTATACAAATACTCACCTAAAGCCACTGCTTTTATAAAAATTCATTCCAGTCTGTAGTTTCTTATTTTAGGGCTTAAAAGTAATATGATACAAAGATGAAAAGTTACTCTTCCATAACCTAAAGCAACGTAACTCCAGAATTGGTGTTCTTTTTTCCCTATTAGTCTATCAGACTTTGTAATCAACATTATTTCATGCCTCATTCCTAGAACTGAGCATTTCACCTGCTACATTACATGTGGGGAAATGCGCCTTCCTTGGTCACAGCCATGAGGAGCACATTTTTAACCTAAGTGGAAATGCTGCGTGTTAGCTGATTTGTAACACAGGCACATACACCCAAATTCCTAATACACTCAGTATTAAAGAGCAAGAGCAAAAATAGCTGAACATTTTAACTTTTAAGTGCAGAAATAAATTTCTTGTGTTAATGCACAATAAATTAAAATTAAATTCTAAAGAAGGGAAAAGATACGTCTGTGTGTATCTGCAAATAAACGTTCAAGTTGCAGTTAGTATAAATCTGAGAAATGGTGTTAGATGTAATGTAACACACAAGCTATATTTTGGCTTGCGGTTTTTGGGTTTCCTGAAGAGCAGTTTGCTTTTCAAGGACCTAGACCTTAAAAAATTTTATTGTTAGAAGCCCAGGATGCAAAAGAGCTCACCTGTGTATAGTGCAGCTTTTAGAATTCCAAACCACTGGCTTTGGTTTATACTAGGCTATGACAATTCCAGAATCAATATTAAAATAAACCCACAACCAAAATCAATAATTAAGGAAACATCTACAATCCCAAGGAAAACATTCTAAAAATTATATTAAAATTTAATCCTCAAATGTTGTAATGACACAGAATGATTCACATAACACTTTCAAATATTTACAGATTTTCTTTAACATATGACATTATCTATTTTAAGCGAATACTTCATGATACTCTACTGCTGTGACTCGATCACATAGGCTGCAATCCTGTGAAATCCAAGAATAAATAATTCAGTAGCATTATGTTAGGATGGTGTCAAAGACTTACTTTAGTTGACCAGAAGGAAAGTACGTAAATGTACTGCAATGTACATTTATAATACAATATTATTGCAAATTGATATAATGTAAATATAAAATATATAGATTAATGAATATGGTCCTTACCATGGGTGAGACACTCTGAGAACTGCAGCCACTTCTACCTTGATAGGGATGCATGTAATTCTGGTACAGCTGCATGCCATACTGCAGACAAATAAATAAAAACACAGTCCCATCACTTTCACTACACAGGTAGCTCGGGGGAAAAAACTCAATACTCGAATTGGTTACATATCATAATATAAGAAACAAAAATTTTAAGCTTTCCCTAAAACAAATTGGTAAGGCAACCATAATTTTGAAAGGTAAGCTTTTACTGCCTTACAATGATACATTTAAAAAGACTGTTTTGGGGGGCCCCTGGGTGGCTCAGTCGGTCGAGCGTCTACCTTTGGCTCAGGTCATGATCCAGGGGTCCTGGGATGGAGCCCCGCCTCAGGCTCCCTGCTCGGCGGGGAGCCTACTTTTCCTTCTGCCTGCCACCCTCCCTGCTTGGGCGCTCTCTCTGACAAATAAATAAATAAAATCTTAAATAAATAAAATAAAATAAAATAAAAAGACAGAGTTTTTTACTTGAAACCACACTTAAGGTCTAGCTTGCCAGTATAAAGATCTGTAACTGACATTCCTACTCATTCTTAGCACCAAAACCACTTGGAATGGTATATCACCTAGTGAAAAGAGAGCTCACTTGCGAAGGATGTCAGACTTTATGGAACAAGGAGTCTGAAAACCTTACACGCATCTTAAGCAAAACAGAGTAAAATTCACCATAACTCTTCAATGACTGATTGACGAATTACATCATCTCTTCGGCAAATCCATAAACCTGGCCCTACGTTAAAGATTCTTGACACTGCAGTATCCTCTACTCACAATACTCTCAGCGCATTGTTTAATTTTTGGCTTTAAATTCAGGGAAATCAAAATGGCAGGGATCTCACACAAAGGGTCACAAAATACAATGTAAACTGCAGTAGAAGAAAAATGCAGCATCTTTATTTTCAGGAAGTAGCATCGCAAGACTCAGCTGCCAGGCTACTATTGGAAAGTGGGTCTGGACTGTATGTGGATTACTAGGTTTGAGAAAATTAAGAATGCTAACTGCCATGACCAAACTTATTGTGGAGGGCTCACCATCTGAAGCTATAAGGTACTCCCCTCAGATTTAATCCACTTTGTTTAAAAAACAAAAAACAAAAGAAAAAGAATACAAAGCAAAACCACAATGGGACAGAGAGGCCTTTACATTTCTTTTCTTTTTTCTGGCTACCCTCAACCATTCTATTTCACAGAGCCACAATGAACTTGGAAGAAGGTCCTATATAAAAGAGATTGAGGAGACACCATGGAATCCAATCTCAGCCTTAGGATGAATTCCATTTAAACATTCCAACAGAGCTGTTTCTCTACTGAAGACTATTTCCTTAAAAGCAATTCCAGCAAAGTGGATCTATTTGGTAATTAGGCAGAAAAATCAGAGGGTGGCGTGGAGAGTCACTGTTTCCAAGATTTTGCTTTTAACATGACTACAAAAACCCACATTCATTTAAAATTCTCTCTATTGACTTCTTTATCCAATTATTTCCCAACTTATAAAAATTATTACAGTTTGATTGACATTAATGGGACCTAATGAAATTTACTTTAAATCAACCCTAAACCAACCATAACTATCAAAAGAAGAGAGAGGAGTTTAATTCCTAGTCAAGTTCATTTTGGAGACTATACAATAACCTCTAACCAATTCTTTCACAAGGTACATGCATGCTGTTTGGTTGCCTTTTATTTATCTGCAGTGAAAAGCCAGCTACCTACTATTAAGCCTGTTTCCTTCAAAGATGTATTGTCCCTGATACCTGTAGTGTTAGGTAGTTGCTTCTGTGCTATTGGTAGTCTTTAGGGGGCATTTAACTCTGGCGGAGGGGTAGGGCATGAATCGCCTTAAAATGGCCCCGTCCTACAGAGGGGCAGACAAGGGACCAAATTACGGAAGAAGCTAGCAGAGTTCTACTTGAAGGGAAGGGAAGAAGACAACATGTAACCAGGACACTGTACGTGAACAATTCTCAGATTTTCTATGAATCTACATATAACTGTTATTTCTCCAAAGAGGACAGGAGGATCTTCCTCTGCTACTACATGAACAGTTCACATGTGTGTATGAACAAGAAAAGGAACTAAAAATAAAACAAGAGGCCAAATTCTTGGAGGAAGCAGGATCTAGTAAATAGTGTGTGAAGAAAATCCGGGGCCCTTTCAGTCCAGTCAACATAACAGACTCGTCTGTCCCTGCACCTCCCACTAAGCACAGTGATAAACTGGAAATACAATAGACAACCAGAGTCGAAAATCCAAAGATACCTCTAACACCATGTGAGTCCAGTGCACCAGCCAGCGGGATGAAGCAAGTGCCCGGCTGACGACAAGCTGCAGGGGAAACCACCTGACTCCCTTATTAGAGTCCTTCAAATGTGTCTGTGCTAGCAAGCCCTGGCTTCCTGTATCTGGATATTTTAAAGGGTAAAGCAGATCATATCACTTTCCCATTTGAAAGTGTTTGGTGGTTTATCATTGCCTCCAGGATAAAGGTTCTCCTTGATGCCTGCCTCCCTCTCTGCCTTACCTGGAAAAGATTTACCACAATTAAAAAAGGAAAAAAAAAAAAAACACAGGGAAAATGGATGGGGTAGGTAGAATAATGGCCCCCAGAGATGTCCACATCCTAATTCCTGGAGCCTGGGAATATGTTAGGTTACCTGGCATAGAGGAATTAATGTGGCAGATACAATTAAGGGTGCTAATCAGCTGATATTGAAATTAGGTGATTATCTAGGTGGATCCAATATAATCACAAGGGCCCTTAGTAAGTGGAAGGGGGAGGCAGAGAAGAGAAGGAAGTCGCAGCATGAAAAGGTCTTAGCTCGACATTGCTGGTTTTGAGGGTAGAGAAAGACCATGAGCCAAGGAATCTAGGCAGCCTGTAAAGTCTGGAAAGGGCATGAGAAATGGATTCTTCCCCAGAGTCCCCGGAAGGGACTGCAGGTCCTTGGACACCTTGCATTTAGGCCAATAAGTCCCATTTCAGACTTTCTGAATGACAACAGTGTAGGATAATAAATTTGTGTTGTTTTAGGTCACTAAAGTGGTAGTCATTTGTTACAGAAGCCATTGAAACTAATACAACAGACCATCTTTGAGTTGGACATTTGTGCCTTGAAAGAGGCTTCAAAAAGATCAAATGAAAAAAGAAAAAAAGTGAGAAGGGGACAATCTTCCAGGAACAGCATTCTGGATATGGAAGGATCAAAAAAAAAGCTTTTAGTATATTTCACCAATTCTTGGACACATGCTTCCTTTCAAATTTAACATTCATAAAAATTTGCCTTAACTATAGCATCTTATATTCACTGTGGACCAAGTGACTTGTCACTGCCTGAAATGTTTGGTGAGATCAAGAAATCATTTGCATCAAACCTTGCAGAAGGGCTAGAAAGACAATTCCAGAGACCATGGCAGCGCACCTGTCTAAGTTCGGCCTCCTTGAAGCTCTTGGCAGCACAGAGTGAGATAGTCTGTATGAAATATGGGTAGCCATGGATCTGAGATAAAAATGATTCGGGAAAGCTAGACTTAGAACATGAAGTTTTAGAGATGCCTCTCATAATTTATTTCATATATATGTGTGTGTGTGTGTGTGTGTGTGTGTACACAAAATTGATAAACGATGAAAATCTACACCTATAGACCTAAATAAATCTAAAGTAACTAAATGAAAATAAAAATCACAAGGGATATGAAAGCATCATATCATAATTTTATTGGCATATTTCTTTTCTTTCTACTTATACAAAAAATAATGGTATCCTCGTAAAATCAGTGGCATTAAAGGAAGTGTTCTTACCACCTGCTTCGGAGTTGGGTGTCTGACCTTGAGATCAAACTAGGAGGGAGGAAGCCTTGACTAACCAGGTTGGAAAGCATCTTCTTTACTAGCCTAGCCTGATTTCCAGAGTTCTGCTGGAAGGAAAGAGAAAACCAGAGACCTCAAGGTATTTTCTGACTATAACTATGTCGGGTTTAAGTATTCCAAAACGTGTCAGCCTCTTCATCTGCAAAAGAAGAGGACTGGATGAGGTCACTGGTTCTTAGTCAGACAAACACCTGGAGTTCACTCACTAAATCGGGATCCCCAAGGATGGGGCTGGGGACACAGAACTTCAGAATACTCCTCAGGTGATTCCAAAGCACATCCTGAGTTAACTAGTTATTACCTACTTGACTGGTTGGTTCCCAACACTCTCTAAAGTTCTTTTCTTTTCTTTTTTTTTACATTTTATGACAATGAGAGCAACATAGAAGCAATTACTTACCATGGGGGTTTCAAAGAATCAAGACTTCTAAGCTTTGTTGAAACCAAAATCATGACAGTCATTTAACAGTAGACTATTTGAAAAACAAACCTGTTGTAAAAAGGTAACTACAATGGCTATCTGCTATAACAGCAAAAGAAAGCAAATTTCAGAGTTAATCCAAAAGCTTCCTTTAAGCCATTTAAAAATAGGGAAATCCTATACAGACAGACACAGATATGGATGGTTGCCAGGGGCTGGAAGTAACTGCTTAATGGGTATGCAGTTTTCTTTTGATGTGATAAAAATGTTTTGGAGCTAAAAGCTAGCTAGAGGGGGTGGGTGCACGACATTCTGAATGAACTAAATGGCACTGTATTGTTCACACAGTTAAAATGAACACAGCTAATAATATGCTCATCATATTAGCACAGCTGATTAAAATAGTTAATTCAGTTATTTTATGTTATGTGAATTTCACCTCAATTAAATAAATTAAAATAATAAAAACTAAAACGATCTTCCCAACCTGGTATGACAACTAATAATTCTGATTCTGATTATTCTGCACTTCTTCAAAGGGAAATGGTTGATAATTTTTATAATTATGAAGTTGAGTTAAATTTACTAACATACAAGTTTTGAAATTAAATGTGTTTTCTGTACGTTCTAGAAGAAATCATTCTATGTCTTTCTTCCCCACGTAACTTTTAGAACATTCTTACTCCCTTCAACATGCTCCCCAGTAAACTATGCTTACTTAAGTTGTAATTTCTACTTAACACAAAGGTTGATGTTTTAATAGTATATTACAGTAAAATTTGCATAATAATTTGAAGTAAACTAGAAAGCAATTTATACAACACTTAAACGAAATGTAAAACAACTGCACTAAGCATAGCTAGGTGCGCACATTTTAAAATACACGTCATGTTGGATTGATCGCAGTATCTTAAAAATGTAGACTGAGTCAGGTATAGAAGTTTTAATGAGTTATACTAGCTATAATATGTAATAACTTGAAAAAAATAAAATTCAGAGCATTTCTAAAAATGGAATACTTACTCTACATGCACAAGATAAATGCATTTAGGCTCTTCCACTCTACTAATGTTTATCTTTCAGATTAAAAAAAAAAATACATACATTTGGATACATGGACTTATAGTGAGTCTTCGCATTTTGAAATACAGACATTTTCAAACTTTGATGGCACTCACAGCATTAATAGAAATTCACGCCCGCAGTGAGATTACCTTAAGCAATCTAATCGCAGTCACCCAGCACGTCCTACTCTGCTCTTCTTCTGCACAGAGCATTTTCAGGTCTCGGGGCCCTCCCGCTTTGTTAGGCTAGAAGGCCACAGCACATTGTTTATCGTTAATGCATATCTTGAAGGTAACACCTGTTGAAATAAAAGCCACTAAAATTCTCCTATATATAAGAGAAAGCTGTCTCTTTTTTAAAAGAAATTAAAAGAAACCCAAGCTTACCTAAAAGGCTGAGGCTTGCTTTATTCATCTATCAAAATATTAAGCCTGTACCTTAAAGCAGAATCCATAGTTAGTCGGTGCTCCGTGTTTTTTTTTGCCTGCCAGGGACACATAAATATCACTATTGCCAAATTCGCTGAAAAACTGCAAATGCCGGGGTTCCTTTAAAAAGATACAGATGTGAGTGTTGAAATGAATCCATACTTTTGCACAATCTCTTTTGTATTTCTATTATATTACACAATTTCTACCTTGGCAAAAAATTATTCCAAACAATGGCACAGAAACAAAAAGGGAAGAAAAATGAAGTTACTATATCCGTCAAGAACCAGGAGCTTGATACAATATTATTTGAAAAGTGGTTTATCATTTAACTGCCAATATATGCAAAAATTTTTATCTTCCTATTTTAAAATTTTTCTCTTTAACCACCATTTCAGGAATCTCAGGGAGAGAAGGCAGCAAAGAATGGCTTTTGAAAATGTTTTCCTGGTCCAGGTTTCAAATAATGGTAGTTCAGCAAAGACAAGAAGGGTGGTTTGAGCTTCCACAGCAGTCAGAGAAGAAAAAGAAGAAAGAGACGAGGACTCCGGCTTTGTTTAGCAAAGGTCCCCGCTCACACGTGGGCACCGCCCAGGACACCACAGCCGGCAATGAAATAGGCGGCGTCACTACCTTCCGTACGAAAACAAGGAGGCCTGTACAGATGAGTTCCGGGAAATTACCTGGCAGTGGAATGTGTCTGGTTTTCAAGGTAAAGTGGAATCATGAACAGCTGTTTCTTCTCTGGGAGATCCATGAGATTTAAAGCTGGCCATGGGAAATCACTGGGTCATATTATTCTGTGATTTAATAACTTGGAGAAGTGCTTAATTCTGGGGTTGGTTGTATAATCAAAACCGACCAAAATGCATTTGTTCTTTAGAACCTTGCTACTAGTAGTGTGGTCCCCGACCAGGAGCACAGACATCACCTGGGAGCTTATTAGAAATGCAAAAATCTGTGGCCCCACCACAGACCTACTGAATCAAAATCTGCATTTTAACAAGATCCCAGGTGATTCATAGGCACTGAAAATTGAGAAGCAGTGCTCTAAAACAAAACAAAACCGAAAAGACAGAAAACCCAGAACATTCAGCAATTTGAGCAACCCATTCAAATCCAAATCCAAAAAAATTTCAGTCATTTACCAGCGGGCTATTCCATCCCTGATGATCGGAAGAGCGAGAGTTTCTGTGTATGTCACTGTCCTCTGTGTGTCACTGTTCTTAGGCATTTTGATCTAATGAATGACTACAGTTCCCATCTCCATGGGAGAATAAGGCAGAAAAGAAAACTGTTGAAAGAGACCCAGCCTAGGGCCCTTGGAACAAGGGAAGAGGAAGGAGAAAGGTACTCTTACTGTCATGGCCTTTAAAACTATTTTTTGATAGAAACTGATTTGCTAGTAAAAATGTCTGATTCCTATGAAGAAAAGATAAAACCAGCCCTGTCCACTGACACTGTAGAAGTCAATGTAGCTGAGTCCTCTGGATGTAAGAAGAAAAGGCAGCTTGAGAAACTCTAGAAGGCATGATGAATCTCATCTCTTGACTGATTTTTGCTCCATTAGTGCAGACAGAGCAAGGCTTATGATACTGTAAGACTAAAAGCCTGGGCTGGCATGGTCAGCAAAGGCTACGCACGCATGTGTGTATACAAGGGGAGAGTGGGAGAAAGGCGTACTTAGACGTTTCTCTGTAAATAAAAGTCAGAGCCACATCTCCAAGGCTTGTAGCAGTGGTTAACTAACTCCCATGCAGCCCACATCTTCAGAAAGTACAATAAATCAAGACCTTCTCACAGAAAAAGGACAGGAAATGGTCTCTTTCCCAGGCAGAAATGTCATATCAGACATTAGATAACATGCATAATTTATATCAAGGTCATAATCCTTGAGGTTACCTAATACCTTGTATTTCTTTTTTTTTTTTTTTTTTGAGGGGAAACTGAAAATCATTTTCATGTATAGACTGTGGAACATGAGCTCATTAGACACAGGCTAGAGAGAAGAATATTACGTACTGAAGTATAGCTAAGTCAGACACTATGTTGAAAAGAGCTAAGATATGGACTGAGAATAGAAGTTTGATGCTTGTAATTCTGCCTGGCCAAGGGGAAGACCATTGCAAGGATAAAAGCGTGGATCCAGTAGAAGGAATAAGGAGCTGTCTTTTGTATAACGGGTGGGCAGGGAAAGGAGGTGAAGGCTGAAGTAAAAATATAATGGGCAGTTGATTTTAATGAGAAACGTGTTGAAGAAATAAGAATTTAGGAATTAAAGAAACATTATCATATCTTCCAGGGAAGGTTCATTGGAAAGAGTAGGATCAACATGATTACTGGATGTAGGAGCCACTTTTCTCTGATGTTAAAACTATAAAAGATATGTATTTATTTAAAAAACACCTTCATATGTAATTTTATACTTAGGAATACAGGGAAAAGAGCAATCTCACTAAAATTTAGACTAGAGAAAGTCTAAAACCTTAATTACAGAAATAGGTAATTATTTATCCTAACATTAGTCCTGACAGAAAAATTTGAAAACTAGTTTAAACGTTCAAGAAAAATTAGTTGAATACTACTCGTCAAATGATACATACTTAAAAAACAAAACATTTCTGTAAGGGAATGTGATAATAAATTAGTAGAGCCCTGTTCCATCACTTACACTTCAAGGAGACACACACATGTGACATGAACACATGTGAACAGCAACGAAGGAAAACTGTGTATGAGGGGAAGCTGAGGAAAGTTTGGAGGAGTCAACTGTCACTCCTTGTGGCTCCCTATCACCAGAATATCTGGTCGCTGTCATTAACTGTATTCTGGGCATTTCCATTTGGATGCTTCACCCTTAACACAATATATCTACAACTAAGATCATTATCCTACTTCTAAGATAATGTGATAGCAAATCTCCTATTCCTGTTTACTGTATTAAATCATTGCCTATTTCTTATTTCTTTCTCTAGGAACATAAAATGCTTCCTCTCCTTTCACATCAATCAGTCAACAAAACTTGGCCAGTTGACATTTAATCTTCTATCCATCCCTTTCTTCCCCCTCCACTGCTCATCCTAGGTTAAATCCCATCACCTCCACTCTGGATTACTGAATGACCATCTAATTAGCATCTGTGCCTCTAGTCAATCTCTCTCTCTCTCTCTGTCCCCCCACTCCCTGCCTCCTTTGCTCCCTTCCCCTCATTGCCTTTTTTCTCTCTCTCCCTCTACCCACCTGATTTTTTTAAGCTCCCTATGGCCATAGTAATCTTACAACTTGATCATCTCACTCTCTTGCTCAAAATATTTCACTGGCTTTCTACAGTGAATTGAGTGACTCCCAAATATATCCCTGCCCCCATCCCAAGAAACTGTGAATACCACCTGATTTGGAAAAAGGGTCTTTGCAGATGTAATTAAGTTAAGAATCTCAAGATGAGACCATCTCAGATTATCTGGGTGGGCCCTAAATCCAATGACAAGTGTCCTTTTAAGAGACAGAGAAAGAGAAGGCCATGTAAAGACAGAAAGCCTGGAGGGAGGTCGTCACAAGCAAAGGGGTGCCTGGAGCCACGACTAGCCAAGACAGAAAAGCCTACAGAAATTGAAAGGATCACATAATGAGAGGGAGCAATAAATAATGGATGAACATTTCCAGCATAAAAGAAAAAGAGAAATTTGCAGATTGAACGCATATGTTGAGAATCGAGTAAGATGTATCAGAATACATTTGAATGCACCTAGAAATATGGTCAGGGAAATTACTGAACACCAATGATTATCATAATATTTGAAAAACCTCCAGAGAAAAATGACAGATTACCCACAAAGAATTAACAATGTTGTTTGACAACAACAGATGCATGAAAACAGAATTAAAATAGCCACCCATGAAAACTCTCAAAAGTAGTTTTACTTGAAAGAGATCAATGCTTTGCATAAAACGTCAGCACTTATAAAACACGGCGTAGTTGACACACTAGACCACACAGACACACAGACAACACGGTGCTGAGCACGGTGGGAATGACATGGGCGAGTGATGGTGTGTGGGAGCATCTGCACAAGTGTGTCTATGTGACTGTATGCACAAGTATATGCACTCCAGCACACAAATGAACGCATGCATCCACCCCTGGTCATAATATAACTAACTCCCTTTAAGGAATGTATAATCTAGCTAAGGAGATAAAACTACCACACACACAAAGGAATTAAAGAGCAATTACAGACTCAGCTGAGTGTTACTAACTGCATCAGCAAAAACAGGAGTTCAGAAGCGGGCAAGATCAGCAGGATGACCTGGGGTAAAAGAGGAGACCATGTGCCAGACCTCACAATCTGCAACCGAGGGTAAGGAAGAGGAGGTGAATTCGGAGTGGAGAAGAAATGAGCACAGTATGTGGTCCCGAAATAAGAGCGTCTATAGATTCTATCACAGGATGTATGTTGAAATTAGTGGGGAACAAAGCTGAATAGTCAGTTTTTAAACAGATTATGGCAAATGTTTGGGATCTAAAATCAATGTACCAACTCTTGATATCCAGTAATATACTAATAAAAACAAAGTAAAACCCACTTTCACTTATAATTCATAACACATCATGGACATTTCAATTACCTTTGATGTCCCTTTAGTAGAAAAATATAAACCAGATCTTCTTAGAAGGAAGTAAATCTTTTTCCAGGACTTCTTTCCCTGCTCTTTTGCATGTAAGAAGCCATGGATTTCAGGGTATGTGCTTGAACTCAGAAACATCTGCAAGAAAAGTTAGACATCCTCATGCTGTTTCTGAATCGATAACACTGTAGCCTTATAGTAACCTAAGATTTCAAATATAGACATGTAAACTCTAACAGTGTCAATACCACTTAAACGTATCATTACAGGCATGGCAATATAAATACAACAGAAAATAAATCAGTCTTTCGATAACCGGAGGCAAGTTCCAAATGAAAATCTGTTCACAAAATATACATTCTAAGCGGTCAGGACTTAGCCAAACACCAAAATGATAAGTTATTTGAATGTCTATTTGGAAAGCTAGATTTCATCTAAGAGTTAAGTCCTGATACTTTTCATCCTTTTCTATGATTTTCCCTGGGCACTTATCAACTTCATTACAGTATAAGTAAAAGACCATGATCTTGACTTCAATTATTCAATTGTTTAGAAAGTTGAGCCGACGGGGCGCCTGGGTGGCTCAGTTGGTTAAGTGACTGCCTTTGGCTCAGGTCATGATCCTGGAGTCCCGGAATCGAGTCCCGCATCAGGCTCCCTGCTCAGCAGGGAGTCTGCTTCTCCCTCTGATCCTCTCCCCTCTCATGCTCTCTCTCTCTCTGTCTCATTCTCTCTCGCAAATAAATAAATAAAAAATCTTTAAAAAAAAAAAAAAAAAGAAGAAAGTTGAGCCGAGTTCACCTCCTTGATGAGGTAAAGCAAACAATCTTTTCTTTGTCCTCTGTGGGGCTCAGTGGGGGGTGGCTATGGCACCTTGTGTTTTCCAAAAGAACCGCAACACTATCTCCCATCCCACATACTCTTCTGCAAGGTGACCTTGCCACCTAACCATGAAGAGCTGGAGTCTGTTTCTCTACCCCCTTTGAATCTGGGCAAGGCTTATTATGACTGTTTAACCAATAGGATATGGCAGAAGTGACAGTCAGCTCATTCTAGTTCTAGTCCTTAACTAGCCTGATGGCCTCCACTAGTTAACTCCTGGAAGCTAGCGGTCCCATAAGAAATGTGACTACCCTGAGACAGCTCTGCTGTGAGAAGGCCAATGCACTATTAAAGCCCGTGAGGATGGAGACCCCATGTGGAGAGAAGAGAGGTCCAGGGGTAGCAGGGACACATAGTGAAAAGCCATCTTAAAAGGGGATCCTCAACCCCCAGAGAGTCAATGTGCCTCAGAGATGACCCACCCAGCTAAACCCTCTCCGAATTCCTGACCCACAAAATTGCTGGCAAAATGTGAGTGGGTACTTAAGCCATTAAGGTTTGGAATAGTTTGTTACAAAGTAATAATGAACTGAGACAGTAGGCATGTGCTGGTCAGGAAAATGAGAATGAAAAGGAATAGCTCTGTATGAGTGGTTGTACTCAGCATCCTTAATAAGACAGTGGAAATGCATTAGCATCTCATTAAAAGAAGAAAACAGAAATCCCTATGAATAAACAAATGCAAAATGGAAAAACTGAAAGTAAGAGAAATTACTACCTAAAATGATGTGACATATTTTAAAAGGCTACTCAGGGAAATGCTGAGAAGAGATATGTATGTTTTTAAGTAAATTATTAAAATTTTTTTAACGTAATGAGCCACAGTTAATTAATTGACATGCAAAACAGGCAAGTAGGTTTTTTAGTTTGAGTGCTTTCCAAGTTATTAAACCAAACCAATTAAATTTTAAAAAGGGAGTCACAGAGGTCATACTAGAAAGAGAAGAAACATTTTAAAAAGTGGAAACATTGCCTCAGTGGAGAGAAAAGGTCAGAGGCACATGCAGGGATATCTGATTCCAAAGCTATGATTTTTCTTGTTTTTGTAATTTCACATTAAAGTAATATAACTATATTAGAGGAGAACTGGGGGAAGGAGGTGCAATAAAAACTCCAACCCACCACCCTGTCACAATCCAGTGGTGAGGCACTGAGAGGGCCTGGGAGCCGGGGGGTCCTCACGCACAGCTGCTGCTGCCCCTGCCATTCAGCCTAGTATTCTGATGGGGTATCTGCGAAACCCGGTAGCACAGAAGACACTTTTAGGAAAATCTCTTGAGACTAATCATATTGCTAAAATATTATGAAGAGCAAAAATGAAATATAACCTATTAAAAAGCCCATAGAAAACAGATCCGTACCACCCGATGTATTTACCTATATGTTTAAATACCCATATATTTAAAGTAGTATCTATATAGGAAATATTAAAAGCTGTCTTCTTTAAAGATCAGAGAATACTGAATGGGTATGACCATATCCGCAGGCTTAGATCAAACAGTAACCATTATAAAGACATTGCTGAACATTAACCTGTTAACAACTGCGGAGCTTCTGATGTGAAATCTACTGATCTACAAAAAATAAAATAATGAAAATCATCCTTTTATTGTAATGAAAATATCTTTTAAAAATGATCACATAAAGCCACTGCCAGTTTGGAAAGAATGAGCCCCAAAGATGCAAAACTAAGGTGATTTTTAATTAAATAACTAGTATTCTTAATTCAGCTAAGACATTTCAGAATTCTGCTCAAGTATCCAACATAGCTAATGACACGTCAATGTACAAAATATATATTTTTTATATCTTTTTTTCTCCTTTCACTTAGTTGCTAAATATTTTATCACAAATAGGATTGGGAGCATTTGTTATAAAGGTTAATACTAAATATCTGTTAGCAAAATGTCTACAACTTACTGGGGATTTTGATTTTTCAAAAAGGCTAACATAGTCTTTAAACACATCACAGAGCAAAATTCTCCAAGTTTCCTTTCATGATACACATTTTTTGAACACATTTTTTAAACACTGAAAATCCTTTGACAATTGGCCAAAACTAGAAAGAATACTGGTGTTAGGAGCCTTTCCTGATTTAGGGACTTCTTTTTTCAGGTTTTGTTCTTTTCTTCCCTATTCTTTCTTTTCTTTCAGGTTCACCTCCAGCAAAAATTCATCCATCGAGGTATAACATTTCAAAATCTGGGCATGTAAAAATATGGACCTTAAAGCTTCCCTTTATTACACTGTTACTTACATACTTTAATGGAAATATATTTTACCTGCAAAATCTGTGTGGGGGATATTTCACCATTGGTTTCAGTTGCAAAAGACACCATATGCTCTGGAAAAAAATACTGACGAAAAGATACAGGTTATATTATTTCAAAAGCCATGTTAGAAAAGATTCAATTATGACCAATACAGTAAGCTCGAGCAAAAGTTCTTTAAATCAGTGTGTTGAAAATTCACCTAAAGTCCTTCTCAAAATGCCAATCCCTGGACTCTACGTTCAGGTATCTTAATGAGAAGGTAGGAGTAGGGCCCCAAAATTAGCAAGCACCCTCAGATAATGCGGATGCAGAGAGCGCCACATTCGTCAAGTTCAAAACACTGCCCTCAGGATGACAGCGTGCTTGTTCCCCTATGTCTTCCCTGAGCCCTGTGGGCACTCTGGCAGGTGATAAAGGACCATCGACTCCATGTCACAAAGTCAAGGATCCTAGAAGTAAGGGGTATACCCAAGGTCATAGCCACACGTAAAGGAACCAGGACTTGTAGGGCCAGGACTAAAAGTCAGGTCCTTTTCAATGTCGTTCAATCATAAAATTCACCTAGGGCAGTTGTTTAAAATAGGAATTCCCAAGCCTGGTTCCTGGAGTGTCTGATTCAGTAGGTCTGGGTCCTCTCTCCTCCCCCAGGTAATTTTTATGATCAGACACGTTTGGGAAAATATAGACTACTATACTTCCTCCAAGGATGGGGTTTTACGACGGTTCTATTACCATTTGGTCTAATACTGTGGTCAGTATTAGTTACAGCATTCCTGGCCTCTATCTACTAGCAGCCCCCCTGTCCCTCCACCCCCGGAATGACAAGCAAAAATGTCTCCAGACATTATCAAATCGCCCCCAGTTGAGAACCACAGCTCTAGGTCTACAAAATGAGTGTACAGCCTTGTTCAAATAATAATAATAATAAAATATAACCAAAAACAAGCACTAAAACCATATGCCTTTAACTATACTTTTAAATTCTTGCTTTTAACAAAGATTAACAACAAGAAAATAGTTTCCCTTCAAATTCTAATTCTATTTGATTTTTATTAGGACTCTTTTATTTTCTTTGTCAAAGGTCATCCCATTATGTTTTTATTAATAGGTTCAAATAAAAGAGAACGTAAGAGGTCTTTCAGGGTTTGAAAATATTCTATTATAGTATGTATCATATATTTTTCATAAAGGATCATTTCAATCCAATTATCCAAAACTTCATGTAAAAATATGCTACAGCTGCAGAGACAAAAACAATTTAAAATAACGAGCCCAGAGGCTATTCTGACTTTTCCAGATCCCTAGATCTTCACTAGAATGTGACACATATTTCTTTTCTTTTAAAGAGAACTATCATGAAAGTAGTATTTATTAGATAATGCTCTGGTCTTTAACTCATTTCTACTTAGCTCAGTCATTACTGCACTGAAAAAATATTTTGGAACAGCAAGATTCATGTCAATCTGAAATTTTTGGCTAAGCTATAGCACTCCCAACAATCATCAATCTGTTTTTACTTTAGAAATTTTCTTACTTAAATTTCCTAAATTCTATGAAAAGTGTTAAACTATAATATTTTGGAGCTGCTTAAGGATATCTAATAATTGATTCCCCAAATTAAATGTATCTATCTTCTTTTTCTTAAAAAGCAAGAAAAAGTTCTGTGATTCAACAGTCTTACACAATTCACAGTGCTCACCATAGCACATACCCCCCCAATGTCTATCACATAACATAATAAAAAAAAAAAGAATTAAAAAAAATAGACAAGAAGAAATTTTAAAAAAAAAAGAAAAAGAAGAAATAGCTCCCCAAAATGGTTAATCTGAATTTCTGTGATAATGCTAACTAATCATTGTTAGAGTACGAAGAAATGTAACTATGATGTTCACGGAACAGAATTTTTACCTACAATTTACCGAATAGAGAATTGTACTTGATTTATGGTGACTCTTTTCTTCACATAAAGTAAAATAACATTTAATGAATTCATTTATTTCCCATAACTATTAATGGGGATTTCACTTACCATTGGGTTTTTAAAGAATTCATATTTGGCATAATTTTTTCTAAAGTATAGTTTATTTTCTTCTTCCATTCCCCAGTTAGATAGCACTTCAATCACCAGCTCATGGTCTTCCATTGTTCTTTCTGTAAGGAATGTTTCCGTGAGTATGTCAACAGAATGATGGATAGATGGATGGATGGATGGATGGACAAATGAATAGAGAGAAAAGACAGACAAACATGTAGGTAGAAAGAAATATATATGGACACATGTACCCATACAAATTTATAAATCATATTATGTATGTATCTTTATTAAATATAGCAAATTTCAACTCAAGTCTAGAATAGCCAGATTGATACTATTATAGCAATTTTGAATTAGTAATGTTGATTTTTTTATACCAAAGCAGACTGTAACCTGAGGAGAAAAATGACAAAATATCACAATGCACTTTTTGCTAACTGCCAATTCCTTTTATCGCTATGTAAATTATAATTAAGTTTGATAATAAATCTGCATTAAGGATGAGGGAGCTATTCTTTTTTCTCCAATTCGTCATGATGCCAAAATTAAAATATTTGCCTCAAAGTGGAACAATTCACCCCATTAAGAGATGAAAAATTTTGACAGGTTCAAAATGCATTTAAGATACATAGTCTGGATAGTTCAGAAAAATTAAATGCTTTAAAAGGAAAAATTTTTATGCAAGAACATACAATTTTGAAGAAACCTAATATCTTGTGGCACTTTATCCTTTCAAAACTAATGTTCAGGCAAATATATTTTAGGTAGTCTAGAAAGGCGCTTGGGAGGAAAGGTACTTAAATGAAATAAGCAAAAACAACTTTACAGAGGGGAACATAACATGCAAAGTTCCCATTTTAATAAGAAACTTGATGTCCATAGTAGTGCTATTCATAATAGCCCCAAACTGGAAACTACCCAAATGCCAATCAACACAAGAATGAATGAATAGTGTAAACAGTGTAATAAGTAGTGGAATACATACTACAACAACACACAACTGTATGGGTGAATTTCACAAACATGATATTAAATGAAAGAAGTCAGGCACAAAGAGTACATACTACACGCTTACACTTACATAAAGTTCAACACAGGTAAAATAAATCTATGGTGTTAGAAATCAAGATAATGGGGAGAGTGGGTGAGGGAGCAGGGGCATGAGGGGAACAACTGGGTGTGGGAGATACTGTTTTGTTCTGGGTATTGGATATCCAAGTTTATGCAACATCTGAGAGTTCACTGAGTTGTCCACATATGGCTTGTTCACTTTTCTTAAGGTATATCATATTTCAATAAAAGGTTAAAGAAAAGTTACTGTGAAATTACTAATGCAAAACAGGAAGTGAAGAACAGCCAACTAAGGAATATAGAAATCCTCTGCTTTTTTTAGGTACTTCTAGGACCTTTTTGAAAAGTATCTGTGTCTCAAACATTCAACACTCAGTAGTGATCTGTGACTTACAACACCCGAACCCTTGAAAGTAATGTCATACTTAAATAGAAGCTTATTCATCTGAAAGAGTTCTCAATGAATATGGATGAGTTTGAGCTAAGTGTGCATCAACACTCTGGGTTCTGTTTCTAACTCCAATTGCTCTTTTTCTGTCTCATTGACGAGCTCGCATAGCTCCTCCTCCCTCCTAAGATGCAATCCTTAGCTAAAATCTTTTCTTTCCCTTTCTTAAGCTAATTCACTCTCCTTCAGCCATCCCGTCTGTTGAGTTCCTTGAGATGAAATCGCTGGCTACAGTTGATTTTACTCATGCTCTAGTCCCAACTGTTAGACTTTCCACCACCTCAAACAGTTTGTCTAAATCCAAAGTCAGTATGGTGGTTCCCCCAAAATATTAAACAATTCCAGCAATGCCAATCCTGAGCATATAACCAAAAGAAACGAAAGCAGAGACTAGAACAGATGTTTGTATACCAATGTTCATAGTAGCATTATTCATGACAGGTAGAAACACCTAGTGTCCACCATCAAGATGAATGGACAAACAACATGTAGGACACACATACAATGGAATATTTAGCCTTAAAAAGGAATGAAATTCTGACACATGCTACAACACAGATGGACCTTAAAGATATCATATGTAAAATAAGAAGACATAAGAACCGATATTGTAGGATTCCTTTTATATGTGATACCTGGAATAGACAAATTCGTAGAGACAGAAAGTAGAATGGGGGTTGCAGGGACTGGGGAGCAAGGAGTTATTGTTTAATGGGCTCAGAGTTTCACTATGAGAAGATAAAGATGTTCTGGAGATGGGTAGTGGTGATGGTTGTACAACAGTATGAATGTACATAATGCCAATGAATTATACCCTTAAAACTGGTAAATTCTGAGTTATGTCCATTTTATCAAAATGAAAAATAAACCTGAAAACAAAGTCATCTTCCCTTTTCTCTCTCAAACTGCTTTTTCCTAAATTCTCCTATCTCCATTGCATCTTTATAGCCACTCCTCTATGCTCCACTTCCACTATACCCAGATACCAGGGATTTTCCCTCCAAATGTCTCTCAACAACCCCTCACATTGTCACAATTCCAATTTAGACCTTCACTTTTTCTTAACTAATCTCCAAACTTCTAGTTTCTCTTTCTTCCAATCCAACCTGAACATTGATACCAGAGCAAACCTCATAGAACATGTGTGTCAATGTGACCCTTGCTCAAAATACTTTCTACTCCCAACTTGCTGTGGGATACATCCATGTAGTCTGGCAGTTATACTAATCATTCATCCATTCGACAAATATTTACTGAAGGCCTACCATGTGTCAGACATTCATCCTGGGGCTTGGAATTTTGTAGTGCATAAAACAGTCAGAAGTCACTGCCTCAGGGAGCTTTCACTCTAATGGGAAGACATGGACTATAAATAAAATGTAAATCTTAATAGGCAGTGATAAACACAACAAAGAAAAACAGAGCAGGGCACAGGGAGAGAGGAGGCCGTAGGGGAAAAGAATTCATTTTCAACAGCTTGCCAGAATAGGTCTCGTTGAGAAGGTAATGTTTGAACAAAGACCCAAAGGAGAAGGGGGCGTGAGCCAAGCAGATCCCAACAGGAAGAACAAGAACAAAGCCTCTGAGGCAAGAGCAAGGCTCTATGTTTGAAGTACCACAAGGAGGTTAATGTGGCCGAAGCTGAGTGAGCAAAGGGGCAAGTACTAGGAGAGGTTAGAGAAGCAATGGTGATGAGCTGGGAGGACTGGAGAAAGCCCTTCAGTTCATAGTGAGGTTCTGGCATTTCCTTGGAGTCAGATGAGAAGTCATTTTGAACAGAGAAATAACACGAACTGATTTATATTTTCATCCGATCACACTGGCTGTGGAGAACTGATTTTAAAAGGTAAAAGGGTGGAAGCAGGAAGACCATTTGGTAGAATATTGCAATTAATGAGAGGAGAGATGACATGGCTTGGATTAGAGCAGTAGCAGTGGAAATGTAGGAAGCAGGCAGAATCTGGATATACTCTGAAGGTGGGGCCAACAGGATCTGCTGACCAATCGGACACGAAGAGGAAGAGAGAGGGTAGTTAAGGGAGACACCAAGTTCTCCACCCAAGCTGTTGGAAGGATTGTGCTACTATTAATGAGTTTGAAAAACTGTAAGAGAATTCTTAATCTCAGGAAACAAACAGGGTTGCTGGAGTGGTGGGGCATGGGAGGGATGGGGTGGTGGGTGACAGACATTGGGGAGGGTATGTGCTATGGTGAGCGCTGTGAATTGTGTAAGACTGATGAATCACAGACCTGTAACCTCTGAAACAAATAATACATTATATGTTAAAAAAGAAAAAAAAGAAGAAGATAGTAGGAAGGGAAAAATAAAGGGGGGGACATTGGAGGGGGAGACGAACCATGAGAGACTATGGACTCTGAGAAACAAACTGAGGGTTCTAGAGGGGACAGGGGTGGGTGGATGGGTTAGCCTGGTGATGGGTATTAAAGAGGGCACGTATTGAATGGAGCACTGGGTGTTATACACAAATAATGAATCATGGAACACTACATCAAAAGAAATAAATAAATAGAGGAAAAAAAAAAAAAGAAAAACTGTAAGAGAAGTGGGTTGGGGAGAGTAAACGGTTACTGAGATATCCAGCAGCAAGTCACCTCCCTGACAATCTCTCTATTCTTACTTTTGTCTACTTCTCACACAAACCAGCTGGTATTTTCAGGCTTATGAAACATAGTTTCACATTCAACATACTATATCCTAAGCATGATATCCACATTTTTTTTAACTGCAGAGGAAGACAATTTCAAGGCAGTAAGCAAGATGTTTGCTTGTTTTACCAACCTGTGTTTCTTTGTACCCATTACCTCTCTCTACCACTAAAGAATCCTATGTTCTGCCCTCAAGATATGCTATGCAGAGAGAAAAAAAAATTACAGAAATGCATTTTATTTACTTTTGAGCTTCACAATAGACTTTATCAATCTCTGACAGATATAAGTGCTTGGGGAGAATCATGCCTAGCCAATCCTTGATTGCCTTATATAGGGACCCACCTTCTGTCTTCTGAGAAAGTTGCTGCAGTTAAGAGGTTGGTGGAGGAAAAGATGGAATAGAGATTGAGCTAGAAAAAATGGACAGTGTAGGCCCAAGAGACACTGTATCCTATCCCCTTCCAGAATGAGAATGCTTTCAGGGTGACGAGTTGATGGTGATAAAACACCAGATAAGTTTAATGATGCTATGTGGCTCAAACCAGAGGATAGCCTTAGGAGACATCCAGCTTCCAGTAGAAACCCTACATCTAGCATGATGGAGAAGCCATAACTGAGGGCAACATCGAGGCAGATGAGTCCATAGCATCCCATTATGGAGAAAGAGCACGGCAACAGTACCACATCCCCATCAGGAACATGGAAGAGCTAAGAGAAGAGCATGAACTTTAAGTGGCTTTGTGGTACTCAAATAAATTTGAGAGGAACAAGAGTTTCCAGAACATGGGCTGGACAAGGGTTAGGCAAACACCCGTCCTGGGACTTAATGCCTCACCAGCATGTTGCAGAAGTGAAAGTAGGTCTAAACCTTCAATTGAGAATATTTAAACCTGTATGTAACTCATTTATAAAACCTGAATTTATTATTTACCCCAACAACACCGAGAAGAATCCATAAAAAAACAAGTAATAGAAGATTAAACTATCTGCTGTCAATAAGGCAAGAGAATGAGAATCAAAAATTATTTAAGTTATTGAAATAAAAGTAGTTACATCTCTGCAAGTCTCCATCTGAGACCTTTTTCATTGCTATATTTGATTCTTATAATATTTTTAAAGATTTTATTTATTTGAGAAAGAGAGCACGAGAGGGGGAGGGGCAGAGGGAGAAGCAGGCTCCCCACTGAGCAAGGAGCCTGATGTGGGGCTCGATCCCAGAATCCTAGGATCCGAAGGCAGACACTTAACCCACTGAACCACCGAGGTGTGCTTTAATTCTTATAATATTTTCAGTAGGCTAAATAATGGCCCCAAAGACATCTGGAACCTATAAATGTTGCCTTATATGGCAAAGTCTTTGCAGGTGTCATTAACTTAAAGATACTGAGAGAAGAGATTATCCTGAATTATCCAGGTAGGCTCTAAATCCAATTACAAGGACCTTTATAAGACAGAGACAGAAAGAGATGTGACCCAGACAGAAGAGGAAAGGGCAATGTGACCACAGAGAGAGACTCAAGTGACTCGGACACAACCCAGGAATGACGGTAACCACCAGAAGCTGGAAGAGGCAAGGAATGGAGTCCTTCTAAAGCCCCAGAAAGAGCCTGCCGTCATCTTGAGTGCAGCCCAGTGACCTAAATTTTGGACTTCTCACCTCCAGAACTGCTACAGATTACATTTCTGTTGTTTGAAGCCACCAGGTCTGTGGTAAAGCAATAACACTGTCTAATGAGCAAGTTATAGTTCCATCTTACAGAAAAGGAACCTGAAGTTCAGAAGAGCGAACATCTCAGATTTGAACAGCATCCGCATGTCTGATCCCACGTCGATGCTGTTCGTCTGCAAGCACTGCCTCTGCCTTCCCCCGCAGAGCTCCCACTGGAGGGGCATCCCCTGCCGCCTCTGCCTCCCCCCCCCAACAGCTCCCACTGGAGAGGCATCCCCTGCCGCCTCTGTCTCCCCCCACAGATCCCACTGGAGGGGCATCCCCTGCAGCCTCTGCCTCCCCCACAGCTCCCACTGGAGGGGCATCCCCTGCAGCCTCTGCCTCCCCCCTAGAGCTCCCATTGGAGGGGCATCCCCTGCTGCCTCTGCCTCCCCCCACAGATCCCACTGGAGGGGCATCCCCTGCTGCCTCTGCCTCCCCCCACAGATCCCACTGGAGGGGCATCCCCTGCAGCCTCTGCCTCCCCCACAGCTCCCACTGGAGGGGCATCCCCTGCAGCCTCTGCCTCCCCCCCTAGAGCTCCCATTGGAGGGGCATCCCCTGCTGCCTCTGCCTCCCCCCAGCGACAGCTCCCACTGGAGAGGCATCCCCTGCCACCTCTGTCTCCCCCCACAGCTCCCACTGGAGGGGCATCCCCTGCCGCCTCTGTCTCCCCCCACAGATCCCACTGGAGGGGCATCCCCTGCAGCCTCTGCCTCCCCCACAGCTCCCACTGGAGGGGCATCCCCTGCAGCCTCTGCCTCCCCCCCTAGAGCTCCCATTGGAGGGGCATCCCCTGCTGCCTCTGCCTCCCCCCAGCGACAGCTCCCACTGGAGAGGCATCCCCTGCCACCTCTGTCTCCCCCCACAGCTCCCACTGGAGGGGCATCCCCTGCCGCCTCTGTCTCCCCCCACAGATCCCACTGGAGGGGCATCCCCTGCAGCCTCTGCCTCCCCCACAGCTCCCACTGGAGGGGCATCCCCTGCAGCCTCTGCCTCCCCCCCTAGAGCTCCCATTGGAGGGGCATCCCCTGCTGCCTCTACCTCCCCCCAGCGACAGCTCCCACTGGAGAGGCATCCCCTGCCACCTCTGTCTCCCCCCACAGCTCCCACTGGAGGGGCATCCCCTGCTGCCTCTGCCTCCCCCACAGCTCCCACTGGAGGGGCATCCCCTGCCACCTCTGCCTCCCCCACAGCTCCCACTGGAGGGGCATCCCCTGCTGCCTCTGCCTCCCCCCCACCACAGCTCCCACTGGAGGGGCATCCCCTGCTGCCTCTGCCTCCCCCCCCCCCACAGCTCCCACTGGAGGGGCATCCCCTGCAGCCTCTGCCTCCCCCCACAGCTCCCACTGGAGGGGCATCCCCTGCCGCCTCTGCCTCCCCCACAGCTCCCACTGGAGGGGCATCCCCTGCTGCCTCTGCCTCCCCCCCCACCACAGCTCCCACTGAAGGGGCATCCCCTGCAGCCTCTGCCTCCCCCACAGCTCCCACTGGAGGGGCATCCCCTGCTGCCTCTGCCTCCCCCCCCAACAGCTCCCACTGGAGGGGCATCCCCTGCCGCCTCTGTCTCCCCCCACAGCTCCCACTGGAGGGGCATCCCCTGCAGCCTCTGCCTCCCCCACAGCTCCCACTGGAGGGGCATCCCCTGCAGCCTCTGCCTCCCCCCCCAACAGCTCCCACTGGAGGGGCATCCCCTGCAGCCTCTGCCTCCCCCACAGCTCCCACTGGAGGGGCATCCCCTGCAGCCTCTGCCTCCCCCACAGCTCCCACTGGAGGGGCATCCCCTGCAGCCTCTGCCTCCCCCCCAGCTCCCACTGGAGGGGCATCCCCTGCTGCCTCTGCCGAGCCTATTTATATCCTGCTCATTCTTTCCATATCAACTAAAATCCTCTCTCATGTTCCTGCAGCTCTTACGTTTCAACTGCTTCAAATTCTTTTATTTTGAAATGTGTTCAATAAATATTTGCTAATTAAGTGAAAATAAACAACCACATTTTGAGTGTAAGGGGAACAAAAATAATGGGCAGTATTTCAAATCATATCAATCTTAATCTCAAATGAAAGTAACATAAATCACTTGAATTTGGGCTGCACCAAAAAAGGAAATAAAACAAAAAAGGGCAGAAAAACCAAGCTGTATTTGAACAGTTAGGACAAATGTATAATGAAAAGCACTTCTGTGATCACCAACCAAGCGGCAGTCTACATGCAAACAAATCCCAGCACAGCAATCTAGAAAGGAAAGATAATGTACAATATTCACAGAAAATTTCACAGAATGTAGTACTGAATGTCTAAATAACACATAACTAGCATGGGGAAAATATCCTGGTAATCTTAAGGAGAAAAATTTCTTCAAAGA
This sequence comes from Halichoerus grypus, assembly GCF_964656455.1. NCBI lineage: Eukaryota > Metazoa > Chordata > Mammalia > Carnivora > Phocidae > Halichoerus > Halichoerus grypus. The sequence goes on from NC_135715.1 coordinate 128,039,904, forward strand.
AAGCTAGACTAACTAGAGTATGTGAGAAAGCAGAAGACATATTTTTCATTCCTTCAAAGATGATTTCTGGATATTCTAGTGAAAATTCAGATAACATATAAGGAAGTAAAAGAGCAAAGTCCAGAGGATCAGATGCAGCTGCAGGTTCTCGCCTCATATACTCCTGTGGTAATGGAGCTACAACTTCCTTATCACAGAATCTGGCTTTTCAAAATTATATTATATTAATAATCTTATCAAATGTATACATTACTATCCCAATTTGGATGTACTGTCATATACTATCCCCCAATTAAGTCTCATTATATTAAAGGATTAATGTTACAATAATCCAAATAACCCTAAAAGGCATGATTGATTATCAGTTAATCACGTCTTGCAGAAAATTCCTGGTTTCTTTCTTTCTTTTTTTTTTTTTTTTAAGATTTTATTTATTTATTTGACAGAGAGAGAGACAGTGAGAGAGGGAACACAAACGGGGAGAGGGAGAAGCAGGCTCCCCGCCAAGCAGGGAGCCCGATGCGGGGCTCGATCCCAGGACCCTGGGATCATGACCTGAGCCTAAGACAGACGTTTAACGACTGAGCCACACAGGCGCCCCCTGGTTTCTTTTTTTAAAGGTAACTAACTAAATACAGACCTTAATAGGGAAGAGTTCAACATGAAGATAGAAGATGCCTAGACGGATAACTTAGAGAGGAAAAGAAGAATGCGTAAAGGGAGATGAAAAGTTGCTGAAGACCAGCTTTGTTTTGCTTAGGCTAGGCCTGGGACATCATCACCGAGACATGAGAATGGGGGAAAAACAAAAAAAATACTAGTCTAGACGGCTTCTAATTAACTTTCTATTGATTCTTCCTCTTCAGTGTCATTCTAAAACCAAGTGGATATTAACCAACTAATGATCCTACTAAGTAACTTATAATACATGTTTTAAACGTCAAAAAGAAACAAATTAATTCTGTAACTGGGGGCTCTCTGCTGCAATACTCAAAAACAATGATACTAAGAACTGTCACCCAGAATGAGTTCAAATACTTTCTGGATTACCATGTGATAAATGACCCTAGGTACCTTTCTCAGAAATTCATCATGATTCTTTTAAAGACCTTATTTTTAAGACTTCATAAAATACTATATTAAAATATACTATCAAAACTTTACAGAGACAAGTCTACGTAGAAAACATTCTGCAGTATTTGTCAGGCATTGGAAAGTGAATGACAACGACTGTATGCCACTTCTATGTAGGCAGAAAAAGAGGAGAGAAGCCCTCCTAAATCACTTCAAAACCGTATCCAAAAAGGAGAAAAAAGGGGGAAAACCCTCCAAAGGAGTAAAGAAAAGCTTTCTTAAAACTAAAAGTTTTATCATGTCACTTGAAGTTTTATCTTTGTTTCTGACAGACCAGCGTGAAGTGTCATAGCAATGCAGTGAAATATGACCAAATAATAATTACATGTAATTCTGTTTTCTGTTTAATTTCCAGAAACTTTTTCTTAAAAAAAAAAAAAAAGAGAGAGAGAGAGAAGGAGAAAAGAGGAAAGAAGTTTCTTCTGAAACTGTTGATTTCACTTCAAAGTCTTTGAAAAACCCTCAATCCTCCCAGAATGGAAAGTGTTCACCTGTGACCTTCTGCCTGGATTTCTTCGCTGAATCTACTGAAAGTACAGCGTGGGGCTTAAATAGAAACCTGAGTCCCTACTCTTCTCATCACTTGATAAGAGAAGAAACAAAAGTGGCTTTTACCTCTAATTCGCCCAGAAAACAATTCTTTGTATACCTTTGTTACAGGAAACTCCAGGAGACAAATGGTCCTTGTACTTCTCTGGGCGAGGCAGAAACTACATACATTTTGTCAATCTTATTTTCAGATAAAAATGAACAGCCTCTGACCAAGCAAAACAAAAACTGGAGAAGCAAAGGATAAAAATAGGGCTCAATTCTGAAAGATTCCTTAACCTAAGAAAACTATCTAATACCAGCGAGCTCACCTGGAAAAATTGTTAGCACCATATTCAGCTCCCTAAGTGCAATTAATAGGAAAATCTTGACACTTTAGCTTGATGGGTGTAAAGGCGTTGCAGATCATTCTTCAACAAACTGAAGTAGTCTTCATATTAACTCAGACTCACCGATCACAACTTGTATTCATAGAAATCCTTACTTTTCCGCAAAGTATTTGCATACACATCACCTCAAGCTGATTGATAAATACTCAAAGAGTTTAGAAACCCCTTCCATAAATCCTAAGTTACCTAATGCATCCTTTAAAGACTGAGAGCAAATTTCCATCTAGGTATGGCATGTTGCTTCTTTGGCTTCTTTTCCCAGTCTCTTCCTTCTATGTACATTGTAATGCATCCTTTGAACTGCTCAATATAAGTACCTTACAGTTTGGTACAGTTTAGTTCAAAAACCATTTATTTGTCCTAGACCCCGGATTACAAAAAAGTATACACAGATTTCCATCTCTCATGGAATTACTGTCTAGTTTTAATAATATGATCACTATTAAGATAGTTGCAGAAAATGTTAACAACAGCTCAGAAGATGGGTACTTGGCCCAACATGGAGCTTCAGGAAGACGTCTAAGTCTTTAAAAATCTCTTAAGTTTTTAAAATTGCATTTGCTTCCTTTTTTCTGATTTCTAAAATAATACATTTCCATTATTGGAAATTTGAAAACCATGAACAGCGGACAATCACAATCCATCTTTAAATCTATCAATCAGGAATTAGGACTTAACATTTCAGTATATTCCCTTCTTATTTTTTCTCTGGGTCTATATGAATGTATTTGTATATATTTTCCACAAAACTTAGGAAACATTGTATATATGTTTATATATATACCTTCAATCAATCAGCTTTAAAATCTTGTATCTGTCCACATCAGTCTTCAAAGGAAGAACTCCAAAAACGTGATCAAAAGCTGCATAACTTATATCCCATGGATGTATGTAATTTATTACATCCCACTATTATTATATCATTAGGTTTTATTTTTCTAATTAATATTGTAAATAATCCTGCTTGAACAGCCTTATATCTATTTCTTGGCCAAATCACTTGTTTTCCACACCCCAGTCTAGCATGTACTTGCGGAAACATCCCCTCCCAGGACACACCTCATCACTGACTCCCGGTGCTTCTGTTATTTTCAGGATTTGCAATTTCCCAAAGGATGTATTAGAAATGGTGGTGCCAGCAAGTATCCTAATTGTCTCAAGGAACAGCTGCTTGGAACCTACAAGAGACAGATCTGTCTGCCTACCTGCTCTCCGATGGAAGGGGCGACTCTCCTTCATAAGGTTGAGCATGGGGTGCCTCCAGTTGCTTCTCTCTCTCTCTCTCCTCTAAGACTGTGGCACTACGTTAGCTGGCTGTCAGCTTCGACAGTTGAGGGTTTTCATAATATTTTTAGGAAATGGCTAGCAGTTGTACCTTGCTACCATTTTTGACTAAAATTCCAAGTAAGCCTTGGAAAAGGCATAGCCAGGTAAAGATGGGTGAGAAAGAACTCACTGAGAATCCTAATGGCATGAGCAAGGAAACCAAGGCGTAGAAACTGTAGTGTATGCAGGCAACTACAGGCACTTCTTTCATGTATAAACTTAGAGGAGGAAGAGGGGAGACACAAGACTGGAGATAGGAGGGGTAGGCAGGTCACAGGTGCTACAAGCCCTGCAAAGGACCTCGGACCCTAACGCATGAAGAATCAGGTCTGCATTCCCATGGATAACCTTGATATGACCGGAGGCAAGGGGACCAGTTACAAGGCTAAAATAATCCCTGAGGAGAGAAATGATAAGACCCAAACTCAGGCTATAGAGACACTAAGAAGGAAAAATCAGTCGCACCAGGAGGCAGATTTAGTTATAAGCACTCTTCACAGGTTCATATTTTATGCCACCAGCCTTAGTGTGCCACCAGGACACCGTGCGTCCTCGAAGCTCAGGTCAGTTTAAGTAGAGAAGGAAGCCCAATGCCACATATCCTACAGCTTCACGATTATTTGTGCTGGTGATAAGGGTGGTCGCAACTCTGATGGCTGGGAGGTTACAGACAGCACTGAAGGTCCAGACAATAGGAAAAACACTTGTGCCTCTGTTGTAAAAAAAAAAAAAAGAAAGAAAGAAAGAAAGAAAGAAAGAAAGAAAGAAAGAAAGAAAGAAAGAAAGAAAGAAAAAGAAAAGGAAAAAAGTGAAGGAGCCACTTCAAAGCCGTGAAGCGTTTCCTTGGCACGGCTGTGCACCGCTTCTGTCTTAAAGAGATCACGTGGGTATAGCTGCACACATAAAAACGGTTTCATTAAAAGCCTCCAGTCATTCATTTTGCTTATTAAAGCCACTTCACGATGATATTCACAATGGAACTCTCAGCTGTCCCCAGCAATGACACTAAAATACAATTAATTCCTCTTCCCGAGGAGTCTATAGGTATGCGCTGGAGGTATTGTGTTAATTGCCGCTGCTTCATACCATGGCTTCAATTAGGAATCAAAATGGGAGCAAGATAAACATGGATCCCATTAAGTTCCAGAGGACTTAAAACTGAAGTTTCTGCCCCCGCCCCACTCCCTCCCTCCCCAATCCTCACGCTGATTAGAAACCCAGAGGGCTCCATCTGGGGAACGACAGTGACATCCAGTGGCCACGAACTAGAACACACCAGTTACAAAGCATCATTATATGAGAGAAGGGCTAATGTTTGTTGAGGTACTGATATTTTAAATTCAATGTCCATAAAGCTGTGTGCAAGTAGAACCTCATCATGACATGATCCCAAGTCATGCAAATCAGAGATTCGTAACAAAATCAGGATGTTTCGCTGCCTCTGATGATTTACTCTGGCTATTAAAATTCCCAGCAGAATACTATTAATAATTATTTGCCAGAAGAGATGAAATATTGATATTGTATTCAGAGTTCCAAATGTCATATTACCATTTATGTTGTGTACAAATTCAAGGATAAGTCATTTCCAACGTGATCCTCTTGCTCAGCCAAAAGCAATACCTGGCTCTTGCTAGAAAGTGAACTGGGTTAGATCAGTTGGACCCTGGTAATTTCAGTACCACCCTGGTAAGAAAAATTTATCTCAAATGTTTTTGAGGGTTCAAAATTTTAACTTGTTCTCACACCACAGATGAGAGACAAAGATGGAGAGTGAGAAAGAGACAAACCAACTACGGGATCCCAGGAACATGAGGAGAAAAAACTCACTTCAGTGGAAAATGCAGACTTTAGACTCTGAAAGGACCTACATTTGAGCAATGCTTGACTCTAGGCAAGGAATTTCATCACTGAGTTTTTGTATTCCTGTATGTCAAAGGGAGATTAGAAAACACATCTTGCAGGGTTGCTATGAGGCTAAGGGATGAGAGCGTCTATCAAGATTAATGTTCAACCTCTCACTCCGTGCCCTGCACATATAAGATACACGTTAATAGTAGTCATCACACATACATTCATATTAAAACTACTAATAAGACTGAAGTTTCCTTTGCCACAGAAAATGTCACTCTGAAAACAGACTTTCGATTCCATAAACCTACCATATTTTGAATGTCAAGTGCTCCTCCATCTGACTTTAGTAAATTTGTGACGTGTTTTAAGGGATCAAGCAACAATGGTAGCACATTTATTAACAATATAAAATGTCTCTGACACCTTCCTAAGCTTATCTAGGTCATTAATGTGACCTCAAGTGCAGAAAACACTTAACTCTCATCTATCCCACAAGTCACAATGATCTCGCCTATAAGGCTTCAGGGTCTCACAAATACCACACCTCATACCAGGGTAGACTATCCTGTGAAGATGGTCCAACAGGGCATGTGCAACTAGGAGAAATGACATACTGGCCAGGATTGATCCAGGAAGCCACAGGTAGTTGGATATAGAAGCAAAACAAAGTTGCTTAGCCTCTAAAAGTTTGAATTCTGGCCTTCTGAGTAGTACACAGTTGACTCTTGAACAATGTGAAGCATAGGGGTGCAGACCTCCCCTTGCAGCCAAAATTCTGTATGAAACTTTTGACTCCCCTAAAACTTAACTACTAGTAAATAGCCTACTGTCGACTGGAAGGCTTACTGATGACATACACAGCCGATTGATACATATTGTGACGTTACATGTACTAGATACTATATTCTTACAAAAGTAAGCTAGAGAAAAGAAATGTTATAAAGAGAATTATAAGAAAGAGAAAATAAATTTACAGTACTGGATGGAATTTATTTAAAAAAAAACCAAAACACATATAAGTGTATCCACGGAGTTCAAACCCATGTTATTCAAGGGTCAACTGAACTTTCAAAACTAAATCAGGATCATATTGCTCTCTGACTCAAAGAACTCCGTTCACTTTCTCTCTCACTCAGTGTAAAAGTCAAGGCCCTCTGGGGCCTCTGAGACCCTACACGAGCTGGTTCTGCAGTAGCCCTACTGAAGTCCACTCCATCACCCCCCACCTTACTCCAGAAGTGCTGGCCTTGGGCTGTGGCCTGAACACAAGCACGCTACCACAAAGATTTTCCTCCATATCATGCTTCAGGGACACCTTCCCTGATCCCTCTAGTTAAAGTGCATCTCTCACTCACCCCTAGCATGCTCTTTCCTTCTTCTGCCCTGCCTTCCTTTTCTCCCCAATACAGGCAACTCCAACTTTTCAAAAGTTCACATTACACCTCTTTGCTTTTACAAAAGACCTACATTAGTATCTGTTTTTGCCAACCAACAGAAATCCAAAGGGGAAGGGGGGGCTGGGTGGCTCAGTCGGTTAAACGGCTGCCTTCAGCTCAGGTCATGATCCCGGGGTCCTGGGATCGAGTCCCGCGTCAGGCTCCCTGCTCAGTGGGGAGTCTGCTTCTCCCTCTGTCTCTCCCCACCATTCGTTCTCTCAATCTCACTCTCATGCTCTCTAAAACAAATAAAATCTTTTAAAAAAAAAAAGAAATCCAAAGAGGATTTTTGTTTTTACAAATAAGGTGAAAAGTGAAAATGCCATTCAGTGTTTGCTTTGCAGTGAGCTCTTATAAAGGCCATGTGCACGACGGAGCCGCAGCGAGAGTGGTCCCGGCAAGCTCCTTCCAGGGAACCACATTCAGCTTCTCAAGCATCAAGCCCCCGCAGCTTTGAATTTTGTCTGTGAGCATCTGTGCTTTATCTTGATTTATTTTGTGCATCTATTGGCAAGATGTGTCCTAAGATACCCGAAAATGCTAAGAGAGGTTATTTCTGGGGTCTGGGAATGCTCAAATATTTTCCCATATAAATTAATGGTAAATGCCTCTTTGCTTTATACCATTTCAGCTTACGAAAGTTTTCATAGGAGTGCTCTACTTTCAGACAGCTGGAGAAACCCGTACTTATCATCACCTAAGGGATTACAGATTTTAGTCATGTGTCTCATCTCTTTCTCTTCCGAGAAGTATGCAAACTCGCAAGGGCAGTGTTTTTTGTCTATTATGTTCATACTGTACCCCCAAGATCCACAAACAAAATAGGCTTGGTATAAAACAGTCAGTAAATATCTGCTAAACTGTGTGAGGAAGTCAACAGGAAAAGGCAGGAAGAGTTCCTAGTTTTTGTGGAATCTATAAAGTGAAAAGAAAAAAAAACCCTCAAGATGTATTTTTAGGTGCACACACACACAAAGAAGGTAGTCTACAAAAGTAAAAACAGGTTATGTTAAAACAGAGAAATTAAATAAAAATAAGTAAGGAAAATAGAGATATTCATTAGCTATCAACATCTAACATTTCAGTGTATCCTTACAGAAATAAAGCAGCTAATAAATAAATAAAAGAAATGGAAGCTGGTAAATCTAATATGCATTAGTATTTGGAGAGCACTATGTCAGCAATTTTTCTACTGTTTAAAGATATCATCTGAGGGGCGCCTGGGGGGCTCAGTCCATTAGGCGGCCCCGGGACTGAACCCCACAGCGGCTCCGTGCTCAGTGCGGTCTGCTTGTCCCCCCCTCCCCCTTTGCCCTTCCCCTGCTCACGTGTGCACAGGCTCATGCTCTCTCTCTCAAATAAATAAAATCTCTTTAAAAAGAGATATAATCTGAGTGAAAACAAAAGGAAAGAAAAAGAACACAAGAAAGCTGTGGAACTCAATTTCCTTCTCATAACCTTTGGTCTAAATGCATGGTTGATGAAGCCAGGAGACAATATCTCACATCTTTGATTTTATTTCAGCATTTCCAGAAAATACAGTAATGGAGAAATATATTTCTATTTGATGCCTAAAAGTTTAAATTTAGTATGTAACTCAAATTAATTCTCAATGTTCCACTTTAAGCCTCCACATTAAAAGAACCTGTGCACTTTATTCCTTAATATAACTTGCTGTGGTCTCAGTAAAAACTGGGGCTTGATTTACAGAGTAGATTTTTATTATTAAACTTCAAGCTATTTGTTAGCAATAAACTATAGTGACTATAACCAAAAAAATGTAAAGTTGCTCCAAAAGAAAAAGATCAAGGGTATAAAATACTGTAATTACATATTATGCTAATTAAGAGCTGTAGTCTCACAAGCATATGTAAAACTAGTTTAGACTATGGCAGCTATCTATTGAGAGTTAACACTATACTTTTAGGAGATGAATGGTCATGAATAGAAGTCAAATTAGTGACAAACAGCAATGCAGAAAATATATGTTGAACATTTTCTGCCCTAGGAAGGCGAGGCACATCACACTGGCGGGGAATGGCACACCTTCAAGAATTTAGGTTTTCTGTGAATGTTACTTGATAAGAAGGGGGGAAAAAAAAAGGATTTTGCAGATATGATTAAGGGATCTTGAAATGAAGAGATTATCCTGGATTATCCGGGTGAGCTCTAACTGGTACCATCTTTATAAGAGAGAGGCAGAGGGTGACTTGACACAGACAGAAGAGGGAAATCCAGTGTGACCACAGAGGGGGGACTGAAGTGAGGCTGCCGGAGCCAAGGAATGTCAGCGGCCCCAGAAGCCGCAAGAGACAAGGATCAGACTCTCCTGGAGCCTCCGGAGGAAGTGCATCCCTGGCAATGCCTTGATTTCAATCAAGTGATACTGATTTCAGGCTTCTGGCCTCCAGAAGTGTGAGACAATCAATTTTGGTTGTTGTAAGCCCCCAGGTTTGTGGTCGTTTGTTACAGCAGCCACAGGAAACGCATATGGAATTCCAAAGAATCGAATGGCATTACCATCACAAACTCCTTTCTTTTTCACTACTTATTATGGAAACATGTTTTTTTTTTTACACTCATACCTGTAAAAATAAGAAAAGGTGAAAGAAAACTGGTGCCAAATTCTGTCTCACTCTAGTAGAAGGACGAAAATCATTTATACCTTATTTAAAAAAACTGGGGGAGAAACCCTCTACATTTTACAACACAGAGATGCATTTTTTAAAAAATGCATTTTAAAAAATATGTTTTGAGGGGCGCCTGGGTGGCTCAGTTGTTAAGCGTCTGCCTTCAGCTCAGGTCATGGTCCCAAGGTCCTGGGATAGAGCCCTGCATCGGGCTCCCTGCTAAGCAGGGAGCCTGCTTCTCTCTCTCCCACTCCCCCTGCTTGTGTTCCTGCTCTCACTATCTCTGTCAAATGAATAAATAAAATCTTTAAAAAAAATGTTTTGAAAGAATACTCTTTATGTTTATGACTTTAAAATATAGAGGAGATACTTAATTCTTCAAGAAAATTTTAGGGTACACACACCCATGAAGAGAACCAGTGTGGATACTTCCCATGTCTGCCTGACAACCAATTCAAAAAGTAGTTCAAATAACAGCTTGTTTTATTAACTTCTCAAAAAAAATGCTGCTTGTGCCACCAAAGATTATTACGAAATTTATCTATCAATTTGGACTCTATGTTTTGGCTCCCAAATTCTCATAGAGCATTATTTAAACAAAGAAGTGTGGGAAATGTGTAATATTTCTACCCTTACTTTCATTTTGTGTTACAATCTTCTCCCAACTAGCAACACCAAAATAAAGAAAAGGACTATTCATAATTCTCTTCTATTTTTCTATGTCTGAAGAAAATCTTTGCCATATGATGAAACTAAAACAAACAGAAAAGCAATGATGTGGATTATGGTTCTGTATCCTTACCTAGACCTATGTGAGGCAGATGCTCAAAAAGGGTCCAGCTGTGGTCATCGATGTAATGATTCTTCAGGATCAACAGCTGGCAAACATCTCGGGCAGTTATGTCACTGGGTACCTCTAAAGCCCTGCTGGTTTCATCTTCACTGTATACTTTAATTACCTGTGTAGGTAGAAATAAGAAAATGAGCTAACATATCCTATTAAAAATATCATTGTAGTAAGTCATCAAACTTATTGGTTGAGCTGATTACAAAGTCCTTATATGGATTCTTATACATTAAATTTTCTAAAACACTGAATAAATGTTGCCTATCTAAGACTTGTTTATCGCCGGTCAAAATCACTTTGTCCGATAACTTCCACCCTCTTCTCTTCAGTGTCTAGATGAGAGGACATTCAATGACCATTCGACGTCATTGCTCTACCATTCTGGTCTATTAAAAAGCTACATATCTCTTAACAACACGTAAAATGTTCCATTCCATACTTATATCTTATAAATTATCCAAGTAATATGGTCAATTTATTCCCAGATATATACAGGTAGTAAAAGCGGTAAGTAGAATCAGCCTTTATGAAAAGATTTCTTTATTTCAGGTTATGGAAATTTTGGCAAAGACTGGTTAGATGTATACCAGATTCTTTTTCTTTTTTCCTTTGCAATTAGTTGTGTCCATGGGATTGACTTTTAGTCAATGGAATGTAAGCACATTCAATATTGCACTTTCAGGCCTAGTCCATAAAAACCTCCCACGTGTTGTTCCCCATTCTCTAATGTCAGCCTCCCATTGAATAGAAATGACAAGGATCCAGAGGGGAGAAAAGCCTTGGGACAGAAGGAGCCTTTGTCCCTTCATGACCACATGAAAGCTGCCCAAATAAGAACACCCATATGGAACTTTGACATGAGCAAGAAATAAACTTTTATTGTGTTTACATACTGTGAATTTGTATTTATCTATTAAGGCAGCTAATGTTACCGTAATTACACAGAATTAGGGAGAATTTCATACACAACACTCCCCTCAACATTTACCAAGTTGTGCTATGTGCTAGAATTTCCACTATTAATCATATAATTATTCCACTAATTACATTAATTAATTATAAGAAGATAAATACCTATGATAATAGTATAATAAAAGCAACATATACGCATAACACAAGTGGGAAATGGTAAGAAAATTCACTATAAGAAATACACTTGTTACAAAAATATAGACATTTCAACATTTTTAGTAATTCAAACAAATGCAAATTAAAATGACATATTAATTCTATCCTACTAATTTTTTTTAATTACACTTAATAACAGTGCGATGAAATACTTGCTCTCTCTTACAGTGATAGAAGTGATATAAAGTGGTAAAACTATTTTGTACACCTATTGGAATGTATTCAAAAGCATTAAATGTCCATTCCTTTGACTCAGTAATTCCACATAGTGTAAATTATCTCAACTCCGTCCTAAATGTGGAAAATGGCTTCAGGCATAGACCTATCCAGCAGGCACTACATATAATTCTATCAATCTAAATATTCAACAATGAAAGAATGGTAAATGATAGTATTTTCCTAGAATGGAATATTACATGGTGCTTACAAATGTTATTCAAGGAAATGATACAGGAACTTTCAAAAAATTCTTAGGTAAAATAAAATCATGACATCAAAGTATATTTTGCATGGTACAGGGCAAGTTTCCTTGTTGGACTGGCTACGAGGCACCTACCTATCTTCTAACAATATTCTGATCGCCTTTTAGAGCACACTGCCTCCCTCGCCATCAGTCTTTCTGATTCTGGCAGCTCTGCCGTCAGCTCAGCCATGGAGAGCCGGAGCTGTGGGGACTGGCTTGGAAGAGCCAGTTGTTAAACATTCAGGAACTGCAAGCCAGGCATCCATCTTGAAATCAGCCACAGTAGGAGCTTGGATACCAAAGAAATTGGTAATTGCTACAAATAGGCCTTTTTAAAAAAACAACAACATTATTTTTAGGGCCAGTTTGCCAGTGCACCACTGCCTCAGATCCGATAGTTATTATCCAGACTGGTCAACCAGCACCCAGAACCCCTCTGGTGACAGTAGTTATTTCAGAGAAGGGCACATGACCTAATCAGAACCAGTCAGAAAGGCAGTCTGGATATCTGTTCACATAACCATAAAGTGGACCCTCTTTCCTACTAGACAGATGTAGGATGAAGCTGTTACTGTTCACAAAGAGAAAGACTGTGGGAAAATGAGGTCCACATGGAATAAGCCATGCTAAGAGATGGAAAGAGTCCTGAGAATATCTCTGAGCTCCTGGATCAACTGAATTTGATTTCTTTGTGTTTTTATCATAGATGTGCTCTGAGGCTCTAAGTGTCTAGTGGCAACACCCACCTACTTATCTCTCTTGCTCTAGCCATGGACCCCCTCCAATTCAGTCTCCATACTGCTAGCAGAATAAACTTGCTAATTGCCAATCCAATCAGGTCATTCTGCTACTAAAGTTCTTCAATAGCTCCTCGTTGTCCTAACTCACGCAGCTCATCATGTTTACGGAGACCTCTTACAAGGTACACATCCTTTGCTAAGTGTTTTAAAACAAGGCTGACACAGACAGAGACTGTTGTTTCCTTCAGAGAGCTTAAAGTCTAGTGGGGAAAGCAGTATTTTAAAAAAATAATTATAAACTAGGGCATAAAAATGCAGCATATTACTAATCATAAAATGAGGTTAAGAGAGACCTGGAAGATATCCATGAAAAAGCGATATTTAAGCCAAGACCTGAAGTAAGAGTGGGCAATAGCTAGGCAAAGGGAAGGTGAACGCACTTCAGGCTAAGGGAACAGAAGTCCCTGGGTGCACTGGTAAAGAAGGAATTTGGCAGGTTCTAAGACTGAGAGGAGTCAGGGAAGGCAGTTGAGGCAAACAGGGAGCCTGGTCCTAAGGAAACTGAAGTGGTAGGTAGGATGGCGGTGATAGGGATGTATGGTCCTAAGTTCAGAACTGACTTAAGAACCATCGAGCTTTTAAGTAGTAAACAAATACATAGACATGGATACATCTGGCGAGGGAGAAGAGGAAGAACAAAGGAAAAACAGAATCTAAACTGAACCCTGAGAAATACCAATATTGACTGGTGACTTAGAGGCAAGAAAGTCTGAAAGATCAAGTGAGGTAGAAAGGGAACCAGGAAAATGGGAACCCATGGAATAAAGCCCAAACTCTAGCATGCACACAGCATGGACCCTCTCCAGGAAACCAGCCTGCAGAACAGGACATTCTGTGATCCTAGCCAAATATGACAGGTACTTGCAACCTGTTCTTTCTTAGTTGCATGTGAATTATCCTCTACTTGGAATCAACACTTCAGCCTCCAACAACATGCTTTATTTGGCAAATTCCTACTCATTATTTGGCCCCAGGTTCCATGGCTCTGCCTTGAGAAAGGCTTCCCTGACTACCCAAGGCTTTGTAATTTACAGTGCCCTTTTTCCATGCTCTTATTTTGTAATTTTCTATTTGCATGTCTTTCTCCTCAACTGTACTAATAATAAAGTCCTTCAAGGAAAATCTCTGTTTACTTATCATTTGACATCATATTTCAGGTACCTAGCCCAAGGCAGTGTATGGCTTACTAAAGATCTTTGGAACAAATGAACTTTGTACCCCTGTAGTGCCAATCAAAGTGTTTTTGACATAGGAGGGACTCAATACATATTTACAAACTTTAAAAATATTTTGTCACAAAGTATGTGATTAAATTGTTATGCTTGGTAAATTAAAATTATTTTCAATGATCAAAAAATAAACAAGTTTTCCTATAAATATAGTTCCAGGTAAGAATTGACTCAGTATCGCTGTTTGTGGGCAGTTCTGAGTTGTGAAGTCACTGAGGTTGCTACATGGAGTCGTATGAAGAAGATCATGAAAATACACAGCCAAAATCAGGCGCAATTGTTTGAGCTTTCACTTCAATTCATTCATTTTCTGGTTAACACATGTGGTTCACTAAAATCCCAAGATTTGCTTGGAATTTCAGTGCTTCCCATGATTGCATGCAGGAAGGCTAGTGCTCTTAAGTGTGTGTCTTGAGGATCTGTATCCATGCTAGACAATTGGTGGGATTCTAAGGGATGCTGTCTGGTCTATGTCCATGTGCTGTGGAACACTGACTGGATCAGGCCCTGGTGCACGCTCCTGACAAAAGCAATGTGAAGACGACCACTCCTGAGAGGAAAAGAGGATCTGAGCCTGTGGCTGTTCCTTCAGGTGGTACAATGATGAGCCACTGTTTCAATTTCCTCAGAGGCCACTTGGCAAATCCCATGCCAGGAGATGGAGGGGAAATGAGAATGACATGGGGGCCGTTGGGAAGGTTCCCAGTAATTTCTGACTACCCATGTTTTCTTCCAGTAAACTCCCATCACCTGGGCTCTTACTTTTCGTGCTCTTTTATATCAGAGGAATTGAGAAATTAAAAAAACAAACAACAACAACAACAACAAAACAAGACTGGAGACATTCTGAAGACTAAACCAAATTCAAGAAGTGGACAAGAACTGAACAAGAGGTAAATTTGGGGAAAATGAAAAATGTATCTAACCAATTAGGAAATGCCATTATTTTCTTTAGACTACATTGTTGCGAATTTGAAAGACACAGGTTTCCAAGAATCAAAACACATACATTTAGAAGGGCTAGGCCAACTCAAATGTTTGTAATAGGTACATGTATTCATTTTAAAATAAATAACACCTGCTCGAAGAAAAGTTTAATATTTTCTTTTGAGCTCCATTTCAAACTCGTATTCTTAAACTCTTATTTAATTCTGACATTTATCCCAAGTACACATTTACCTAAGAATGATAAAATTATATTTTAATTGATATTCCACAGCAGTAAATCCCTGTCATCTCTCAAATCTACTCAATAATTGTGAAAAATTCCTTATTCTACAAAGGGGTGCCTTGTTAAAAAGTCTCATTTTATTACTATTTTTTTCTTTCTTTTTTTTACTATTTTTTCCTCCTTAAAATCTATGAAAAGGGGAAAGATCATCTAGGCCTTAACTCTCTAGGAGAGTTGAATATGCCTCTTGCCAAAAGTATTACACAAAACCGTCTTATTTAAAAAAAGAAGTCAAGTCATTTCCTCCATGGCTAGTATGGATTAAAACTAAGTTAAAAACTTTTGTGATTAGGTAAAAACAAACAAACAGCAGGGCTGTTCTTAATCATTAGAGCAAAATAGTGGTATCCTGTCTCCTCTACATACTGAGTGGTAAAAAAGAGATCTTAAAATCATATAATTATGATACTTAATAAAGGGATATTATAATTTCCAGTTCGGTGGTCCCAATTCCCAGCTTGCTTTATAAAGCGAAAAATAGGGGGAGGAAAATATTATTCATACCAACTGATCATTTGAAATTATATGCCAGTAGGAAGAAATGCTGCCTGACACTAAAGAAGAATAGGAACTTTCTCCGTTTCATCAATGAATAGATACCTGACCAGCAAGAGAGACACACACTGATAAGGTCTGTCCATAACATCCCCGCAGCATAAACAGAGAAAGCGCCCAAGGACAGCCAACAGTGTACACACGGGCTGTGTTTAGGCAACCCTTCCATGTCACTGTAATCCTGACAGTCAGGGCAACCTTGGCCTTTGGAGGGGTTTACAGCTTCAAAAACTGCACTGGGAGCATATGGTGTCTAGCAGAGCAAATGCACTACACGGACATAGTAACCCCTGCAGGGGACGTGCTCGAACGTGGGTGGAACATGATCTCTGTTTTGGCTGACATCCTTATCGAGGTAGTTTATACACTTTATACTTCAATTCCCCTCGACTGCCCTCCATAAAAGTGGAGGCAAGAGATTAAAAACCCATATTCAAAGCAGTAGACACAACAACGTTCAAATATATAGAGGTGGCAAGAAATAGTTAACTTTTTAGAAGAAAGCTTGAGGTCCCTAAAGCCTTGAGACTAAAAGAGATAAAATATTTAAAATATAAGACAACGGTTTATTTCTGAAAAATAAAGAGATCAAATTTGAAAGTCAATTCAATACGTATCACCTTGCCCCCCAAAGTATGCATCGGATTCATCTGCTACAATCACCAGAAATTCTGATTCTCAGAACAGACTATTCGAAAAGCCTTCGGAAAGCACTGGGCAAGAGCCAGACTGTCGGCCTTCCTCCTCCTCCCTGCAGCCCCCAGGAATGCGATGGGCACGGGAGAGCAAGCTAGTTCCTTCCCAACCTGGATTCATCCTGGAACATGTGAAGCAAACTCAGGGTTGTCATCCGGTCATGGGTCAATGTCACAGAGCAAAAGGGGGGCAGTGGACCCCTTGGTAAGTAATTAGCTACAGGGTAGCTTTCTCCCACTTATCCTTTGTCATTTCAGAGATGGGAGGAGGGAGCAGGAATAATCATTCAGCAGGTAAAAAATGAGCATGGATTAAGCATACATGACCAAGAATCCACAGAATGAGAAAAATTAAAAGAAAAGAAGTAGGAGGATGAGGAGGAGGAGGGGAAGGAAAAGAAAGAAAGAGGAAAAGAGAAGAAAAAAGATCATTGGGACATGGTTATCTTCTGTGTCAAAGTTTCTACTTTGGGAAAATTTAAATTTAATTTTTAAATTAACTACATTTAAATACTACACTTAATATTTAATTAAACATTGATTTTTATTTACTACTATTTAGTTTAAAATAATTTAAACAGCACATTTAAATACCAAGGCCTTCCCATGATGAAAAGTATATAACTTCTAAAAAGAAACATTAATTTATTGTATCTATTAATTATATGTTGTTCACATACGGTTAATAGGAAGTAAGAAATAAGGCCCACAGAGGTGTGATGTCACCTAGGTCCCGAAGTAAAGCTTATTTTTACAGCTTTCTACAGTAGAAAGTAGTTTTATTTCTTTAAAAGTTTGCCATCCAAGTGCAGTAGGATTATAAAGCAATCTTTTAATGTTTCCGGGTTTTTTTTTTTTCCTATTATTTTCAACAGATAGGCAATGGACCTAAATCATGAGAAATATTTTTATATCAAGGTCAGAGTAGCCCTGGATTTTTACATTCTTCTAAATAAGGAATGCAGTGTTCTAAGATAAAAGAAGACATTCTTAGATATTTTGAATTAAGCAACTCAGTGTGTTCCCTTGAAGGAAATGGAAAATAATATATTCATTATTACTTATTCCAAATCTCTAACAAAATGGTATATTTTAAAAACAAATTCTGTTCCAAAAGACCCTAACAGCTCAAGGAAAGCTACTGCTTCTTTATTGCCACCTTGTGTTATTTTTCTAGCTGTCAAATATTTATTAAGAGCAAAATAGTACAGAGTTTAGAGAAACCAGGTTGTAGGGTGTCTTAAATTCTCTCCATTAAAAAATATTTCAAAAACACATTTTACTTGAGCATAAAGAGTATATATGTTCAATTATAAGTTATAAGATATTAACTCAAAATAGAAAGATACTAATTCAAAATAGATACTGCCACCAATTTCAGAACTACAGAAACCAACCGGCACAAACAGGTCTATTCCATATCCTGTGGCTCTTGTCAAATGTATGCCCTGTAATCCTTTCCTTATTCTCTAACTCCGAACATACTATTTTTTCTCAGTTTCTTGAAATAGCCATGCTCCTTCCTGACACAGGGTCTTTGCATACACTACTAGAGCTGCTTTGTACACTGCCCCCCCCCCCACCTTCTACTTTCCATCCCTCAGATGAACCATCATTTCTGTGGGGAAATTTCAATGACCCTCCCAGTTTAGTTCCAGGCCCTTTGTTCCACGTATGTGTGTCCACAACTATGTAAATGACTATCCATCAGCCTCCAATGCTCAGAATGCTGCAGGAATGACGTCAATGTCTGCGTCCCACTGTGGCCCCAGCAGGTGCCACAATGCCTGGCACAGAGCTGATAACCAAAACTATTCTTTTAGTGATGAATGAGCCCATCATGCACAGGCCCGGAGAAGACAACATTAAGGATTCCTAAACAGTAGCTTTGAAACCTCATAGGGCTTGAAAACCCCCAAGGGGGGAAAAAATACATTGAGACCAAAGAGAAAACATAGGCAAGTTTTCATGAAATCTGTGAACTGAACAAAGGTGGATAAGGTGATTTCTCTGGCCCATTTCAATTCTGGTATTCTGTAAGAATTCAAAAAAAAAAAAAAGGTCAGAGGACTTCTGGGCAGGACAAATATTTATGAGCAAAGACACCAAGGGCTGAAGAAGCAAAAACACATGCATGCAACGATAGACCACTTTACCGAGATCAAAGGCACTAAGCTATGAGGAGCAGGTGAGGAAGCGCGGGGGTCAGGAGGCCTGCAGGAGGCGGGTCCTCACCCAGCACTCCTGGACACTGGTTTCCATCAAAGCAAACCAGTGAGGAGGCCACCACAGATGGGATCATTTTTTAGATAAACAAATGACAGAATGCCTTTCTTCAATGGCTGGAAACAGAGAATTAAGTTTTAAATGGTAATTTTATAAGAATATGATTACAAAGTGGTAAGAGAATAATGATAAATAACCACATGATGACCTAACCATTTGGGAGCAGGTTCTATAAGTAACAGAAAGCCTACCCTACAATGGCCTATTGACCAAACTGAGGCTAATTTTTCTCTCACATTCAAAAGCAGAGGCAGACGGCTCTGAGTTCGCTGAGGCAGGTCCATCACGTCACCACTGGCTGAGACAGGCTCTTTCCATTAGTCTGCAGTCCTCAGGGTCCCAAGCTGGATCATCCCCACAGCATCTCTGTAAAAACTCTGAATGTGTCTACATTTGTATGTCATTTCATCTCAACAGGAAAACCACAGGGTATGCCTGGATACATAGATAAACAAATCGAGTTGAAGGACCTGTGTTAGTGGAGATCCATGTAGAACCTCCAGGAGTTCGGATATAAATTCAAAATGTAAGGATGGAGATTTAGGATGTGTTAATTTGTTTCCTATGCAGCACTGAGCCAAAGGGGCCCAGTGTGGCAATGCCCCACGGCTAGATGGCAGAAGACTGAGCACTGTCACACCTGACAGCTTGGAAGAGCGACATTGCCAGATCGTGGCCTGGCCAGGCTTCCACCCAAGTGAAGAAAGCCAGTCTGCAGGCCAAGGGGCAGGCAGAAAGTCCTCTTGATGCCCCTCTACTTTATTTGAGCCTCCAACTCTGTTCCTGACCGTTTCTGCTCTCCTTCTCAGGCCAAGAGCCCCACAGGCTGCTCCTTCCTTGGGCTTCCTTTCTTCCTCCAGGGTGGCAAGAAAGACTCAAGTATGGGTTCAGTTTTGCAAAGAAGAAACTGGGAGCCCTTTCCGTATGCTCTGTTATGTGGCAGGGGGGAAAAGGCAAAAGAAACAGCTCCAATTTCATTATAAAAGAAGGCACACATTAAAAACGAAGTCTAAAGCTACCCTAAAGCACGCACACACATATCTACATATGTATATAGACGTGTTATTTTAGGACCTAAATCCAATATGAATAAAGATGGTCAAATCCCAAATCCCATACTCATGTTTCCAATGACTTCATCAAAGGAGTGTTCTCTGAAGCCTCAGTATTTTTAAAACTCATGTAATTCCTGTGATGATGCCAGTGCTAATTCATCTTTGAAGTAAAAAAAACCTTCACAAGTGCTAATGCTTATTCAGATTTAAAGCAGAAAACCACTGGTCATGCTTATGTTGGACACAATGTTATTCCAGTATCTCATTTCAGGTTTTAAGCAATCGTGTATTCCCAGAATACCCATAAGACACATCTAAGCAAAAAAAGTTAAAAACGGTGTCACACAGTGGGAAGGACGAGTTGGGGAGGGGTGGAGGAAGGGTTAAGAAGAGAGGGGGGCAAACAGGAAGAGAGGAAAGAAAATATGTATTAGTGCCCGGGGCACATCGGACATTTTACTGCAATTCTTGGGCTGCCTGGTGTCAAGTGAAGCACTTTTAGGAACTACCTTATTTTACTAATTTTTAAAAGCACGTTTCCTCACATTTAACTTCTCTGAAACTTGGAAGTAACTTGCCATCAGTGGTATGATCGATATAATTGGAAACATATAAAATAATGACACTTCTTGTAATTTAAGGTACCATAGGATTAATGAAATATGCTGTGTTCAGTGTTTCTGGGACATTTGGGAGATATTATAATAGTGTATATATAGATTTTATATATATATATATATATATATATATATATATATATACATCAGTATAAACTTACAATAGCATACAAAATATCACTTTCTAGGCCTAACATTCCCATGCTGTGACAGAAGTAGAAGCAAGTGATTTATAACCATTTTGGTCGTTTTACCTTTTCTTCGTTTTTCTAAATATTTATTTTATATTGGTGCAAAACACATATAGAACATATTCCTGTAAAAGAAATATAATCAATACTGTTCGAAACACAAAACAGTAAAGGTCAAAAGGACTCTTGGAGAACATCCACTGAAATCCTCTCATTTTACAAACAAAGAAGCCACTTCTGAGGAGGGTCTGACTTGCTTGGGGATGCCCAGCTATCCCCTGGCAGAGCCAGCCAGGGAATCTGTCTCCGGGCCCCTCCCTGACCCTGTTCTTGCCGCTCTGTTCCTCCAACGTTCATGCTGCTGTTAAGCCGCTGCTTCTATATGGCATCCCAGATAAAAGTATTAGATAACTAAAAACCACAGCATAGAAATGCACATATGTCCCCAGGCACCCAGCTTTTTGAATGTCAAGACAGGTTGTTCTTTGGGTTTCACTTTTTGCAGCATTAACTTGCCCGAAAAATTGCATGTTCTGAAACAGCCAGCAGAGGGAGTCTTTACTTCTCAGTGAGCACAAACAGAGAAAACAGGATGTTTTGAAAACTACAATTTTAACATTGTTAACCCTATGGACGTCCTATTATAATTACAAGAGTTTTAAAAAGTTTAAAGCCATTTTAAAATATTCTTAATTTGAATGTTTCAGATAAACCATGTGTACATCTTCAATAAGGATTTTTTTTTTTGGCTATATATATATACATATATATATATGTATATATATATACTATACACATACACTGTATATAAAGTCACCTCGGTAACAACCTTTCCTAGAACTCAAGCTGGAGTTTCTCCCTAGTATTTTAGAAAGATGATGTCAAAATAATTCTTTGAATCTTGATAGAACTACCCAAATGAATTTGACTTCTGAAACTATAAAATAAAATTCCTGATATTTTCACAAACACAATTGAATGTATATGTCCAAACACGCATGCTGATTAGGACGCATTTATACTCACTTTCTGACAATGGCATGTGTGCCAAAAATGATTTTCGAATTCCTCTTTAGGAACTGTCTGAAGAGCAAGTATTATTTATTTCTATCTTCCAGGGGTAGAAAATCTTTACCCTACCCTCTCAGAGGGTTTAATATCTGAAATTACCAAATGTCTTTCTTCTTTCTTCTGCCAAAAAGAGATTGTTATTTTCTAGATTTGACTTGGGGTCCTGGGGCACGGCCAGGAGAGCCAGCCCTGAGACTGCCCCCAAGCAAGAGTGAGACTGTTGATCAGCCCGACGATTTTTAATCTGCTTTCATTGCCAAATGCGGACCAGGCATCGTGGTTTACAAAACAACATGAGTTGGGACCCCTGGGTGGCTCAGTCGGTTAAGCATCTGCCTTTGGCTCAGGTCATGATCCCAGGGTCCTGGGATCGAGTCCCACATCGGGTTCCCTGTTCAGTGGGGAGCCTGCTTCTCCCTCTGCCTGCCTCTCTCTGATAAATAAATAAAAAAATAAATAAATAAATAAATAAATAAAGTCTTTAAAGAAAACAACACAACAACAACAAAAAAACAAGTTATGGCCCCCATTCACATAGAGTTTCAGCCCAGGTGCTCATGGTGGTGGTGGACTTTGGAGTCCGCTCTGTGATCAGATCCTAAGCCACCAGATCACCAGTGATGAGTCCTAGATTCCTCATTCTATAGAACGGGCAAATAGCTGGCAAACTCATAGGACTCAATTAATATATGTGATTTTTACTATAAATTTTTGAAAGCAAATAAGGCATTTAGTCAGTCTCAAGAGACTCCTACAGTCCCGCTGAGCTCTAAGGAACTCCGACATATGGTTTAGTCACTACATCTCTGAGGCAAGATTGAGTGCACAACAAGGAAAAATGACAAGAGGGAAAGAGAGATGCAGGGAGGTGGGACTGGTCCAACGAGAGGACTGAGGAGAGGGCAGAGTGCACCGAGTGGTGAATGCAGACGGCCCTGCAGCAGGCACGCCCATGAGGCTGGGAGAGGCAGCCTCTGGCAGGCACGGTGCTGACCCGGTGCTCAGTCCTGCCTGGACACTGACCAGACATGTGCTTTGGGCAGGACACCTAACCTCTCCCCCGCCACCACCACCCCAAGCTTCACATTCCTCATCCCAAACTGGGTTTGGGTTCTTATGAGGACTAAAGAGAATGTGTCATCAGTGCTGAACACATTAGAGCTGTTTTTATTTTATAGGTGTGTGTCACGGGCAGTGAGTATACCAAGTTGTCCACAGCAGCAAGCTGGAGCTGGATAAAGGTCATGAAGAGGCAGGGTGGACCAGCTGAGGTGGACCCTGAGTGTATGCCTTTTCACCACAGCTGTGAAATGAAGGGAGAATGAAGTGAATGCAACAGGAAGACAAATGTATCAACTAATAGTAATTACATACCAACTTTGTACCTTCCCTATGTTGGGCACTTGAGTCCAGAGACGATCAAGTGACACAGTCCCTGCCATCATACAGTTAACATTCCAGTAATGTCACCTTTGTCTACCGAAACAATGTCTTCATATTAGGCACAACTTTACCTCTTTCAAATACAGAACCCTGCCTGATTCTTCCCAGGACAATGAAAAGACAAATAAGCTAAACTATCTTACTATAATTAAATCTGTTCCCAGATTTTTTTTAAAAATTCACCAGCATTTAATAGTCAAATTAATTTTTTTAAATTCAATTAGAGCCCCCCTAAAGTTACAGAAAAGGAGTTGAGGGAACCAGCACATGAAAGGTACACGGTCTTTCTCTCCCTGGCTGCATTATATCAAGGACAACTACTTTTTGTTTGATTTATTTGTTACAAGGGAATTTTTAGGTAACTACCTCAATAGGACAGGGCACACAAAAAAATTTAAATTCATAGTAATAGGGAGATTTTAAACTGTTTATGAAACCAGTAAAACATGCCATTTCATAGATGGGGGAGAGAAGGAACTCACATTTATTGATCTTCTACTATGTGTCAAGTACTTCTAAATACTCATCCTATTTAATCCTCACAACTGTTCTGTGAGGAAGCATCATTATCCCCAGAACAGAGAAACTGATTTTCAGAAATGTTTAAAAGAAGGCACCCAAAGTCACACCCCTGGTCAGTGACAGAGCTGAGCTCAAACTCAGAGCTTTCTGGCTCTAAAACACACAATCTTTACCGTATCACACTTCCTAAAAACTCACTTCTCAGGAAAAGAAACTTTTTGTGAAAACACAAAATCCATTTGTCCGTGTGGTACCCTTCCTAGATGGATATGCAGCAAAGTTACCCTGTAAACAATTAAAAGGACAGAAGAAAGATCAAGGTTTAGCAAGAATGAGAACTCCAGGTAAACAGCAATAATCATACTCATTACCACATCACAACCCCCTCCCAAGCCAGCCAGCCATCTGTGGGTCTCCATTACCCTCCCCTCCTCAGGAAATCTACTCTCTCCCCACTTGCTATACCTTCTACTATCCCCATACAAGTATCAGAATACATTTGTCCAAAAAGCACAAACATATTGTATATCTGGAAACACAATAATAAAAATCCAAGGGACAAATATTTACTGAACGCCTAATATGTTGGAGGCACTTGGGGGATAGTGAGCTGCCCAACAGGAACCCTTGTTCCCCTCTCCCTTCCTGATGAGTCCTGACTCTGATGAGAAGGGCAGAATGTGGAGCTCAAGGCCTACATTTCCTGGCTTCCCCTGTCACCAGGTTTGGCCACGTGACAGAATCCCAGCCAGTAAAATGTAAGCAAAAGCTCCTAGTTACCTCAGGGTGCCATGTTAACATCTGATAGAGCGAGCCGGCATGCCCTTGGTGCTTCCCATTTTGTATGCCAGGAATGTGAACAGGATGACTGGAGATTTGCATTTATCTTTCCATAAAAGGAAAAGAGACTCACACTAAGGAAGATACAACAGAAAGCAAGAAGGAGCTTGGTTGCCTCAGGACATTGTCGGGCTGCTACATTAGCTTTGGACGGAGTCTTCTTGTAAAGTGAAAGAAAAATAAATCTCCCTGTTTAATGTGCTGTCATTTCAGTTTTCTGGGTACATGAAATAAAAATTCAGCTCGTAACTGACAAAGCACTTTATTTAAACAATATCTTAAATTTTTAAAATCTGGATGTAAGACAAAAAAAGACACATTTTGAAAACCAAATAGTACAGGATTTATAAAAAACAAAAACAAAAACAAAACAAAACCAGACACACAGAAAAGCCAGAAGTCAAATCTGAGTCACCAGAAAGCATATTTATTATCCACAACTATGAAGGCTAGTAAGACTTCAGTTATCAGAAAAGGTAATCATAAAACTGCTGTGAGGGGCGCCTGGGTGGCTCAGTCATTAAGCGTCTGCCTTGGGCTCTGATCAGGATCCCGGGGTCCTGGGATCGAGCCCCCGCATCAGGCTCACTGCTCGGCCGGAGGCCTGCTTCTCCCTCTCCCACTCCCCCTGCTTATGTTCCCTCTCTCGCTGTCTCCCTCTCTGTCAAATAAATAAATAATAAAACTGCTGTCACATGGCAGTACCTACTGAATTAGGAAATTGGGAATTAAGGCATGTCCACGGGTACTGAATCAAGACACCACTAAGAAAGACGTGCTGAGAAAGTCTTGAAAAGCAGACTGAATCCTGGAGTTGTCTACAGGCCATGGAGCATAAAACTGGGGGCAGAAGTACAGAGGGACAAATATCAAACAGTGTTTCGAGCACAAGGAAGAAAGCCACGTACTCAGCGGAGGCTTCACACGAGGCTGGGGAAGCCACTGGGCACACAGGCCCTAAAGCACAGGCAATACAACCATTTGGACTGATTTTATATAAATTTAAAAGTTTCTGGGCAAAATAGTGATATGATAATCTGTATTCTTTCATTCTTTACAAAATTATTTTTAGAAAGTCATAGCAATGATTCTAACTGTATGAGGAAGGAAATGAATATAACATAAACTATTCTCTCATATAGACAGAGAATTGAATCTTCTGATAAATGGCATTGCTCCATATACAACTCATGAATTTCAGATTTTCAAAAGGATTCGAATCTTAAGGAAAATGTATTCAAGAAGTTATCCCTTTTTCTCCCTGAGATTTCAGAAGATGCTTCAGGATCATGTGTGCTTATGAATATCTCTCTTAATTGTAGTATGGATAAAAAATGCAGAAATGCTTGTAAACATAATTTGCAAAACAATGTAAATCTGATAGAGGCATGAAACATGCCTACTCACAGAATCAGAATATGGACATCTGGCCTTCTGATCTTGAAGGCTTTCTATAAAAAGAATATGAATTTTATATTACACTTAATGTATACTTTACAATCCTTGAATCTTTTGTTAATTCTCTGGGACCTTAAAATAGTTTCTTGATATAATGTACCAATCTAGACTGCTGGGTATAAATTCTCTTTCTCTCTCTCTTTCTCTCTCTCTCTCCACACACACACATACACACACACACTTTGCCGCTTACAATTGCTTTCTGAATAAAATGTTTTCTACACTAGAACATATGGGAGTTGGTGGAGGTGCAGAGGGAGATGAAAGGATTTGCCTAAGCTAATTCCAGACTAGAAGTTGAATGGCAATTAAACATCCCATAAGGCAATGTCATTAACATATTAATTTCAGGAGGTAACACATATCTAGGAGAAACACACTTGAAGTCACAAGACCTAGATTCTATTTCTAGCTTTCCAGTGACCTTCTGGGTGACCTTGCATAAGTCACTCAACACCCAAGAGACTCAGACTTCTCTCATTAAAAAAAAAAAAAAAGATATAAGCGAGTAGTTATCTGAGAAAAATGCTATGAGGTAAAAGATTCATTCAGGGCATTTGGTGAGGATGTAACCATGTCGGATATGATGAAATCTTTGCTAGAACCATGATTAACCAGAATCAAGGAAATCAAACTCTAACAGAATTGGAGGAGACCAAAAATTTTTTTCTAAAACTTTGATAGAGAATCTACCAAAAGTCTCTGTTCCTCGAAGATCAAAGTGTATTTGATCTTCTACAAAAAAGACCCATACTGTGTTAAGGAGCCATGTTTAAAGTTCAAGTTCCTAGCCACTCTCAGGAGAATCTCATGGCCATTCAGATCAGATACATAGGGTGATAAGAAAATTACTCCCTAGTGCTATTAAGCATTTTCAGAAATGCCCTCAGCCTTTCAAATGATTAGGATTCCAGCTGGCAAATTATTTTTCAAGAGCCACTCATTCAGGATGAGCAAAGTTTATGCCAAACTTACAGAAAAAGCACCTGCTGCCTTCTTGGGAAAATGAGAAGCTGCCCCCGAAATACTCCAAGAGATGCTTGTACTAATTTGTCAGATCATCTTAAATTACGGTGCATATAGAAAATGACAAGATAATTACAAGTATGGAATAATTTTCTATCTTAGAAAAAAAAAAAGTCATGGTGTGACCAGAGCAGATGGATGTTTTTTAGTCAGAAACATGCCCAATTCCTAAAATAAGAGATATTAAGATTTTCAGAATAGTCTTCTAGATAAGGGGTCCTTTGGGGGTTAAAATGCCAGGAGAAAGAAACAGTGTAAGTACTTTCACTAAATGGTGATGTCCTAAATTATATGGAAATTTAATATGTGTACTCACTGGAAAGCAATAGCATGGACCCGGGCACAGGGAATTTTGACTTACGTAATTATTACAGTAAAAACCTGACAAGCAGCTTATTATAAAAGACCAAGAGAAATCACAATGACGTGACCATCAGCAGCTCAGATTTAACATCAATTATAATCACAGCTTTCCAGAGTATTCTTATTCTGCTACTTACCAGTCAGTGCTGGATTTTCTAGCTGAGTTTCACTCACACCAACTGCCCCTGGACTAAGTGCTCAAAGTCCTTGAAAACGACAGCATCTCTTCCTAATGTTTTACACTCTAATAAAAAGTGGTCTAAATATTTTAACTATGAAAATACAAAATATATTATTTGAGTCACAGAATTATAGACACCAATAAGACTGCAGAAAGCATTTAATGAAAATCTCTCAGCTCTCATGTTACAGGTGAGGAAGTAATGACTGCAAGTTTAAGTGACTTGTCCAAGGTCATACAGCTAGTAAACAGAGAGTCCAGATGCTATGCTTCCTACCACACCGACATGTCATCTGAAAGGACATGATGAAAGCTTCTTGGTTATTCTAAAGTGCAGTATTAATTGCATAAAGAAGAACTCAGACCTAAGAACACACATTTGATATATATTAGTATACCTTTTCACATTCCAGTGAGTCAGGGAATCTCTACGGTCATTATTAATGCTTAGTCTAAATCAAAATAAAGATTCAAGTTCAAAGCAAAATATTTTTAATTAAATTTGCTTAAGATGAGAGAAAGGCATCAAGAAAGATAAAAAACAAATGTTGGCAAAATTACCATATACAATTCCAATGCCAAGTAAAAATGTCCCTAGTGAATAAATGGTCGACTGGATAAGAAAATAAACTGTAAACCTAAAAATTAAAGACAATAAAAAAGAGATACTTCTTTTTTTAAAAAACACCCTAATTGTTACATTTGTCATTTTCAAACAAATTAAACCATGACCTTTGACTTAGGGAATACACTAATAGTTAACTAACAGTTAACTATTAAAAGTCAGGTACGGAATAAACACTCCAATTTCTAGTGTCACCAAAACCATTCAGAAAGCATATTGCCAAAGATGTGTTTTGGTGCGTTCTTTTTCTATATTAGAGATTTGATTCTATAAGGATTTCAAGACATTGTTCTTATTTGGTGTATTTACAAGAAAAGTTTAGTTTATTCAGTTTTACTTAAATGCTACACTGCATGGTGTATTTATTATTACCTTATAAAAAATATGATGCTGCAAGTAAGACATGGAAATAAGCTTTACAAAAAAACTAATAGATACAATATTTTCATACACAGGATTGATTGCATTAATAATTAACAGAAAGCTCTTTCACAAGGGAATATAATGGAAAGTTTTTCTTAAGCAAATAGGCAGCAATTCAATAGAAATTGGTAGAAACCAGAGAATAATAAACTGGTGCCATATGTTTAAACAGAAAAACAATTATATAGTCCATTCAACAATGAAGATGGATGTATTATGAATTATAGTGAAACAAAGAAACTTCTTCTCAGTAAACAAATATAAAACATAATAGCTAGCAGATTTCGTATTGAACTAAAGGCAAAGAGGCCTGAAGTTACAGAAGGAAAAAAAAAAAAAAGCAAAAGCTTCAATATACTCTCTAAATCACAATGCCCTGAAATCGAGACCAAACTGCTTTTACGTGGAGCTTTTTTACGACAGAGTTATTCTAGCACGGCATTTTCCCCCTTTGTCTAATTTCACTAATATGCCCTTTAATTACCTCTAGCCTCAATGAATGACAGTCTCTCTCAGGATATGTAACTAAAGTTTCCACATATTAATAAACACACAGTAACAGGAAGAAAGAAAAACAGCAAGAAAAAGGAAAGAAAAAGGCAAAAGAAGTCACATACCCTTTTCTGTAGGACTATTGGCGTTATTGTCGGCAGAGTGACTCTTCTCGCACTCAGACTCATGCCTGCTCTTCGTAGAAGGATCCCCTCTCATAGATCATGGACGAAATGAAAGAAATCTTTTACAGTTACTCCTTGGGAATCTCAGGGCTCAGTGCAAAGAAACTAGGAAAGTAATAAATGTCACTCTGCTTATGTGATTCCAATCTACCCAAAGCCAATTAAGGATGGCTGTGGGACAGGACAAGGCAGCGACCAATCAAAGCCGGGAAAACTCTGCCTTTGTCCTTGGAAACACATTCTGATACTTTTGTTTATGATATTTAAAGAACCAGATTAACAGGCATCTAGTTCACTTAACTTTTTTTTCCAAAACAGTGCAATTTAATGCCATCTTTGTTGACTAAGCAGCTATGTCTTCAGTTTACTAAAACATTTCAACATATGGCAGATAAGAAACTGTTTACACGGATCTATTTAAAGTACATAAATATGCAGATGAGCTAAATTTACTTATGCAACTCATAAATTTGATAAATGGGTTGATTAGAACATATTATATAAGGTGCAAAAAATAATCCTGAGGTTAGAACTGGTCTCAAAGTATTAATTTACGCATTATAATAAAAAATTTTTAATATTCATTGATACATTTCATTTCTTAAACAGCTAAAATTTTTGTATTATGGACCTTTAAGCTATCCTTAAGGTTACACACGTAAGTATTTCTGTTAAATATTACCTTAACAATCAACCTCAAAATAATAATGTTAAATATAAAGGGGGCATTAAACCACAATATATGAATTTCAAATGCTTATCAGTTTTTAAAAAGTACAGATCTCTGTAACTCAGCATCTTTCACTCAATTAAAAGCATTTAGACAATAATCATTGCTCAATGCAAACACAAAATTTTAACAACCATTTTGTCTTTATTCTTCTAATAACTGAAAACTGTATTCTAATATTTTGGGGGGATTGGAGGAGGGTCACAACTAAAACCATTGGTGGCTAACAAAGTTTTCAAAATTTCAATGTGTCTAAATAAAGAGCAAAAGAAACACTCAACATGACAAAAATGTATTGTAGTATTAAAACTAATCTGAGTTATTATGATGGTAAGATCCCTGCTAAACTGATGACATCACAAGAATCTACTCTGTGCTCTTCAACGGCGGCACATGGAATGACCCACTGCAATCAGTACGAGGGAAACTCCTTGTAATTTCTAGCTTACAAGGTAGTTGTAGTAACAGGGCAAAATGGAAGATTCTAGGCAACTCAGACACAAACTTTCCATTGCATTATCTAGACTGCTACTAAGCAGGGTTTGCTTAACCGCTGTACACTTGATGCTTTTGGGAGTGTTTTCTATGCATGATGATCTCATATTCTTCAAAAGGAAAAGAGACACTACAAACTCTATAGAGTTCCCTACTTCGAATTTCAAAACCTGCATAGATCCCTCACAGTGGTACCTAGGGGGGGAAATTCACTTAATATAAAAAGTCACAGATGGATCTGGTTTGGGGGTATTCATTTGATCCTTATCCAATTAGGTTTATCGTGGCCTTCTTTTTTTTCTTAATATTTTTTTTTTAAAGATTTTATTTATTTATTTGAGACAGAATGAGAGAGAGAGAGAGAGAGCACATGAGAGGGGGGAGGGTCAGAGGGAGAAGCAGGCTCCCCGCCGAGCAGGGAGCCCGATGCAGGACTCGATCCAGGGACTCCAGGATCATGACCTGAGCCGAAGGCAGTCGCTTAACCAACTGAGCCACCCAGGCGCCCCTATCGTGGCCTTCTAAAATAAAATTATCAGTAAAAACCTACTAGTACTGGGAAGGGAGTTACCATTTGTAAAGTGGAAGATTCTGGTTAACCTTAAGTCACTCTTTTGGCAGACCAACAATAACAAAGCCCACAGTAACTACATCATTTCGAGATTATTACCTGCAATATTTGGCTTTTTCTTCCTTCTTTTCTCAATTTAGTCTTGGACATTACAAATAAGTGTTATCTCTGGTCTCAAGAAAGGGGTTCCACCATAATCAAAGCAATTTATTTCACTAAATAATGAGGCAAAGTCCCTACTATGTGTGAGGCGGTGTGTTCGGTGGTAGGAACATACTGTTGAATAAGATATGGTCACTGTCTCAAAGTGGAATAGAGAGAATTCATTTTTAATTTTAAAAAATCACACTCAACAGTGGGCTAGGTGAGTCTAATAGTGATTAAACTTCAAGTACCAGGGATGCACAAAAGTAGAAGAAATTACACATCATAGGTGAGATCACCACTTCAAGGAGGAAATGAGATTTTCTTTGACAAGTGATTAGGAGAAAAGACTATGCAAACTTGATGCCTGATGCGGAGATAAGTGAGGTTCCCAAAGCTGATTCCACATTTGGAGGTCTAGGCAAGTGGGAAGTCAAAGACTCTGTTTTACTTCACACTATAGAGTTTTTTACACACTAAAATGAATCCTTCAAGTCAAAATGATGTCCAGGGTCTATATCTATTACAGTGCAATATACCTACCCCATAAGGGCTTTAAAAAACACTTGACAGACAACTAGTGTGATAGGTCATCTCTTTGGAACACTTGAAAATTGAAGTTTATAAATTTTCAGTGAAAACCATGAAGAGCAAAATGTGGCATTTTGTGACTCTATGTTGCCAAAAAGGTCATCGTCTTTGAAAAATGAGACTTGCATACACTTTTCCTAGTCAATAGGCTGAAAGACTAATGAGATGACATTCACGCTTATGACAGGCAGAGTCTCATTTTTCAGTGATCTTTCCAAGTGTTCATATTGACTGCTTTATCTTACCTCCCACTTATTGTAGACACTGATTCAAAATTTAACTTTAGCCTATGCTTTTTTTTTACCATTATTATAAATGACTTTCACACTCACTAACCTTGTCACCTGATCCTTAATTTCTTCAGCTTCTGCAAAATGAGGATAAAGAGCCACAGCCAACAATTTTTGAACTGCTATGAGGGTCAAGGAAATCAAGTTTTATAGGGCTTGGAAGGGACCAAAGCAGGGGCTGAAAAACCCTGCTGCTGCAAAGGATGGGGCCTACGATGCGTTCTCCTTAGACGGTGTCACAGGTCGTTATTTCCAAAACTGAAATTTGATAAAACAAGGCTTTGAGCTTAATTCAGCAGGTTCAACAATGAAATATGTAGGATAGCATTGTACAATATTTTGGTTCTTGCTCAATACTTTGATCTAAAGGGTGCATTTGCCACTCAAAACACGCATATCAAGGTTTCAATGTGAATTAAGAATAACAAAAAATAAACCATTACTATGATTATTAATAATAGTTATATGAGCACCCACTATGAGCCAGGCACTGAGCTAGTTTTCATTGAATCCTTATAACACTATGAGGGAGGCACTAGCTCTTCAGTAGATGAGGGAACAAAGGCCAGAAGAACAGGCAGCTGAGAAATGGTCTCAGATATAAGTACATATTGCAAAAGAACCTGCCCGGGTTCACAAAGTACATAAGTCAATGAGCCATGGTGAAAACCAGATTCGGCCCCCTCCACAACACCCCACTATTCTACTCTACAATATTGTCTCCCACATTGTACTATATAATTTGATATAATATTAGCATAAAATGTCATCATACAGTGCTGTTTCTGATGTAACTAAGCATTTGTTAGTTCTCCTAATTTAATAAATATGTACTGAGGGCCCTACTATGTATAAAGTCCTATGCTATTTGCTGAAAGGAATTCAAAGTTGATAGCTCCTGATTCCTATTTGCCAAAGGAGCTGACCCATGAAGACATGTAAACAATTAGTCAAAGTAGTGTACAAGGTAGGATCCAAGCAGAAGACAATGTTACATAGGCACCCACCAGCCTCTGGGTTCCAAGCCTGCCTTTCAAACCTCTTCCCCCACTCAACATCAACAAAAGCTTCTCATAGTTCTCAAAGGCACATTCCATATGTCCACCTCTTTGTTTCTAATGTTCACTCACTAAACCCCACCAATCTTTCAAGGCCCAAAACAAGGCACACCTCTTCTGAAAGTGTCATTGATCATGCTTCCTTCAAACATCTCTCTTTTTTGGTGGGGGGGTGGGGGGTGGGCACAAGTCTACCTTCGAATTGACAGGTGGAGAAGGAAGTCATTCCTCCATCTAGATTATACCATTCTTTATTTTGCACATTTTTCAAATCTAAATTTTTCCCTTGCTCATGTCTTGCTCTGTACATATTAATACATTGTTTTGATAACTAATAAATCCTTCCATAGGCCCTAGTTTTCTGCCTAATGAAAATACAGTCCTTAAGGGTGGGACCAGGTCTCTTATTTCCTCTCGTGCTCCCAGAATACCTAGCAGAGTGCTTTCTGTACACAGTAGGCATTATGTTCACTCACAGTCATTGTGGAAAGACGAGTCGCTCCGGTTACATAGCGGACAAGCCTCCTTTCTCATCTTAACAATTGCTTGCCTTATGATTTATCCTGTACAAAAGCACAAGTCTTCTTCACAAGAGCATTTGGATATTCTTTTGCCATCTGGCATAGTTCTACTAGTGGTCAATAATGTAAACACAAATTTAACTGTTGTCCTAAGAACACTGATTTCAGAAAAATCTTAAAATATTTTATTATAGCAATTAAATGTCTAGATCTTTAGACATAAACTCAGTACATCTAGTTCTACCAGCTCACACTAAGGTGCTTTGCTTCCCTATGTATGTGACATGGCATCAGGCATCTCACTTGATGAGCCTGAACTGATCTACCTCTATTCTATTTCCCCCCTCCACTCTGACAGCTATTTCCTTCTGTCAGGAATGGCTATATTGTTGTTTTTTTTTTATAGCGATTCAAAGTCTAATAGAAAATTTCTTCTTTCAAAGAAATTACTGAATGACTTATAAGCCCTACTGATGATAAATATTACCAATCCACAGTTCATTCAAGTATTTGAAAGTGTTTATGTATTCTACACCTGACATAGTTTTCGAGGCACATTATGCCTGCCTACCAAGGAACTACTATCTACAGGAGGGCACATGGACCCTTAAAACTAATTATGACAAAGTGTTAAGTTCTGTAAATCAGCATAAATAAAGTGCTGGAAGGATAAAAGTAAAAGAGCTAACTTCACCATGAGAGAGCATACAAGTTCCCTAAGTGAAAAAAAGATTCAAGAATGAAGATAATTCCAGGCGCCCGGCGTGGCTCAGTTGGTTATGTGTCCGACTCTTGATTTCAGCTTAGAGGGTCATGAGATCGAGCCCCACATCGGGCTCAGCACTCAGCAGGGAGCCTGCTTGAGATTCTCTCCCCCTGCCCCTGCCTCCCCTGCTGTGCACATGCTCTCGCTCTCTCTTGCTCTCTCTAAAATAAATAAATGAATCTTAAAAAAAAAAAAAAAAGAATGAAGGCATTTCCAGGTAAAGAAAACATATACAAAGATGAATCTGGGAAAACATGGAGGGAAGAGTTAGGCAAGAATGGTCATTCTGTCACACTGAGCAGTATGACTCTCATCCTTGAAAGGAGCAATATTTGATAAGATGTGAATTTTATCTCAGTGTGGAAGATGAAGTGTGTTGTTTCTGAGAGTGGTAACTAGAAGAAAGGAAAACAGAAAGACCTAAATGAGTCCAAGAGAGAAATGGAAATTACCAGATTAGAAAGAAGTCAAGATTTCAAAGATAACCAGGAGACAGAAACAGCAGGATCAAGTGGCCAAATACATACAAAAGTCATTGTTTCCTATATATGAGCTTACAACATAAGTTATATAAGTATAGGCTATAAAAAGATAAACACCTTGCTTACACTCTTCATATTTCATATACTTTAAGGTTTTCTTAAGAAAAATAGTCTCTGAAATTTTGGGGAGATAAGATCAACAGAACAGACAGAAAACAAGCACCCACCTTTCTTCATGCTCCCAAAACCTTAAATTGACAACAACAAGGAGAAAGAGGAGCCGGAAAAAAAGAAGTAATTTCCTTGGTAAGAAAGAAGAAATCCTTTCTCTTTTTTTAACTGTGCTGGGATATAAGAAAGGTACTTCAGTTGACCATGCACTAAAATAATTTCTAGAAGCTAGAAAGTCATTGGGATTAGACTGATAAGAGTACATGCGATTATAGCAGGAATTTATGTATAAGAGGAATGATGGTATCAGTAGATTAAAAGAAAGTAAGTTTAGAGTATGTTTAAAAAAAATAGAAGCTCATTATAAATACCATTCCTTAAGAGTAAAGGAATGCAGAAGCTGAGGCAACCCAAAATTTCCCCAAAAAGACCAAAAACGGGGGAAACAAATCTAAATAACTACTTCCACATAAATAGACAGCCAAGGATTATTAAACATTTGAAGAAAACAAACAACAGGGAAAAGGATATAAATATGAAAAAAAATAAGCCCTCTCCCAAAATATCGGAGATAATTCAGAAGAAAATTAGAATATTAAAATGTCTAATTGCGGGCGCCTGGGTGGCTCAGTCGTTAAGCGTCTGCCTTCGACTCGGGTCATGATCCCAGAGTCCTGGGATCGAGCCCCGCATCCAGCTCCCTGCTCCATGGGGAGCCTGCTTCTCCCTCTGCCTCTCCCCCCGCTTGTGTTCCCTCTCTCGCTGTGTCTCTCTCTGTCAAATAAATAAAATATTAAAAAAAAAAAATGTCTAATTGGACCCCTCGGATCAGGTGAAGATTCAAGGTGCTACAGCACTGCTAAAATAGCACGCCGTGTAACAGGAGCAATCAAAGAACCACAAACCATTCTTGGATATTATAAATGTATGGAAATATAATAATATATTATTATAATAAAACTAAAAGCTAATAAGTGGTATGGAAGATAAAAATGAAAGAAAGTCTCCCATAATGTAAAGGTCAAAGAAATGAAAAAAAAAAGGAAGAAAAAAAAAAACATGGAGGAACAATCCAGAAAGATCAACACATAAAATATGAGTCACAGAAAGAGTGAAAAAATAAAGTAAAAGAAATAAGAAAGAAAAGGCAGAAGAGAAGACCCATGAGCTAATGAAAGTTATAAACCATAGACTAAAAAGGCCCACAGATGGCTAAGTAATTTGAATGAAAAAGGAATCATGCTAGACAAATAAATAGTGGCAAATGGGACAACTTCAAAGAGAAAAGATAAAATTCCTAAAACTTCAGAACCAGACTGGTATCAAAATATAATCCTATTTCTCATTAATATCCTCCAAGAACGTAAGCACAAAAATCCTCAAAAAAATAATAAAAACCAGGGGCACTTGGCAGGCTCAGTCAGTAGAGTGTGCAACTCTTGATCTTGGGGTCATGAGTTTGAGCCCCACGTTGGGCATAGAAATCACTTAAAAAACAAATAAATAAAGATTTTTTTAAAAAAGGCAGAGAAGGGGCACCTGGGTGGCTCATCAGTTAAGTGTCTGTCTTCAGCTCAGGTCAAGATCACAGGGTCCTGGGATGGAGCCCCACATCAGGGAGTCTGCTTCTCCCTCGGACCCTTCCCCCTCTCGTGCTCTCTCTCACTCTCTCTCACATAAATAAAATATTTAAAAAATAAAATAAAATAAAAAGGCAGAGAAAAAAATAATAAAAACCCAAGGAAGTCAGAAATCCATCTTTGCAGGGACATCATACCCCTGTAGCAGTAGGAAGTCATTATATTAAGAAAACTTCACAATTTCCCATTTCCATTAACACAGAATAAAGAGAGACTGAAAAACCAAATTCAAACACAAAAATGAAAAGGCTTCTTAATTTAGTACTTGTACCTTGACTCTCTTGCTCGTGAAACTCTCATAAATACATTCCAAGAACCTTCCCCGCCCCTTGAAGATGAATAATAAAATGGAACCATCACTGAATCCATACAAACATACTAACAATGGCGAGAAAGGAGTAAAGGTACAGGAGAAACAAATGGTGGGAGGACTACTTGGAAGAAAAGTTCTGCTAAGACTAGATGTAAGACCAGACATTAAACCAAGAATAAAAAAGAATTAATGAAGCGAAATCATGTATGTTTACCCAGAAAATGAAAAGCAATATGGAAGAAACAATAAGACAGCAAGAGATGAAACATCAGCTGGCAGAGGTCAAGAGATTTAATTGCTGTATCGGAATCACTTGAAATCAGAGTTAAGGTAAACAAATGACAGCCACAAGAAAAGCAGCCAAAGAGAGAAGAAAAACTATTTTAAATTTAAGAAGCATTAGAAACAGAGACAAAGTTAAGGAGATCTCTACACCTGTAACTGGAATCTCCACAGAAGAAAATCAAAATAATGGAAAAGAATACATGTATTAAGATAAAATATAAGAAAAATTTTGGGGGGTGCCTGTGTAGCTCAGCCGGTTAAGCGTCTGCCTTTGGCTCGGCGGGGAGTCTTCTTCTTCCTCTGCTTCTCCCCTCACCCCAGCTTGTGTGCATTCTCTCTCTCTCTCCCTCTCTCTTGCAAAAATAAATAAAATCTTTTTTTTTTTAAGATTTTATTTATTTGAGAGAGAGAATGAGAGAGAGAGAGCACATGAGAGGGGGGAGGGTCAGAGGGAGAAGCAGACTCCCTGCCGAGCAGGGAGCCCAATGCGGGACTCGATCCAGGGACTCCAGGATCATGACCTGAGCCGAAGGCAGTCGCTTAACCAACTGAGCCACCCAGGCGCCCGCAAAAATAAATAAAATCTTAAAAAAAAAAAAAAAAAATTTGCAATAAAATACCTATTGAAAGGGTACACTTCCCCAGAGAAATTCATTTTAAGAGTCAACAGTAAGTTACCTCAGTAAAGTTACTAGACTTCAAATTTAAAGAATTCTTGGGCATCATGACAAAAAAGCTCTAGTAGCTTTAAGGGGTAAATCCATCAGTTGCAGTACTTCTCCACAACACCACCCAACCACAGGCTTAGGTGCACCTCACTGCCTCTGGTTACACCACTGGATGGAGTAATGCCCGCGAAATTCTTTTTTTTTTTTTTTTTAAGATTTTATTTATTTATTTGACAGATAGAGACACAGCGAGAGAGGGAACACGAGCAGGGGGAGT
Organism: Halichoerus grypus; assembly: GCF_964656455.1. Taxonomy (NCBI): domain Eukaryota; kingdom Metazoa; phylum Chordata; class Mammalia; order Carnivora; family Phocidae; genus Halichoerus; species Halichoerus grypus. The sequence continues at coordinate 128,077,950 of NC_135715.1, forward strand.
GGGAGAGGGAGAAGCAGGCTTCCCGCTGAGCAGGGAGCCCGATGTGGGGCTCGATCCCAGGACCCTGGGATCATGACCTGAGCCGAAGGCAGACGTTTAACGACTGAGCCACCCAGGCGCCCCAATGCCCGCGAAATTCTTGAGGAAAGAAATGTAAATGAGATTTTAAAATCTAGCCAAACTCATTAATTATAAAAGCAACAGCCGAAGTTCAAAAGTTTTGAACATATGCAAACACATAAAATCTTGTTCCCATGGGATCTTCTTGAGGAATTTACTAGAAGATAAACTGTAGTCATCCAATAGATGGCTGAAAAAATCAGAGTAAAAGGACTATAATAAATACCAACACTACTTATGGTCCTAACTCCCTATGTCATTATGTTGCTATAATAAAATATAAGTAGTATAAGCCTTAACAGTGCAGAAATGATAAAACAAACAAAAAGAGATGAAAGATGAAGGAGGAAAAACATGGAACGTTACTCAGATCAAAAGATATTATTTAAAATTGATAAATTACAAAAGAATTTAAGTAAATTATTTTATAATGTTAAAATCAGCTAGTAGAAAAGGGAGAATCAAGAGGAAAAATATTAATTTTATTATTGCTCCTTAGAGGAGATTAATAAATAATCTTTAAATAAATAAGAGGATTAAGGTTTTTTTGTATTGTTGCAGTCATGACTGCAATATAATATAAACCTTTCTAATTAAAAGAACACAATGCTAAAAAGGCAGAACACATTGTGAATTCTTTTCCAAAACCTATAAGAAATATAATGTAAAATAAAAGAACAGTATTCATACTAAACTTTTATGTTCTGTCAGTATTTAAGAGAACCAAACTTACTTACTGAAAGGAGAAAAAAAAATCTCCACATTTAAATTATAAAGCAGATTCCAGTCTATTCTGTGGGAAAGAGATCACTATAACTAAGCGAGAAAATTTGAAAACAAAAGAATGGGTGGTGAGAAAGGGAAAATAAAAAGGGAGGGAGGGGTGGAGAAAGAACAGAGAAGCAGACAGGGAGGGAAGGAAGAAAAGAATGCAGTGGTCAAATCATGCAAGACTGAACTCAAGGACAGAAGAGCACTAAACAAGCAATGAAGAAAACTTTATAATGCTGAATGATGTGAATCACAATAAAAATATGTTGACTATGAATATCTAGGTGTCATATAATATGCATTTGTAAAGCATACATTATAGGAGATAAAAGGAAAATCAGACAGAAACATTATTAACCAGCCCTCTCAAACCATGAAGAACAAGCAGATTTTTTTTTTTAAGTAGGCTCCACGCCCAACATGGGGCTTGAACTCATGACCCTGAGACCAAGAATTGCAGGCTCAGCCAACTGAGCCAGCCAGGAAACCCAAAGAATAAGCAGATTAAAAATTACCTATAAATATAAAAAATATAAGTAGGCTAATATAATTAATAAAAGATTTAACTGATACATATTGAATTCTCAGGTTAAATCAGAGATTATGACTTCTCTTTAAGAAAGTGATTTAAACAATAAAAATTTGGTCATGTTTTAGGTCACAGATAAAACCCCCCAAAATTCTAATACTGGAAGAAATACAAACAACAGTTTCTGATCACAGTACAACAAAATGAAAATTACTACTAAATCTGGGGTTAGGAAGCATCTAAAAATTTTAAGACTCTTCACATAACTCTTCCAAAGAAAAAACAAAAGTTGAAATTGCAGAATATCTATGTAATAATAATAATGAATATAATGAAAACACTATAAATCACATCTTATACTGCTAAAACAGTTCTCATATTATAATTCACAGCCTTAATAGATCTATTAATAAGTAAGAATGGAAACAAATTCATTAGCAACCAAAAATTAGAAAATATCATTAAATTAAACCTGAGCAAAGCAGAAGTAATAAACTAACAAAGGCAGAAGTAGAAATTAAAACTTGGAAAAAAGCAAAATGGTAGAACTAATAAATAAGATCTGTTCTCTGGGGACAAAAATAAAATAGATAGCTGGGGAAACAAATCTAGGAGATAATAAATAAAGTACCAATATACAAAAGAAAAAATAATACCAAAGAAATGAAGAAATAATTAAAAGAATATTAAGAAACTACTTCCTCCAATTTTATACAAATAAAACATGGATGAAATGATTGATTCTCTAGGACAATATAATTTATATATAGTGAATCCAGCGGGGAGTCTGCTTCTCCCTCTCCCTCTGCCCCTCCCCCTGTTCGGGGTCTCTTTCGTACTCTCTCTCAAATAAATAAATAAATAAAATCTTTAAAAAAAAAGTTCTAAGAAGCCACACCCTTTGAAATAACTACTCCTTTCTTTCTGCTCTACCAACAAAGTAGCATAAATATTTACAAAGGCATCTGGAGGAATGGTCACCGCATCACTGTTTACCAGAAAAAAAATTAGAAACAACTGACATATTGAAAATGGTTGCATATTAATAAAATACATTGCATTCAAACTATGGAATACTAGGTAGCAATTGATAGTACTAAGGCATGGATTAACAAAAAAGACTGCAAAACTATACTGCTGAAATTTTTAAATTACAGAACAATTAATTTAGTATCACCCCATTTGTGCAAAAACAAAGAAAATACCTATACTTTTATATATACACATTAAGTGTAGGTAAGCACATTGAAAAAGACCTAGAAGAATTCATACCAAAATTTTAACAATCCAATCTCAAGAGGAAAGTGAAATTGAGGAGAGAGATGATCATGAAGTGGTTATTTTCAATGTATTTATTTTTATAATTTTATATTAGTTACTATTCTGTAAAATTAAAATATAAAAAGCTATAAGACTACTCAACAATCAGCAAATATTAGAACTGTCTATGAGGTCATCTTGCATAACTTAGTACCCAGGAATCCTTTCTAAACTCCTCTGGCCCCAATGATCATTCAGCACACTTTGGAAACCTCCAACTACAGAAAAATAATAACCACTGTGTGTTGGTATCTTTGTATCTCTGTGCCCATTGTGTTCCCAGCAGGTTATTAACTATTAGCTAAATGAAGGAGTACTCTAGTTTTTAGGGTGGTACCTACTTCTGGTACAGATCTCTTCAGTCTGTGCCCTCTGCTCTCAAGCAAATGAAACAAGCTTGATTTTAAAGAGGGAATAGTGAATAGCAGCCATAAAATATATTTCCACTACCAGACATACATACCACCTCTATCTTGCACATGTTCTTCCTTCTTTCTAATTAAATTAGAAACTGTTCCCTTCTATCTTCTAAAGACCATCCTTTTGTCTCCTGTGGCACACTGAGTAATGTCCCTTACCACCACCAAAAAAGTCCACAGTCTGATCCCTGGAAGCTGTTATCTTAACACGGTAAAAAGAGTTTTGCGGGTGAGATTAAGTTAAAAATCTTGATTAAGGGAAGATTATCCTGAGTTATCCAGGTGGCCCCAAAGTATTCATAAGGGTCCTTATAAGAGGGGGGGCAGGAGGGTCAGAGTCAGGGAAGGCTACGTGCCAGTGGAAGCAGTGAGAAAGTGAAAGAGATATAAATGCAGAAGCAGGGGTCAGAATGATGCAGGACCAAGAGCCAAGGAATGCAGGCGGCCCCTAGACATTAGAAAAGGCAAGGAAATGGAGTCACCAGAAAGAATAAGGCCCTGCTGACACCTAGGCATCAGATTTCTGAAATTGTAAGAGAATAAATGTGTGTTTGAAGCTACTAAATTTGTTGTAATTTGTTACAGCAACAATAGGTAAGTAATACATCCCTCTTTCCCTCCCAGCTTCTTAGCAGCCTTACTTTATATTCCCCTTTCTCTTCCAGTATTTAAGCTTTTCTTAACCAAATTCCAACCAAATTGGCTTTTAAACATACTGAAGCCCCTAGATTTGAAAACAAAGGATGCTGAAGTTTCCCTCCACCTAAAACATCTATCTTTTCTTTCTTTCACCAACAAACTTCTCTAAATCTAATCTAAGGGCTCTACTTTGAAGGTCTTTTTTTTTTTTTTTTAAGATTTTATTTATTTATTTGACAGAGAGAGACACAGCGAGAGAGGGAACACAAGCAGGGGGAGTGGGAGAGGGAGAAGCAGGCTTCCCGCAGAACGGGGAGCCCAATGCGGGGCTCGATCCCAGGACCCTGAGATCATGACCTGAGCCGAAGGCAGACGCTTAACAACTGAGCCACCCAGGCACCCCTACTTTGAAGGTCTTAATCCACCCTGTCACCAATGATCTCCTTGAAGCTAAGGAAAATGGACATTTTTTAACCTGCATTCCATTTACCCTTCAGTATCATGTGGACAGTCTTGGCTAGCCTCTCCCTGTTGGCTCTACTTTGGCCAGCTTATTCAAATCAAAGATTTCAATGACCACATTATAGGCAGATACTCACTAACTTACATCTCTTGCTCAGATATCTCTATGAAGCAGTATACCCCTATATTTAATTGGCTGTGTGATATGCCCATTTGAATGACTCAAATGCACCTTGAACTAAAAAAAAATCCAAATCAAACTCATGATGTCACTGTCTACCACCCAAACCTGGTCCTCTTCCAGTGTTTCCAGCTCAGTGAATGGAATCACCATCCATCCAGTTGCATAAGACAGAAATTTCATAGTAATTCTGACATGCCCCACTTTTCACATCCTATATCCATTTTTTTTACCAAATCCTGCTAATTTTACTTCCTAAATATCTTCAAAATCAATCTATTTATTTTTATCTCTTATAACACACTCTACGAATGAAGTGGAAGCTTCTCATCTCCATGACCACTCACCTCCCCTTCCCCATGGTCACTGGAATAGTTAATAGGAGAACACAGATACCCCTCCTTACAGTTTTCACCATGATTATCTGAGTCCCTCAAAACTAATCTCTTTATGCCCTTTTCCCTGTTCACATCAGTCACTCCAGGTCCAGAACTCCTATGTCATCCATTCTTGGGCCCCACACTCTCTGCTTAGGATATGTACATCACCTCCTCTCACCTTAACACCCACATTCCCCAACTACTGAAATCTTTTACTATGCCTCTGGATCTCCCCAACAATCATGAACAAAATCCCACAAAATTCAACCACTTTTCTCAACTTCTTCTTCATTCTAACTGAACCCTGATTATCAATGAAGATCACTGTTCCGTATTTAATGGCCCTGGACCCAGAGGTGGGCAGAAGTCTTCTTGTTCCTCATTGCTCATTTTTAGACAGATCTCCCTTCTTCTTTTCTAAATTTGCCTACTATTAAATCTTTTATCATTAAACTATACCACCCACTATTCCTCCTCATGGCAGTTATCTTTGGTCATCTAAGCTACTCTCATGAATGGATTAAGGTTATCCATCAGATCATAGAGTGAATATCCTCAGGGAGAATGAGACTTCATCTAGAATTGCTTTAATTTTTCATACACAATGTCCAACATTTGATAAAAAATCCACTGGCATCCAAAGTAACAGAGGCAGGGTGGGGCAGGAGGGAAACAGACCATGGAAAAAGATAAGATATAATCTATAAAAATGAATGAAATAGATATTTTAAAGGAGTTTAAACATTTATTTTAAAACATGCATATTTTTAAAATATTTTAAAAAATAATATTTTAAAATATTATTGGAAAGGACAAAAACGGAATTAAAAACTCAAAATGGCCTTAATAGCAGGTTGGATATAGACAAAAAGAGGAGTGAACTGGAATATCTCAGGAAAAACATTCAGACTAATATAAGAAGAGCAGAATAGAAGGGGAAAAAGAACATATGTATATGTAAGGTATGTATGAGGCAAGGAAAAAAGGTCATAATGGCAGCCGAGAAAGAACTAGAACAACAATATTTAAAGAACTTTCTTCACTTGGTCAAGACATTCCAAAACTGAGGAACGCCATCAAGTCAAAGAATTAAGAAGCACTATACATGTTAAGCAGATAAATATCTAAAAACAATAATTATGCTCAAGGAAAGATAAGGGAAAAATCTTAAAAGCAGCCTCAGGGCAGGGTTGGGGGGAAATCTTTGAAAATCCAGTGACAAGACTGACAGCTAATTTCTTAACAAAAATGATAGGAGTCAGAAGACAATGAAAAGACATCTATGAAATATTAAGAGAAAATAATGCCAGAAGTTTACATGTAGTAAAAATACCCTTCAAAATATAGACATTTCCAGGCAAAGAAAATCAGAGATAATTTGTTACTGGCAGAATAGCATTAAAATAAATATTAAAGGGAATTCTTCAGGCAAAAAGAAATTGATTCAAGTTTTTTTTTAATTGCATAATATAAGGAATAGCAATGGAAAAGGTAAATATACTGGTAATTCAAAATGAATTTTGAATGAACATATCAATAAACCTCACATCTTATGAAATTTAAAATATGTGTATAATTAGAATACATGATGGCATTCACAAAAAGGATGGGAAGACAATAATAGAACTAAGTGATGTGAGTTGTGGTGACAGGACCCCTTGGGTAAAGTCAAAGATGCATGTTATAAAGTCAAGGACAGTCACCAAGGAATTACAAAATGGTGTAAAACTATAAGATAAAAGAGTGAAATAGTTAAATAATTTAAAAATACTTGATTAGTCCAAAAGAAGGCAGAAAAGGAAAAATAAGTAACATAAAATAGGTGGGAAAAATAGTGAAAGGGTATACAATAAACCATTTGCGGTTGTAAAACATTGTACTCAGTTTTACATTAAAGTTGAAATAATTTCTTCACAGATTTTCTAATCATAAAAACATTCTAGGTAAGTTTCATGAAGCAGAGTTTTTCTTATTTGAGGGTATCTTCTTTACTGGTGCTGAAAATCATACTTGTTTTATCTTGCTGTGAATCTAACAAAATTAGTTGTCCTCATTTGCACTTCAGCATTAAATCAAATTCTGTGTTAACATCCAGAGTTTAGAATGGATTACATTTAACTCATTTTATAAACTACAAAAGGTTTAACCCAATTTCAATTCTCAGCATCTTTTTATTTTAAATAGGAAATTTTTATTTGGCCCAATAATAAAAGAGTTTTATTCTAGTTTTATGATTGTGACACAGATATGCTCTGCAATGAAATGAAATAACATTTAGGAGATCAGAACTAATACTAATGTTGTGATGTCAGGTTTAAAATTAATCCTTATTTTCTTAGAGAATTTGTATCTACTCAAAAGCTTTGTTGAAAGAGTGGAACCACCTCTACTTACTAGATGTGATGCTGCCTGATTCATGAATTGTTTAATAAAGCCAATTAGATCTTCAATCAATTAATCAATAATGAAAGGTGAAACCACAGATTACTACATCTTTGGGTTATACTGAGATAACCTGTATTTGAACCCTCTGAATGATGGTGTGACCTCAAGTAAGGTACTTAACTTCCCATGCTCAGTCTCCTTATAATGATAGTACATGGAAATAATATGAATTACACATATTAGCTGCTAGTATCATTATATATGTTGTTAATATTATTGATATTATGTTAGAAGACTTGAGTTTTCATCCCTTGTCCTCTACCAACTCTCAGAGCACATATCCCTATCTGCAAAATACATTTTTACAAAATGGACTTTAAGTATTTTTCCATTTATAAGGGAGAAAAATTTAATACAAACTTGAAAACACTCACTTCCTGAAAGAAACTAAAATATTTGTCTATTTGTCAGAGAGATGATGAGAATTAAATCCCTACAATTCAAAAGTCCTTTTCAGGAGACTTAAGTATTTTTCTCTTATCATTATTACTGCAAAAATACAAAGGAATATATTGACTTGCCACAAATCAATGTCACCTTGATGACTGAAGACACAAAATTAAAGCTGCCCTTCTCCCAAATATAAATCACACCTAACAAACTGCCATATGATGTCTTGCCTATTTCTCTTCCCCATATCCATCAAGGAACTGCTAATACCTTTATAAAAGTTACGTGCTTCCTTATAGGGAAAGCTACAACTTAAAGAATAAGATATTTCACTATCTTCAATTTCATCAGTGGGAAAGAAGCAGAAGAGAGAATGCATTTTGAAAGAGACCTTAACTCTCAGCAGAGAGTTAAGTCGATCCCAAGTAACAAGTCAGTTTCTTTTCAAACTATTTCCACAGGCAAAATAAGTTAGATGATATAAGAAATTTCATTAAAATGCACAATATTTTCAGTCACAGCTGTATTATATTTTATTTTCATTTTTCTTCATATAAACTCTTAGAAGTACAGGACTAAAAGCTAAGTAAGTATGTCCCAAATATCTGATAGTATTCCTGTTCCATTAGCAAAGTGCTTACAGCTATTGATAAAAATCAAAAAGTGGTCATATAGATAATATAAAAACTTCTAATCAAAATAGTCAACAAAGCACAATTTGGTCATTAGTCAGCTCCACTAAAATAAACAAAGCACTCCAAATTTACTTTGCTCCATGTAAAACATTACAGGGCAACACGACAGCAATGCATCCATTCACTTACTCATTCAACCATATTTACTGAGCCAAATTACAAATGAAGCGCTGTTAGGCCTCAGGAGATCACAGATGAGTGTGACATAGCTCCTACCTAAAATCACTTCAATGCAGTGTGTTAGATGCTACACGGGATGCACAGATCATGTGCGTTGGGCCACACAGGGAAACAGAACATGGAGTTACAGAGATTGGAGGAAGCTTTGTAAAGGAAGAGGCTGTGGAGCTGGACCTTAAAAGAGAAGGACTTCACTGGAATACACAGGTGGCAGGGAGAACCACACTCAACAGAACAGCATAACAGCATGGTCTAGATCTGGGAAACAGAGTGATATATTTTGATTAGACTGAAGGAATATATAAAGAATAGCAGGATATACAATTGGGAAGTTTCCCTGGAGCCAATCTTTTGGACAACTTGAATATTAAGTGTAAGAGTCTGATGTTAATTTTATAGGCAATAAAATCCAATGAAGGTTTTTAAGGAGTGTGACATGACCAGAGCTGTTCTTTGGGAAGACTAATCTGGCAGCCATTCATCAGATGAACTCATATGGAAATACTGTGGGTCCCGTTTGCTTTTACAGACTTCTACCTTCTAACAGACTCTAAGTGTCTCCTTGTATTTAACTTTCTAGCTTGCATTTTCATATATACTTTGACTCTTCTCTTTGTGCTGACCTCTGTATTTGCCATATAACACGTGCTACAATATTCAAAGAAACCTTCAGAAGTGAGCCAGTGCTACTTTGAGGAAGACCAGAGTCATGTTCAATAACCTTCATGCTAAAAACAGCCCAGACATCACTTTAAGAGCCAGAAGTCTATATTTAGATTCAAGTGCCTTGATCAAAACGATAAGCTTAGGGGAGCAAGCCATCTGAAGGAGAAAGAATAATTACCATATTGGGTACGGGCCTCCTGGGGATTACAATTTCCACTTTATAATAATGCAATTGATGATCAAAGATGTTAGAGGTTAACTTGCTCAAAACCACAAGGCTGACATAATGCTTGGCAAAATTTGGACCCAGAAGGGGAAAACAGAAGAGAGAAAATAATGAAACACATAATGTTCTCTTAGCTGAATAAAAGACTGTAGGCTTGAGATTAAATGAGCCTACCAAGTACAGAGCAAAACAGTGTGTTTTTTAAAGACAATTTCTAACATATTTTAATGAAATATCATAATCCCAACAGTAAGAGAAAAACTGCAAAGTTTCCAGAAAAAAGATTTAAAAATAAATAAATAAATAAACAAATCAAAACAAGAAGTTTTACTTACAAATAAACAGGAATCAGATCGGCAACAAGCTTTTTATCTTCAAAACTAGATGCTGAGTGACAGTGGATTAATATCTTTCTAGTTCTGACAGCAAAATTATTTTGAACCTAGAGTGCTATAACTAGCCAAATTATTAAAAAAGATTGAGGGTTAAGGGAAGACATCTTTAAAAATAGAGCCCCTTTCTCCGGTACTATAGGTGAACGCCCTTTCTATTTCAGGTATGGTGCTGGGTATTCATTCTCTCAGGTGCAATACTCTATTCAAGACAGTTTCTCTCCATAAAAAAAAAAAGTTGTCTTTTAGTGTTAAAAAAAAAAAAATCAATTTACTGGAACACTGTATTCCCCGAACATGCTAATTCCAATATTTTTACAGATGAGGTATTTTTAATACTGGAATTGACACAATAATGTAATATTGTTTATATTACCAACTCTCATACCACAGACGAACAAAAAACTTTACTGACAGTAAAAGGAAGGAAGGAAGGAGGGAGTCAGTTGGACGGTCAATGAGTTGAAACTCTAATAAAACACCTCAAGGCAAAGATCTTGACTCTTTTTTATTTTCCCTAATTCAAAGTCTAACCTTACTGATCAGAAACTGACATTTGAAACGATCTTCCAAAGCAAATTTTCATTCTAGATATCAGAACCATTATAAAGAAAACTGCCCTTGACATAAAAATTTTCTCACCGAAGGAAAAGCACTGCATCAGCAGGGAGTGACGTGGAATTGCTGTAGACAGCACAAGAAGGGGGTGAGCACTCCAAGGGTCTTCCCAAATGCTGTGTTTGTCACAGCTACTTCTGATGTAAACCTCCAGTTCCAAAGACAGTGTCCGCATTTGTGTGGGGCTTCACTCCTACTCATTCTGATCCTTCCACCCTAAAACCGCAGTGGTTACCAAAATATTTCTTAAGCCAAATGAGATGGTCAGCTTCTCGGCAATTGTTAACAGATAAATCTGTTTCCAACCTTCACAAATTTTCTACCAGTAAGAAGAGTTAAACCTCGAGCCACTTTAAAAAAAAAAAAATTATGCCACGTGGAAAATGCTTTTATTATTTAAATGATCCATTTCCTGGTTTTATAAAGACAAGAAAACTACTGACAATGCCCAGCCAAGGGTAGGCAAGAAATGCAGAAATGCTGCCAACGTACCTCATCTTAACAGCAGCATCCGTATGTTCTCTCATTAGACTCTCCTGAGCAGATTGAGTACAACTACTGAATTAAATAAAGGCCAAAAAATTTTTCTACTCAAATCAACAGACCATCTGGTCTGCTATGCTGTTTCTGCCAGTGGTCACAGCAGAAACTTTGAGAAAGCAAATGTGGACATCATTATAGAGTTGTATGTAGGTGGAGAGAGAAAAGTATTCTTAACTGTAAGTGTAGGAGAATATGTGTTTTCTGACCACAAGTTCAAATAGTTATGAGGAGTGACTATCTAATAATGATAAAGATTTAACAAATATACCAGAATATATAGATGCAGCAAATGGGTGAGATCCTTCACAAGTGACTGTCTCAGAAGTTATTCAGGTAAATCTCATCATGTGGAGCTTCATTCCAAACTGTTTACAACAAACCTGTATTTTTATTTTCAGCCACCTTTATCCACTTCACAGTTTATTAACAAATGAGAGACCATTATTTTCTGGCATAAATGGGAGGGGTTGCAAGCTATTTTAAGTAACATGGTTCTAAAGTCAAAGCAGAAGTTTTGAATATTCAGCTTGCTGCAGGGAAAGCTATTTTGAGAAAAAGATGGTTTCTGTTTAAACCTCTCAGACACCTTTATTAAAATTCCCAATTCAGAGAAATCATTCCAAAACTTTCTTTAGGATAGCATTCATTTAAAGGTACATATCAGTTCCATGACAAAACTGACGAGGTAGAAGTACACTCTGTTTGTTGAATGAACACATCACAGAACATAGAAGTCTTTCCTGGAATCAGTGCATACATTTACAGACATTTTACAGGAGCTGGAATATAAGAATATACTCAAATGTTATTTATAATGATTTGTGGTTACTGTTGCTTTTGCTTTCACAAAACTACCCTACTAGGATGTATTTAGGTCAAATTACAGCTATAATAATACCTTGCCCTTGGAAAAAATACTATCCCAGTTAAAATATTCTACTTTGCAGTTCCACAGAAAATGTCACAGAAAAATTTTTCAGACACCCTATATCCTTATTCTAACAATGTTCCTGTCCACAAGCGATTTTTATATTCTTCCTAGGGAATACCAAAGTGCTCAAGTCCAGCAAGAAACTCAGAGCCTCATTAACCTCAGAGATTTCCTAGTGCTCATGTCATTCTCTAGAATTGGCTTGAAACAACTTTTCACTCTTTCTTAAAATCAGATAGTCACAAGGAATTAAGATCAGTCACCAATGGGAATGCTTAAAAGATGATTATCAATTTCCCAAGAACAAGTTAGTTGATCCAAAACTATGGAGCAGTAACACCACCACTAACTAGAAACAATGTTGCCTCCCAGTGAATTGAATGAGACTGCACTCTTTCGGATGTATCAATTCTGGAGTAAAATAAATAAACTGCATGACCTTAAACCACGCCCAAATGAAGCTAAATCCAATAGTTTGTGGGGGGGGGGGAAGCAACAAAACTATTATTGAGATCATAAACTGGTGCAAACTGACATTTAATTTATGCGCTACACATGGCACATAGCACCTTGATGAAGGTCCACATAGCATAAGATGAAGACTAAACATGTCTTTCATAGCAGTTTCATCTGAACACATGGCTGAAACTACTTTGATTATGCTTTGTAGAAGTAGTTTCACTTTTTAAAAAGTTCACAAACAAGACATAATCACATTCTTCACTACATGAAAAGAAAGTATTAACTCCATTACTTGTTTATTAAGAGTGCTCTAAATTCACAGCTGCACTGGTTCTATTCTAATCCACATTTGCAAAACTGCCCCTTGATTTATTTTGTGAACAGTTCCATCGTATATGTAATAACATGGCAATACTTGGCTGTAATCCTATATCAATTATGTAGTTTGTTAACCTAGTAAAATTATTTGGCCTATGAATTTCTATTAGCCCTAAGAAATTGCTTTCAGCTCTAATATTAAGCTGATTAGAGATAATACATAGACATTTCTGTGTATTTAATTCAGAGTTCCTCTCAAACACAGTGGTTAATGAGATAAATTGGCACTTAAAAATACTCTTCCCCACCAGTCTTCTGTGTAGAATGTAGACTTTCTAAGACTAGGATGGAAAAAGAGTGCACAGGGAGATTATCCTGACATTTGCATCTCAAAGGGGTGCCTTCCACCCCAGGAAGTAAAGGGTTTTGACTAAAGTATTGCATTGAGAGTATCTACAGAATGACAAAAGTCTTGGAATGTTTCAGGACTAAAACAAGCAAACTAATTAATTAATTAAAAATAAACAAATACAACAAATGTTGGAGAGGTTGTAGAGAAAGGGGAACCCTCTTACACTGTTGGTGAGAATGCAAGTCGGTACAGCCACTTTGGAAAACAGTATGGAGGTGCCTCAAAAAAATTAAAAATAGAGCTACCCTATGACCTAGTAATTGCACTACTGGGTATTTACCCCAAAGACACAGATGTAGTGAAAAGAAGGGCCATATGCACCCCAATGTTCATAGCAGCAATGTCCGCAATAGCCAAACTGTGGAAAGAGCCGAGATGCCCTTCAACAGATGAATGGGTAAAGAAGATGTGGTCCGTATATACAATGAAATATTACTCAGCCATCAGAAACGATGAATACCCAACTTTTACATCAACATGTATGGGACTGGAGGAGATTATGCTAAATGAAATAAGTCAAGCAGAGAAAGTCAATTATCATATGGTTTCACTTATTTGTGGAACATAAGGAATAGCATGGAGAACATTAGGAGAAGGAAGGGAAAAATGAAGGGGGGAAATCGGGAGGAGAGACGAACCATGAGAGACTACGGACTCTGAGAAACAAACTGAAGGTTTTAGAGGGGAGGGGGGTGGGGGGATGGGTTAGCCTGGAGATGGGTATTAAGGAGGGCACGTACTGCATGGAGCACTGGGTGTTACACAAAAACATTGAATCGTGGATCACTACATCAAAAACTAATGATGTATTGTATGGTGACTAACATAATAAAATAAAATAAAAAATAAATAAATAAATAGGAGCACCTGGGTAGCCCAGTCGGTTGAGCATCTGACTCTTGATTTCAGTGTAGGTCATGATCTCAGGGTTATGAGATCGGCTCCATGCTGGGCGTGGAGCCTGCTTAAGATTCTCTCTCTTCCTCTACCTCTGCCCCTGCCCCCTACCCCTGCCAAAATAAATAAATAAATAAATAAATAGAATAAATAGAATAATTATTGTTCCCCCCGCAACCCCAACATTAATAATAACCAAAGCAGAGCTTTGGGCCCAGGTTATCTTTTTTTTTTTTTAAAGATATTTTTATTTATTTATTTGACAGAGAGAGAGAGACAGAGAGAGCACAAGTAGGCAGAGTGGCAGGCAGAGGAAGAGGGAGAAACAGGCTCCCCGCTGAGCAGGGAGCCGGATGTGGGGCTCAATCCCAAGACCCCAGGATCATGACCTGAGCCAAAGGCAGCCGCTTAATGGACTGAGCCACCCAGGTGCCCCGGGCTCAGGGTATCTTAACAGTACTTACATTCTTCAATGAAAGCAGGAAAGAGAAAAGGCTCTTCTGTCCAGGTCCAACTGGGTCCTGTAACACCCATCTTGTGATTTTGTTAATTTTCAGAGAATTTGGATATATGAAGGCCTAGTATCCTCCAATCCTCCGTGTTATTGGTCTGAAGACCAGAGGTTTCCAAAGGCCTCAGGGTACTTTAATTCCCTATCATTCCTCACTAACCCTCAGAAGCTACTTCCTGATCCCACTGCCTTCTCCAAAGCAGTATCTATTATTCTGGGCCACTGGGCTGACATGCTTGATAAGCTTGGCCCAGAGCCTCTGTTTCATAGGCTACTGATCTCCGTGAGGCCTTTGGGACCCAACGCTGAACAAGCCAGCTCTCACTTGGAGGTCCTGCCTCTTGGGCCCCGCCAACCTGGGATCCAAGCAGGTGGCTGGCACCAGCCTCTAGGCACACTGTGTTCATGCAGCCTTCGTCTTCAGTCTGGCACTCATGCACAGAGCAACCTGCTAAAAATCTGAGAAATTAAAGAGTGGGACCTGCATGCAGTGACACTGTAGAAAGATTAGAAAACATGAGTTCTATTCTGCCTCTCATAAAGAATTATGGCCAAGTACTGGTAAGTAATTTAATTCACTTGGGTCTCGGTCTCTACATTTGTAAAGCAAGAAAACAAATAACTAATAGGAACCCTTACTGCTAAAAGCTCATGATTTTAGATCAATGTACAGTATTTGATCAAAAATTTTTAAAATTATGTTCAGATGCATTAAAAAGTTATTAAAAGATGAGGTACCCAAGATGTTAGCAAGAGTTATTTCTGAGCAATGGGACTGTGTTTTTAGTTTTTGGTCAGTGGTTTAGGTCTATCTTTTATTTGTACATAATTTCTAGTTTTCCATAATGTTTATTCTTTAAAGAATATTTTTTTAAGATTTTATTTATTTATTTGAGAGAGAGAGAGTGAGCATGAGCCGTGGGAGGGGCAGAGGGAGAGAGCAAAGCAGACTCCCTGTTGAGCGGGGAGCCCACTGGCCCTGAGCAGAGGGCAGACGCTTAACCGACTGAGCCATCCAGGCACCCCATAGTTTTCCATAATATTTAATAGTTTATTTAAGCACATGATTTAAATGTAAACATTTATTTAAAATTTAAACTATAAAATAAAATTGTATTATTTTCCAACTAAAGATTGAGGTGTAAGATCACTCAGGTAGGATTCTTCTAAATCACTGAACTTTTTTGTATTATGTATTTTAGTAAAGCTTTCTTATTTACATATACACAAAGCCTGATGGAACTATTTATTCAGCATCATTAACTCAAGTCCAACCAGCAAAGTCTCTGCATAATTATTTTTGTAGAATGTAGTTATAGATGCTTGGAAAATAATTCCCTTGAAGGCATCTTCCTTGTTTTGAATCACTGAATACATATTCATTGCTGAATATACATAAATAAGCCAAAAGTCAGAGACCCTTTAATAGTCTCAAGTCTATCAAAACTTTTCCAGATGTGTACAGATGTATTCTCTTTTGGAGGTGACAGAACACTGTGAAGCAAACTTTGCTACTCATTACAGATCTTTGGGGAGGCATATGGTAAGACTAACTCTCTTCTCTCTGCTTACTTTGTAAGGGCTTTGTATGTGGTGGAGCACTGTGCTCTCTCTATGACCTTTTTTTTCCATCTGTGGAAATAGTCCTCAGTTTATGAAAGTTGTCCTAAATTCCCACCTCTCTTTTTCTTTTTCTCTTTCAACATCATGCTGCTTCCCTCATAGCATCTCAACTCTGCCTCCACGCTCCTTCTTGATCTGTTACTCTCCAGTCATTTGTATTTCCTGGTGATAAGCCTTCAGTTTCATAGAAATGTCATTGCAACTGTGCAAGAACCAATCCTAAATCATAAATTAATACAAATCACTTTATGTTATATAGTAGTCTGTTCCTTTAAAGTACTTTCATGTAAAGATATCCAGAGAAACAATTAAGCCAAAAAGCAAAGTAAATAGGGCTTGTGTGTGTATACATATATATGCACAACTATATATAACTACATATTCAACTATATATAGTTATTAATATTTACATGAATGAATACAGGGCAATATATAAAAGACATTGGTCAAAGTGGATCCCTGTAGGGATTGGGGGAGACATCGTGAGCCAAAGGATTCAAGAATGGGAGCAAGTCTTCTCAATGAGTAATTTTAATGTATGTTTATATCATGAACTACATGTTATACCTACTCAAGAGAGTAAGATTACAAATTAAGGGGTGCCTGTGTAGCTCAGTCAGCTTACATTGTAGAACTACATTCTACAATGTAAGCATCTGCCTTCAGCTCAGGTCATGATCCCAGGGTCCTGGGATCGAGTCCAGCATCGGGCTCCCTGCTCAGCAGGGAGCCTGCTTCTCCCTCTGCCTCTGCCACTCCCCCTGCTTGTGCTCTCTCTCTCTGACAAATAGATAAATAAAATCTTAAAAAAAAGATTAAAATTAAATGAATTAATTAATTAATTAATGTGTTTCCAATGTATTTAAAGCTTCAAGACTAAAATAATGCATTCTCTCTTCCTTTTCAAATCCCCCCAAACAAGAACAATGAGCACAAACACTATGGCCATCTACAAAGAGACTAGGAAGCAAATTTAACCATAAACTTTAATATATGAAAACATAAAATGGCTGGAAGAGTGGTAAATGACTTAGGAGAATGGAGGGAGGTCAAACCTGAGGGCAGAAACAATGATAAGCAATCCAGTATGTCCTGCAATCCCTGAAATACTCAGAAATTAGAAACATAAGCCATGTACAGAGGATGTGTTATTAGATATTAAAAAAAAAAAAGAAAGAAAAAAGGTCATGGCCTGTAAGTCTGTATAAGGGGCCTTTACAATCCCGAGCCCTCCCTCCAAGAAGTGGAGAGGAGACAGCCGGCAAGGGCAACGTTGTCAGAAGACAGATCATTGAAGGCCCCGTAAACGACAGGAAAGAGCTCAGGCTCCATTTTGTAGGTAGTGGAATTAACACCGAAGAATGTCATGTTTGGATTTAGGGTTTTAGAAAGAGTGCTCCCGCACTAACAGAAGAAGAAAAGAAAGGTATGACCTGGGAGACTAGCTGATGGCATTTAGAGACTACTGCAATAGTACAGAGTAAGATCATGAGTCTAAGAGGAATAAGCTGAGTAGAAAATTTAAACAAAAGCCACATTCTATATTTGATACCCACATATAAACTTCCAACTTGCAGTATACTGTAGCTACTCCACTCCATCCACGATTACAAATAAATTTTTCCCAAACACGAGTGATTAAACTGTAATAGAAGGACACAGTTACACTTGTAATAAAATCTGCAACATTAAGTTTTAGTAAAGCAAATAGTGTTGTTTCATCTTTTGAAACACTGAGTTTCTAATAAATTTGTGCCCTGACAAAAGTCTGAAGAATCCTGAACCCCAACATAAAGAAGGTAATTAATACCTCTCAAATTATTAAATGCCAGCTCTCTTTAGGGAGAAAAAAAAAGAAAAAAAACCTGAGAATTAACCAAGATCCTTCATAAAAAGTTTCCTTGCACATTATTCTAAGTTTCTCTTAAAATTACTATTTGGAATTCTCTCCTCACATATTTTCCTTCTTGATTACTTGAGGGATTATTTAAAGTACATTTGGTCTAAGAAGATAAAAATAGCAAATAGTTTAGAATGGCTAGAGCAAAAAACTGATAAATACACAAAGATAACATTTGGTGGAATAATATGTTCTTCAAGTTGGGACGTTTTGGCATCTTATTTTTACACTTTCAAATCAGGCTCAAGGAAACATAAAACACAAAAATTACCTTGAACTTTCCAGTACAATTTTTGTCTTATCCTGAAGAAAGCTGGAACTGTCACAGTGCAAATTATTCTACTTGAGTAAAGAACTAGAGTTCACTCGGCATCAAAAATACTGCTGAAAAAAAAAAAATGTTTTGTAGATCTAGTCTTTAATCCTCGAAATATACTCCAAACCTTCATTTACTTAATCTTACTAAGGGATAGAAGTGATGTCAGATATTCCCCTTATTATTAGTGAATTAACTACACCCCATCTATGGATTTACACAGTTCTACTGTTTGATGGTATCGTAACAAGAAAGCCGAACACTATTGCCAGAACATCAGTGAAAGTGAAAAATACAGGGAAAAGAGAAAACCAAAGTCCAAATTTGACTCCAAAATATCACATATACTTGCATTAAACACACAGGCTAGAAATGTGGACAACATGCATACATTCATGGGTTTTTAAAATAATCTTCATCAGTGCATTTCACCCTCTTTCATGGTACTGATACATAATCATAGAGAGAGGTCATAACTGTGATCTTTAATTTTTCTTCATTTACACAATAAATATTGCTAAGCATTTCAAAATTATGTGGAAAGGGATTATAGAGAAAAATTAGCTGTAGTCCCTCCTATCAAGGGCTTACAATCCAGGAGAAGTACCCATAATTTGTCTTAGTTATACAAGCAGTAAAGGTGCCACTCACTTTCCCTGAATTTAAAAATAAACTGAAGGATTTAATTAATATACTAACTAACAACTCCCAACGCATAGAAGAAATTAGGTTGATTTTAAGAAAAATAAGACAATGGGTGGAAAGGAAGGATGGAAGGGCGGGTGGGTAGATGGATAGAAAGAAGAAAGGACAGAAGGAGGTAAGAAGGAAGGAAGGAAGGAAGGGAGGAAGGGAGGGGAGAGAAGGTAAGAGAGATGACAAGAGAAGAGAAAGGAAAAGAAAAGAAAATGAAATAAAAGAAAATTAAAGAGGGGCACCTGGGTGGCTCAGTCAGTTGAGCACCTGACTCTTGGTTTTGGCTTGGGTCATGGTCTAGGGTCATGGGATCAGGCCACATGTTGGGCTCTGCACTGGGCGTGGAGCCTGTTTGGGATTCTCTCTCTCCCTCTCCCTCTCTGCCCTCCATCCCTCACCCCACCTCGTGTGCGTGCATGCTCTCTCTCTCTAAAAAAAAAAAAAAGAAAGAAAGAAAGAAAGAAAATTAGAGAAAATCACTGTTTCATCTTTAGAAATAGGAACATATAGAAAAATGGAAAGATTTCATTTTGTTGTCTAGTAAGTTTAAGAATTGATACCTTGAAAGGAGGAAGCTATTGGAAAGGATGAAAATGAAAGCGAGTACATACCAATCTCTAGGATACTTGGAAGAAAGAGGGGAGGGAAAACTGCAGGAGCTGATCTCAACTAAGAAATTTAACCAACAATAAGTCCTGAACCACACTCTCTTTCTTCTCCTCATCACCAAGTAGAGCACACTCTCCAACTGCATGGAGGTCCCAGAACCTTCTCTCCTTCATCCTTAATCATAAGGAGACATCTGCCACCAGCAGGTGCTAAGAACAAGGTAAGTGCTCACTCCCACTGCTCATAGAAAGAGTAGAACCCAGTTCCTCTGCCAAAGACAAATAAAGGGGGAGGTTGGACTGATGGGTTCAGAGACACCAAGCTGGGATTTGGAAAGCATTTTCCCATAGAAAACTGATAAATAAGGTGATTATTTAAACATTAGGCACATTATATATTAAATTTTTTAAAATCATTGATCCTATGGAAAAATGCATTCAAAATTTCCAAAGTTACCAATGAATTTTTGAAATACAAATTGCATAAATGTTGAGATTGCCTGTATAAAAGTGAGCATTCATTATTTGTGTGCATGCTTATTTTGCTAGTATTATTTACTATATTTGAATATTATGTAAAACATACACTTATACTAGAATGTAACTTTTTATCATAGCAGTTAAGTAATAAAAAATAGACTTAGTACTTCTGGAACAAATACCATTTTGGGGTCTGGACCTCTTTGAGATTGCACACATTCTTTCTGTCATGGTAGTAGTTCTTTAGATGATCTCAGGGCTGTATCTATAGGTCTTTACTTTCCAGTTCTGAAGTGCAAAATTAATGATCTTACAGAGTCCTCCAGAGGCAAGAGCAACAAAGACAGATTAGAATACTGACTGTGACAATATCTGTCTGTCTGGATGACCTTGAAGTAAAAAATGTCACTTCCTTTCTCTGGAATGCAGTTTTTCCCTACAAAGGGGGATGGTTAAATGAGATATTCTCCAAGGTTCCTTCCAGTTGCCACCATCTATTCTTCTCTCAAGTGCTCTGCCTTTGTTCTGGTTATCCTATTGCAGCATAACAAACTGCCCCAAAACATGGTGACTTAAAACAACAACTCTTTTATTGTATCTCATGCTCTTGTGGATCAGGAGGGCAGACTTAGCTAAGTAATTCTTCAGTTCTACATGGTATCAAGGTATTCAGCTGGTGGCTGGGCTAGTCTGGAGGATCCAAGACTGCCTCACTCTCATGTCCAGCGTCTTGGCAGGGATGGCTAAAGAGATGGGCTTAACTGAGACTACTGATCAGAGAGACTCCACATGGCCTCTCCGGTGGTCTCAATACAGTCATACAAGGCTCACATAAGAAAGCTCAGGTTTCCCAAAGATAGCATTCCAGGAAACAGGAAATGGAAGCTGTCAGTCCATTAAAGCCTTGGACCAGGAACTGTCACAGTGTCACCTCCATTATATTATAAGTCAAAGAGTCAGATCCTTCCAAGATTCTGAAGGACAAGGGAGGAATGTGAGGCACAGCAAAGAATCTATAGCCATCTTTAATCCATCATAGCCTGTATCTAGGAATTGATACCAGCACTGACACTCCTTATTCTGTCCAATGTTTCACAGTAGAAACTGAAGAGAAAAAACAACAGTCTCTGCCTTCAAAAAAAGTCACAATTTGACAAAAATAATGGCAAAGGAGGCATTCCATTTCTGCTTAACCTAATTCAAGTTGATTTATTCCATTGTTACTAATAGAACATTAATTGATAAAAGCAAGTATGGAAAAATGCCATATAAAAAAGAACAACAAATTATAAACCAAAGTATCTATATATGCACAAAGTCTGGAAGGAAAGAGAAAAAAGTTCTAGGATATGGGACTCATTTCCAATTTTTAATGATATAATATGGACTGAATGACATATATCTTCAATTCTTAGGCAAAATATTACAGAACTTTATTCAACAAACAATCTGTAGGAGACATCTGTCAATTCTAGTTTTACCATCAACTAACTCTTTAGCATATCAGACTCCTAATTCTTACAACTAAAAATAAAAACCCAACCTATAATAGATACTAGCTAGTTGGGGCACCTGGTGGCTCAGTCAGTTGAGCAGCTGCCTTCAGCTCAGGTCATGATCCCAGGGTCCTGGGATCGAGCCCTGCGCTGGGCTCCCTGCTCAGCGGAAAGCCTGCTTCTCCCTCTCCCTCTGCCTGCCTCTCTGCCTATTTGTGCTCTCTCTCTCCCTCTGTCAAATAAATAAATAAAATCTTTAAAAAAGAGAGAGAGATACTAGTTAGAGCTATTGTTCATATCATAATATGAAAATGTGCAAAGAAACCAGAATTATTTAAATACATAATTATTTTTCTTCAAATAATTAACTTATAAAAACTTCCAATCACATGGTCCCTTCTAAAACCAGATAATTTATTTCAACAAATGATACTTCTCTAATAGTCTAAGTGAAAATAAATTAACAATGCAATCTAGAATACTTCATACTAAAACAATCAGGTAAACAGGTTCTTTGGTTCATCTAAAGCATGCCCCCTCTGCTGTCTGTATTTGGAACTAACCACAGACAAAAACATATTTCAAGAGCGCCCCCGAGTGTGGTCTACTTCAACAACCACTTTTGCACTCATAGAGCCCTGACAGTTCCCATTGTCATAGAGATTCTTTATTAAACAATAAACCTTTTTTTAAAAAAATTGTTTTTGAGTATAGTTGACATACAATGTTGCATTAGTTTTAGGTGTATAACATAGTGACTCAACATCTTTATACATTATGCTATGCGTGCCACACTCTTTCTCTCTGGCAATCATTCATTTGTTCTGTGTTTATAGTTCTGATTCTGCTTTTTGTTTGTTTATTCATTTATTTTGTTTTTTTTAGATCCTACATATGAGTGAAATCGTATGGTACTTGTCTTTTGCAATCTGACTTATTTCACTTAGCATAATACTTTCTAGGTTTATCTATGTTGTCACTAAATAGCAGGATCTCATCCTCTTTTCATGGCTGTATAATATTCCACTATATATATATATAAACCACATCTTCTTTATCTATTCATGTATTGATGGACATTTAGGTTACTTCCATATCTCGGCTATTATAAATAATGTTACAATAAAAATAAGGGTGCTTGTATCTTTTCAAATTAGGAATATTCTATTTTTAAAGGTAACTCAAATTAAAATTCAAGCAAAAGCTAAATCCAGACCCAATACTGACCTACAGAAACAGATTCCCCAGGGATGAGGCTCAGGAACCTGCACTTATATCAAATACTTCAGGTATGTGTCATGCCCGCTGAAGTCTGAGAACTTCCACCCTAACACGTGATGTATATAAAAAGACTTTTATAAGGTTAAAGGGTAGTCATATTGCTAGGTGAAGGATTGCTAACTTCTTTTTATTAAATGGAATTTAATTCAATCTTTAAATACTTGAATCATTTTTTTAATCCCATATGTTATAAACCAGTAATCTCTGCACTGATATTTATAGCCTTGCATTTATTCTAATGATGCATGTCTGATTTATTAATGGTGACCGTGTAGTGACAGGACAGATCTGCTTCCCTATCTCTGCAGGTGACCTGGGTTCTGTCCAAGGGGAAAAAAGATTGAGAAAATACTTTCCTCTCTACTTCATCTACTTTGTCCAATTGTTCTCTAGGCCACAAGGCAGGGTTTTTACTAACTTAAATCTCAATTAAATCCCAGGCAAGTGTCTGTCAATGAAAATTAATTTAACACCCCAGAGTACAGCTGAACTCTTTCAGTCAGAATATATCCTGATTTGAGAATGATCCAATTTCCCTGGTAGTTTCAAAAAAATCATTCAAAATTCTACAAATTAAAAAATAATAATAAGGATTTCGGACGTTTCCTGAAACAATAATAAAAAGGATTTCTGATATTTCCTAAAAGCATTTACCAATACCACAAAAAAAAAAAAAAAACTAGAGGTAAAGGAAGATCAGAATATATTAAAGTTGGGTTTCACATGCAGTTGAAAAGACAGCTCTTTACTACTGTCACAGACCATGTTTCACTGCATAAAATCTCTGATCATTGAAAATAGAAAGGAGGTATTTTATATGCAGTTTTTAAACAGAATGTTACCTATCAATTTTGTGTTAGGTACTCAGGGCTAGAACTGAAATCTGAAAATCTGGGTTCAAGTCTTGGCTCCGTCATGCAATACAGTATGATTTAACTCTTGATCTTTGACCCTATCTCTTTCCATCTATAAAATTGAATAAAACTAACTCATATACTGACAACAGCCATACATTAAAAGGATAAAAATTATAACATGTTTGAAAGTACCTTGCAAACTGTATCATCGCTAATATAAAGGAAAGATATATGCGCCCTTAGAAACCAGTGTAGGAGAAAAGAAGTCAGACTGTTCTACAACTGCACGGACCTCCACAGTCCACGATACAGTCTGCTTAGTTTTGATGAATTCTTTTTCTCAAAGAAGGAAAAAGCAATTTTATATTTAAATTTTGTGTGATTACTATAATTTTATATATCTAGAAATAAGCTAATCAAGTCCAAGCTAATGTTACTGAAAGGAACCTTTGGAATAATCTAAAACTGGTTCTGTTCCATCAGGCACATTGGTTATGCCACATAAGAGTAATGTCTCAGTGGGACGCTTGGGTGGCTAAGCGTCTGCCTTTGGCTCAGGTCATGACCCCAGGGTCCTGGGATGGAGTCCCACATCGGGCTCCCTGCTCAGCAGGGAGTCTGCTTCTCCCACTGCCTTCTGCTCCCCCTGCTTGTGTTATTCTCTCTCTCTCTGACAAATAAATAAGAAAAATCTTAAAAAAAAAAAAAGAGTGATGTCTTAGCAATGTCCACCTCTAGAAGTACACCCTTTAATACTACTCATAGTATGGGCCTGGTCTATTAAAAACATTCCTTTTTTGTTTTCAAAATGTTTTTGAAAGTCAAAAAAAAAAAAAAAAGAAAGGAAAAAGGAAAGAAGGGAGGAAGGAAGAAAGGGTTAATAGGAGTCTGTAAATCTTACTGATATAGGGCAGTCTCAGTTTAGATCCTGTCTCTGTCACTTCCCGGCTGCGTAATTTTGATCAAATAATACAGTATTTCTTAAACCTAAATGTCCTCCACTTTAAGATGGATATGATGATAGTGTCTACCTCATTGATGTATTGGGAAAAGGGGATATTATAAAACTTATTATCTTCTTAGCACAGCACCTGGTGCATTGTAAGAACTAAATAAACATTACTGATAATTGTAATAATCGCTAAGTTATTGCTATTTAAGTAAGCCTCTATATTGATAGGTCAAAGGAATATCCAGAACTGAAGATATCTTGATATCTAAAGAATAACTGAGAAATGCCTCATAATGCTGCTGATAGACAAGATACAGTAGGACCAGTATGATAACATAATTATACAATTGACCCTTGAATGATGCAGGGGTTAGGGACACTAACCCCCCAAACAATTGAAAATCCACATATAACTTTTGACTCCCTAAAAATTTAATTACTACTAGCCTACTCTTAACCAGAAGATTTACCTGTAACATTAATAGTCGGTGAACACATATTTTAGATGTTATATGTATTATGTACTGCATTATCACAATAAAGTAAGCTAGAGAAAAGAAAATATTATTAAGAAAATTTTAAGTCAGAGAAAATACGCTTACAGTTTGATAAAGAAAAAAAAAATCCTTGGATAAGTGGACCCACATAGTTCAAATCCATGTTGTTCAAGGGACAAATGTAAACACAATGACTAGTACAAAGAAGACACTTAATAAATAGTGGTTGAATGGATTAGCAACATGTTGAGAAAACTTAGTGTTGACTAATCCCCCAGCATCACCCTTGAGGGCAGGCTAACAGGGCAAGCTTTGTCTTCCTTTCTTGAATGAAGACATATATGTCATCTATTCCTAAGTGCATATGAAACAAAGCTAAGAGGAACAATTAGTGTAACAGAAGAATACAATTCAATAATATCCTCACATGCTGGGATAGATCAAAATTAAGATTTAAATAGGGAAAAGTAAAATCCTACAAAAAAAATCAAGCAATTAAATTTTATTCTAACAAATTATATATAACCTTGGTTTTCATGCAGTTCATAAGAAGGCATTTATATAGGGATTTTATTGATCACAAGCAAAATAAACTCATTATCATTGAAAATGCTCAAGGAGACTATCTGGATGGTCACCTATCAGATATTTTAGAAATGAATCCTACTTGGGGTAAAAGTGCCGATATCTGGACCATCTGTTCATTCAGTAAGTATTTACAGAGGACCTATAATGCACCAGACACAACGCTAATGTCTGGAAATGCATTGATGTCCAAGGCAGACTTGGCTCTTGCTATCTCTAGAGAGCTTCCTGGAGAGCAGAACACTGATAAGTAAACAGACTGATAATGTAACAAAACTGACCTGGTAGATTATCTCCAAGCAGGACACCTAATGCAGAGTGGGTAAAGTCAAGACTTGTTTTTCCAAGAGGACTCTATAACCAATCAGATGAAGAGAGAGGGGAATAGTGAGGAAACTAAGAACTAAGACTTTTGATTTCTAGTATGGGTAGAATATGCCACTCTCAAGGAAAGGAGACACAGAAGGAACAAGTTGAAGAGGAAAAGTATTAATTCAGTTTGGAATATGCAGAGTTTGAGACGTCAATGGATTGTGTAAGTGAAGATATCTAGCAGGCAGCCCAGGATAACCGGTCTAGACTTCCACGTATATTGCTGTTGAGGCCATGGGAGTAGATGATGAGATCACCCGAGCAATAAAAGGAAACTAAGATGAAAACAAGAAGTTCTAGGATAAAACCCTAAGGAAACCAACACTGAGATCCTACAACAGAGGCCTATAAGAGAAAGAAGTCAAGAAAGTCTTTCAAGAAGAAAAAATCGTTAAAAATGCCCAAACTGCTGAGGTATCAAAATAAGCACAGAAGTAGGTCTTCAGAACAAGATGGTCTTCAGAGACTTTGATGAGAGCCACTTCCTGCCAAGCTGCAGGAAAGCAGAATGGAAAAAAAACACTTCAAATGGTTAACAACCCAATAGCCTCAATATTAAATGATATAGGTATCAATAAAATCAGAGAAGCTTTAGAGAGAAAGAACTTTGGTTAGAGAAAAGCGGGGAAGGAAAAGAGAGTTGATAACCAATCCTCCAAGGATTACAAAAAGCCACTTCCCACAAAACTGAAAACAACACTAGTGTTTCTCAAATTTTTCCACCAGAACTAATGAAAATGCAAAAGAAAGTAACTTACACAGCCCTTTCCATCTCCGGGTAGGCAATGACGCTAAGGTATTAAATTTGTTCTTAAAAATCCATGTAAATTGTGCATTCTTCTCATAAAAACAGGAGTGTTTATTTTAATATAAAAATATTTCCCCCTATTTTCAATTAAAATGATTGTTCCAGAAAGGTGTTCCACGTTTATCATGTGACTTCCCATATGGCCCTCCCACAATCCTCACACACCCCGTATGCATACATGCATCATGTACTCCCACTTTGAGAACTATGGAGGAGGTGCTTCATTCCACAAGAGTAACATCCTCTGGCAATCTCTGTAGAAGGCATCTGCCAGAACCGAAGTCCCATGAACTGCCACACGACCTGTAAACACTTCTTCCTTTCATTTTTCTTAAAAATACCCCCTTCAACCTTCAAAGTATGTTTCAGACATCATGGAATCTGATGGCTACAACTTTGTTCAAGGGACTTGAATTATACGCCCTCTTCATCTTCCTTAACTAACGAGTCATCATTTATCAAGTACTCTGTACATGGAGGTTGACCCAATGCCTTCAAATATTTAGTCACTTTTCTCCAAAACTTTCCCATATTATTTCCCAAGGTGCAGACATGGTTTTGTAAAGAGGCTCTTATGCCTTTGGGACAAAGACAGGTTCAGCCTCAATGAGGTCATTAAAACAAAACATCAAGTTCCCAGTGCCCTGAGATTCCAAGCCAATGACCTACAGAGTGTTCCAGCCGATCTTAATTTCCCTGGCACAGCACAGTAACAGTACTGTAATATAATGCAAAATGTCTCTAAAGAGAAACTAGATACTGGCTCAAGTCTTGCCAATACACAGTTAAATAATACCAAAGTACTCCTTTCATCCGAATACTGGGCTTCACACGCACATGTCACCCTTCCCAAGAATGAAAGTAATCTTCCACTATGAATGTGGGTTGATTGAAAAGCTTTTATTGGACTCAGCCCCATAAAGTATACGTTTTTTTTTAACTGGCACACACAGGCTGGTAAGACTGAAAACGCCCACAAGGGGACCAAAGAGACAAAGAACAGAACTTATTCTGAGTAAGGGTAATCCAAATTTAGAATGTGCTAATAGTGGTAAATCAATACTCAAACGTTTATCCTGACTCGGATCTCTTTAACATCTAACAATACTGGACCCCTCCCCGTAACTAAACTAAAGTTCACTTTTCTAAGTGTTCTTGCAAACTCTTTATCCTTTATATTAAATTATTAGTACATTCCCAAATATTCCCTCATTCTTTCACTTAATAATAACCACTTCCTCTGCTCCTCCCCCACTCATTAATTCATTAATTTATTTTTTGATTCAGCAAAATTTACTGAGGGCCTATTAAATGCCAGGCATTGTTCAATCTGCTGGAGATTGAGTAGTATATAAAACAAAGTTCCTGCCCTTACAGGGCTTATGTTCTAGTGGGAAAAGACAGAGAATAAACACATACATGTGTGAACATATAATATGCCAGATGATATGTACCATAGAGAAAAATTAAGCTGGGTAGGTGAGAAAAGAGAGTGCAGAGGTGGTAGAAAGCAATGTCGATCTTCAAATTCCATCTGAGCTAAAATTCATTTTTAATGATCCATCATCATCCAATAAATCAATTAGGGCCTCTTATAATGTAACTGAAAACAATGAACTGGAAACACCATCTGAGTTGAAAAAGATTTGTTACCAATCAGATTCATTCACTTTCTCAATTTCTGGATGGTTTATCAATGAGGCTTTACTATTAATGATATGTTACTCTCTCAAATACAGTTTGTTCAAACTGATACACTCAGAAAAATTGGGGGGGGGGTAAAGCATTAATTTTATCACACCTTGGCCAAACCAACATAAAAGTGAGGCTTTTGCATGACTTCTTCCCAATTTTTTGAATAAAATGCCATTGTCTTATAATATGCTTTAAATACATTTTCATCAAAAGTTTAGAGCTATAAATTTAGTTTATTTAATCTAAGGAAAATGTCAACCTTATAATTAGAAAAGTTAGTCCTCACTCTCAAATCAGTCAGCCAAATTAGACTTATATTCTACCAGATAAATCCAACTTTACTTTTCAATTCAAATAAAGGTATGCATTCTGAGAAAAAATATATTAAAAACACTGAAAATTACAGATTATCTCTTATAAGAGAAATAGCTGAAAACAGTCAAAATTAAAATAATACAGAACTAAGAGCTCTGAGGCGTATGATGAAGTGGCCAGAATGACATGGAATTCCTTTTGTAATTGTGTAAGTGTACTTTCCTACCTTGATTTTCAGCCTTTGGATGTAATAAAATAAAAACCAAGTATAAAATTAGAAATAGCTCCATTAATTGCAGTATGCATCAAGATAAAAATTTCTCATGTTTTTAATGAAAGCAAATGATGTATATATGCTAAAAAAATTAGTCTAATAGCCAATATATTTGTTATTAAAAGAAAGAGGAAAATATTAAAGTATTTTATGATTAAATGGGATGGGAATTGATTGGCCTATTAGAATACACACTTCATACAATTTGGTATGATTTTACAAAATAGGTTTTAAACACAATATTGAATAACAAACACAAAATCTAAAAGAAATCATGTACAAGATAGATCCTTGAGTTTATCCAATTCATCTTCAAAAATCTTGTAGCCTAGGGCGCCTGGGTGGCTCAGTCGGTTAAGCAGCTGCCTTCGGCTCAGGTCATGGTCCCAGGGTCCTGGGATCGAGCCCTCCATCGGGCTCCCTGCTCGGCAGGAAGCCTGCTTCTCCCTCTCCCACTCCCCCTGCTTGTGTTCCCTCTCTCGCTGTGTCTCTCTCTGTCAAATAAATAAATAAAATCTTAAAAAAAAAAAAAAATCTTGTAGCCTCAGAAAGGATTTCTGTCACATTGAGAAGAATCAGAATTACTAACTACTGTAGATGCTGTGGCACCCTGTCCAGGCCTACCTGCTTCAGGGCTAAAGTACTCCTCCTCCCACCTGCTAGCACCAGCCACCAAGCCCTCCGAGCTAAGTCCTCCCTTCTTGCCATTGCACTCAGCTGAAGAGAGCTGCCACGGCCAAGCCCTTCCTGGGGAGCCCAGCCCCTCTGCCCCAATTTTGCACAATTCTGTAAGGCCCACCCAGCTCCAGAGCTCCTATGGGATCGGTGAAGGCCTCTGCGGTGACTGCACTGAGGCCCAGCTTCTCCCTCTGTCCATTCCACTGGGCAGTTTTCTTTTCTTTCTTTCTTTTTTTTTTTTTTTAAGATTTTATTTATTTATTTGAGAGAGAGAGAGCACAAGCAGAGGCAGAGGAAGAGGGAGAAGAAGGCTCCCCGCTGAGCAGGGAGCCCGAAGTGGGACTCAATCCCAGGATCTTGGAATCATGACCTGAGCCAAAGACAGATGCTTAACTGACTGAGCCACCCAGGTGTGCCCAAGGGGCAGTTTTCAAGAGCTCTCCCCAGTAAACTCCCTGCAGGCCAACTTGTGCTCCAAGTCAGGTTCCCAGGGAACCTCACCTGCAGCACTAACCTACAGCACATCAGGTGTTCCCAGGCACATTTTCTTTCAGTTACTGGTTTATCCCAAGTATTGAAAATAGCAGAAAATACATTTAAATACGTGACAAAATACCATTTCAGTGTTTCACGCTGATGCGCTATTTACTTTGTTCTTAGGAAACTTTCCCTCAAAGGTTATGGATTCTCTGACAAGAGTCAGGAGAGAGAGAAATTAAAGTCAATAATTAAAAACTGAAAAAATAAAAAGTGAAAACCATTATCAGTCCCATCACACAATCATATATCTGAATTCAGAACATTTCAACACTAACCAAAATTCTCGTTCCTCATCATGAGGTCATGTGTAACAAAATTAATGGATATTTTTCTGATTTTGTACATTATTCTTATTTAATGAGATTATAAGTAAAAAGTGTTTGGTGGACTGCTATACTTACTTCCAGCTTACTGTGTATTTTAAAAATCCCCACGTTAGAAAAAATTAAGTGGAAATATCAATTGGGCTCATAATACAAGTCTCTCAGAGCAAGGGGTAGTAGGTGTTAGCAAATGTTTTAATTGTTAACTATTAATATCATTGGTGAATGACTTGGGCCAGCACTCATGGTGTAGAAATGCAGAGACATATACCCCTTGAATATATAAGACTTTCCAAGGGATGTGCAAACTCACAGGTTTAAGAGAATCAGTTTTCGGATCCTCATGTTCCACATGTACTTTTTCCTAAAACTTGCCTTTCTGAGAACCCTTCTGTGTTCGCAATAACATTCTCACCTGGTGCATTCCCCTGGGGCGTGTAAACCTCCAGGGTGTCACACACAGGGAGAGCTTCCTTTAATGATTAATCAAAGCACCACAAATCAGAAGGGGTTCCTGTCTTTTTATGCCATGAATGAATTTCTGTTAAGGAGACATGACCAAAATGTCCTATGTGTGTAATAAAAGCAAAAGATATATACTGTTAAAAATCCTATTGACCCAGGATCCTAGCATGTAATTTTATTTTTGTTAATAAAAACCGTTAATAGAATTAAAAATATTTTTTAAATGTGATGAAGAAGATAATTGATCATGATTAGAATAAGTATGTCAAAATGCAATTTGTTAAAATTTACTTGTACTATTTATCTTCAATAATCCACTTATTAATTCTTTCCATGAAAGAACCCAAGAACAAGGAACACAAGATACTCCATTTGGAGGAAAAAACAATAAATAATTAGACCAAATAGATAAATGCAACAATTCATATTATGTTAAGAACAGCCAAGGAAATGCACTGGAAAAGGTGATGGAGTGGGGGAAAATAAGATAAAAAAATACGTGTGGAAGGGTGAGGGATACTTTAGGTAGTCTAGTCAAAAGGCCTACTTGATAAGTCATCTTACACTGAGACCCACCTAAAGAATAAAGAGGAGTCAGTTATGTAAAGAGCAAGGAAAAGAGGTTCCAAGCAGAGAAAACAGTCAAGCCAAAGGCTCTGAGGTAGAATAAAAGATGCCAAGTTCACAAACTGGTAGGACTGTCGCTCCACTGTGGCTGGAATATAATCAACAAAAGGTAGAATGCAGAAGAAGTTTATGAGGTAGACAGAAAGCCAAATCATGCAGAATCCTGTAGGCCAAGGTACAAAGTTGAACTTCATGTTAATCTATCAAAAAGTTTTCAACCAGGCAGTGACATGATGTGATCTACATTTCTAAGAGTTCACTTCTAACAAGCGTATGGAGAATGGACCAAAATAGGCTAACACAGAAGAAGGCCATTTACGCCTCTTGTATGTGAGAGGCAGTGGCTGAAGTTGGGATGGTGTAACAGTGAAGATGGAAAGACATTTATGGATTCAAGAATATTGTCATGAAAGGTGTGGCAGTACTTGACAAAAGACCAGAAAGAGGTCTCCTTGGATTTTGGCCTGAGCAACCAAATGGATTATTTGGATGGAGCAAGAGGAATTTGGAGAAGGACTGAGAGGTTATCACCACCTCAACCCTTTAAGCCAAGTGCACTGGACCTACACCAGCCTCAAATGTTTCAAATCTAATGTCACATCCTTATTTCTAAGCTTAAATAGAATTTACCACCTAACCTGGCCCCTCTTAGATATGACACCTTTTCTGACTCTCTACTCTTTGGACCTTGACTTTGACGTGCAATTTCTAGTTTAACTAGTCCCTCCTGCCCCTAACATCTCCATAAAGCTGGCTCCTGTGCTCCTTGTCCCATGACACCCTAATGTGCCCTTCATCACAGGAGGTGTGGTGACCATGTGGGAGGATCGGAACAAAGGCTAAGAGGAAACTTCTGGGGCCAGTGGGACCAAACAAGCCTCCTAAAGTCCTGTATATCTACTACATGGACTCATTAGTACTTCAAAAGCCACCAGAATCACTCACTCTAAGAATAGAATAAAATTGTAGCACTTTCAGGGCCTAGAAAGTATGGGCAAAAGGCTCCTATCACATCACTCAGCAGCAGCAGAATATTATTAAAAACTAGGTTTGCAGATTCCCAGTCCAATATTTTTAATCACATCATACTGACTCATATCTTTCCATAGAAACAATATTAAACGTGGTGCCCAGGATGTTGTAAATGTACCATTCTTTGGAACTATTACAGATTAAAAAACTCTTACTGACTCCCTAACAACCTAACCACCACATGTAACATTACATCCATGGACAAAGGTATGTGAATAAACAGTCCACTTATAAATGATCTTTTGGAATTGGTGAACTAGTTAAGAATATTAACCCTCCTGGGGCACCTGGCTGGCTCAGTTGGTAGAGCATGAGACTCTTGATCTTGGGGTCATGAGTTCGAGCCCCACATTAGGTGTAGAGGTTACTTAAAAATAAAACCTTAAAAAAAGAATATTATTCCTCCTACTTGTGTTTATTTTCTCTGTGGCTATGAAAAATGCTAAATGAGTGGAACCAAAGGGAAGGACAAGAGGTAAAGGATGCTCTCCCTATATCGGCTTTCCCATATCTCTCCTGAATTGATTCTGAAAGGCTCTCTTTTGCTCCCTTGCCTTGGCAAAGACTTGTGGTCATTTCCTAGGTTCTCCATTGAGCTATTCCTTATCTAGAGTTCCAAAAGGACAATGCCCAAGTCTGCCTATCCCCGCTCAAATACACATCATTGTATTCTTGAGAGCTTGTTGGGAGGGACGCACACGGAGTGGTGAGGGAGGAAGGGGACACCCGCCTAGCCAGCCAGATCAGCCGAAGCAACCCTGGCGATCAATGGGGCGACAGATGTCACAGCCAGATCGCCCTCACATCCCACATCAGTGTATTCTTACACAGTGGAATTTCTTACTATTCTATATAAGCTGACATATTTAAAAGCAACATCCACAAGACTGCAGAAAGCTTTTTTATATTAATTAAGATCCACATTTATATTGAACCATGAATGGCTCCGATTTTCCTTCTGTTGAAAGAACATAATATATGCCCCTAGGGAAAAACAAACCAGAAGCTGAGCTTTCAGGAGAAGTGAAAAATAAAACCCATATTGCAGATAAAGGTTGGATTGCAAATGTACCCTGCAAATTAACCAAGAATTAGAGGCAACCTTCAAACTGGAAATAAAACCTTGACAAGCAGATCTGCTGGGAGATTTAAGTTTTAAAATAGGAAGAGACAGCTGTCTTCTGTTACAAATGAAAGTAACTAGCATGAAGTAGGGAGAATCCTGAGTTGGTAAATCCTGTCATCAGAGGCTAAGGGACATCACTAAAATGCAAGCTCAAGACAATGGCCAAGAAAGATAACTATCATTAAAGAGTGGCATTCACTGAAACCACCGTCAAGTAAATATGCTTCAGTTGAATTAAGTGAACTGAAGCAAAGGAAGTAGACACTGTAACTGTCTGGGCCAGTCACAGCCAAACTAACTGGTAGATCACCATATATCATAGGTATATAATAAGGCTTTGATTTTGTGTCCACTGTTGTTTGTTTGAGATCTTTTTTTCCTGGGGCACTAGTCGCCCATTGTTTCTTCCCCACCTTCATACGCCATACCCACTGAAGCTGGACTTCCTGCTCATAGAATTTGTTCTCACAAACTCAGCTGAGCGGTGGTCCAGGCCCTTGTGCCCCTTTGGCTACAGCTGACTGAATAAGAGCTGGACACACTGAGCTAAAAGCTCTCTCCAGATGTAGACTCCAGTCACTTACCAAATGCTGAACCACAAATAGAAGGAAAGATTTATTCCAATGGGCAGCCATCAGGGGCCAGGTGCACTGAGATGCAATCAGGACAAGCAAGACTGAAGACAAATGTGAGAATGAAATGGACATAGAAGGAGAAGCAGAGATTATGTGCTGTGCTTGTGGAAGAACAGAGAAAGTGGCTGCCTTGATCTTGGCTGACTTTCTACTCCCTGATTCCAATCTCTCATGAGATCAGTGAACTTTTGGCCTTCGGATACTATAACATAACCTTTCAGGCTAGTTCATGTGAGGCTCTGTTTCCTCCAAACAATCAATCCCTGGATAAAATACCAACTAAAGTCCATTTGTAATATTCCTACTTTTCTTAACTAAATGATATTGTCCACAATTTTGAAAGGTCAGATTGCCCCAGAGTCTAAAAGTGACAGGGAATATGAATACCCCTGATTTTCCACAGAAGTCAAAGAGAAAAAAATAAGTCTAATCCCTATGCCCTTCACCAGGACATTGCTGTTCAGTGGGTTTTGCAAGAGGCCTGAGTATCAACATTTTTAACAAGCATCTTGGAAAGGTGGTCCAGTGACTACCCTTTAAGAAGTACTCCTCTAAAGCCTGCTTCAATATTGCTACAAAGATCTGTGTACTTTCAAATTCCTCCCAAGAAAAATGATATTCATCAAGTGCCAACATTCAGAAGTAGCAAATTGCTGTTGGAAAGACATATTTGTTTGAAACCCTAATAGGAGCAAGTATTGTTTCTATTTATTTTTTTCTGCACATATAAGATATTTGCATTTCATTTCACATTAAATGGGATTTTGTAAAACGGCCTGGGGGAGCTGAAATGCAACTTATGATGCTGTTTCCGTCTGAAAATGAATCTAAATTTCCAAAGAGCTAATTTAAGGACTTTTGAAATATAACCAGTTTATCATCTGAGGATTTTATGTATCATTCCAACTGAAACAATTTGATTATGATACCAAGGAATTATTGTTATTTTTGTTAGACAATACCGGCATTTTGGTTATAGGAGAAAATATATTTTTCAGAGATGCATACAAAACTAGGCAGGGATGCAAATTGAGGATGTTCAGGATTTATTTTAAAATACTTCAACAAAGACAATAAAAATTTCAAAAAGGAATAGATAAAGTAAATGAAGCAAAATCTTGCTAATTACTGAATCTGGAAAATGGGAATATGAGACTATAATTTATCGCTCTCTACTTCTGTGAATATTGGAGAAATGAGTATACGAGAGTTTGGTTAATGTAGCAGCCATGCAAGATTCCTACAGGACTATGCAAATTGGGTTAATTACTAGCAACACAAAGGAATGACATCAGAGGTCCATTAACTTGGGGAGAGATGAATTTGTCTTTTGATAGTTCCTGATATGTGAGAGAAAAAAGAAGTCAAAGGCAGAACATATGGAAAAGTAATTTCTTAATTATTTGAAAGATATTTTTTGTTTTTCTGAGATGTACAAAAAGGTTTAATTCAATACAGAATAGATCAGAAACAATGTGGTAAGGGGCAAAGCACATTCAGACATGATACTCTTTTTGAGCTTCCTTTATTTAAATTGTAAGAGTACGGGCAAATCATTTCTGGTTTTTGCACTTTTCAAAAAATCATAAAATGTGCTGGGGCGCCTGGGTGGCTCAGTTGGTTAAGCAACTGCCTTCGGCTCAGGTCACGATCCCAGGGTCCTGGGATCGAGCCCTGCGTCGGGCTCCCTGCTCGGCGGGAAACCTGCTTCTCTTCCCACTCCCCCTGCTTGTGTTCCCTCTCTCGCTGTCTCTCTCTGTGTCAAATAAATAAATAAAATCTTTAAAAAAAAAAAAAATCATAAAACGTGGATAAGAGACCACTTTTTGGTTTCTTCTAACTGTGGACCGTAAACTACATGCAAAAGCTGGTTATTAGTAATAACTAGTAAATCCTATTTGGTAATAAGCCAATTATTTGGTAAATTTTTCAAATCAATTTTAGGGAGAAGATGGAGAAGAAAGCTAAAGGATAAAAAAATAGAGATAGAGTTGAAGAAGGAAAAAAAAAAAAAGAAGAATCTAGGTCCTTAAATGAGTATTAACTAATGGTACCGTCACCCTGCTCTGTTATGTTTATTCCTTGTGCTACTCTTAACAGTTTTTGACTTCTGAGGAAATTGGACCTTCCTTAAAAATACTCTTTAAAGCCTCAAGAAATGCAGATTCCAGGCCCTCGCTATGCCACCGTCAGCCACATAGAATTTCTTAGCCTCAGTTTACTAATCTGCAAAAGAGGATTCAACTAGATGACCTCAAAGTTCTCTTCCAGCTCAAACATTCCACAACACAGTTTTTCGTGGGTATCTTTTTATCTTTAAAATCTTCAGATACTTTATTTTGAGTAAGTTGCACTACAAAGGCCTGGGAAGCAATTAACCACACCTACTGCACAAGCTGAGTCCCAGCACAAAAATTACCTGAGGGTAGACAAACAAGACTAGAACTGATTCTTCTGCAAGGGCTAAGGATCTCTTATTCTTTCCCTTTCTTCAAACAGTAAGTGCTAAGGGATGATTTCCTGGTAAATTTCAATCAGAAATAAAGAAAAAAGAGAGAGAGAGATCTAAATTCATAAGTAAGTCACTTTTAATATAAAGTTTAAATTGCAAGTAATTTTTCTGGACCACATATATAAAGGAATCTACTTTAAATCTGCTTTATTGGTAAACACAAGGAAATATGTCTAGGAAATATATCTGGCCAGTACTATAACAAGAAGGAGAGAGAATAAAGAATCCATATTCTATCTCATTCTAGCTCTTATTTTAAAAGAAAAACACTGGAAGCCTACAGTAAGTATTATATACTTTGAGACATTTTTATTTTCAGAGATAAAGCATATCCTATTTGTGGCTTCAGTGCGCTTTACCACTCATGCATTATGTAGGTGTCTCAAATTGTAAAAAAAAAAAAAAAGAAAAAAAATTTATGGCCTATAAAATGATTTTTGACTGTGGTTTTGAAAGGCCACATGAAATTTAACATGTCTAGTCTGGATTCTTTCAAACTTTCTGGTCAATTATTCGTAAATAACAGGCACAATTTTTCACTTTTTCTACAGGGAGGAAAGAATTGTTAAAATGACTGGAATGGCTAAACAAAACAAATGAAAGAGAGAATATAAAGAAAAGAGACATCAGCCCCTGTAATGTGTCAACCATAAATAATAGTCAATAGAAACCTATCACATCCAGTCATGTACATCATCTCAAGTGAAGGTCAGAGATAATCGGGCCAGAAATACCATCTAGTAAAAGGGTCATCTGTGTCACAAAGATACTGAGCTTGGGAAATTACTGACAAAGAGTCAGCTGTTCCCAAAGCATCATTCAGTCCAAAGAACTGAGCATCTAGAAAGGAATAAAAACAAAGGATCTGTTCGAAATGCAAAGTGGAGGTGGGAAACATGAAAGAGTGTAAAAAGGAACCTTCCTCTTCCCCAACTTTGGGACATCACCTCTTCATAGAGATCCCAACCCTCGGGCAAAGGGCCCTTCCTGGGTGAGAACACCCCTCTGGGACTGGCCTCCAGGAGGCAGGCCAGAACTCCCTGCTCATGAAACAGCACTGCTGTCTGTGTGGGTGTAGTGCTCTCTGAGAAGGTCACTGTGGAAATAGGACACAAGGCCAGAGCAGGAAACCAGCCGGAGTCAAGAGTAACATAGCACCCTTTTCCCACTTTGCCAATTTGCTAAACCAGATCTGAAGAAATGCTATCATTCCCCAAGACAAGATGTCTTACTCCAGGATGATGACTACACACCCTTAGGGCACACCCTGACACCCATACCCACCCTCTCTTTTTTTCCTCCCTCTATTAACATACTTTGTCTCTATTCAAAATGAACCTTGCCCCATTGACATCTCTTAGACACAGGCATTCTCCCAGTGTTCATTCCAGAAATTAAAGTGAGAATAAGCCCAGGCCTCTCCTCCTCTACTCCCCTTCCACTGTTCATCTCCTAAGTCATAACCCAACTCCAAATCAAAACCCCATCATGGTAAGCACCCTTTGTATGGCATTTTTTGCTTAGCTCAGTGCCCCAGAACCTAGGATGGTGCAAGGAACACAGCAGGCCCTCCATAAATAGGGAAATAATCTCTTAAATTCCCCAGCTGACTATTACATCATCAGACATTTCCTTTTCCCATTCTGGATCCCAAGGGCAATCATCAATTTTTCTACCATCATGACACACAATCAAATCTATCACCCATATTTTCATCTTATATCCTGACCCAAAAGCCAAGCTCTTAAAAGGCCCAGACATTTCAGCAGGGCTGTTTTTCGCTTGGGCTCTGACTTTAAAACTCATCCTGATAATAAAGCTCTCAAGAATCTCCTCCTTGTTCATCTCCTCATCCAAAGTCACAGTCCCGCCCACTTAAGGACTTGCCTCCCCCATCAAAGTCTCTAATTGAGAACATACCTCTGCTCCGGGAATATTTACTCCCACTTTCTCCAGTCCTTTTCCAAAAAGCACATGCACCAATTAAACTTCAAACCGCCCCCCTCAAAAAAAAAAAAAATATATATATATGTATATATATATATGCCTTGTTATACCAGACTTCTATCAAAACCCAACAGTCCATGGAATGCTGCCCTCCTGTCTTTATTATTGCTTTATGTTATCAAGAACCCATCCATTCCCTAGGGTATTTCCTTCATTCCCAAAACCGTAAACATACATTATTGAACCCATCATAGGTAGTAAAAGTACAGAAAAAAGGAAA
Source organism: Halichoerus grypus (assembly GCF_964656455.1). Classification (NCBI taxonomy): domain Eukaryota; kingdom Metazoa; phylum Chordata; class Mammalia; order Carnivora; family Phocidae; genus Halichoerus; species Halichoerus grypus. The sequence continues at coordinate 128,117,377 of NC_135715.1, forward strand.
GACAACAATAGATGTGGGGAAATGATCAAATGTCTTCTCTCCACTCATTACCCCTCTCCTCACTGCAAGTATCTGACTGTTTAAATTTATTGCTTCTATCCTTGCAAGAGCAAGGTACATTTTGCCTAGTGAAGCCTCTCTTTGTTTTGCTGATTCAGAATTGGGAGGGAATATATTAAGAAGAGATAGGATTACTCTAGGATACACTAATTTTTTTTTCAAAATGTATAATCATGATGGATCGCCCCATAATTGCTGGGCCCTTGAAATATAATTTGCCTAAGTCAGTCTCAAACTAGAAACTGAGAAAGAAAGCAAAATCATAGAAGTAAAGTCCATCTTCTAATCATCACTAAGAAGTCATCTACTGTAGCCAGAAGCCTCCAAACTGAAGAATTCACTGGTGAAGAAGTCATGTTGAGTTCTCAACTCCCATTACCTTTTGCCACAGAATCACTATACCATTTTCCTTTAGTAAGTGAGGTTGGCTTGGGTTGAAAATATGGAACATTAAAGAAGGTATTAAAGAAATCAGCCAATCCCTTTCTCACCCCATACCCTCCTCCAATTTCTGACTAACATTGATAATCTATTGTCACATATAACTCTACTGCCTACCCTGTAAATAATAATAGCTCCCAGACTCTGTACTTTACATATATTCTCTCATTTAACCCATCCCAAAAGCCTGGTAGGTAAATTTTAATATTCCCATTTTACAGCTGTGAAAACTTGAGGCCTCAAAGGAAAATGATGCCAAAAACTTTGTCAGCTAATAGTCATTTAAAATAGGCCATACCACTCCTTTGTTAATATTATAAATTACTGAATATCTTAAAAAACTATATGGATTTAGAACTCCTAAGATTTTTGAATTAGAAAATTTTAAAATGCATACCTGCTTTTTCCTTGAATTTGCTTTGGGAAACAGGCCTGCTGACAACACAGATGTAAATGGAGAACAGCATAGCTCAGGAAAAGGGTTTGGAATAGATGGCATTTCCAGAACATCAAGATCTTTCTTTTTTCTCCTACACCAAGAGAACATAGGAGGTAATTTACATAAAGCAGAATGTAAAATATAATTGCTGACAGGATTAAGAAGTTAAGGGCCAACATGTACCACTCTGTGACAACACTAATATTATATAAAGTATACAGCAAAGGTCTGTGATGTACTTTCTGGGGGCCAAAATAAAATTCGTTAATTGATACAAACCAATTTTCTATAGTATTCCTATCTTTTTTGGGGGGGACCTTTAAAAAAATCACTAGGTATAGAAACCCCATTTCCAGCATTTTCGATAATTTTCCTAACCTGAAATACACACTATATAATTATTGATGCAAAAACCATCCTGAGAAGTTAGACATTTCTATGGATCCATTAAATCGACAAAGTCTACAAACATTTAGTGAATTCATCCCTATGCTATTTTACTAATCACTTTTGGAAGTTATGGTTTATTAATTATAGCTGTGGTTCATCTCACTTCAAATTTCATTCACAATGTTGCCCACACACAGTCTGTTGATTTTTCAAGTGCTTATAGATACTAAACCGCAAGGCAGTGTTTTTGAAGAGGTAAGTGAATAGAACTTGCTAGTATAAATGTACTCTAGTCCACTGCAGAGTAATTTTAACTTCAGTGAAGTTGAAGCACTTTGAAAATCTGGAGGAAAAAAAAGTACCATTTCAATGTATGAATATAAAGGACTACAGATTTTTGTATTGTTGCAGTCTTTTTCTTTCCTAAAGTATGTGCAAAATTGTGAACTCTAAAGGCACTTAGTGCTGAATGCTATGGAGCTTGGGAAACCTTTTAAAGCCTCTATTCTTCCTGCTGAACAGCAAGACTGCTCAAATGTCAATCCGTGCTTTGCCTCTCCAGGGTCGCTGTAAGACTCTATGTGGGAGGTGAACTCATTTATGCGATGATTTTTTAAATTTATAAAATAAAAAGGATTAGGTTTTTTTGTTTTGGTTTGGTTTGGTTTGGTTTTGGGGGGGTTGTTTGTTTTTTGTTTTTTTGGTACAGGGCCACGAAGAGAGGAAAAGGGGGTGATCAGCCTGGCCTCCTAGTTCACACGGATGGGCAGAGGTGAGAGCGACCAGGAGCTCTCAATGAAACGGTGATGCTATTTATAAGGCGCTGGGAGATCGCAATGTCCTGCTGAGCCGGTAGGAGCCAGCTCAAAGGGAATTGTCTTCAGAGACTTTCACAAACTTGGCCCAGCTCTGGGCACATGGCTCACCCCCTAGGACCGCCTCCTCAGCCCCTCGCCGGCTGCCAACCCAGGACACTCCCCCGCGCCCTCCGAGGGCTGCCTACCTGTCTGCAGCACAGCCGCGGGTCCCGTCCGGAGGGGGCAGGAGCGCCCGCGCGTGCAACCAGGGGGCAGGCTCCAGGTCGCGGGCGTCGCCCCTCCCCTGGGCAGCGCCGCACACCTGGGCGGCCAGCGGCGAGTCCTGGGCAGCCGCCCTACCCGCGGCGCTCTGCCCATCTTGCAGGGAAGTGGTCATTGTCGTCGGCCGGGGGGTCTCGGGTGTCACGGGAGACCCGGCGCGGGGGGAGAGGGAAGCCCGGCGGCGGGAGGCGAAGCGCCTGCTTGGCAGCCCGAGCGCGCTGCAGGTGCGGTGGCCTCGCCGCCTGCGCTCAGGGCCCGGGCGGCTCAGACGCGCGGCCGAGCAGTCGGCGAGGCGGCGGGGGAGGGGAGGGGGCGGAGGAGGAGGGTGGGGAGAGGGGAGGAGCGGCCGGTGGGTGGGGGCCGCGGGCGGCGGGGCGAGGCGCGGAGGGGGCGGGGAGGGCGCCGAGCGCCGGGCCGGCCCCGCACCCGGCCCGGGACGCGCCGGGGCGCTGGCGGAGGTCCCGCGTCGCCGGGACTCGGCCCTCGGCGGCCCGCGCGCGAGGTCCGGGCCGCCACCTCCCCAGGTGGGCACCCGAGCGCGAGGCTGAGTCCAGGGTCAGGGCGGGCCCGCGCCGCCGGAGGCGGGGACCCATGTGAGCCGCGCTCCCGCAGGGCTTGCCTAGCGGAGCGCAGGCGGGGCTGGGGTCTGGGAGGCGCTGACCCCCAGACCCTTCCTTTCTTCTGGCTCTGAGATCACCTAAGCTGTAGCTGGGCCGCCATGACAGGCCCCACCGTGCCCGGAGGCCAGGGGCCATGGGGCTAGGTTTGCCCCAGTCCTTCCCCCACGTGCCTCTTCTTCCTTCCACTCCGGCAGCCTTAGACGGGGCGGGGGGGAGCAAGGGGTGGATGAGGGAGCAGGGAGTACAATCCATGCAGTATAGGAAACTACTGAGATGTTTCAGAATTCTTAGTAAGGCGTGAATAATCCTGAAGGTGTCTTGGGAATAAGAAAAAAATATTAATTTTCTTTTAATAAGAGCAGCCCTCGTGTAATGAATCCACACTCCGCCTTGTCCTATTCCACCTTCGCAACAGCCTCGCAAATTAAATGTTTATCCCATTTTACAGATAAGGAAAATGGGCCTCAATAGCTTGCCCAACATAGCCCTAGCAATCAGTGCAGTTAAGCTTCCAATTCAGAAGATCCGGTCTTAAAAACCCAGACTATTTGAAATAGTACAGTAGTGCCTCCTTCTGTGATTTCGCTTTCCTCCATTTCAGTTAGCTGTGGTCAGCCTCCTTCTGGAATAGATGACCTTCCTTTTAAGATACAGTCAGAAGGTCAGTAGCATCCTCTCAATGCACACCTCATTCCCCTCACTTCATCTCATCAGGTAGGCATTTTATCATCTCACATCATCAGAAGAAGGGTGAGTACAATTCAGTGAGATATTTTGAGAGAGACCCCATTTATATGACCTTTATTATAGTGTATTGTTATAATTGTTCTATTTAATTATTAGTTATGATTGTTAATCTCTTACTATGCCTAATTTATAGATTAAAATTTATCATAGATATGTATATAGAGCATAAAACATGGTATATATAGTATATAATATATGTATATAAGATATATTATATACATAACCAGTATAGGTGGTTCAGTCTGGTATTATCCATGGTTTCAGGTATCCACTGGGGGGTCTTGAAACATACTTCTGCAGATAAGGGTGGATTACCATAATTACATTATGCTCACCCTCTGAGGTGCAACAATCCTACTCTGAAATTCTGGGTGCTGCTCTGTTTCTGCTCTTCCTGTAAGTTCCCCCATCCCAGTGCACTGTAGAGGATTTCCAAACGTTTTACACACTCTTTGTTCTTTGACCAAATTAGGTAACACATGTCCCTGGCATCTGTTTCACCAGGTTTTCTTAACCTCCACAACACCTGCCCAGGGCAAGGCAAACACTACCTCCTGAAGAGGTGGGCAAAACCCTTTCTTCATATATACACACACACATACACCACAGCACCAGCCACTACCAAACAGGGGTCACTAACTCCCAGCTTGTGTGGAAACGGGGAGTCCTCCACAGAAGGAAAATCTTTGGGTCAAAGAGCTTATGGAATCTAGGTTCTTCATTTTTCTGATGTCAAAATTAATACCCAATAAAGAGCGGTATCGGTTTGGGTCACACAGTGGGTGTGGTCTCTGGGAGACTTTCTACAATGCAATAGCCATGGAAGGACAAAATGGTAGTTCTCCTGACGGATAAAATAATAGTACTCCTCATGGTGAAAGTTAACATGTATTGATGCTGTGTGCCAGGCAAAGCCCTCACATCCAGGTCCCTGAATATGGTCTGGATTCTACATGCGGGTTTTAAGAGGATTTCATGTAAAAGCATACAGATATATTGAGGCCATTCCAGCAAAATAAAAAAGAGGTTATGTATTTGCAGATAACTTGAACTAAAAACATAAAGAAACAACTCCTCCTCTTCCTTCTTCCTCCTCCTCTTCTTTTTCTTCTTCTTCTTCCTCCTCCTTCTTCTTTCTTTCTTCTTCATCCCTATATTCTTCCAAAATTCTTGGAGGCACCCATTTCTCCTCTAAAATGATATACTCTGGGGTGGGGCTGTGGCTGGGTGTCTCAGTCGGTTAAGCGTCTGCCTTCGGCTCAGGTCATGATCCCAGGGTCCTGGGTTCGAGGCCCACATCGGGCTCCCTGCTCAGCAGGGGAGTCTGCTTCTCCCTCTCCCTCTGCCCTTGCTCCTATCTCTCTCGCTCTCTCTCTTACATAAATAAATAAATAAAATCTTTTTAAAAAAAAAAGGTAAAAAAAAATAAAATGGAATACTCTGAGCTTTTAACAGGAGGGTGAATCAGTGGTTAAAGTTTGTTCCTGCCCTGCTCCCAGCAACACCTTCTCTCTCTCTCTCTCTCTCTCTCTCTCTCTGTCTCTCTCACACACATACACACACACACACACAGAGCAGGCTGTCTTTTTTGTCAGAGAAAAGGATAGGTGAAAACTGTTTATATCTTCGGAATCACTGGAAGGACTATTTCCCAATAGTGTGTCCTGCTCCACTTCCCAGTATAAATGTTTAATCTAAAGAAAGAGTATTCATTTATTGAAATGAGATCTCAATGGTGTCTCCCCTCTCCAGGCATTTTCTTTTAGTGAAAATCCATGGAGTATCCATTTGCAGGCTTTATGCTCCTTCTCTAAACCCCATGGTAAAAATTATAATACCCGCAGTCAGCAGGGGCAAAAGCAAAAAGAACAAGCCTCTGAGGAATGGGACCTAAATAGTTGGATGAATTTACATCTAGATACCTTGAGGCTTTATACCAAGAATTATTAGAATTAGTTCATTCATATTTTTGAAGCAAGCCAACAAAAGAGCTAGTTTTTCTATCTAAAAGGTTTACAAAAAATGATTCTAAATAAAGAACTATGCAATATAAAAGCAGGATACTAGCAGACCTAGTACAGTCTAAGAGAATACAGAGGCATTTTTTCATCAAAAAGGAAGTTATAAAGGGAGATTTTCTTTCCCATAACTGACAAAGATTTCTGAAAGAATGAGGCAGATATGTTGGTACCAAGATTTCTGAAACACCAAGGCAGGCAGGTATCTTGGTACCAAAGACCAGATCCTCCCCTGAGTGGCTGTTGTCCTTTTTGACTTGAACCTGTAAAATTGCAAAGGAAGTGGTTTGTCTCTTGGCCCCTCCCCCACTTTGAGCATGGTCTGCCCCTTTGTACCTCCTTTTCCTGTCTCTCCCTAGGGATCCTAGCCTTTCTACCCTTCAAGGAAAAGGTGTCCTCCCTGCTTTACTCTCTCCCTTCCTTACTCATCAAATCAAATTTCTTAACCCTTTATGTTGGGAAAGATAACATATATACGGAAAAGAAGTTCACAGACAAAATTGTATGACGACTATCACAAGGCAAATACTGATGTTAGGTCATGAATTGCAGTCAGTCCTCTAAAAGCCTCTCCCTCCAATCCAGATTTTTATGGTAATCAACTCATAGTTTAACCATAAGTATCCATCCCTACGCACAATGAAATAGGTTGTCTGGTTTTGACCTTTATATAAATGGAATCATACAGTATGACCCTTTTGTGCTAGACTTGGTTCCTTTAAGGTATTATTTACAATATTCTTTTTCACATAGCTGTAGCTCTTTCATTCTTCTATTGTATGTAAATACCACAGTTTATTTATCCATTCTACTACTGATAAGCTTCTGGACAATTTCCAGCTTCTGACTATTATTAATGCTGCTGCAGTGAACATTTTGTACACATCTCTTGATACACAAGTGTAAACATTTCTGGATGGTATATATGAGCAGCATTGTGAAGTCATGGTATGTGTATGTTCAGCTTTAGTAGATTCTGCCAATTTCTCAAAATAATTGTACCAATTTCACAACCAGCAGCATAAGCTTCCCCAGTTCTTCACATCCTTAAGGATTGGAATATTATTCAAATTTTCACAATAGACATTCTGGTTGAGTATGTAGCCGTATCTCAGGGTGGAACTTGACCTTTCTTGATGACTAATGAGGTTGAGGACTTTTTCAGGTGATTATTTGCTATTTGGACAACCTCTTTTGGTAAGTACCAATTCAAGTCTCTGCCCATTTTTATGTTGTCTGTCTTTTTCTTATTCTTTTATAGATGTTCTTTGTATATTCTAGTTACCAGCTCTTTGTTAGTTATGTTTTGTAGGTATATTCCTTCATTCTGTGTCTGACATCTTATAACTCTTAATGGTATCTTTTGATAAATAGAAGTTCTTAAGTATTAAATAGCCAAATTTATTTTTTATGATTATTTGTTTATATCCTGTTAGAAATTTTCTATATATATATATATATTCCAGAAATTTATTGTTTTGCCTTCCACATTTAAATTTGTGAGCCAACAAGACGGATATTTTTATCCTAGGGTACGAAAGTGTGAAGATGTGAGGGTGTAGAGATTTTTTTTTTCCGTATAAATAGATAATTTTTACAGCTTCATTCATTGAAAGGATTTTCCTTTCCTCACAACTTTTCAGTGCCTCTTTTGTCATAATTTAATTATGCACCTGTCCATGGACTTTTCTGGGCCCTCTCTTCTACTCCATTGGTTTATTTATCAATATTTATAACAAAATCGCATTGCCTCAATTATTACGATTTATAAAAATTCTCAATATTCAGTAAAGCAAGGCATTTCATTTTTTTCTTCAATTTATTAATTTTAGAATTAGCTTCACAAATTTTAAAGAGCTGTTGGGATTTTGATTAGATTGCAATTAGTCTATAAATCAGTTTAGAAAGAAATAATATTTAAAAAAAATAATGTTCCCAATCCATGAAATTGCTATATCTTTCCATTTGGTTATATCTTTAATTTGTTACAATGATGTTTTATGGTTTTCTGCACAGATATTTTGCACGTATTGTTAGACATGTTCTTAGATAGATGATATTTTCACTACTTTAGATACCTTTTTTAAAATTGATTTTCTATGATTTGTTATGGAGTGGATACTGAATATTATTAAACAACTTTTCTGTATCTACTGAGTTGATGGTTTTCCTCATTGGTTCTATTAAACTAATGAATTATGTTTTTTAAATGGTAAACTAAACTTATATTCACAGTATAAACCTTACTCATTCTTGCTTATATATTTTTGATGTTTGCTGATATTGTTTACAGTTTTTGCAACTATGTTCATGAGTCAGATTTGTCTGTAGTTTTCTTTTCTCATATTTTTTTTAAGATTTTATTTATTTATTTGAGAAAGAGAGAGCGAGCTCAAGCAGGGGGAGGGGCAGAGGGAGAGGGACAAGCAGACTACCCACTAAGTGTGGAGGCGACTTGGGGCTCAATCCCAGGACCACGAGGTCATGACCTGAGCTGAAGTCAGATATTTAACCGACTGAGCCACCCAGGCATCCCCCTCTCATAATATTCTTATGAGTTGTTGGTATAGGGTTATGATGGCCTCAGAGATAGGAAGTGGTTTTTGTTTTTCTTTCCTCAAAGAGTATATATAACAATGGTGTTATTTGTTTCTTAATTATTGATATAATTTACTTGAATAATTAACATGTGACCCTGTGGTTTCCTTTGTGGGAAAATGTTTAATAAATGACTTAATATCTTTAATAGTTATAGGGCTATTCTGAATTCTTATTACTTCTCGTGTTGATTTTGACAAGTAGTATTTTCTAGGAATCTATCTTGTTCATCTAAATTTTCAAATATTTTATTAGAAAACTATTCATATTTTCCTTTTAATTTTTTAATACATAAAGGATTTATTGTTTTGCCCTATTCCTTATTCCTAACATTGAATATTTGTGCCTTCTCTTTCTTTTCTTGATTATATTCACCAGAATTTATCAATTCGAAAGCTTTTCAGGAATGATCTTATTGTTTGTTTGTGTTCTATAATAAACAATGTAGAATAAAAATAAGCAATATAAACAATACAGGTGTTTATCTCTATCTTTCCTATTTTCCTCTTTCTACTTTCTTTGTTTTTATTTGCTGTTCTTTTTTGTCCCCTAAATTTTTGACATTGATGTGTATAGCTCATTGATATTTAGCTTTTCATATTTTTTTAATATTAACATTTCCAGACATATATTTCCTTCTAAGTATGACCATAGCTGTATCCCTGAAGATTTAATCAGTTGTATTTGCATTATTATTCATTTCAAAATGTTTATATTTCCATTGTGGTAGAAATTTTTCTAGCTGTCTTTTTTTTTTTTATTAACATGTAATGTATTATATGTTTCAGGGCTACAGGTCTGTGATTCATCAGTCTTACACAATTCACAGTGCTCACCATGGCACATACCCTCCCCAGTGTCCATCACCAGCCACCCCATCCCTCCCACCCCCTCCACTCCAGCAACTCTGTTTGTTTCCTGAGATTAAGAGTCTCTTATGGTTTGTCTCCCTCTCTGGTTTCATCTTGTTTCATTTTTCCCTCCCTTCTCCTATGATACTCTGTCTTGTTTCTCAAATTCCTCATATCAGTGAGATCATACGATACTTGTCTTTCTCTGATTGACTTATTTCGCTTAGCATAATACTGTCTAGTTCTATCCACGTCGTTGCAAATGGCAAGATTTCATTTCTTTAATGGCTGCATAATATTCCATTGTATATATATACCACATCTTCTTTATCCATTCATCTGTTGATGGACATCTGGGCTCTTTCCACAGTTTGGCTATCATAGACATTGCTGCTATAAACATTGGAGTGCAGGTACACTACATTTGTATCTTTGGGGTAAATACCCAGTAGTGCAATTGCTAGGTCATAGGGTAGCTCTATTTTCAACTTTTTGAGGAACCTCCATACTGTTTTCCAGAGTGGCTGCACCAGCTTGCATTCCCACCAACAGTGTAGGAGGGTTCCCCTTTCTCTGCAGCCTCGCCAACATCTGTCGTTTACTGACTTGTTAATTTTAGCCATTCTGACTGGTGTGAGGTGGTATCTCACTGAGGTTTTGATTTGGATTTCCCTGATGCCAAGCGATGTTGAGCACTTTTTCATGTGTCTGTTGGCCATTTGGATGTCTTCTTTGGAAAAATGTCTGTTCATGTCTTCTGCCCATTTCTTGATTGGATTATTTGTTCTTTGGGTGTTGAGTTTAATAAGTTCTTTATAGATTTTGGATACTAGTCCTTTATCTGTTATGTCACTTGCAAATATCTTCTCCCATTCTGTCGGTTGTCTTTTGGTTTTGTTGACTGTTTCCTTTGCTGTGCAAAAGCTTTTTATCTTGATGAATTCCCAGTAGTTCATTTTTGCCCTTGCTTCCCTTGTCTTTGGCGATGTTTCTAGGAAGAAGTTGCTGCAGCAGAGGTCGAAGAGGTTGCTACCTGTGTTCTCCTCAAGGATTTTGATGGATTCCTGTCTCACATTTAGGTCTTTCATCCATTTTGAGTCTATTTTTGTGTGTGGTGCAAGGAAATGGTCCAGTTTCATTCTTCTGCATGTGGCTGCCCAATTTTCCCAACACCATTTGTTGAAGAGACATTTTTCCATTGGACATTCTTTCCTGCTTTGTCGAAGATGAATTGACCATAGAGTTGAGGGTCCATTTCTGGGCTCTCTATTCTGTTCCATTAAACTATGTGTCTGTTTTTGTGCCAGTACCATACTGTCTTGATGATGACAGCTTTGTAATAGAGCTTGAAGTCCGGAATTGTGATGCCACCGGCTTTGTTTTTCTTTTTCAACATTCCTCTGGCTATTTAGGGTCTTTTCTGGTTCCATACAAATTTTAGGATTTTTTGTTCCATTTCTTTGAAAAAAGTTGATGGTATTTTGGTAGGGATTGCATTAAACGTGTAGATTGCTCTAGGTAGCATAGACATTTTCACAATATTTGTTCTTCCAATCCATGAGCATGGAATGTTTTTCCATTTCTTTGTGTCTTCCTCAATTTCTTTCATGAGTATTCTATAGTTTTCTGAGTACAGATTCTTTGCCTCTTTGGTTAGATTTATTCCTAGGTATCTATGGTTTTGGGTACAGTTGTAAATGGGATCAACTCCTTCATTTCTCTTTCTTCTGTCTTGTTGTTGGTGTATAGAAATGCAACTGATTTCTGTGCATTGATTTTATATCCTGCCACTTCACTGAATTCCTGTATGAGTTCTAGCAGTTTTGGGATGGAGTCCTTTAGGTTTTCCACATAAAGTATCAGATCTGCAAAAAGCGAGAGTTTCACTTCTTTGCCAATTCGATAGCCTTTTATTTCTTTTTGTTGTGTGAATGCTGAGGCTAGGACTTCTAGTACTGTGTTGAATAGCAGTGGTCATAGTGGACATCCCTTCTGTGTTCCTGACCTTAGGGGAAAACCTCTCAGTTTTTTCCCATTGAGAATGATATTCCCTGTGGGTTTTTCATAGATGGCTTTTATGATATTAAGGTATGTACCCTCTATCCCTACACTGTGAAGAGTTTTAATCAAGAAAGGATGCTGTACTTTGTCAAATGCCTTTTCTGCATCTATTGAGAGGATCATATGGTTCTTGTTCTTGCTTTTATTAATGTATTGTATCACATTGATTGATTTGCGGATGTTGAACCAACCTTGCAGCCCAGGAATAAATTCCACTTGGTCGTGGTGAATAATCCTTTTAATGTACTGTTGGATCCTATTGGCTAGTATTTTGGTGAGAATTTTTGCATCCATGTTCATCAGGGATATTGGTCTGTAGTTCTCGCAGCCGGCTTACCCACTCCGATACCTGGGAGCTCTGCCACACTCAGGCACCCCCAGTCTTTCTGTGACCCTGAGGGTCCTGAGACCACACTGTCTTAGACACTGGAGTGACGTCCCTCCGCAGAGCAGACTTCTAAAGGTTCCGATTTTGTGCTCCACTGCTCTGTCACTTGCCAGTAGATGGCTGACGGAGGCTCCCTCCCCCGCTGTCTATCTTCCCGAGTATCGCCTTGGATTCACTTCTCCACATGTCCTACCTTCCCAAAAGTGATTGCTTTTCTGTTCATAGAATGGCTGCTATTCTTTTCTTCGATCTCCTGTTGAGTTTGTAGGTGTTCTGAATGGTTTGGTAACTATCTAGCTAAATTCCTGGGGCCAGATGAAATTTAGGTCTCCTACGTCTCCGCCATCTTGCTCCTCTCTGGCTGTCTTTTTATTTTGTTCTTTGTCTAATATATAGCTTAATAACCTTGTTGTCACAGAATATACTCTATATGATTTCAGTCCTTTGAAATTTGTTGAAATTTACTTTATGGCCCAGCATATGGCCAATATTCATAATATTATATGCGTGCTTGAAAAGAAGGCGTTTTTTGCAGTCCTTGGATTGACTGTTATATATATAATATGTCAGCTCAAACATGTCAACCATGTTGTTTCAATTCTATGTTTTTGTACTGATTTTTTGTTTGTTCTATCATTTTCTGAAAGATGTTATACTACAGTCTCCCACTCTGTGAGTTTTAAATTTATTTTTACCCTGTATGTTCTATGGTTGCTGTTTTAAGGCTGTATTTTTAGAGGTTAGCTTTATTATGTTATTTTACAAATTTAGTATGATTAGGTCTTCATGGTAAATCAAAGAAATTAATATTTTGAGATGGCCTCCTTCACCTCTAGTAACTTTTCTGTTTTCAAGTCTTTGTCTTATGTTAATACAGTTCGGTTGATGTTTTATGGTACATCTTTTTTCCACACTTGGTGTCAATTTTTTTTAACTTCATATTTTAGAAGTGTCTTTTTTTTTTTTTTTTTTTTAAAGATTTTATTTATTTATTTGAGAGAGAGAGAATGAGAGACAGAGAGCATGAGAGGGAGGAGGGTCAGAGGGAGAAGCAGACTCCCTGCCGAGCAGGGAGCCCGATGCGGGACTCGATCCCGGGACTCCAGGATCATGACCTGAGCCGAAGGCAGTCGCTTAACCAACTGAGCCACCCAGGCGTCCCTAGAAGTGTCTTTTGTAAGTAGCATATGATTAGGGCTTTTTGCTCATTTGGTTTTTATCCAATCACATGATCACTACTCTTAATTGAAACATTTAAACATTTTGGGTTAAATCTCTATCCCAATGAGTGCTGTCTCCTTATCTATTTCTGTGTTCCTTTAACCCTTTTTACTTATTTTCTTTTGGACTATTTCATTTTAATTCATCTTTTCCCCTCTGTTTATCCATTTGTCCCACCAGATCCACTTTCCATCCTTTTCCACCAGGTTTGGGCTACAGGAAGGTTAGTATTATGGATGACATAAAAGTGCTTCCTTGCTCTTTGACTTCTGGTTGGTTTTATTCACTGGAAGGCACCAGCAGGACAATGAACAGTGGGAAGAATATGAAGTTGGGATATTTATTCTCTTTGTCCCCTATCTGCCAAGTTGCACAGTTGCTCTCCTGTATGCAGTCCACTGCTTTTGTAGGTGTTACCGGACCCTTTTCACAGGACTATATGGAAATTTCAGGCTGCGACAATGAACAAATGCTGAAACTCTGGCTACTGCTATTGCTGTGAGTGACAAACTGTCCCTTGTCTCTGACCCAGAATCTTGAGACTTCTGCCAGGGTCCTTGAAACTACAGTTGAATACCTTTTCAGCTTGCAAGTCAGTCAAGTAAAATCTTACACCCTTCACAGTTCTTGACACAATGGAGTTCTGTACTATCTCTGTTTGTTTGTATTTTGTTTTGTTTAAACTTGTTCACATCTTTATAAAGACCTCCTTTATTAAACTCTCTTCAAATTACCCAGCTTGAGTATACCATCTCTTTCCTGCTTTATTAAGTTGGGAGTAATGTACATTTTTACTATTCTTTCAGTGATTATATCAGAGATTACAACATATATCCTTGATTAACCAAAGTATATTTATTTAATTTCGCCAGCTTTCCAGGCAATGCAAGGATCTTAGAATACTTTATCTCTATTTACCCTCCTCTCAACTTTTATGCCACTGTTTTATATATGAATCTCTGCCTATGTTCATGTGTATTGTGTCTTCATAATGTATCATTAACATCATTTGACACAGTCAGTACTCATTTGTTTTTATTCATATATTTACCTTATTGTCAGTTTTCATTCTTTCTGAAATTATCGAACTTTAATCTGCAATTTCTTCTACTGATGAGTCTCCTCATGACTATGTTTTGTTTGTCTGAAAATGTTTTTATTTTACCTTTACTTTTCTATATATAGCAACTATATTGGGATATAGTTCACATACCATACAATTCACCACTTCAAAGTACAATTCAATGGCTTTTAATATATACACAGATTTGTGCAGCCAACATTACAATCAATTTTAGTATGCTTTTATCACCCCAGAAAGAAGCCATACCCATTAGCAGTCACTCTGCATTTTACCCATGCAACCCAGGTAATCACTAATCTACTTTCTGTCTCTATAGATTTTCTTATTCTGAACATTTCATATAAAAGGAATCATACAAAATGTGGTCTTTTATGACTGGTTTCATTCACTTAGCATACGTTTTCAAGATTCGTGCATGTGGCATGTATCAGTATTCCATTCCTTTTTTATTGAGAAATAATGTTCTATTGCATGTATATACATTTTGTTTATTCATTAATCAGTTGATTGATATTTGGATTTTTTTCACTTTTTGTCTATTGTGATTAGTGCCACAATGAACGTTTGTATACAAGTTTTTCATTTCTCCTTGTAACTGCAGAGCCATATGAAAACTCCCATGTTTAATCACTCAAAGAACTGCCAGAATATTTCCCAAAGTGCCTGTATCATTTTACTTTCGTACCAGCAATGTATAAGAGTTCCAGTTTTTCCCCATTCTGATTAACACTTGTTATTATCTGTCTTTTCAGTATAGTCATTCCAGTGGGTACCATGTAATACCTTATTATGGTTTTGAATTTGCATTTCCCAGAGGGCTAATGATGTTGAACAATCCTTCATGTGCTTATTGACCATTTGTATATCTTCTTTGGAGATATGTCAGATCCTTTCCCCACTTTTTAATTGAATTATTTGTCTTTTTATTATTGACTTATAAAAATTCTTTACATAAAAGTGTTATATTTATGATTTGCAAATATTTTCTTCCATTGTGGATGTCTTTTTACTTTTTTGATGATATCTTTGAATCACAAAGTTTTTAATTTTAATGAAGTTCAGCTTATTTTTTTTCTTTTGATACATATGCTTTTGGTGTCATATCTAAGAGGACCAAGGTCACAAAGATATACTCTTATATTTTCTTCTAAGAGTTATAGAGTTCTTGCCTTTATATGTAAGTCTATGATACATTTTTATATATGATATGAGAAAGGAGTCCAACTTTATTCTTTTACATTTGTATATCCAGTTGTTTCCAGCATCATTTATTGAAAAGACTAATTTTTTTTTCATTGAATTGTCTTGAGATCCTTGTCAAAAATTAATTGACCATGAATATGAGGGTTTATTTCTGGACTTTCAGTTTTATTCCATTGATCTACATGTTTTTCTTATGCCACTACTACACTATTTTCATTATGATAGGTTTGTAGTAAGTTTTGAAATTAGGAATTGTGAGTCCTCCAGACTTGTTCTTTTTAAAGATTTTTTAAGCTATTCTGGGTCCCTTGAATTTCCTTTTGAATTTTAAAACCACTTGTCAGTTTCTACAAAGGAGCCAGCTGAGGTTCTCATAGGGATTGCATTGAATCTGTGCTTCAATTTGGGGAGTATTGTCCTCTTAAAAATATCAAGTCTTTCAATCCATGAACATGGGATATCTTTCCATTCATTTAGGCCTTCTTTGGTTTCTTTCAAACACATTTTATAGTTTTCAGATTATAAATGTTATACTATTTTTCTTGAATTTATTACTAAGTACTTTGTCTTTTTGTTGCTAATATAAATGGAATGATTTTCTTAATTTCATTTTTGGATTGTTCATTCCTAGTTTATATAAATTAATTTTTGTATATTGATCTTGTATCCTGCAACCTTATGAAACTCATTTATTCTAATAGTTTTGGGGTGTTTTTTGTTGTTGTTCTTAGTGGATTCCTTAGGATTTTCTACATATAAGATCATGTCATTTGCAGATAGAGACAACTTAATTCTCATTTCCAATCTGGATATCTTTTATTTTGTCTTTTTTTTTCTTTTCTTTTCTTTTCTTCTTCTTCTTCTTCCTCTTCTTCCCTCCTCCTCCTCCTCTCTCTCCCCTGCCCCTCCCCTTCCCCTCCCTTCTCTTCCTCTCCCTCCCTTCTCTTCTTCCTCCTCCTCTTCTTCTCCTTCTCCTTCTTTTGTTTTTTCTTTTACCTAATTGCCCGACTAGACCCTCTAGTATAATGTTGAATAGAAGTAGCGAGAACAAATATCCATGTCTTATTATCTTTTTTCTTTTTTTTATAAGATTTTTTTTTTTTATTCATTTGAGAGAGATACAGAAACAGAGAGAGCACAAGCAGGGGGAGAAGCAGAGAGAGAGGGAGAAGCAGACTCCCCGCTGAGCTGGGAGCCCCGATATGGGGCTCGATCCCAGGACCTGGAAATCATGACCTGAACCGAAGGCAAATGTTTAACCATCTGAACTACCCAGGTGCCCCCATGTCTTGTTTATTATCTTAAGTGAGAAATATTCGACCTTTTAGCCTTAAGTACGATGTTAGCTGTCGGTTGTCATAAGTGCCTTTTATCAATTGAAAAAGTTAACTTCCATTCCTACTTTTTGAGTGTTTTTATTATGAAGAAGCATAGGATTTTGTTTAAGGTTTTTTCTGCTCAATTTCCTATTTAAAGGGTGTCATGTTGGCTGTAGAATTCTTGGTTGGCACTACTTTCTTACAACACTTTGAATGTATCCTTCTATTGCTCTAGCTTAATTATTTATATTGAGAAATTGACTCAGTTGAATTGTCATTTATTTTAAAAGTAATTTGACTTCTATCCACTCTCCCCGTTACTCTTAAGATTTTCTTTTTTTTCTGGGTTTTTAGCAATTTCACTGTGATGTACTTAGGTGAGGATTTCTTTTTATTTATTTCTCTTACAATTGGTAAGTGGTCTTGAATTTGTGACATAATGTTTTTTATCAATTTGGAAATGTTTCCAGACATTCTCTCTGTAAATAGTGCTTCTTCCTCTTTCTCTCTTTTCTCCCTTTCTGGGATTCTAATTATATATATCTTAGACCTTATCATGGTGCCCTCCTTGTCTTTTAACCTTTATTATGTATTGCCAACTTTTTTATTTCCCCATGCTTTATTCTAGGTATTTTTTTCCTGATAGCTGAGTCCAAGATATTGATGAACTCATCCATTCATACATAATTTTGCTTATCCTATTTTTAGTTTCTAAATACCTGCTGCGATTCTCAATCTTGTCTCTTATCTCCTTGAAAATAATAGACGTTATTTGGAATATGTGTTTGATAATGCCCATATTTGAAGCCCCTGTTTCTCTATTGTGTGCTATTTTTATTATATTTTATTCATGCCTTACTGTCTCTTTGTGCACCTGGTTATTTACTTTTATTGCTTACCTGGCATTGATTTGCAAAATAACTTTTAGAAATAATTGTAGGCCTAGGATGATGCTAGTAGCTTCCTTTATTTTTTAAAAAATTTTTAAAAGATTTTATTTATTTACTTGAGAGAAAGAGAGAGAGAACAGGAGGCCGGGGGTGGGGGTGGTGGAGAGGGAGAAGCAGGCTCCCTGCTGCGTAGGGAGCCAGATGCAGGACTCCATCCCAGGACCCCGGGATCATGACCTGAGCCAAAGGCAGACACTTAACCAACTAGTAGCTTCCTTTAGAAAGGATTATTATTTGCTTCTGCCTGGTTCCTGAAGGAACTAGCATTATGGAGTTACCTCATCTGGATATGAGTCAAAGCTAAGCTTTAGGTCCCCTAAAGACTTACCTACTCTGATTCTCCATCACTGCTAGAGTACATCCTCTTGGTGACCCATCCCACATCAAAGAGTGTTAACCAAGTCTCCTTTCTCCACTCTTATCATGCCTTGTTATCTTAGTTCTCAAGAGAACATAAAAAGTTGCTCCACCTTTCCACTATCCTCTAGAATTGACAAAATGCTTCATTTGATCAAGCATCTTCATCAAATCTTAACCTATTAAAATAGGACTTTTGTAGTCTCCATGCCCCCCCCCCCCCAACTTAATGCTAGCTGTGCTAGCAAAGCAGTTTGTAAATTGTGGAAAAGCCTTAATTATCTATCTGAACTAAGAGCCATACAGTTTTTTTCAGTGGCTTTTAGAAGTTAAAGTCCACCCCTGAGTGTAAGTTCTTCTAAGATAGGGGCTGCTGCTGTGGCCAGCTAGTGCTGGACCTATTTCCTAGGAACACAATCTACTGGAGATCCCATTATCTTCTGGTAAGTAGCCTTCTGCCACAAATGGCCCTTTGAAATAATCTTTGCACCTAAAATTGCACCTAAAAATTAAGTTTCTTGTAGCAAGAATTGAGTTGACATGCAAAGCTACCTGCACTTCTTATGAATTTATTCATTAGTCTCCTACCATAGCCTTCAGATGTTCAATCTGATTCATGTAAAAATTTTGGCATGCTTATAAGTTCCTATAATGCCCCAATAAGTCCCATTACTAAAAATGTTTTAGCAAATTTGTGATATGCCTGCCTGTGTTGCTCTTGCTTTGTGGGAAGAAATTTGGAACTCCAAAACTATCAGTCTGACACTTTTATGAGCTACTATATTCAATATAATATCATTTTTTAAAAAGTGGAAAAGAAAACCACAACAGTACTCCAGGGAGCATGCTTCATTCTCCAACCCTGAAAGCATAACTTTTAGTGAGTGCCTATCAGCACACCTGTGCATGCCTGTCTTTATTAGATAAAAAATGTGCAGTCTCTTAGTCTCCTGAGTTCCAGATGGCTCATGAGATTCTGCCACCAACTTTTTAAATGGAAGTGTAAAGTGCAGCTATTTTATATTTCAACTTTTATTACTTTCCATCACTTGGTATAGTGCCTTTCTCATTGTTATTATTTTTTAATGTAAACAAATTAGGGGTCTCTTATTTACTCATCAATGCCAGTACAGCCGAAGACTAGCCTTTGAAAGAATGTCTTCAATGAACATCAGGATTAAATAAGAAAGAAAAAGAGAAAGAAAAAGAGAAGAAGGAAGGAAAGAAGGGAGGGAGGGAGGGAGGGAGGGAGGAAGGGAGGAAGGAAGGAAGGAAGGAAGGAAGGAAGGAAGGAAGGAAGGAAGGAAGGAAGGAAGGAAATTGTGGCAGGATAAAATATACATGAAAATTTACTTAAGGAACATTCTGCAGGAATTGAAATCTCAGGTAACAGTTTTTAAACCAGCAATGCACTATGGATTTTGGCCTGAGGAAATCTGACCAGTATACCTAGAGAAATGCTGATCTATCCTTATTTCCCTAAGGATTCTCTTTTTGCTCATGGTTCTAAGGAACTTGGATTTTCCAAGAAGATTAGAATATATCTACAAAGTTCAAATGCTTGTGTAAGAAAGTTCAGTGTCACTATTGTAGTCTATTTACAGTATTATGCACTTTGTGTACAAATGCTTTGTTTGGTTTTGGTTTATGTTCCTTTCCTTATCCTCAGCATTGGCTTTGACTTCTTTTTGTATATTTTGGTTGTTGCTGTTGTTTTTAATGTTATCTTGCTGTATGTTTTTGGAATGAACCTAGTGCTGGAGAGATGAATATATGATAACAATAGTTAATAGCTTATAATGATTACCGTGTACTCTACAGTTTTGTGAAGGGCTAAATGACCTGCAAAATGGGTATGGACAAAGCCAGAGAAACATTATTTTGTTAAGGCTATTTTGAGTCTGTATTTTCCCTTCTACTTACGCCGAGCTGCTATGTCTTAGGAATCTCTCTTTTATTGAAGACGCTTGAATACCGAAGGGATAGGAGGAAGCTAGAGATAAGATTTCAACTTCTCTTCCACTGCCAACCTAGTACCACTTGAGGCTATCTAAGGCCTCCTTCACATATCCTCTTCGAATCCCCAAATGTCTCTCTTATAGGAGGATTTACCCAATGTGAAGATGATGCCTAGATACATATGTCCTTTGTTTAAGGATAAGATGGGTTGTTTGTTCCTTTCTTGAGCATTGATGCAGAATGTCCCGTCTAATGGGGATGGTGTCCTAATAGTAAGCCAAACCAGGCCTTGTCTCAGCCTTCAAGAAATTTGGATGATATGTTAGCAAGCACATGATATTATAGGAGTACAATTGACAACTTAGAAATAGGTGTGGGAATAATGACATTTCTTTTGGCTTGACACTGAAATCTAGTCTTTGACCCTGAGCTGCTATTTTGCTTAATGGCAGATACTCAGTTGAGTTCATTTTCTATCCACTGATTTCTCTTTGCCACTTGAGGATTCATAAGTCCTGCTCAAAATTTAGTTCATAGTTCTATGTTTTTCTCTCATCATTACCACCAGCTTCACCATGAGCATACCTTGTGCAGAGATCTGTGGCAAGCATTTTCATCCCTACCTTTAAGGTCCATTGGAATATTTGGGAATCTTGTCTGCAAATTATTCAGGAAGCTGAAGAAAATAGGAGAGGGCTATCATTCTAGGGTCTCTCTTGTGCTTGATATCCCAGGTGCCATCTCTCTATAGACATGTATGAAGAAAGAGAGTCTATCTTCCTGTTTGAGACATTGCCCCATCTGGCTATTAGAGCTCAAGACCATCAAATATTTGAGTCTTTCCCCCTTCTCATTCTGATTCCATGTAGCTACCTGGTTAAACCATGTCAAGTAGTCAGTTTGTTTGACAGTTGCGTCTTCAGTATAAATAAGAAGTTGCTATTCTGATTTTATGTATCAGTGTTAGTGATATTTTTAGCAAGAGTCATATTTACTAATCCAATCAATTTCAGGTCTTTCTGCAAAGTAGAAGACTAGACTTGGGGCTGCAGTGAAATTAGACTCTAGGACTATTAGCTCCGTGGAGGCAGGGACTATATTTATCTTGTTCATCACTCTCTATTTTAAAGTGCATGGTCCTTAGTTGGCATTTAATATATCTGAATGAATGAAAATTCTGTCTTCTTATCCTGAGAAGTAGCCACTCAATTGGCTTCTCTCTTGGTGGCATGAATCATATCACACAGGATTTCTTTTGAACTTCTTGGTAAGCTGTACTATTCTCATTTTATAGATGTTAAAACCAAGAATTAAAATAGTTAAATAAGTTTCCTATTGTCACAAAGCTAGAGAATGACTTTGGTATAGATATAGAGAAGTTCAAAGCCCATACCCTTTCTGTTACATCATGGAGCCCATAGGAATAATTCAAACTAAATAAATCAGAGATCACAGCTAAGCTGGAGCCATCAGGTAAAGCTTCTTAGAAAAGGTTTAATTTGAACTAGGATTTAAAGGTTGTTCAGTACTTCAACCTAGAGATAGGATACACAATATGAGCAAAGGTAAAGGAGCAAGGTATTGAATGTTATACTGGGGAAACACAAAGTAATAAAATTCAACTTTCGTGTATAAGCTAAAAGTTATAGGATGATGGGAAATGAATCTAGAGAAGTATGACACATCATTAAATTCTGGAATAGCAGATTGAGGAATTTGAACATCCTTCTGAAAGTAGTCAGAAGCAAACAAAGCTTTTTTAAAGAAGATATGGAACATGATTAAAGCCATGCTTCAGAATGATGATTCAAGTTGACCTGTTTCTCAATTGGAAGTAAGGAGACTAGTTAAGATGTTGTTAAAAATAATGCATGTGATGTTAGTAAGGATGGGACAGTAAGAGGGGAGACAGAGGATTCAAAGAGCTGAGTATCAAGGCAACATAGGTAGGGGAGTTGAGTCAGCATTAACAGAAACAGAGGAGTTAAACTGATGATGTAGGAAGACCTTGCGTTTGGTTTTGTAGACACTGCGTTTGTATTGCTTGTAGTGTATCCACATGTAGGTGATGAGCAGAAGGTTGGAATGTGAGCCTGTAGCTTGCAAAGTCTCAGCTAGAGTCAACTATTTGGGATTCTTCTTCAGGGAGGCAATAATTGAAATCACAGGGTAAATGAGATTATCAGAGGCAAGGGTACGAAAAGTAAAGAGTAAAGACTTGAACTAACCTCAGTCAGGAACATTTCGGGTGCAGAAGGAGGAAGAAGAAGCCTCAAAGTAGACAGAGAAGGCGCGGTCAAAGAGGTAGGTAGTTATTACTTGCCTCAGGGGGTTATTTCTGCTGGTTTCAAGACTGAGAACTACTGTCTTAGTTTAATGATAGAAAATGATGAAAATAGCTAGGAGGAAGTAAGTTGGTAAATATGGATTAGGCCAAGGCAAATTTGATGAGCTGAATAGAATTTTTTTGTGGCCATTTACTAAAAAAAAAAAAAAAAATCTACAATGCTACTGCAAAACTTCCTTATTTTCCCAAACTTTCTCCCGCTATTTTGAATAAAAGTAATAGGTAATACTAATGAATAATGGATTCCTAGTAAATTCTTAGAACATTCAGGAATATTCTTCTACACCAAGCTTTGATTCAAATGTGAATTGAATTCCTAGCAATTAATGTTATAGCAGACTTTGAAATGAAAGTAGTCAATTGAATGACTTTATCTCAGCTATTAATATACACTTTTTCTAATATTTTGTCTCTGAAATGCTAATCCCTCTTTGCCCTCTGGTTTCCTATCTTCAGTAAGTTAGATAATGCCATTTTACTTTTTAAAATTTCCAATTTGACATAAGTAACATTTGCTTCTCTAGCCTTTCATACTGCTAAAGCCATAGAAATACTATTCTATCTTCTGATATTTTTGGTTGATAAGCATACAACATATTTCTACTGTTTCAGTATGCAGTGTTTTTATAGAAGCAAACAAAAAGTGAAAAAATATCTTTATTGTTCAGGATCAAAACTTGTTTGGTCAGTCTTAAGGATGTGCATATTTCATAGCTTTCTGAATATTTTTTGCTAATTTAGTCTAGTTCTTTTTGAATAATAAAGGCTCTAGAAAATTGCTTTTTAATTGCAGAAAGAATTTTTCTTCAATTAATCTCTATTATTAATTTCAACTGGTATGAGAAACTGAGAAGAATCTGTATAAATGCATAAACCATTTAGAAATTGTAATCTCTGTGTTTATTTGTTGTCATTTTTAAAGAACATTCTGATTGGCAAAAAATAAGAAAAGGAATCGATGTCATAGTAAATATGTTAGGAAAAGACACTACAATAAAAATTAAAAAAAAAAAAAAAAGATGAGAAACACCCAATGGCAGTTTAACAGAGTGGTTTCCAGAGTCTAATAATTCATTATTGCAAGGGGAAAATATCAAGCCTCCTATTTCTTGTCTAAAAAATAGAAAATAAGTTAAGCTGTACTAATCTTTAATATACATATTTACACTGGCGCCCTCACCGCCTCTGTATATCAGGAAGGCATGGATCCTACGATGTGGGTAAGGTAGACCAATGGTAGATTTTATCACCCAAAGCTCTTTAAGAATTCCTCCATCACTCTTGGGTTCCCTTTCAGTATTTCGCAATGTGTTGCAGTTTCCTTGTTCCGTTAAGTGAATTTTAAAATTTATTATTCTAAGTGTTATAACCTTTAAGTATTTTATAATGAGGAAGACAACGACCATGATCATTTTGTCATATAAAGAAGTTCACTGGTTATCTTGTTGAGGTTCTTAAAATGGTTGTTGAATTAAAAGGTAGGTTATGCATTTTTCTCTTACAAGTTAGATAAGTGCTCAAAATTTGCTGAACTTTGCTGTAGTGGTAAGTGGACCTCAATAGAATGCTACCTAGTAGATATTTTTTGAAAAAAGAAATACTTTTTAATTCATCCCATCAAGATTAAGTTGATGTTTTAATAATGAGTGATTCACTCTTTCTCATTAATATTAATATAGCAAAAGCATTTTAAAAATGAATCTTCAGAGATGTTTCCATTGTTATGTGATTTTGCTGCATTTTAACAGATGTAAATATGTCTTCTATAAATACTCTCATAACAGCTTCTTAATTTTAAAAAATAATTAACATTTTATAATCTGTTTAAAAATCTTCTATATGATGATTTCAGTGGATCTTGAACACACTGCTAAAAGTGTAACAGTGCAACCACTTCTGATTAGGTTTCAAAAACAGATGATTGGTACCCAAGAAGGTACCAAGTTGCTGAATTTCAGCAAAATGTTTGCATAATTGGTATGCAACTGAAAAACGAGTATCAGAGTTTCCTAAGTGCTTCCCTTGATGTACTCATTCCATTGGAATATATAGATTTTTTGTGGAGTATTTTTTCATCTATGTTAGTCCTTAAAACCAGGTTTAAAAAACTGAAACTTTAATTCTCAGCTCACTAAATGTAAAAATAAGACTTTCGTAGAGATTAAGCATATTCACTTATATTGTTTTCACTAAAAACAATTATCAATAACTTTATTAAGAATAAATGTTTTATGGGGTGCCTGGATAGCTCAGTCAGTTAAGCGTCCAACTCTTGATTTTGGCTCAGGTACTGATCTCAGGGTCATGAGACTGAGCCCCACGTCGGCTCCAAGCTCAGCGCAGAGTCTGCTTGAGATTCTTTCCTCTCCCTCCCCCTCTATTCTTCCCCCTGCTCTCTCTCTCTCTCTAAAATAAATAAATAAATAAAATCTTTTAAAAAAAGAATGAACATTTTATATATCATTAATAACTTCAAAAATTATTTAAGCATTATTTCATCTTTAATCTAGCCTTTAACTTATCTACTTATATAACTATGTTGTATTTCATACAATGTAATAGTACATTAGTAGCTGTATATTTTTTTATAAATTAATATACATCTATGGGATACACAAAATTTTTTCACTATTAAGGGATTACTACTGGGGCACCTGGGTGGTTCAGTCAGTTGAGCGTCTTCCTTCAGCTCAGGTCATGATCTCAGGATCCTGGGATTTAGCCCTACGTCTGGCTCTCTGCTCAGTGGGGAGTGTGCTTGTCCCTTTCCCTCTGTGCTCTCTCTCTCTCTCAAATAAATAAATAAAATCTTTTTCAAAAAACTACTATTCAGGGGCACCTGGGTGGCTCAGTCATTAAGCGTCTGCCTTCGGCTCAGGTCATGATCCCAGAGTCCTGGGATCGAGCCCCACATCGGGCTCCCTGCTCCGCGGGAAGCCTGCTTCTCCCTCTCCCACTCCCCCTGCTTGTGTTCCCTCTCTCGCTGTGTCTCTCTGTCAAATAAATAAAATCTTAAAAAAAATTACTATTCAAATAGCTTACAGTTCACTAAATCAATGAACTAGATTGAACAAAATAAAATGTTTTTCTGTGAGAATAATAATTATATTGAAGAGTAAAGATTACCTTAGTATCTGTTACCATATAAAGCACCAGTGAGAGCTATATTATTACTTTTGTGGGCCCTATGCACTTTTGCCTTCATGGGACTCTTCTTCCATAAAAAAAAAAAAAAAAATTTAAAATTTTATGACTGCAATGGTATAAAGATGAATATATTAATATTACTCATTTTCTCTAACCTAAAAGTTCATTTTTTTCTTCTAATTTTAAGATAAGTTAGAACATTTTTGTGAACCCCTAGAAGTATGGATGGCCCAAGGTCCTGTGCCACATTGATAAGTTGATCTTGGCACCAACACAGTAAGAGAGGAAATAAAGCTTCTCATATTTAGGTTTTAGTTTCAGAACTAGTACTCTATTAGTTGCAAAATAGACACACATAAGGAACAGTTATACTTTTTGAGGAAGGGCAAATGCACCACAGGGTATGTATTTTCTCCAAATAATCCCTCAGACATGAAGTCTTCCTTTTTGAAAGATGGTGGATTCCTCAGAACAGGAGTTAGGAGGAGAGAAAGGAGGGAAGATGGACCTGAAGCTACAACCTAGGAACAAGTGGACAATGAAAACAGACTACATGCAGTACGACCAGAATTGATCAAGCAGGAAGCGAGGGGTCCAGTCTACAATCATATTAAACCCTGAACTCTTTCCCATGGCCTAGAGGTCTGACCCATCCCATTCTTTCCTGTCTCATCTTATCCCACATTGCTTCTTTGCCATGCTTTCATCATGATGGCCTTTCTACTGTCCTCATACACAAGCGTACTAGCTCACTCCAGCCTAACGGTCTCTGCTGGCAAGTCTTTCTCTACATGATGGTAAAGCTACTCCCTTGTGTCACTGAGGCCTCTGCTGCATGTCACCTCCCCAGACTTTTCTAGCCATCGCTTTCCTCACTACTCTGTTATATCATCCTGTTGTATTTTCTTCATCGTACTTAACCTCTGTCTGAATCCATCTTGATCATTTATTCATTTGTTCATTGTCTACCACCCCAAATGGAATATAAGCTCCATGGTTGCAGAGGACAAGTCTGTCTGGATTACCTGTAGCCCATCCGTGCCTGGAACAATGCCTAGCATTCAAGAAATACTTACCGAATCAATCAGTTGAGCTCAATGTAACAGCTACCTCAATCCCTCCCTCCTCGACTCTCATTCAAGCAGCTCAGTTCATGGCACTGTCTACGATGTGAACTTTCCTTTTTAGGAATGTCCCCTTTCAGAAACTCAACACCTAGTTTAACCTAATGTATCTGAAAACAACAATCATAACAGATACGCGTTGGCATAGTATATAACTCCGCAGCTGAGAAAAACCTCCCCACACATCTTAAATACTCGTATGTACTGGTGCTAATATACTTCACTTCACATGACTATGTATCACACAATTATTAGCTAATGGAAACTCCCTGTTGTTACATGAGACATCTTGTGCTATGTCTATAACGTAGGTGACAATTTGGGTGAGATGACATAATGCAGTGTATCCAGTGATCATGTATCTGTTTCTCACAGTGGAGGCAACAGCGGACAGTGTGATGCCTAATGTTTAAATGTGATCTCGCATCATTTTTAAGCCTTCTTTCTCCAGCCTTCTAGAGGTATTCCCAAGCAGCAAAGTTTTTAAGTGTTTCGTTGCCTACTTTCATTCCCAATGGGACACTTGTGGTAAGCCTATTGTCAAACGGTCACTAATTGGTAATACTCACTTTAAAATTAAACTACTACCAAAGATGATTTTCAAGTCCCCCACCTCCCGTCCCCAAACACCGATTTTGACTTCAGTCATGAGTCCTTCTGGAATCTCTTCAATTTTCTGTTCTTCCTGACCAGACAGCATTACCCATCCATCCCCACACAAACTCACAAACCAATCAACCAGGAAGTATTTATTTACTGCTGATGGTGTGCTCAGGACTGTGTCAAAGCTTTGTGGATATGGAGGTGAAGTGTAAAAAAAATCATTGCACTTCTTAGAGAACTTAAAGTACAGATAAGAGACAAAATTACTAGGCATAAAAAAGCGTCGATGGCTGTTAACTGGACTTACTGTGGTGATCATTTCACAATATATACATATATTGAATCATTGTGTAGTACACCTGAAACTAATATAATGTTATATGTCAACTGTCTCACCCTCTTTCTATATATATAGAGTTTATATATATTATTATATTGTTTATATATATTATATATATATATGAATAATGGTAAAATAAAGTAAAAGCAACAACAGCAACAAAAAGCACTGAATCTTAGAGGACAAAATACAACCATAGGAAGTAGACCTAGAGCTCATTCTCCAAGTAAGAGAGAAGGGCATTTCAGGCAAATGGATAAAAGGCATAAAGAAAGGATGAATATGGCTTGTTTGTGGATTTTAAGGAGACTGATTAAAATGGACTCTATGTTAGGGGGGAAAAAAGTGGGAAATGCGGTTAGTTAGCAAATGAGAACATATCATCAAGACATTGAATGTAGACAGAAGCATTTAGATTTGTTTGAGCGGAAAACTTGGAATTATATTTACTCTCATCTTTCTCCTCATGTCCCAAATTTGTAGAGAAAATAAAAGACTTCTTTTTGTTGAATAATTCCTTCCTGGAAGTCTTCTATTTGTAGTAATGACAGTCAAAACCCTCTGAAGGTATGTTAAGAATAGTGGCTGAAACCTCAAACTGGGATTTTTTGCATTTATATGTTTTTTTCATAAGGTCCTTTTGCTATTTTTAAGCTTAAATAATTTGGTTGGGAGGAATGGGAGAAATGATCTTTAATGGGAGGTGACTTTTCTGACAGCAAATGGATTTTTCATTTCAGCTAGTCTTAGGACACACTTTCTTAACTGTCATAAGCTGTTTTGGGTTTGTCTCAGGATCTGGAATAAGAATATATTAAATTCAGCTAGGTAATACAGGCCCTAAATTTTGATATTTTTTAATACCAGTCTTATTTCTATCACCCTGTGATAGACAGAAGAAGAAAGAAGAAAATTTGTGGAGCATGTATTATGAACCAGTGCTTTGGTCAGGATGAACGAAGATAAATTGCTGGAAAAAATTTACTTTCAAGTCCCAGTAGTTTAACAAAACAAAGATTTATTTCCATCATGGGTTGGCAGGGGTCCTGTTCTGATAGTTGCTCAGAGACCCAGGCTGACAGAAACCTCATCATTTGCAGTTCCACCATCTGGAACACATGGTCTCCCTGCTCCTAGCATCAGGGGAAGAGAGCATGGAAAATGGCACACCGGCTCTTACGTGCTGTGCTGTGACCCATTGGCCAGAACTAGTCATGTGGCTCCACCCAGGTGTGAGGAGTCTGGGAAATATAGTCCTCCAAGTACCCAGGACAGGTGGGAGAACCAGGATCTGGGGGGCACTAATAAGTTCTGCCATGACCAGGCAGGGGGCCAGTGTGTTTCATAGGTCTTATTTAATCTTCAGGAAAGCTTGAAGGAGTAATATTGTCCTCATTTTTGCAGATGAAGAAAACCAAAGTAGTGTGGTAAGGTAAAAAGAGATTTGGGTCAGAGGTCCTGGGTTGGAACCTCAGCTCTGTTTATATATATATATATATACTGGGTTGTAAGACAGATCAGCCAACATCTCACTCCTTCTGCACAATTAAACTGTGCACATCATCATCAGATGGTTTTCCCAGCCTGTTGCTGTCTTCCTGTAGCAATCTGTGCTACTCTCTCATCACAGCTCCTGTATTGTAACTCCTAGTATAGTGGTCAGTTTCTTCAGGGAAAAGGCTGTTCTTATTCACGGTTTTACTCCTTGTGCCATGCTCAATAGCTGGCACCTGGTAACTGCTTAATATTTATTGAGGGGATAAATTTAAATACTTGTGGTCGTCTGCCGCATTAAGATGTCGATGAAAATGGCAATGTTGATAATGACACAAAGTAACTTGCCATATTCCAGCAAAGTATAGCCAAATAGAAGTATTTTTTACAAATGCCTTAGTTTTTTTTAATCTGTAATGAAATTACTTAATATTACACAGCAGTAGACTGTATATAAAACTCACAGGCATGTTTATTTACTATTTTATTAATTTCCTAGGGCTTCTGTAACAAAGTGCCACAAACTGTGTGGCTTACAACAACAGAAATATACTATCTCAGGGTTCTGGAGGCTAGAAGTCAACAAGAATGAGGGAGAATCTGCCCCATGCCTCTCGTCCTGGCTTCTGGTGATGGCTGACAATCCTTGCTGTTCCTTGGTTTGCGGAGGCCCCATTACAATCGCTGCCTCCTTCCCATGACCTTTTCCCTGTGTGCATCTCTCCTCTCTCCTTGTAAGGATACCAGTCATACCATATCAGGGCCCACCCTGATGATCTCATCTTAACTTGATTACATCTGCGAAGACCCTGTTTTGGGGGCACCCTGGTGGCTCAGGCGGCTAAGCATCTGCCTTCGGCTCAGGTCATGATCCCTGCTCAGCAGGGAGCCTGCTTCTCCTTCTCCCTCTGCCTGCCACTCTGCCTACTTGCGCGCATTCTCTCTCTCTCTCTCTGTCAAATGAATAAATAAAATCTTAAAAAAAAAAAAAAACAACAAAGACCCTGTTTTGAAATGAGGTCACTTCCAAAGTACTGGGGATTAGGACTTCAACATATCTTTTTAGGGGACACAGTTCAACCCATAACAACTATGAGTAGTATTTTTAAAATAAAAATCTTAGATTTCTACTTCTCTTGAAAAATCAGATGATCTTGAAAGAGAGCATCTGCCTTCCCCCATGGATCAATCCCCTGTCACTAGCAGATATCTTTCCCTCCCTCTGGGGCCTGTGCTTTCCAGTTTGCCACACCCCCCACTGATCACTAATGCCTCCATGGCCAAGTTTCATCTTTAGTACTGAACATGAATTATGACAGCATCAGAGTGCCAGAATTCAAATTCATCACTCTTTATCTACTACATTACCTCTCTGGCCCTGATGATTTACGATTTTGTAACTCCTGTTATGAAAAAAATTCAGTTCTACCGATAGAGAAAAAAGTTTACTAAATTCATCTCATTGTATAGTCTTTCTTTAAGACTCACGATATCATTTACTACCAAAAATAATTTATTCATGACCAATTGTTTCAGAATGACTTATTTAAGGAGTCTGGAATATAATCAGATATAGCCCACGAGAAATGAAAAGATGGTGTCAAAGGAGAAAAGGTCAATAATCACTTTTCAACAAAAGCAGCTGAAACGATGCTGACAATAATTAAAAGGAAGAGACATAGAAAATGAATTGTATTATGTGACCCACCCATGGGCAAGATAAAAAAGATGCTCTGTTCAGAAAAAAAAAGATTTTAATACAATTAAAAGTCCTAACAGTCAACTTTTAAGAAATACACAAAGAGAATTTATAAGTGAGCAGAGAAAAATCCCTGAGGGGAATCATGAAATGAGGGTAAAATGTTAATTCTTTCTCAAAATTGTTGTTTTATTTATTACTAAATAGAAAGTGGTAACTCTACACAGTATTCAAGGACAATGGACTTAACAAAAGCGAGAAACAGTAGATCTTCAGACCTAAATAGACCTCTCTGTCCCTCAATCATTACATTTTGTGTTTAAGAATCATTTCATTTTTATTTTTCACTTCCTCCACCAAATCCAAACCTGCTTCTCCTTGTGGATTCCCCGAGTTAAAAAACAAACCTGTTTTCTGGTCCTCTGAGCCAAGAACATCCTGCATGCCTTAGCCACATTCAGTCAGGGATCTGGTCCTGTCATTTTTTACCTCATAACTATATTGGGAGAAATCTCTCTCCTTTTCTCTGTCCTCACTGGCCCCACCTTCCTGAGGCCCTGTCTACCACACACCTTTTACAAAACTGAGCTAGAATAATCAGATGACTACATTAAAGTTACGTAGGGCCTCATCATCGTCCACATGGACTATTAGCTTCCTGGAAATGGGTCTCCCTACCACATGCCTCCCTCAACTTGCTCTTTTTTTCCACACCCACAGCATGGCCATTCACACTTCTGTGTCCTATAGAAAAAATCCCTCTACTCAAATGTGTTTACTACCTCCCTTTTCACCTTCTGTGAAAACTCCATCAACTGCTTCCATCCCAGCTGCTCTGTGGGGTCTTCCTGGTTGTAGTTTCCTTTCTTCTCCATCCCAACTGCTCTGTGGGGTCTTCCTTGTCGTAGTTTCCTTTCTTCTGTGCTTTTCTAGAGCCTCTCGGTTTATATCTCAGGGCCCCTGCTCCTCCAACCAGCACCCAGGGGTCAGCAGTCTCCACCGCCTGGGGGCTTCTGAGACAGGCAGAATCTTGGCCTCCACCCCAGACCTACTGAGTCACAACCTACGTTTTAAGGGGATCTCCAGCTGATTCTTATGCACATACAAATTTGAGCTGTGTGGCTAGCGATATGATTAGAGGTTTGGAGTTCTGTCTTTTATATTGAGTTCTTAGCTCCTCTAGATGAGAGCCACACATTTCATTTTTGTATCCCCTAACAAAGTGACAGTGTCTGCTGAACACTTAACAGTATATAAAGGAGGGAAGGAGAAAATGGGAACAGATGGTTTAGTGGTCACCCAAGTAGTAATGGCAAAAGCAGGACTCCCTGGCACTTATGTATCAGATCCTTTCTACCGTCCATGCTGTGCCACTTAAAACATCTTTCTTCTCTATTCTAAACGTAGGAGATGTGGGAGGACACCCTCACAGTCATAAGGCTATTGTAAGTGACAAAGAGGACTCCAGGACACAAGAAGTTTTTCTCTTGATACTTAGTTGAGGATCTTTACACTGTGTCATTTGGCCTCTGTCAGAAGAACAAATGTGAAACACATTCATTGAACTTCTGTTCTCACAAGTCAAGTTTCAAAGAGCATCTGCCATAATGAATAAAAATATATTTGTATTTCCCCTGTGTGCTTTGTTCAATTCAGGCGGTCCTGGGTTACAGTCCAGTAAGTCAAGCTCAGGAAACATCATGTTTATCTCAGAGTTAAGAGAGAAGCCTGAACTAAAAAACAAAAAAAGGTAAGAAATAATTATAAATGTGAATATAATTAGTCAATTGCCAATTTGATTTTTTTTTCTACCTGGTGCAATAATTTGTAGCTTGTAACATTAAGCATATTTTTACAGTACATTTTAAACATGCATATAATGGTTTCAAGCTTCCGTTTTGAATGAGACATATTTATACTCCAAATGCCACATTTACTTATGTATTTCCAGTGTGTCTGAATATTTTGGGAAGGAAACAAATAGGATGATTATGTAATTGCCACCAATATGTTTTGCGTTGCTTGTTTCGCTTTTGAAATAACAACCGTATTACGCCATAAGTGGCCAATTCAGTAACGAAGGCAACAAATTATTTGTTGCTGTATGTGCCGGGCGCTGACACAGGCTCTGCCCTCGGAATTCTGCCTCCGTGAATTTTGTGGACTAAGGAGGGGAGCTAGCCAAAGAAGTAAGCAGTTACAATGAGTTTATGAAGGCAGGTGTAAACACAGTTAACTGCAGGACATGTAGGCAGAAGGAGCACCTGGTCCAGGCTTGGGAGACCAGAAAAGCCTTTGCAAAGGAGATGACCATGAAGCTAAGTCCCGAAGAAGAATGGAATTTAATCAGGCAAATTATGTGGGGAGGGACTTTCCAGACAGGACAGCCGTATGTGCAAAGGCCCTGATCCAAGAAAAAGAATGAAAAAAAGTTGGAGATAGCTGTTAAGTAGTTCAGTATGGCTAGAGCAGAGTGTTACTGGTGCAAGGGATGGAATGGTTTGTGGAGTGATGAGGGTGAATGTCAGATAGGAAAGCAAGGGCAAGATCCTGAGGGGTGCTGAATACCATACAAAGGAATTTGGATGTCATTCTAAATAAGAGTAATATGTAATGCTTTCCTAGTGCTTATATGGGTGCCATATTGCTCTAAACTTACCTCACTTAGTCTTCACAGCTGGTGACTTTATAGGTAATGAAACTGAGGCACAAAGACTAAAAGTACTTTACAAAAGTTGCACAGCTGGGCAGTAATGGAGCTGGGCTCTTAGCTAAAGGCAATGGGAGGGGGCATGATGTAATTTTTGTTTTGTGAAGATCATTCTGGCTCAAGTACGAAGATAGAATTTGAGAAGACATTTCATTAACCCACGTAAAGTAAGCTGAAGACCTGAGCTAAGTTGAGTCAATGGGGAAGGAAAGAAATAGGTAAGTAGAGAGATGCTCAGGGGCTGTGGTAGGACTCAGTGATGGGTCAGTAAGATGTGAGACCAAGTATGTGACCAAATGGGCTTCTCCAAATAGGGCATGAGTACCAGATTTTAGGACAGATACAATCAAATATGCATTTCCTATGACCATATTTGTAATTGAAATGACTAAAATAAATATTAACTAATCTCTAACTGATGACACATAAATTAATTTGAATAGTGGCATAATTTAAATTTTTTTTTTTTTTTTTTTTTTTTATATTTGACAGAGAGAGACACAGCGAGAGAGGGAACACAAGCACGGGGAGTGGGAGAGGGAGAAGCAGGCTTCCCGCGGAGCAAGGAGCCCGATGCGGGGCTCGATCCCAGGACCCTGGGATCATGACCTGAGCCGAAGGCAGACGCTTAACGACTGAGCCACCCAGGCGCCCCGAATAGTGGCATAATTTAAATGAAGAAATTGAAAGACTTAGGTTTCACTGCATAAAAAATACTATGTCTTCTAACTATGGTGTTACTTCATTCTTATGTTACTTATAATACAGCTCTCTGTCTCTCTCTTTTATTTTCCTGCCAATTCTAATTCCCCAGCAGAAGAACTTCATCTATGACTGTGTTCTCTCAATGTTGACAGGAACTCAAAATTCAGATAATTTTGCTGCAAGTT
Organism: Halichoerus grypus; assembly: GCF_964656455.1. Classification (NCBI taxonomy): domain Eukaryota; kingdom Metazoa; phylum Chordata; class Mammalia; order Carnivora; family Phocidae; genus Halichoerus; species Halichoerus grypus. Next base: position 128,151,516 of record NC_135715.1, read on the forward strand.
TCAGTCCATTCTTGATAACTCAGATTCTAGGGTATCTTCTTTGATCCATTTTTCTGATTATCCTGCTTCGTATACCAATGTCTACACTTGGGCTCTGCTCCCCGCAATGCCTGCCATTCGCATATCTTTGAACCCTGGCCTCTCCAGCTCGGGATCCGTATTATCAGCTGCCAAACCTATCTATTAGCTCATTAACTTGTTCATATTTAAGTGGTCTCTTCTCTTTTGCAATTTTTTGTAATATTGGTAATTTTATGATAAAACTAACATCTTTCAAACACTGTGTTGCTTACGAATCTTCCCCATAATCTGTATTAAAATGCCAACTAACTTGTGTTCTTTAGCTGTGTCCAGTGGTCTAGTTCATCTTTGAAAAGACGTTTTTGAACTTTTAGAACTTTTGTCACTTATTTTCTTGATATGCCTGTCCTTCTTCCTTGGCTGTAGAGCCAAGCTTTGAACTCTCGTTCAATATTATTATCTCCACCTCCTTATCTTTAAAACAATTATCTTTGTGTATTCATATTTCAGGTCTTCGCCCAACTTATAGTCCTGCCTGTACTTTTGGTTCTGATCTTCCAGATTCTGTCCAGTTCCACTAGGGCCAATGTTCAGAGCCAATGTAATAAACAGCCATTAATCCTCATTTTAGATTAAATTATTATTAGAACAGCCAAAATTATGAGAGTACCATAGCCATATTTTAAAGATAACCTGTAAGTAAAGGGAAAGGTGAGGGAAGAACATTTTATATTGATGAAAGGACAGAGGAACACAAATTGCATTTATAAAAACCTTAAACATAAAAACATAGAAAATGATGCCTTTTATCGGGGCAAGAATAAAGAAGAAGCTAACCTATTCTTTGATTTCTATCTGTTATCATTTATTTCTCTGGTGTGAATAACAAGGATATAGCAAATCAAGTAAGGTTTGAATAATACAGGATCGGGGCAAAATGGTTGGTTGACAGGAACAAAAGATACTGGATTTGGAATGCATTGTAAGTGCAGAAGGAGTAACAAAAGAAAAGTGAATTATCTGTTCAAGATAAAAATTGCCAGGAGAGATAAAAAGTAGAAGTAAATTAGAATGATTAAAATGCTACTATCTTTCTATCTTTATCATCAACATTTTAGAAATCAGTCCATTGGTGAATTTTTGTTGTTTACCCTACATCTGATTTCACAGTTCACTGCAGGGGTCAGCAAACTATAGCTGGCAAGCCCACCAGCTAAGAATGTTTTCGTATTTTTTTTTTAATTTTTTTAAAAGATTTTATTTATTTACTTGACAGAGAGAGACACAGTGAGAGAGGGAACACAAGCAGGGGGAGTGGGAGAGGGAGAAGCAGGTTTCCCGCTGAGTAGGGAGCCCGATGCGGGGCTCAATCCCAGTACCCTGGGATCACGACCTGAGCCGAAGGCAGATGCTTAATGACTGAGCCACCCAGGCGCCCCTGTTTTCGTATTTTTATAGGGTTGAAAAAAATCATAAGAATAACATTTCATGACACAGAAACATTAAATGGAATTTAAGATTCGGTGACCATAAAGTCTTCTTGGAAAATAGCCCCATTATTTGTTTCTGTGTTGTCTGTGGCTGCTTCCATGTTCTAACGGCAGAGCTGAGTGGTCGTCGCAGAGACCATATGGCTGGGAAAGACTGAAGGACTTACTCTCTGGCCATGTACAGAAAAAGTTTGCCAGTCCCTGATTTCATGACTCAAACAAATCTCCTCTTATTTGATAAAGATCTTTTAACCAACGTAGTTTCTCAGTATTCATTCCCAAACCAATGGATGCCTATATAATGACATAATTTGGAAGTGAATAAAACAAGCCATTTCCTATAGAGATGATCATGTTACTTAATTACCAGTCGTACAAAAACAGTTATTTTTATGGCATGTGTAACAGCTGAACAACCTAGAAAAGTTATCTAAAATATTTTAGTGCTTGTTTATTGACTCCTGTATACTTCTCTGAAAAATTCTTTATAAGGAAAACAGTAAGGTTGCTTTGGACATATAATGAGAAATAAAAATCCTTAGAAATCCCGAAAAGGAACAGAGAATAGTGACAAATGGATAAAGGAAGCTATGTAAAATGCCATTTTTACAGCACATAAGAATATCCCTTCAGCAATTAATAGGACCCCTAAAATGACATGTATTTTTGGAACAAGTTTACCACACTAAATTGAACTTGACCCCTGATCTCTAAAGGCCACTGAAACAATTCCTTCAGCAAATCTGTTTTATCTACCTAGGTCATCAGTGCACTCAATAACCTCATTTAGCTTTTTAAAAAATATAAGAGCTTTTAAAATAAATAAATAAATAAATAATACAAGAGCTTTAGTTTTTGTTTACATATTCATAAATTTGGGGATTAAGACAATGACACAGTATATACATCACAGGTAAACACATGTATAAAAAATTATCACAAGGCAGGTCATGTCTCTGTTAACCAACAGATTTTATTAAAGTTTAGGCAGAATAAACTGATAAACTGATTCAGTTTGATAAACTGAATTTTAGACCCTCATGAAATAAATTAATAATTTATTTATTAATTATTAAAGGAATGGAGGAGAGGTTTAAAAACTAATGTTCCAAGAAGAAGTTAGGTGTTCTATCATTCATGTGTTTAATGTGTTTATTTTGTAAAGAATAGGGGTATTTATTCAGCCTGCCTCCATCACAGCCAGTGGTGTGGCTAAGCACATAGGCTGTGGAAGGTAAAGATTTGAGTTTAAACCTCAACCCCATCTCTAGCTAGCCAGATGTACTTAGACAATGTAACTCCTTTGGTTTTTGTCCCTCAGTTTCTCTCCCTAGAAAGTAGATACAATAATATTTTCATGTCATAAAGTTAACTAATACAAATGTTAGTTCATTGTTATCATTTTACACCAGGCCCTTTGTGAAGAACTTTTACATAATACAAGCATGAACATTTACCATCTTCTTGATTTTCCCTTCCATCAGTTTATTAAGCAGATCCTTACTCTCGGTCTCTTCAGCTATGATTTTTTTTTTTTAATAATCTTGGTGTATTATGAGAAAACTAAAATGTTTCAAACAACTCTATGTCACTTATGAAATCTACCCATCATCTGTCCATATTAAGTCTTCAAACAACCAGTAACCTTTAGTCATACCTATGTGATAAATGATAAAATACAACCACCACTGACTGCCATAATATGGGAATTTAGGGTAGCTGGTCAAAAAGCAACTTCTGGATGCATATTCCTGCTCTGTGAACTTCCCTGTAACCAAAGAGCCAGTCCCACAGCAAGATTGTGGGAGCCAGTCCTACTGTAAGCTTCACTGAATGAGGTCCTGTTTTGGTCTGGTGTTGGCTTGAGGAAATTGGAGCACACCCAATGGTCACATCCAGGACCTCGTTGGGAATTTCCCTTTAACACAGGCATGACTCAGGTTGGGTAAATAAAACCAAACATTCCTAAGAATGAGAATTTTATGTTGCTGGATGAATAGCCATTTCTGAATGCCTATTCAATTGTCTGATTTCTCTGTCATACCACTGTTGGGAAGTTTGGATCCATCCTATGGTAAACCGCATAGCAAATTATGCAGAATTTTGGCAAATCATTTTTTTGTTCAAAAGGCATACATGTTTCTCTGAATTTATAAGACATTGATCTAGATTGAAAGTGTCGTCCTGTTCACGAATAGGAGGATGGGGGAAGCCACTGCAAATGAAATATTTCCTGAAGATTTGGTCTTGGTTTGGTTTGGTTTGGTTTGGACTGCCAGAAGATCCATCCAGGGCATTCCTTGTAAGTTTGAGAAACTCTGGAGTGCTATCATCTTTTTCTCCAAAGAATACTTGTGATCTTTCCCAAAGGGGAGAGAGAGAAGATTCTGTATTGTCTTGAAAAGTTTGGATCATCCTCAGAGGTGACATTGAGGCCACTGAAGGAATGACTCAGATGAGGTGAATTAAATGGAAAGTCCCCAAATTTCCTCATAGAGAACCTTGGAACCAAATCTCTCATAAAAAGATTTCTGTACCAAGAACCCACACTCTCTTGGGAAGGGTGTTTCCTGAGTATGCCATTCTCCAAGCTATAGGCTATCGCCAGACAATCAAGCTGTGTTGGAGTTCAGAAAACAAAATGACACTATGTCTAAAAAATCCCCAAATTTCTGCATACACAATGGAAAACTAGATGCATAACCATCCAATATAACCAACTTCAGTCAATAATCTTTCATATACACACATAAAAGCAATCCATTGTAACTTCAAAAGTTAGCCCATTTGGTTCACTAAGAGTTTCTTTAATAGTATAAAACTAGTGCAGGGGCACCTGGGTGGCTCAGTCAGTTAAGCCGCTGCCTTCGGCTCAGGTCATGATCCCAGGGTCCTGGGATCGAGCCCCACATCGGGCTCCCTGCTCAGCGAGGAGCCTGCTTCTCCCTCTCCCTCTGCCTGCCTCTCTGCCTACTTGTTCTCTCTCTCTCTCTGTCAAATAAATAAATAAAAATCTAAAAAAAAAAAAAAAAAAACTAGTGCAATGGGTACTGCCGAGTCCTAGGCATATGGCTCCACCATGTGGATGAGCCTCTGCAAATAACACTGACAATAATTTTTAAGAAGAAGAAGTTAGTTATAATGAAAATTAGCGATCATAGGTCAAACCTTCATTTTATGTATGAGAAAGAGAACTAGAGAGGCTAAATTATTTACCCAGTTTGGCGCCATTACCAAAGCTAGAATTTGGGGGCTCTTATTATTAAAGCCATTGCTTGAACTAATTAAACTTTACTGTTAGTTCACCCATTCATTTTAATTATTAAATAATCAGATAATCATGTTCAATGGGTATTTGCTTTATTGTTGACTGCCCATAATCCAAGCCCCTTTCCTATTTGGCAGGAGTTCTGTTGTGTAAATGTGGTGAGGCAAAGCCCCATTTCCCTCAAAGGAACTGTAAGATCCTTCATCCCCTCCTCTCACCCCAGGAGCTAAGTAAGATGCAGGCATGTCACTTAGATTGGGGCCGGCAGGAAGCTCTGTGCAGGAATATTGGATATGGAGGAAGTAACTGAATCAGAGGTAGGTAGGGGTTGTTCTGGAGACAACAGAGCAGTTAAGTCACGGTGGTAGTGGCTGTTCATGTCAGCAGGGACAGCACAGATCCAATGGCAGCACTGCTGGTGGCCATGTCCCCTCCACGCTGATCATGAGATATGAGCTTGGCTATGTTCTGTACTTCCTAGTGCCTAATTCAGACCCACTTTCTGAGCTTGGTTCTTTAGCCCTCCTTTGGACTATCTAAGCCATCCCTTCAGTTTAAAGGAACTAATTTTGTTAAAGAAACAAGGCAAAGGGCTAATGTTCAAGGAATTCATTGGTATTATTCCACTGGAGTCCTTTTCTGCTTAGTAGAACCAGAGTCAGTTTTTGTTATGCACCCAAGACCCCAATTTAAAAGAAGTTGTTACCAGTAGTGAGTTGTAGCACAGAACCTCAGTGAAATTGGCAAAACCCAGCACTTTCATCTGGCCTGGTTGAGGGTGAAGGAATTTAAAATCCTAGTCATTTTAGGAAGGGAATTTTGATTTGCCTGATCCTACTATATAAAAGTGAAACATCCAATTAAATTATTTTCTGTGATCCCTGGGAAAGAAATCCTACTACCCTGTGGCATCATGCTGTGTGTTCACCAAGAGAGTCCACATGTAAGTGCTCCAGTCCCCAGTCCTAGTCCCTGAGTCAGCCCAGTCTAGGTGCCAGGTATGGACTCTAGCCCATAGAGCCACTGAGTCATCCCCAGGCTTTAAGACTCTTAGCTGAGGCAGCAGACATCAGAGAGCAGGGAAAGGCCATCTCCAGTGGCCCACCTGAATTCCTTATCTGCAGAATTCATGATCATAATAAAATAATTGTTCCAAGCTGCTAAGTTGGGTTAATTTTTTTATGCAGCAAAGATAACCAGAACAGGAACCTACACCCAATTCAGTGACTAGTGGACTAGTTGGATGGCGAGGTAGTTGGAAAAGCAGGATCAGAGGGTTGTGGAGGGAGTTTGGGGAAAGGTTACGTTGAATGGATATGATCTCTCAGAATGAGCCCAGAATGTGAGTATATTTCTCAGGAAGTTGTATGTTCACCACAAGGCCTCTATTGTGGATAAGATGACCCCCTAAGTAGATACAGGCCAGCCTCCTTTCTCAGCAAGGCCAGTGGATTCATGAACCAGGTGTCCACTGTGGAGGGAATAAAGATTATGTATAGCAATGGCCATCTGGCTAAGGCTTTGATGAATGCTCCATTTTCTATTATCGGTAACTGATCATGAACTCCTGAAAACCATGATACCTAGTGGAACCAAAGGACTATCTGGTGTTAGTTTGTCTGTGTGGGATACTATCCTATTATCTTTAGGGCAATGCAGTGTGGGGAACAGCAGTTTTTTCCTTATTGCAGTAGATTATTTAGTTTGGGTTTGTTTTGCTTTCCCTGGTCATTTTTCTTTGTCATTACACGATCCCTAGATTAATTGGTTGCCTTATACAAGGCCAAGGTATCCCAAGCAAAATGGCTTCAGTTTAAAGGAACTAATTTTGTTAAAGAAACAAGGCAAAGGGCTAATGTTCAAGGAATTCATTGGTATTATTGCATGCCCCATTACTCAGAAGGAACGAATCCTCGAAGATTCAAATGTGCTTTATCCAAGAGTCAACACCTCGGGAGTCTGATGTGCTACCAGGGTATGGTTTATGTTCTGCACAAATGACCGTCACAAAGAGTTCTTTTTCCCCTTGGCCAGAATATACAAGTCTGGAATCCTAGGGTTCAAAATTGTGATGGAGGCTCTTAGGATTATACTTACTGACTCTTTTGCCAATTGTTTGCTTTCTATCCTTTTGATTTTGGATTCTAACAGCCCCATGAGAATAGGGGTTCCACTGAACTAGAAGCTAAGGCTGAACCTAATTAATTTGCTTCTTCGTGTCCTATGTAAGCAAGCAAAAACAAAAATCCAAAGAGAAAAGATGGTTACTGTTGTCACTGTGTTACTGTGTTTGCTTGTTCCCCTCCAGGGAAAGTAGAGTTACTGTTAACTCTTGTGGATAGGAAGAAAATGTCGTGTACAGCTGCCTTATTTAAGCAAGGCCACCAGGGGCTTGTATCCCTCACCATATTGGGTCAAGAATCATGACCCACTGAGTTTCAAGCTGAAGGCAAAGGAGAATGTAGTGGAGGAGGGGAGTCATAAAATTCATTTAATCCCTCAGCTGCAATACAGAACAAGCCCACTTAGTCCCCATGTTCCCTTTTTGCTGAATCATGTTGCTTTGTTTTTGCTCCTATTTTCAACCAAGAATTCTGACTAGACACAGTCTCCTAATTTGTTGTTGATTCACTTTCTGGAAAATGATACAAAAGGCCATAGATCAATGTAAGTTTGTAACTATTGGAATAATATAAATTTGTATCTATTTTAATTAAATTACATTTCTTAAAGGAATTATCACTCTAAAGTATTACATTTCAAGTACATAGATATAAAAATTTCAAAATAGAGTTTATTTGACTTAAATGTTTCATCAGGTAGTTATTTAGGCCCCAGAGAGTTTCTCATTTCTAGATTTTATAGTTGTGGACATTGTACCTGGGAAGTTATTGGTTTTTAGATAATATTTTTATGATTAAAAAGATTTATTTCTCAACTTCACATAAAATTTTTTCTGTGCTAATCATAAGAGTGACATTTCAACTAGTCTCTACTGTGAAATTGAACTGCTTTCCTAAATATTCTTGATAATAAAGTAATCAAGTCTAGAAATAGAGCATTACTACTTTAGTATATTAAATTAAGTAGCTTATTATTGGGAAGAAGAGTGTCAAATTTTAACTCTAAGCATTTTTCATATTGGAGAGACTATAGCTCACCATGATATTTAATATATTAAAATATCAAAATTATTATGGGTTTTAAAAAATGATAACCAACTATGGGATGGAAATAAGCATTTTACAAATGTTAGAATTATTTGCTACAGGATAGTAAAATAAATTCCTGAAGGATGCAAGCTTTGGATCCTACAAAGAGATTAATATAACGATTTGAGGTTGTTGGAAACTTTCAAAATAAATTGGTCATTATGTCAGAATATTATTTCAGTATTTAGGAGTAATTTATCACCAAAAAATATTCAATTGAGATCCCAAAATGATTTACCACAGACATTTTAAGCATATCCAAACATTTCCACATAAATTAAACATGATGTAATTGAGTGTTACATTAAGCAATGCACCACTGTTGATTCATGTGGAAATCACAGAAGTTTCACTGATTATTATGCTTTCAGTGTTTACTAATGGAGATGTCATAGGTATTTTCATGAGGATCATGCTGTAAGTCAACTTTGATACACCCTTTTAAAGACTGAGGTAGAGTTGTCAAAATGTCATAGTCTATTTATGCGGATTCATATGTTGTTTAGAATTTAATTTATAAATAAGTACTATTAGGATTACTTCAAATAGAACCATATATTTAAATAAGTCACTTTCCCATGCTAGCTCTGTGTTCACCAACACAAGTTACTGTCTGTTAAAAAGTGACACTTTTTAATGGTTATTTTATTTTCTATATTGGCATAAACAAAATTAAGGCAACGGGCTCTTTCATAAATTCTGGTATTTTGCATTTCCCAATAATCACAAAAATTATTTGATCCCTATTTATTTATTTACATCCACATATGCACCAAAAAACAATTTAGGGCAGATTACTGAGATTTTTTTTTCATATAGAAAGATTTAGAGAAAAATTAAAAATAAATAAATAAAAAGACTTGGATTTAAAAAAAGATTTAGAAATTTTTAAAATTAATAAGTGTTTTTAAACATGGTAAAGGAAAATTAAGAATGGAAAAGTTAAATGGAGCCAGGAGTAAGGTTAATATCTAAAAAACATACACTTGCTAGTGATGAGCCACAAATTTGGCTCCAAGCTCTCCAGCAGCCAGATATTCCTTAAATAGCTTGGGGCTGTCTTCCTACAGAAGCCAACAACCAGTCTGAATGACCTTGAGGTTGCTCAGCCTTGCTTAGTATGGTATAAGAAGATTGAAAGTAGACTGTGCTTTACACAATAGACTTGTTACTGAGAAACTGGACAGAAATGGAAACTTTGCACACGGATCATGTTATAAATGTACTAGTGGAAGGATCCTAAAGAGTTCCTTTTAAAGAAAATCTACAAATGACTCCTTGTGTAACATGGTACAAATAGACCTACTTCTCTTATGCATTTGGAATGTTCAAGATTGGATTTTCTGAAATCAGTATATAATATTCTGGGACTGTCCTTTTTTCTCAGTATCATGGTAGTAGAAATATTCAATAGGTATGCTGAATTTTTCAATGATTTTACCTTATATGAGAAAACCTATAACTTCTGCTTTGCCGTATTGTGTTGTGTTGGTCATGTTTCATTGCCTTGCTCAAGTCTCTGAGGGCACGGGGCAGCCTCCACATTTAAATTTTTGTTTGCAACACACAAATATTTGAAAATATAAATACACATATCTATGGCCATATTCAAAGATGCCCCTAACCATCCCTAGTTAGGGTCTACCCTGTTAGTGTCTACCAAACTCTAAATATTGAACCGGGCATCATTTAAAATATCTTTATCTTTTAAAAAAGTTTTGCTTGTACTAAAATGTATCTCCTATGATTCTTAAAATAAAAACAATTAGATTTAGTGGAGACTTTATATTTAAAAGGGGCCTTATACATAAGTTACGTTTCCCATTTTGTAGGTGAAGAGCACAGGATGCAGAGAGGGTGAGGTTTGTTTCCTTTTGTGTCCCAGGGCCCTGCATTGAGCCTAACACATAGTAGGTTCTCAGCGAGTACTGTAAAATGAGGGCTCAGTGCTAGTGTCCCATTATGGCGCTGCTCCGGGATCCATCTGCGATGGTTCAGTGCGGCCTCAGAAGTGCATTTACATGTCACCTATGAAAGCAGAGAAATCGCCCTATGGTGTTACATTCCCATTTGAGAAGCATAACTTTCTGTACGAATATGTGGCATTTTCAAATGCTAAAAGATCTAAGTCAAAAAATAGAGTCACAATAGAGTCCTTGCCTGTAATCAAGACTCATGACAAATAAAAAGCCCAATTTATACTTATATTTATTAAGTTTGAAAAGTGCTTTAGGGCAATGAATGATCCACTTGGGGGGAAAAAAATGTTTCCGGTGTGGATAACTCAGAAAATAAATCACTAGCAACACAAAATGAGGGTATAATCACTGCAGACCGACTAAATCTGTAGATGCCTAGCTAGTTTACCCCAACATGAATGAAAAATCAATATACTAATCAACCATACAACAAACTATATAACCTAAGTAACAGAAACTATTTTAATAACAGGTGAAAAAGAGCCTTTAATTTCCTCACGAGGCATCTATTTATACAGAATAAATGTAAATAAATTGAAAGCATTTCCTCTGTTTGCAACAGAGAATTGAAATAAAAGACAGGAATAATTGGATATTCTTAGTGACATGAAGTCACTATCATTTAGTTCTTCTGAGAAATTATTTAACCAAATAGAGTGCTATTTAAGACCTAAAGCTGTCCACTTCCAACAATGAAAATATAGCCAGTCAGCCAGGGTATCCTTTAAAAGAGACACAAAACAGGTTGAGAGTGAATAAAAGAATATTGGAGAATCAACTATGCATAGCAAATAGAAATGAAAGGTGAAATAGTCATAGCAAGATAGAAAGTAAAGAAAAAAAATGAATAGGTACTAAAAAGGAAGCCTTAAAGCCACATTGATGATTATGGGAAGTACTTGGGTATTTTATCTTATTTTTTATTTTTAAACTTATTTATTTGAGAGAGAGCGAGCACAAGCAGAGAGTGGCAGAAGGAGGGGGAGAAGCAGGCTCCCCGCTGAGCAGGGAGTCCAATGCAGGACTCGATTCCAGGACTCTGGGATCATGACCTGAGCCGAAGGCAGATGCTTAACCGACTGAGCCACCCAGGTGCCTATGGGAAGCACTTTTGTAAAAGGAAGGAGGAAAGGAGCCATATCTCTGTTTGCTGTAGTTTGCAGAGAGAGAGAGAAAGGAAGGAAGTGAGGGAGGTAGGAGGAAGAGGAAAGAAGGAAGGAAGAATATAATTTTTTGAAGGAAATCTTACTGCCAATTGAAGACCCTACTCCAGAAGTTCTCAATCTCTTTTCTCAACTAGACGGGCCATTTCATATATAATCTCTAAACATACCAGCTCTCTTTGAAGGCAAAGAATTTAGTTTTTGATGCATTTGGTTGTTTGGTTTCAGTCACTGGGTGTGGGAAGAGGACGATTGATTGACTTGCTCTTCTGATGACAAAGAAGCCTCTTCATTTCAGCAATCTTATTTGTTAATTATTTTGCGAATCTCAAGCAACACTTAAAGAAATGTAAGAAGAAAAAATCGCACAGTCCTTTTTTCTATTTTCGCATCATTGCCTCCATTATTCACTGCTACCTTCGCATTTATTTACATCCTATGGTGTAATCAAACTACACAGATCACTTAGTGCTCTGTTTTTCAACTTTTTGTTTTTCTGTGTTATTATACAGTCCATGTTTATAATTATTTGAGGGAACAAAATATTCCATGGATGTTTACTTATCTGTTTGTCTATTGTTGAACAATCAGTTTGCTCCTTAGGTTTTATTTATAATTAACACTGCACTTGAATTCTCTCTACTTTTATGGGGTTTTTTTCTTTTTAATTACTGCCTTAGGATAAATTCCCAGGAATAGGGGGAACTGTGCCAAATGGGGTGAACATTTTCCCATACACTCCATAAGTGTTGCTAAATTGTTTTTTTAAAGGAATATACTAGTTTACACTTTCATCAGCAATATCTGAATGTAACAGTTTTACCCAAAAGTGGACAGCAGTTTTGCTTTATCATTTGACCACACTTGGGCTTTGGGATGCTTTTTCTTTTCTTTTTGCCCCACTATCCAAAAGGGATGAGTAGATGAACTTGGAGAGCACGGAGCTTTCACTCAGGTTGGAATGACTGAGGAAACTTGTTTCTGTTCAGTATTCATTGTTACAGCCACTCAGTGGAATATCATTCAGGAATAAATAAGGATAAACAGAAATGCTACATAGTGACATCAAAAACACATTCTGGAATTCAATTCAAAGGATAAGGAAGACTTAAAGGGTTTGGCTTGTCCACTTATGTTTCCAAATCCACACCATCTGAGAGACAACTGTGTATACTCGGCCTTGTTTTATGCCAGAGACTTTCTTGCAACACAGTCTGTTTCCAAGGGTAATACAAATCTATTTTTCCAAGAACATTGCTTGCTGCCTAACCATTTCTAGCTACCTACAAAGTTCAGAAGAAATGGCTCGAATGTGAGGTCCTGTAGTTTTGCTGGATGGGCATAAGGGCCCAACTGGGAACATCGCAAAAAATGCTATCTAAAAGAATAGGACATCTAATTCTTTACTTGGTATTTTTCTATCTGGTGTTTTTCTAATTAATTGCAAATCATGTGCTTTTTAGAATGTTTGACTTAAACTGTAATATTTACAAAAATACCTGCTCAATATTAAACTCTTCTATATTTGTTTACAAGAGTGGACTCTGGAACTAGATTGATTGCATTCAAATGCCAGCTTCGTCACTTAGCTGTGAGACTTTGCACGCTACTTCACCTGTTCTCCGATTCAGTTTGCCCATCTGTAAAATGGGGATAGTAATAGTAAGAATAATACTACCACCTGTCTCAAAGGACTGCTGTGAGGATTAAATGAGCTATGATATCATCGTGTCTGGAACCACATAGTAAAGCATTCAATGAATTGTCTGTTATGTTGTTATGTGAGAAATCGGATCTTCTGTACTGCACAGACTCCAAAACCCAGATCACAGTAGCTTGTTAGTGACCTTCATTTTCTCTCCTTGAATTGCCATTTTTCCATTTAAAATATAATACATAGCCAGAATCCTAATAACAGTAGCTGACATAATTGAATGCTTATTATGTACCATGCACATGCTTCATGCATATTATCTCACTAGTCATCGCAATTACTCTTTGAAGCTGATGCTGGTTTTCAGATGCAGTGACAAATGCTTAGAGAAACTGAACAACCCTTGACCAAATCCAACTAGTAAGTGGCAGAGCTTGAACTTGAAAGCAGTCCTGCTCATCAGAATATGTGCAGAAAAAGAGAGAAGATGTATCCAAATATTGCTAGTGGTTTTCTCTGGATCATAAAATTAGGAGTGATGTTATAAAATGTCTCTACATTTATCTCTGTTTTATGTAATAAGAACATATTACTTTGATAACATTATTTAAATCTCTTTCAAATCGTGTAGATATTAGCATTTCTACTTCAAAATGAGTAATAGTTACTTTATTGCTCACTCCTTTGAACTAAAAAGTAGTCTATCTTTGAATCAGTCTTTTTATCCTTTGGACAAAGCAGCTCTATTACAGCTTTCTAAAAATGAATATAGTGTTTTAGAATTTGAATTTCATCTACTTGTTCTTAGCACAAATGTAATATGCACAGATCCTTTAAAAATTCAAGTTAAAATCCAGCGTTCGTTTTAACTTGGCATCAGAAAGTTTCCTTGCTCTTCCCCTTTATGTCTCTAAGGGAAATGCCCTCATGAGTTCACATGGGGATCAGCAACAGAGAAGAGAGGCCGAATGGTAGCAGGAACAGTCTAGTGACACACAGAGGAGGCTGGTTTGTCCCTCAGTCACTTTTCAGAACTTATAAGGAATGGAGAAGAGGCAAGAAAGGCAGAGTGTGGCAGATCAGATTCATGGTCAACTAACATTTGTTCTAGTGCCTACTAGGTCCTAGATGCTTTTACCAGTGTTATCCCATTCTGTTTTCCAAGACCAGTGCGAAGTAAATATGATTAGTCTCACACGTGAGGGCAGTAAAGCTCAGAGATCAAGCCGCTTACTTGAAACCATGCAGTTGATAAGTAGTAGACAAGGGATTTGAAACGTGGTCTTAACCCTACTCTTTTCCTCTATATAAGGCTGCCAACACATTCATCACTCATAATGCCCAGAAGTGAAAGAAAAAAAAAAAAGAGGCAGTAATCTGTTATTTAGCATTTGCGTAAGAAAGTATCCATAAATTGGAATACTGTAACAAAAAAGAATTAGAAAAAAAAGAAGTATGGGTCTGTGTGCACATCAGCTCTGTAGCTCTGTACTTCCTTTGCTTTTTTTTAACGTAAGAACCTATTCTTTGGGGGCGCCTGGGTGGCTCAGTCGTTAAGCGTCTGCCTTCAGCTCAGGTCATGATCCCGGAGTCCTGGGATCGAGCCCCGCATCGGGCTCCCTGCTCTGCGGGAAGCCTGCTTCTCCCTCTCCCACTCCCCCTGCTGTGTTCCCTCTCTCACTGTGTCTCTCTCTATCAAATAAATAAAATCTTTAAAAAAAATAAAAATAAAAATAAAAAAGAACCTATTCTTTGATTGCATGTTTCAGCTCAGGATTGTGTTTACTAGACCTAGGTCCTTGCTTTAAGGTACAAGGCAAATTTTCATTTAGTGACTCGATGGTAAATAGATCTTATTTATAAAAACTGTATTACTGTAACTAGAACCACAATCCACAGATTTGCTAATTATTTTCTCCTAGGAGGTCTCTGGAAAGGTAAGGATAACCAATCCTGTGACCCATCTCTAAGGCTCTCATCATCTTTGACGTTTCTGTCAATTTATTATTCTATATATCTGTCAACATGGAGATTACAGAGAGAAGAGTGTGGACTTAGATTGCTTTCAGAACTTTATAAGGTTAAGGATATTTAGACAATGGAATATGTTACTGAAGCACGTTATGAAGATTTCTTTTTTTTTCCGAGAGGCTGAGCTGTCATTTGCCTGGAATGGTTCAGGACAGTTCTGCCTGGAGGCAGGACTATGGACTCATTAACCTCCTAGCCCTGCAACTCTGTCAATCTCAATTCTCTCCACGGTTTCAATCAGATACAGCTGCCTCCAGTTTCATTCTGGTTGGTTTCGTGGGGCTGTGTGCTCTTGCAATTTTCTGTATTCCAGGGGAAAAAAGCATCTTCAATATGTGTCTGTGCATGAGGCAGTGTGCATGGTGTATCTTTCCTTACCGAAAGGCTCAGCATAAAATATATTAATAGATGAGTGCACTGGTATATAGAAAAGCGCCATGTGCCAAGTATAGATGATTCTTATTATTTCTCTTTGCATATAGATGAATACACAGCTGTGGTGCTCTCAGGAGACCTAGGAGTCGACTTGGTCCAAAGGAATGACTGTGCTATTTTTGCTCTTTCCCTCACATTATTTCTCAAGGCTTGAGGGAATTTAAATGTGACTTACTTGGCAATGACAAGTCTCTGTCCCCTCGGTGCCTCCCGAATGAGATCATTTACACAAGTCACTTCACCATAGCTCATTCTGTTTCTTCATACAGAAACAATATCACTTAGATGGAACCTAGATTTCAAGAAAGGACAGGTTCCCCACCCCCCCCCAAAAAATGGCTACTTTAAAACATGTTACTATTAAATTCACAATACTGGTGTGATAATTCATTAAAATATATGTTTTCTAGAAGAGACAAGGGTCATTCAATAGAACCTTAGTATTACTAATGAAGCAACTGAGGCTCTGAGAAGTTAAGTGGCTTGGATAGGCTCTCCCAGTGAACTGATGGCATTATGGGGACTGGGACCCAGCTCTCTGATGTTCTGGCCCAGAACGCAGACCTCACTGCCTTACTCAGGACCCTTTGCACTCCCGAATGAAATTGATTTTAGCAAAAGCAGTAAAATCTCTCCTCCTGAAATGTTACTGCAGTTTTACCATGAGGTAGACTTTTGGAACAAACAAATGTATTTATTAATACACATACCTGCTATTCCTTATGATTCTTAAAGACTTATTTGTGAAACAGTGAAATTTATTCCTTTGTGAAAACCTATTAAAATGGAGACAAGCAATAGTCAAGCCAAACTTAAAATACACAGTGAATACAAATTTGGAGAAAGTGACCATTCAGTTACTCTACTCTATAGAAGGAATAATAAAGGCCTTGGGGAGAAGTGAGGAAATGGTTAGAAGCCATTGCACTTTACAGAGTGGGCACTTAATGAATGCTTTTAAATTCGATAAATGAATTCACTTAAAGGAACTTCTAAGTTTGTAAGCCATTTTTACAAGTGCTTTGAGAGATTCTGTGCTTTTTTAATGTACGTATGTATATTTATGGCATAATATGCTTAAATGGAAATCAAGACAACTTTGAGCAAATTTAATCTGAATAACCAAAATTTCCTTGATGTCTCTTTTGAATTTGAGGAAATCCTGTAATGGTTGTATCGAGATTGAATCTTGGCTATTGTCATGGTTTGGTGCCGTCAATCCTCTTGGCTACCACTATTTACGTACAACATTTGTAGGGACGTGGATCAATATTTCTTTTGTTTCTTTCTTTCTTTTTTTTTTTTTTTTAGATTTTATTTATTTGACAGAGAGAGACACAGCGAAAGAGGGAACACAAGCTGGGGGAGTGGGAGAAGGAGAAGCAGGCTTCCCGCCGAGCAGGGAGCCCGATGCGGAGCTTGATCCCAGGACCCTGAGATCATGACCCGAGCCGAAGGCAGACGCTTAACGACTGAGCCACCCAGGCGACCCTGGATCAATATTTCTAATGAGAGAGTAGAAGAAAAAAATTAAATGATCTATTTCTCACTTAGGCAAACTATAAAAAATAGTTTAGTGAATTTCTCATTCATTCAACAAATATTTGTATCTCATGCTTAATACGACAGGTAGTATGGAAGAATGAGGACTCTGGACTCAGAGTATGTAGGTTCGTGTTCTGGTTTCCTATTTATTAGATATGTGATCTTGGAGAATTTGTTCCTCAGTTTCTTCATTTGTAAGATGGAGGTAATAATTAATACCTATTGTTATAGATTAAGTGATTAATATCGATAAAGCATTTAGAAGAGCATATGGTAAGGGCAAATTAATGCTAGCTGCTGTTGGTAGTATTCTGCATTATGGACTACAGATGAAGGATAAATATAATAGATGTGGTTCTGTCCTCATGGAGAAAAGGGTTAGTAGGAGGGAAATGGTCATTAAATAATTGAACAACTTTATAACTTTACACTTACGTTAAGTGCTAAGGACAATATAGTGCAAATAATAGAACACAGATGTAACATCTCTCTAAATAAGTGTTCATGTGTCATTTTCTTCTATTGCAATCAAGTGAAACCACACTCCACTTTGATATTCCACACCCTGGTGACTGAGTCTCAACATCTTTGATATTTCTAGGGTAAATCATACCCTTTCAAGTGAGCAGCAGGCGGCATTTCACATCAGGAACATTGTGTTGGACAGATACCCTTGAAATCATGCATTTTTCCATTTTTATTCTCCTTTCTTTATGACAACTTAGAGTTTTAAGAAAGCATTCCTAATTTCGTGTTGCTACATTCCTTAAAGCAAAACTCTCTGTGATGCTCCCGAGACCTTTGTCCTGATAAAGGCAAGTACTTCTGGGAAGAAATGAAAAGAGCAACTGCCAGTGTTTGTTGAAGAGGAACTCAGTTGTTCCTCACGTTATGCAACAGATGGCATGGACAGCCTGATGGCGGAGAAGGAGGAAACATACATTCCCGTTCACCCCGCCGCTGCTCGCTCACTCCACGACACCACGGCAGAATTACATATTCTTTTCTTTTCTTCTTCTCATCCCACTGCTCAGCCTTCTAGAAATGAGCCAACTGGAATAATCTGCAAAACTATTAACTAGATATCCCTTAAACGCACTTGGCATTTTGGCCCCTACTCAGATATCAAAGATGTTTGAGGCAGATTTTAGATTCCGATTTAAATGAATGTCAGCTTGTTCCACAGAGAGCTCATCTAGACAAGGATTTTAACAAGAAAAGAAAGCTGTCAGAGCATCTTCAAGAAGTCAAGCTTATTTCTCTGATTTTCTTTTCTTAAAAAATAAAACAACACGATTCTCACTAATTAGGATTCCCCAAATCAAGACTGGACAAAGAGTGAGCCCAAGTCCCAGAGTTACTAAAAATTATTCACGTTACCTTCAACATTTGTATTCATGACTTATCTTATTCCTTAGACAAGATACAGGGATGGTCTCTTCCAAGATACAGGGTGGTCAAAATATTTTATTGCCTTTTTTTTCTTCTTGTAACAACATGGATATTCCTTATGATAGGTGAATAGGAAACTTTGGACTCACCCTCTACAGTGGAAGACACAGATTACAAAAGCTCAGGCAGCCTGCAAGGCGGGGAGGTGCAGTCCAGGACTGCCCGGGTTATAGAGTGAAGTGTTAAAGCGATTCTGCGGTGTGGTGTTTGAGTGCACTAAAAATAGGTAACCCTGAACTATCCTGCAGTTGAAGGACAAGATAAAAATAGGAAATAAACTTGAAAAATAATTGTATAAATAGAGTACCAGGATTAACAACTCAACCCACAGGATCGAATTCACTAATAAGATCTGTTATTTTTATGGGAATGCAAAAGATCACGTGCCATTTAGATATTTAAGGGAAATGTTGGTTATAGAGTGTATTCTGAATTTAAAATGACTGACATTCAAGCAATGATAACTTACACTATTATTTGGAATAGGGTTTCTTTAACCTTTTTAGCCAGGATGTCTCTTTATATCATTTAATGATACTCTTCCCATTTTTATAGAAACAAATATACAAAAAAAGAAACAAAGAAACTTGGATATTCTCTATCAGATGGATAGATATAACTGATCGTGCCGAGGTAGCTCAAACCCAGCAGTGATTTGGAGTGCTGCAGCTTTGCTCTTGAATTCAATTTCCAGTAAATAGGATGGGGAAGAGCCGATTACATGGAGCTATTCAGTATTTGTTTAGCTACTACAGAGACAATATCAAACGGTTTAAAATTCTTCATATCTCCTTAAAAGACAATATTTAAAATTTTAAAATTCTGTTTTAGAAAAATCTATCTTGGCCCCTGTTTCAACTCTCTTCTGTTTTTGTCTTCTGTGTTTCCACCAAACTTACTATCAATTCTTAGCCCTGCCTCTCTTTCCTCCCTGTTCTCTTCTGATGCCCCGGCTGTGTTCTAATTTGGGTGTTTTTCATGCCTTACTTTTTAAAAGTTTTAGCACATGTATGTACATATAAATAATAGATCTTTGGTGGCTCAGTCCCTTGAGCATCCAACTCTTGATCTCAGCTCAGGTCTTGACCTCATAGTTGTGAATTCAAGCCCCATTTTGGGCTCCATGCTGGGCGTGGAGCCTACTTAAAAATAAATAAATAAATAAATAAATAAATAATCTTTAATATTATGAAAAGGTTATCATGCTATGTATAGCCTTCTATGGCTTGCTTCAATTTTTTCCCCTTAATATTTGGTTACTAAGACTCATTTGTGTTATTGCACGTAGTTATAGTTAATTAATTTTCACTTTTGTATGATGCTTTATTGGGCAAATATATCACAATTGGCTTTGGGGTTACTTTTTTTTTTTTTTTTTAATTACCAAAGTGTGCAAAGTGTATTGCCGACATTCTTGAACGTGTCTCCTGGAAAGCATTCCTGCTCCAGTTTCTCTTGGGTGTGTGCCTGACAGGGAAATTGTGGAGTTTTAGGCTGTACCAGTAAGGATCCTGGCAGGAACGAGATCAAATTGTGTAATTGAGGAAAGTTTAAGAAAGGATCTATTACAGGATGATGAAGCACACTAGGACTAGCAAGGGCAGGGAGCCATAACAGTGTCTAGCCCTGAAGAGGCAAGGGGAGGAAGTGATTATTCGAGCCTAAAGGGGGTGGCAGCAGCTGTAGGAGAGGACTACCCAACAGAGGTCTCTAGCTTTTTTCAGGCAAACAACAGCCTGGCAGAGAGGGAGCTGATCTCACTAAAAACCCAGACCTCCCTCTCTACCCTTCTCTCCAGTGTTTTGCCAGGATCTCTCATTGGCTGAGCCCAGTGAGAAGCCAGAATGCAGGAGAACCCACTGATGAAGTCTACAAAGGTCAGCTTCTAAGAATACAGAGCAGGGGGGCGCCTGGGTGGCTCAGTCGTTAAGCGTCTGCCTTCGGCTCAGGTCGTGATCCCAGGGTCCTGGGATCGAGCCCCGCATCGGGCTCCCTGCTCTGTGGGAAGCCTGCTTCTCCCTCTCCCACTCCCCCTGCTTGTGTCCCCTCTCTCGCTGTCTCTCTCTCTGTCAAATAAATAAAATCTTAAAAAAAATTAAAAAAAAATAATAATAAGAATACAGAGCAGGGTGGAGAAGGCTGGACACTGGATCTAGAGAGGTAAAAGGATATATGCAAATGTTAAACATTACATAATTCCATCGTATTTTCCAGAGTGTTTGTACCAATTTACACTCCCAATGACAGTGTAGAAGAGATTCTGTTGATCATATCCTTTCCAAAAGTTAGTATTGTTAAACTTCTGAATTTTTGTCAGTAGGTTCAAATGGTATCTCCTTGTGGTTGTGAGGTGTATTCCCTCATTTAGTGATGAAGCTAAACTATTCTTCATGTTTATTAACCAGACACATCAACTCTTCTGTAAAATTCCCATTCATGTATTGTGGAACTTAACAAGTTTATTCTAAAATTTAAATAGGAAAGCAAAGAGTCAAGAATGACCAAGACATTTCTGAAGGAGAAAGAAAAGGAGTGACTTCTTTTCAATATATGAAGGCTTGTTATAAAGCTATAGTAGGGAAGAGAGCATGATATTGGTGCGGGAATATACATCTTGACTGATAGAAGAGAAAAAATGAACCCCAAAAGAGACTTATTAATTAAGGAACTTCAAAAAATGGTAAAGATGATGTGTTAGGTCCCTGGAGAAAGGCATGGTTATTTAGCAAATAGAGCTGAAAATATGAACTCTTCATATAGAAGACAAAACGGAAAATAGATTGCTGTCTCACACCATACAAAAAATCAACTTCAAATGCATACAGACTTTAATAACTTTACTGTTTTCAGAAAAATTCCAATGAATACCCTTTTCTGACCTTAAGGTAGGGAAGGATTTCTTAAATATGATACAAAAAAAATCCTGACCATAAAAGGAAATACTAACTGACTCAATTACTTTAATAAGATTTTTTTTTTCATTAAAAACAGAACTTAAAGAATAGGAAACAGGGAGGCCTTAGTGGCTTAGTCAGTTAAGTGGCCAACACTTGATTTCGGCTCAGGTCATGATCTCAGGGTCATGAGATTGAGCCCGAGTCTGGCTCCATGGATCCTGCTTAAGATTCCCTCTCTCCCTCTCCCTCTGCCCCTCCCCACCCCTCTCTCTCCTCAAAAAAAAAAAAGAATAGGAAACAATAAGCTACAAACATGAGAAAGATATTTGCAATGCATATAATGAACAACAGCTAGTGTCAAGAATATGTAAAGAATTCCCAAAAATCAAAAATAAAAGGACAAATGACATAATGGAAAAATAGGCAACATAATTTTCTAGCACCCTTTTCTTCTATGACCATGTTTCACGAACACTTGTTAGTTTATAATTCTTAGAGGACAGTAATTGTGTCTTAGTTATCTTTGTTTCCTTATCACTCTGCTCAGTGCCTGGTAGAAAGAAAATGGTCAACAAATGCTCACTGAATAAATTAACAGGCTTGCCTCTCTGGAATAACGTAAGCTCCGTTAACAAGACTCACCATATGCATACCGCTTTCAGAGTCTCTGCTCACATTTTCAGCTTGGACACCTTTGTTCCTTTATTTACATTACCAACTCCTGTCTAATTTTGGAAGTCCAGATCATGATCCATCTTTACATCATAAAGCCTTCACTGCCTCTTCTGTCTACCAGATGTTCTTTTGGGACATCTTCTGCACTGTTGAATTGTATTACTCCATATTTCTACCTCTGTGCCACTTCTCTCTGAGATTCTAAACTCCTTGCGGGTAAGGGTCATTCTCTTCTAAAGTACCTCTCACAGTTCTATGAGGTGCTCAATTCATATTTAGTGGGGATGTGTCACAATATCGAGTACAAATTTACAGCCATCCTTCATGTTTCAAAATGGCAGAATAACTGTTCTCAGAGAAATACTGGTCACTTCACTGTGATTTTTCCCAGTTTCAGGCACTAGAGATCAGGTTACAAAGGCTAGGGATATACTCTATAAGAGATAGCTTGTTGCAAAAAAAAAAAAAAAAAAAACACGCAAAAACTTGGTGATGATTGATTGTTCAAGCACAAATTTGTGACCGGAAACAAGCAGCTGAGCATAGTGGAAAAAATGAGGGCCATGGAATCATATATCTGTCTTTAACCTCAGCACCACCCTAGGTGAGGGCATTCCTTAGCTGCTCTAAGCTCATGTGTAAAATGGGATGGGAAAACTTACCTCAAAGATCACCCAGAGGATTAGTGTTGCATAGATGGTACTTAACACATTTTATTTTCCCTACTTCTCTCCTCCTTCTTACAAATAATGCTGTGTTCAATCAGATCTTGGAGTGTATTTTTTTTAGTTAACACTTAACCATCAAGCCCATCAGTAAACTTTGCGAACAGCAAGTTGCTCTTATCAAATGAATACTTGCATTATATCATCTCCCCTGACTTGCCTAAACTTGATTGGTGAAAGGGAAACAAATGACCAAAAATAAATCTGTCCCTCCCCCGACGTGTGTAGTGCAGCTAGTTGCTACAAGTATCTCAGTAATTCATTTCCCAACTTTATTATTAATAATTTCAAAAATACAGGAAAAGTGAAAACCATGTATAATTATAATCCATATACGTCCCACCTAGATTTAACAATTGTTCTAATAATTATCATAATAATAATGCTGAGGTTAATGAGGGCATTAAAATAATTTCTTATGTATGTTATTTTCGGATGATTTGAAGGTATCTAAAACCCACCAACAGAAGTCACCCAAAGGGTTTCTTCGCTGTGGACTCTTCAATGAACCTTTCCCCATTCATTACAGGAGGGTTTTTCAGATGGTGAACTATCAAGGAGAATGAAGTTTGGGCTACCCTTTTCCATAATGCCACTTCCTGGTTTCTTGACTTAGCTGGGCCTGGGCCTGTTCTTTCTCTTTTCTCCAGATGGTACATACTCCTTCTTGTTTCCATTTACTCCTCCCAAATTTTCATGAAACAGTAGGGTTGCCAAATTTAGCAAAGAAACATACAGGACTTCCAGTTAAATTTGAATTTCTGGGGTGTCTGGGTGGCTCAGTCGGTTAAAGCATCCAACTGTTGATTTCGGCTCAGGTCATGATCTCAGAGTCCTAGGATTGAGCCCCACATCAGGCTCTGTGCTCAACAGGGAGTCTGTTTGGGATTCTCTCTCTCTCTCTTTCTCTGCCCCTCCCCCCTCTCTAAAATAGATAAATAAATCTTTAAAAATTTTTGAATTTTAATTTTTTTAGTTTAAGTATAACACAAATATTGCATGGGACATGAAAAGTAATTATATATATTATATATATATATACTGAAAAGTAATTCATTGTTTATCTGAAATTCAAATTTCACTGGGAAATATGTATTTTATCTGGCAACTTCGTGAAATATAGATGAGTCCAAAGAGCTTTTGAGGGGGCTGTGGATCTCTTTGATATTTGGGCTCTTAGGCTCACAGGTCTGAAGATAAAATGAGAGACAGAGATAGAGAAAGGGAGAAAATATTTCTGCACTACAAATCATAAGGGGATGATTAAGCTAGAATTGTTTTTTTTTTTAATTTTTTTATTGTTATGTTAATCCCCATACATTACATCATTAGTTTTAGATATAGTGTTCCATGATTCATTGTTTGTGCATAACACCCAGTGCTCCATGCAGAACGTGCCCTCCTCAATACCCATCACCAGGCTAACCCAAGCTAGAATTGTTTTGAGCTAGTTGGGAGAGTGTCCAAGGTAGATTTGTGTCAGATCTAGTAAATAAAATAGTCCATGGGACTCTGGGGGAAAATAGGGTATGTGAATCTGAACAGATTGAATGAATTTATGATTAGGGTTAAAGTCATGCATGTATGAGTCTGTTTAAGAGCATGTATTGCATCTATTGCCACATTAATTCTGTAGATGCACCAATCATGAAAACTCAGGGGCATAGCTAACGGGTAGCATTTACGGCTCACACATGAGCGTCAGTGAGGGGGTGGCCATGTGGCCCTTCTGATGTTGGCTGAAGTTGCTCAGGTCTGGGGGTCTGACTGTTGAAAGCTCTAGGCTGGCCTCGGTTGGGAGCTCTGCTCCACACATCTCTCACTCTCTTCTGAGGACCATCCAGCTAGTTCAGAGATGTCTTTCTCACAGCAACATTCCAGGCACAGGGAGAGCATGCAAACGCATGCAAAATTTTGAGGCACAGTCTCCCAACTGGTGCAGTCAATTTCCACCTCATTCTATTAGTCACAAAACCTACTTCTAGAGGTGGGGAAAGGGCTTTGTCTCTTTAGTGAGAGAAAGTGCAAACAGCGAAAGGTATGGATGCAGGTGAGGTAAAGAATTGGGGCCACCACAGTGGTGTACCCCAAGGAACAAGGGTGGGTAGGGACATAAGAATCAATTGGAAAGTAAAGAAGTTGCTTGTTTTGAAAACTATAAGTTTGGAATGTAGCACTTTTCTTTCCCCAAGATGAGTAATTTGCAAGACTTCCAAATGAATTTCTCCAGTTTGTGAAGCAGAAATGCCAACAGCTCTACACAAATTACCAGAATGTTTCACAATTCCTTTCGAAATACCTGTCAGAAAAGTTCTTCTGAGGGAGCACATGGTGGCATTTTTCTTGCCATAAACAAAATCTATCCATCCATATGAAGAGTCTGAGGTGTTAAAAATGAAAACTTGCAAGAAAGTGGTAACACTGAAGAGAAAAGGAAGACCAACTAAAGATCCAGAATAAGTAGATTACAGTGTTGATGTCCCTTGAATTCTAGTAACATTTCTTCGTCATTTACGAAGTTTGGCAATTGGAAAGAGCATACTGAACATTAGATGTGGGAATCTGCCACTTGTCTGCTTGTGTGAACTTTGTAAAGTAGCAATCTCTTTGTGTACTTTTTTGTTCCGTATGTCGGTCAAATACTATAAAAATTATGTGTAAACTCTAACACACCAAATAAATGAGCTATTTTTACATCAAAAATAATCTAAGAAAAAAGCATTCTGCCCATGGAAGTCTTCATTGTGACCTCTAATTGCCAGTTCTTTTCTTTCAAGTCATTTATCAGAATCAATAGATAGTAAAAATGATGAATTTGATTCTCAGCTTTTTACATTTATTGTGTCTACTGGTGGTGGGTAGAAAATGAACTGGCACTAGACAAATAATTGCATCAGTTGGGACTCTTGGTTTCAGGTACAAGCAACTTCAGGTCTCAGGTAAAAGATTGGTCTCATTTAAGGACTTGGATCAGGTAGCAGCGTATGGATTCTATTGCCAATGCCTGGTGGTCAAGGCCAGATCAGGCCTTAAAGTGGGAAGGAGGGTAGCACTCTTCAGAAGGATGGGGAATATATTAGGTAAATAATACCTGTTCACTAATAGTTGTATTAAAAATAGCTTTAGGTGTGCCTGGGTGGCTCAGTCGGTCGAAGGTCTGACTCTTGGTTTCCATTCAGGTCAGGATCTCATGGGTTGTGAGATCGAGCCCCACCTGGAGCCCCAGGTCAGTGCTGCACTCAGCGGGGAGTCTGCTGGAAGACTCTCTCCCTCAGCCCCTTCCCCCACTCACATGTTCTCTCTCTCTCTAAAATAAATATATCTTAAAGAAATATATATAGCTTTAAAAAATGAATAGTGTGCCAAACTCAAAATTCATTTAATCCTTACAACCAATTTCATGAGGAAGGTGTATTATATTTTTAAAAGATTTACTTATTTATTTGAGAGAGAGAGAGAGAGCGTGTGTGCATGCAAGCAGGGGGAGGGGCAGAGGGAGAGAGAGAATCCTCAAGCAGTCTCCTGGCTGATGGTGGAGCCAGACACAGGGCTCAATCCCAAGACCCTGAGATCACGACCTGAGCTGAAATCAAGAGCCAGCTGCTTTAACCGGCTGAGCCACCCAGGCGCTCCAGGAAGGTGTAGTATTAATGCAGTTTTTCAGAGGTTAAAATGAGGCACAGAAAAAATAAGTAATTTGCTCAAGATCTCATGTCTTGTAAGTGGCAGACCTGTGATTCAAGCCCAGGTATTTTGACTGTGTACCACAGCAAGAAAAAAGTAGAACTATGAACTGAAATATGATAGGGTAAATTTCTATGTGCAAAAAGTTCTTCCTAAACATTGCTGGAGTAAAAGGCAACTTGCTAAATGATATTAGAGTGACTTTTTAATGTTACAAACAGTAATAACGATGACAAGAAAAAAACAAAGAAAATGCAAAAACACGATATAAATATACCTGTATGTATTGGGTATAAATACATTTTATTGGATGTAAATCTATATAGGGATTTATATCAAAATATTAACAATGCTTGGGGCGCCTGGGTGGCTCAGTAGGTTAAGCATCTGACTCTTGGTTTTGGTGCAGGTCATGATCTCAGAGTTGTGGGATCAAGCCCCAAGTTGGGCTCTGCTCTCAGCATGGAGTGTGCTGGAAATTATCTGTCTCTTCTGCCCCTCTGCTCACCCCTCCCACCCGCATGCTCGCACACATGCGCTCTCTAAAATAAAATCTTAATAAAAATCTTAAAAAATAAAATCTTAAAAAAAAAACCCCAAAAACAGTAACAGTGGTTATCTCTGGAGAGGGGAGTGGGATGCTGGAGACAGAAAAGAGTATTTCATTTCATACCCTATAATTTATATGGAATCTGGATAACTTAAAAATATGTAATATAAAGAAATAACTTGATGGGGGAAGGAAAAGAAAAATGCCTATATGCAAAAAATTAAATATGAAAACTGAAAATTGGTTCTAAGTCATTTCTGTATCTTAATTCTGCTATTACTTAAGGATATGGCTGGTGAAAACTACTTGTCTCAAATTTCTTTCCCAATTGATTAGAGAGGTTAGCACATGTTTTTCTCCTGAAACAGTGTGGATAAGGCAATCTTTTCAGAATGTATGTGTATTAATGGTTCATGTACATATCCCCTTAAGTACTATGTGATCTTTAAAAAATATTTGAATAATAAACTACTTCAAGTATGCTAAAATCTGGAGTAATACAAGTACACTTGACCCTTGAACAAATGGGTTTGAACTGCTTCGGCCCACCTGTATGCGGATTTTTATCGGTATAGTAGTGTAAATGTATTCTCTTCCTTATGATTTTCTTAACATTTTCTTTTTGGCTTTATTGTAAAATCGCAGTACATAATAATGTAACATACAAAATATGTTGATGTTATCAGTAAGGCTTCCAGGCAGCGGAAGGCTATTACGATTTGAGGGAGTCAAAAGTTGATATGTGGATTTTCGACTGTGCAGGGGATTGGCACGCCTAATTCAAGGGTCAAATGTACTTGTTTTCAAACCAGTTTATAAAATAAAATACTACAAACACAATTGATGACACCTGTCAATCTCCCCAGTCCAATCTTCATTTCTTGGTACCCACTAGCAAACCTGTGTATTTTTTTCCTATGTATACAGCCATAATATATGGTATTGTTTTGCATATTTTATATAACTGGTGTCATAAGACATGCAGTGTTCCACAACTTGCTTTTTTTGCTC
The DNA here is from genome assembly GCF_964656455.1 of Halichoerus grypus. Taxonomy (NCBI): domain Eukaryota; kingdom Metazoa; phylum Chordata; class Mammalia; order Carnivora; family Phocidae; genus Halichoerus; species Halichoerus grypus. The sequence goes on from NC_135715.1 coordinate 128,179,308, forward strand.
ATTTTTGAGCTGCATCCATGTTGACATGCATAACCCTGGTTTGTTCATTTTGATTGTTGTACAGAAGTCGATCATATGAATGTACTAATGTTGAGTGCTGGTTAGGACTCCTTTCTGCTGTTGTACACAAGGCTGCCATACCTTTTTTTTTTTTTTTAAGGTATTTTAATCTCTGCACCCAGCGCGGGGCTTAAACTCACAACCCCGAGATCGAGTCGCATGCCCCACACATTGGGTCACCAGGAGCCCCGTTGTTAATGTCTCCTTATGCACATGCAGAAGTACTTGCTTAAAGTAACATGGTAATACATCTTTATTAGATATTGCAAATTTGATAGTTGTGCCAGTATGTTTTCCCACCAACAGTGAAAGAGTTCCACTGCTTTGTTGTCCTTGACAACACTTGCTATTTTGAAACCGACATTGTTGCTAATTTGATGGGTGTGATGTCGTACTTCCTTGTGTCTTAACCAGTATTTCCTTGATTAGTGAACAGTATTCTTTCCTTATTTCTTGGCCTTTCAGATTTACTCTTGTAAGAAATCTTTGTTTTTTCAGTGTGCATATTTCTATTGGGTAGTGTTTCATGACTTTTAGGAATTTTTTTATACATTATATTAAAAACATTCTTGTGGCTTTTTTCACTTCTATAGTACTTAATGTACATATAAGTCTTAAATTTTAATATAAATTTATACTTTTATGAATGTCCCTTTGTGTCCTATTTAATTTTTCGCATGCTGAGGTCTGAAAAATGTTGAATATATTTGAATATATTCATCTAAGTTTTAAAATATTCTTTTAAAAGTTGTCTTTAGGGGCACCTGGGTGGCATAGTTGGTCAAGTGTCCAACTCTTGGTTTCAGCTCAGGTCGTGACCTCAGGGTTGCCAGACTGAGCCCTGAGTTAGGCTCTGTCTCAGCACAGAGTCTGCTTGAGATTCTCTCCACCCCATCACTGCCCCCCTCCCTCCAACTCTCTCGCTCAAATAAATCAATCCTTAATAAAAAAAATAAAAGTTGTCTTTAATCCAACTCAAATATATTTGTTTATGGTTTGAAGTAGGGATCCAAATTTATTTTTTTCCAAGTGGATAATTAATTATAATTTTACAAAAAGTCACTCCTTTGGCTAATGGTTTACAATAATAGAACTTAAGTTTCCATATATGAGGGTCTCTTCAAGTCTGATTTAAGGAAATAACAGCAACATTTAACATTTAATGTGCATCTGCCATGTATCAGGGACTATGCTAAGCATTTTATATGCTTAGATCATGCACTTTGGAATCTGAATGGGCTTACATGTACACTGATGGATGGTAGGCCTTACTATGACTTTTTTGTTTACTGGCTGATAGAGATAGGTCGTCAGGTGAAATTCATAAATATGCTGATTGACACAAACCAAATATATAACTTGCTTTTATTAAACAGGGGGAAAAAAAATCAACACATTTTCCAAAGAGGCAGACATCCCAAGAGCTTTAGTGAAAACCAACGTAACATTCACTTGTTTGACCAAGCTTTTAGAATAAATGAGCTATTAGATTCTTAAATTAGGACTAGAACATGAATGAGCTCTAGACCCCAGTACGGTTATAAGCCAACAAGTTAGGCATTGTTTTGCTTAACGGTTTTAGCTTTAATGTAAATATATATTATTATTTAGAATATTAGCATCTGAACTACATAAAGACTTTATCATTTTACTTTAATTAAAACCAGGATTTCTGGAACCTCCAAGTAGCCTTTGAAGTTTTCCAGTATGAACACGGACTAACCCCTATTCCTTGCTACATATCAAAAGTGAAATAATTGTCACAATAGATCAACATTGTCATAAGGTGATTTCTAAGGCTTCTGGCACATAAATGTATAATATCTGTGTGACAACAATGTCATGATTCTATACAAAAAATATTTAAAATGTTCTTTGTGCAATTTAAGTTCTAAAGATTAAAAAAACAAATGTTCCATGTTAATAAAATATTAAAATACTATGAGCTTCCCATAAATTTGACACTGATTTTGTAATTACATGAACAACATACAAGATAAGACTTGCACACTAAGTGATTCATCATTTTAACTGTTGAACCAAATATACTTGATATTAGTTCTCTATATTGTACTTTCAGCCAAAACAGACCTTAATATAACTTACAAACATTTCCAATTAAACTGTAACATTAAGGCAGCAAATGTCAGATCTATGTTTGCTTACCTATATAGGTGTCACACAAATATAAGTCTATGAATCTCAATTTATCCTTTTGTCTAAGTCACCACTGTAGAGAATGTGCAAGTGAAATCAACAAAAGGTGACTATTTCTCATTTGAAAGAAAATGAAAGTCATTAACACCTTGTCTTAAAGTTCTACAGCAGCATATTCAGCTTTTAAGGCAAAAAAAAAAAAAAAAAGGGCCAAAAATATCATAACTTATAAATTCTGTAATTCTTCTTTTGGCATTAAAAGCCACAGCACAAATTCTTACACTTTAATAGACAATATATTAGTGTACATCTGAATATACATTTGCCAACATTCTCCATTAGGATGAAGGTGTTCCGTGAAGTAGAAGTGAAGTGCATTATCACAGGCAACATTTAATGGCTGTCCTGGGCATCAGGGGACATGGAATGGCTGAGTCTTGACCTTCCATTCACAGATATTGTATTTGATGGAACAGTAACCTAAGAGAAAGAAACACATTTTGCACCCATCAATTTAAAATGGGAAAGCCATCTAATTTTCAACAATTACCACATTTTAACTTCTGCTTAATTGTAAATGAGAATATTTAGCATTTAGTATTCAATAAATCACAAATAATCAAGAAGAAATGTTCACTCTACCATAAAATTAAAAATGAGAGAGTTGTTATTTCCACAACAAACAAGTTAAATAATCCATTAACATATCTTAGTCTTTACAAAATTACCAAATCAACTCAAAGGACAAGAGCACAAACAGACTGCAGGCCAAGCTGTTGAAGAGCATTTTTTTGCTAAATTAATTCTGGCTCCCCAAAACTGCCTTGGAGAATGTAGAAAAATAAAGTGAATTCCACAAAGCAAAGAATTTTTTACAAATTCTAAAATTGTATTGATGACATATATTAACTTGAAGTTCCCCTCCCAGGTACCCCTTATTTGTAAGAAAATACAGCTTTGGTTTTTAAAATGCTTTCATATAGGGACGCCTGGGTGGCTCAGTTGGTTAAGCATCTGCCTTCGGCTCAGGTCATGATCCCGGGGTCCTGGGATCCAGCCCTGTGTATGGCTCCCTGCTCAGTGGGGCATATGTTTCTCTCTCTCTCCCTCCCCCTGCTCGTGTTCTCTCGCTCACAAATAAATACAGTCTTTAAAATAAAATAAAATGCTTTCATATAAAGGGCTAAAAAAGTCAAACCTATGACTGTTATGCAAAAACAACTGCAGAATGAAAAGTAGTTTTTTTCTCCCAATAAACTCCTAAATTCCAAAATTCTATGGCAAAGTCTCGTTATTTATAAATGGTAAATGAATGAAATACACTAAAAATTTCCTAAATATTAGCTTGAAATTCCAAATTATTTAGAATATTTTTAAAAAGTCATATGCATTCTGGATAGTAAATAGGTATAATATTTTGAAATATTAACCATAAACATGACAAATATTTTAAGAAAAATGGTTAATCTCTAGATTTCAATTTGGCTAGTTTAGATTTGTAACCAAACATTATCATCTTCTCACACAAGAAGAAAACTAAAGTACAAAAGGCCACAGAGTCTGCCTAGCAACAGAGTAAGTTAGTGAAAAGGAAAATAAAATGGGCGAATTTAGTTTGGATTTGATTTCCTTGTGCTTCATTTGTTGCCTTTTATTAAATGAAGATTGATCATCTAAACTAATCAGCTTTCTTGACTGTCTATGAATCCAGAATGGAGTAGAGTGTTGACACTATCCTCCTGAAATTTAAAAAAAAAAAAAAAAGAAATTTTGTTTTAAGCATTTAAAAAACACACTGATGACTCTAATATATGTTTATTGTTGATGTTTACTGTAGCACCATTTATAGAATGGAAAAACTAGAATCCAGTTAAATGTCCATCAATAAGGAACAAATAAACCATGATTCATTCATAGAGTCAAATACTATGTAGTCTTAAAAGAATTGTGTGTTTGTGTGTGTGTGTAATAAGATGGAAAACTTCAAAGAGATATTTCTGAATGTTTTACAGGATTCTATTTTTGTATGTATTTAAATATGTTTATATACTGCAAAAGTGTTCTGGAAGGTTTCACAGTAATCTATCACGAGCAGTTACTTTGGTGGGGGATGGCATTTTGTTTGATATTTAAAAAATTTGTATACTAAACTTTTGAGCATGAGAAGACATCATTATAGACTAGTCCATAAGTAATGTGAGGTCAGAAACCTTGTCTATTTTAATACCACATTATACGCATGTTTATTTTAGTACCTGGCACAGTGTAGATCAATGAATATTTCTTGAATGGAATATGGTAACTTTTTATAAACATTTATAAAGTAAAAAAGTACTGCTTGAGTTTTTTGAATAATGAACATGACACAATAAAAATATTTTTTAAAGCAACATTAAAGAATTTACTGATAAGAGCATCTGCTAGTTGACTGTCTATCCTTTAAAGAATTTTTGGGAATATTCATGTAGCTTTCTTATTCTTGTGAGGAGCATTAACTATGAAACTATCATTCATTTTTAATTTAAAAATATAAAGAAAGAAGTGCCAACCTAAAGCCTTTAGGTTGTTCAAATTCCAATCAAGGAAATATGAATAAAAAGCAGACCAATTAAACAAATAAAACAAGCCTGCAAGATTCTGGGTGACTTATCCAGTTTTTTCTTCCTTCCAGATTTCCATGTAGCCAAAGATAAATTTTACATTCTGAGGAAATGGTTAATATCAACCACTTTATTTTTACAAACCTATATTCTACTTGTAATAGTGTAATGACCTTTAGTAACTGAAGCATCAACAAGAACCAAGAGCAGCCAAAGAAGTTCTTGTCTCAACACAAGTCAATGATAATAGGTTACTTAATCTCTTACTCTCTGAAAACAATTTGCTGATTCACATATAAATCTTAACACTAAACACATATTATCAAATACTGAACTGGATTTATTAAAACTTTATAAGAAGACAAGACAGATCTCTGTGACTACACTGGGGTCAAATAAGGGTAAGGTGTGGAAAAAGTCTTAAGAAATATGAAAAAACATGGCATGTTCATGACTACATTTATGCTAGAGCAGTCAACCAGATAATTGTTCTAATGTGAACCAATTATTATAATGAAGGTTAATTACTCGGGTATGAACCAGAGCCATAAGGCAGGTTGGTACCTGGAGTTAAATTGAACATTTGGGTGCCAAAATATAGGCAAACCTGGAGCCAACTTTCTGATGAACAATCTAAACCTACTGTCAAAATCACTGAAGATTTTATTTGGCACTCTTGCTGTTGTTCTATAAAAGAAATGTTAGAATTTAAAACAAACCAGGAGAAATGTTCAGTACAGGACAGAAATATGGGACTTAAGCAAAGATTGCAAGGAATTAGAGCTTCTTGTGTCCATTTCTACTTCCTTTTGCAATATAATTTTTTTTTAAATATAATACATGTAAAGTGCCCTGAACTTAAATACACAGCCCAATGAAAACAAACACAAACATATGTATAATCCACCACCCAGGCCAAGAAAAGAATAGCTCCAGCTCCCTACTGAGCTTGTCTTTAAAATGTTGACATTTTCTCTATCACTAAATGTCTATCATTTAGACATTTAAAAAATACTGCATTAATATTTATCTTGACTACTTAGATTTTTGGTTCCCTCTTAAATTATGTGCCTGTCTTGCTCCCACAAGCCCGCAGTAACCCCTTTTCTTTCCCTATGGAAGTAACCCTATCATGATCTGTATAATTACTTCCTCGCTTTTAAAAATAATTGCCACCTACGCATGTTGTCACACTTTACACATATATTTTTATAGGCCTTTACACACTGTTGTGTTTAGCTGCATTTTGCCCAATTTATTGCTATTTGCTAGTCCATTCTTTGAATATACTATTTATCCTCTTTTGGGATATTAAGGTTATATTTATTTGGAGCTATTATAAACAATATCTCATGAATATTCTTACATGTGAGTCCCAGTACATAACACACACCTTTTTAGGGTATATAATTAGAAGTGAAAATACTGATCATGGAGTGTGGATATTATTAACTTTGCTAGACCCTGTGTCCATTTTTAGTGGAATAAAATGGATTATGTAAGGAATTTTCATTAAACAAAATTTAGGAACTGACACTGTAAAGACTCAGAGCTATCGATAATCTCCTACTGAAAGAGATAACATTTAGCCTTGAGAGAACCTAAAGTAATGAGTTATAAACAGGATACAATTATAGGATCATCATTTAGGGCCTGCTTTCTATGCTGATTCACATCCAGCTCATTCTGGAAGCAATGAGAGTTTTATAAGTGAAGAGACTGCCAATTCAGAGCCCATCACACCAAGCACACAGCTGCTTGCCTGTGCAGTTCTGCTGGCCTAAAAGACATTCCCAACTTAATGCACTGTTTTCTGCGACCTTGTCCATTGAAACGGGTTACTGTATCCACTGACTTGAGTACAAAGGCACTGCAGCTGTGTTCCGTGTAGTTACTGGGTTCTCCCGTGGACCTGATGGGCCACTGTTTCTCAGTCCCAGGCTGCCAACACCCAGAAGGCAGAGGCTTCATTTTATTCACTTTCCTCTCCCCAGTATCTAGTACAGTGTTTGTACTATTGTGCTTAAAAAATGCGTATCAAGTTCACTGAACTGAGAAAGCTTTAGATCAGAAACTCAACCTTAATTTACAAGGTTAGAAAGAGAAATACAGGAATATTTTCATTAAGTGAGAATGTATAATTTATTTATTTATTTATTTATTTTTAAAGATTTTATTTATTTAATTGACAGAGAGAGAGAGAGCGAGAGCAGGAACACAAGCAGGGGGAGTGGGAGAGGGAGAAGCAGGCTTCCTGCCGAGCAGGGAGCCCGATGTGGGACTCGATCCCAGGACCCTGGGATCATGACCTGAGCCGAAGGCAGATGCTTAACGACTGAGCCACCCAGGCGCCCGAGAATGTACAATTTATTTGTATAGGCATATTTCCCCATAAAAATATAAATGTCATGACCTGTGAAATACCAGTTTTAATATTCAAAACTACACTTTTTTTTTTTGCCACGTGGCACCTAAATTCAGACTCTACAAATACCTGACAAAATTCAAACCTAAGCCCCTAAATTACCCCTTCACAGTTCCTCCACTCCCGACAGCAGGCAATATTTTGCCTTGTCTCCCTGTTTGCCCAGTTGGGAGCGCCAAGCCCTCCGTGAAAACGGCGGTCACTTGTGGCTCTAGGAGGAAAGTGGCTAGTGCGGGCTAGTGCGGGCTAGTGCGGGCCGGCAGGGCCGGCCGTGGAGATGTGCCCGAGATGCCCTCCCCATTCTTTCTCTCTGCAGCATTCCTGTCCCTTCGCAGATTTCATTTCTGTCGAGCTCAGTGTTTTGTTCAACAAGTCTCTTACTCTTCTCTAAATAGCTTCTAAAATGATTAGAGAAGGAATTCACAAAACGAAATGCCTAGGGAGTCAGGGGAATAATGAGTACTTTTCTTGTCTTGGGTGTTGAGGAACTTGCAACCAAGACAACTAAGGGGAGAACAAGAAAGACATTTAGGGAGATGAAGGACAGCTTCTGGGAAGTCCAAGTTAGGATGCCAGGCTCCAGGCTTCACCACGTATGTCGTCTTTGAGTGGATGAAAGCGACACAGGGAGGAAACTCACCTACAAATAATCCCCTGTGACATTTCTTTGGCATTTGCTCCAAAAAGAAGTATACCTCCTCTCCTGAAGTTCTCCCACATCTCAGTAAGGAGGAGCTAGCCACTCAGGCAGGGCATTAGTAGACTAGAATTTCTGTATTCGATGTCATCTAAATTCCTTAGATTTTCCCTACATTTTTTTGTTTAACCTATAAAACAACGCCCCCCCCTCGCCCCCCCCCCGCATATGGTAGTTAACTTTGATCATTGTGGAAGCTATGACTGAAACCTTGCAGGTTCCTATAGCTAGTGCCACTTTTCTGGAATAAGGAGGGATTTTCTTTCTGAAAGAATTTTTTTTTACTGTGCTGAAATAATTTATAAAATAAGAGTCCAGGGTACTTTCTGTGTATAGTCATATAATAATGAGCAAAACCCATGTTCTGCACCTGGACCATGGTGTGGAAAATAGACCGGACATATTTTTAAGTATGTGTAAGACTCTGGACTCTTTCAGCTTATACTTCAAAAATGACCCTTGACATCAAAGAGTAACTTCTGGCATCCTCCCTATTCAGACTCCAAAGCCAGAAAACAATTTCCCCTAAGTATTAGTTTGACAATGTTGAAAATAGACCCACTGTCACCCATCTGATAAAGAAAACTTACCCTTTTCAATTTGGCAGCAGCCTCTCCAGAACGGATTGCAGTCAGCAAACTCTGTCGGATCTGTTCTGGGTCAGAGCTTTGGAATGTTAAAGAACTTTGTCTCTTAAGAATGAGTGATGGGCAGTCAGTTGGAGATGGTATTTGGGAATTCTGTTCATTATGTGCAGAGTTATTTCCCTATAAAAATAAATGCAAGATATTTATATGAATACCAAGTGAAGAATGAGCCATTTAAAAAAAATTTCATCATCAGTATTCTTTAAGAATCATTATTCGCCACACTGGTGTTTTAGACATAGCTCAGTTTCCTTACCCACTGGATTATTTCTGCTGCCAGAGCTCAGTTGGAAGATGAGGGTATTACTTTCCCTTCTCTTGAACTTATGAGGCTAAGGAAGAAAAGTGGTACCTCTCTTTGCTTTATGAATAACAGTGGTAATTTTACTGTCCTTGAGTCAAATGATTATGATTTTGCCAGTAAGACTTGGCTAGAAGAGCTAAATTAATAATAACAAAAATTCCACAGACTACAAAATAACACATTTTTATAGTTACAACATATTAGGTGGTGAAATTATCACTTTTGACAGTACAAAATGGACAAACTGACAATTTTATATTGGTTGAATCTAACATATCTTCCAATAAAGAAATATTAATGACTATGCTACATGTAACAGTTTATTTTGTGTTTCGGGAAGTCACAGGGGCTAAATGATGACCATGTTTTATTTTTCCCATGGACTAAAAATACATATTAGGAATTTCCAAATTTAAGAATCAAAAATTTAATTAAACTTCTTAGGAAAGACTATTTAGTAACTGATTTAACTGGAAACTATTATCAAATAATCTTAAAAATGTCTTTTTTAAACTGCCAAACATCTTTACAAAAGATGAGCTAAACAGAGTTCAGGCAATGACTCAAAAACTGTACTATCTAAATCAAACTTCTGTTGTTTAGGAATGGCATTCCATCCTAAGAAGAAACACAGACTTTGTTCCCAAGAATTAATTTCTATATCCTACATCTCTTCCTGACATTATATCAAAGCTAAGAAACATAAATGTGAAATATATGAAGAAATATCCTTCGAGATGAATATTGCTTTGAGATTATGGAAAAATCTGTACTTGGCAGTGTGGTTAACATTCATTTACTCTAGGAATGTTTGAAAAAGTACTATAAAATACTTCTGGAACTGTCACACAAATCTGAAAGTATTCTTTAAACACTATCAGAGTAAAGGTACACAAAACATTTTTTTAAAAATTGCAAGGGGATTATTGTAATTCATACTGTAAATGTTATCCTTTCCTCTGACTATACTATTTGAATCTAGCAAATTATAACACTCAGTTGACCAAACACGAAGTCAACGAATGTCCCTTTTTATGTAAGTTATTAAGGTTAGACAGGGGTTAAATGATACTTTAGTCAACATACCAGTAACTGGAAAAGTTAACACTGAATTAACAAAAATGGGAAATGAAGAAAATTACATATTTAAACTCTGGTTTCAGTTTAAATTATTTATATGTATCAATGTTTGGTAACTGAGGTTGAGTGTATGTGATCGAAAATGCCTAGCTGAGAAATGTTTGGTTATTTTATCTAGTCTTTAAACACAGCTTATGTTTCTATATAATTAAAACTATTTATTTTGCTATTATGTAGAACTGGAGAAGAAAAGAAACCAGAGCATCCAGAAAAGTTGTAAACAAACTGAGATAAGCAAAACAGGAAAATAGAGAGTCAGAACTATAAGCTGATACACTATGCAAAGGTATGAGCAAAGAAACTTTAAATTTTAATATTTGCTGATGATACCATTCTAGAATGATGACCTTTACAGTACTAGCCAATCACGTTACATGAATTATAGTAACTCTGAGAGTAAATAATCAGACTTTATGTACCACTACTCTCTTTTCCCTATGGTAGCGTGCTATTAGATTAGTATGAATTCAGAGCTAAGACAAACATACCAACATGCCTGTCAAGCCCCACTTAAACCACGCTGTAGCAGAACCCCTTATTTTCAAGAAGGTAACGTTACCTCCTCACTCACCCAGAGCTGTGGGATGCCCACAGATTTACGCACAGACGGAGCGTTCCCTCCTTCTGTGTCAGGTGCGGGAGGCGCGGCCGCACCCTCGCCGCTCAGCTCCGGGCGCACTTTGCTGAGGGACTGGGAGCGTTTCACTACAGCCAGGGCAAAGGGGGATGGCGCAGAGCTCGAGTAAGGTCTCGGGGCCCCAAAAGTTTTCAGAGTCTTCAAATTTAGTGCTGCTAACTGACTCGCAGGAAGAGGAGCAGGGCTCGGAGCTCCGGGAGGAGGAGAGGTGTCGGCCGCCTTCCGGCCGCTGCGCTCCTCCTCGGTGTGTTTAACACGCGGCTGTGGAAGAGGCGGAGCTGCTTCACTGATGGGACAGAGAGTTTGCCCCGGAGGGGCTGGCGCGTCCTTCTCCTCCTCTTTCTTTACTAGTTCTTTTGGAGCGGGGTTAGGGGCCCCGTGGACACTCCTGGCCGCTGCAGATGTCACATAGTGACCCGAAACTCTTTTTTGCATCTGCAGGAAAAAAGAACTTGGTTTGGTCTGGGGATTTGAAACCCGAGATTTAAGCTTTGACTCCAAAATATTGTTTATATCTTCCAAATTCGGCACAAAAGGAGCTGTGCCAGGGTCTTTCATCATTCTGGGAGCAGGTTTCAGAGGCTTCCCCGTGGCGATGCAGGGCGAGCTCTCCAGGCGGAGCACCTGATGCTCTGTTCTCGGGGTAAGCCTCAGTTGAACGTCTGCCTGTGGCTCCCTTGGACTTTCAGAGACCACAAGATCTTCTGTTTGGACTGCAGTTTCTTTCACACTCTCATCAGTGGGCTTTCTTCCTAAAGTATGCATCTCCTGGTCATCGTTATAGCCAGTGGTTTCTGAGTCCCAATTTTTCAATATCTCCAGGGATTTGGGAGGCACAATTTTGTAAGTAGTCATTCCAATTTTGGGTATGTACTCTCTTGTGATTTCATTTGAAGGTTTTGGCTTGGGATCATAGTCTTGTCTATAAAGTGGATAATTCTTTACATGAGAAAAAGCTGAATTTTTATCATTCCCATCTATAGGAGGGAAAAGACGGTCATTACCATGTGTACAAATTGGATCTTTTATGGTGAGTTGATTTTCTGAATGTACCTTTACAGGGCCCTGACTCCTGAATTTCCTTGAGGCATCTACAGAATCTTGGGGACTTGAAGATGAGTGTTGAGTTGATTTATTGTTACTTGGAGTTTGCACACTTTCATTAACTTTGAAGTTAGACAAATTATGATCTCGGTGATTCCCATCAAAGCTCTCAGTGGAGGGGACTGTCTGAATGGCTGTGTCTTGCATTTTGGTCTTTTCCTCACCGGGTTGATTCAGTTTTTGGTCTTGTACTAATGAAGCAGCTAGATGATTTTCCTTGTAACTTTCAGCAGCATCAGTTTTATGTGCCTGATAGTTTGATAGTCTGTCAGCTTCCATGTCCACATTGTTATTTTTGGCAACACCTCCTACATTGATTTCTGTTCTCCTCACTCCATTTTTCATATGATCTTCTGTGTTCGGTGGAATGACAATTATTTCATTTTGATCTACTGAGAGGAAAAAAATATTGTCAAGTTAAATGTGAACAAAGTAGAAAAACCTCAAGTTTTCAATGCGTGCCTCCCCCAAACTGAAATAGGTTAAATTCTACAGATAATTTTCAGCTCACTAATTATACAAAAGCAGATAGTAGCATTATGAAAAAAAAAAACGGCATGGGCTTTGGTATCATAGAAACCTGAGTCTAGGACCCAGCTGGACTTACACATTACTTAACCAGCCAAACCCAGTTTCCTCAGATGTATAAAGGTGAAAAATATGTATTATATTTTATATGCCATTTATATAACATGCTAATTCAGATAGGATACTCCGCAGAACAAGCACTCTTTTGAAGATAGCTACATTTCTCCTAATAGGTAGACTTCATATTTCAGTCAATGTTAAGAATGGCAAAAGAAATTGACAAATTCCAAAAATATATTTTTATTTTTTTTTCCTATTTTGATCTGGTCTTTTTCTATAACCCCTAGTGTATTTATATTTAACACCTTTCATTAAAAGAGAAATAATCCCAGCAAATGTTACCAATTTTAATTAAGGCAAACAATGGAAATATTGCCTTTAAGAGTTGAAGTAAAAACAAAATCTAAGTTGATTGTCTTGTTAATTAGGTATCTTTGCTAAAGACTCTTAGAGGACTTTGTTTTTTAGTCACAATATGGGTGATTTCAACTACATAAAAACAATCATGTGGGTTGTGATTTTTCTCTGAGGAAAAAGATACCCTATTCTCATGTCAGAGTCCATGTAGAGAAAACCACTTCTCTCTCCCCTGCATTACTTTTCCTCTTAATTCTAATTCAGATTTCCTGAAAACAAAAGTCACTTTCCAGTGTGTAGGTTAACAAGCAATGGTTGCCAGCCAGCAACATGATGGCAAAGAACTGGAATGAGGCACGTAGAAGGAAACACAGGTCTGTGAGTGTGCGCCATGTGTCTAGTCCTCAGGGAAGAGATTTATCTACTGGGTTCCTCTAGTCAAATGCCCAGAAGAATTCTTTCTCCTGGATGACCAACTAGCCCTCATCTTCAAAATCCTTAGTGGCCTCCTCTTCCAGATACGGTAGTTTGCACAGTGCAAGTGAAATGTGGGCCTTGGGAGTCAAATCGTGAAAGGATGTCAAGTGTTTCTCTGGAGTTGTATCATCACTCACTTTTGTTATAAGATAAAGAAACAACTTCACTGCCCAAAATGTCATGAGCTCTTTTAAATAGTTCCTCTGTTAAAAAAGAAAAAATATGCATGCAAAAGTATGTTGTTGCCAGGTAAATTTGTATACAAACAATTTTTTATAAAATATCCTCATCTTTGGGGCACCTGTGTGGCTCAGTCAGTTAAGAGTCAGCCTTCAGCTCAGGTCGTGATCCCAGGATCCCGGGATCGAGCCCCGCATCGGGCTCCCTGCTCTGCGGGAAGCCTGCTTCTCCCTCTCCCACTCCCCCTGCTTGTGTTCCCTCTCTCGCTGTGTTTCTCTCTGTCAAATAAATAAATAAAATCTTTAAAAATATATATATATATCTTCATCTTTGAAGATGAATTGCATGTTTTTTTTGGTCATGGTTGTTATATTTTCTATTATGTTGCAAGGTTCTTATATTACATATCTAATTTTTAAATGGAATTCATTTTTATTCTTCCTAAAAAATGCAACTGATTATCAGAATATTTATTGTCTATACAAATGACCTCTCAATGACTCATAATTATTAAATTTTGTGACACATTTGATTAAGAATCATCAAAAAGACATATTTCTGCCTATGGTCTTATTTACTTGGTTGGGAAGCATTTTTAATATCTATATGAAAAGTGCTATTGTCAACACTGGTATGAGCACAAAAGAAATGGTCCCTGGTACCAGGAAATGAATGTAAATGTATTTCCTTCTCTCTTGCTTATTTCTTTCATTTTCCAGTGAATACAGGGATAGCCCAGTTACACAATAAAAATATTTTCCAAAACAAAGTAAATCAACATATTTTAAATTCATTCCCCTATAAACCCTAACTAATTGGTTTTAGAACTCCAAATGTCTATTTTTCGCTATTCTCTAATTCTGAATTTCTCATCAAAATCTCACAATTATTCCCAATGACAGGCCTGGAAACCTAGAATCACTGCTGAATTCTGTAGCTAATTCATCCTCATACATACCTGATAATGACACTAACCAAATGTCAATGAATGGTTAGGCCATTTTCCAGTGATAGCCAGTAGAAGGAAAAGGTAGATTTTGTGCTATCCTGTCCTTTCCCTACACAAAACTGACAATAACATCTACAAAATGAATCATCTGACAAAACGATGATTGAAACAAGTATATAGTGTAGGTAAAAAAGAAGGAAAAAACGTATATAAAACTACTTTTAAGATAATAGAAATTATTTATTTTAAAAATCACCTAAATACTTTAATTTAAAAAAACAGAAAAAAAGACCCACCTAGAGTCGACAAAGGTCATTGCAAATCAAATGTAAATCAAAAAAATATTACAGAAATATACCTGTGACCCTAGCACTAACTTCATGCCAAAATCTTAGCAAAAATGATTTTTGACTATCATTTTTAAAAGAAGGAAGCAGCATGATTTCGCAGTAAAATTCTATTGGCTATCATAGTATATGTTGTGAAGAACTGAATCAAGAGGAAAAGGACGAGGAAATTATATACTTTTAGAACTTCTCAGTATTTTATCTCAGGATGGCATTGACCATGGGGAAAATGAACCAGAGACCTATTCGAATTAACCAACACATACTACATAGGTAAAACAACATATCTATATCTGTCTATCGATTTGTGACACTGGGATAATGCACATTTTATCCAAATATGAATATGCATATCCCTATGTTTTCTAAGAATCTTCACCTAGTTTTGCATATTAATATAACAGACTGGACTTTGAGAATTCATAAGCCAATTCTTTCGTATCTCCTTAAAATACCGTTGTACATCCTTGTATCTTGTATTTGTGTAGTATCATTTTTCTGAAATTCAACCTTAAGTATAGATCTTCTTCAACTTATGATGGGGTTACATCCCAATTAAGTTCATCATAACTTGAAAATATCGTTAAGTCAAATGCATTTATTACATCTAAGCTAAGAATATCATAGCTTAGCCTATACTACTTTAAATGTGCTCAAAACACATTTAGCCTCAGTTGGGCAAAATCATCTCTCACAGAGCCTCTTTTATAATAAAGTGTTGACTATCTCATGTAACTGATTAAATATTGTACCGAAAGTGAACAACAGAATGGTTGCAGGTGTACGGGCTGTTTACCCTCGGGGGGCTGACTGGGGGCCGCAGCTGCTGCTGCCCAGCATCATGCAAGAGTATCATACAGCACATCGCTAGCCCAGGAAAATACCGAAATTCAGAATTCAAAGTACAGTTTCTATGGAGTGCATATCACTTTCGCACCATCATAAAGTCAAAAAATCTTAAGTTGATGACTTACATGTTTTAACAATAGGTCAGTATTCTACTAGGTGTTATGAGGAATTCAAAGTATTGGATATAATTTCTCTGATCCAAAAGACTGTCCAATCTGGTTGAGGAGACAAGACCTTTTAGAGA
The DNA here is from genome assembly GCF_964656455.1 of Halichoerus grypus. Lineage (NCBI taxonomy): Eukaryota > Metazoa > Chordata > Mammalia > Carnivora > Phocidae > Halichoerus > Halichoerus grypus. The sequence goes on from NC_135715.1 coordinate 128,195,070, forward strand.
AATACATGGCTTCGAGTAATCAAGTAACAAAATTAAGTGAAGTGGCAGGATTTGGATAGTAGTTGAATGGGTGAAGTTAGGTGGAAAATTATATTCCTTGCAAAGAAAAAAAATGAGCATAGCCCTGAAGATAGAACTGAGTGAGATATAACAAAGAGAAGAAACTATCTTGACTTGGGGGTGGAGGTGTGGAAGATACTGGTAAATAACATTACATAATTAGATGTAAACATCACATAATTAGATTAAAACTCATGCTGACAAGTTTCACCCAAGTAAAACAACTTGAGTATGAAGCAGAACAGGTTTGGACTTGGGAGTCAGTAAAAAGAAAAAAAAAGAAATAGATCACAAGTAGATGCATAGAGTATACATCTTTAAGATCCAAGATCTAGGTTAGACAACCTCTAAGATTTAACAAGAAAAATAGTACACATAGTAGTTAATAGCACACGTGAGAGTAATATTGCCAGGGTTCAAGTCCAAGGTTCCCTACTTACTGATTATGGGGACTCTTGCGAATTACATAGTATCATTGTGGTTCAATTAACTATAAAGTGGAACTAAAAATAATAAGACCCATAAATGAGTTAATATACAAGATTAAATGAGTTGACATATATAAAGTTTTAAGAATGGCCCTTTGGCATATAGTAAGTGTTATGAAAACGTTGGCTTTTAGTGTTTTTGGAACTCACCATTCTCCTGGTTTAGGCCCAATGACTTCAAGTTTCTTACACTGTCAACTACCCTCTCTTCACTGCTTGTATTATATACCATTATATGTAGCCCTCTGCAAAAGAGGATATTGTATGTTATATATTGATACTATTTACACACACACACACACACACATACACACACACACACACGATGAGAAAAGAGGCAATAATTTCCAAAGACAGATGGACTTAAACCATCTTTTTTCTGCCAAATACTGGAAATTTAATAGCAAAGAAAAAATACAACTGAGAGGAAATGCTGCTATGAACCATTAGCTTTCAAAGAGCAGTCCTATTACAAAGAAGGATCTAAGAAGCTCAGTAAAATGGACACTTTTACAGACACAGTGTATTTTTGTTATTATTATTTGTCTTTTAAAGAAAAAGGAAACTAAATGAAACATTTAAGTCTTGCATCTGGCAAAGCCAACTTCTGGCAAATCAGGATATGGACTGACCTCAACTGGTTTTTGGTTTTTGGGTTTTTTTAAGTAATAGAAGGGTTTAATTTGGAGACAATCCCATGCAAATTATAGTAAAACTTTGATAAAGATGGTTTAGTTTGCCTACTTGATTTCATCTTTAATCATGATGTGGCATTTCTAACACAATATAAGTGTACTGTACTATAGATTTCAGTTCCTAGGATCAAGTGGAAAGTGCACTCTCTGCATTATAAAGTTGACTGCAAAAATAATATTAGTAACATCATAATCTAATGTGCAGAATTGTTTTATATGTCAGTGAAAATTCTTGAGAAGCATTTGGTGAAAATTAAAAATTAAATGTTTCATTTAGATCAAACAGAAAATAGGCAAAACCCATACAATACAAACAAACAGATACTTTTATATTTGAGTCATACAAATTAACTAAATGCTATGGTTTATCTCACACAGGGTATCAGAACTGTTGAATTTGATTTTATTTAAAAACAAAATATGCAAATGGATACTTTATAAGTAAGCATTCTTATAATGATGGTGAAGAGAGTCTAAACTAAAGGGACTACTATATTTGTGTTTACAATATCAGATCTATAATTCAGAGACCTAGTATTCATTAAACAAACTATCACCAACACTTCAGGCACATAGACTACTTACTGTCCATCTGTGTTTCTAGCTTCTTGTTTTTCTTCTTTGGAGTTTTGTGAGGACTCTCCAGTAACATTGCCAAGGGCTGAGTCAGGATCATTTTTCAGTGTATTTATTATATCAGTAGATCCAGAAGGAATATCTTGTGACTTCAGAGAAATATTTTCAGCCTCATCTTTAGGCACTTCACTCAGTTCTTCCTTTTCATCTATCTCTTCAAGGCTATGATCAGAGCTTATTCCAGCTACAAAGAAATGAAGATATAATCCTAAATATTAATTTGCCTCCTCATTCATCCCATGCAATCCTAGCAAGAAAGGAATTTTTAAAATAATAATTAGCTGGACTCTTTTAAATGCTGGTCCAAAACTAATAAGAAAATACTCTTCTAATGGTGACTAACCATATTAACATATAGTCAAATTAGACATACACAATTTTAAAAATAATATGCTATCATGCTAGGTTTTATTCATGATAGAGAAAAAAGTTATTGAAACTCATGATCTTCAAGTTACATATCTCTGAGAGATATTTATATATCTTTGAATTTAAATGATTTTACATTCATATAACAGCTCTAAATGTTAATTAAAAGAACATTAGATTTTATAATTTTAAGTTTTATATATACAAGTATACTTAACAAAATCTGACTCGGTAGTTATGAGAACTACAATGGAGAACTATCTGAGCCCCTTTCAAAAATACCAGTGCTCGTACCCTCTCCACACCTGTTAAATCAGAATCTCTGAAGGGTGGGACCAAGAATTCTTAAGGCTCCTAAGGTGATTCTATATAAAACCAGGATTAAAAGCCACTGACTTAGATGCTTAATATACTTTTTGAAAATACAAACAAGTATTATACAATGAAAATTATTCCCACTCAGCTTGATTCTCAGAGGCAACTTCCTTTAACAGTTTTTCCTATATATTATCGGAAAGTATAATGAGCATACAAGCAGATATGCATACTCATGCTTCCTTCTTTTATGTTGGTTCATTTTATATAAATGGAAGCATATTATAACTGATGTTTTTCACCTTCTGTTTCTCCACTTAACTATGTCTGAAAAATCATCCCATATCAGTGTGTGTGTGTGTGTGTGTGTGTGTGTGATTCCTTCAAAAGCTGCAGTTAATATTTCATTGTATAAGAGTGTGTTCTATTGTTATTCCTTTAGTACCAGCAACAAATGGCCAACAGTTTAAAAGAGGAGACATCCTAATTGGTGTACACACTAGCTGTGAAATTTAATTTAAACCAAAGAATGAGGTTCTGAATCTTTGCTTATTTAAGTATAATTTAACACTTCCATTTACACAATAGCAGCTGAACAAAGTTTAATTTTACCACAATGGGGGGGGGGATAGTATAGCATTATAGTGATCAGCACATCCACAAAATTTAATAAAAACTTCAACATATTTGAAGAGTATTTAAAGTAATGTATGTCTTTAATTTTATCTCTAGGCAGAAAAGTATGCAATTTATGCTATTTCATAAACAAATATGGAGACTTTTAATGACAGTTTCATTGTGAATTAAAAGAGGAGATTACTCAACAGAAAAAATATTAAGGAATCTGAATTTAAGTGAATTTTTAAAAAATGTATTTTGGCAAGTCTTGTTTTATTATGACATGTGAAAGCATCATTATGATACCAATGTACAATATTATGTGTCTACAATAGCATATATTTGTGCAGTAAGGGTATATTTATATAATTTGAAAACAGAAAATTAATGTCTGTTCTGGTTTAGATGCAAATGTGTTTTATAAATGGCCCCTTGGCATATATTAAGCTCTTTACAAATTAGATTAACTGAGGTAACACTTAGCAAATTACTGTTATCCCTATTTCTCTCTTGCCCATGAAAAGTATTTCACATAGGAGCGCCTGGGTGGCTCAGTCAGTTAAGCATCTGACTTTTTTTTTTTTTTGGAGTAAATAGTTTTAATGAATAACAGTAGGCCAACTGGGGAAGATAAGACACCCGCCACAAGGCCCCAGCCCTTCTCCCATGATGCCCTGGGACCAGTGTACCTGAGCCAGTCGTGTGCCTGCCCCAGCCCTGAGGCCCCCAAGTCCCAGGGGAGGGTAGGAAAAGAAGGTGGATGTCTGGGGGCTCAGCCCCAAGAGTTCAGGGAGGCAAACACAGTTGAATTTGGCCTTGGAAAAATCCATCTCGGGATGCTGATCCATGAACTTCTTCAGAATCTCCTGCTTTTTCTGCTCGTCTGAGGTGGGCAGCCCCATGGACTTCTGCCTCTGGTCGTACATCATCTTTTCCACCATGCTGCAGGTGTCACTGTCCAGGTCTGACAGCTTGGAGTTCTCAGCGTTGATCTTGGTATTGATCTCAGGGTCACTGGACACCAAGCGGTTCCACCACTCCAACTTGTTGATCTTCTCCAGATGCACCGTCACCACCTTGCCATCCTCAATGAGCTACAAGCTCTCCTCCACCTTCACCTCGTTGTAGAGCTCCCCGTCAATGACTTAGGTCATTGACTTAGATCAGCTTAGGTCATGATCTCAGGATTGTGAGACTGAGCCTCGCTTCGGTCTCCGTGCTTAGCACGGAGTCTGCCTGAGATTCTGTTTTCCAACCCCTCTGCCCCTCTCCCTGCTCAGGCACATGCTCTCTCTTTCTCACTCTCAAATAAATAAATAAAATCTTTTAAAAAAAATTACATCTATTCTGGTGAACTACTTTTTTGTATTCATTCATTCATTCAAAAACTGCTGTGTCAGATACCATTGCAGTTGCTGCCAGACAGCGTAGTTTTCTTTTTTAAAAATTGAGATACAGTTCACACTGAGTAAAATTCATTTTTGGAATCCATGTTGGAATGCTTCATTTGATAGATATATAGTTGGGTGACCACCACCACAATTAAGATATAGAACAAGTCCATCAATCTCCAAAATCCCTGGACCCTTTGGTGATCATCCCCTCCCCCTAACCCTAGACCCTGGCAACTATTTTCCCTATAGTTTTACCCTTGCAAGAATGTCATATGAATGAAATCATTCAGCATCTAGCCATTTAAGACTGGCTTCCCCATTTAACATAGTGCATTTGAGATTCAGCCGCATCACTGCATGTAGTATTCATTCCTTTGTATGGGTAGGTGGCATTCCAATGTATGGATTGACCATAGTTCATCCATTCCTCAGTTTAGGGACATTAGGTTGTTTCTCATTTGGGGCAATTATGAATGAAAATCCTAAAATAATGTACATGTTAAGTTTTTGTGTACACAGAGGTTTTCATTTTTCTTGGAAAATACCTACGAGTGGGATTGCTGGGTTATACAGAAAATGAAAGCTTAAATTTTATTTTTAAAAACTTGTCAAACTATTTTCCAGATTGGCCACACAATTTTGCATTACTATAAGCAGTATGTGATATATTAATTTTAAATAATTTTAAATAAGGACTCATTCTGGGTTAATAAAAAATTGAATAAAATTATTTATAATGAAATACAAGTATTTTTTTTTTTTTAAAGATTTTATTTATTTATTTGAGAGAGAGAGAATGAGAGAGAGCACATGAGAGGGGGGAGGGTCAGAGGGAGAAGCAGACTCCCTGCCGAGCAGGGAGCCCGATGCGGGACTCGATCCCGGGACTCCAGGATCATGACCTGAGCCGAAGGCAGTCGCTTAACCAACTGAGCCACCCAGGCGCCCCATGAAATACAAGTATTACCTAACTATACATTTTTGCCATCTGGTAACAAAATAATTCCAATAATTTAACATAAAAATCCCAATCAAAAGCAATACTATAGAAAATAAGCCATGCCTAGATAACAAAAGAGTAGTCCAAGAAAGAAAAAATATATATATAAATATATATATATTCTTTTTTTTTTTTTTAAATGGTTTTTTTTTTTTTTAGATTTTTTATTTATTTATTTGAGAGAGAGAGAATGAGAGAGAGCACATGAGAGGGGGGAGGGTCAGAGGGAGAAGCAGACTCCCCGCCGAGCAGGGAGCCCGATGCGGGACTCGATCCAGGGACTCCAGGATCATGACCTGAGCCGAAGGCAGTTGCTTAACCAACTGAGCCACCCAGGCGCCCTATATATATTCTTTTATATTCATAAAGTTAAACACTGTAAATAATAGAGTTCAAAGAGTTTTGCCAAAAAAAGCAGAAAGCCAAATAAAAGAAAATGCTGAAATCCTCCAAGGCCACTTATTTTTTCATCTTATAAAAGATGCCTTGTAATAGTCATCTATTTGGTTAGGGAAAACATCAAACTCCAAACCTGTAAGAGAATTTCAAGTGAAAGGGGGAAACTACTATTTCTTTGAGACCTTTTTACACAAGGGATGACCAAGTAATGAAATGTTGACGTGGTGATAATCCTAATCTGCATTAAACAAAGCACCAGGCAGGAAAGGCCCCATCACCTACATGTTAGAGATGCTACGGCTGTCTCGGCCGCTCGAGAGCACTCGGAGAGGGAAGCTTCATCCAGTAGTCTGGGCACAGTGGAGTGTTCGAGACTGGGGAGCCCGGGGCCAAGAGAGGCTTCTGCCAAAGAAGTAAAATCTGTGGAAATGGCACTTAGACAACAGAGTTAAGGCAAGCAGAGAACAAGAAGCATTTCAAAGAAATCAGATCTGTTAGCTCACAATGATCCATGCATTAAACAAGAAGAGGTAACTGGGGGGGGGGGGCAAAAAGGAAGAGAGAGAGAAACAGGTATCAAGCAAAGTTTGAATAGCATTCACACCTTCTTTCTAATACTTCCGCATCTTCTCATTTCACTTATATAGTTTGATATTATTTAAATAAAATTCCTTGTGGAACAAAATAGTATCATTGATATTATTCTGAGTAAGACTTAAGAAATAAGAAAAATCATGACTCGGTATAAAATGATAATGTTTTTAATCACAGAGGACAGGAGAATTCTTATATAAGATGTGTCAAAATTTCAAATTCCTAAAAATCACCTAAGGATTAAAGATTTAGGAACATTTGGGTGTCCTGAGTTTCTCCCATGTTTATGAATATTAATTATAAAAATTAGGTAGGGTTATATTGAGCAATTTTCATACCTATAAAATTATCTCCATGCTAAAGTACTGGCATAGTAATATTCTATTTTTGGTTAGACATTAGTCTGTCAGATTCATTTATACCTAACATTAAGTCTAAGAATTAAGAAATTTTATATTTATTCTTATAATAGCTACTATTAAAAATATAGGGAAACAGTATTAAATTACTTTATTTTTATTGGCATTTCATTTATTTGGAGAATCCAAAATGAGACCATGTAAGAGAAAATACTTCATGATAAATTTTTACCACTAAATTAGGACACTATGTATGTCAAATTCATACCTAGGACAGTTGTGTAAATAATGGTACCTTACACCTTGGTGTAAGTTTCTTCTGAACACACTAAGGTACCTTCCTGACTAATATGTGTCCCTCTTGGGGAGGACATTAATAAGTGGTAACCTGACACTGCATAAGGAAAGTTCTTAAGGTACCATCACAGAACTAAAATTTTGAATTCTGCCAATTTCATACTCAACCCAGGGTGGAAAATTTTTCATTTCATAATATAAAATTTGGGAAATAGAGTCAAAGCGTCTGTATCCCTTTCACAGACAGAGCATTATAACTAGATTCATTCCTCAACTGCCATGAAAGGTCTTCTTCAGGAGCTACATGATGTGGAATAAAGGTGTCCTACCTGGGCTGGGCAGCCCCTTGGGAGAGTTTGCTTCCAAAACACCATCCGAAGGAACCGTGCGTCCTGCCTGTGGGGCTGGGGGACGGAAGCAGCACAACTTACAAACAAGTCACATTCACAAATGTAGCAATTCCTTAGTAGCTTAGTTTATTTTTATATAATTTGGGAAGAGAGAGCCCTAACTTTGTTAGAAGCCACTTCACCGTCCAGCTTTGATACAACTAAAATCGACTTAGCTTCCCCTTCCTACAGGTAGTCAGTCCTGGAATGAGAGTGTCCTGAAGAGATTCACAAATGATCACATGCTCAATTTTAGGATCAGGGAGCTATACAAATTTTTCTTTTCTTTTTTGTTATGTTGCAGATTTTAAAAAGATAGTTAAGTGAGAATAACCAGGGACTATCTAAATATTATTAAAATTCATTAAATAATAAAATTGATTAAATTCATATGATTAAAATTTATTAAAAGCCTAAGTTTAAGTATTGTCTTTTAGTAAAAAGACCTGATTTATAACCTGTATCACTTTACTGTCTATATGAAACAAGACCTAATACACACATAATGGGAAAAGTAACATTACCAGTGACAGGACTACTTTCATCACTTGGATGCAGGGGTATTTTGGAGGGTGGGGCAGGTGCTTTTCGCTTTGTCCTCTTCAAAGATGAATCGCCAACAGATGTACTACTGAGCTGCAGTGAGCCAGTTCTCACTATGCCTGCTCCACAGGGACTCTGGGAAACAAAATGACCAGACACGATCTCCATTTAGAAATTAATAGCGAACTTCAGGAAGACGCTGACCTTTACATCAACTGCTTCATACGCCAATATGAAACATAAGAGTCATTCATTCAAAAAACCTTTATGGAGCATCTGCCATGTGCCAGGAGATGGATATGTAAAGTAAAATAAAATAGGATGGAAGAATGGCATACAAACAACCAATTATCATGTGGAGGACTCGTAAGCATAATAGTTAAAAACTAGCTGTCAGAGAAAAATATGGAGAAAATATGGATGTAAAGTAAGAGGTGAAAAAGAAGAATATCTGTATGTTAAAACAGCTGGCTTGATTAATCTTTCTTTTTTAGTACTAACATATTAATGACAAACATCTCAAAAATTTCTATGTCTACCCACGGCAAGGTCATTTGAGGTCACCGACTCCATACACGGCTAAGGCTCACACGCCTGGCATGTGACCGTCAGCAGACCCGGAGACAGGCCTGCCTCAGCAGGCCGCCTGGTGCCTCCTGGCACACTGCCACATCATCTAACCTGATTCAAAGAGCTGTTCGTAGTTTTTGGTCTCCAATTTCTCATCCCCCACTTGAACACTTTCACCCAGATATTTCCCAACTTTTGATCCATTAAAACTATTCCTATCAAAGTCATCAATGACCACCACAACTAAACTAGTGGTTAATTCTTAGAACTCATTTATTTGATCTGTTTGCAGCATTCGACAGAATAGACCACCCTCTTAAAATTCTCTTTTTCTTACTTCCAGATTACCACATTCCTACTCTGCACAGATCCCAATGCTCCATTTTCTTTTAGGGTCCTTTTTCATCTCAGTCCTTGCATACACTCTCTTCAGTATCTATGTTCACTCTCTTGGTAATCTCCTCTATTCCCTTGGATTTATGTATTATTCATATGCTAATTAATTCCAGACTTATCCCTCCGTCCTAGACCTCTTTCTGATCTCCACTTAATATCTAAGGCGATTTCAAACATGGCCTGTCTCAAACTGAGATCCTGATAATCCCTCCTTTCCCCTCTCCCATCAGAAATAATCCTGTTCCCACAGTGTCTCCTGTTTCAGGGAGGAGCATCTGTTCAGGCCAGTGACTCTGGAGTTCTCCCCATCTCCTTTCCCTCTCACACTCCACAGGAAGTCCATCTCGTTGGCTCATCCAGCTTGACTCCTACCACATGGTCTGGATTATCATCAAGAACCTCCTAAATGGACTCTGCTTCCACACTGTGTCCCTACAGCCCTTTCTCAACATACCAGCAAAAGGATCCTATCAAAACCTAAGTTTGTTTAGGTCACTTTGTTCAAAACCAAATAACAGTTTCCGAGTTGGCATGGAAAGGCCAAAGTCTGGGTGAGGGCTTCTAAGGCAGTTAACTGCCTAGCCCCTAGATCTCTCTGACTACCTCCTTCCCTAAGTGTCATCTCATAGGGACAGAGCACAGTTAGGTCCACAATGGCAGGCACTTGATGGAACACCTCTCACTGAGGTTAACTCCTCCTAACAGGGGGCAGACAGGGTGGCACCTGGCTGACCTGATGGGGAGTCAAACCATTAAATGGCCTCCATACCAACTGAGGAACAGCTGCAGCCACCAACCTCTTCTCCCCTCAGTACTGTGGTCCCTCCTCCAGAACTTTTCAGGCCTAATCCATCAAGGAAAGAGTTAAAGCCTGCCACCCAAACCCAGACTGATTCAGTCACTAAAGCCAAGTCTGATTAAATCTAAGGGCCACCCCTCACCCCCCACCCGCTCCAGAGTGGATGTGGGGACAGATCCTCAACTGCGGTTTGGACTTTTGAAACAATCAAGAGAAGGACCCTTGGCAATAAAGGGCTGAGGAGGAAATGCACCGTATCATACAGCTGGATAAGCAGTATTTAAATGTCATTTTGAGCAGAATATAAAGTTTTCTTCTTATTGATTAATTATATATCTCTGTGTTTGGAAACTTTCATTTGCTATCTTATAAAATTAACAAGTTTAGAAGTCATTAGGAAAAAGGCCAAAAATTCTCCTAAAACAATGCAGCACTTCACTTTTCAAAATAATGACGTAAGTATCAAAAGCAGTAGAATATGTCATTTTTATTTCTCAGATGAATTTACTTAGTAAAGCCCTATTAAGGCATGCTCCTTTCCTCTCACAGACTTACTTTACCAGTAAGAACATAGTTAAGTGATCAATAAGTAACTGCTGAATGCACAAATTTAGGGCAGCATTTGATTTTCCTCCTACTTCCACGCTGAAAACTTGTTTCCCATGCTTAGACAGATTGCTTTCATGAGGTCTAGAATACAAACTTGTGCTCCCCGTTAGGCCAGATTCCCAATCACTGTCATTTATTGGTCTTTTCTATTACCTGATAAAAGCAGTCATGACTTGAATTAGTCATGAATTTCTCAAATGACAGTATCTGTTTAGGAGTTAGAGCTCTTAAATTTTGGTCATAATAAAATATACGGTACAGAAATTAGAAGGGAGGAATTTATATTGCAGACTCACAAGTTTATATGAACCTATCCATAACTCAAAGACAAAATAAAAATAGACTCACATATTTCATCTGTGTCCCTAGAGGTCTTAAAATAAGCAAACTTTTTTTGTACAGGATATTTCTATGGATAAAGAATTTAAAATTTGTCAAAATACCCAGATTTTAGTTTTACTAAAAAATTTTCAATAGCATTTATGAAGTCAGCTAAGGGAAAAGAAAAGACACAACATTTTGAAGGAGCACATCTTTTATAACTTTATCCTACAGAACTTAACTCCCTTTACCCTGTTTTGCAGGTGTAACATGAAAATAAATGGACACACATTATTAGAGTTGCAACTGGATCACAGAGACTAAGAAGACATTAAGACAGCATGACTGTCACTGAGTGGTACCAGAAAGATATACATGACCTGTCATAACTAGATTCCATGGTGTAATTAATGGTTAAAACTTATTAAGTTTATGACAAAACTGTAAATTTAACAACTTATGTAGGATGGGCCAAGGGCAGGAGTTTTCAAGGAATAAGAATGGTGAGTTTAGATCATCAGCAAAAGATTAATGATGGAAATGGAAGTTTTGTCCTAGGGTACAATAATATTAGTGTTAGTGTTCAAGGAAATAGCTTAATATATATTTCTTGTCTTTCAAGACAGACAAGAGTTTTGTTGTTGTTGTTGTTGTTGTTTTTGTTAAAGAGAGAGAGAGCGTGGGGGAGGGGGAGAGGGAGATGGAGAGAGAGAATCTTAAGCAGGCTCCATCCCCAGCACAGAGCCTGACACAGGGCTCCACCTCATGACCCTAGGATCATGACCTGAGGCAAAATCAAGAGTCAGATGCTTAATTGACTGAGCCACTCAGGCGCCCCTGCTTTTTTTTTCTTTTTTAAAGGCTATTAGAAAATAATTTCAATCAGCTAGGAAGGAAAGGTAACAGAAATCAAACTTGGGAGTTACTTTGTGTTAAAATAAAACATCACTATTAAGACCAAAGTGGAGGAACCCCTGGACCTTGAGAAAGGGATGTTCTATATCTACTGCAAACATCCTTTTCTTGGTAAAAGCCCACAGGAGAAGAAGCATTTAAGTTAGAAGATCTAGGTGTTCCTAAATAGACTGCAACAAGAAAAGTGGTGTATACTGAGGATTGTGGGTGGAGTATATGTAGTCAGCACACAAGAATAGAGAGGTTCCTAACCCAAGAATGACTACTTCTAGAAAGCAGACTCACTAAACCACCACAGATGCTTAAGTAAACACATCATGAGTTCCATACAAAATGCTAGGGAAACAAAAGCAAAAGTGTACTACTGGGACTTCAAGATAAGAAGCACAGCAAAGGAAACAAAACTAAAAGGTAAACTACAGAATAGGAGAAGATATTTACGAATGACATATCTGATAAAGGGTCAGTATTCAAAATCTACAAAGAACTTACTAAACTCAACACCCAAAAAAACAAATAATCCAGTTAAGAAATGGGCGAATATATGAATAGACATTTTTCCAAAGAAGACATCCAGATGGTCAACAGACACACGAAAAAATGCTCATCATCACTTGGCATTAGGGAAACACAAATCAAAACTACAATGGGATACCACCTCACACCAGTCAGAATGGCTAAAATCAACAACACAAGAAACAACTGATGTTGGCGAGGATGCAGAGAAAGGGGAACCCTCTTACACTGTTGGTGGGAATGCAACCTGGTACTGCCACTCTGGAAAACAGTATGGAGGTTCCTCAAGAAGTTAAAAATAGAGCTACCCTATGGCCCAGCAATTGCACTACTAGGTATTTACCCAAAGGAAACAAAAATACCAATTCAAAGGGGCACATGTACCCCAATGTCTATAGCAGCATTATCAACAATAGCCAAATTATGGAAAGAGCCCAAATGTCCATTGACGAATGGATAAATAAGATGTGGTGTGTGTGTGTGTGTGTGTGTGTGTGTGTGTGTGTGTGATGGAATATTACTCAGCCATAAAAAAGAATGAAATCTTGCCATTTGCAATGATGTGGAGGTGAATGGAGCTAGAGTGTATTATGCTAAGCGAAATAAGTCAGCCAGAGAAAAACAAATACCATAGGATTTCACTCACATGTAGAATTTAAAATAAAACAGATGGAAAATAGGGGAAAGAAAAAAGAGAGGGAGGCATATAAAAAAGGCTTTTATTTTTTAAGATCTTATTTGAGAGAGAGTGCACAAGCAGGGGGTGGGGTGGGCAGGGGCGGGGGGAGAGGGAGAAGCAGACTCCTCGAGGAGCAGGGAGACCGACTTGGGGCTTGATCCCAAGACCACGGGCTCATGGCCTGAGCCAATCCTGGGATCATGACCTGAGCCAAAGGCAAACACTTAACCGTTGAGCCACCCAGGTGCCCCGAGAGACTCTTAGCTACAGAGAACAAACTGAGGGTTGCTGGAGGGGAGGTGGGGAATGGGCTAGATGGATGATGGGGATTAAGGAGAGCACTTGTGTTGAGCACTGGGTGTTATATGTAAGTGGTGAATCACCAAATTCTACTCCTGAAACTAATATTACATTTAACTAGAATTTAAATAAAAACTTGAAACATTTAAAATAAATAAAATGCTAAAAAATTTAAAAAAGAAAGAAAGAAAAAAGGCAAGGAAGGCCGTTAGTGTCTAACTAAGCTGCACGCACAAGCCCTAGTTTTCCTGTGCCTTTCAGGAGTATACGCCTAATAGTCTCCTAACCGCTCTACCCTTGCATTAGTCAGGCATGAGCCACCCGGTATTTTTGAAAGTGAGTTTGTGTCTAACTGGAGAGAGGCTTCTAGAGGGTTTGCAAGTTGGAAGGCGGCCTAGTGTAATGCTTACCAAACAAATGAGTTTTGGAGATAATGTCAGGGCTTGAACCAGGGAGCATGGCCATCTAGTGTCTCTGCAACGTTCAGCCTCCTCATCTATTAAGTGGGAAAAGTAAGAGTACCTAAACCTCAGAAGGGGCTGGATGCTTATGTGAAATGACGTGTGAAAACTCAGCACAGTGCTTAGTATACAGTACCTGCTCCATAAATATTAACTAATGTAACATGCAGCTCATCTATTTTTAAGTATGTGAGCGTGATCTGTAAATAAAATAAGCAAATGATGGTTCTAATGTAGAGTGAAAAGTATGGATAAAAGGAGGTACTTATTCTAAGATTGTACTTTGTCTGCAGTGATGGTGGTGGTAAGAGTCCTAGTACGTACAGTCCATCTCCATTATGATCAACCTTAAAACCTCAACAGTGCCCAGCATTCAGGAACTGGTGTTTAGTCCACTGCATAAGCCAAATTCATTGTGTGTAATTCATTATGTGTAAAAATGCCACCTTTATGTCACCTCAGGCAGCTCCACCCTACCTTAAAGGAATTTAATAAAAGCACAACACTTAACACTAATTTGTTAAATCTTGGTGATGGGTATATGGATGTGTATAATACATAAATTTGAATATTTCATAAATTTAATGTAAAGAATTAAAGTTGAAAAACTCTTTAGAACAGTCTTTAGCTTTCAGCACCAAGATACATTTCCTTTGGCCAAATTATAACTGAAATTTTTTAAAAGAAGTTGAGATTAAACTGTATTTAAATCCAAAGGGTTTACAAAACAAGAACTCAGAGAGGTTTCTACTTACTAGGGGAAAACGCTTTGGTTAATGATTAGAGATGTTCAATTATTTACTTCAGTTAGAGTCACTAAGTCTGCCTACCATTAGTGAAAACTGCAGCCTAACAGGAATGCACATCACTGAGTTTTACAGTCTGTGAAAAGGAAAATACTGCACAGAGAAGAGAACACTCCAGCGAAAGTGACAAGGTCAAGTTGAAAACCATGCCAGATACTTAATCCCTCAGAATTCACACCCAAATCAGGATTTACTGGTTCAAAATGGAACTAAATTTAGCTGAAGAAAATAGAATTGAACAGCATTCAGTAGATTTACTGAGTACTAGCTCTGTACAAGTTATTAGATCACTTATTAATCACAGTTGAATTATACGATGTGGGTCACTGAAATCAATATATTCTGTAGAAAAGAGTAAAGGAAAAATTGCAAATAGAAAAATAAGAAAACAACTTGAATCAAAGGACAGAAATACAGTAGCCCAACTTCAAGGACATTGTTAAATGTTTCTATTAGAAGCTTTGGCTTTTTATTTCTGTTTATGATTTCCACATGTGGGGAGGAATGGGTTAGAGGAGAAAATCTAAGCCACCCCTTGAAACTGTCTAAAAACTCGTACGTTTTTTTTTTTCTTCTTAAGTGCCAGAATCCCATTATCCTTCTCCAACTTGGATATTCTCTATAAATACTAAAAACATACTATTTAATTTACTATGAATTATACCCCAATGAGTGACCTTTTACATAACTAACCAAAGGTCAAGTTTGAACTCTTAACTTTTTTTAAGATTTTATTTATTTATTTGAGAGAGTGAGAGAGCACAAGCAGGGGGAGCAGCAGAGGGAGAAGGAGAAGCAGGCTCCCCATGAGCAAGGAGCCCGATATGGGGCTCAGCCCCAGGACCCTGGGATCATGACCTGAGCCAAAGGCAGACCCTCAATTGATTTAGCCACCCAGGTGGCCCTGAGTCTGAATTCTTAACTCTTGATGGAAGAATTCTTTCTAAAATAATTTTACAACTTAGACAACAGATCAGTTTTCTTAAACTTCAAAATGCATAATTATAATAAAGTAAATATAGAAGTATGAGGTATTATAATGAATTTGCAAAGTAAGCAAAGCTGTAAAGGGAAGTTTTTTTCAATCACAATGAATTCAGTTTTACTGATTTGATCATAAAATTAGCACAATCTCATATAAGATGCAAACAATGCATACAATGGTAAGGAAACAAAAAAAGAAAAATCCCTATAAATCCCAACAAATACAGGTTACCTCATAGAAGTTCTGGTGTTCAACCTTTTATACATATCCTCTATACTTCAATACACACACACACGCATTTTTTTTGACTTGTATTGAATGAAGGCCTATATGCCAATTTCTTTCTTTATGAAGTTTTTAAAAATAAAACGCTATTTTGGTGAAGCTAGGGAGTGTTTGTATTGCTGCCCTGAATCTCTTTCCACACCCTCCCCACCCCCTTAAATAGATTTCTCTGACTCCTAAAAATCTAGGACTTATATATCCTACTTTCATGTTCTCTCAATAAACCTGTTTTAAGATCCTTCATTGAGAGCACTGAAAGTCTT
Source organism: Halichoerus grypus (assembly GCF_964656455.1). Classification (NCBI taxonomy): domain Eukaryota; kingdom Metazoa; phylum Chordata; class Mammalia; order Carnivora; family Phocidae; genus Halichoerus; species Halichoerus grypus. The sequence continues at coordinate 128,211,131 of NC_135715.1, forward strand.
AGCCTGTCTAGGTCAACTTAGATGAAGAAAACTCCTATCAGTGAAGGGGTGTAAGAAACAGAGGAGATATGTCCAGTACCAGACTACTGTATGTAGGGTAAGGAGAAACAGGACAGTGGTATCAGGGCCTGGAGCTATTAAAGCCACACCATGTAAGCAGTCATCTATTCTGCCAATTTTAAGGGTGTTCCTATCAATTTGCTGAAATAAATTCTATGACATCAAGTAATGAGATTAGAGCTGGATTCACTTAGAGGTGTCCAAATACCACCACTTGTAACTTTTATCTTTTTTGGTTACTAAAATTATAATCCCTTCAGAGGATTCTGGGTGGCCAAGCTTGCCACTAGATTTCTCTCAAAATGTTCTAGATTCAAACTCCTCATTCGTCAATGATAACACCTGCATCCTCTAGTTAACAAACTCATTAACCTGAGCATATCTTCCTCAAACTCTGTATCCTCTACCTCTTTTTATTGATGCCCAAAGTACTTTTGTGTTGACTTTTGTGTTATAGTCAGGAGTTCAGGGAGAAAGATGTCAGTTAATCAATGTTTTATTTCATTATTATACTTTGGAGTTTCAAAAATCCTCAGAGAAGTAATACCAGGACTAGGTATCACTATCTGATTAACACTGATCAAACCAAAGATCCATGTAACAAAGCACTTTTATCTGTTAAAGGCCAATTTTAAAAGACAACAGAAGAATAAAATAATTTGATCACACTGGAGTTGGAAGAGACCTTTGGAAATTTAGTTACAAAATCTTATTGTACAGAGGAGAAACCCAAGCCACAAAGAAGTTCAAAAGCTTGCTTTTCAAGGTAGAAGACAAAAGAAGGCAATGAGAAAAATCATGACAACAACAGACCTATTGGTAGATTCAAGACTCTCTCTCAAGCCAGAGTAGGACTGCTTCTGCCATAATATACTTTCTTTTCAGCCCTTCTCCATGTAGATCAGAAAAAAACCCACAAATTTTACAATCTGGGTTATACTCTTGCAAGGTTTTTAAATTTTTCTCCCTAAAGTAACCTGTGCTTTCATTTCATCAACGCTATAATACTTTGAGATATCATATAACCAAGTCTTATTAGTGGTAATCCCTTACTAATGACATTTTTTAAATGCCCAAAGACGAGGGCCTAACTCAGTAATACATCTCAGATGGAAAAAGAGAAGATAAATCAGGAGAAATCAGAGCTCAGGTCAAGTTAAAAAGACAGATGATGGTGGTAATCAAGGTTCTCCTGGTCAGTGATCAGAAAAAAGAAGTGTCGGGGGAGGGGAGGGCGCCTGGGTGGCTCAGTCGGTTAAGTGGCTGCCTTCGGGTCACGTCATGATCCCAGAGTCCTGGGATCAAGCCCCGCACCGGGCTCCCGCTCAGCAGGGAGCCTGCTTCTCCCTCTCCCACTCCCCCTGCTTGTGTTCCCTTCTCCCTGTCTCTCTCTCTCTGTCAAATAAATAAATAAAATCTTTAAAAAAAAAAAAAAGAAGTGTCTAGGGGTAGGGTAGGGAAGTAGTGAACATCTATAGATTAACTGAGTATAGGGCCCCCACCAGAGTAAAGTAGCAATCAAGGGAACAAACTGGGATCAACTCAGTTCATCTCAGAAAGGGGGCCAAGGCTGTATGGCAGGCATTATCCAAGTGAACCTATAGTTTTATCCCCATGGCTCCAGGAAAGAGGCCTGCTTCTCTCTGCCCTGGTCTCTGGTACATGCTGGTTACCAAAGAAAGGCATTTTCTCCCCCAAGAGGTCCCAAATGTCACAGTGGTAGAAAGCCTAAATAAGCTTCATACTATAGGAACTTGTAAAGGAAGATTCCTAACACTGATTATTTTAAATATTTTATTAATTCAGTATGTGCTTCAGAGAGACACAATGATTGTGTACTGGTAAATAAAGGAGAGAAATCCACATTAACTCCATTTAAGACCTATTGTTCTTTGAATAGTACAATTCTTTAAAGTCTAACAACTTCATAATGAGCATAGTTCCTTACATTTGGGTCAGGGGTAAAGCTGGCAGGAACCTAAAAAGTAATGGCTCAGAGGATTTTCAAGAGCATTAAATGAGTAATGTGCTTAGTACCTGGTCTCAAACATTAGTAAGTGCTATATGAGCATTAGTCATTAATTTTGCTCTTGTGATTAAGACCCTTTGAAAATGTGATTAAAACTACCAAGACTAAGTATATTTATATATATATGGAAAAGCCTTAAAAGGGGGAAGCAGATCATATTCTATTCTGCTGCACTGGTGCATTTCTCTACTGAATGAAACAAGTCTTATTTTTGGAAATGCAGACAGCTGTATCCCGTATATCAAACTAAAAATGCCATGGCAACCACTGTTCCTAGGCAATTGTAGAATTATGTGTGTGGTTTTCTTTCTATATGATAAATATAAGTGGAAAGTGGCGGGGAAAATCAAATGTTGTGTGATAATCTAGAGAAAAAAAACAAAAAGATTACTTAAAGATTACAAATATGTTCTTTTTACATCAACCTTAATGACTCTGCACAAAACATCTAGGATTAAAACTTATTAAGTGAAACTAAGACCAAATATATTCTTGCACATTTTATAAACATATGACAATCTATCATCTTACCTGCTTATAAACCATGATAAATATTAAAAGGTAAAATTGAGTAAAAAATGAACAATGTCAAATATTTCTTAAAAACAATTAAATCAGCTGTTAAAAAATGAACACACTCTAAGTATTAAATTTCACTTGCATAATACTGGATGGCAAAGTATTTCCATTTCTCAACATTTGAGTGTTTGCACCAGAATGCAAAATGAGATGAAATAAAAAGTTCAAGGTAATTCCTTATTGTGTTGGCCAAAAGCCAATATCCTAAAGAAAGTGAGGTACCATTCTAGCAGCCAGGGAAAAGCCGCTTTACTGATGTACACACATAACTCCAAAGAGCAAAACCATACCAAATGTGCAAAAATAAAGAATTCTCCAAAAGTTTCTGTGGATTCTGTGGGTCAAGATGATCCGCAACTCATGTCCAACTCTTTCTCCTCTTCTTCAACTGTAAAATCAGCCTTCATAAAAGGCTGATTCGTCAATAATACGAGGACATCCTTTGGCCACAGATTTTATTAAATGTGCTCCTCACAGAAACTTGGTCAGCGAACATGGTACAGATACTGGATTTCTGAACTCAGTTTCAATCCCAGAATTCTAAGTGATTTTCAATTTAAGTCAATGTCATTGCATTTCTGACTTCTGTCATGGGTGAAATAAATGACAATCTGTGTAAATAACTATATAATCTTATTGTAAATAACTATGCATTTATACAGTAATACATGTGATATGGTTTAGGTAAAAAAGAGTAGGAACCATCCATTACATATGTTGTTGCATAAATGGCATTTCTAACCTTTAGGCGGAATCATATTCACAAAATGCTCAAAGAGATCGGAGAAAAACTGCCAGAAAATTTCTAATTGGATAGTTTTCTTCTGCAAATGAACATTTCCATAGAAGACAGTATATTCACCTTTATAAGGAACAGGACACAAGGCTTGAAATGTAAAAGAGTACACAGAAATTTAGGGACATGAAAAAAAACACGATAGCAATGACAGTAAACTATGTATTCTTTAAAATATATTCTTTAGGTGGATCAAATAATTTTATTTGCAAAACTGTCCCAAAAAAACAGGTTAGGATAAATTATTTTACTGACTTGGATTTTTATTGAATCCTCTTTGGAAACTGCACAATCAGTTGCCAAAATTAGCCAGAAAACCAACAGCCTTTTATGTGAAGAGTTTCAGTTTAAGCTCCAAAATCACTATCCAATACTTTAATTTGCCAGTATGGAGAAATGCCTCACAGAAATGAGATCAATTATTAAATACTGACAGCCAAAAAGCATAAAATAGACGTGGTGAACAAAATTTTTTTACAAGCTACAGGTAGACTGACTTATCTGTAAGCCCATGTAAGGCAAACAGAATATCAACGACTACTTGAGAGGATACTAACATGAAGTGAAAGCTCAAAATGAAGAAAACTGCATTAATTAGAAATCACTTTGTTATGCATTACTGTTATTTATCTCTCTAGCTCTATTTTCTGACACTTCACACACAAGAGATAAGCATTTGCTATTTCTAATATAATGTAACTATTTCCATTATTTTCTTTCTGCTCTATTAAAGGATGCTTTGGTGGGGGAAAGAAAGTGTAAAAATCAGACTGTTGTAGGTCTGTTAAACAGCGCACCCTTGTGGCTTATTCTGACTCCTGAACAATAAAAATCTCTAGGATAAGAATATATCCAAAATTCTTCAGGGATTTGAAAATTTTTTTCCAGATACTTTTTCCCAGTCTATTACTTTCAATCATCAAAAACAGTGCCTTTTTAAAGCTTCAACTTCAAAACTAAGTTGTTTAATATAAAATGTCTATAGTAATAATGACTATTTTTTATCTTAAACATAAACAAACAGTAGAGGGGCACCTGGGTGGCTCAGTCAGTTAAGCGACTGACACTTGACTTCGGCTCAGGTCGTGATCTCCAGATCGTGAGATCCAGCCCCACATCAGGCTCCAAGCTGGGCGTGGAGCCTGCTTAAGATCTCTCTCTCCTGCTCCCTCTGTTCCCCCACTTCCCCCAGGCTTGTGTGCACACTCACACTCGGGTGCGCACACTCTCTCTCTCAAAAAAAAAAAAAAAAAAAAAAAAGATAAATATGTGAGGTGACGGATGTGTTAATTAACCAGATGGCAGGAATTCTTTCACAATGTATATGTATTTCAAATCACCACAATGTACACTTTAATTATCTTATAGTTTTCTCTGCCAATTATACCTCAACAAAGCTGAAAAGAAAGAAACAAAAGTAGAACTGCCCCCCCCCCCATTTTGATCAGTTTGTAGAGGGCCTTGAATGCCTCAAAAATAGCTGCCAGTTATCAAAGTTCCTGAACTGGGAAGACAAGTTAAGTACTGGTCTTCTCCTTACTCCGCACCCTGGATTTCCCTAAGGCATGACTACAGAAGAAGGAAAGAAGGGGACAAGGAAAGACAAGGAAGGGAGACTGAATGAAGGACTCACTAATTGGACGCAAAAATAAAAAGAAAACACACTGAAAATTATCCTGAGCTTTTAAATCTGGGAGAACAAAAATAAGCTTGATTTTCAATATGCTGATTTCCAGGTAGTGATGAGTAAATAAGTAACCATGACTTCAGTCTGCAACTGGAATAAAATATTGGGACTGGAATTACAAAGTTGATATCCTAGTTTCCCAGGGCTGCTGTAACAACTTACCAGGACCGAGTGGCTTAAAACAACAGAAGTTTATTCTTTCACAGTTCTGGAAGCCAGAAGTCTGAAATCGAGCTGTTGGCAGGGCCATAGCTCTCTGAAAGTATGATGGGAAAATCTTTCCTTGCCTCTTCCAGCTTCTGGTGGCTTCTAGAATTCCCTGGCTTATGGCAGCATAACTGCAATCTCTGCCTGCGTTAGCACATGACCTCCTCCTTTCTATCTCTGTGCATGTGCCTCCCCACTTACAAGAACAGCAGTCTTTGGATCTGGGCCCAGCCTAAAGTCCACAATGATCTTATCTCTAGATCCTTGACTTGAACATATCTTTTGGGGGGGACACTATTCAAACCACTACAGTTGAGAACTCAACAAAGAACACATCTTCTCTGAAAGAGTACAGTAAATATAGGCTAAGACCATGGATTCAGGTACCTCCAAATTTAGAAAACAGGTAAAGGAAGTGGGGGCAAGAAAAAAAAAGAGCTGAAATACAAAAAGAGAATCAGGACCAAGGAAGAGAGAAAAATCAAGACCAAAGGGGTGATTTAGCACATCAAATATGGTGAAGAAGTTAAGGAAATAAGTGCAGAGATGCCTAGGAAAGCATGAGTTCACATGCACACACGCGTGCATGCACACACACACACACACCGCCCGAACCACGGCTTAATTGTTAAGAATTTTTATAATGAAGAAATAAAAAATGGTTCTTCAGCTTCTCTAGGGAGGAACAAATAATTCTGGGTCCTACTTAACAATACATCAAAGAACTACCCAGATGTCCAGATCAAAAGAAAAAAATAATTGGAAAATTATATAAAGATGTCCAGTTTGCCAAAGGCAACATACAAAAAAAAAAAAAAAAGATTACTTAACATGGGAGCATCAACTGGTCATAGAGCAGAGGGTGAGAATCAAAAGAAATGGCTTTTGGTGAGGCCACTGGAAACACAGTCTAGAATTTTAAGAAGCAGACTATTTCTTGGACAATGTAGACCTCTTCAGGTCCAAGCACAGAGTAAGTTTACTGAAATAGAATGCATGAGGTCACCGGGAATAAAAATTTGTGACCAGGAGCTAAGATTTATTTCTACATAAAGAAAAGACAGACTTTGGTAATTAAAAATTTAAAACAATCCTGAAAGTGCTACCTTTTAAATGACTTACTATGAAGAAATGCAAAGGAGTTACACCCACAAAATGAAGTCTTTGGAGACCCTGACTTGGCCTCTGCTTATCTCATTCAATTTCAGTCTCTGATTCTTGTTCATGCCCAGGCATGCCATAGTCTTCACATTCCTGTGTCTTTGAACATGGTTCCTGTTGCCTAAGGTACTCCCACACAGATGTTAATACTAAACCCAAGAATCGCCTCTTCTGTAACACTTCACCCAACTACCAAGTAATTACTTTGGAAAACTTTGTAGCAAATGATTCTATCATTTGAAAATATAACTATCCTCCTGATTTTTAAGGTGAGACTTTATACCAGGGACATTAGACAAGAAAATTTTATTTCTATAAGAAGACAGCTTAATAGATGATTTTTCAAATAACTACTGAGTTTAAGCATTTTTTTTGTTCATTTCTACCCTGGTTGCTATTTTCTTTTTTTTAAGATTTTATTTATTTGAGACAGAGAGTGTGCGAGAGTGAGCAAACGAGAGAGAGAGACAGCATGAGCATGGGGGGGCACGGGGGGCAGGCAGAGGAAGAAGCAGACTCTCTGCTGAGCCGGGAGCCTGACACAGAGCTTGATCCTGGGACTCCAGGATCGTGACCTGAGCTGAAGGCAGACGCTTAACTTACTGAGCCACCCAGCCACCTTGCTATTTACTTTCTAAAGGCATATATGATAGTTTATAAATTACAATTAAAAACTATAGTTAAGGGGTGCCTGGGTGGCTCAGTCGTTAAGCGTCTGCCTTAGGCTCAGGTCATGATCCCAGGGTCCTAGGATCAGGCCCTGCATTGGGCTCCCTGCTCGGCGGGGAGCCTGCTTCTCCCTCTCCCACTCCCCCTGCTTGTGTTCCCTCTCTAGCTGTCTGTCAAATAAATAAATAAAATCTTAAAAAAAAAAAAAAAACTATAGTTAAAATATTTAAAGTTAAGAAAACAAAGAAATGTTTATTAGTTGGTTGGGAGGCATTAGTTTACTTAAGCATTTAGTTTACTGAACTTCCAAGGGGAAATAAAAACCCTTCAAGTAGATACAAGAAAACTTCTCAGTGTCTCAAATATCTCAAAATAAAATTTGCTCTCAAAGTTACTTGAATAATTTGTCTGATTACAAGCAACAAAATATATAGTCTCATGTTTAATCACATTTACTTAAAACTTCATTTATAGTCCACATGAAAAAAGCAAAGAATGTACACATTTTATAGGCATGAAAAGTAGTTTGCAAATGGATTTCCACAAAACAGCATACTCCAGGGAAATGTGGTAGTACACAGAAGCAATAGTAAGTCAGTATGGGGAAAAGACATACCCAGAACCCTGCTTTGAACATAAGAGTATATAAAAGTAACTGCAATATATTCTATATAAAAAGACTTTTTTTTTTTTTTTTTTAAACTATAGAGTGTCTATGTACCAACAAGACACCTGGATTTCCCTGTGAGAATCCCAGAGTCAGGTCAAGAAGATACATCTAGTTAGAAACCCATGAATGCAACATAAAGACTTTGGTGCCATGAAAAAAAAAGTTCAAAAAAATAAAATAAAAAAAAAAAAAAAAAAAAAAAAAAGTTCAAAATTGAGTATTTGCATTCCCAATACATGCATCAAGCAAGCACCTCTGGTTGGGCCTTAGTAAGCCAGGACTTTAAGGTTTATGGGTGATTTATTTGCTTGAAGATAAAAGTTACTTAAAATTGACACATTTATTCTTTACTGCATCACAGAACCATACATATGTAATCTCTTCCCAGTGCCAATGTTATCAATAACAAGTTATTCATCTCATTACATATTAGTGACTGTTACTAATGTTATTAGCAGTCTATGTGGAAAAGGCCAAGAGGAAAAATAGATGGTCCTCTGCCCCATCCTAAAAACACAAAACGAAACACAATTATGTACCTTCTCTGTTTCGTCCACACTCAAGGATTTCACTACACAAGAAGCTGGCCTCTCCTGGATGTGAGCAAGGTCCCGGGGGGCGCTCTGAGACCCTGGCATTGGAGGCAGCGGGGCCCGCCTCTTCTTGGGTGCATCCGATGGCAGGGTGTTTGAAATATATGGCTTGGAAATGGTATTGGACCTTGTAAAAGTTGGGCGATGCTTATTTACTAGAGGAGTTGCAGGGGCACTTGCAGTCTAATAAAGAATGAAAAGGCAAAACCTAGAGGTCATTTCAAGATAAAAAAGCACATGCAATTAAAAACAGATAAGAAGAATCTTATAAAATATTACATAAGAAAATACTCACCTGTTCCCGCTTTTTCTTACTGCGCTGAAAAAAGCTGAAAAACCCTTTATTTTCTTTCTCCTTCATAATGTCTAGGTTTTGTGATATTTGGCAGGATTCTAAAATAGAAGAAAAGCCTCTTACTTTTGTACATGGAATTGTAGATTTACCTCCAAGTTTTCCCTCAGTTTCTTTCCCTTGAAAAATTTATACAATGATGAAAGCTACTAATTATGGTCTACTATGAACCATGCACTCCGCTAGGCATCTTATATCTTATTTAATTCTCAAAGCAACAAGGAAGTTTAGTATTATTGTTCCTATTTCACAGCAGAGCAATCTGAAGATGAAAGAAACGAATATACATACTTGGGGCCAACCATCAAGCAATGACAGAGATAGGACAGAAACTCAATTCTTTGTTACTCAGAGTCTGTTCTATCCATAATTACCAACATTTCAGAAGTAAAATGGACACTTTGAATTAAATGAGATATGAAGCTATCAACAGTTTGTCCCTTTATTTTGAATTTTTATTTTGTCACAGAGCTAAACAATTATGAAATATTTTATTCTCTAAAGCATGATTCACTATAATTACTTAGTACTTTATTAAGTGTTTCCAAAAGATTATTTCTTCAATACGATGTTTCCCAACTAGGTGGCAATCTTGCCCCACCCCCATTCCAGAGAACACTGGACAATGTCTGGGGACAATTTTGATTGTCACAACTAGGGGTAGGGCAGGAGAATGTGCTACCAGCATCTACTGGGTAGAGGCCGGTGATGATGCTGAACACAATACAATGCACAAGATAGCCCCCCAACAAAAAAGGATCATCCAAGCCCAAATGTCAATAGTGTCAAAATTAAGAAACCACATTTTAATCAGAATGGCAAATGTCAACCTCATGATTACATATTAACATTCCATTTTCCAAAAAGTATTTCCTAATGTCAACTGAAAAGGCCTACAAACAATGACAAGTCCAGTGGTGCTGAGTAGCCCTGGCCCAGATGGTCTCTAAACACCTTTTCCCACTAAAAAGGGACCACGATTGCATAAGAATGGCTGATTCTTTGTCCACACCAAGGATTGTAAAGATGAGTCTGGAATATCTAATTATAGCAGAGAGAACGAAATCAGAGTCCACTGGGATCATTTTAAAAGGGCACAGGAATCAATCAGATATGGTTTTTACTGGCCAAGGTCAGGACAGTTTGGGCATCATAGAACTACTCAATAAATGGAAACATTTTGCATATGTTTAATTCCATGACTTGTAGTGATGCTGAAAAAATAACTGATCCTTACTGTTTACCTCTATGTACTGCTAAGGAACCAGTCTGTTATTTTAAAAACTGATGAAGGGGGACGCCTGGGTGGCTGAATCCGTTAAGCGTCTGACTCTTGGTTTTGGGTCTCAAGGTCCTGAGATCAAGCCCCAAATCGAGCCCACCACTGGGCTCTGCACTCAGCAGGGAGTCTGCTTCAGATGGTCTCCCTCGCCCATCTGCCCCTCCCCCACCCCACCCACACTCACTCTCTCTAAAATACATAAATAAATAAAATCTTAAAAAAAATTCTCTATATAAATAAATAAATACTGATGAAGGAAAAGAATCACACTTTTTTCCTGCCTCTTCTGAATGAATTCTACCTAGGTAGACAAGTAGCTGAATGGGGAAATTTGCTGTTTCTGAAATATCTCAATTTATAATTAAAGGCATATTTGCAGATAATGATTATTTTCCAACTCCTAATCAAGATCCAGGCAATGATTATTGATAGCTAACATCAAAAAAGATAACTTGTGGGGTGCATGGCTGGCTCAGTTGGTAGGGCATGCAACTCTTGATCTTGTGGTCATGAGTTTGAGCCCCACATTGGGTGCAGAGATATATACATACATACATATATAAATGTAACTTGCTATTACATGGCTGCTAATGGAAATATATAATACCACCTATGAAGTATTCTTGCTGAAAATATCTCACCCAAATCTGATCAAGTCTCTAGATTTAACAATCAATTTACAAGAAATAGAGACAATCGAAAAACATATTAAATGGCACCACAGGATGCAATCCACAAAATTCTGAATGTGGGAAATTCGGTAAGATAAAAGACCCAGTTTCTTCAACAAATAAAATACAAATTTTAAAAGAGAGAGAGAAAGAGAGAAACAAGGAGTGGGGAATATATCAATTTTGAAAACATTTCTACTAAGGAGCACATATGTGTTTTATATAAATCACAATATAATTTCAGTGATATTGGAAACAAAGTACTGTATATTGAAATTTATGGGATATGTCTAAAGCAGCACTTAGAAGTAAATGTATGGTCTTAAGTACATTTAAATCTTAAATATATACCCCTTTTTTAGGACTGTATGTACAGTCTTTTTGTTTAAAAAAATGTTTAAAAATTAAATAAATTATGACAAAATAGGGGCTACTCCAGGAAAGCAAAGATTGTTAATGCTAGTAAGTATATCAATGCAATATGCCTCAATAACACGATAAAGAATATTTCACAAATTAAAACTTCATAAATCTGATGCTTTAAATTTTAAATAAGCAGTATGCATTCTGTACAATGAGTTTACTGACAATACTAATGATGAACATGTGGATAGCACTTTATGGTTACAGATTTTTTCACATGCCTAATTTCTTTCCTAGAACAATCCAAAGAGGATTATCAGAAATTATCACAAGTTATCATTCTGAGTCCTTTTTCTAAGTTAGGGAATGTAAAGAAATGGAAGCAGATAGTATTGTCCCATTATACATCTGAAGCCCTGGTGACCACAGTTTAAATAACTTGCACCAAGACACACAGGCCTTAAGTGGTAAAATTCAATATAATATCTACTCATCGATGATATATAATACCTTTGGCTTTTCCTTTTTTTTTTTTTTAAGAAATGTTATTTCATTTTAAGATGAAGACTGAATGTAGATATTTCACATGGTAGTACAGTGCAATACATATAAGCAAAGTTATTTTTGGTAAAGCAATTTCCAGGCACCCTGTCATCCTCCATACTAGTTAAGCTAAGTCTTCACTTACAGCTTTATGGCAGAGATCACCAGAAGTCAGAGTTAAACACTAAGAAACACAAGGGCTTGAGCTTACTAGAAAACAACTCAAATTTATAGTTTCCTGTTTCCAGAAGAGAGGCTATAAGTAACTGCATACAAAGTACTAAGACTTCTGATAATATTAGACAAAATAAGGAGGCAGAGGCATTTACAGCATTTGGATTGATCTTGTAGATTCTGACACCGTAAAAGGAGCTTTCTTAATTTTCTTATCCAATCTCGTAAGGTTACATTCACAACATTTAGTACTCTAAATAAATACATACTTTCTTGGCTGGAAGGGTTATTACAAACCAATGCATTCAACACCTTCAAAATGAGGCCAATAAGATTATGGAATTTGCTTTGAGTAATGTATATAGAGAATGGCAATGGTAGGAGCAAAAACCAAGTACAAGTGCCAGGATGTTGCTACTGGAAAAAAAGCACAGAGACCACTTTTTCCAATCTGTTATTATAGAAGTGGAAAGTGTGATGCAGACAGATAAAAAGCTATTTGCCCTATCGGCTTGTTAAATGAGTTTGACAGCTAATGCAGTTTCAGAATTAAAACGTCTATCTTCTGATTATTAGCCAGTATATGCTTTATGAACATAACAATTTCCAGCTCCTTTGATTAACCTAGTCTTCATGAATCAAGCCACTAATAATAAATAATCACACTATTACTCATATAGACTTATTGTGTTATGGGAAAATTGGAAGTGGTAAAGAAAGAAGATTCCAATAACACATAATGTGTATAGTTTATTTATTTTTTTTAGTAGAGTGGTAATTATTATAGTAATCAATTATCTGAGCTTATCCTTTTTTAATGGAGGAAAAAGGCTTCCAGACTTTATTATTATTGGCTAATTTTTAATAAAGTTAAATTCCCATTATAAAGTTCTGTAATATAAAGAAAAAAAGGATGAAAAAAGTCATCCACAGCCCTACCACCCAAGGTAACCAGTATTAAAATTTTTTATGTACTTCCTTTCAGAAATTTTACGTAAAAATTTTTTTACATACTGTATTAAACACACTTAAATGGTTTAAAAGCTGGCATAAGCATTTTCCATGTTATTATAAAATATTCACAATTTAACGCTGCAATAATTTCCTATGATGAATATACCCTGATTACTCTGAATAACTGTTCAATGTAAATAATCTGAGATCCTTCCATGGTACCACCAAACTATCAGGAACTATACTTAAAGAACCCAGCAAAATCATTTTTTCTTGTCTGAGAGTCAAAAATATGTTTCTTGGGCGCCTGGGTGGCTCAGTCAGTTAAACATCTACCTTCAGCTCAGGTCATGATCCCAGAGTCCTGGGATCAAGCCCCACACCAGGGTCCCTGCTCAGCGGGGAGCCTGCTTCTCCCTCTCCCTCTCCCTGTGCCTCTTCCCTCTGCTCATGCTCTCTCTCTCTCTCAAATAAATAAATCTTTAAAAAAATGTTTTTCACATTCTTAGGATGATATTTTTAATGAATTATTGAAATATTATTATTGTATTAATTTCAGAAATCAAGAGGGAGGGCTTATAAATTATTTTTCAGGAAATAAAAGCCGAAGGTTTTCTTATAGAATGTACACATTAGTAATGTTAAGAAAACAGGTAAAATTAGAAGCTTATTTTCAATTTATCCAATAAAAGTAGAAATTTCATGTTACAATTTTTTCTACTGATTCATATGTCTTACCTTGTAAAGATGATTTATTGAAGGCAGTAACAGAAGTGGCTACAGAAGGAGGGGGTAAAAGAGGGTAAATTGACTGTAAAGATGATGTTTGTTCAAGTATAAAACATCACTGAGTTGAAATAGCTGTCTATGGATTATATAAATCCACAATTTCAGGATAAAGTTTGAAGGGCTCAATGCACAAAGGATGTAGTAAGTAATCCTTCACTAAACTTTTTTTCTAATAAAACAGATTCATACTGAATAAATAAGCTTGCAGTTGTCTATTAGCATTGAAACAAACATTATCTAAGATCTCCAAATTTTAATACACTCAGTTATTTCTATAGATTAATACTGCAAGCTATTTTTATTTAAAAATTTTTGGAGTTTGGGCGCCTGGGTGGCTCAGTCGTTAAGCGTCTGCCTTCGGCTCAGGTCATGATCCCAGGGTCCTGGGATCGAGTCCCACATCGGGCTCCCTGCTCGGCGGGAAGCCTGCTTCTCCCTCTCCCACTCCCCCTGCTTGTGTTCCTGCTCTCGCTGTCTCTCTCTCTCTGTCAAATAAATAAATAAAATCTTTATAAAAAAAAAAAAAAATTTTTTGGAGTTAGATTTATTTTATAAGCTAGTTGATTTTGGGTGAACCTAGAAAAAAATTTGTCAAGAAACTTAGAAATTTGAATGACAATTAAGACTCAGACAAAACCATGGTGAGTCTACAGTAATTCACACTTGATTAAAACAACAATGAATTTAAATGTAAATCTTTATTTTCTGTTTAAATCTTACAGCCACAAAGAATTAAGTTAAATCCCACCAAAAATATTCATAGATTGATGGAAAAGTGTAAAAAGTGAATGACAACTAAGAAAGACAAGTTTTTATTCTAATTTCAAAAACTGAAATCAAGTTGAATTTTATTACATTTCATTGTCTCTTGTTCTCAATGACACGTATTGACTTCTATTTATAGGATCCATTAACTCACCATTATGAACTTCAGAAACCCTATACATAAATACAATACATGCTTTTATATGCACATCCTGTCAAATGAATAAAACAAAAAGTCTTACTTACCTCTGCTGACATCCATGGCATATAATTCTCTTAGTCCCAGGTCGTTAAGAGATTTTGTCAAATCAAGGGGCTCCTGAGATAGATAATCTTTCAACAACAGTGTATGCAGTGGATCAAACTCACATTTGCTGCATATAATGGGGGCAAGTTCTTGGAGTGGTGCATGAGGGCTAACTCTCACTATTGTCTTCTGTGTTTTCTTAAAATTGATCACTACTCTCACAGTTTTCTGAAACACAGATTAAAACCATAGTTATTACCATAATTTATTTACTAAAACCTTCTACAATGATGTCTACAATAAGAGATCAATCTACAATTATACAGTCATACAATAAACAGTATTTTTCTATTTTGGTGTGAAATTATTATTTTTCTTTCCTGAAGCATATTCTTTCATTATTTCTAAGAATATGAAATAATTTGATTAAATAATCTAGATTAAATCCATAATCCCTGTAAGGTATTAGATTTTAAATCTAAAAGGGAACATAAAAGCCTCATATCTGATACTACTGATATTTCTGTTTGTTCCCTAAAATATTTATTATAAAATGAGCAAACGCCCATAATAATACAGAGTTATACATGTTCTATTTTATGCTTTAGTTGAGGAATATTTATCTAATGGTTTGTTGTCTCGATGAAAAAAAGAGTATTTTGGTTAAAATATAAAATTTTTGTGCTTCTCTCTATTGAAAAGAAGATAAATGAGATAACCCATATAAAAAAACTTAGCATAGTGTCTGGCACATAGTAAACTACCAACAAATAAACATTAGCTATTGTGATTACCTATTGTCTCTATTATTTGACAATACTTTGGCTAATTTTAATATACTTAAACCCTGATTTAGATATCTAGTACTAATTAAAATTATTGAGAGGATTTTAAACATATCATTTTAATGTAATTAACTCTTATATACAAATGGAACTTAGAAACATGTTACCATGCTAAGCGAAATCTACAGCATGCAGATCCTTAAAGCTTAACATGTATTCATTAAACTAAAACACCATGTATAATCCCATGCTGTAAAATAAATACTATTTCCACCTAGATACATATGTATCTAGATGGGTAATAGCCCAATATCCTAATTAATTCTTAATATCAGTATTTTGTAGATAAGAATTCTTAACTTTATAAAAAGCTGCATAACAATATGAAGAAAATATGAGAATATATACACTCAAGCCATGTAAATAAACTTTAATTTAATATATTGGCCTTTATATATTTCCTGAAGTTAAAAAAGTTGACATTCCTAATGAAAAAATATTTCTTTTTTTTTTTTTTTTTGAAGATTTTTTATTTATTTATTTGAGAGAGACAGAATGAGAGAGAGCAAGCACATGAGAGGGGGGAGGGTCAGAGGGAGAAGCAGACTCCCGGCCGAGCAGGGAGCCCGATGCGGGACTCGATCCAGGGACTCCAGGATCATGACCTGAGCCGAAGGCAGTCGCTTAACCAACTGAGCCACCCAGGCGCCCAGAAAAATATTTCTTGAAACCCGTAAAATTCTACCTCTATAGCTTATAGAAACAGAACAATTTTATAAATAATTGATATTAGAATGATTGTGGTTAAAAATTTTTGAAAAAAATATTTTTTGCTTAAAATTCATATATTACAGAAAACTGAGTCATTATATAGCTTGAATTAACAATTTAGAATAAGTTAGAACCACCACTTTACCAAGTATAGAGAAGCCAAAAAATATTTTAATAAATTCTTAAATAAATTCTCATTAAAAGATTCTAAAACCTTCCTCTAAATAAAAAATCTTTCTGGGGCACCTGAGCAGTTCAGTTGGTTATGTGTATGATTCTTGATTTTGGCTAGGTCATATCTCAGGATCATGAGATCGAGCCCCACATAAGGCTCCGCTGTTAGTGAAGAGTCTGCTTCTCTCCCTCTCTCTCTCTCTCCCTCTCCCCCTGCCCCAACTTGTGCACTCATGCTCTCTAATAAATAAATCTTTTAAAAAAATACTTTTTAAAAGAGTAAGTTAAAATGTAGATCATTTATAATTGTCAGATTCTGATATGGTCCTATAGATCACTTTAAGAGTGTCTAAAATCAAAAGTATTCCCCAAATTCTAGTTAATCCAAAGATTGAAAACCAAATGAATCCTAAACAAAGTGGCCAAGGCAAGCAAAATAGCCATGTTCACATCAAATTTAACCAGGAAAGTCCATTTTTATTTCATTTGAAATAAATATAAGCTGCAGATAATGACTGAAAAATCAATTTAGTATTTTTGCCAGAAGACATCAAAATCACAGTGACATTCTTACCTCTGGTATTATAGGCGCAGGCTTTTTCTTATCCAAAATTTTTGGCTTTAAAATGACTTTCTCCACCTCCAACATTCCTATTGGTGTGTTTGGCTTAAATTTAATGGGGTTATTTTCAGATGACTGCAGATCAATTGTGTAACTGGATGGATTTAAGTGATACTGTGCACAGAGGAATATCAACAAGTCCATCATAGGTTTACTGTAAAACAGAAGTAATACTGATCATAAAAGTCCATAAAACAATTTCATTAAGTTGAAAGTTATTGTTCTTAGCATTTTTCTTAGGGCCTTTTTGTTTTCAGCAGATAAAACAAGGCTATAAAATAGTATGTGTGAAAGTAACTTAAAAATCTAGCTACAAGATCATTTTTTCCCCCACTGCAGGAGGAGATATATACATGGTAGCCTGGGCCCTGGACTCCAAGTATCTAAGTGGACAGAATTAGAATAGTTAACAAGTCCTGATTAGTATTCAAACAGCTTAGATCCTAGTGTTGGTTTAATAATTATCTGTATTTTTTATCTGCCAAGTTGTCATCCTATTATTATAAATTTTAAGAAAAGTCCTTTCCTTACCCAAGAGCACTTAGTTCAGCATATGCTCCCCTTTACAATATTTTGAATACCAGCAGTCTTTGGCTTATAAACTGGTTATATTCCAAAGATCGCATAAAAATGAAGCATTAAGAACCACCACCACCCCGGAGCACATGGCTGGCTCAGTCTGTAGAGCATGGGACTCTGATCTTGGTGTCATGAGATCAAGCACTGCTTTGGGTGTTAAAAAAAAAAAAAAAAAAGAAAGAACAAACAAACGAACTACCACCACTCTTTGGGCTTTAGAAAGCACAGTGAGTATCTACAGAAGGAAGCCCACAAAATTCTCAAGAAAAGTTTAGATTTCTTAATTCATTCAAAGGACATTTAATATTTTCTAGGCCCTTGGAGACACAATAAAGTGTTATGCTCTCAGAGATCTACACTACTAGATAGACTAGGCCAAGTGTCAGCAAACTACAATCTGCATGTCAAAGTGGGCCCATGGCTTGTATTTTGTAAATAGTTTTATTGGAACACAACCATGCTCATTTGTTTACATAATATCTAGGGCTGCTTGTGTGTTACAATGGCAGATTTGAGTAGATGTGATGAAAACTGAATGGTCCACAAAGCCTAACATATTTACTATCTGGTCCTTGACAGAAAAACATTATGGGCACTTGCGCTCCGACAATTAAAAAGTAACCAAGTAAATGTATAATGTCAAATAGTGATTAAGTGTTAAATTCCATTCACACCCACAACAGAACAATGTGGTCTCTGAGTCTTTCTTAATTGTTAGCCCTCAAGAAAAGAACACTAAAAAATGTTCTGTGGTATGTGCTTTCCTCAAATGTCTGGTGATCTTAAGCTGTTAGTTCATATTCAAGACCGAGGCACTAAAATACTCTGTAAAAGTCCTATTTTCATGAATTAAGGTATAGGTTGATGGGCTTCATTTGATGGTAATCAGGTGGCCAGTTTTTTTTTTCCCATGGGGAAATATAAATGTCGGTAAAAAATTCTCCAGTTTCTTGACTACATAATATGAACCTAGCTACTGGCTTTCAGGAACTTGACAGGGAAATGAGGATAGGAATCTCACCATTCAGTATGATATTTTTAATTTAGTACATCTGTTTTCATATGCACCTCATCCCTACTTTCTTAGTGGAGTTCCCTGACCTGTAGCCTCTCTGGTTTAGCTTTTCCACAGAGGCAGTCTCCTCCTGGAAGAGGTTAGTTGTCTGACATTGTGTGGCCTTGAGGTTAAATAACACTTTATATGGATCCTCAAACCATCGCCTGTGTTCACCCACCTACCTCACCCTCGAATTCTGTGGCTGTTGCCCATCCCTTAACATCTCTTCTCCTCTCCCACCTACAAGTAGCACCCCACTATACATATATCAAGAAAAATAATAAAAACCTAAGTGCCTCAGTTAAAAAAAAAAATGTTCTCTGGAATATGTTTCAGTCCTCAAAATATGTTCCCTATATCGTTATTAGATGCTTCCACAATAATAATTTACGAGATTTATGTCCTCTTGAGCTACTTAGTATGCTCATATGTAAATTCATCTATAATCGCCCAAGTTTTGGCATTGAGTAGTAGATACTAAATTTCATCCACATCAAGACTAGCATAATGGTATTATTCAAGTTTATTTTTTGGTAACAAAAAATAAAAATTTTTAAAAATTTGATGCTACATACAAATTCTTGACTTGGAAATGGTACCACCTTTCTCTGATAGTAAATAAAGTTAAAAAAGATTAGGTAATGTCTAGGTAAATACAACTATGAATAAATGGTGATATGTTCAGATTGTATTTCTCTCTACACATATAAATGTGCCAAGTAATAAATGTAAAAACCACTAACGCTTATACTTTAAACATCTTTTACCTCTTAAATGTACATTCTTTAGAATCTCTGCCAGAAAAACACAAAAGTTAAGATAAAAATATTTATTAGTGCTACCATTTTTCATCTCCCTATGTACAAAAATATAAACATTTAAGGAAAAAGATATTTTCCATTTTTAAAAGGTAAGAATTTAACACTCTTTATATACACTTATTTAACCTTTTCGATATGTCTTAATGAAGTATTGTATTTTTATCTGTGACATTAGTTTTCTAACTTAATAAAATAAGTGCATAATGGGCCAACAATATTATAATAATGGCCTATTCCTTCAGTCAATTTGGTCATCTATAATCTTTGCATACCATATCAGACTTCATGGCAAAAAGGCTGCATGCTGATAGACCTACATCATGCCTTTTGAACTCAACACCACCTAAATATTTTCTAATAAAAATGTCTCTTTAAGCGTCAACTAAAAATCATAGAACTGGTTTATGACTTTATTCTTTGATTCATTCTATAATTCTGTTTCTTTGTTCAATAATTCCAGAAGCCAATTCTCTCTTGAAAATATTCCTATATCCCGACAGACAAATCCAACAGACCAGAAAGTTCTATAAATGCAGATGGGAATTTAATACTACATATGATAAAGGTATCCCAAATTTCTGGGGAAATAATTGAATTTTCAGGGCGCCTGGGTGGCTCAGTTGGTTGAGCGACTGCCTTTGGCTCAGGTCATGATCCTGGAGTCCCTGGATCGAGTCCTGCATGGGGCTCCCTGCTTAGCGGGGAGTCTGCTTCTCCCTCTGACCCTCCCCCCTCTCATGTGCTCTCTCTAATAAATAAATAAAAAATCTTTAAAAAAAAAAAAAAAGAATTGAATTTTCAACAAAGGGTATGAAAAACTGACTAGCCATCTGATAAATAAAATTTATGTATCCATCTTATGCCTTACACTAAAGTAAATGCTAAGTGGACCAGATATATAAATATTGGGATCTTACTCTGGGGGGCGGGTGGCAGAATAGGAATCCATCTCTATATAGTTTATTACGTTCTAGAGCAGTGCTGTTCAATTGTTCTGCAATATGTAAATTTTCCATATCTGGGCTGATACAGTGGCCACTCACCACAGGTGGCTATTAGGCACTTGAAATACATTGACAAAGTGGACTGACAAACTAAATTTTTCATTTAAACTCAATTTAAATAACCACATGTAGTAAGTGGCCACTGTATTGGCCAGAGTAGTTCTGGTACATTGGTTTCTAAAAGTGTGATTCATGGAGCAGCAACATCAGTATCTCTAGGACCTTGTTGAAATACAAATTCTCAAGCCCTAGTCCAGATCACTGAATCAGAAACTCTGGGAGTGGGCCACAGCAGTATGTGCTTTGACAAGCATTCCAGCCAATTCTCATGCACATGCTACAGTTTCCCAACCTGCGATCAAAAGAGGATACAGAAACAAGTAAAATATATAGTATATCAGACAATGATAAATGCTATGATGAAAAATAAAATAACAAAGGAGGTTAGGAAATTTCTAAGTGAAAAAAAAAAAATGACACTAGAACAGAGAGCTGAATGGAATGGGTTGAATGGAATGGGTTAACTGGGATAAGAACATTCCAGGCAGAGTTGACAAGTTGCAAAGGACCTGAGGCAGTAGTGGGCTCTACATGTTTAAGGGAAAATAGGAAGCTGGGGTGAAAGTGGTAGACTGAAACCAGAGTGCCTTGGGATTTTACCAAGTGAGAGAGAAAACCACTGGAGTTCTGAGGAGCAATGGGGTCTACTTTACATCTAAAAGGATTATATGCTGATTGTTGTATTCATTTTTTATTTTGACTTGAGAAAAAGGCATGTTTTATTTTTAAAGTAAAACTAAAAAGCAAATGTAAATAATAGGGGTTATACATGATTTAAGAAGCCACTGTCTGTATTTATTTATTTATTTATTTAGTGTGGCTTAAAGGATAATTTTCTTTTGTTGCTGTTGTTATATTCAGAATAGTCTGGGGGAGCAGCTACAAAGCTATTGCAAAAATTTGGGGGGAGATAGGGACTCAGTCAGATTTCAGATTATTTTGTGAGGTGCTGATAGGATTAAAGCCAATGCCAGAAGAAAAGGGTAAGAAGACACAGAAACAGAAAAAGGAGCTAAGCAGTAGGAAGAGGCCAGGACTACAGGAACACTAGAACGTGGGAGGGCTGCTGAAAGGACCCAACAGGAGTCCTAAAGTGCTAATTTAAATGGTTTGCTATGTGATACCCTTACTCACCTTTCCCTGGTGACCAATAGACCATCACTAAGGTCCTGGTAGCTCCAGGGGGAGGTGTTAAATCAAGAAAAGAAAGGAAATTTCATAAGGTAGAGACTAAAAAGTAAGAAACCATAAAGGAGCCAGGGCGCCTGGGTGGCTCAGTCGGTTAAATGTCTGCCTTCGGCTCAGGTCATAATCCCAGGGTCCTGGGATTGAGCCCCGCATCGGGCTTCCTGCTCAGCGGGGAGTCTGCTCCTCCCTCTCCCTCTGCCTGCCGCTCCCCCTGCTCTATGTCAAATAAATAAAATCTTAAAAAAAAAAAGTCAGAGCCAGAGGAGGCTCCAAGAACATTAACATAATATTGTAAATGGGAATTTACAATAATATAAAGGAGACTGAACTTTCCACAAGATCTAGAACAGGGGTTCAGGCCAATCTTATCTAGACCTGAGGGAAAAGAGTGGCCTCAAGACGTTACCTGGGCTCCATTTATACCCAGATATGAACTCCTTTCTTGCAGGACCAGCTCTTAGCAATGTTTATTCCCAGGACCTAATACAATGTATACAATGTCTGTACACAGTGAGGTCAGTATCACTGAATGAGGATATTATAGGAACCAGTGATTATTTATCTCTTAATTCTGGTATCTCAAACACATAGCAGACAATATACAACAGTACACACACACACACACACACAACTCTATATATATGAGTTCTCTGCGTGGTATTGGATATATGCAAAGGCAAAGTCACTGAAAAGAGATTCATATGCTTTAAAAACACACACACACACACACACACACATAGCCATGAAAGCTGTTTTTTCTTAATTTACAAACTGGACGAGTAGCCTTGTTGTATCTAAAGTCAAGACATCTTTACACAGAGGTGAGATATAAGCATTAAGTTGGGTTAAGACCTTTTCCAAAAATAACCTCAGACTAGTTCAAATGCTTCAAGTATTTCATTGAAGCCTCAGCATTTGGCATTAAAAGCACAGAAGAGAGGATCCTGACCTAGCTGATTTTAAGAGTGGGAATTACGGTCTTGAATCTCTCATAAAGGAGCCTTAGCAGTATAAAAGTAGGGCATTAACCTTTAAGCAGGCTCTGCATGCAATGGGGCTGCTGAGGATTTGCCAGTCACAAACTGCACCACAGAAAACAAAATCATCTCCTGAGTATAGTTTAGAATTATCCCCCTGGAAGCCAAATTACTTCTAGCAAAAACAACAATTCTGTTTTGAGGGTAACTATCCCATGTTGACGTACCAAACGGCAGTTGGCTAACAGGTTCTACCCCAGAATCAACCCAGGAAAGATGCCTGTGCTCCTATTTGCTAAAGCAGGAAAACATGCCCACAGTCCACCCAAAACTTGAGCCAAATTATTAAAAGTAGAAAAGGATTGGCTGAATTTGGTCATCACTTCTTCAATCAAATAAGAAATAGTATTGTCCTCCTCCATATCACCCCATCACTTTGAATTTGGGTTTATTCTATTATTTGAGAGGCTACTGTGCATTATTATTTTCAGATTTTTTTTTCTCTTATAAAATAATTTCCTGGGGGCGCCTGGGTGGCTCAGTTGGTTAAGCGACTGCCTTCGGCTCAGGTCATGATCCTGGAGTCCCTGGATCGAGTCCCGCATCGGGCTCCCTGCTCGGCAGGGAGTCTGCTTCTCCCTCTGACCCTCCCCCCTCTCATGTGCTTGCTCTCTCTCATTCTCTCTCTCTCAAATAAATAAATAAAAAATCTTTAAAAAAAAAAAATAATAATAATAATAATAATTTCCTGGAGGGCAGATATTTTTTTTAAGACTCTAAAAACTCTCCTTTGAAATGGAGAAATCCCTATGAAATTTCCTACTCCCTTTAGAAATAAATGACAATTCCTCATATGAATTTCATATCTATTACCTCATTTGAGCTCACAACCACCACAAAAGCTACTCCCACTTTACGAATGAAAAAAAGTTGAGGTTAGAGAAGTTACATGACCAGATAATGAAGAACATATACACAATTAAGGTGCAGTCAAAATTAGAATTTCCTGAGTCCTGACAGAGCTATCTATATTTTAGCCTCATAATACCATAAATCAGGATTCAGGATGGAGTGGATGGTTTGTAACAGGCTAACTGCTATCTGCTACAGTTTTACTTCAAAGAATGATGACATCACTAAATCACCCCCTAAATCCTAGGGTGACTCTTTCTGCATTCATGACACCTATTGGGGTAATCTTGTCCTAGATTTGCTACCTGCTAGATAAGGCAAGATGTCCGTTTTTGTGTTTCAAAGATCCAACTGGATATCAAAAATGAAGGTCATGGTTTACCAAAGAGCTCTCAGATCAGCAAGATGTCTAATAACTGCCTCAGTGATTTTCCAACCCCTGGAAGTGTTTAAACAAAGCCACTTACCAATAGGGTGGCTATATAATTTATCATCCAATCTGGGACACCTGAGAGTGAAAGGGGGGCACTATTTGTAATTAACCTGGGATAATAGGTATAAACAGGGACTGTCATAGGCAAATGAGGATGCATGATGATAAGGACTTATTATGAATAGATAGATTTCAAGTATCTGATAGGGGCTGAATTCTATGAATAAGATTCTTCCTTATTATGATTCTTTAAATCCGCCTTAGTAACCAGTAAAGCATTATACCATTTTCAATGCATCCTCAAAACTGAGTTGAGCTGAATTAGTTCTCGCTGCCCCTTACAAATGTATACCAACAACCCAATTAGACTTACCAATGATAGTATGGGAACTTTTAGAACACTCCCTGCAGGGCTGACATTTATTTATCGTATGCTAACCAACCTAGTTCAGTAATGAGTTCACAAATGAACTAATGCTCTCTAACTATTCTTATGTGCATGAAATGAAGGGGATCAGGTACATAAAACAAATAAACCTAATCTCAAAATTGAGAATGCTTACTGAATTATGCTATAGGAAACACTTTGAAGAAAGTAATAGAATTAAGATTTGAAGACAATAATAGATTAGATCAGTATTAAACTGACAAAAGTTCTTACATCAAATGCTAAAAATAGGTTATTTCTAAAAGTAAAAAAAAAAAAATGAAATTCACCACTTTAGGCTAAATCTACTCGGTCATTTATCTTGGATATTACATTCACAGTCATAAATAATTACCTTCGCAAAAACCGTGATTTAATAACATACCTATTAAACACACATACACACCGCTTATTAAAAAAAAAAGAGTACTATAAATATATCTCACTGCAATTGGGACAATTCAAATATGGACAAAGGATAAGATAAAATTGTATTGACACAAAAGTTAGAAATCATTAACTGAAAAAAGGATAGGTTAACAAGATAGCATGTGCAACATGATATCGGTAAAAAAAAAAAGTGACTATATAGGTATGTGTGTACACATACATTTGTGTGTGTCTGTGCATGTGTGTATGAATAAAAGGTTATATACCACAATGTTAATAGTTGTAAGCTGCCTGTTTAATAATGACATGGTGTTTTAACTTTTTTAGCTTATCTGCATTTTCCTACTGTATATAATAGTGTCCAAGTATTGCATTTGTAATTATAAAAAATTAAAAAGAAAATTAACAAGGATCATTGTTATAAGGTGGGGATACCAGGAAAGAAAGGAGAAGAGGGTAGTCCACCTAGGAATGACACTCAGAGGACATCTGTGAGTATTCTGTCACCTTTTCCCAACCAACCAGGAGAGCAATCAGCCCACAGAGGCTTATGTGCTCCCTGGCTCAGGGCTGTGGAGGGCAGAACTGGAGCCCAGATTACAGGATTCTTCAGTCTCACCAATAAAAACTCAAGCAGCTCTGGTATACTAAAATACTTTAACAGTTAAAATTCTGTTATTTTAAGCAGCTACAACTGAATCAGTACCTAAACCAAAATTTAAGAATTCTTAGGGAGTTCAACATGATTTGTGCCATGGAATGGATTTTTAGCAGTGTGTTCTTGAAATCTATTCAGCTATTATATATTTACTACACGTGTCATTATTTGTCACTTTTCAATAAATGTAAGTATAATATGAAATTGTGAAACTCTTCCGAGATCCATACTGTTGTGTTATTGATTTTTTTTTTAAACAAAACTGACCCACATTGATCCAGTATTGTCAATTTTCATAGTCTACTTTTTCCAATAGGTGGCACTGTAATCCACGTAAACCATTTCTGAGCTAGTTATCTGACCCACCCAGTGCCAGTCAAAACTGGGCTTACTCTTAACTCTGCTATAAACCAGTGCTGTTGGACAGGTAAATCAGGTCACAAATCATGTGTATCGTGCCTCTGGGCCATTTTACAGGCAAAGGCAAGAAAGGTGAGATGACTTGCCTGAGGTCACACAGCAAGTTACGGAATCAACTATAGGGCCCAGGATTTCTAACTTCAAGTTCTATGCTTTCTTTATTTGTGTTTTCATTCATTTCATTCTCAGATTTGCTCAAATCAAAACAAATTTCTACTTATGGTAGAAGCATAAAAGAAAAATGTATCTTTGTCTATCATAAATGGTGTTGATTCCATTCCTCCCTGTTGTAGGAGAGAGAGTGTGAGCTATACGATGCTCTCTCCACCGGCTAAAAAAAGGGGATTAATGTCAATCTTTTACCAAATCTCCCAAATGAAAACTATTTTTAAAGTGTCCCAAAGAGAACAAAGGAAAAAGGAACACTTATTTAGTGAGGATTAATTGCATACTGGACAGACACATGACTATAAGGTAAGGATCCAGAATGATAGGCAAACATACCCACATATTTCCTTCTTCTCTGTAGTGTCTATAACAGTTTAGCCCATAAGCTCATTTTCATTAAAAATTCACTTTGCCAAGTACCTGTAGACACCATTACTTATGCTGTTGCATAGTGCAGCATTTCCTGAGGAGGGCAACCCCTAGACAGCTTATCTCTAACAGCAGTATCCTTTAATGCTTACTTTTAGCAAAGCACAGAGCAGCTCTGCCTGGTGAAAAAGGTTGTTTACTCTGCCAGCACACGCGCGCGTGTGCACACACACACAGATATGTTTATGTGTGTATATGCATATATGCACACACATATATATATACACATTATATATATATATATATATGCTACATACACAGACACACACAGACACACACACACTACAGTAAATATTTTAATTCCATTTCCCTTAAATCCAATCATCCATGACAGGAACACAGAAATGCCCAGGGTTTGCAGGCTGGCACTGTAGCTACCCTCAGTGTAAGCAAAGGATTGCAAAGGCAAGATGGCAGACAAAGGGTGACTTTTGGTCCTTAAAGAAGCATTATCATTAAGCTCTAGTACCAAAAGATTGGTAAGTCAGAGCAAGGTTATCGACCTAATTCAGGACAAGTTTTTAGTTTCCCCCTGAGCATAAAGTCTATTACCACCTCTGACCTCATTGTGTTCCCTAATCTGAATAAGCTCTTTGGTGAAAAATCAATGTACAAATAAGGGCATTCTCCTGAAGATAATGCTATGCGTTCAAATTCCTCCAAATGGAACATTCTGAGCATACCTCTGCATAAGTTGTATAAGAAGACAGAGGGAAACTTTCTAAAAATCTTCCCCAAGAAGACATTTTGGGGGAAAAAATATATATATTTACATATATATATCTATTTATATAATTAATATATATATATCTGAAAAGTTAAATGAAGCATATGACAAGTTTTCTAAATATTTATTCCAGTCTAATACTAATATTATTCTTCAAAGGAAATGCATATAAATAATACTATCAAAATAAATATCATACACAAGGAATATTTAGACAAATTAAGAAAAGATGGTCCCAAAAAATTCTATTAAAGACCGTTCACAGTGACAATATGGAACTCTGATTTATCTAAGAAAACATTACATATATAAACTTATTTAAAATTACTCTTCCTTAATCTCCCACCAAATTCTTGTACTATTTTGTTGAAACTTTCCCTATTCCATTTATAGTAACAAAGCCAAGAAGAAATTTAAGTTATCCATGTCATGGGTTTTCACTTTCAGTAGCTAACATTTGTATTTTGCACAGTTTGTTGTTATAGTTAAACACTGTTTTGTTTTTTAAGCATGGGCCAACCATAGCTACAACATTCAAGATACTCCAAAATATACTTTTTTTTTTAAAGGTTTTATTTATTTGAGAGAGACAAAGAGAGCGAGAGTGAGAGCAGGCATGAGCAGGGAGAGGGACAGAAGGAGAGGAAGTAGCAGACTCCTCACTGAGCAGGGAGCCTGACGTGGGGCTCAATCTCAGGACCCTGGGATCGTGACCTGAGCCGAAGGCAGACGCTTAACCGACTGAGCCACCCAGGCGCTCCACTCCAAATTATACTCTTAAGATATCCCAAATTGCAGCTTAAAATATTTATAATCACTCCTAAGAAATCCCGAATCATACAACCACTTTTAATCATAAACACTTAATATTAAAAAATGAGTCACTGCATCTACAACTTAAGTCATTCCTGAATGATAAAACAATTAAGAACAAGTCCCTGAATCAAACCCCCTAGTGAAAACACCAATATGAAACAAATTCTGCTCTCAGGAAGATTTTTCGGCCCTAAACAAATTTTAAAAAGCAATCAGAATTTGGGACATAACTTCCTTGCTGTCTACGTGGAAAAATTGTCTTTATTTAAAAGATCCTAGGAAAGGAACCAGAGACTATCCAAACAAATGTCTCTTCAGAACATACCATTTAAGTTGTTACCTCCAACTACATAAGAGTTTAGGGAGGGGTGCCTGGGTGGCTCAGTCGTTAAGTGTCTGCCTTGGGCTCAGTTCAGGGTCCCAGGGTCCTGGGATTGAGCCCCACATTGGGCTCCCTGCTCGGCGGGAAGCCTGCTTCTCCCTCTCCCACTCCCCCTGCTTGTGTTTCCTCTCTCGCTGTCTCTCTCTGTCAAATAAAAAAATAAAATCTTTAAAAAAAATAAAAGAGTTTAGGGAGACAATATTCATTTTAATGTATTTATTAAATGCCTATTATATTGCAAGAAACTGTGCTTAGCACTATGAAATAATGATACCCCCATGGATCTTGTGGTTTACTCAAGAAGACAAGACATGCATATTAATTATAGCACAAAACAACATATGATTAACTCAATGGTATAAAATGTCAAGAGAGTTTGGAGTTGGGGGTAACTGTTCATTCTGGGAAGATTAGGAAGCCTTTATAAATAAAAATCTCACTTGAGCTACATAAATTAACTGGAGAAAATGTGGGTGGTAAGGTACTCCAGATGGAAACATTTTCAAAAAGGTGTGGACGTGGAAAAGTAGACTCTAGAACAAAAGAATCCTGCGGCTGAAGCTTAAGATATTCAAAGGGGAGGAGGGAAGGAAAATTCTACCTAAGAAGAAAGTCTGAGGAATACTGGTGAGGAAACCATTGTTACCTCTCAGCATCAGTAAAGAACTAGGAAAAATACTGACTTTTTTAAAAAGGACTTTGACTTCAGAGGAAATAAGAGGAACTGCCTTTATTACCCCTAGTCACATCCATTATCATTATTATTTTTAAACCAGGGTAATATTATTTCAAGGACTGAAGATGACAGCCAGAGTCTCGAACTCACAAGATGCCTTCCTTACCTAAACGAAGCACAACCCAGGTGATTACCTGCCTCTGAGCTGGAAGCCCACCAAGGACAATCACAGATTTCTCAACCTCCTCAATACAATTCAATGCATGATCTCCAAAACCACTCTCCATACAAAATAAACGGCAAAATGCAACTTACTTAAATTTAATGAGAATTTAATACACAATACTGTGTATTGTTTGTTAATGCTGAACCTTTCTATTTTCACATACTTTCAATAATTTGTGAAGTTACACCTAAACTTGATGGTAAATCTTAAGATTAAGGTTATCTTGAATGAGAGTTTCTTCTAGATAAAACCACACTGTAAGAATGCAACACCCAATATGTTGCTTACTTATTCTTTTGTTCTACACAAACTCACACACACACATTCTCTCTCTATATACAAAGGTCAAATCAGCTTAGATTTCTAAAACAGGACTCCTGATAACAAACGGGCAGTTGAAGGTGAAAGGTGGAACAAGACCAAGTATACAACTCATGTAACTTTCCACTTCAAAATGAAATGGAAAATTACACTTGGCTTTATTCCATTTTTCCAATTTTTATGCAGTTATTAAAAATATCAGTCTCCCAAATCACATTTTCACTTCTTGCTAGGTTAAAGTTTAATTTTACATTTCTATTAAACTTATCCACATTTTTAGTACATTAATGAAATCATTCAAAGAAATAAAAAATCCTACTAGTTTTACACGTAGATTTCTCTCTTTTGATACATAAGAAGAGTATGACATTTTAAGAGTACTTAGCAACTTCTGCAAAATCAAATTTCAGAGATGCAGCTTAAAAAAAGAAGGAATAATTTGAAGAGGAAGGGAAAGAATTTTCTTATAGGTCTGGTTGGCTTTCTAAGTTGGACTGAACAAAATTAATATAACCAATGACTGTTCATCTGGGAAAGACTTTTTTTTTTTTAAAGAAAACTTATTAAATAAGTAGCAAAAGAAAAAAATCGTTCTAAATTTCAAGAGTCACTTGACTGGGATTGTGGAATTCATAGCATTGGTGCTAAAATATTATTAGAAACAAGTTGTCACCTTTTAGCATATTGAATAGATACCTGAGTGATGAATGAAGTATTTTGTCAAAGAAGAAATCAAGAAGTACATATATAACAGAGGGTATCAATGACAGAAGAAGAAAAGGAACTCCTGCTCTTTCATTTACTGCATTGTACCTGCCATGAACAGTAGTCGATTTGATAATATCCCCAGGTAGCACCACTGAGAGTTCAATGTCTTTATCTATCGTGTTTTCTTTCTGTTCCATGATGCAAGCAGAGGATTCTACAGGATCAACTGAAGAGGCATCAACATATCTGGTCTCAGCTGGAGGACGTGGTGCCTTGGCTTTTGGTTTTCTCCTTAAATAAAAACAAAACACAGAAAATAAAATCTATCGATTTTTAAAATAACTTTCTAATATGATCTAACTTAATAAAAACACAATGTGTGTGTCCATGTTTTTCACATCTAGAAAAAAAAGTGCACCAAAATGTTTACTGTGTATTAGGGATGTTGGAATTAAGGATTTTTTTTTTTTTTTTGCCTTCTTTAATTGGCATTTTCTTTTGTTTCAACAATATGACTACATCATTTGGTAATAAAAAGAAACATGATAATAAACAGATTTGATATTCACCTCCATTAAGTTCAATTAATGTGGTTTTATTACAGTAAAGCAAGAGTGTAACATTTTCTTTGATGAGATAAACTGTAAAAATCCTTACTGTGTCAGGATGGAGATCAGCATCTAATTCTTACACCTTATAACAGCTCTTACCTATGTGCCTTTCATTCTATTTGTTTCCAATCTATTGTGTTCTGCCTCTCTATCCAGATAACCCCTACCTACTCTTTGAGGTCTAGCTGAAACTACCCTCCCCTCACCCCTCAACATAGACAGTCTCTCCCTATATAGCATATACAACACATTCCATAAATTTAACATCTTTTCCATTTTTTTCCTGGGTACCAGTTTCCTCTCTCTGCCCATATTTATAATTCCCTGCAAGAAAGAAGAATGCTATATTTTCCACTGCACTTCGCAATGAACAATGAACTGTGATTGGTTATTTGATAAAATATATTTCTGCTTCAGTGAAAAAAATTCTATCAATAATTACTCTAATAAATGTTACAGTGTCACTATGACTACCTCTTAACCTATTTATAACAGAAACAGGTAGTAGACATCCTGAAAAAATTCACATGGGCCAATTCAATGACTTGATGGGTTGAAAAAATAAAACATAAATATAAATATAAAGTAACTACTAGTAATGACATATACCTATTTTTAAGTAATGCAAATTAAAGCTTTTGAAAATGTTGCCTTTATGAAAAGCTAATTGCTTTTCAAAGAATAACTACTACCGCTTTCCAGAAAAATATAAAGTTTAATTCCTCCCTCTCCCCATTTCTTACACAAAGTAAAAACCAAACAAGATAAAAGAGCTTCTTTATAATAAGTATGTAACATCCACCCATTTAGTATTTTCAAAATTTAAGGTCTCATAAATCCAAGCACCTTTATGCACTTGACAGCACGAAAAGCAGAAACAAGTTTCCTACACTGTACGTTAATTTTCTAAAATAACAGGCCTTCAATTTTTACGAGTATAATTGCAGAGATATAATGCACTTGAGAAAATACTTTTCACACTAGTGACAAAAATGAATTTTTTAAAAGTTACAATAAATTTAACACATTTATAAAATCTATATAAAGAAAAACTTTATCCAATTTCAAAATGTTTTTAATATGTAGAAATTAACTACTCGTGTATTCAACATACAATTACCCTGTAACAGACAATTATGTAGCAGATTCAGCTAAATACTGGGGATGAAAAATGGTAAGACCCAGTTCCTACCCCAAAAGAGTTCAAACCTCCAACGGACTAATAGATAGATACAAAATCATGATAAAGTTTGATGATTCCTCCAATGTAGGTACACAGGTGATGGAAAGAGAAGCTCATGGAAAGAGAAACTTTCCTAGGAACCCAGAAATGTCTTACAGATGGGAAACATGAGTTGAGTTTAGGGGAATGAATAGAAACTCACAGGAAATAAAACAAGAAATAATTGATATTTCAGGCACAGGACATCAAATGGAGCCATGAAAGAAACTGGTACTTCACAGAACTGAACAGTTTGGTAAAAATCCACAGAAAAGTCAAAGGAGGTGGGAAATCAGTGAATCAATTTCTTAAAACTTTGATAAACAAGAGAATTCAATAAAGCAGCTTGGTATATAAACACGCTAAAGTCAATGGCCTATATAAACAAATGCAAAACTAGTCAGGAAGTATAATAAAAAAAAACTTATTTTACAAGTGCAACAAAAATGAATCTTAAAAATTGTGAATATATATAACAAGAATTTTGCAAAATCTGTATGAAGAAAATTTTAAATGCCAAATATTCACCTTGGATCTCTCCCTTCAAATCCAGATTTGTAAATCCAACGCCTACTT
This sequence comes from Halichoerus grypus, assembly GCF_964656455.1. NCBI lineage: Eukaryota > Metazoa > Chordata > Mammalia > Carnivora > Phocidae > Halichoerus > Halichoerus grypus. Next base: position 128,243,862 of record NC_135715.1, read on the forward strand.
GACATCTGGAGTCATATGACTAACTGGAATCTCCAACTTAATTTAACTTCCGAGTCCTCTTCCCAGCTCCTCCAAACCAAATCCTTTTCTCTCCAAGTCTTCCCATCTCCGTAAATCACAATTCTTCCAGTTGCTCAAGCCAAAAAAAATCCCCTAACACAGAGCTGGCAATCCAATCCATCAACAAACACCTCTGTTCAAGCTGCTAAGCGGTCTCCCAGCTCCCAGCATTGCCACTTTACATTCTATTCTCAACAAAGCTGCCAGAGGGATCCTCTGAAATCCTAAGTCAGATCACCACACTCCCTCTCATTCCCTCCAATGACTTCTGACTTCACCCAGAATAAGACCTGGAGTCCTATAATTTGTCCTCTCTTACCTCTGGTCTCTCCAATTTCCTCTCTCCCTGGGCTCATGGCCCTCCACTACTGTGTCTCTTGCCCTTTCCTTGAATACACCTAGGATTATTCCCACCTCCTTTATTTTTACTCCTATAACATTCCTGACTCAAGATCCTCACAGGGTCTGCTCCTAACTTTAAGATAGTACCTCTATTTGTTTTACTTTTTGCCTTAGGGCTTATCAGCTAGTAACATAGTTGTTTATCATGTCTTCTTCTATTAAAGAGTAATTAATTACATGACAGTAGGGACTGCCCTGTGTCACACATATTTGCAAATGCACAGAATTTCTGGAACAATGCCTGCCACACAGCAGACACTCATTTATTGAATGAATGAACGAATGTTTACATCAGTGATTATTCCGCACAAAAGAAGAGGTACCTAAATGCATATAACTGGGAAGAAAAAGTTGCCCCACCAAGGAAGAGAATGAGTTTTTACATCAGAATCACCTGTTGGGTTTTTAGACACTGATTATATTTTATTTTTTAGATGAGTACTAAAAAATACACACGGGATTTATTAGCAAGAAATAACTGGGAAACTGAGGGCTTTAAGGGTTTCATCAGGAAGGCTGAAGAGAAGCCCAACTGCCACAGGCAGGGAGGTAAAGCAGCCGGGACAACTGTTCACAGCGGACTTGGATTCAGAGAGTGGCAGCACTGGGGTCTGACAGGTACCTCCCGCTGCCGCCATCCTCTGCCCAGGGCTGGCTTTCATCACTCAGGCACTTTATCATCTCCAAATGTGGCCCATCCCGGTCTCCATTTGAAAGCCCTCCCCATCCTCTCCACCTTTACACATATTCTTTATCCTTCAAGGTCCAGAGTGAGTCAAATTCCTTGGGATGTCTTTCCTCTCTACTGCACACCACAATGAACTCTGATTAACAGTTTTAACGTTCTATGTGTGACTCTTATTTCTTAAAGTACTTTGAGTCTGTGATGAAAACTCATCTTCAATTACTAAAGATAAGCCTCCTTATAAAGGGAGAGCAGAACAAAGCACTAGTTAAAATAGTAGTTACACAGAACTTCTATTAAGAACATCTTGGGGGCGCCTGGGTGGCTCAGTCAGTTAAGCGTCTGCCTTCGGCTCAGGTCATGATCCCAGGGTCCTGGGATCGAGCCCCATGTCTTTGGGCTCCCTGCTCAACGGGAAGCCTGCTTCTCCCTCTCCCACTCCCCCTGCTTGTGTTCCCTCTCTCGCTATGTCTCTCTCTGTCAAATAAATAAATAAAATCTTAAAAAAAAAAATCTTGGTGTTCCCTATTATTCAAATAATAAAGTATTTGTCACATTTGGCCATAATAATTGGAAAGCATATTGGTCATCAGACCAAGACCTTCCTACAGTGAACCAGAAATTCAACTGGGGTAGATGCAATGTCTAAGTAATTAAATAATGAATTCAAAGGAAAAATTAAGTGTCATAAAATAGATGAGTAACCTTAAAAATTCATAGCAATGAGAGTATGCTGAAACTAGCTTTGTGGGGGTGGAAAGGTATACTTCATAGAGAAGAGATATGTGACTCAGTTCTTGAAAGAAAAGTAGACTTTAGGCAGGCAGAACCTGTAGGGTCATTTATATGTTGGTTCTTTATTGTGATCCATTTATATTAAATTTGGGAATGTGTCTGCAAATTAAAGTTTGCTTACTACACAATGTAGTCTAGCGAGAAGAATACTGGGTCGAGGCCTGGATTTGGTCTGAATCCTGAGAAGCTTTTAGACTTTAACAGCCTTTTACTCACCAGCAAAAATTTTAAAATACCTTTTACCTACTCACATCTCTTCCAATGTTCTTAATTTTTTGATTGAGATGCTTTGAAGCAATAACAAAATTAAATGTCACCCAAAGCCAAAGGTATAGTGAAAATAATCAAAATTTATAACCTAATCCAGGTGTAGGAAATTCTGGTAATACCAAAAAAAAAAAAAGACATCAACATGCAATAACAATTATAATTTACTGCTTAAGAATACTAGTTTTCATTAATATTTTAAAATCACAGTAAATGTCATTGACGTGCCCCCATCCCTTTTATTTTTTTAAGACTTTATTTATTTGAGAGAAAGAGAGCAGGAGCAGGGCGGTGTGTGTGTGGTGGGGGGGTGGGGGGAAAGTGCCCATGGAGAAGAAGTAGACTCCCTGCTGAAGGAGTAGCTTGACACTGGGCTTGATCCACAAGAATCCACCCTGAGCCTGAAATTATGACCTGAGCCCAAGGCAGATGCTTACCCACCCGAGCCACTCAGGCAACCCCCCACCCCCACCCCATCCCATCCCGTTTAAATAGGAATGTTTGAGCCAGTTTTCCTACCCAGGGGATTTTCACATAAGCTCTTCTTCACCAGTGGCCTAGGTTGACTATCAGTTTTCACACTATAGAGCCTGCTACCCATAACAGAAAACAATAGCAAATTTCACACAAGGGTGGTGCAGGGGAAGTTATACTAAAAAGATACAGAAAACTCCTCTAGGTCTGGATAAAAATTCATTAATCAAGGCTTAAAAATAACAAGACATAACATCACAAATGAATATGGTGAACTGAGTAGTATTATTTACATCTATACTCTCATTTACAATTGATTTACATATGAATGCATGTTTCTGTTTGAAGCACATAATTGTTTTCCCCCCTCAGCTAGAGGTATAATTGGTATACAAAAAAACTGCACATTATTAATGTATGCAATTTGATAAGTTTGTATATATGCATACACTTGTGTTGCCATAATCAAGGTAATAAACATATACATCATCCCCCCCAAAAAATATTGCCTTATTCCTTAAAATTATCTCAATATTATATTCAATTTTCATAATGAAAATTAAGGTACAATTTCACACTAGGCAATAACATTTTTAAAATATCAAAACATAATTTTAACACAGAATTCAATCGGTATCCTATTACTACTGATTGGTTTTTTTATCACTTGATTTATAAAGCACTTCAAAATCATATGCCCATTTTTTTTAAAGATTCATTTATTTGACACACACACACACACACACACACACACACACACACACACGGAGTGGGGGAGGGGTAGAGAGGGAGGGAGAAAGAGAGAATCTTAAGCAGGCTCCATCCCCAGTGTGGAGCCCCATTATCAGTCTCTAACCCTGCCCAGGCTCCTTTCCTGCCCTTTTCTCTTTCTACAACTCTCACCTCCAGATGATTTCATCAAACTCCAAGGCTTTAACTATCATTTTTTAAGTTGAGGACTCTCTCAAATTCATTTTCCCAATCCTGACCTGTTTATTGAACTCTGATCTATACGCCCAATAGTTTCATGGTCATCTTCATTTGGATGTTCAATATGTATCTCATAACCCATACTCTTGATTCTCCTCTCCACCCCTCATCCTCATTCTCATCCAAACCTCCCCCACTCTTCCCCATGCCTGTAAATGGCACTACACTAAACATCCCATTAACTCAAGCAAAAGTCCTAGGTATATTTTGATTCCTCTCTGTCACTATTGTCTATTTCCAAGCCACTATCAAGTCCTGTGGGCTCTTAACTCTAAAACACACCCTGAATCTGTGTACTTGTCACCAGCTTCTCTGTTACCACCCTTTCCTCTTATGCCTTAAAATCTACTCTCTGCAGTAGTCAGGAGTGATTGTTTAAATATGTAAATCTGATCACCTCCCACCTATGATCCTTCACCAGCCTCCAAATGCACTGAGAATAAAACCCAAATTCTTATCCTTGGCTTCCAAGGCCCTAGATGAGCCATCTTGGTGGCTGTCAAGGTATGATTTCAGAGCAGAAGCAGTGGCGCCAGGCACCTTGTTAGAAATGCACATTTTCAGGCCCTGCCTCAGACCCACATAAACAGAAACACTGGGGGTAGAACCCTACAACTTGCATTTGACAACTCCCAAGTGATTCTGATGCATGGGAGTCTCCAAAAGCACTGACCTAGCCTCTGCAAACCTCGGAACTCCCCTCAGATTACTCTGTTTCAACTCCATGTGTAATTCACACAGCTCCCCTCAGATTACTCTGTTTCAACTCCACGTGTAATTCACACTGGCATCCTTTCCTTCCCAAAATAGGCCAAACCCTTCCTCTCTGAGGATTCACATGGCTGCTCCCTCTATCCAAAGTGCTCTTAACCATAGAACTTCAAATTGCCTGCTCCCTGACCTCATTCAGACTGCAGATCAAATGTTTCCCCTGATAGAGGTATTCTCTGACCACACAAAAGACAAGCCAGTGCCGATCTCCACCCATCTGTCCCTATTTGTCACGTAACTGTTTTGTACTCATCACATTTATCACTATCTGATATCATCCTGTTCATTCATGTATTCACTTGTGTATTATTTGATGTAGCCTCTAGAATGAAAATTCCATGACAGCTGGGACCTGGCCTTTCTCATTCTCTGCTAGCACCTAGAATGTTAAGTGCAGCAAGACAGGGTGGTCTATAAGTGTTTATCATTTAATTGAGGGAAGAAAAGAGAAGAGGGAGGGTTATATCAGTTCCATGAGTTCACAGGAGAATGACAGCTTGGTGGATTGCTGAGAATCAACTATTTTGTGACCAGTCAGAGATATAAGAAGTTCAAAGAGACCAACATAGGTAAAAGTATTCAATCCTCAGTAAGACTTTAAATCTCCTCCCTATTGGAGGGGGTGGGAGGACAGGATTAAATTGGAACAGACTGAATTCTAGATTGGAAAGAAATCTCCATTTTGCCCAGTAACTTGCTGTGGGTCAGAACTCAGATGTTTATAGCTATAGCTTAACGTGACCAGTGAGGACCGTGATTAATATGAGGGAAGAATAACTTAATGGAACTCCTCTCTCGGATACGTCTGCCATAATGTACCAAATAAAGAGGCAAAGGTATTCTTCACATCAAAGTCAGCACTTATTAAATGCTAGTGCTTTCATGTCCCCAAAATGCCTCCAACGGACACAACAGAAAAATAAAATAGCTTCATCCTATTTTATTACCACATCATCAACAACAGAGAACACTCGAGTGCTGACTTGGTGGTGGAAACTGCCCTACTAACTCATCCTCACAGCCCTGTATACAGTAAGTGTGCCCATTGTCATGTTCCAGATGTAGAAAACTGATGTGCAGCGTGTTTAAAGAACTTAACTATCACTGCTGGAATGGAGATCTAAAACCAAGTTGTTGGATTCTAAAGCCAGTGCTCTTAACTCTTATACTATATCATCCCTTTGGGAGCTGAAACATTCATACAAAATAACAACAAAAAATGAATGAGCAAAAGCCAAGTGGTAGAGAAGAAAACCATGAGCTGTTACTTAGTATCTACCGCTAAGCACTGTGCAGGAGCCTTTTTGCTACATTTAATTTCATGAGGCAGTGGTCACTGCACTTTAACTGGGGTTTATAGAGGTTAAGAAACTTGCTCCAAAGCACACAGAACATGGTACCAAACCCTCTCGATAACCTTAACAAGGTTAATCCCTGATATTTAAATAGGAATGCAGATGCTAGATGTGCAAATGCCCACTCACACCTACAGAGACTGCTACTTCTCCAGGTGGAGTTGTGGACACAATGTACTGGGAATCAAAAAGCAGGGGAGGGTCCTAAATGCTACTTGTGTCACCTTAAGTTAATTATTTCTCTGGTCCTCCATTCCTTCATTTACAAAATACAGGTATCAAACTAGATGATCTCAGGCCCCTTTCCACATCTAACATAACAGAGATCCGTGCATAATAATGTTTGGAGACCGGAAAATGGCAGCTCAGATATCTTAGACCTGAGGGCAGGGCACACGTAGTATTTTTGCATGCCATCTAGCCTGCATACTACAGTAGTACTATTGGTCACCAAAATGGAGAAGGAAAAGAAACTTTCTGTGATAATTTACAAATAACATTTGATTGAAAGAGTGGCATGGACAGAAACCCCATGCCCAGGGAGCTCTTTCTATTCTGAGAACACTCTGGTCCTGGTCAGGAAAGGGTCTCTCTCCTCTGAGTTCACAGGAAATGGTTCCATATCCAAGTGCCTTTCTCTGTCTTGGCATACACACTAGGAAAAAATGATGAACAGAGTGACAAACTCAAAAAACAGTTTGAAAAGCCTCTGGTTTCAGTCTCCCACACTCAATGCTTTCACATTTCAACACTCAGAATACAAGGTACCTACCACAAGCCATTCATCACTTCAGGGTTTTTGTACTCACTGCACCTCCACTCAAATCTAATCAATAATCCAAATCCAAATAATCCAAATATCCTGGGTTTCTATCACCCTAGATTTTTTCCCTTCTCCCCAGAACACACACACACACACACACAAAGTGCATTGATTTCTATTATCTTAATTTCCACTTTCCTGTTCCTTCCAAGTATCATTTTATTTCCCTCCTTCCTTTTGCAGCCAAACTTCCAGAACTCTGATACCCAATATGGTAGCCATGTGGCTATTAAGCACTTGAAACATGACTAGTGTGACTGAGGGATTATACTTTTAGTTCAATTTAATTTCTACTTCAAAACCGACACTTGATTCAGTTGCATTTAAGTATATTTGGAACTCAGGTGTGTGGATCTATTTTTTAACTATAAATTTTATGATAACTAAATACAGATCAAGTCCTTCGAATGAAAATATAATACCATCTAGGGCTCCTGGGTGGCTCGATGGGTTGGGCGTCTGCCTTCCCGTTATGATCCTGAGGTCCTGGGATGGAGTCCCACGTAGGGCTCCTTGCTCAGCGGGGAGTCTGCTTTTCCCTCTGCCCCTCCCTGCTGCTTGTGATCTCTCTCTCTCTCTCTCTCTCTCAAATAAATACAATCTTTAAAAAAAAAAAAAAAAAAAGAGGGCGCCTGGATGGCTGAGGCGTTAAGCGTCTGCCTTCGGCTCCGGTCATGATCCCAGGGTCCCGGGATGGAGCTCCGCATCAGGCTCCCTTCTATGTGGGAAGCTTGCTTCTCCCTCCCCCACTCCCCCTGCTTGTGTTCCCTCTCTCGCTGTGTCTCTCTCTGTCAAATAAATAAATAAAATCTTAAAAAAAAAAAAAAAAAAAAGAAAATATACCATCTGAATGGAGATGTGCTGTAAGTGTAAAATACACACTGCATTTTGTAGGCTAAGTACCAAAATATTAAATATCTATTTGTAATATTTTTATATATCGATTACATACTAAATAATTTTTTACATGCTTTGTTAAATGACATATATTACTGTGATAGAGAGCCTCTAAGATGGCCCCCAGTAACCCTGGCTCCTTGTGTAATCCCCTCTCATTGAATGTGGGTTAGATTTAGTGACTCATGTTCAGTGAGTAGAATGTAGCAAAGAATGTCACTTCTGAGATTAGGTTACCAAAAGACTATGGTGTCAGTTTTAGACACTCTCACTCACTCTAAGGGAAGCCCGCTACCATGTTCTCAGCTTCCCTTTGTCTCTGGCCAACAGTTAAGGAGGACTTGCAAACTGCCAACAGCCATGACTGTGAGCTTGAAAGCTGATCCCACCTAGGCTGAGACTTGAGCCCCAGATGACCTCTTGATTACAGCCTCACCTCCCTAACCGAATCTAGAGAAGTACGATTCTAAATAAACCCTCCGCCTCAGTTCCGGCATCAGGCGATCTGACATACCCGCTATGCTCAAAAGCACCCACTGGTCATGCAATGCACAAAGAGGACATTCTCTTTGCAATCAACCTCTCTTTGGATGCCTTGTCTTTCAAGACCCTTTCTTGTTTTACACATGGAAGTTCTTCTACTTTAAAATCTTTCAGTATCTTGTTTATATTTATAGTAGGACATTTGTACAGATCCTTTTGTTCAATAAGTAGCTATGATGAGCTATCACACTTAACACACTACGTAGATGAAGTGGGGTAAATCCAAAGAAGTTTTCCCTTCTAGCACTAACAGTATGGTAGAGAGAATAAAGAGAAAGCCAAATAACTAATTACAGTAGAGGAATAAAGTACCCCAGGCTGCCTTGTGTCTTACAGCATAGTTTTCAATGTACCCCACCTTATCTGCCAGAACAGATTTTTAGAGCAGAAATCATGAATATATTTTTTTGTATTTTTGATGAATACATCACCTTTTTCAGAGTATGCTCAATTATTTCTTAAAGAATGAACTATTCAACTATAGTTTTCATTCGGTTTATTCATTTTTTATTATATCCCTCTCAAGTCTTCCTTTTTTTTTTTTTTTTTTTTTTACTACTTTTAGGAACTTCGCAATTGTTTAAAGTGAGGTTCAGGGACATAAGAGAATCTCTTTGTAATACCAGGTCTTCCAGGATAAATCAGCATGAGTAAATGAAGCTTTTGTGGCTTAGCTGTCTTATACCCAGAAACAGAAGGGGCTCCCTTCTCCTATTTTAATCAGATATCCATTACAATAGCAGAAATAAAACTTCCAGAAGTTATTTCTAGTGAGGAAACATTTAATATTCACTATGGTAGCCAGCTAATGAAATGCTAAATAACATAATTCACACTCCCCACTCCCATTCTACTTATCACCAGGTGATTTCTGAGAAATTTCTTCAACATTTAGTGATATCCAAGAACATTCTCAATACCAAAAGCCTTATTTCTAGTCTGTATTTTGTTTATATATCTAAAATAGCTAAAAACCACACAACATATCACATTTTATCAAAGTCGCTAGGACAATAATTTTACTGTTTCTAAGCCAAGGTCTTATCCACACACACACACACACACACACACACACACTCGTGATGCTTGAGATCATAAATGCATAATTTGGTTTTCACCTTCTTTGGTTGGAGGGGTGGGTATCGGTGGTATGGCAGGCGGAAAACAAAAATATCTCACTAGATGCATATAGTATAATTTCCCTGTGACAACATTAAGACACTACATGTAGAAAAGAACAAGGGGATAGAAAAAAGTATACATTTGCAATTAAAAAGGAAAAAGAACCTACATATGAATCACTAAGAGGTACTGATAGAGTTCCAGATTTTGAAATAAGTCAGAGATCTTGGTTTGTGCTTGGGTCTGCGCTTATTAGTTAGTTGGTCATTAATCTCTCTGAAACAATTTCTTCAGTCACAAAACTGGACAATATATCCCACCTCACAGGGTTGCTGAGAGGGTTAAATGGGTAATGCATATTGTCTAGCCCAGTGGTTCTCAAACTTGGCTACATGATAAATCCATCTGATAAGTTTTAGAAAACACGGACGCCTAAAGGTCCCCCTCCCAGAAATTGATTTAATTGGCTTGGGGGAATTTTAAAATCTCCCCAAGTGATTCTAAAGTGCAGCCAAGTTTGAGAACCACCAGTCTACCATAATGCCTGACATATAATAGGTATTCAATTAGCGTTGAGGATATACCTTCATAAGAACTTTGTAAATGCTGAAACATTGCCTGAAGGCTGCTACTTAGGTCAATCCATTTTGTATAAATTTAGGAAGGTCTCAGAATCACTGAATATAACAAATCTTAAAAGTAGTCTAAAAAGTTTTGTAATAACTTTTCTAAATCTAAACCTCCATAGTATTTTTGCTTGCTTTTATCAAATAAGGAAATTCCATACAAAAGAAAGCCTAAATCTCCCTTGATATTTTCACTGAGGTATAATACAGAAAAATGTACAGATATAAGTGAGTACATTCTTTTGTTGTTGTTGTTGTTAAAGATTTTATTTATTTATTTGACAGAGAGAGACACAGCGAGAGAGGGAACACAAGCAGGGGAAGTGGGAGAGGGAGAAGCAGGCCTCCGGCCGAGCAGGGAGCCCGATGGGGGGCTCAATCCCAGGACCCTGGGATCATGACCTGAGCTGAAGGCAGCCGCTTAACCGACTGAGCCACCCAGGTGCCCCTAAGTGAATACATTCTTCTTCATATATACACACTCAAGGAACTACCACACAAAGACAGACTAGAAAAATGTATCTATAAATTAAAAATTAAATATTTAATTTCTCACCTGGTCCATAATTGTTGCTGCAATTTCAGTTTGTCTCTGGGCTTTTCTAAATACCTAATGGGGATGTTTATTTTATGCAAAGTTAAGAAAGTCAAACATCAACAAGCGGTAGGATAAGGAAAGCCTCCAGTAGAAATGTGCATATCAAAGGAAGAGATAAAAAAATTCATCAAAACAAATGAGCAAAGTTGAAAAACAGACTTGAAAGCAATATAAACAATGAGTCACAAGACAGTCAACAACATTTATTGGGCACCCACTGTGTGCTCAGTGCTACAGAAAGAAACTGGGTAGATTAAAGAAATACCAGGAGGTCCTCAGATACCAGTAACTTAAAAATGAAATGAGTCCACCTGAACAATTTCAAAGATAACCTAAAAGAACCTTACAAAAAAAAAAAAAAAAAAAAACTAAATTAACTGAATGCCTATCTAGCTCCAAGAACTAAATTTATTTAGCAAATAATTTCCCTCAAAAACAAATTGAAACTCTAAATCCATGCCCCAGGGCTCACTTGCTGCTCCATTTACTCTATGCATAGATAGCCGTCTGCCTAGTAAGTAAGAAATGTCAGGAGCAACCGGGCTCAGCATTATCTACTGAAAGCTTCCTTTGAACCTTGTTAATTGTTACCTTGCAGGCAATGTATATGGGACAGTCAATGCAGTTTATGAAAATTAGTCTGAAAAGGTAATAAAAATGTGATTGACACTACAATCAAAAAATTCAAAAATGATTAACAAAAACATGGGGACAGAGAACTATGCAACACCTCTTGGACCTCCTTTTTCTTTGCCACATAGAAATTAAGTATAAAAAACCCTATATATTTCCACTTTCTCAAAACAGGTTAAATGCTTACAAAAACTTAGAGTTACTGATTAAATTTAAGATAAAAACTTATCAACAGATTGTTTCATCTTATTATGTCTCTGAAACAATAAAATAGAGAAATTTTCACCACTAAAAGGAAGTTCAAGAGCTCTTAGTTGCAACCAAAATGTCCTCCAATAGGTAAACAGACAAAATATGGTACATCTGAAATATTATTCATCACTAAAAAGAAATTAAGTATTAAGCCGTGAAAAACCTTGGAAGACCCTTAAATGCGTATTCTAAGTGCAAGAAACCAGTCTGAAAAGGCTACACTGTATGATTCCAACTATATGACATTCTGGCACAACAATGGAGATAATAAAAAGATTAGTGGTTGTCAGGAATTATGGGGTGAAGTCAGGGGGGGATGAACAGGTGAAGCACAGAGGATGTTTAGAGCAGTGAAAATACTCTAATGATACTATAATGATGAATACATGTCATTATATATTTGTCCAAACCTATAGAATGTACAACATCAAGAGTGATCCCCAATATAAATTATGGATTTGGGGTGATTATGAGGTCTCAGTGTAGGTTCATCAGTTGTGACAAATGTACCACTCTGGTGATGGATGTTGATAATGAAGGAGGCTGTGCCTGTGTGGGGACAGGGTACATATGGAAACCCTATGTACATTCTGCTCAACTTTGCTGTGAACCTAAAACTGCTATAAAAAAAAAAAAAATTAAGTCTTTAAAAGAAAGTTCTTAGATGGAATACTTTCCCGGTTTTCAAGTATGCTAGGTAAGGAACTAAGAACCTTTAAATGTGGATATTATAATTATTAAAATATATACACTTAACGTATGTTACTTAGTGGGGATGTAGATGTTAGCCAAGCAAGCACACTAATAATAGATTAACCAATCTTTTTTTTTTTAAGATTTTATTTATTTATTTGACAGAGAGAGACACAGCGAGAGAGGGAACACAAGCAGGGGGAGTGGGAGAGGGAGAAGCAGGCTTCCCGCAGAGCAGGGAGCCCGATGTGGGGCTCGATCCCAGGACCCTGGGATCATGACCTGAGCCGAAGGCAGACGCTTAACGACTGAGCCACCCAGGTGCCCCTAGATTAACCAATCATAAAATGAAAGCAAAAGTCACCTTCAAGTCACAATTTCAATAATCTCTCAAATACAGGCATAACTCAGAGATATTGCGGATTTGGTTCCAGACCACCACAATATTGCAATATTGCAATAAAGCGAGTCAATTTTTTTATTTCCCAGTGCATATAAAAGTTATACTTAAACTATATAGTATTCTAAATGTGCAATAAATAGCATTATGTCTAAAAGACAATGTATACACCTTAATTAAAAAATAGTGTATTGCAAGCCTTTCTCAAGAAACAAGAAAAGGGGGCGCCTGGGTGGCTCAGTCGGTTGAGCGACTGCCTTCGGCTCAGGTCATGATCCCGGAGTCCTGGGATCGAGCCCCACATCGGGCTCCCGGCTCGGCGGGGAGCCTGCTTCTCCCTCTGACCCTCCCCCCTCTCATGCTGTTTCTCTCTCGCTCGCTCTCTAATAAATAAATAAATAATCTTTAAAAAAAAAAAAAGAAAGAAACAAGAAAAGTCTCAAATACACAACCTAAACTTACACCTAAAGGAGCTGGAGAAAGAACAGCAAATAAGGCCTAAACCTAGCAGGAGAAGAGAATTAATAAAGATTAGAGCAGAAATCAATGAAATAGAAACCAAAAGAATAGTAGAACAGATCAACAAAACTAGGAGCTGGTTCTTTGAAAGAATTAATAAGATCAATAAACCCCTAGCCAAACTTAACAAAAAGAAAACAGAAAGGACCCAAATTAAAAAAAAAAAAAAATCATGAATGAAAGAGGAGAGATCACAACCAACACTGAATACAACTATAAGAATATATGAGCAGCTATATGCCAACAAATTAGGCAACCTGGAAGAAATGGATGCATTTCTAGATATGTATAAACTACCAAAACTGAAACAGGAAGAAATAGAAAACTTAAACAGACCCATAACCAGCAAGGAAATTGAAGCAGTAATCAAAAATCTCCCAACAGGGGCGCCTGGGTGGCTCAGTTGGTTAAGCGACTGCCTTCGGCTCAGGTCATGATCCTGGAGTCCCTGGATCGAGTCCCGCATCGGGCTCCCTGCTCGGCAGGGAGTCTGCTTCTCCCTCTGACCCTCCCCCCTCTCATGTGCTCTCTCTCATTCTCTCTCTCAAATAAATAAATAAAATCTTTAAAAAAAAAAAAAAAAAAAAATCTCCCAACAAACAAGAGCCCAGGGCCAGATGGCTTCCCAGGGGAATTCTAAACGTTTAAAGAAGAATTAATACCTATTCTTCTGAAGCTGCTTTAAAAAACAGAAATGGAAGGAAAACTTCCAAACTCTTTCTATGAGGCCAGCATTACCTTGATCCCAAAACTAGAAAAAGACCCCACCAAAAAGGAGAATTACAGACCCAATATGCCTGATGAACATGGATGCAAAAATTCTCACCAAGATACTAGCCAATAAGATCCAACAGTATATTAAAAAGATTATTCACCATGACCAAGTGGGATTTATTCCTCAGCTGCAAAGGTGGTTCAACACCCACAAATCAATCAAGGTGATATACCATATTAATAAAAGAGAGGACAAGAACTATATGATCCTCTTAAGAGACGCAGAAAAAGCATTTGAGAAAGTACAGCATCTTTTCTTGATTAAAACTCTCCACAGTGTAGGGATAGAGGGAACATAACTCAGTATCGTAAAAGCCATACATGAAAGCCCACAGCAAATATCATTCTCAACGGGGGAAAACTGAGAGGTTTCCCCTAAGGTCGGGAACATGATAGGGATGTCCTCTCTTACCACTACTGTTCAACATAGTACTAAAAGTCCTAGCCTCAGCATATCCCAAAGATACAAATGTAGTGATCCAAAGGGGCACCTGCACCCCAATGTTTATAGCAGCAATGTCCACAATAGCCAAACTATGGAAAGAGCCCAGATGTCCATTGACAGATGAATGGATAAAGACGATGTGGTATATACATATACAATGGAATATTACTCAGCCATGAAAAAAAAAAAATGAAATCTTGCCATTTGCAGTCATGTGGATGGAACTAGAGGATAGGTATTATGCTAAGCGAATTAAGTCAATCAGAGAAAGACAATTATCATATGATCTCACTCATATGTGGAATTTAAGAAACAAAACAGAGGTGCATAGGGGAAGGGAAGGAAAAATAAAACAAGACAAAATCAGAGAGGGAGACAAACCATAAGAGACTCCTAACCACAGGAAACAAACTGAGTTGCTGGAGGGGAGGGGGATGGGGAGATGGGGTAACTGGGTGATGGTCATTAAGGAGGACACATGATGTAATGAGCACTGGGTATTATATAAGACTGATGAATCACTGAACTCTACCTCTGAAACTAATAATACACTATATGTTAATTGAATTTAAAGAAAATTAAATTTTAAAAAATACTATATTGCTAAAAAATGCTAAACATCATCTTAGCTTTCAGTGAGTTGTAATTACTGATCACAAATCACTGTAACAAATAATAATGAAAAAGTCCGAAATAATGCAAGAATTACCAAAATGTGACACAGAGACACAAAATGAGCAAATGCTGTTAGAAAAATGATGGCAATGACTTGGTCAATACAGGGTTGCCACAAACCTTCAATTTGTTTAAAAAAAAAAAAAAAGGCAGTATCTGTGAAGCACAATAAAACAAGGTATGTATGTATGTACTTTGGTAAATATTAAACAGCATTTAGTCAGTCTCTGTTAAAGTTTTAAATCTTTGTTGGGGAGTGGTGTGTTAGAGTGAACCACATTCAAACAAAACTTTCACTGCATACTAAAAAAGAAAAGTCCTTGGAATGAATTTTCCTAACTAGAGGTTTTATCAAATACTGGCTAGAAAAACTACTTGGAAATAGTGTCTCAAACTTTGGAAATATTAAAATCTAAAGTAGCACATTATAAAAAAAAATTGACCTAACGCTGATCTAAATGTAAAATATAAACTTATAAAGTGTTTATTAAAATACAAGAGAAAATACTTGGGACCAATGCTTAGGCAAAAGGTTCTTAGACATGACACTAAAGACACAATCCATAAAAGATTTTTTTAAAATATCGATAAACTGGACTTTATTAAAAGTCTGAACAGACCTTGTTAGGAGGATGAAAAGACAAGCCACAGAATAGGGGAAAATACCTGCAAGTCATATACCCAAATGACTTATATCCAGAAAATATATAGAGAGCCCACCAAACTCAATAGAAAGAGGGGCGCCTGGGTGGCTCAGTTGGTTAAACGTCTGCCTTCAGCTCAGGTCATGTTCCCAGGGTCCTAGGATCGATCCCTGCATTGGGCTCCTTGTTCATTGGGAAGCCTGCTTCTCCCTCTCTCTCTCTCTGCGTGATGCTTCCCATGTGTACCCATGTGCATGCACACTCCCTATCAAATAAATAAAATCTTTAAAAAATAAAAATATAAACTCAAGAGAAAGAAAACAACCCAATTATAAAATGGGCAAAAGCTCTGAACACTACCAAAGAGGATATGAATGGCAAACAGGCACATGAAAAGATGTTTAACATTATTCTCCATCAAGGAAATGCAAATTAAGACTATGATGAGATACCACAATGCACCTAAATCGAAAACTACTGACAACTTTAAGTGCAGACGAGAGTGTGCAGAAACTGGATCTCTCACTGGTGGCTTGTAGAACGCAAAATGGTACAACCACTTTGGGAAAGATTGGGAGTGTAATATGAGGCTAAACACACATATCATATGACCCTGCAATCTACTCTTGGTATTTGCATGAGAGAAAAATAAACTTATGTTCATATAAAACCTGCACATGAATGTTTATGGCAGCTGACTCTGTAACAACCCCAAACTGGAAACAACCCAAATGTGCTCCAGTGTGAGAATGAATAAAACAAACTGTGGACATCCATATAATGAATTCCGCAATAAAAAACAACAAAGTCTTGATACACTCAACATCTCAGATGATCTCAAGGGCATCACGCAGAGTGAAAAAAGCCAGTCTCACAGGGTTATGTACTGTAAAGTTCTATTTATGTAAGAGTCCTAAAGTGACAAACTTAAGGTCACAGAATACAGATCACCGACTGCCTGGACTGAAGGCAGGGTGTGACTGTTAAGGGGTGATACAAAGGGGTTCCTGTGCAACACAACAGTTCTGTATTCTGATTGTGGGATGTCACACAAATCTACATGATGTAGTAAAAAGTCACAGAATTATAAATAAAAACAAATAACAATACATAATAAAGAATGCCTGTAAAAGCTGATGAAGTCCAAATAAGGTCTGTACCTGACTTGATAGTGTTGCACCAATGTCACTTCCCTGGTTTTAATAATGTATTATGTATTATAGTTATGTAAGATATTATTATCGGGAGAAGCTTGGAGGAAGGCATAGGGAAACTGCATTATTTTTGCAACTTTTAGCAAATCAAACTATTTAAAAACAAAGTTACAACAAAAATAGATTATCTAAGATAGTGATTCTCAAACTTTTGATAGGCATTAGAATCACCTACGGAACTTGTTTTTAATTAGATTTGCTTGAGTGGGGCCACATTGTACCTATTTAATAGAATCTATATATAGGGTCCAGGTGATATATACTGGTAATCCAGCACATTACACTTTGAGAACCACTGGACTAAAATAAAGGCAAAGGTATTGGAAAAATATGATCCCCTCAATACATATTGTTCTATTTAATGGCCAATTACTAAACAAGTCCTACCTACACAGACCCTTATTCATAGACTAACTGAACTAAGAGGTTCTCATTTATAGACACAGTAAAAGACATGCAAATGAAATTAATTCTTTATCTATTTTAAAAGCACAAATACTATTATTTATAACACAAATCTGATATATCAATAAAGAAGTGAAAATGCTGTTATAAGAAAAAAATACATGCTATTAAAACAAAGAGATGTAGAGGAAACATATCCACAATAAGAAACAAGGGCCACATTTTTAAATGTCCATTAAAGGTCCTTTACCTGTACTTCTATATAAAAAAAACTATTGTTGGCAAATCACACACACATTTAACAAGCATCAAGGCATTTGATTTAAAAGCTTCTTTTGTTAGAAAAAAAAAAAACATGAAAAGACCCAGACTTTATTCCATATGTAACATAATAAAAATTAAAACCCAATCTGTTAAAACATCATTCAATTATTCTCCCCTAAGAGGCCATTCACAGGGACTGGTAAGAGAAGCACATTTCAAACCCCAGACCCAGGGCTTTTACATTTACATTGGGTGTCTCTGTCCTAAGCAGCTACTAGGCTTCACCTTACCTCAGGGAGGAATGATTCAGTTTCCCAAAGTCTCCCCCTTCATCTTTTTACCAAACGAAATGCAGCAATAAAACAGAATAAATCAAGTCTTGGAACACCATTTCTGAAAGCCTGCTAATCTTGATCTTTAAGAGTTACTACAAATTCCTTTTTTTTTTTTAAAGATTTTATTTATTTATTTCACAGAGAGAGACACAGCGAAAGAGGGAACACAAGCAGAGGGAGTGGGAGCGGGAGAAGCAGGCTTCCCGCGGAGCAGGGAGCCCGATGTGGGGCTCGATCCCAGGACCCTGGGATCATGACCTGAGCCGAAGGCAGATGCTTAACGACTGAGCCACTCAGGCGCCCCGAGTTACTACAAATTCTTAATGCTAGCTCAATTGCTCTCAATTCTGTGGAAAAATTCTTTTGGATGAAAAAAATAAAGCCATTTTTTAACTTATGCTCGAATAGTTGAATATAATAATTAGCAAATATAATAATAAGCAAAATCTAGAATCTGGATAGCCACAGCTCAGTTTCTCCTACAAATCGACAATGGGGGTGGGGGAAAGTGGGGAAATGGGACTGGGGCAAGAACTGACATAGAACAGGAGATTTTAAGTGCCATAACCACCAAAGAAATGTGGCAAATTGAATCCAGTATGGACAGACTGACTGCTAGAGAAATTTGAATTAAAACGGAGTATTAGAGGACATGTTAATTTTGCTAGATACAATAATACCACAGAAGGTATGTCTAAAAACAAAAGTCCTTATCACTCATACATTTATAATAAAATACTCATGAGTAAAAAGGCTTTGGGTGGGATTTTCTTCAAAAGAGAAAAGGGGAAGAAAGCAGAGGCAGGGAAGGAGATAGCTAAAGCAAGATCAAAAGTGATTTCTGAGGCTGAGTGATGAGTAATGAATACTCTCTCCTTTTGTGTTTGCAAATTACTAATATAGACCCCCCCAATCTTATGTCCTATGGTACAGAAGAACAAAACAATTAGAAATAATTGGGGGGAAAAAAAGAAATTACTAAGGCTAATCAAAAATGCATATTTAGAATATATCTAGATCAAATATATATTGATCTCCTAAATGAAGGTCACTTCTGCCTTTTTGTATGCAAAATGAGGAGCTATGCTGAAAACTTTGTGAAGTTTCTTCCACTCTTAACATTCTCGGTAAGTGCTTTAAATAAGCGAAGATCATCATTTTTCTTTTTATATTTGTGTCCTAGTCCTAACACCTCTGAAGCCCTAGGCTGCTACTAATCTACTTTCTGTTTCTATATACTTGCCTTTTTGGATAGTTCATATGAATGGAATCATAAAATATTATTTTCTCTGGCTTCTTTCACTGACCATAATAGTTTTGAGGTTTGTCCATGTTGCAGCATGTAACTGTACTTTACTACTTTTTATTACCCAATATTATTCCATTATATGACTATACTACATTTTATTTATCTATTCATTAATTGATGGGCATTTGGGTTGTTTCCGCTTTTTGGCTACTGTAAATGATGCTGCTATAAACATTCACAGGCAAGTCTTTGCACATACCCCTTTTTGGTATATCATTCTTGTTAAGATTTCACAACAAAACTAATATAGCATGTACCTAGTACTCAGTGTAATTCCTCCCAGATCCCTCCATGCGCACGAAAATAATTTAAAGCCATGATTCCCCAGTTATCTGACATCACTGGCATTTAAAGGTACAACATATTCATTAAAGACCAACAGATATTCAAGAATTATTAGCCACACAGACTATACGAAACACAACCTCAGACACAAATTGATTATCCAAGAAACATTTTGATTAAGATTCAAACAGTTCAAGAACTGCTTTTCCGTAAGCCATTCTTCTTTCAACTACAGATCAGTGAGTTAGCATATTAAATGTGCAATATATATAAATAATGAATATAATGAAACTAATTTGTTTTAAGGCAAGATACAAAGTAGCAATCAATGAATAGACTAGCACATCTAACAAAAAAAGAGATAGCTGGTATAATGAAAACACAACATAACTGCATTTCTGTACTGATTTCACTACCTAAACCCAGAAAAGATGGGATTCCCCCATGAGTGTTGCTTATACAATAATGTGTAGTTCAAAATTATACTTTTAAACTCAGAACTGTACAAATGTTTTTATATTTTTCCTACATATTTAATAAATTCATTTGGGGAAAATTTTTTCTAGTTTTAATATATAATAGGTATTGACATTATTATATATATTTAATATCTATAATAGGTATTAACAAATATATGTATTAATATATATATAGGTATTGACAAAGAAAACACTTTGGGAATAATGATTTGGAAAATGATCAAGAAGGAACACAAATATAAGAAAAACCTTCCATCTAATCAGAAGTTCATTTAAAACACCACTTAAAATGTGAAATCAAAAGTTCAAGTAAACTTTAAGCACTTTATTTTGACTTAAAATACACAGATGTAAATTCATTCATTGATCTTTGATGTAGAGTGACAGCTTATCTTTGCAAATGTACACATTGATTGAATTTTCACCCTGTTGGTCTTGCATAAGTAGCACACAATGGCTTGCCTTCCACTTCAGTCTTTTTTAAGTGACCTAAGGATTTCAAGACACCTGCAAGCAATGTGAGTGCAAATTCCTTGATTTTTATCATTTTATTTTATTCTTTTCAGGTCTCATTCACATTAAATTCAACAGTACATTTTTTATAAAATATAATAAGAGGTACCAGCAGGCAACCTAGAAAATAGCCTACTGGCTTTAGGGGTTCATTGTGCCAAGCACAGCCATTTCAGCATGTTTTACCAAGGAGGTGGAAGTCTTATTTGACTCTGTGAGGGAGTTCACTGAAGTTTAAGAGCTTCTACAGTATTACTAGACATAAGATTGCTGGAGCACTTTGATCCATACACTGAGAAATCTTTAAGAAATCATGGCCCCAAACTCATTTTTATAGTTCATCCAAACACTTGCAGGCTAAGCAAAAAACACATCAGCTACCTCTTAATCCTGTAAGAAAGGTAGTAAAAAGTGAGAACACTGGATCAGATCACAGGTCAGAAATTATACTAATAATTCTCTCAATAGGATAGTAATCCAAGCAGTATTACGATATAAATACATAAAGTGTAACCCTCCAGAAACCATCATTTTTATCCTTCTATAGAAATAATCCCTTTTATTTGGGGAAGGAATAATCTGGAACTATCCTATTTTTAGTAATTAAATGCTTTTATAACTATTCTCAATTCCAAAGTAAATAATCTAATAAAAAGTAAAAAAAAAAAACTAGAAATAAAATCTTGCATGCATCATCAGAACTGAAAAATCACAATGAAATTGAAAACCAAATAATATTTACTGAGGAAGAAAGGATTCTAGGAAAGAGTTTGCCTTCCTATCTCCTTATTTTTTGGTGTTTCTTTATTGCAAGCACAGAATGGCACATTAAGCAAAACAATCCCTGTTTACATATTATATATTTTTCATACAGCAACAATGTTCAAATGGCTTACTGTAAATGTTCACAATTCTGACTATAGATTAGTTCAAATATGTGAAATCTGATTAATGACTGGAAGCTTGCTGAGTCCAGGTACTTTAATGCTCTAGTTTAGTGCTATCTCCTGAAGGATCTAGAATATTTTTTGGCACAGAGAAGATGCTTAATAAAATATTGTTGAATGAATGAATGATGTCTCTTCAGATACACACACACTAAGTCAGGTGCTCAAATATTTTCCCAATCAAAAAAAAAATCCTAATTCCTTAATAACATGCTGAAATATGACAGTTGATGTATTTGGTGTGAAATGAAAGTTTCACCATCTGACCCTGATTCTCAGAAAACAAGGAGAACTTGCAAAGGAATAAATTATTCTCAATCATAAAAAATCTGGTTGTCCTTAAGCAATGGAGACAACCAACCAACCACTAGTATTCCTAACATCTATATAAGAGTTCTCTTCCTCCTCCCATCTATCATAAAGAATCGTTAACTTTTACTAACATTTTCTCACATTGTTAGTTTGACAACTCCCCCAAATTTTATATATATTCTCCCCAATATCAGCCATATATTTTATATTCCTGTGTATGAAAAAGGTCAAATGATAGATGAATTAAAATGAGCTCACTGATAGAGTAAACATAAAGTTAAAGGTAATGTTTCTTAGGGGGCCCCTGGGTGGCTCAGTCAGTTAAGTGTCTGCCTTTGGCTCAGGTCATGATCCTAGGGTCCTGGGATTGAGCCCCGTGTCAGGCTCCCTGCTCAGAGGGGGATCTGGTTCTCCCTCTGCCCCTCCCTACCGCTTATGTGTACAATCGCTCTCTTTCTCTCTCCCTTGCTGTCTGAAATAAGTAAAGTCTTAAAAAAAAAAAAAAAAAAAAAAAGTAATGATACTTTGGAAAGAACTCTGAACCAGGAGGTAATATGAGTTTTTCCCACACACACTACCACACAACAGCATTTATTAAGCTACCATCACTAGTTTTGGGTAGAAAAAGAAAAACAGCATTTCCTGCACTCAAAAAATTAATAGCTTATTATTTTACTCAATTATACATGAAAAGTCCCAAATTGAAAAGTCCCAGATGTTACCTTGTTCTCCCTTTGTGTCTTCAGTTTAATCAATCAATGAGCACTGGTGAAGCACCCGTAATAATAGTGCAACTCATTAAGCTACAATAGGTGGGAAACTATGTATGCATTATAGTTAATTCTTACAACCACCTTGCAGAGTTGCTGTTTTCTGTATGTTACAGCATAAGGAATGAATTCCTGAGAGGAAGATTAACTTGTCCTCAGTCACAGTAAACTGCAGATCTAGGTTTTAAACCAGGGTAGTTGATTTCTACACCCATTTCCTTTCCCCCTGCCATTCCGCTACTGAATCTCCTACTATGTGTGTCCGGGACTGCTGAAACAACAATCTGAGGTCTTAAAATTCCATTTGGAATGACAGAAAAAAAATTGTATGAACCTATTCAATAAATATAATTTATTATTTTCTCTGGAACAATCTCTAAAAGAAGCCCTGGCTCACCAGAAGAAAACCATGAGACGTGGATGCTAAAGACTAATTCATTAGAACCATGCTTTCACAATCTATAAAACCACAGTTAGTCTTTTCAAGCAAAGGAAATCACCCACATTCTGAAAAGTAAATTATGTGTCATCCGCCTGGTTTAAGCAACCTAAAATACTATTTCCAGCCCTCCTAACCACCATATATTTCAGCTTCACAGAAAGGTAGCTAATTTAGGGTAGAAATACTGTAAAACCTATTGCAATTCTTCCTCCCAAGAAACAACAGAAGGAAATGACAAAGAAACATACAGTAGTCTCATTCATTTATACAAACTTTCCCTGAGGAAATAGGCGGACCTAGAAACAAAGGCATATATAACATGCCAAGTACTGGTGGTCAATACAGCACAAAGTCTTCAAAAATAGCTCTCAGAATATCAAAGCCATTAAAACAACTTTAGCACAAGAATTCTGGTATAATAGGTGTGTCCTGTATTATGAATGCCAAGATAAAGGAGCTAAAATAATAACTGACATTCACTTTTTGATCCTAAAATAAAAACCAATCGGATATATTGCAATGCTCTCACAAAAAGATCATTATATGCTACTTTTTGTCCTGAAAATTTCATAAGCATCATTCACATGTTATTCTTACTCTAGTGTCTTAATCTCTTTCTACCACATTTCTTAAGGAAAAGTTCAAAAATAAAAAAATAAAAATTAGAAAATATAAAGACTTACTTATATTTTATCACAAAAGCAAAACTAATCCTTTATTTCTTTTTGATGGACTGTGGCTTATTTTCATGAAGTTGATGGGATATCTTATGTCTGCACTTCAAGAAATGATAGCTAACTTTGACCAACCTGTTCTCCAACTATGAAAATCAGAAAAGCATGATTCTGTGATTCCACAAGAATTAAAAAAAAAAAAAAACAGCCAAATGCAATCACTCATCAATTAATCTTCAAATGTTTTTTTTATTTATTTAAACAATAGTTTTATTTTGCTTTCTAGCATTTCTCTTTGGGAAAAAAAAAACAATAGAACTTAGCTACATTTTCACAAAAAGTCAAAACTTTTAAAAAACAAGTTACCCCAACAAATGGAATCACCAGTGGACCATCCAGATGACTTGAGAGTTTTAGGACATAATTGACAATAGGCTAAGGTTTAAAAGAAAGGGGGGAGGGGAAGTCATTACTAAGTACAGCATTGTGGGAAGGTTGAAAACAGTTGGGGTTTCGAAAGAATGAGTTTCTAGTTGTGTATCTCCATATGTACAGCTTTTGGACTAACCATTGCCTTTTTTCTTTGTGTGAATAAATAACCTCTTTCCTTTGACAAAGTTAAATAGCACTAGGAAGGCATCTAAACATTCCATTTAAAGTCATGACTATGTAACTCCAAGATTGTGTAGAAAACACCCAAATTTAATCCTAAAGACTGATGCATAATCATTTCAAATATGAAAATGCAATATAATTATACTCTTGATGTTGAATGTATAATGAGTTTGTGTTAAATAATTCTGCTACTCACCTTAGTTTTTTTCCTTATTCCATCTGGTTCAGTAATTTGCTTTCTAAAGAACGTACGCTTTGTGGGAGTAAATAAGATACCACAGAGGTATATTCTCCTCTTTCTTATTAATGACATCATTAAATCTGCCTATTTATAGTCTCAACTATCTGACCTCATGGCCTACATGGATAAATGGATTTGCTTAGTTTATAATCCTCAGTGTGTGCTTAGCAGCAATTAACCAGACAGATAATAACTTGATACATCTTTTTGATCTTTAAAATAAAATATGGTGAGATCGCATTTTCTATTTTTATATGTGTGTGTCTTAAATGTGGTAAGGTTTCTTTGTGATTAAAATTGAAAAACATAAATCTCATGTATTTATTTCTATAGGAAAACTAAATCTGAATTACACAAGTCAGATTTCTACAAGGTATTCGGAAACACAGCCCGTTTAAAAAAGTAACCACTCTGATCCTAATGAACTAATTATTTTCCAGGTTTTAGATTATTTTATAACAGCAAGTTCATTTATAATTTCAACACTTAGAATCTTTCCTAGGTACAAACAATTGTTACTTCTCCATTCTCTAAGGTTTTTGTAATTTTATAACTTCTAGGAAGACTTCTTTAAATGCTGAATAGCTGTAGGAAATACATTTGCACACTGTTAGTGGAAAGGTAAACTGGTATAGGCACTATGGAAAAGTATAGAGCTACCTCAAATTAAAAATAGAACTACCATATGATCCAGCAATCCCATGTCTGGGTACATTATCAAATGAAATGAAAAGAGGATCTCAAAGAGATAACTTCACTCCCACGTTCATTACAGCACTATTTCATAATAGCCAGGACATGGAAACAACTTAAGTGCCCATCAATGGATGAATGAATAAAGCAAATGTGGCATATAAATGCAATGAAATATTACTCAGGCATGAAAAGAGGAAAGAAATTCTGCCATTTATGACAACAAGGATGAAACTTCAGGGTATTATGCTAAGTGAAATAAGTCAGACAGAGACAAATACTGTATCATATCACTATATGTGGAATCTAAAAATGCTGAATTCAGAAACAGACTAGAATGGGGGTTTCTGGGGCTAAGGGGTGGAGGAAATGGGGAGATGCTAGACAAAGGGTACAAACTTCCAATTACAAGATGAATAAGTTCCGGGACTGTAATGTATAACAGGGTGATTACACTTAATAATACTGTATTATATATTTGAAAGGTGCTAAGGGAGATCTTAACCATAAAAAAAGGGGACGCCTGGGTGGTGCAGGCAGTTGAGCATCCGACTCTTGGTTTCGGTTCAGGTAGTGATCTCAGGGTTGTGGGATCGAGCGCAGCATTGGGCTCCAAGCTCAGTGTGGAATCTGCTTAAGATTCTCTCTCACTCTCCCTCTGCTCCATTCTGTCTCTCAATCTCTCTCTCAAATATTTTTTAAAAAGTGGTAATTATGTGATGTGAACTTAGCTGAAGTTCTGGTGGTAATCATTTCACAATTTATAGGTGTATCAAATCAACACACCGTACATCTTAAACTTATACAATGTTATATGCCAATTATATCTTAATAAAGCTGGGAAAAAATATTTTATACCACAAGACAACGTTAGTTCACTTTCTTTACCTTATTATTTCTTTTAAGTCCCCAGACTTCCAGTGGGAACCATTTGGAGTTTCAATTAAAGGGAGCATTTTGATTATCCACAGATATTCCACCCCAAAATTTGAGCATACACAAAACGACTTTTCACATTTCATCTAAGATTACATTACACCAGGCATCTATTTAAAGGATGAGGTTAGTGTGGTCCCTAAAAACAGAATGAAGTTTTAGCACACACATTTTTACAAAGGAAATACAGTATTCTGAGCAAAATGACGAGTCAGGTTGTTTTCTTTGGTTAGTTAAGTAAGCAAAATCATACAATCAAGTACCAGCCAAGTCATAATTTCCACTCACAACCTTCTTACTCGTGGATCATACTGACAGAGTTAATATTACACCCAGGGTCTGCTCTAAGAGTAATGTATTAAGGACAGGTTGTGTTTGTTTAATTAGGCAAATTTGAATGCTATTTTTACTCACTAAAGAGGTGTTAATACAGAAAGAACCCATGCCAGTATGGTCTTGAAAAAAAGAACACCAACCTGGGGGCCAAAATGCTAATTACAGTTTGAATTTCTTGTTAAGTAACGTAATACCACTGAATCTCAGTTTACTTATTTACTGACATTGAATGAAGAAAATATTTTAAGTATGCTTTATAGGGTTCTTGTATTATAAGAGATAGTGATTAGTACTTGGTAAATCTGAAAGCTCTAGACAAGTATGATCATCATATTATTTATTGAAATGTTCATAATTTGAAAGGAACGTCACCATGGCTTAAAGCTTGAAAGTATATCAAATAAAAACATAATACACAACAGTAATTATATATACACACAGAGTTTAATGGATTAAGTATTATATTTAAATTTTTCTTCTTTTCCAAAAAGCATAAATTACATCACTGCATATACATCTAATGTGTCAAGGAAAATAAATGTATAAATTAAAATGTCAATTCCCAAAACCATTAAGTTCTTCAGCTTTTTCTATAAAAATTCTGACTGACAGAGTCCTCAGATATATTAAAATGTTTAAAAGTAGTAATAGCTCAAAGAACAACATTAGACCATTTTTAAAAGCAGAGGCTGAGGAATTTTACGTTATTATAAGTTTACAAATCATAGGTACTTACAATTCTTTCATAAAATCTCTATGAAATGGTACCGTTCCTTTGGCTATGTACTCTTAGAGAATGCTACACCAACTGTCCTGTTCTGTTACTGACTCTACTGTTTATCATGTGTGTCAGTGCCAGGCACTTCTTACCTCTGGCAAATACGTAAAAGAAGGAATTTACTGGTCTTTCAAAATCATTCCGGGAATGATCATGTAACATTTTCACAGGTTCCTTTTCTAAAGAGAATGTGTTTTATATATAGTTTTAAAAAGTTGCTCCTTATTTAGCAGTTTAAAAACTAGAGTATTCACTGTTTTTATCTGTTTATATAAAGTTACAAATTCTTGCAGATTCTCAACATATACGATTCTTTAAATTTTAAAGCAACACCTCACTAGATAATTTATCATTAGATGTTAGTGCTCAGAAACACATCTGTAGGATATTTAAGAAAAATCTTAAAATTATTTGTAGGATGGTAATTTGAAGAAAGCTGGGTAAATTAAAAAAAACTAAAATTCAGAGAAAAGCTCAGGTATTTGATTTTGTAAAAATGAAAAGGGAACAGGCATATTTCCTGCAGAAGCCCTAAGACTTCTCTCAGTTTGTTCAAGGCAAACACCATTTCCCATCATAAAAACCCAATACAGCCAATGGAAGCTGATACTTGAGTTACATGGTTTTACCCCTACCAGACTAGAAGACTATGGCCCTGAAGTGAATGAAGTAGCATCTGAAAGGCTAGATTTTAAAGTCCTTTTATAAATCAAAGATCATCTTTGTAACAATTCAGATTTTTTAAGGATATTCAAAATCAAATACAGATTATTCAAATAATAGCAACAGAAACTGTGGTCCAAAATTACATGTCCCATTATTTTCACTCACAGAGCATTATTTCTTTTTCCACGTGTGCAGTATTGTCTTTGATGCAAGCTACGGCCTCAAATAAACCAAGGACTTCCACTGGAATTCCCTTCCAGTTTTGATGGGAATCAATGGTCTCCAAAAGAGCCCTAGCTATTTTTCACCTACATCCCTCTCCCACAGCAAAACCTCTTTAAAAGGATGTCTATACTTTTTATGTCTACTTCCTTAAGCTCATATCGGCTCATGAGTCCACTCCCATTTGGCTGGCATTCCTAACCTTACTGATAACTGTCCTATAGTTTTATTATCACCAAATACCCTTATGTTGCTCTGGGTAAGAACAGACCTTGTTTCTGTTCTTATCTCACTTGACTTCTTAGCACTAATCTAAACATCTGATATTACCAATCCTGAAATCTTTTCCTGGAACTAGATTCCTACATATCATACCTTCTGGTTTGCCAAGAGAGCCACAATTTGCCTCTGTTGTCCCTGCTTTAGTATAGTAGTTGAGTTTTAGTAAAACCCAAATCCCACCACACCCCTGCTTCATTTTCAAAGGTGTCCCACATTGCATTATCAATTACATGGTCACCCTACCTGGGGTATTACTGCCCATTTTCTTTCTTTCTTTTTTTTAAGATTTTATTTATTTATTTAAGAGAGAGCATGAGCAGGGGGGAGGAGTAGAGGGAGTGGGAGAAGCAGTCTCCCAGCTGAGCGGGGAAACAGACTTGCGGCTCAATCCCAGGACTCTGACTTCATTACTGAGCCAAAGGCAGATGCTTAACCAACCGAGCCACTCAGACGCTCCAGCCCATTTTCTTTATATCTCTCTTGGCTGTCTAATTACGCGTGTCAAATCTGGCAATGCCAAAAGCAAAATCTTCCCTTCTCCTCCCTTAGTTTTCCCATCTCAGTAAACAGCCCCAGGAAAGCCCAAAATCTAAGAATTAACTTTGCTTCTTCTCCTCACATGTAGTCCAAAATTGGTTCTGAATCCATACACTCACTCTCCGTTACAACCTCGGGTCAACCTGCCACCCCTCCCACACATACCACAGTACAGCCTCCCCGCCTCTGCTCTCACGGGGCAATCCAATCTCTTCTAAACACTTCAACAGTGATCGTTTGTTTATTTTTTAAAGATTTTATTTATTTATTTGACAGAGAGAGACACAGCAAGAGAGGGAACACAAGCGGGGGAGTGGGAGAGGGAGAAGCAGGCTTCCTGCTGAACAGGGAACCTGATATGGGGCTCGATCCCAGGACCCTGGGATCATGACCTGAGCCGAAGGCAGACACTCAATGACTGAGCCACCCAGGCACCCCAACAGTGATCGTTTTTAAATATAAACTCAGTCAACTCATTCTCTGTTGTAAATCCCCCAAAGGGTTCCTATGGTTCTAAGAGAAAATCCCAAAGCTTCATCAGTGCATAAAACCCAACCAGACTGGCCCTATCTGGGTCTCGCACACCTTTCATTAGCCTTCTGTGCCCTAACAACGCGGACGTTCTTGTAGGTCTGTCATTCATAAGCCTCCCAACCTTAGGGGCTTTGCCTTTGCTCTTCCCCAGACCTAGAATTCTTTTCCCCCTGTGCTTTCCTCTTTCCTCATCACTCAGATCTCAATTTAAATGTTAACTTCTCATAAGACTTTCAGGGATCTTGTCTAAAGCAGCAAACCATTTGCTATTACATCATCCTATTTTTTTTTTTGCATTTTTTTATTATGTGATGTTAATCACCATACATTACATCATTAGTTTTTGATGTAGTGTTCCATGATTCATTGTTTGCGTATAACACCCAATGCTCCATTCAGTACATGCCCTCCTTAATACCCATCACCAGGCTAACCCATCCCTCCACCCCCTCCCCTCTAAAACCCTCAGTTTGTTTCTCAGAGTCCAGTCTCTCATGGTTCGTCTCCCCCTCCGATTTCTCCCCCCTTCATTTTTCCCTTCCTACTATCTTTGTTTTGTTTAACATGTATTATTTGTTCAGAAGTACAGGTCTGTGATTCAACAGTCTTACACAATTCACAGCGCTCACCATAGCACATACCCTCCCCAATGTCCATCACCCAGCCACCCAATCCCTCCCACCCCCCACCACTCCAGCAACCCTCTTGTTTCCTGAGATTAAGAATTCCTCATATCAGTGAAATCATACATCATCCGATTTTAATTCTGTCAAAGCATTTATCACTGTTATTTTTCTTTTATTTATTTTTTCTGGCTGTTCTCACAAAACCCTGCTCCCACCACATCCCTCCTCCACTCCCTAGAATCAAAATTCTGGGAAGAGGTACCTCACTAGTCTTTCCACTGCAGGATGTCTCCCAGCTTCCCATAGACACTCAGGCCCCAGCAGGATTATCTTGTCCGAACAGGAGAGTCCCTGGGAGCTCCTGTGGCAACAAGGCCCTTTAGCTCCTGCAGCAGAGACCACATGGACTGGGATTCCTCCACTAGCCACCGTTTCAATAAACCAGTCTAGAAGGAAAGAAGAGCTAAGATGGTAGAGTTCCGCTAGTATAGATGCAAAATTGAAAGGAGAGTAGAGATGTGTTAAGAAGGAAATACGGGGTAGGCCCCCATCTGTGGGAAGGTTCTCTAGGCTGCACTTTGGCCTACTGAGAACAGTTTGCTTCATGCACTTCTTATATTTTAAAAGGCAGAAATATGATATAATTATTCTTTCTGTAGTTTAAATAGTCTACCACCCTACAATTCAAGCAAAGTGCTACTTTCGCTTAAATGCGGAAGCAGTCTGGCAAGATAGTGCTAACTACCTGGGCAGATTCCTAGCTTAGCCATTAACTGGTCATGTGATCTAGAGCAAGTTATTTATCCTCACTCTATCTTAAATCCTCTTCTGTAAAATGGGGTAATAATAACACCTACTCAGGGGTTTAATATGCTAATATAAAGAAAGTTCTCGGGCGCCTGGGTGGCTCAGTTGGTTAAGCGACTGCCTTCGGCTCAGGTCATGATCCTGGAGTCCCTGGATCGAGTCCCGCATCGGGCTCCCTGCTCGGCAGGGAGCCTGCTTCTCCCTCTGACCCTCCCCCCTCTCATGTGCTCTCTCTCTCTCATTCTCTCTGTCTCAAATAAATAAAATCTTAAAAAAAAAAAAAAAAAAGAAAGTTCTCAGCACAGTGTCTGCACCATAGAAATCGCTAATACTTAGCATTCTAAAGACCCAAAAGAAAACAGAAGCAGGCCTTTGCAATAAACATTTTTGACAGTGAAATTAATTCTATGCAATCCCTTAAAAAAAGTATATCAGTTTAAAAAATGTAAATCTATAACTTATTAGTCAATTTACACTTAAAGATACAAACATAAACATAGACACATACACTTTTTTTTAAAGGCCTCTGGGTGAATCGCATGGAAAAATTTTATGAGATTTTTCATGAGGGGTTTTTCTAGATAAACTTTTTTAGCGTGGCTTCCTCTTGGAAAATAATTAATTAAACATTAATTTTAAAGCTAAATATGATTATTTTCCTTGCTTCCTAGGATATTGGGTTATAAGCTCTACAAAGACACAGATATTATCACTGCATAGTACGGACAGAAGCTGCAGTACTCCTATTCATTTAGCAACCACTCTACGTTTGTGTATTTTCATCTTTGTGCCTTATTTAGAAACCAAATGATGTTTGCCCTGGGCGGCACTGCCAGTGTCTCTGCTGGGTGAAGTGGAAATCCAAAAGGCAGAGTAAGCAACAGACACAGTGGAGATGCTATGTTTTCATGAAGACATGCTGTCGCCTTGTGAGGTCTCTGGGCAAGAAGTAAATATAATTCTCAGTCAATAATTTGCTCTTCCACTTAGTCAAACTCCAGAACAGACACCCTTTAAGAATACCTTGCCTATGATGTGCATATTTTCCCCTGGGCGTTTCCTTCGTCTTGGGAGAATTTCAAATAGACACTTGCCCCCTCCAGAATTTTACCAGCAGTGAGCAATCTGTTTCCTTCCATAATATTCAGAATTTCATGTTGCATTTTAATTGTGAAAGTAATTTTCACTACTTTAAAATCAAAAGTACAAAGATTCAGCACCTTACATGTAGATCATAATGAATACCACATAGAGAAAAACAGACATTTATCTTTTTTGCAGTGATTTATTAGACTTTTTTTTTTATCAGAAAGGCTTTTATTTTTTAGGTGCTCTATATCCATAGGACAAAAAAGGCACAATAATGCCCTATGTCCCAAAAAAAAGGTACATGGATACTAATGGATAAGGCTAGAGCAGTTCTGTAAAAGGTCACTAAAAATAAATTTGCTATTAACAAATTGTAGCAGTATTGAGCTAACATTTTGCAGGGGAGGGGAGGGTAGCTGCAGAGGGAGAGGGAAAGAGAGAATCTTAAGCAGACTCCACACCCAACGCATGAGCCGGACACGGGCTTGATCTCGTAACCCTGAGATCATGACCTGAGCTGAAATCAAGAGTTGGATGCTTAACCTATTGAGCCACCCAGGAGCCCTATCATTTTAATTTTTAGATAAAAGAATGCTTTGGCATCATCACGATCCCACACATTGTGTACTTACTGCAGACTAGGTTTTTTGTAAAGTGCTTCTCAAGCATTCTTTCATCCTTTCTCACAATAAGCCAAACAGGCATTCTGCTCATGTGTGAGATACCTAAGGAGAGGAACTATTTAGAGAGTCCATGAGGCACCTAGGAGGCAGTGTTTGAATCTAGAAGCTATACTCCATCCATTAAACTTGAAGTCTAATTTAATTCCAAATGTGCTCCAAATTAAATTTTCCACCCTGATTTTATTTTTATTTTATTTTAAGATTTATTTATTTATTTGACACAGAGAGACAGCTAGAAAGGGAACACAGCAGAGGGAGTGGGAGAGGGAGAAGCAGGCTTCCCGCTGAGCAGGGAGCCCGATGTGGGGCTTGATCCCAGGACCCTGGGATCATGACCTGAGCTGAAGGCAGACGCTTAACGACTGAGCCACCCAGGCGCCCCAACCTGATTTTATTTTAAAGGCCTGAACTGTGAAATGACTTATCTATAGGCACTCCATACTCAAAACATTTTTTTTTTTTTAAAAAGCATGAGGGAACTACATGCACAGGGAAAAACCAATAAAGTTGACTTATTTTCAACAGATACCAAGAGCATAAGAAGGTATTCAAATCTCTCTGCTTTTTAGAAAAAATGTAAAAATTATTTCCTAAATAATTGATGACATTATCAGTGTATATATTTTTTAAACTGAACAAAGCCATGCATTATTTTCTTAATGGTGTTTTTTCTTTAACCTCCGAGAAGACTATCCAGTAGAAAAAAAGGAATTCTGGGGGTGCCTAGGAGGCGCAGTTGTTAAGCGTCTGCCTTCGGCTCAGGTCATGATCTCGGGGTCCTGGGATCGAGCCCCACATCAGGCCCCCTGCTCGGCGGGAAGCCTGCTTCTCCCTCTCCCACTCCCCCTGCTTGTGTTCCCTCTCTCACTGTGTCTCTCTCTGTCAAATGAATAAATAAAATCTTTAAAAAAAAGAAAAAAAAAGGAATTTTTATCCTTATAATTTATTAGGACATTTTTCATTTCTAATTCCCTTGTTACTTTGTATTGCCTTTTATGTTTTATAATTTTAGATTTCCACAGATTACAAAAGTATGAATAATCTTTTTTTTTTTTTTTAAGACTATTTATTTGAGAGAGAGAGAGAACACGAGTTGGGGGAGGAGCAACGCCTCTTGGGTTGTGGGCCGTGGCCCTCAGCAGTGTCAGGAACTCGTGTTCTGGCTGCCTGGCCAGATCTAGATACTAAAAATCCAGACACTAAAATCTCTTCTTCCATCCCAGACATTCCAAACACACCCAAGATGTAGATCAGACATTATAATGCAAGAGATACAAAGTTAAAACCACCAAACACTGGGGGCACCTGGGTGGCTCAGTAGGTTCAGCGTCTGTCTTTGGCTCAGATCATGATCCAGAGTCCTGGGATCAAGCCCCATGTGGGGGATATCAAGCTCAGTGGGTACTGCGCTTTTCCCTCTCCCTCTGCCCTTCCCCCCCGCCCCGCTTGGGTGTACTCTCTCTCTCTCAAATATAGAATCTAGAGAAGGAAAAAAAAACCAAAAAAACATCAAACAGCAATCATGGGAGTGGATGTTGTCACACACTCCACAGGTGCCAAGGTAGCCTTGCGGAAGGGGTGGTAGGAGCAAGACCAGGATCCAGGGCAAGACCAGGATCTAGGCAAGAGAAGCAGCAGGTCCAAGTGGGCCACCAAAACCTTCTATGGCTTCCTTTCTCTCCTCAGGTTCTGGTGATTTCTCTCATTTCACAGCATTCACAGCACTTAACTCTTAACTTCATTCATATTAATTTTATAGACTGACTAAAATGCTAAGTTTTCATTTATGCATGTTTTATATGCTCAAACAAGATCCTTGAAGAAGGGAGTGCTATTACCATAGGCACAGCCCGTGGCAGCTAATCACACACTACGTATATAATCCTAGATTGTCTTACTGATCTATTTTTTGTCTGTATTTTGAATCTCTAATTAAATTTTAGTTCCCTTCTTTAAAGAATTCACAGATATTTCTTCAGTCCCACAAGTTCCTTACACATTGCTAAAGCATATACCCAGTTCCCAATACACATATTTTGCACAGCTTCTTCTGTGAAACCCTTAGTGATATATGCGCATCTGTTGTCCAAAACACTGGTTCTCCAAAAAAGGCCAGTTCTAATGTTAATTCCTCTGAGAAGACACCCCTATTCTCTCCCCCTTCCTCCCACTGAATACCCTAGTTCCCTGTCCTGTGTTCACCGAACACGCAGAAAAGGACACTCACTTATTACACATCATCTATTTCCCATCCTACATTATGGATTATTTAAGGCAAAAAATTTGTGATTTTCATTTTTTTATTCCACTGGTATTAGAAGAGTCAATAAGTGATTTTTAAAATAATGAATATAAAGACTAAATTGATATCTAAGGAAAAGTAGTCAGATATTCATGAGAATACTTCTAGAGAATCCCATGATGAATTGAAGTCGTCAAAGATTTAAAGAGTTGGGGCTTTTTTTTGTTTGGTTGGTTTTTGTTTGTTTTGTTGTTTTTAAAGGCAAAGCTCTTCATGATTAACCGGGGACTGAGCCACAACTTCCAGCAGGGGTTAATACCGAAAGTTACACCAGTTACACCGAACATTTTTCATGTGAGCTAGGAGCTCCAAAAGTGAGAGATAATGTAACTGCTGGTAGTTGCTATGGTAGCAAAAATAAACCTTGTACAGATATTACAGTCATCCTTTAACTATGCTTTCTATTTGCTGGGGGTTTTCAGTGGTGTTTGAGCCCAAGAAAGGGGGAAAAAAAAAAAATCTGTGGCTTATTCTCCAGGAAGAAAATAGGAAGCTGATATATGAATTACAGCTGAAGTCTTCTTTGATTAATAAATAGCTAGAGGAAATCCCCACCCCACCCCCCAAAAAGGCAGCTGAAGATAAAGAGATTGAAATGAAACAGTGACATTATAAAAATAAATCTAGCTTTTCAGACGCATATATGTCTTAGGTTCAATTTAGAGTTTTTCTAAGTATACAAATAATTCTTGTTAACAAAGTTGACCCTGCTGCATGGAGAAATGAATCAGGAATAACATGGATTAAAACTCCAGGAACCTGGAGGGCTCCTTCTACACTTGGGAGTCCCTTTTGACTGCCATATTCAACAAGGTATTTTA
Source organism: Halichoerus grypus (assembly GCF_964656455.1). NCBI lineage: Eukaryota > Metazoa > Chordata > Mammalia > Carnivora > Phocidae > Halichoerus > Halichoerus grypus. The sequence continues at coordinate 128,279,422 of NC_135715.1, forward strand.
CACACACACAGAGAATGGACTCATGCTCAGTAGTACAGGAAATGAACTAAAATATGCAGTCCTGCAATAAATACACACAAAGCATCTCAAGAGTCATGCCAAATAAAACAGAGAATATATATCTATGAAGAAAACATCCCAGAGAAGGTGAGGGTTGACATGGTTTTACAGGAGGTTGATTCCAGACGTTGAGATGGAGTGGGAGAGACATTTGGAAAACTGCATAGATGAGCAGAGACAGGCATAAGAGGGACTTGGAAAATATCAAGTAGCTCATTTTATGGGTGGTCTAGCAGGAATGGCTCAAATAGCCAGTGATAACACTAACAAACAACAAAAAAAAGTCTCAAATCACAGCACAATGACCCTGAATGAAGTCTATTTCCTAACTCCATACCGTACTCTCGGCCTCAGATCCGTAATTACTGCCACTAAGTGGCTTACATGTCACTTTTCCAGGTTCTTTCTCACCAACTCCTACCCATAGCCCTTTCAATAGGAATTCTGGAATTGCTTTCTGATGCCCAAGAAGCTTATGTAGACTGCCTTTTCTTCAGTTACGCCATTTCCATCACAAACTCCAAATGGCAGATCAGGGGAAGGGAGCAGAGTCAGCATCTTCCTAAATCCCTCCTGCACCTTCCACAGGAATGCATTACTCTAGCTCAAGAGCAACACTCCTCTTCCTCCAAGGGGGTGGCCATCTAGGTATATTGCTGCTTTATCCATGTTAATCACTTAACTTCAGGTCACCTTCTACAAACATTGAGGAACTTGACATCTGGCTCATAGTAAACTTACCCTCTGTTTGCTCTCACTTAAATTTCAGAGCTCATATTGATGGTCCATTCAACACCCTATCTACTTCATTGACTTCTTCACACCTGTACTCCATCACCACAGGACCTTGTAATTACCTGAAATTTCACCACATCATATATGTCAAACTTTAATATCCTATCCTGATTATAATTTCTTACACCTTTCAAATCCTGTACCTACCCTCTGCATCCCATGAACCTGACCCCTCAAATAAATAACCTAGCTTCATTTACTTGCCATCCACCATACACTACTTGGGAAATCACCTGCGTTACACTTTCAACTACAATCTTTATTATTTTGCATTCTTTATCCTCCAGCTTATATGGCTCATAAAATCCCAAACTGGAATTACTAAAATAACAATATCTTCCCTACTCCCATATGAGTTGTCTCAAGAAAGTAAACCCTATAAAATTATTTCATTGATTTCAGACGGTCTCCTCTTATGATTTAGTTTTCTAAATTTCTGTAAGCAAACTGGTAATAAACTATTAGAATTTGAAAATGTTTCTTTTTTTATATTGAATAAAAGTATCAGCCACCATAACAAATGCTTATCAATTGCTTCCCTAGCATCAATTTCATACTTCTTACACAGTTTAGCTGTCCTGGTGACTAGTTGGGATTGATTCCCATTAACTAGCCACATAAGTGGGCCCTAATTACCCTAAAACCAGTAGCAAAATCTCACAACCTTACTACTGAGATTGACAATAACTCAAGACCAAATCAATTAGAGGCTGGCATTACTCTAGCCATAAGCATTGCTATGGAGACTGTCTTAAAGCTGGTCCAGAGTGTAGCCCAGGAGTCTGACAATCTTGAAGAAACACTGATGTGCAGATGTCACATCTGGAACTGCTGCATCCTTTGTGCGATCATGCATCAGAAGGCCTGGGTTCAAACCCACCTTTCCTCTTCTTCCTCTTCTCCCTCCCCTCCCTTCTTTTAATCTAAAAAAAGGTGATAATGATAGCTTCCATGGAAGTTATGAAAATTACAAAAGATATATGCAAACACTCTACCACTGGGTTATCTAGGCCCACCTTCTCCCTTCAGTAGCACCCATTAGCTGGAGAACTGAAATGGGACATACTACAGTTTAGGCTGATTCAGTTTTATGGTTGGTGGCATGTTGAACAAAAGTCTGTCTAGGGAAAAGAGAAAGCTTGAAATCGAGCCAGCTATTGAAGAAAGTTAAAATGACTGATTCTGGAATTTAGACAGAACAGAGAAATAAATGCATGAGAAGCCAGATAACCAGAAAAATAAAATATGTTAAAGACATATAAAGAGCAGAATAGGTTAAATAGGAAAGAAAAGAGAATAAGAATTTGTAGAGTGGAGTTTCTGAATTTATTGTATCAGAGGTATGCTAATTCCTGTTAATAAGAGAGATGGTTTACAGGAGTACAGTAGAGGTTTTCTAATTAAAAACAAAAACATTAAAACAGGGTGGTAGATGGGTCAAATACCCTACTTAATAAAGATCATGATGACAGGGTAGAGGGGACGGAGAAAAAACTGTAGGAGATGGGCAGCTATGAATGTGGTCGAGAGTATTTGGCCAGATGGTATGAAGCTCCAAGGCAGTGACATTCTTGAGTTTTATGCCCTCTCTTCCAAGAATATAGAAAAATATGAAGCAAAAAAGAGGGCATAAGGAAAAACCAATATTAATATTACCTCTGTGCCCAGGAGAATAAATATCTTCCAAAGGATGCAATCTTTTTGAAAAACAAGAATCATGTGAGGAAGTAAAGGGAAATGGGAAGTTGAAGCCGCGTCTGTCAGAGAGCACAGGTTCAGAAGACAACAGCCATGTATGTTGTAGCCAACCCATTAGCGGTAGCTAACCCGTTAATTCTCAAAACTCTCTTTTTTAGCCTTGTATTATTTCTATTCAAATTTCAGAACAGGTGAAAATATAAGAGTAATTTAATTATTACTTAAATATCTACCTGAAAACCTATAATCAGCAAGCCTACTTCTCATATCAAAATCTAGATTGTGATTGCAGATATTCTCTTTGCAATTACCTCTTTTATAGGACATTTTCAAAAATAACTAATAATTGAGGACAAATGGATAATTCTCTGCTAAGATTACTACTTTCTTGCTCTTAAGTTGATGGATGTTTTACACATATTGGCCTGATTATATAACTGTGAACACTTCCAAAACAGCCAGCTGGGGGTTTTCTGGTGTGTGTGTGTGTGTTTTAAGCTTACCAGTTTTTTTTTTTTTTCCTTCTTATACTCAAACGCTTTGAGAGAAAACAGATGAAGACAAAAATATAAATATCAAGATAAAAATATCAAATATAAATACCCTTTGTAACTAAACATGAACGAAGAGACTCCTTCAATTTTTTCCCTTAACCTTTAATAACTGGTATTATATTTGCTTACTAAATATAAAAGCTTTAAAAAAAAGGGAGCGACTACACAAGAAACTCAAGAAAAAAATGGTTTACATAATATAGCATCCATCAGTGAGGGGAAAGTGCTTTGGAGAACTCTCTACTTCTCTCTAGAAACCAGTTAAACTTTTGACAGGTTTAAGCACCTGAACTAAAAACAATGCTAAAAGACAGAACACTAGCCTAGAAATTACTTCCTTTCCACACTCTGCAAAACTTGAACTATTACCTTCTAGTGTACTTTCTACAGGATAACTCCCTTCAGAAATCCCCAGGAAAATGCATATCAAAATTACTTCCATTCAGAAAAAAATGTATATAACTATAAACTTATGTTTACATTGTGTACTCACACTTGATTCTCTGCAGCTTATCTCTAAAAAAGTACTCTGAAAAATATTCTTCCAGAGATATAATAGGTTTAGAACACTCTCCCAGAGTTATATCTGCGATTTTTTTCTGATATTTGGGAATTAAGAACTAGAGGTTAGCTCTAGCATTCCCTGTTACACTTGCTGTAATATCTAACTTCTCAAAATTAAAAAAAAAAGAAAGAAAAAGTATAGCTGCATCTATTAATCAAGTTATTTTAAATATTTATATATTTATTTATTCACTGAGAAAGTCTCTAGAGGCATGGAAAAAAAAACTGTCACCTATATATCTTGAAACATCAGAAAGGAAGGGTTAAAAAATCTTCCACAGGACACATGAGCAGGTGATTTTTTTTTAGATGTTAAAAATATTAACAGCTTTATTGAGATATAATTTACATACGGTAAAATTTACCCGTTTGAAATACAAAATTCAATGTTTTTTAGTATATTCAGAGTTGTGCAACTATCAACATAATCAATTTCAGAACATTTTAATCACCCCAAAAAGAACCAAAGATGATATTTTAATGAGGGCTGAGGGTAAGGAAAGTCAGGAAATGTGGCCATGTAAAACAAAGTAAGGTCTCACCTATCACTAAGTTCAACGTTAAAGAGCTTACTGCCTGTTTTCTTTTAGGAGCTTTATGGTTTCAGGTCTTACATTCAAGTCCGTAGTCCATTTTAGGTTAATTTTTGCATATGTTGTAAAATAGTGGTCCAGTTTCATTTTTTTTGCATATAGCTGTTTTGTTTTCCCAACACCATTTATTGAAGAGACTGTCTTTTCCCCATTGTATATTCTTGCCTTTGTCATAGATTAATAATATATGTGTTATATGGGTTATTTCTAGGTGCTCTATTCTGCTCCATTGATCTATGTGTTTTTCTGCCAGGACAATACTGTTTTAATTACAATAGCTTTGTAGAACAGCTTGAAATCAGGGAGCATGATAACTGCAGCTTTGTTCTTCTTTCTCAAGATTGCTTTGGCTATTCAAGGCATTTTGTGGCTCTATACAAATTTTAGGATTACTTGTTCTAGTTCTGCGAAAAACATTGTTGGTATTTTGATAAGGATTGCTTTGGATGGTATGGGCATTTTAGCAAAATAAATTCTTCCAATCCATGAGGCACAATATATCTTTCCATTTATTTGTGTCTTCAATTTTTTTCATCAATGTCATATAGTTTTCAGAGTACAAGTCTTTCACTTCCTTGGTTAAATTTATTCCTAGGTACTTTGTTTTTTTTTTATGCAATTGTAAATGGGATTGTTTTAATTTTTCTTTCAGCTAGTTCGTTTTAAGTGTATAGAAACTCAACAAATTTCTGTATGTTAATTTTGTATCCTGCATTTACTGAATGTTTATTAATTCTAACCATTTTTGGTATAGTCTTTAAGGTTTTCTATATACAATATCATCTGCAAATAGCAGTTTTACTTCTTCCTTTCTAGTTTGGATGCCTTTTATTTCTTTTTCTTGCCTAACTGCTTGTCTAGAACTTCCAAAACTATGTTGAAAAAAAGTGGCGAGAATGGACATCCTTGTCTTGCTCCTGATCTTAGAGGAAAAGCTTTCAGCTTTTCAATGTTGAGTATGTTAGGTGTAGGTTTGTCACAAATGGCCTTTATTATAATAGTTGAGGTACATTCCCTTTACATATACCTTGAGAGTTTTTATCATAAATGTGTTAAATTTTGTCAAATGCTTTTTTCTACATCTACTGAAATGATCAATGTGGTGTATCACGTTGATTGATTTGCAGATGTTGAACTATTCTTGCATCCTTGGAATAAATCCCATGTGATCACAGTGTATGGTCCTTTTAATGTACTTGAATTTGGTTTGCTAATAACTTGATAAGGATTTTTGTTCATCAGGAATATTGGCCTGTAATTTTCTTTTATTGTGCGTCTGTCTAGTTTTGGCATTAGGGTAAAGCTGGCCTCATAAAATGAATTTGGAGGCATTCCCTCTCCTTCAATTTTCTGGAACAGTTTGAGAAAGATTGGGATTAAATCTTTAAATGTTTGATAGAATTCACCAGTGAAGCCATCTGGTCCTGGACTTTTGCTTGTTAAAAGTTGTTTTGATTACTAATTCAATCTCACTAGTAATCTTGATCTATTCAAAAATTATTTTTTTTCTTCATGATTCAGTCTTGGAAAACTGTTTCTAGGAATGAATCCATTTCTTCTAGGTTGTCCAATTCGTTGGTATATAATCGTTCACAAAAGTCTCTTACAATCCTTTGTATTTCTGTGATACCAGTTGTAACTTCTCTGATTTTATTTAGGTCCTCTCCTTTTTTCTTGATGAGTCTGGCTAAAAGTTTGTCAACTCTGATTATCTTTTCAAAGAAACAGCTCTTATTACCACTGATCTTCTCTGTTTTCTTTTTTTGCCTCTATTCCGTTTATTTTTTTTTTTTTTAAGATTTTATTTATTTATTCATGAGAGACAGAGAGAGAGAGAGGCAGAGGGAGAAGCAGGCTCCCCGCGGAGCAGGAAGCCCAATGCGGGACTCGATCCCAGGACCCTGGGATCATGACCTGAGCCGAAGGCAGACGCTTAACCGACTGAGCCACCCAGGCATCCCCTATTCCGTTTATTTTAACTCTGATCTTTATTATTTCCTTTCTTCTATTACTTTTAGGCTTCATCTCTTCTTTTTCTAGTTCCTTTAGATGTAAAGTTGGACTGTTCATTTGAGATTTTTCTAGTTTCTTGAGGTAGGGCTATATCAATACGAACTTCCCTTTGCTGCATCCCATAAATTTTGGAATATTGTGTTTCCATTTTCATTTGTCTCAGGATTTTTTTTTCCCCTTTAATTTTTTTCATCATTAGTTGTTTAGTAGCACGTTGTTTAGGCTTCACGTGTTTGTATTTTTTTTTCCGTTTTTTTTTCTTGTAATTGATTTCTGGTTTCATACACTATGGTTGGAAAAGATGCTTGAAAGTATTTTAATCTTCGTAAATTTATTGAGATTTGTTTTGTGGCCTAACATGTGATCTATCCTGGAGAATGTTCTGTTTGTACTTGAATGTGTATTCTGCTGTGTGGATACAACATTCTATAGATATCTATGAAATCCATCTGGTCTAATGTGTCATTTAAGATCAATCATTCTTTTTGATTTTCTGTCTGGATGATCTATCCCTTGATATAAGTAGGGTATTAAAGTCTCCTACTATTATTGTATTGCTGTCAATTTCTCCCTTTATGTCTGTTAATATTTATTTCATATATTTAGTTACTTCTATGTTGGTACATAAGTGTTTACAAATGTTACATGCTCTTGTTGGGTTGGTCCTTTTATCATTATGTAATGCCCTTCATTGCCTTTTGTTACAGTCTTTGTTCTAAAGTCTATTTTGCTTCATATAAGTCTTGCTACCTCAGCTTTCTTATCATTTCCATTTGCATGGAATTTCTTCTGGCCATCCCTTTCTTTTCAGTCTGTGTGTGTCTTTAGATTTGAAGTGAGTCTCTTGTAGGAAGCATATAGAGGGATTTTTTTTTTATTATTCATTCGCCAAACTTAATGTTTTTGATTTCAGAATTTAGTCCATTTACATTTAAAGTATTTTTTGATAGTATGTACTTATCGAAATTTTGTTAACTTTTTCTGGTTATTTTCTTTTCTGTTCCTTTCTTCATCTCTTGTTCTCTTCCTTTGTAGTTTGACAGCTTTCTTTAGTGGTATGTTTAGATTCCTTTCTCAGTATTTTTTTGTGTGTGTATCTACTATAGGTTTTTGGTTATCATGAGGTTCATATATAATAACCTATATATACAGCAGTCTATTTTAAGTTGATAGTCCTTTAAGTTTGACTGCATTCTAAAAACACTACATTTTGAGGTGCCTGGGTGGCTCAGTCGGTTGGGCACCCAACTCTTGATTTCTGCTTGGGTCATGATCTCGGGGTTGTGGGACTGAGCACCATGTTGGGCTCCATGCTCAGCAGGGAATGTGCCTGGGATTCTCTCCCTTTGCCCCTCCCCCTGCTCGAGCTCTTTCTAGAATAAATAAATCTTTAAACATAAAAAATATTAAAAATGTAAATACATTTTTACTCTCCCTTGATGTTTACTGTTCTTGACATCATATTTTACATCTCTGTATTTTGTGTATTCCTTCCTGATTGTTAATTTGACTACTTTGGTATTTTAACTTTCATACCCACTTTGTAAGTGGTCGATCTACTACCTTTACTATAATATTTGCCTTTATCAGTGAGATTTTTTTCTTTCAAATATTTTCTTATTTCTAGTTATGGCCTTTTCTTTTTAGCCTAAACAAGTCCATTTAACAATTCTTATAAAGCCAGTTAAGTGGTGATGAACTCCTTTAGCTTTTGCTTCTCTGAAAAACTCTCTCTCCTTCAATTCTGAATGATAACTTTGCTGGGTAGAGTATCCTTGGTTGGAAGTTTTTCCCTTTGAATATATCATGCCACTCCCTCCTAACCTATAGTTTCTGCCAAAAAACAATCAACTTATTTAGAGTCTTATGGGGTTTCCCTTGCATGTAACTAGCTGTTTTTCTCCGGTTGCCTTTGAGGTTTTCTTTTTATTAACTTTTGACATTTTAAGTATAATGTGTCTTGTGTAGATCTCTTCAGATTCATCTTATTTGGACCTTTCTGTGCTTTCTGGACCTGGATGTCTATTTCCTTCCCCATGTTAGGGAAGTTTTCTGGCCCTTTTTTCCTTTCTTCTCCTTCTGGGATCTCTATAATGTAATGTGAGTATGCTTGATGCTATCCCACAGATCCCTTCATCCTCATTTTTTAAATTATTATTTTTTTTTTTTTTTTGCTGTGGTTTGGGTGATTTTCCCTACCCTGCCTTCCAAGTCACTGATCTGTTCTTCTGTATCATCTAGTCTGCTATTGATTCCCTATAGCATATTTTTCAGTTCAATTATTCTATTCTTAAGCTCTGTGAGTTCTGTTTGGTACTTTCTAATATTTTCTATCTCTTTGTTGAAGTTCTTGGTGCATTCATCCATTCTTCTCCAGAGTTCAATGACCATCTTTAAAGACCATTATTTTGAACTCTTTATCAGATAAATTGCTTATATCCATTTCATTAAGGTTTTTTTCCCTAGGGTTTTATCCTGTTCCTTCATTCGGAACATGTTCCTATTTCCTCATTTTGACTCTTTATGTTTGTTTCTATATATTGTGAAACAGTGATCCCTACCTGTTTTGAAAAAGTACCTCTGTGTAGGACATGAACCCTGTCATTTAACTTTACCCTAGTCCTTGTTTGTCTATCGGAACTCTCTCTCTCGATTGTTTCAGACCCCTTGGGTCCAGAAACACAATCCTCTCTGGTGACCTGAGCCTGGTGCTCAAGGGGCATCCCCTGTGTGACCTGCATATACCTATTGGCTCTGGTGGGGTTGCATCAGTGGCACAGAGGGTCAGGGCTGCTTGCCCACTGTCTGACTGAGCTGTGCAAATAGCATGGGAGTGATAGGAAGGACTGCTCACCTACTACAGCTAGCGGTGTTGCACAAGCAGTTCAGAAGGCTGTGTCTGGCAGGGCTGCTCCAGTGGCTCATGGAGATGGGGCCATTTACCCGCTAAGTGATTACAGTGACAGTACAAAAGATGGCCACCCAGCACCAGGGCCAGCAAGGTAGAGGGAGCCTATAAAAATGGTATCTGTCAGCATTCAGTCCCCAAAGAGTCCCCACAGACTTCTGCTCTTCTTCAGACACTAAGCTTAGCAAGTGAACCTCCTTCACCTATGGTCTAGGCTGTTTTCAAACTGCTGCTTTTGCAATGGGGTCCTGGGATGATTGGGTCTGTGCACAAGCCCTTTAAGAACAGAATCTTCATTGCCTATAGCCCTATGTTTCCTCTGAACATAATCCCTGTTGGTTTTGAAAGCCAGAAATTTTGGGTTTTGTCTCTCCAGTGCAGGACCCAAGGATTGGGATGAATGATATGGGGTATAAACCCCTTACTCTTTACCCTTTATATTTCGTTTGGTTGCTTCTTTGTCTTTTTTTTGAGACACCTTCCCCCTACCCCTATTGAAGGCTGCCACACAAGGGGTGGGGTTTTGACAAGTGTGTCTCTGCCTCTCCTACCTATCTCAGTGTGGAACTTTTATCCTTCGTTGTGTAGGGGTTCTGCTAGTTCTCAGATTCTTTTCAGAGGGAATTGTTCCATATGTAGTTGTATATTTGTTGTATCCCTGGGAGGAGGTGAGTTCAGGATCTTCCTATACTGCCATTTTGAACTGCCTCTCCAAATTGCCAACATTTTTATAAGCATCATTGTATTTTTTTGTTTAAAACAGCTAGTTTTTCTGTTCTAAAACTAAAAACTGATAATACACATTTATATTAAGATATCAAAAAATATAAGTGCTCATTTTATTTTTTAACCCAAATCCACCTTTGATAAACACATAACAGATACTATTTTAGATACACTTCCTGAGCTAATTGCCATGGGCTCCTAAAAGAAGAGTTAGGGTCTTGATTATCTCATAATTGTAAATGGTCAACTTTTCACATAGGATCATGATTATGAAACATATAACCCAAGTTCAAAAAACCTAAGACCAAATTCAGACTCCATTACTCACTACGTGACCTTGAGCAAATTATTTAACCTCCTTAAGCCTCAATTTCAACTTTCAAATTGAGCAGTACAAATCACTATAGCATTTGTATTAAAAACGCCTATGTAAAGTACCTAGACAAATACTAGATGTCATGAGGAAAAAAGTTTCCTTACCTTTTCAAGTCACTTAAAAATTTTTTGGCTCAAAGAGACTTCTAGTAATACTTAAATTTTTGAAATATCAATTTTTTACTAATGCTTTGTATACAGAGAGAACACTTTTGAGCATATACTCTTTCTTTGTGAAGATCTTGCCTCTCAAACACTCCTGCCCCAAAAATTAATATTTAGGAAGATTAAGTGACCTGCTGCTGCTCTACCCCCAGATTAATTCCCTTCCAAGGCTGACTATATCCTGAAATCTCTCCTTGGAGTGGACATTCCATTGGAAGACACACCCTACAGTTCCCACCCATAAACATTCTTACCACAAAACTCTACTAAATTTCCAAACAGGGATCACTACTCAGCTTGGGAGAAAAAAAAATTACCAAGTTCATCTTCTGCTTCTTACTTCCAAAAAGCAGTCCCCCCACCAAGGAGCAAAAACTCTTAAATTTACCCTTATGGGCTGGACCCAACCCATAGCATGATTCAGACCTTTAAAATACTCAATTTATTCCTTCTGGAGTGACTTCTACACCACTTAAATTGTAGAAATAAATGGGACATCTTTTCCAGATGGAACAAACCTCTGCTACATGACAGTGGTTTATAAACCCGTTAAAGAAAGGTTGTAGCCTTTTCTTTAAAAATAAAAAAGAGGGGATTTCATACCAACTTAAGATTTCCAGCACTACCAAAAATCAACATTTTATAAATGTCATATATTTTAGTAAGCAAAACTTAATTTCAAGTATTTTTACATGTAATTTTGACATTTATTTTGCTGGAAAATATTAGAGGAAAACAAATAGGACACTATTATAATGTTTTGCCATAATTTATCTATGTTCTTGCACAGATTCTTATGACTGAAATCACTAGTGACCTGGAAGCATGTTGTACTTTGAGACTTTTGTTTTTATAGCTTCCATGTTAAGTTCTATGTGAAATTCCTTTCCAATTTTAATGGATCTACATAGAGCAAAGAATAAAATCCAAAGAAACAAAAATAAAAATATCCTAGTATGTTATATAATAAGACAAATATTTGTAGGAGGAACCATTCAACAATCAAAACCAAACATAAGTACCTATTTTATAGCAGGCTCAAGTTAGTGTCATTTTGTGTATCTGGAATACTAATAAGACCATAAGTATCTCCCTTTGTAAACAGTTACGAAGTATGAAAATCATTAGGGTCATGTACTAGAAAAGCACTTTTCAATTATAAAGATTTGTGTGTGTGTGTGTCTTAAAATTCGCATTATAAAAAGTTTTGCCAGATGATGAAAACAATTTTTATATAAATTATTTAAACATAATTAGGACCACCCCCCTCCAAATCATTTGACTTTCTATTTGCAAGCACCAGGTCCTACATACTTAAAGGAGGAAGAATGAATTTGAGGAAATCAACGGCAGAGCTCTCTGTGTTAAGCTAAAGAATTGTCTGCCTTTTTAATGTGCTAATCGCTCTGAAAAATCCAAAACTCAAAACTGAAGGAGCAGAGGCTGTGCCAGAGCTTCTCATCTGTATCCTGGTGAGAGCAGTCCCTATTCTCACAGCATTATTATAAGGCTTAAATTATGCATACCATAAAGCATTCCATAGATAGACGATAAAAGAAAACTGTACTTGTGTAAATGCTACTTACAAGGAGTAAAAAGAACGCCCTTGAGTTTGGGACGTAGCTTATACCTGGGGGACGTCCCGATTAGAACTTTCAGAAATATACAAAGAAAAGTTCCTTTCGGGTGTTTTGGGGGAGGAGATGGGGCAGGGCAGGTACCGAATCAGGTGAGGGAAAACGCAGACACACAGTGAAGAATTATACAATGCCATATTTAGAACTCTGACACTTCAGTGACCCTTTACTAGGCACAGTGATGGCCCAGTGAACTTCATACCATCTGGTAAATTCCGCTGTTCAGTCAGGTGCTCAGTACTGAACGACAGGCGGTGATAGCAGAAGAGAAAGAACAGGGACTCAGTACCAGTACAGCACAGGTACAGGAACTCACCAGGAAGCAAAAGGAAATTTCATCCCTCAACACAAAGGCTGATGTGATGGGTCAAAGACAGAGACAACCCCCTTCCCACCACACCCCTTCCCCTACCCTCCCTGCTCTGGGTTGCTCTAGTGTTTTCTTATTAAGTCAACACCATTTATATATAAGAGCAAAAGACATTGTTAAACTCACAAATCCTTTCCCCACCCAACATGTGCGAGTCTTTAAGACCTACTATTGTTAAGAAAAGTGAGGAATATGAATTTTTAAGTCTTCTAAATCAATGCCAACAGCAAGAGCCAATACAAACAAAAGTGACTTGTGAGAAATACTTATCACAGTTACCAGTCTTCACTAAGCCCACTTCCTTCTAGGACTCTTCTCCTCTTCATCTCTAGGGAAAAGTTGCTTCCACCTAACAAGTAATCAAATATATTTATTTTGAAAGGGAAACTACCCTAGATGCTTCTTTTAAAGTTATTCCTTTATAACAACATTTCTAGAAGGAGAAGTCTTTAAAAAAAAATTTTTTTAAAGCAACACAGTATTTTGAAGCACTAAGAAGACTGAAAGGATATAGAAACCAAAGAGGAATATGATGCGTGTGTGCGTGTGTGCGTACACAGAGAGATACTGAGAGAAACAGAAATTGCAATGGGAAAATGATACCTTTTACTTTTGATAAAAACTTGCAGTTCCTCAAGGTTTAGAAAATTAAAATAAATGCCACTTAAAATATTTTTCATGGTATTACTACTAATCATTTCCATTTATTCCATATATTTCACTAAAATTACCATTGCAATTATCTCCTAAACCTTCCTTGCTTTGAGAAGAAACAGACTGACCAATGGCCACCCCCTGATTACATTCACTCTCTCCAGGACTGTATGCAATATCTTCATCACAGCCTCTTACAGCGTTTATACATTGCCATAGTAGGCCTTTTTAGAAAATCATACAGAACATATATCTAAAATACCTAACATGCCTTCCTAATTTCTTGAGACCAAAGATCCTACATTAAAAAGTCTAAAATAATACATACTTAATCTTAGAAACCTCTGAAAAGCAAGTACTGAAAAACTTAAAATGTACATTTTGTTTAAAAATTATTTCAAAGTTTCACTCACTTAAAAACGCTTTTAAAGGAAATGTGTAAGGTTTTTATGAGGCTGAAAAATTAGGATTTTCAATATGCAGTAATACCAAATACAAGAACTAGAAGCTGGGCAGACCCAGGAAGCAGCATGGGCACTGTGGTCTGAAGAACATAGCACAGGGATGGTGGTCCTCATGTGACATGTGAAATATAGGACATTACCTAAAGTACATTCTAGTCAAATACTATTTAATTTTAATCCATGTTGCTTAGATCTAACTTAAAAAAAAAAAAAAAAAAAGGAATCTAAGAACACACACCGCCAAAGGAAGCAACAGAAAAATCCAGAAAGTGCAATACTGTATAGGGCAAATTGTCTGCTCTCTTCAAAGTCAGGGCCATTACTTAGAGAAGTTTACAGGACATAATCAGATGCCAAGCAAAGTCCCTATTAGCTCCTAATTAGAACAAAGTACCTGTAAATGTTTTTGAGGCAATTGAGCCAGTGTGACAATGGATTGAGATTACATAATTATTACATAAGATTATCAACATGGAAAGGCGACAAGCATTAAAAGAAAGACAGTTGATAAAACAGCATGACCAAAACAGCATTTTTTTTTTTTTTTTTTAAGATTTTATTTATTTATTGGAGAGAGAGAGAGAGCATGAGAGGGGAAAGGGTCAGAGGGAGAAGCAGACTCCCCACCGAGTGGGGAGCCCTACATGGGACTCGATCCTGGGACTCCAGAATCATGACCTGAGCCGAAGGCAGTCGCTTAACCAACTGAGCCACCCAAGCGCCCAAAACAGCATTTCATTTGGGTAAAAACTGATACACATGGAAATAAACAGATCCTGAATTCTACATATTGAAGTATAAATAGGGATAATCTCTAGGCAAGAGAATGTTACTTTCTCTTACTTTTGCTTATTAATATCCTCTAACTTTCTACAATGGATATTTATAATAAGGCAATATTAACATGAACTCATTATAACTAATAAAAGCCTTAAAAAGAGGCTGGGTTTCTGTCCAGGCAGGCAATTTCTTATTTTATATGCATAATGATAGATGGAGTTGCTGGCCTCCGAAAAAGAAGGGAAAGGAGTTTAGTTAATAAAACTGTCTCTGGGGCGCCTGAGTGGCTCAGTCGTTGGGTGTCTGCCTTCGGCTCAGGTCGTGATCTCGGGGTCCTGGGATCAAGCCCCGCATCGGGCTCCCTGCTAGGCGGGAGGCCTGCTTCTCCCTCTCCCACTCCCCCTGCTTGTGTTCCCTCTCTCGCTGTGTCTCTGTCAAATAAATAAATAAAATCTTTAAAAAAAAATTGTCTGAAGGAAAAAAATTAATTGAAATTCTTTCACATCTAGTATTGCCTGTAAAGATTCTAAAAGTCAACGATATTCAGGAGACTAGAAGGAAAATGAGGCATTACTCCTAGGAATCCTGTTGATGTCATCAGTTACAGGTAAAATATCATTGTAACGGAAAGTCCTTTCATGTGCAAGCATCACCAAGCCTAGGCAATGTTAAGTCCCTTCTGCTGGCTAGCATTTGCCAAGTGAGGTAGGAGTAGAAAGTGATGGGGTAATAAAGAGGGGAAATCAGACCTGCAGCTTCTCCCCTTAAACTACAACCCAAAACACCATCTGCCACGAAATGACTATCAGTAACTTGAGACCAGCTGCTGCAAACTTAAACAGATTCCAGCAGATTTAAGGGATGTTATGATCAAAGTTCAGCAAGTCCTTCATGTACCACTGGTATGATTTTAGTTCTCATTAGTTTTATAAATCAATCCTTCAGAAGACAGGAAGTAGTATGTAAGGCAAAATGAGGATCAAGTTAACATTTACATAGCTTATAGATTCTATATACTGGCATAAACCCTCACTTTTTCAAAAAAGAAGATACCGTATGAGTTACCAATTTACTGCATCTCATTTCCAAATATACCCTTCAATTCAGGCCCTATGATAAACAATGGGATTCCATTAACCATTAAGCATTTCTCCTTTAAAGTAGACGATGTTAAGCTTTTGTATAGAGAGCACTGAGAGACACTATAGAGGGGCTTCCTGGAATTCGCTGCCTGGGCTGGAGTTCGGGAGTGTGAGTGTGTAGAGAGATATCTGGTAAAGCCTTCCCCAGACATGGGCACAGAACACCATCCCTCTGCAGCCTCTCCTCCTGGAAATAACCTGAGTTCCTCTTGACATAGAAACCAGAGCCCCTCCACAGACTGAATGCTCTGAATGCCTCCTGCCTGTGCAGAGCCTGTTGGCAGGGCCCCTCTCAGCTTCCACACAGTCACTTATGGCCTGGAAGGTCACACCCTGACGAGTGGCTCCTTCTACAACACCTCTCCCCAACCTTTACCAACCTGACTCTCCCCATCCCCACCAACTCATGCAATGGAGAAAACTTCTGCTCCCCCACCTCCCACTACCACTCAGATTTCCACGGCACGTCTATACCTGCTCCCCACCTGCACTACAAAGGGTGGCCTATTTGCCTACCAACTCCAGAGCAGCTCCAACCTGGCTAAACTAGGAGGATTCTCTGTTTTGGGGGGGCTGAACCATACTATTCTCTAAGGAGGTCTTGCACCCTTTATGAGTTTGTCCTTCCTTGGTTACTCTCCCTCAGCCTAGGGTACTATATAGTGTTTCTTTATATATTATATTTACTCTTTTTCTTATAGTAATTCTTTATATTAAGTTTTTCATCAAACCTACCATGTGGCTTCTAGCTCCTAACTGGACCCACACAGCTATAGATTCCAGGTGCCATATAATATGGTCAGTTTTCTCAGACACATGCAGTGAGAAATTCATATCATCACCAGTAAGTCCATTACTTTTTATTCTGCCACAGCTTCTCTTAACAATCTAACATCATCACAAGCTCACCTTAAAGACTGAAATGTCTAAACAAATCCTCTGTGGGTCACAAGTTATACTATCATGTGAGACAGATGAGATGGGGCTAAAAAATTTGTGTTTATGAGATGTGTTTGAGAACATATGTGTTTACGTACTCAAAAGAGAAGTTAAAGGAAGATGAAAAGAAAAAAGAAAAAAAGAGCCTGCTAACCCACAGATGCAAGGCTACCATCCTGCCCAAACCTTACTCTAAACCCATTACTATCTTGTGTCTCAGTCTTAAGGAATGTATGCAAACCTGGGTACTCAGGCCAAAAACTAGGAACCCTATTAAATAAGCTAATCATTTTCCTTGCTCTTCATCAAGGTTGAACATTAGCACATGCTCTTTCAGAGAAAAAGTTCTCAGCTATTAAACTACTTCCTCTTTTGCTCTAGCTATTGTACAATAAAGGCTCTGTTTGTTTTTTTGGTTTTTTTTTTTTGAGAGAGAGAAAAAGAGAGAGAGATTGAGAGAACGAGTGGGAGGAGGGGCAGAGGGAGAAGCAGACTCCCTGCTGAGCAGGGAGCCAGAAGTGGCGCTCCATTGGCCTGAGCCGAAAGCAAACACATAACAGACTGAGCCACCCAGGCACCCAAGGCTCGATTTCTTAATGAGTACACCACTATCACCAGGCATAGTTTTGCGTCCCTTTACAACTGTTCCTGCTGAATTCATCAAACAAGTCTACATATTAAGGAGGTAAAGCAACTGTAATCAAGAGAAGAAACTCAGAGGCATTAAGCAATATATCCACCATTTTAGTGACAGAGCTTAGATTCAAACCCAGATCTTTTTTCTTTTTTTTCTTTTTTTTTTAAGATTTATTTGTTTTAGAGAGAGTGAGTGCAAGAGACAGAGAGCAGGGGGAAGGGCAGAGGGAGAGAGAGAATCCTCAAGCAGACCCCCCCCCGAGCATGGAGCCCAACATGGGACTCGATCCCAGGACCCCGAGATCATGACCTGAGCCAAAACCAAAAGTCGGCTGCTTAACTGACTGAGCGACCCAGGCATCCCTCAAACCCAGATCTTTCTGATCCCAAAATCTATGCTCTTTCATTTCATCATGACCACATACCCATTCCTCCCTTCCAATTCCTATCCTTCACCAAAGGCAGGCACAAGTGAAATATGTTCTCAGCCAGTCTTTTCAAGGCTTTGATTGTTTTTTGGACTTTGGTACATTTCTTTTCCAAGAAAAACAAGAGGAAATATAGAGCACTCTTAACCCACTTTCTAAAAGCAGGTGAGTACTTTCTTCCTCTACCACAGAATTGACCTTTAGTTTGCTTCCTTTTTCCCCATGCAAGAACATGCCATAATAGATACAAATGTTACTAAATATTTTCAGTTTCAGGCACAACAAGATTGAAACTGAAGCTATATAATTCTAACACTAAATAATTATGCTGGGCTACAGAATTATTAAAATTTACATTGAAAGCATCAGTTATTCCTGAAGATGAGGTCAGAAATGCATGGTTCTACTGACTTGTGCCTGGCACACCTAAAACAAATCTTAAGCATAAAAGTGGCCAACAAATTGAAAAGAAAATGTATTTGTCCTAATTTTAATATGAAAATTTTCAATGCTCTCACTGCAGAATTTCTGGCTAGATAAATCAGCATTTTTTAAAGCAGTGAATAAAAAAAATAAAATCTGAGGCTCATGCAAATTTGGGGAGTTTATTCCTTCTTTAAAATATCTGCCTCTATGTCTCATCACTTACATAAAAATTTTTAAATGTGTAATATCAAATTGCACACAATTTGTTTCACACACACAAATTTGTTTTTAAAATATCAATCCTCCAATCCTTTCTAAAGTTTGCCAAGGCTGCCAGCAGAAGCAGTCTGAATTCAAACAATTTTTCAGATATAACCATGGCTTCTCTTCTTTAAGGAAAATCATCACAAGTATGTTACTCTGACATTTCATCTTCAATTATAATTTACTCAAGCCAAATTTTTTCTATTTTCCCTTAATATTTTAAGACTATAAATAAAAGCTGAGTATTCAGAATTGGGAAAAGAGCTGGACTGTAATTTTCCTAACAGGGAGTAGACAAGGAAGAAATGTTACAAGATCTCAACACATAGGTGGACTGCCTGCTACAAGTAAAGAAAATTTGAGATGTGATTATAAAGACTTAATTTTAGTCTCTGCAAGAGAGAGAGTGATCTTGGTTCTTGTTTCGGAAAGATAAGCACAAACTAGAATACAGCTATGAAACTCAGAATTCATGAAGAAACAATTTGAGGTCTCTGAAATTAAATTGGGGTAAGTGGATTGGAGAAGACCAGAATTCAAAGTACCACTGATTTGGCAGTGAGTTAACGACTTTTTCCCTCCACTATACCGCAGCCAGGACTCAAGGCAGCTCAAATCTCAGAAGCAGACAATGAATGCAAAGACAGAGTGCAAGAAAAAGCCCTGTGGTTCAGAGTCAAGGAGCAGGAAAGGGGTTTCAAATGCACAGAAAGATTAAAAATGCCTTTTTTATTTCCTTTTGCAAAAACCAAAAGTATTTCTATATAATAGCAATGAACAATTCTAAAATACCACAAAAATGAACTACTTGGGTGAATCTCCATCAAAATGTATATAGGATCTGTATTCTGAAACCTACATGACACTGATAAAAGAAATCAAAGACAACTGAACTAAATGGAGAGACATGCAATGTTCATAGATTAGAAGACTCAACATAGTATTAAGAGGTCAATTCTTCCCAAATTGTTCTATACATTTAACACAATTCCAGTCAAAACCCTAGCAGGATTTTTGTAGATACAGACAAGCTGATTCTAAAATATACAGTAAAGCAAAGGAATCAGAACAGAAAACAATTTTGATAAAGAAGATCAAGCTGGAGAACTCACACTACTAGATTTCAAGACTATTAAGCTACAGTAATCAAGACAGTATGGTCTTGACAGACACATAGATCAATGGAACACAACAGAGTCCAGAAATAGAAATACACAAATGTGAAGAACTTATTTTTGATAAAGGTTCAAATTCAATAAAGAAAGGAGAGTCTTTTCAACAAATGATGCTGGAATAATTGGACATGTGAATGCTAACCAAAAAAAGGAACCTAGGAACCTAGTCCTAAACTTTATACCTTAAAAAATTTTAACTCAAAATGAATAATAGATCTATATAAAAATGAAAAGTTATAAACTTTAAAAAATATAATATTTTATGATCTGGTATTATAAGTTCTTAGATAAGACACAAAAATTCATAAAAGAAAAATTTCATAAATTAGACCTTATCAAAATTAAAAACTTTTGCTCTATAAAATATACTGTTAAGAGAATGAAAGGACAAGTCACAGTCTGGAGGAAATATTTACAAATCACATTTGACGAAGAACTTATATCCAGAATATATAAATAACTATTCAACAACAAAACAACCAGCCCAATTTAAAAATCAGCAAAAGACTTAGTTGACTAAAGAGGGTCTACAAATGGCAAAAAAGCCCCTGATTGGGGTGGAGTTTTCAAGAAACTCTAAATGGGTCAAAATTCCTAGAACTGTACATCCAATAAAAGTCAATTTACCTATGTTAATCAAAAATGTTTAAGGAGCGCCTAGGTGGCTCAGTCAGTTAAACATCCAACTCTTGATCTCAGCTCAGGTCTTGCTCTCAGGGTCGTGAGTTCAAGCCCTGCATTGGGCTCCATGCCTGAGTATGGAGCCTACTTAAAAAAAAAAAAGGGGGGGGGTGGAATTGACACATAATTTTCTTTTTGTTCAGCCTCCATTCCACTTTAAAGTGAGAAAGGAATTGCACAAATATTTACTTCCATTATCGATGAACATGCTGTATATTTGAATAATGGGCTAAAAGGAGATAGGATAGTACAAACTCCTACAAACTCAGTGAGTCATTTGAATCTCATATTTTTTGAGCATTCAAAAGGAAAAAATAAGCATAACGTCTTTTCTGATTCTTTGTAGTTACACTTGACGTAAAGGTAAAAGTTCATTTTAGCTTAGAACCTAGAAATACAGTTTAGCAACTAAATCAAAATTTATGCCAAAAAAAGACATAAAATATTTAACATCTTTTATGTTTGTTATTTACAGTCAACTCTCAATTATCTAGACAACAGATTTTCACAAATGAATGCTAGTAACAAAAAGAAAAGTATGTTTGTGAGGAAATTACAGTTTAGAATCTGCAAAATATATATGTAAGAGATTTGTATTTTTTAAATCTCATAACGTAATTCTTGGCATATGGGAAGCACTCACCAGAATTCCACATGGTATCATCTAATATCATCAAACAGGAATATTGACCATCAGGCCAATAGATCAAACATTCACCTCTACCCTGAAGGTTTAACAATTCATGCATGCAAACATTTGTGCACCCACCAGTAATAAATATAGGGGCAGGGAATGATCTAAATGTGGAAAACAAAGTGCACTTGGCCTAGGGCAGCAGGAAAAAGCAAGGAATGGGGACTACTAAAGTCAAAAGAAGGTTGTGTGCCCAGCTTCCATTATTCATCAGGCAGTGTTGACTGATTTTCCAAGTAAGGGCCACTGGATGATGTGCTGACGTCAGAACATAATTATGTTCAGGGACATATGCTAAAGGAATCTTGCAAAAACTTAAAGTAGAATTCGGAGATAGTTTATTTTAATACTAAGAGGTTTTATTCTTTGAAATACCAGTATTTTGGCATATAACTATTTTTTAAATTCTGTACAATGACCTGAGAAATATCCAATTACATTTTCTACCAACAAGTTGGGAATAACATCTAAAAATCAAACTCAAAAAAGGGAGGAAGGAAGGAAAGGGAGGACAGGAGAGAGGGAGGCAAAAAGAGAAATGAATAATTAAGGGAAGACAGGACTAGAAGGTGTCCAAAATCAAACAATAATCAGGCAACATAGTAGTGCTAAATGGTCCTTCTCTTTCTGAAGAACAGGAATTGACACTTCAATAAAAAAGGTTGTACAGGGTTTTAATTCACTTAAAGGACATAAATATTTCTTTAAATACAATAAAAAAAAATTCCCTGTATCTAAAACCATCGTGATCTTATCATAGATTGTAAACCTGGTCATAGAAAAAGAACCAAAGCCTGTGGAAGAATTTAGAAATTAATTTAACTATTTTACATTAAGTTACTGCACACTTCTCTGCCTTTCAATAAACGTATTATTAATAACAATATGTAATATTGTCCTTAAAAAGTGGTAAAACAGAGGCGCCTAGGTGGCTCAGTAATTAAGTGTCTGCCTTCGGCTCAGGTCATGATCCCGGGGTCCTGGGATCGAGCCCCGCATCGGGCTCCCTGCTCAGTGGGGAGTCTGCTTCTCCCTCCCCCACTCCCCTTGCTTGTGTTCCCTCTCTCACTGTCTGTCAAAAAAATAAATCTTTAAAAAAAGAAGTGGTAAAACAGAAAAGTTAAAAAACAAAGTTTATCAAACAAAATTAGCATTGCTTATAATCCTTCACTATATTTTGGGATAAAAAAAAACTTATAATATCTTCTATCAATTAATACTGTACAGGCTCCTTTCCCATCTCACTTTGCTTCCAAAACACAGTTTTAATCAATTTAATCATAAATATGTATTACACACATCAGGACGGTCATGGAGGTAAGTCCTAGAGATACTTGCTAAAGTTTATCAAAATGGAGAGAAGCCATAGAGCAAGTCTACGCCGAGCTGACTGGGCGATGGGCTGCATCAGGACACACCTCACCTGGGTTAGAGGTAGAAAAGATCTTTTGGGAGAAGTGATAGCTCAGCATACCCGAATAATGAGAAGGATACAGCCTAGTGAAGGGAGAGATGCAAGTCCTCTAGGCACAGGTAAGAGAGAAAAAGATCCTTTAGAAATAGGGAGGGGAGGAGGTAAGGCTGGAGAGGAAGGCAGGACCCCTACCAGTATATCTAACAAAAACCAGAATTGGCCCTTAGCATTTAAAAAAAAAAAAAAAAAAGTGTTTTAAGCAAGAAAATGACAATCAGAGTTGCATTTTAGGTGCATTTCCTGGCTGATATGGAGAATGGATTGGAGGAAAATTAGACCAGAAGCAGGAAAACCAGGTAGAATAATCCAGACCAGCAACCTCCAACATCAGTGAAAGGAAAAAGCTGACTTGGGCTACACTTATTATTATCTGATTGCTTCTTGTATGTCTGACAAAACGCTTATACTAAGACCATAACTGTCAGCTTTGCTATTTCCTTGTGGTTCACTGTGCTTGTATTTTTAATCATATTCAATGTGTGATTTCTTTGCATGCATGCATACCTGACCATCATGAAGATTAGTTTATAAATAATATGATGCGTAGAACACTTGGCAGGCACAGGTAAACTGCAATATACTAAAAGGTAATAACCAGGGGAGGCTAGCGAGGTGGCCCCAGCACAGCATGCTCACCCTCTTCCCACAATGCATCTCCAACATCACACATAGCCTCTTTCACCAACAACATGAGGGATGTCCTCAGTGCCCATAAAGCTTGGGGGCCTGGGTGGCTCAGTAGGTTGAACGGCTGCCTTCAGCTCAGGTCATAATCTCAGGGTCCTGGGATTGAGCCCCGAGTTGGGCTCCCTACTCAGCAGGGAGTCTGCTTCTCCCTCTCCCTCTGCCCCCCCTGCCCTACTCATGCTTGCACTCTCTCTCAAATAAACAAAACCTTAAAAAAAAAAATACTGATAAAGCTTAACTTCTGTTTCTTTTACATTACATATTAATAGAAGTTCTAATATTTTCTTTTTCATACCAGTGAGTCATTTCATATTCCCACACCCACCCACCGACTTGTCATATTAGGGTACTATTAATGTTTTTTATATATATTTTAATCAACTTTCGTTCTAAGCAATAACATCAAACCCATAAATTTATATTGCTTTCTAATGGGGTAGAATAAAAATGATCACTAAAGGCAAAAAAAGTGTATCTTCTCAAAAACAGTTTATTACAATATTGAGAAGTACTCAGAGACCAGGAGTTTTTCCAGGCAGGATCCACCTCTTATTGACATTTGTCTCCCCACACACTGGTACAGTGGCTGGTCCTGAGCAGGCACTCAATAAACACTCTCAGAACAAATGGACAACCATGAAGTCATGGACCTAGATTTGCTGAGAAGGTTGTTAGCCTCTAGCCTTGGAGTTATTTCAGCATGAGTGAGATGGTCATTTGCTAAAACTGGGAGATAGGGTAGGTGACCTCAGAGAAGTCTAGGATAAGTATTTTAATTCGTAAGGAGAAAGAAGAGTGACTTCCCAGGACTGGATAATGACTGGCTACCTTGTATATTACAACACTGAGTTTGACATCTAGTTCTGCCACTTACAAACTCTGTAACCTTGAGCCTGATTTTTTTTCCTTGACTTATTAAAGTGATATATGAATAGTTTTCTACCATTAAGCCATTTTTAAAAATTCCTGCAGTAGGGGCACCTGTGTGGCTCAGTTGTTAAGCGTCTGCCTTCGGCTCAGGTCATGATCCCAGGGTCCTGGGATTGAGCCCCGCATCGGGCTCTCTGCTCCGCGGGAAGCCTGTTTCTTCCTCTCCCACTCCCCTTGCTTATGTTCCCTCTCTCGCTGTGTGTCTCTTTCTGTCAAATAAATAAATCTTAAAAAATAAAATTCCTGCAGTAATCCTACTCAGTGACAGAGTAATATACTGATGAACATAATTTTATTTTGCATTTTAAGTTTTGCGTTTTATAGCCATACTCATAAGATAGCTTCTTTCACTTTGTGCAATTTCTTTATAAAATGCCAATAGCAATGTGCTAATTTTGTAAAATAAACTCAAAGTTCCTAGCTTTTTCTGTGCTCTGTAAAGCTATAAAGAATGCATTATCAGGGCACCTGGGTGGCTCAGTCGTTAAGCGTCTGCCTTCGGCTCAGGTCATGATCTCAGGGTCCTGGGATCAAGCCCCACATTGGGCTCCCTGCTCTGTGGGAAGCCTGCTTCTCCCTCTCCCACTCCCCCTGCTCGTGTTCCCTCTCCCGCTGTGTCTCTGTCAAATAAATAAATTAAAAATCTTAAAAAAAAAAAAAAAAAGAATGCATTATCTGTCCCTTAGAAAACCAAATAGTCTTGCCTCCATAACTAATCCCAGAACCTTCTAGAAGATAGACCTCTGGTAACTTTTTTCATTTTTTCTATAATTCATTGATTGAACAGCTCTAATTCTTGATTCAAAATTTTAGTTTATATATTTTCTAGATGGTCATCCATTTCATCTGGAATTTCTAACCTATTAACATAAATCATTATCTATTATTCTTATAAAAACTTTTGGAATCCATTATAACACTTTTGTTCTCTTTTTCATCAAATTTACAAGAGATCGGTGTTGCTTTTTGAAATCAGTCATATCTGTCAGGGTTAAACATTAAGTAAAATCCGAAATTTGAGTAAGGAATCTGTTAGTGATCTTTGAGAAAAATGATTGAACTTTATGACATCTGCTTTAGCTCCTCTGACCATATTTACCTATTTCCTTGCTTTCAGTTCAGTTTTCCAAGGTACAGTGTAACTTTAGTATTTAATATTAATAAAATACTTTAAAGTACTTAAGTATTTTAAAAGATTCTTTTTTTTAAGATTTTTTTATTTATTTGAGAGAGCGACAGCATGAGCAGGGTGGCAGGGGGAGGCAGAGGGAGAAGCAGGCTCCCCACTGAGTGAGGAGCCCAACGTGGGGCTCGATCCCAGGATGCTGAGATCATGACCCGAGCCAAAGGCAGATGCTTAATTGATTGAGCCACCCAGAAAAGATTCTTAAAGTACTTCAGACACTTGAAAAAATAAAAACAGACTTTTTTAAGTTTAAAATTTTGTCTTAAGTATAGTGCACAAAAGTTCACAGTATTTTAAAGTATTGTGTTTTCTATATCACTGCATTTAAAAGAGACTAAGTAAAGTGAAATTGTTCAACCAGACATAGCCAGTTTGTTGCTCTACTCACATAGTCTTAAAGTGTAAGAACAATGTTTCTTTTTATAGCTAAACAATGTGGTACCTTCTACAACATTCCCTAAATAGTCTCAATGTACATTAGTCAACAGCATTAGAAAACACTTGTAATTCCCTTTTTTTTTTTTTTTTTTAAGATTTTATTTACTTATTTGACAGAGAGGGAGAGAGCACAAGCAGAGGGAGAGGAAGAAGCTGGCTCCCTGATGAGCAGGGAGCCCGATGTAAGGCTTGATCCCAGGAGTCTGGGATCATGACCTGAGCCGAAGGCAATTGCTTAACCGACTGAGCCACCCAGGCACCCCCACACTTGTAATTCTTTAATTATCAGACTATATTCTCCTCAAAAAATACCAATACGTTAAGTAGTTCAAATATGCTCATGCTAATCTAAAACAGTATTTTGTTGACTTAGAGGATAAACCCATATCATTTCAATTGGATATAAATAAAATCTACACTTGATGAATTTTAAGAATTAGCCTTCAGCAAGAACCTACTGCCACATTTCTGTAGAAACCGTGATGTTGAAAGATATATGCTGTGATATATTTTAGTATTCTGGTAGGTATGTTAAATAACATTCATAGAAACCATTTTGGTATAAACGGCAGACTACAAAGGAATTAAAAATTCATTATTAGATAACAAATCTGATTATTTCTACATTATATAATAAAATTTCCCTAGACAGCAAAATCCTTATTTCTGAAGAAGTCATGTTGGGGGTCCCAATTTTTCATCTGCAAGATCAGAAGATAAATATAAACATCATTTCATGGTCTTAAATTCTACAGGATTAGTTGCCTAAGCTAAATATAAAACATCAAAATTACAGAATTGGTCTTTCAAAAACTAACAGACAAGCCTCAGAGTATTAAGAAATCCAAAGATGACAATGAGAAGACAACATTTATCCTCTAAGTAACTGACTTTATCATAGCCAATTTTTTTTTTCTCTAAAGAACATAAACAGTGACAAAACAAACCTGCAACTCTTTAGTCCAGAGACTGGTCACTTACCAATTTTAGACTGAAATGTATTGATGTACCAATAACAGGATACAGCATTCTCTTGAGCTGTTTTTTAATTGAACTTCAATGTTATAAACAAATACCATGTTGTAAATATCTAAATAAATTATCCAGTTACACACTATCATCCTCATTTTCATTAATTATATCACAAATGTATTACTTTTGAAATGCTCAGGGTTACCATTTTCTATTATTGAGTTGCTCTGAGCATGGTATGTAATCTTTCAAACATAGGTACCTTTACATACTCCAGCTCAAAATTTTGTGCCATAATATATTTGCATGACATTCACATCATATAACTAGAATATTTATATTTAAAGTCACATAATTCTAGTAATATTCACTGATATTTTCCAGTAAACAATTTTAACAAAAAGTCAAGTCTTTAAAATAAATGCCAAATGTTCAGAAAATTGTACTCATTTCAGAAAAAAAGAAGAATATCAAATTCATATCATCAGATATTTTTTCAAAGAAAGAAAGAAAAAATATATAAGGATAAAATAAGAAAAAAATGAATTATTCACTTTTATAGATCTTAGTCTGAATCTGTATCATCTTAAAATCCTAACATTTTCTAATGAAAATAAACATATCTTTGGATGCTTGGGTATGGAATATTTTCCTTTTCTGATATTTGAGACACATTCTATAAATTTAAAATCTTTTTTCTTAAGATATTTGAAAAATGGATTTGGGGTTGGGGTATTATGTTTTAAAAAATATATGTCTTACATACCATATTTTCAGAACAAATATTTATCAGGAAACTGGTTTTTAAAAATTTTCATTTCTAAAAATCCAAGTTATCAGAAAAATTAGATAAATGAAAATCCAAGTTATTAGAAAATAATCTAAAATTATATAATGAAGTATGTGCCATATAAGAGTTAAATAAATGACACATCAATGCAATTGAATATGATATAGGTATTAAAAATTTAATGAAGATTGTAGCAATACAAAAATATTTACAATTATCATAAAATAAAAATTCAGGAGCTAAAATTTTTAAATAGTTAAAAGAGGGATGCCTAGGTGGCTCAGTCAGTTAATCATCTCCCTTCAGCTTGGGTCAGGATCCCAGGGTCCTGGGATCAAGTCCTGCATCGGGCTCCTTGCTCAGCAGGGAGTCTGCTGCTCCCTCTGCCACTCCCCCTGCGTGTGCACCCCCCCCTTCTGACAAATAAAAAAAAACTTAAAAAAAAAAAAGGTTAAAGGAAACACCCTAAAGTCAAAATGAGATAACATAACTTCCAGAGCCACAAGTTTATAAGCAAAAACCAGAATGCAATCAACTAGTCTGACCACCAAACTAATACTTTTGCTACCACACCAGCCTCCTGCGAGATCAGAACATCTCTCCCAGGAGTATTATGAAAATAACTTAAAGCTAGCAGACAGAAAGCCAGCTCCCAAGCTCTATGACCCTAAACTGATACCTGTATACCCTCAATCTCCTCATGCATAAAAACGTGCAGTGGTGGACATAATACCTTATTTTATCCATTCTAATCCACACTCATTTCACTTTTTCAACAAGTATGAAATCTAGTTGTGTCTTACACTCAATGGCATCTTACAGTTGCCGTTGTCCAGGTGACAATCATGACGCAGGCATGCCCACATGTGGTCCCCAGTGTCTACATTGTCATCTACTCCAGGCAATTATGTATTATCATTGCTGCTATGCATATTGGTACTGCCAACCAAGCAAAACAACAGAAGGCAAAGAAAATGCCAAATCTCTTGGAGATGATGAAGACATTTAAAGCAACAAACAGTTGATGAGAACGATGACTTTATACCTCCAGCAAGACTAACATTAAGGTTTCAAGTGTCAATTAGTCAGAAAGTTTCTACTGACTTTGAACAGAAGCTGCTTAACTTCCAGTGGCATGTTACTCAACTGAGGAAAAACTAAAGGGATGCCTGGGTGGCTCAGTCGGTTAAGCGTCTGCCTTCAGCTTAGGTCATGATCCCAAGGTCCTAGGATCAAGTCCCACATCGGGCTCCTTGCTCAGTGGGGAGCCTGCTTCTCCCTCTGCCTGTCGCCCCCCCTGCTTGTGCATGCTCTCTCACTCACTCACTCTCAAATAAGTAAAATCTTAAAAAAAAAAAAAAAAAAAAAAAAAAAACCTAAAAACTAAAGTTAGTCAAATAAGAAAATGGTAGTCTAAACTTGTATAATGGACATTATCAACTTGAAAGAAAATCCCAGAAGCAACAGAACGATCTAGAAGTGCTATATCACCTTCCATGCTGTATCTAGAAGTGCTATATCACCTTCCATGCTCCTGACTACAGAGGACAAGACTGAATGAAGTCATTGACAACTGTGAGTTTAAAAGAAGAGTCAGAATCTGAATAAGAAGTTTACGAAAATAATTTTATTTTGTTTGTATGTTCCTTTTTATGACTGTGCAAGAAGGATACAATGAAAATGTGTCAAATTAATTTAAAATCCCTTTCAATTTCATTAAATGTAATTTAAAAACTAAGTGATAATAGAATTGTTCTATATCTCTGGAGCGCCTAAGTGGCTCAGTCGTTAGGCGTCTGCCCTCAGCTCAGGTCATGATCCCGGGGTCCTGGGATCGGGCCCCACATCAGGCTCCCTGCTCCGCAGGAGGCCTGCTTCTCCCTCTCCCACTCCCCCTGCTTGTGTTCCTGCTCTCGCTGTCTCTCTGTCAAATAAATAAAATCTTAAAAAAAAAAAAAAGAATTGTTCTATATCTGAATTTTGCCAGTGGTTGTGAAGGTGTTTTATGACTGCATGTTATAACCTACAGAGCTTTGTCAAAACTTGCCGAACATTAAACTAGGTAAATTTTACCATAAATTATCACGTAATAAAAATTTTTAAGACTACTGTACCAGTTTAAATGGCAGTTTTCTTCTTTTAGTAGTATATAAAATAATGGTGAGTTGAAAATTTGATGGCATCTTAGGTTCAGTGAAATACAAAATGTCTAAATACTGACTCTGGTAGAGGGGTAAAATCCAACATGTGTGACCAGTGTTCTATAGTGGGTTAGATTTTCTATACTCAAATGCAAATACGTGCACCAGTTTCTCAATTTTCTTGGCTCTATCACAACTGATTTTTATTTGTATTATTTTTTTAAAAGATTTATTTATTCATTTTGGGGGGGGGAGGAGCAGAGGAGGAACAGAGAGGGAGGGAGAGGGACAAGCCGAATCCACACTGAGCATGGAGCCCAACTCAGAGCTCAATCTCATGACCTGAGCCAAAACCTAGAGTCAGACACTTAACCGACTGAGCCACCCAGGTGCCCCCACAACTGATTTTTAAAAGGTATTCTGACTTCCAGGAAAAAAAAAAATGTTACATTAAAAAAAAAAAAACCTATCTAAAAAACATTAAAGATGGAATCAACAAGAGAGTTTAGAAAATGGCACACCCAAAAAGTACATCCAGGTTTCTGTCACCAAGTTAAGACTAAATAAATCAAGAACCTGAACAATATTCTACAAAAGTTCAAGGGGAAAAAATGTTTCATTTATATTCTCCAAGTCAAATTCTAAATGAATCTACTCACAACTATAAATCTAAACTCATAATTCTCTGTGGTAGCATTTTTATAAGACATCACAACTACCTAAAGGTATTTTGAGACTTATTTTCACCAACACCCAGTACCACAGAGAACAAAACCATTTTAATTTCTAGACCAGTCAAGAATGCTTGAATGCCTTTCAACTGTGACTAACAGACAAAATTTAAATCATATATATGTGATTTTTTTCATATCACTATTCTACAAAAACATTTTAATTGATTCAGTACTTACAAATGAATCAACCAGCCTACTGTGTACTAGGCATTTATGATTTATACAGGGATTTCGTAAGGTATACATTGTCCCGGTCTTCCTCCGGTTTTATAATCTACTTAAGTTAACATCTATTATTTATATTCTAGAATAAATTAAAGATAAATTTTATTTACACAGAAAAACTCTTCATAAAAAGGTGAACAAACATTTCTGTAATACTAGAGAACAGACTAGTGGTTAATGAATGTGAAAGGGTCCACACTGCTACTCCCACCACCTTCCAAATTTCTAACTTTGGAAAGAACTCCCCTTTCTCTGCCTAATTTCTCTAGTTGTAAAACAAGCATCTCAGCACCCATCTCTGAGTTGCCACAAAAATAAAATACATATTAAGGTCTTGGTGCAATGCCTGGCTTATAGTAAATACTTGATAATTGCTAGCTGATTTTCATGTTAAAAAGTAGGGCCATGATTTACTTTAACATAGAATGGATCTTATAAAAAGAAAATTATTGGGATGCCTAGGCGGCATCTGCCCTCAGCTCAGGTCATGATCCCAGGGTCCTGGGATCAAGTCCCACATTGGGCTCCCTGCTTAGCGGGGAGCCTGCTTCTCCCTCTGCCTGCCATTCCCCCTGCTTGTGCTCTCTCTGACAAATAAATATTTTTAAAAATTTATTGTTTAAGTGTTATTATGTGGTTACAATCCACTGTATACTGAGATAGAAAGTCTTTTTTTATTTAATGCAAATTTTTATATAATTTGTATAAATTTGAGCTTGATTATTCACCTCAAAGACTTCACAATTAGTTCCTTGAAATAATATCTTTCAGTACATAAGACCAAACATTAGATTTCCAATTTTTTTAAGATTTTATTTATTTTTTTGACAGAGACACAGTGAGAGAGGGAAAACAAGCAGGGGGAGTGGGAGAGGGAGAAGCAGGCTTCCCGCCAAGCAGGGAGCCCGATGCGGGGCTCTATCCCAGGGCCCTGGGATCATGACCTGAGCCGAAGGCAGACGCTTAATGACAGCCACCCAGGTGCCCCTACATTTCCAAATTTTAAAAAAACTGATTTTTAGGGGCACCTGGCTGCTCAGTCTGTAGAGTATGTGACTCTTGATCTTGGGGTTCTAAGTTTGAGCCCCATTTTGGGCATAGAGATTACTTAAAAACAAAATCTTTAAAAAAAAAATTTTTAAAAACTGATTTTGAAACAACTTTTCCAGACTTATATTTTAGGAAGTCACATATACTTCTAATTATGATTTATATAGGTAAATCATCAAATGGATTGATGTACATGGAAATGTTAAATACAGTATTATACATCTTTATTGTTGTCACTTGCTACCTTAAATATAGTTTTTCAGCACACCTAAACAGAACAATACCCTAATGAAAATCCGCACTGTCTTATGACATCTTTGTTTAATCAACAACAAAGATTTCATAGTCATTCATTTACTTTAACCACTGAATAAACAACTATGTACCTTCAAAAGACCTCATGGGGGTAACCAAATGTTACGAAATTATAAAGTCAAACTAGGCATTCAAGAAGCTTATCAGTGGAAATATTTTATCTAGAATCATGGTTGTTTAGTTTAGCTAAAGAGATAGAAACAGCATTATTCCCATTATGTAACTGACTCCCATTTCCCAGGTGGAACACTGAAGGTACTGATTATTTCTCTTTGTCTGACTACAGGATTGGTAGCCCTTTCAAGTATCAACAATAAAAAGTCATGAGCTAATTATTGAATGAAAGCATTTCCATCCCTCTTAAAATAAAAAACGGACAATAAGGTAGCAAACCAAACACAGTTTCGAGTCCAGTGTTTACTCTCCAGCATCACAACTGACGTTATTAGTCTGCCGGAACTCCTCAAGCTGTTTACAAGAAAATTGTTGGTGGTCAAGCCGAAAAACTCACTGATACCTTTTTTATAGGATCACATGATTGTTTTCAGTCATTTTATGGAAAAGCAAAAGAGGAAAATGAATGCGAACTAAAATTTTAGAGCCCTACGACCATGTGTTTTTCAAATACATCCAAAATGTATTTTAATCCCCATTTTATCGGCAAAGGAACCGAGGCTCTGAGAGATTAAGTAGCTTGCCAAAGGTTACCCAATAAGAAAATAGCACATCTCAAAAAAAAAGAAAATAGCACATCTCTGATTCAGACCCGAGTCTATGTGACAAAGTCAGTAAAGACAGAATGCTATTTTCTAAGATGTTTTGGAAAACTAATCTCTAAAGAAAGTCTTTCACATGGAACATGCTAAAATCATATGTATTTTGATTGGATTGACTACAGCAGCAAGGTACCAAGAATAATCTTGGAGAAGCTGCTTCATCTCTCATTCTCTCAGGTTTTGTTTTTTATATCTGATAAGGACAAAGAAAGTACTATTTCTCACACAAGGTTGTTATAAAGACAAAATGCTCTCATATATTTAACGTACTTAGCATAAAACCCAGCATCTAAAGAAGAACTTAATATTGGTCAATTTTTGTATTATTACTCTTGCTGTCATATGTAAAATTAAAGAGTCTTTAGTCTCTGCTGGATCATCAACTGAGCATTCTCTGAAGAAGTTACTGGGTCTATCTTATCCCCTGTCCTAATAGAGAGTCTGGAATATAGTAAGTGCTCAACAAATACTGAAATAAATCATCTAATAATTTTCCATTCATTTTTATCTCAATGTGTAAGTATTGATAGTCAAAAAATATTGTATCTCTTTTGCTGATCTTTTTCCCACAATAATGCCTTGAATCAAAAGTTCTCGGAAGACAAAAGATCCTCATAGGAAGTCCCAGGTTAAAGAGAAAGAGGCGGGGGCGGGGGGATCCAGAACTTCTGTGTATCATGGAAAGGAAAACTAGGCAGACATGCATGCAAAATATACCTCAATTCATATATCTCCATTTCTTCTCCATTTGAAAGTAAATCCACTCCCAACTTTGGAAAAACAGATAAATTCTCACTGTTCTCGGAAATCTGCCACTCTTCAACAGGCTCTCTTAATTACCAGTTCAGTCATACAGCAAAGAAGGAAATGCCAAAATCAATTAATTCTTTGTGTTTGTCCACTCCTGACTGTATATTATATAAATGTCTTGAAGTCAATATTTACATTTTTAACTTCTCTTATTTATAATTCAACTTGATAGGCTAATTTACCTTGTTGACATCTTAAGCATCTACAAGCTGATAAGCACTAGTTTGAAGAAAGGCACACACTGAAACCACTTTTTCTACTATGAGCTGATCTTGAAGCTAACCTTGATTTGATCTCTGTACAGGAAGGTGGGGTCAGAAATGCATACTTCCCAATGCTCCTATAAAGGAGAATACAGTGATGAAGAATGTTGGCTTTGGAATCAGGCAGACCTCCCATGAAAACCTGGTTCTATCCCTTAATTAATCTCAGTTAAGAAAACTGCATGAGCCTCAGTGTTTCCTCCTGTATAAAGAGATAAAACATGAACCCCATGGTGGTATTGGGAGGATTGAGTTAGTGTATGTGAATGTGCTGCCTCAGTATATGGTATTAATATTAATAAATGATAAGGATTATGATTTTCAAACAATTTTTAAACAAAGCATTACAACTACCCTAGTTAAAGATCCATGGGGAATATTCTATCCCAAACCATTCCTCTTCACACAGCCCCTAGAATTCATCCAGATTCCTCCATCTGATACATATGAGGGAGAGAAGGAAAAGAAAGGGCTAGAAGAAACAGGCAGTTTCCTCCATTGCATCCCTCTATGCCTAAACTTTCTTAGACCACCAAAATCCTAATATGGACAAAACAATTAAAAAACCCATTATATAGAACAAAATAATGTGAACAAGTACTACTGTAGATAAAAAGATGCAATAAAGTAGCAAATGTTACTGTGGACAAAAAGATAAATAAACCTTGCTCTTAAGAATCTTACAACTTAGTGAGGAAAACAAGCTTATGAACAAAACACAAATAGAAGACAAGGTGGGGCGCCTGGGTGGCTCAGTCGTTGCGCATCTGCCTTCGGCTCAGGTCATGATCCCGGCCGGGGTCCTGGGATCGAGCCCCTCATCAGGCTCCCTGCTCGGTGGGAGGCCTGCTTCTCCCTCTCCCACTCCCCCTGCTGTGTTCCCTCTCTCTCTCTGTCAAAATGAATAAATCTTAAAAAAAAAAAAAAAGAAGACGACAAGGTAATACTTGCTCTGACAGACTTAGAGGTAAAGGACCATGAAAGTAAAAGGGAAGAAGAAATAAATCTGGCTTGAGGACCTGTAAAAGCTTCAAGGAAAAGGTTGAATTTGGAATTGGGCCTTGAAAAATGTGTGGATTCCTTTGGGCAGTGAGCTGCGCCAGTAGAATTCCACACTGAAGAAACTCTAAACAGAAACAAGGAGGCTGAAACTCCCCAGTATGCGTAAGAGCCACAGTCCATATTCCAAGTCTGAAAAGAATTAGGTGGAAAGAGACAGTGGGAGATGAGGCCAGAAAGGAAAGTTAGGATGAGGTATCCATGCCTTCCCAATGCCTACTCCAGAGTCTGGCTTTTACTATAGGGGCAAAAAGACCTTTATGGGGAGAGTAGGGGAGCCTGATAGGAACTGACTCATGGTTTGAAAATAACCCTGTAGTATGATAAATCTTAAAAATAAAAACTAGGAGCAAGAAGCGGCTATCAAAATAGTCCAGGCCTAAACTACAACATCAAGAAATGGAAAATAAAGGGGCGCCTGGGTGGCTCAGTCATTAAGCATCTTCCTTCGGCTTAGGTCATGATCCCAGGGTCCTGGGATTGAGCCCCACATCGGGATCCCTGCTCTGCGGGAAGTCTGCTTCTCCCTCTCCCACTCGCCCTGCTTGTTGTTCCCTCTCTCGCTGTGTCTCTGTCAAATAAATAAAATCTTTAAAAAAAAAAAAAAAAAGGAAATTAAAAAGAACACTATATTCTAAGAGCCCACAGGATTAAACAATTTATAATCCTTATAATATACAAATACATTTCTTCTACTCAGGGTAAAAGTGAATAGTACACAGAGTTGGGATTTAGGGATAAAAAAGGTTGACTAGGATGTGTGGCCCAAAGTCAAGGTAACTCCCCCAAATTTGCTAAATACAGGTTTGATACTGGTTATAAGGAGCATCTATATTATAATAAAGGGATACCATCTGGTAGATGAAATACAAGAGCCAAGGTCTCAAGGCACTTGTGGTATGTGCAGAAGTTAGGCTGGGGATGTGGTCAATGTTTGGGGATGGGTGGGGTGCGTTGCTCTAATTCATAGCAGGCTCACAGCTGGTTACTGAGGCCACAGAAATCCAGGCCCCAAAAGAAAAATTAGCTAGCCAGGGAGTCAGGACCCAGCCAAATTGCCTAAAGTTCAGGGCAGGGCTCCAGGGAAGTATAAGAAACATCTATGGGCTCAGTGGGGAAGACCTGGTCAATGGATGCTGAGAGGACACTTAACAATGGAGATTCAGGTAACAAGAATAATTCCAGGCCACGGCCACTGGTAGAAGAGGCTTTGTCTAGATTAACCAATTTTTGAACCCATAGCTAGAAAGTCTTCAATCCTGAGAAAAGGCTGAATAAGACCCATACTGAAACTGTGTTATAGGGATGCCTGGGTGAGTCAGTCAGTTAAGCATCTGCCTTCAGCTCAGGTCATGATCCCAGGGTCCTGGGATCGAGTCCCACTTCGGGCTCCCTGCTCAGTGGGGAGCCTGCTTTTCCCTCTACCTCTGCCTGCCACTCCCCCTGCTTGTGCTTTCTCTCTCTGACAAATAAATCTTTTTAAAAAAATAATAAATAAAATTGTGTTACATGAGCATGAACTTGTATCACAATGTTTTCTGAACTCATCTAAATTGCTTATCTAATGTGAGTGTAATGGCAAAGGATATTTAAAAAAAAAACAAAAAACAAAAAAACCTAGCACCAACTAAGATAAAACACTTTTATCCAAAAACAAGACAAAATATTAAACAAAAAGTCTTTCTCAGTCCACCATAATCTTAGGAGAACTTGCACAACTGGGCCCAGTTTTACCTGTAGCCTTACCTGTCTCTGCCCAGGACTATTCTACATTCTCTAATACTCAGGGTACTCTGGTGTGTTTGTGCCTCCATTTACAATATACATCTTCCTTTTCTGGCTTGGCAATGCCCATTTATCCTTCAAGTCACCTACACTGTTAAGACCCCTTAGTGCCTTCAAGCAGAACTAATCACTGAATAAGTTCTTAGAGCATTTTCTACATATCTCTCCTGTGATAGCATCTTCAATATCAGCTCAAGAAGTCCCTCTTCCAAGAAGCTTTGGGGCTCTTGCAGACATCCATGTCTGCCTTTATTCCTAGCCTTGCCATAAACTGTATCACATCACTTGGCAATTTCTACCACCCAATCATAAGCAGTTCAAGAGCCATAGCTAAAACTTATATTCAGCATTTTATGGCTTCTACCTAGCCCACATTCTGGCATAAAGTAACTTATTGATACATTGAGTAAATCAACATTGTTCCAGTTTCCCAGTGACTGATAAGGTTCTACGTATTTACTTTTTTTTTTTTTTTAAGATTTTATTTATTCATTTGAGACACAGAGATAGAGCAAGAGCATGAGCAGGGGGAGAGGCAGAGGGAGAGGGAGAAGCAGGCCTCCTGCTGAGCCAGAATCCTAATGTGGGGCTTGATCCCAGCGCCCTGGGATCATGACCTGAGGCAAAGGCAGACACTTAACCATCTGAGCCACCCAGGCACCCCTCTATGTATTTACTTTTGTGTATTAATCTTTACATTTGAATGAAGGTATTTATCCTTATTTCACTTGCGTATTCTAGTTATCCTTCCTTCAATGTCTTAGAAATTTGCTACGATAGAGATTTTAAAACTAGAGAAATAGGTCCGAATTTTATTTTATTCAATGTAACAGTGGGACTATGATAATTTAATCCCACACATATTGCTAAAATGAAATCCGGGGAGTTCAGTAACAGTAGCCTACTGTGTCTGCCCACTTAAAAAGTGCCAGCCTTGAACAAAACAGAGTGTTTATCATCACCACCCCAGACCAGGCATTTTTATGCCCTCCTGGGTATCCACCCATTATCCAGAACCCATCAAAACCAACAATACCCCTTATTTTCCAGACTTTCCCTCCATTCCCCTGCACACTACCACTACTATCTAGAACTCATATTGTACATTACTATAGCCCTTATTAGGAAGCAATCTGATAACAATTGCTACTCATTGCCTATACTCTTTACGATAGATAATTCTCGTAACAGCCCATATTACAGATGAGGATATCTAGACTTAAATATACAAGTCACGTACCCAAAATTACACTGGGATAAAGACCTAAAGTGAGATTGTAGACTATATGACTCCAAAGCTATGCTCTATCCAGTACTCCAGTGGTTCTCAACCTTTCCCATGCATCAGTATCACTTGGAGGGCTTATTAAAACAGATTGCTGGGTTCCCCCCTCCCACTTTCTGATTAAGCAGGTCAGGAGGGGGTCTGAAAATCTGCATTTCTATCAAGTTCCCATTTGATACTGATCGGGGACCCACTTTGAAAACCACTACACTATACCACCCTAACAAAGTAAATTACTTCATTGAAGACATCCGGATAATTCAGTAGCCCTCAAGATGATTTGCTCTTGACAGGTGCAACTATGAAGGCATACCTTCCTAATGGTAAAATCTCGAGTTCCGTGACAGAAGTGAGACAACAGGGAAAGAAAATAGTGCTGGGGACATGTTCTTGAATGAGAAAATTCAACCAAAGGTAGTTACAATACCAATTCCCCAGAAATTTATATGAAAACTGAATGCAAGTAATCAATTCTCATTTCCAATTCTAACTTCAATGTGAAAAAACAAACGCCTGAGAGCAGCCAGGAGAATTTCTAAAAAGAACACTGGCCATTATGACTTACCCTACCAGACCATTAAAACATATTATAGAGACACTGCAAGCAAAACATTTTGGATAGAAAAGCAGAAAAATCAATGGAGCTGAATGCAAAGCCCACTAACACATGAATAAAAATAAATTTAATATATAAGGGTGCCATCTCAAATCAACTGTTCAATAGATCATGTTGAGGCAATTTTTTTTTTTTAATTTAGACACTACCTCATACCACAAAAGAATAAACTTTGGTTTGTTTCTGTCAAATATTTAATCTATCATAAATTTAAGATAAGAGAATATTTTAAAGACTTATAATGTACATGCATTTCTAAGCAAGGCAAAGGAAAACACACAGAATTGCCTCTAATATAGAACTAGAACACTAAAAATGCTTCCATAAACAAAGCTGCATGATAAATGATAAAACAGGGGGAATATTTAGAATGAAGACACAAAAGGTTTTACATATTTAGTGTAAAATACATATTAAGAGCTTTTACAAAATCAGTAAGAGGAAAATAGAAACAAAAGTATGAAATGAATTTTTAAGAGAAAAGCAAATGAAAATTAAACATTTGAAGAGTTTCTCAAACTCAGTAATGATCTAATAAAAATTTAAAATAATCAAAATCATTTTCCCTTATCAGACAAAACCATCAAGGTTGACAATGTAGAAATTTTTTTTAATCAAACTGGAAAAACGCAATGAATGCTCAGCAATGTCAGGAAATGTGCCAAAGTGTCAAACACAAAGTGCACTTTAAGTAGAGAAGGAAACAATTGTTCAGACACTTGATATGTTTCTACTGTGTATAATCCTGAGGACAGGTTTTCACTAACTCTCATTTAAAGTGTGTCCTTGACTTTTAAAAGAAGGAATATTTGGGGCACCTGGGTGGCTCAGTCGTTAAGCATCTGCCTTCGGCTCAGGTCATGATCCCAGGGTCCTGGGATCAAGCCCCGCATCGGCATCGGGCTCCCTGCAGAGCAGGGAGCCTGCTTCTCCCTCTCCCACTCTCCCTGCTTGTGTTCCCTCTCTCACTGTGTCTCCCTCTGTCAAAAAATAAATAAAAAATCTTTAAAAAAAAAAAAAAAAGATGGAATATTTGGAAAGGTTTTTCTTTAGTTATTTCAGAGGTAGGTACGTGGTGGAGTGGGGCAGTGGGTAGGAACTCTAGTTTTGCCCTTAGATTTTTTTTTTTTAACTATGAATTCTCTCCCTATTTGGAACAATTTAGTGCAAAGAACAAGATACTGTTATTTTCATAAAATATACACTATTTCATAAAATATACAAGTACTGTCAGGGAACTCAACAATGCTCAACAAATCTTTAAAATCTGTCTACATCTCTGATAATATGCGTGACAAGTGTTCATACTGTTCAAATTGCAGCCAGTCTCAGTAAGAATGCTTGTATTTATTAGAAAATACACACCAGGTCAAAATGTGAACATACTATAGTGGGCTACCCTCTTCTATGACCACAAATTGTTTCTCTATGACCTTGATGGTTCTCACCAATTTTCAATAGTTTATGACCAGTGATAACCTGATTAGAATACCTTAATGAGAAAAAATGCAGCTGTTTGCTTCTTTATGACCAAAGTAATAACCTGCCTTTCTTTGGAAAGGGCATTAACAATTTTTAATTGAATGGGTATCCGTGTGGAAATGAATCGGCATGACAAGAATATGGCACCAAAAGGCTCAATGAGAAAGAACACCTTCATGCAGATGTCACCTCGCACTCCATACCCAGGAGAATGTGTGCTGTCAAAAGAGCTAACCTCATCAAGCATTTAGAAAGGAAATGCATAACTTATTCAAACGGACTCACTTTGTTTTACGACATGTATTATCAACAAACAACCCATAAGCAGGTCTCATCTTAGGTACCATTTTTAATGTAAAGGGGCTGATTATGGTTTACAGATGTGAAAAGTATGTGACCAATAGTGGGAGGGTCTAGGCCTGTATTCTGCTACTCAGCTTCCTGAAAAAGGAATGGAATCTGAGCTGTGGATAGGGAAGTTACAAAATAAAAATCTAGTCTTCTTATACATGAGGGACAGTCTTGTGGTCTCAAAGATAAGGTCTTTTCATTAGGAACCACTGCCAACAATAAAATTCAGCGAAAGAACATCTGTGGTTAGTTGGCTATTTTTTTTCCCTAGAGGAAAAAGGGATAAAGGTCTACAATATACACATTGTGTGCTCACTATCTCCACATCTACCAGGTAGAGTCTTTTCTAATGATTGTAAAGGGCCAGAAAATCTGCTTACAAAGAATCATATTCTATGAACTCATGAGTTACAAAACAGCATTATTTATATTTGGGAAACAATGATCCTTAACCAAATATTAACTACTAATGTACTGAATAAAAACTGAGCGTGGGCAGCTTAAACCAATCTTACGAACTTTCATATGCTGATGTTCAAAATCGTTAATTGTAAAATTACTATCACAGGCAAGGAGTTGTATTAGTATTTCATGGTTTTAAGTATAAATTAATCCCAGACATGAGTCTATGAGATAGGTATCTTCATTTTCAGATTAAAAAAAAAAAAAAAAAAAAGTAAGCAGATATACAGAAGTTAATTTGTCCAAAATTTCCTAACTATTCAATGGGTGAGCCAGGATTGAACACCAAGTCTCCCTGAAATGCCAAGCCTATAGCCCCTAGACTATTCCTAGAATGTCGTTGACTGTCACTTCACACAGAGAACTTACTAGCTTAAGGCAACAAAGGTGACTGCTGGGGTCTGGTCAGATGAAGAATAACCCCCACTGTCGCCTGAGATCAAACTGGAGCTCTGCCCTGTGTCTGCTGAGCCAGGGGCCCTCGAAGGCCCAGCCACGAAAGGAATAGGCCAGAACCACCTCTTGCTGCCATAGCAATGATCCTCAGGCCTCCTAGGTTGTTGGATATTCCCTTTAAGAATTTTCCCTTTGGCACCTCAATGGACCTTGCAATCCACTGCGCCAGTGAGGGCAGCATTCTCCAGACTCACGTTAATAATCCCAGGCTGAGAAAGACAGTTTTGATACTTGGTTCTGGCTGAGAAAAGTCAGTGCTAGCAACTTCCCAGAGTCCAATGAGAACTAATCTCAGGGGGAAGTGCTAAGGGGCTGGGGAAAGGGCACATAGATATTTACAATTTCTATAGTTGCATAAAGATTCTGAAAAGGTTCATTAAGGCATCTGAGAAACCAGACATGATGTTAAACAAGGCAAAAAAAACAAACAAAAAAAAACCAAAAACCCGAAATTGCATAGTAATTGGCATTTCAGAGATTTGGACTTTCCTTATTTTAAAACAGAGAGAGTATTGTTTACACTGCCTTGGAAATTGTTCAAAGATGTGTATTTTTAATAAGATTGAATCATATTTTCAATCCAAAGGGATTTTATTCCATGAATACATTTTCCATGTACATATAGTAATATTTTTTTTTTTTATTTGACAGAGAGAGAGCAAGAGAGCACAAGTAGGCAGAGAGGCAGGCAGAGGGAGAGGGAGAAACAGGCTCCCCGCTGAGCAGGGAGCCTGACGCGGGGCTTGATCCCAGGACCCTGGGATCATGACCTGAGCCAAAGGTAGCTGCTTAACCAACTGAGCCACCCAGGAGCCCCACATATAGTAATATTTTCAATACAATTAGCTGCCAGTGTCCAGCCTGGTGAGTACCTGACACATAGTAAGCTTTCAATAAGTATCTGTTGAATGAAAACAAAATTAATGAGCTGTTGATATTTTCAGGAAGATGCCTTATTCTTATTACACTTGATTACCTCTTAAGTAGCTTCAAACCCAATCCTCCCCAACTAATTCAAATTCAAAACTCCCCCTCTCAAAATTCATACCTGTCCTAAAGCTCACC
The DNA here is from genome assembly GCF_964656455.1 of Halichoerus grypus. Classification (NCBI taxonomy): domain Eukaryota; kingdom Metazoa; phylum Chordata; class Mammalia; order Carnivora; family Phocidae; genus Halichoerus; species Halichoerus grypus. The sequence continues at coordinate 128,321,515 of NC_135715.1, forward strand.
TTCTTCATCCTTCAGTGGAGCCCAAGATTCCCGGCCCTCATCCTCCTTGACCAGAGCAAAGATCTCCCCCAGTGCTGCTGGCCCAGGGACCACACAGACTGCATTTGAAAAAACATATACAGTACTTTCAAACCAAGTAGGTAATTACACACACAAACACTCAACTTCCCAGCTTACTCTAATAATTGACTACAGATGGTCCCCGACTTCCAACTTTTCAACTTTATGATGGTACAGAAGCAATACACACTTAGCAGAAACCGTATTTTGAATTTTGAATTTGGATCTTTTCCCAGGCTAGAGGTATGCAATATAGAGATACTCTCTGGGGCAGGGGCAGTGCAGGTCCCAGTCGGCCACGTGATCACAGGTGTAAAGAACTGATACACTTAACAACCATTGTATTGCTCACTTTCAGTACAGTATTCAATATGTTACATGAGAGGGATGCCTCAGTGGGCTAAGCATCTGCCTTCAGCTCGGGTCATGATCGAGCCGGGCATCAAGCTTCCCGCTCTTCTCCCTCTCCCTCTACTGCTCCCCAGGCTTATGCGCTCTCTCTCTCTCAAATAAATAAATCTTAAATGTACATGAGATATTCAACAGTTTATTATAAAACTGGCTTTGTATTAGATGATTATGCCAAACTGTAGGCTAATGTAAGTGTTCTGAGCACCTTTAAGGTAAGCTAGACTAAGCTATGATCTTCGGTAAGTTAGGTGTATTAAATGCATTTTTGACTTCCTATATTTTCAATTTATGATGGGTTTATTGGGACATAACCCTATCCTAAGTCTAAGAAAATCTGTATTTCTCAAGTCACAGGACCTTCCACACAGATTTCTCTGAAACTTGCAAAGGCTTTCAGTTTCTAACTAAAAAACTCTGGGACTGGTTTCCTCACTGCTGCAGACTTTGCAGTCTCTCAGTTCTGGAACTGCATTCACCCAAATATAAAACTTATACCCTATCATGCACAGTTAATGATTTCACTGGAAACAATCGAAATGTCTAACACTAACAGGTGAAAATTAAAAAAAAAAAATGTAAATATACACACAGGCAAGCAAAAGGTTTGTTGCACAATTATTTCAAAAAGCAATTTTTTAAAAGATTTATTTTAGAGAGAGAGAGCACGAATTGGGGAAGGGGTACAGGGAGAGGAGAGAGAAATCTCAAGCAGACTCCCTGCTGAGGGCAGAGCCCAATAACCACAAGATCATGACCTGAGCCGAAAATCAAGTTGGACGCTTAACCAACTGAGCCACCCAGGTGCCCCACAAAAATCATTATTTTTTTAAAGATTTTTTTAAAGATTTTTTTTAAGGATTTTATTTGTCAGAGAGAGAGAGAGCCAGCACGAGCAGGGGGAAGCAGCAGGCAGAGGGAGAAGCAGACTCCCTGCCAAGCAAGGAGCCTGATGCGGGACTCGATCCCAGGACTCTGGGATCATGACCTGAGCAGAAGGCAGACGCTTAACCGACTGAGCGAACCAGGCATCCCACACAAAAAGCATTTTTAAGTGCATTTCAAATAACTCAAATAACATATAATCCTGAAGAAAAAGAATATGAAAATAATACATAGTTAAAAATCCAAACATTTAGAAGTCTAGAAGGATGCATTCTATCCACACCACAGCATTACCTAAACTATATCTGAAAGAACACTGGTTTTAAGATATAAATCAGGGTTTTTCTGATAAACAAATTTGGAAAATGTTATTTTCTTTTTTTTTTTTTTTTAAGATTTTATTTATTTGATAGAGACACAGTGAGAGAAGGAACACAAGCAGGGGGAGTGAGAGAGGGAGAAGCAGGCTTCCCGCCGAGCAGGGAGCCCAATGCGGGGCTCGATCCCAGGACTCCGGGATCATGACCTGAGCTGAAGGCAGACACTTAACGACTGAGCCACCCAGGCGCCCCGGAAAATGTTATTTTCAATGTTTCCATTTTGGAAGTCCATTCTGTATATTACATTAAAATCCCTGAGATTTTAAGAGAAGAAAACAGATTAATTTTGTTTAACTCATACAACCACAATTATTTGACCATGGAAGTTGTTCTTACAGGAAACAAGTTGACTTCTATCTTATTCAGAAGGTATCTTGGAAGGGCACCTGAGTGACTCAGTCGGTTAAGCCTCCGACTCATAATTTCAACTCAGGTCATGACCTCAATCCTCCTGGTGGGCTCCGATGCTCGGAATGCAGCCTACTTAAGATTTTCTCTCTCCCTCTGCCCCTCCCTGTGCGCAAGGCAGCACCTTGGAAAATGCTAAAATTCAAATCATGTTAACAACTGTAATCTCTTCAGGTAGCCTAGATGATGATTTTTCTTTACACATTCCTATTACCTTCAAATATTCTATGATAAGCATGTCAATTTTGTAATCAGAAAAATATCGGCAAAAAAGTGTGTAGTCCCATTTACTGTCACTCCTACTATTATTTATTATATTGGCTTTGCCACCCCTGGAGTTCTGGGGGGAGGGTGTGGGGAACAGGAGAGCAGGTGCAAAGTGGTCAAACCATATGGATTTCAAATGACATCTGGGTTCCACTCAGATCTGCCACTGCCTGGCTATGTGACCCTAGACAAATTACACCGTAAGCCTCAGTTCGTCTTCTACACAATCTGGATAACAACTACATCTACTTTACAGAGTGATTAATGACCATTAAATGCAGTAGCACCTGTCATGCACTTGACACAGTACCTGGCGAATAGTCAGTGCTCAGTAAATGCTCAATGTTTGTATGACCAGAGTCCGATAAGCCACTACCCATTGTTCCTAAATTACTATAACTCTGATCCTTTTAATTAGTGGAAATTTGAATTTAAAAATATTTGTTCAATCCCTGAAGTAACTAAGGTTCCATATTATTTTACCTACTCTCTTATAAAACACATTATTTAAAAGAAAATTTACTGGGAACACCTTAATGCTCAAGAAACTTTCCAAGTGCAGAGTCTATGCATAAGTATAATTCATTCTGTCTAAAATTTTTCATTATACTAAGAAAAAGCTGATCTTAATTATGTTAAGAAATTCTGAATAGTCTTTTTGACATCCAAACTTATCTGCAAGAATATGAAAAATATTCCTATATTACCAAAAAAAAGCAAATCCAGAAAAATATTAATAAGACTATTTAATTGTATTTGCTCTAATAAAGGCTTTTAGTCAAGGGTATGTAGGGTTAACTTTCAGACCATGCTAACATGCTGCCACCAGAACCTAAAGAGCTATAGCTTTATACAATCTAGAACAAATGCTGCCCATTAGCCTCCCATCCTAAATGATAGTCACTGTCATCACTACGTAAAAAAAGATTTTCTTCGATATGTGAGAGCCTATGGTTAGAAGAGCGTCTCAAATTCCCATTCCCTCTTTTGAATAATGATGTTCTTGTACATGACATTACAATAGAAAATTTTCAGTCACTATGTTATCAGTCCTAACAAAATCAAAGAAATGCAGTTAGAGTTACTCTCATCTTACAGAGAAGTGAAATACTAAAATATAAGGCAATTCCCACAATGGCAAAGAGAGGAAACAATCAGAATTGCAATCACCTTGGTAACATACTCCTAATCTCAGAGGGGGCATTTTTCTCCTCTAAAAGGGAATGTGATTTTCATTAAGATTCGTACCCATTTTGTATTCAGTGTTCCAAGAATAACTTCCCTGCACCTGGCACAGAGATTTCATGGGGGACCAATGAAGAAAACCAACCCCATCTTCCATTTCCTGGGAGAGAAAAATGAGAACAGACACGTTCTCTCGCTCCTTGGTTTCCATTTAGTACGGTAACAAAGTCAGCATTACACAAAGCTGTTTCCTAAAAAGCAGGTAATGTTAATAATTTAACAAGCATAAACTGAAAGCCTGATACGTGCTGGTGTTATTTCCACACTTTCATGCTGTATAATTATCTTCTTCCACCACAGAGGAAACGGAGGCCCAATGAGGGAAAGAAAGTACCCAGCCAACAAGTGGCAGAATAGAGACTGGGTTCCAAATCTCTGTCACCAAGTCCATTCTGCAACAGCTACCTGCTGAGTGTTATTCTGGCTTCTGGAAGGCACACTGGTTCACCACACTTGACAACTATAAAGTAGACTGCAGAGTTAAATGGAGAAAATTAGCCTCACTTAAAATGCTTTATGGAATGCTGTACACCTGGCCACACATTAAACTTTTACTTTTTCAAGGGTTTTTTTTTTTTTTTCTGATGAATTCTGGCTTAGAATTTCATTTTATTTGAAGACAATGTAAAATGTCGATTTGCTGCCAAAAATATTCTTAGAAAAATAAAATGAGCAAACTTGTTTTCTATTATAATTTATAGTTTTGTACACATCTTGAAATATAACTTTCAAAAACACTAGGGAGAAAGAGCACTCGTACTGATTTTTCGACAATTTAATTTCTTCCACTCATGATACGTTTAAATTCTCAAACTCTTCTTTCATGAGCTGGAATAAACACCCTTTATTATTTGTTCTTTTTCTTTAGCTACTATTGTTCACATCAAAAGGCTAATTTCTTATACCAGTAGAATAACTGAATCAAAATAGCAAGGCTCTTGACAATTTAGGTTTTAGGGTCTTGACACAAATGAGTGGAATTCTTATGCACTAATTAATCATGCAATTAATGACTAATTGCTTCATTCTCAAAACCTATATTCTATAAATCAAATGTTACTCTGCTACCATTATTCAAATAGGAATATTTAGGCTGTATATAACCATATACCACTTATGTCCTGTTAAACAATCTCCCCATGATAGCCAAATACTTGGTTTTGTCTAAGTTTGAGATGGAAACATTACTCAGAATTTTCACTTATACTACTAATGAAATGCATATTTCTCTTATAAACACCACTGCAGGGAATAATGCTAAAAGATCCTATCAGACCAAGAATGGAATTTTATAATAGAGTGCTAAGAGATTTACAACAGCTCTTTTAATGCTGTAGCATTTGATGGTGGTTTAACAATTCATTTTGATTAACGGCTACAAAAATGAATGTTAAATACTCAGTTTGATGCTTTGTGTAAATGAGCTTTTACCCCTCTAGTGAACAAGTAATCCACTGGTCTTCATCCCCAACACTGACCTCTTGCTCAGGTTCACACAAATTCAAATAATCCAATAACTCATCATTAGGTGTCTAGGTACGTGCAGGAAATTCAATTAAACCCAGCAGTATACACAAAAGAAGTCAAGAACATGGCCTCTGCTTTCTAGGTTTTCACAATCTAGTTAACTTAATCAAACATACCAGGAAAGAAAAAAAAAAAAAAAAAACCAGCAAAGAGTATTAGCACAGTAAATTGTAAACTGTGTAAAGAATGTTAAAATGACCAGCTAATAATAGCAAAGAGTGGTATGGGGGGGAATAAATCCAGTATCCATCAATAGGGGACTAGTTATATAAGTCATGGTTCATCCCTACAAAGACATAATACTAGGGGGAAAAAACAGAGCCCTTTATGTACTGAAATGGAATAATTACCAACTTATTATGATTAAGTAAAAAAAGCAAGGTACAAAGCAGCACTAACTTTGTATAAGAGAGAAACAATATACATACATACACTCGTTTCCTCCTGAGTGTAAGGAGATGCACTCTCCAATATGCTAGCCAATAATTACATAAGGCTTTTCAGCACTGGATATGTGGCTAGTGTGACTAAGAATTTAAGTTTCAATTTTATATAATTACATTTCAAAACTGACTCAGTGCAAAATATTTTGTTAAAGATAACATTTGTGTTTTGTAGAACTAGAATCATGTTAATTTGCATCATGTAATATATCTTTTAAATTGAATTTTTTAATGTAGTGCCTAAAAAATTTTAAATTGTATTTGTGGTTCCCATTATATTCCCACTGGACAGCACTGATAAACAGTATCCTACCAGGATTTGAAAGAATTGGTGACACTGATTGCCTCTGGGGAGAAAATCTGGCTGCCAGGAACCAAGGGACTAGAAAGAGGTCTCTCGCTATTTGGTCATATTCCTCTTGAATTTTGTGCCATTTGGATATATTGCCTATTAAAAAATAATGAATAAGTGGTGTGACCTATAAACACCAATGTAAAGAATTATTGACATTAAAATAATTATGAATTATATTTTGGATAGAATCTCTCCTCCCAAAAGCATATTTGGTACTTCTGAAGAGGTTATACATGGTCTTTGGCAGAAAATGCTCTGTAACAACCTAAGATCACAGAAGTGTTTCACAAACTGGAGTTACCAACTGAGCATAAGAGCACAAGAGATTAAAGATGTCAAGCCTCAAACTGCTTAAACTAGCAAAATCTAGCATTTAACACCACTGCCTTTTCTTTCACCACCCGAGAGTGTTCTTTCATTTTTCCACTCATTGAATATATTTTCTTGTTCCTTTCTTCATTTATATCCCCAACTAAGAACTTAATTATCTCTACAATTCCATTTAGCACTGAGTGCATCTACTTGGCTAGGTGAAGAAGGCGGGGGGGGGGGGGGGGGGGGAAGAATCAGGAAATATTCCCTTTCACAACCTACAAAATTAATTTCTTCCCATGAAGCAGTAGTGTAAAAGCATAAGCAGATCACAAAGGGCTCAAGTAAATGAGTACTATATACGACTGAGAGACATTTAATGTATTTAAATATAAAATGAAAAATCAGATTGCATATGTACAGGGTATTACTATTTCTTTCAAATTTTCCCATTTTAAAAACCAATACTTCAGGGGCACTGGGTGGCTCAGTCCCATTAAGCATCTGCCTTCAGCTCAGATCATGATCCCAGGGTCCTGGGATGGAGCCCCGCATCAGGCTCCCTGCTCAGCGGGGAGCCTGCTTCTCCCTCTCCCACTCCCCCTGCTTGTGTTCCCTCTCTCGCTGTCTCTCTCTCTGTCAAATAAATAAATAAAATCTTTAAAAAAACAAAACAAAACAATACTTCAGAAATTTTTTCCGCTTTGACATAGCTGATTTTATTTTTTTAAAAGATATTATTTGAGAGAGAGAGCGCACAAGAGCAGGGTGAGGGGCATAGGGAGAAGCAGACTCTCTGCTGAGCCGCGAGCCTGATGCGGGCTAGATGACACTTAACCAAGTGAGCCACCCAGGCACCCCGACATAGCTCATTTTAGAGCTTAAAATGCATATATCAATGAAAACTGTTTTTAATTAGCAGTATTAAGTTTAAGGGGGGGAAAAAAGCCACCATTCTCAATTGCAAAGCACACCCCTCCTTTTCTTACTCCTCAAGAATGTCTGACATAGGGTTGCACTGATAAAGATCATTTTGAGGAAATACTCCTAAGGCCACAGAGAGAATGTGTGCAAAGCCATCCACAACTCAGCCCAAATAAGACAGGTTCCTCACCCGTCACACAGACCACACACCAGAATGAATCATCAGCACAATAAGCAGAGGTTTTGACTAGGTTTAATTCAGAGAGCAAGGCATTCTAGATAGCCTTTAACTATTAAAATGGCCAAGTGCCAGCAGAATTTTTTAAATTGCTTCTTGACAGGAAATCTTATGAAATTCCCTGTGAAGATCAACAGATGGTAAAAGATGGAATTAAATAGCCATCAATGTACTGCTCCCCTGCCTCCTAAGCTGTGTATGCCTTCAGCAAGCCCATCATTTCTTAGTATCCCATGGCTGTTCTTTTAATACCAACAGTGTCTTGGTGTTCAAACCATTCCAATTATCTGTGTGGTTCCAGAAACTTGGTCTCTACCTTGCCTAAGTTTAACTAATCCAAATCCGTGATAGTCAAATATTGATCACCACCAACTTGATGTGCTCAATATCTGGAAGAATACAAAAAATAAATGGTTTGGTTTACCAAAAATAATAGCAAATTTCATTCAACACCTTCAGGTAACTCTTAGAATTGCCACTAATCTGAGCTTGCATAATCTGCTTAGTGTCCTAAATCACTATGATTCACAAAAAAATGAAAATCCCTAAGTGGTGCATCCCCAACTTATATACGAAATCCTGAATTTGATTAGAAAAACTCTAGGGATGCCTGGGTGGCTCACTCAGTCGGTTAAGCATCTGCCTTCAGTTCAGGTCATGGTCCCAGGGTACTGGGATGGAGCCCTGCACTGGGCTCCCTGCTCAGCAGGAAGCCTGCTTCTCCCTCTCCTCTGCCACTCCCCCTGCTTGTGCTCTGTCAAATAAATAAAATCTTAAAAAAAAAAAAAAGAAGAAAAACTCTAAAAACGCTCATTAGTAAATTCAAGTCTATACCACTTATAACTACCAAGTTAGTTGGAAACATGTTCCTAGGCTTCACAAGGATACCAGCACAAACTTCAGGACTAAATTTTCTTAGCATCATCTAAGAATGAATTTCCTATGTTTTTCTACATACACACAGGATCACAGATGATTAGACATAAGTTAGACGTTGCTCCTTTCAGACAAGGTTGTATTTCAAAAATGATATATGGTAAACTGGAGTAAATTACAGGTTGGAATAAGTTCTAGATAAAAATTTGTCCCAATTAAAATGTGAGGGGAAAATCAGTCTATTTCCCCTTTCAGAGCACTCATGTTTTTCATTCAAATGAAGTCATACCTAACTTTCCTACAGGAGGAAATGTTCACAGGTAATAAAACTATTACCTACCCTCTTTCAGAGAAAGAGGAAACTGAAGATAGAAGGCTGGTAGCATGGGATCACAACATAAAATTTAAAAAATTAGTTTATTTTCATATGCTAAAATTCTTTTCTGCCACCTCCAGCTTTGCTCTCCTAAAGCAGAGCAAAAAGATACTCATTTGAAATTAAAGCATCTAGCTGCTTTCTGGGAATGGACATCTTAAATAAAAGTGAAGACTGGAAGAAACCATGCCCATAATCTAGTAGGCACTTCACTCAGGAGTTTTGCTGTCAGCAAATGACCAAATCATGAACGCCCGAGAATATGGGGGCTGCCTGAGACCAGGAGGTCCTTTAAGACAGTCACCCTGTCTCTTTCCTATTAAAGCAGTGATACTTGACTGGCAGGCATAAAAGAACAAGAGAGAAACTAAGGGTTGCTCCTCTCTGACATTTCCACTTTAGCACAAGGGAAATAATAAATTCAGCAGCTCTTATAATTATCTTGACCACTGTTGATTTAATTTGTCCTAGAAACTACAGCATGTCCATTAGACATGGGAATGGTAGGGTGGTAGCCATGTTCCGATTTAGCAACTCAATTTCCTGTTTTTCCAGCAGATCTGAACTGATACACAACTGTAGCAGCTGTTAAAATTCTGGCTCCTGTCACCACTACTCCCCTTGGGGGTCATCTCATACTTCCTCACTTCCATTTCTCCAGAAATAATAGCATATGTGCATGCAGGTTAGAGAGATGAAAATCCCCAAGGACTGGTGATAAATGTCCCATTTAGGTTTCAGCATCTTAACTCTACTTCCTTATAAATATATCTTGGTATAAGTGCATAAGCTGTAATATTAGGCTACAAAGTAAAATGTTATAATTTTAAAAAGTACAGTGGAATGCATACCTTGGTGTTAATCCTCCAAAATTAATCACACTGAAAAACAAAGCACTTTTTCCAACGACACTACCATTTTAAAAATACATTCTGATGTCACTGGCCTTCAACCCTGTTTAAAGTCAACCTAACCATATCATGGACCTAAACTATTATAATTCAGGTGCTTTTTCAACCCCACTTCAAAGGGCCGCCTCTGAATCACTTTTGTTATTTTCACAAGTCAATCCCCCTCCCCCCAAAATATGGCATTTCACTCTTAATTCTGTCCAAAGTAATTTTCTACAAGTCTGAGGCAATTACAGAAGAAAACCTCTCTCCTATTAACCCAGACAGTAGGAGTCGCCATTATCAGCGGTTTCGCTTTGGGCAGTTTCGGTTGCCAGCGGTCAGCAGACGACCCCCCCTTCTGAGGAATCCTCACAAGGGTCAGTTGTAGCCTCACCCTGCGTCACAGGGCCTGCGTCACAGGGCCTGCGTCACCCACCTCGCTTCACCTCCTCAGGGAGGCGTTCTCTCATCCACGTCATCACTGGAAGGGTGAGTACAGTCCCGTATTTTGGGGGGCGGGGGGGGATAAAGAGTGCACGCATGAGCACATGCGGGAGTGAGAGAGACCAACCATATTCACATAACTTTTATTACATATTATATAATGTGGTGTCTCTCCCCATCGGATGGGGGCCCCCAAATGTGGGGCGAGGATCGAGTGGAAGCCAGTGGCTGGGCGCGGTGAAAGAATTCACCTGAGGCAGAACAAAGGAGAAAGTTTACTGAATAGCAGCAAGGGAGCCTCGGGCAGGACAGCCAGGGAGAGACTGACTGCAAGAAGGCAAGGGGTAGGGGCAGCTTTTAAAGAGGGAAAGTGAGGAAGTTTGGGGATGTACGGAATTTTCCCTTTCTGGTAACTGTGCCAGGTTGTAAGTAGCCCATTGGTTAGTTAGGGCCTATGGCTATTTTGAGGTGGGTCCCCTGCAGGGCCTGTCTGTATTCAGCCAAGCGGTCTCTGTGGACCCGCTCTACATTCCATTGCTCCAACCTGTTGCCCAAAAGTGCCCGCTACATATAACTGTTATGACTGTTCTATTTTATGATTAGTTATGTGGTTAATCTCTTACTGTGCCCACCTTGTAAATTAAACTTTATCACAGGTGTGTATGCGTAGGGGGGAGAAAACGGTGTGTATATATAGGGTTCGGTACTATCCCCAGTTTCAGGCATCCACTGGGGGCTGGAACATATGGAACATACCCCCCATGGAAAAAGGAGGGGGAGGAAGACTACAGTACTTTATGTATAATTGTTTACATTATCTCTGAAGCTCTAATTTCAATGCGCAGAGTGTTTCTAACAGGGAGAGAACAAGAGTAACCAGGGAGAATTAAAAGGAGGGATTCTGAAGCAATTCTTCTCCCTGTTTCCCTAGCATCTCCATTGTCACCACCTCATAACCACAAGCCTGAAAGCCTTAATGGGGCTCTATTTTTTCTCTGAAGAGTGGGCAGTTAAGAAACCGACCTGACTCAGTAGTATATGTGCTCTCCTCCCACAAAATTTCTGAAGGCCTGTTTCTGAGCAATATCCCAGAGTTATATAGCATGAAAAAGCATGGATATAATCAGGATATTGCCCAACATAGGGCACAACACATATTGGAAACCCAAATACCTTAATTTATTGCCAATGAAACCTGGAAATTCTGACCTTCGTAAGGATTTATCGCGATTTAAAATGTATTAAAACTTACAAATAGTACCAAGTTTTCAGCATTCTAGGAGTTGAGCTTAATAGACTTTTTCTCCTGCCTTGGCATTCTTTGCTGTCTTAATCCTGAGATGACCATCCCAATTAAAGTACTTTGTCAAATTACTCCACATTTCAACTCTACAGCTTTGTTTATGTGTAAAGCCATTAAGTAGTTTTAACTTATTTACATTTATAAACAGCATTGTGAACTTAAACTATATTAAAATAATAATAAATTACCCACGCTCACTCCATTATTTTTTCTTAAGACTAGTCAGTCTTTAAGAAGCTTTTCCAAGGGATTCATTCCTCAGATATGGAAGTTTGTATGCAAAACTGAAGACATTTGGCCCTTTATAAATAGTCCTGGGAAACTTCTTTCTCCCATACTTTTAGTTTATTTTTACTGTAACAGATGGGGGAAAATTTTAGCAAAGCAGTCATTAAAAAAAAAAAAAAGCCTTACAACAACTATCATACTAATGTTAGAACACTAAAAGCTTACAGATATGAAATATCTTTCACAACAAACAAAAATACTTGCTAGAAATTATAAAGGCAGTTTGACTTAACTCATAAAGTAGGTATAAACTCAATAGACCTAGATAGGAACTCTTTCAGCTTTGTTCCTAAACATCTTAACTATGTAGTAGTCATTTTTCATGAAAGTATCTCCAGCACAGAAGTTTAGAACTTCTTTTTAAAATATATTCCAGGGCGCCTGGGTGGCTCAGTTGGTTAAGCGACTGCCTTCGGCTCAGGTCATGATCCTGGAATCCCAGGATCAAGTCCCGCATCGGACTCCCTGCCCAGCAGGGAGTCTGCTTCTCCCTCTGACCCTCCCCTTTCTCATGTGCTCTCTCTCTCTCATTCTCTCTCTCAAATAAATAGAATATTTAAAAAATAAAAATAAAAATAAATAAAATATATTCCAATATCATATGTTAAAATTCTGCAATGCTTGCCAAGGGACCACGCCTGTCTTCACTTAAAAAAAAAAAATCAATCACTAATCACCACTCTGCAAAATCTCTTACTATAAGATATATTTTGTTATATGCAAACAGAACATTAATCATTAATCATTTTGTTCCAATTTCTATCTAAGTTTAATACTTAAAAGTCATCCTGCCAGTAAATAAACTTGAATTAAATAATAATCACTACTTCATTTATCGATTTCATAAGTTAGGCCAGGAGGGTCAGCAAACTTTATATATGGCCAAGGTAAATATTTTTAGCTTTGCAGGCCATATGATCTCTGTCTGGACCATTCAGCTATAATGAGAAAGCAGTCATAGACAATAGGCAAATGAGCGGGTATGGCTGTGTGCCAGTAAAACTCTACAGAAACAGAGGATAAGAGAATAATATCTAGAATATATACAAAACTCCTAAAATTCAACCAAAAAAGCAAACCCAACTAAAAAATAGGCAAAGAACTTAGACATTTCTCAAAAGAAGATATGCAAATAAACAATAAGGACATGAAATGATGCTCAACATCAGTAATCACTAGGAAAATGCAAGTCAAAACTACAATGAGATACCACCTCACACTCACTAGGATGGCTACTATTTAAAAAAAAAATAACAAACAGGAAGCATCAAGGGTTGGCAACCCTTGTGCGCTGTTGTTGGAATGTTAAAGTAGTACAACCAATATAGAAAAGAGTATGGTTGCCCTCAAAAAATTAGAAATAGCATTACCATTTGATCCAGCAATTCTACTTCAAAAGAACTGAAAGCAGGGTCTTAAAAAGATATCTGTATACCCATGTTCCTAGCAGCATTATTCACAATAGCTAAAATAAGGAAGCAACCCAGTGTCCATCCACAGATAAGCACAATGTAGAATATTATTCAGCCCTAAAAAAGAAATTATGATATATGCTACAATATGAACTTTGAGAACATTATGCTAAGTGAAATAAGCCAATCACAAAAAAAAAAGAAAAAAAATAGAGACTGTTTGATTCCACTTATACAAGCTACCTAGAGTGGTCAAAATCACAGAGACAGAAAGTAGAATGATGGCTGCCAGGGGATGGGGGGGAGAGGAGAGGGGGAGCTATGTTTAACGGGTATGAAGTTTCAGTTCTACATGATGAAAAAAGAGTTCTGGAAATGGACGGTGGCAATGGCTGTACAACAATATGAATGTACCACTGAACTGTACACTTAAAAATGTTTAAGATAAATCTTGTTATATGCATTTTACCAACAACAACAAATTACAATTAAAACCAAATAGGTGAATTTCAGCCTTCTGGACTTACTTTGCTTGGCCATAGTTTGCTGATCAGAGTTAAGCTATTATATATTAAGCTTGAAGCATAAACATAATGTTTTAAAGCTAACATGAAAGTACCATTTCTATACTAACATCATGTTCTTTTCCTGCAGACTTAAGAGAGTTTCTTTGGTAAAGCTCTTAACATCAGCAGCCAATCTCCTAGTGATTAGAAAACGTGTTTTATATAACGTAAGGGCTCCCAAGTTTTGACTAATTAAATGAAAGCAGTTGTCTCAATAACATGAAGCGTGTATTATATAAATACACCTGGCATTTCAATACTGTAATAAGGTCATAACATTATTCAATATCCTCTAACACATTTAGAGGAAATTAGACTTTGGACAAAAAGTTATAATATTATCTTAATTTCATTTTTTTATTTGGTAATCAAAAATTCCTAATTTGAAAGTATACTATAAATTTAATAGCCACCTAATAGCAAAAATAAGTAGTTTGTCATATGACAAAAGGCGGCTGTCAGTTAACTATGTGTTATATCATCCCGAACACATGAAAATGTTCAATATTTTGAAGACATAAACCAAACATTTAAGTTCCTTTTAAATCCTAGGCATTGGGGTTTTTCATATGCATTAGAATTTGTAGGAGTTTTTAAACATATAAACATGATTTTTAAAAGAGTCAGGGCAAGACATTTATAAAGCCACTCTAAATAAAAATACTTTGGCCATTCAGAGTAATCCATAGTGGCAAACATTGGGTGCCAACATGCCTACTGAGGAAGAGCACAGGAATGGGGATCAGATCTTGTTTTTGTTACTCTTTCATCACTTAAAGTTGTGTGGCTCTGAGTTTGTTAGTTTAGCTCTCAGAGCCTCGGTTTCCACAAGTGCAAAGTGGTGTTAATATACTTCCTCAGAAAGGAGTAGCAATTTTTTTTAGATATTACTATAAAGCACCTAAATGGAATCTTTAAAGAAGCAAACTAAAGCTGGAAGTGAGGATCCTGAGTTGCCTAAAAATGATTAATAGCAACCCCTATTCCATTTATGGCTTCACCTCCATCTCAGATGTTGACACTTAATCAATGGTTCTCAGATCTGATAGCACACTACAATCACTGAAGCAGCATTTAAAACCTCTCCACAGCTTGTCCCAGCATAGGCCAAATAAAATCAGAATCGGTAGCAGGTGTGAGACCATGGGTGTTAGTTTTAAAGATCCCTAGGTAATTCTCATGTTGCAACCTCAGCTAAGATAGTCAACTTCTAAGTAATCAATGTTAGCTAACAAGAATTCAGTTTATACAATCAGTAAAATTTTAGAGCCAGCAGTGCATCCAAATAGTAGCTTAAAAAAGTAACTGCTAAATCATTTAATTTTTTCTATGCCTGCAATGAACTCCATAGCTCCAAAGCTGCAAAATTATAAAGTAGGTTTTTTACCCCGGTCCATTCCTAAAAATTTGTTTCAGAATCAAAACATTAAGGTCTCTCAAAGCAAGGTTAACTACATTTAGTTTTGACATTTAAATTTCAATAAATTAAAAAACAAAGGGGGGGCTATCTGTTCAGGGCAAGTAAAAAACACAAGCAGTAGTAGTTCTGAAGATAATGTACCCAAATTGACTCTTTGAAATTTATATGTATCTTACAGTGGTCAGTTAAAGATTAAAAAAAAAAAAAAATGCAATGAACTAGGGAACCAAAGTCCTGGGTTTTCCTTTAGGTTTTGCCACTCATTTGTTCTGGGACTTCAGCAAAGTCACTCAGTGTCTCCAGGCTTCAGATTCTCATTTGTAAAATATAGAGTTGCACTAGATTTCTTTAAAATGACCTGTTACAACAATGTAAAACTTGGAAAATTACAGAGGGATTCCTTACAGCAGGGATATCCAAGGAGGACTAAACTAGGCCTCATAGGTTATTAGAGTGATGAGTCATGGTTTAATTAGTTTTATAGTAAGGAATTTACTTCCCAAACCCAATAATTTATTGTAACACTTTGAGATTGCTCCCTGCCACCTCCCATAAACCCATATCTAGGATACTTCTTTCCCCACAATTAAATCATGTTTAACGTTTTGGGATTGAGAAAAAGAACAAAAGCAATACTGTACTGAATATTCAACAAATATAACAGGCACTTGGGATATGCCAAGGGACAAGATAGAAAAGTGAAAGATGACATTTTTTTTGTTTATACTTTGCAGATATTGATCACTTCTCTAAATAGAATGTAAGGTAAAATGATACAGCCAGGGTGTTACTCTAGATAGGATGTTGAAGCATTTTTGCAGATGTCCCACCTTAAATTTGGAGGGTCAAATTCCTTAAAAGTATTTTCTTCATAGTTGAAGAATTAGATAAAGTAGTTTTGTACATTTTCAAGAATGTATCCGCTTAAGCTTTAAATTCTCAAAAGTGAAATCTGAAGTCATGCTTATCATTAGATAGCTCTTTCCACTCCTTCATCCCAAAGCCATCTGATCTCACCTATTTTACTCAAAAGTACTGATTTCTGAACACTAGTAAGTATATTTCGTGTATATGCATATGCTGTCGTTTTTTAATTGTCCCTTAACTTAATACATTTTCAAATCCACCGGTTTAATACTATCTTATTTTGTGGCACTCAAATACATTTCTGTATTCCTGAAAGTTTCATCTTCAATTTACATATCTCGGCTGTTCCATTTAGAGGCCCATGCTTTGATAATTAAGATCTTTCTACCAATACATTTCTTTACTCACACATCCTGATGCGAGAATAAATGGAAGAATATATAATACTGAACAATGAAAACACTGGGAAAATAGGAACGGAAGTCAAGAGTAACAGGGCTATTTGCAGAGGGGAGAAGACAATTCGAACAAATGAAAGAATTCATACACTACATGTTTCCTCTACGTAAGCATTATGCTAAATATCTTTTATATTAGTCATGTTGCTTTGAGACTTTTCCATGTTTCCTCTAGACAACTGCCAATGTTCGCATGGTCTCTGATGAATAAACATGCTGTGACTTGCTTCTAAGGAAACGCCTGTCATGTTCCAGGGAAAAATGACTTCTCTACTCTTCAGTCAGGGAAACTGCACAACTCTCATTCATTAGTTACAAAGTCGATTTTTCCTTAACGTTTCTTTTCTGGAATATTTGTGTTCTCTTTAGGGCATTAGAGCCTTCAGATTAACTATCACAAAAGAAACTGAGTTGGGGGAACATGTGTAGGAAAAGTTACACTACATCAAAGCGGTTCCCACTTCAGAAGCTCAAAGAGCGCCCAAACAGCCTTCACTGTTTACCAAGACGAAGGTTATTTTCAGGGTCTCCCCATCTCTTGCAGAACTACCTGTTCTCATTACTGTTTACCCAAACGCTTAGCAAGGTGATTATTAGCATATCTGGCAGGAAGACATGCTTCATTTAATATTAACTCACCATGTGACAGCCCCTTCCCTCCAATCTCTCTTCAAACACGTGAGGACACAAAAGAAAGTATGGTTGTTTGCAGTCTGACTTTGCGCTACGCTTTGGCACCAGCAATTGGCCACAGGCACGCACACCCCCAATCAGAGGCGCTCACCCTGCCGGGTCCCGGAACTGTCATGCGGGCTGACAGCTGGTACGCCCTCCCGCGGCCCTCCACCGCTCGCAGAAAGCCCCTTCCTTACAGTCACTTTGACACTGCTCACCTGCCTGGGCCTCGGCCCTCAGCCAAAGAAACTTTCTTCCCCCTTCCCAAGAGCTCACATACAGGTATCGTCCGCCGCTCTTCCAGAGCGCCAAACAAGGGGCTCTTTGTTACAATTTTTGCTCCAGGACTTCTCACCCAATTCCTAGCATTCAGCTGCCCTTCGGCAACTCAGAGCAGCCCCAGCAGAAAAGCAATCAAAACTACCATATCCCTTCGCCCCCGCGCTCGGGCGGCCTCCAAGGAGGCCGGGAGGAAGCAGCCTCCTCGGCTGCCTATCCCGCCGCCAGTGAGTCAGGCAGCTGACAGGGCAGCGAGTTGCCAGCCAGGTAAACGCGCTGCGGCGGCCTTGCTGCCCTCGCCCTCCCGGGAGAACTTCGGCGCGGCGCTCTAGGCTTACCGGGTTGGGGCGGCGGGAGGCGTGGGCGCCGCCAGGGCGTCCTGCGAGCGCGGGGTTCGGCTGTCCATCGCCCTGCGGGTCGCGGCGCGGACTCCAGTAGCGAGGCGGCGTGTCACTACTAAAGTAGGAGAGGCCGGCTGGTCAGGGCGGGACGCGCGCTACCGGAGGCCTGAGCGGGGCGGGCCGCGCGTCAAGAGCCCGCCCGAGCCCCCCAGCCCCGGGCCGGTCGGCCTCCGGGTGCGCTCCCACCTGCGGGCCGAGGCTCCCAGCCCGCGAGGCCCCCCGCCTCAGGTCCTAGTGGCCGCCCGCTGCTGCGGCGGCGGAAGGCGGCGCTGCAGCCCCCGCCCCGTGGGGCTTACTGGGTAGCCATTTGGCGCCTCTTGGGGCGGGAGAGGAGCTGCCCAGGCTGGAAGGAGGAGAAGAAGGGCAAGAAGCGAGGCTCACAGGCACCGCCGCCACTCCGGCAGCGCGTCTCCGGGCTCCCCTGGCCGAGTTTGCACAAACAAAACGCCCTGGGAAAACTTTTCGCGAAGAAAAGTTGGGAGGGCTAATTCCTCTTTTCCCACCCAGGGCTCCTACTTTCTTTTCAGAAAGAGACAGTGGCTCGCCTGTTCTTTCCCGCGGCTTCCTCTCCCACTCTTCCCTCCCCCGGACCGCGCGCTCGTAGTTGGTCTCTCAAGCCGGGGCTTGAAGGAGTAGAGCGCGGCAGCCTCTCCCAGCCTCAGCCCCGCGCGGGCCGGGCCGAGGCAGCGCCTCCCCCTGCCTTGCGGGCGGGGTGGCTGGCCCTCACCGGGCGCCGCGGGGCCTTCCCCTAGCCGGCTCACTCACCCTGCCCCATTTCCCTGCCCAGAGCCCCGGAGCTCGCCGCCACCTCCGCCGGTCGGCCACCCAAAAGTGGTGACGAGGCTCGGTGGCATCGGAGCGAGAGAGGCAGTGAGCCGGAGACAAAAACGGGCGGGGGTGGGCGAGAACCGGGTAGGAATTTCCCTCCCACCCGATTTCGGGTCTTTGGGGTTCGGCTGGGGGAGCGGAACGGAAAGGAAACTCCCGTGCAGAGAGTTCCCATTCCCATCGCTAGGGCGTCGCTTCGGGAAGCCCGGCGCGCGGGAGCCGAACAGGTGGGGAGGAAGGGAGGGTACCTGCCCTGCGAGGACCGGAGGGGAGGACCTGGGCTGCCGCGGAAGTGCGGGGAGAAACTCGCCCAACTGGGCCTGCAGCTCGCTCTCCCTGTGGTACGACCTTCCACATCCAGGGCGGTTTGTTTCTTTCCCCCCACCGCCCCCCCCGCCAACTTGACCTCTAAGGTTGCTATTCGTTTAGAAGCTCACCTGTGACACTGATTTTTCTAATCGGTGGCAGGTTTAAGCTTGCCCTGTCTTCAGAGGGGTGTTTCTTTCTTTCTTTCTTTCTTTTTAAGCATATAACAGCTGTGACATGAGGACTGGAAAATAATGTCTGATGATAATCTATTAACTAAGAACAAATGATCGATTTTATTCACCTCTTGGAAATTTTACAGGAATAAAAGAATCACAGACGCAGCTGCGTGCTTGTTTATACATTTTAGTTCCCATGCGCCTGCTCTGTAGATGGTTCTTTACACCTGACAAATAGGTATATTTGCATATCTTGTATATTATAAATGCCAGTTGTAAGGTGCAAGCCATTTTTGATGGGCCCAAAGGCTTGCTTTCAGAAAAATAACGTGAAATTAAGAAATTAACCTCAGACTACAGTTTAAGAATAAAAATATTTCAATGAACTATTGCAGAGACTAGGTGAAAGCATGGTAAAGGAGGCCTCTTATGATATTAGCATCATGTAACAAATCTGTGTTGGCCACTTCACCCCAGTGATAGGATAACGTTTGACAGATGGTAAAAATTAAACTGATATGTAAAACTAAGTCTTGACTAAATGCTCCTTAGTATGTAAGCATTGTAGCAATCAAAAAGATTGCTGAAACTAACATACTAAATACCTAGCAATATGCCATTTGTCTGTTATGGGCACTCATTACTATGTATTCCTTTCTGTGCATAATACATTCCTTTCAATGTATCTTTACATAGGAAAAGGGGGGGGGAAGTAGCTTATTTAGATAATGAAACCGAATCAGAAAAAGTTGCATTTTAATATTTTACCTGATTTAAATATTAATCAATTAAATTAAATATGTCTGGCTTTTAGTCTCTAAATAAGGTTAAACAATTTCATGAATTAATCATGCTTCTAAATGACTTACAGTTGCTTGCACAGACAGTAATGCAAGCATTGAGTAACAGTGAAACTAGTCTATTGACTTTCGATCACAAAAATCAAAATTAAACTTTAATTAGTTTCGATCTTAATTTATGACATGCTAATAAATATTGACTCCGTTAGTCTAACCTGAAACATCAAACATTTTCATAACGTTTCAGTGATCACCAATTTTTCCTGTCCTCCTAGTTTTAGGCGTAGGTAGGATTACACTCTCCGCCCCACTGAAATTAGGTAGAGCGATGTAATTTGTTTTAGGAAGTAAATGTGAACAGACATGAAACGTTTCATTTCCTGGTGGAATCACTGAAGGGCCAGTGCTTGACTCTATGCTCTCTTTCCTAGCTGCTGCAATCGTGGAATTGAGTATTAAGATGGAAGGGCACGGGACTGAAGTATCCTGGAGGCATTCCAGGCATTACTTAGCCTTCCTTAGGTATAATCATGGTTGACAACTTTCCGAATCACTAATAGGCTAGACCTGATGTTCTTTTAATATGGTACTAACCTACACTCCCTAGAGTCTGCTTGTTACATACATAGTTCATTAGCAAAACAGTAATCACAGTTGCTATAAACTACCTCCTCCCAATCCTTTCCTCTGGTTATGCTCAACTATTGCAAAATTACCCAAGTTTCCAAGATTTTGGTAAATTTCTCTCTGGAAATCTCCCTCCCTTCATTCCATCCAACCATTTTTAATGCGTGTACTTAGGTATTTTCTCTTCTGAAAGACCTCCTGACTACATGGGTAGAATTAGCACTTCCCTTTCTTAGCCCCAGTAAATTCTGTTAGGTGGGGCCTGGGCCCCATGATATTTTTAGTTTTCAGTTACACAATAATGGGGTGTGTAGTGGGGGTGAACTTAAGGGTCCATGTCTCATCCTTTGCGACCTGAAAGGATTGCCCAGAACACTGAACGCTCTTTGCAGCTATCTGTGGAATGAATAAAGGAGTGAAGAAATCCTTTAAGACTCCATTCCTTGGGCACCTGGGTGGCTCAGTTGGTTGAGCAACTGCCTTCGGCTCAGGTCATGATCCTAGAGTCCCACATCGGGCTCCCTGCTCAGCAGGGAGTCTGCTTCTCCCCCTGACCCTTTCCCCTCTCATGCTCTCTCTCTCTATCTCATTCTCTCTCTCAAATAAATAAATAAAATCTTTTAAAAAAAAAAAAGACTCCATTCCTCAGTGAAATTTTAAGAGGCGGGTGGAAACTTAAATCAGGACAGGTGTTTTCAATTTTAAATAACTGTTAGACCATTTTAAATGGAACAGATGGTGAGTTTGTCCCTTTTGGGAGAGACTTATTCTCCACATGGTTAGCTACCTGATGGGGTTAGTTTCAAAATCACCAGGTAGAAAGAAGATCCATTTAGCTATATATCTCTTTGAATGATAGTTTAGGTTTCAGATTTCTGCTTGGAGAGTATTGAAATGGAGAAAGGTTTACATACTTAATAAATACGTATGTGCTCATATAAAAAGCAAACAACACTGTATAAAGTGGGCAATGCAAAAATTATTGGAGAAATAGAATTGGAGTTTGTCTAAATATTTTGTAAACTATTTGGGACAATGAAAAACTTTTTAATATTTAAGTATGTTTAAATATTCGAGTATAAGTGCCACTGAATAGATTTATTTAAAACAAAAATCAGGGGCGCCTGGGTGGCTCAGTCGTTAAGCATCTGCCTTCGGCTCAGGTCATGATCCCAGGGTCCTGGGATCCAGCCCCGCATCGGGCTCCCTGCTCTGCGGGAAGCCTGCTTCTCCCTCTCCCACTCCCCCTGCTTGTGTTCCCTCTCTTGCTCTGTCTCTCTCTGTCAAATAAATAAAATCTTTAAAAAAAACAAAAAAAATCATACTTCAGAGGTGATAAATATCTTCGTGTGCACTTCACTTTAGCATAGTATAGCCTAAAGAAAGTGCTTATTTTATGTCTTACTAGATTGTGTATGTGTGTGCATGTGTGTGAGGTTTTTTTTTTTTTTTAAAGATTTTATTTATTTGACAGAGAGAAAGAGAGCACAAGTAGGCAGAACAGCAGGGAGAGGGAGAGGAAGAAGCAGGCTCTCCACCGAGCAGGGAGCCCGACGTGGGGCTCAATCCCAGGACCCTGGGATCATGACCTGAGCCGAAGGCAGCCGCTTAACCGACTGAGCCACCCAGGTGCCCCTGTGTGTGAGGTTTTATATAGCAAGATCAGAGATGTTGGAAGGTAGTATTCAATTTTAATGAACCTCTTCAGACTCTGTATCTCAGAGAAGCCCCTTAATCTCAGGCAAGCATGTCTTTATTATTATTATTATTGTCTTTTTTTTAAGATTTTATTTATTTATTTGACAGAGAGAGACACAGCGAGAGAGGGAACACAAGCAGGGGGAGTAGAAGAGGGAGAAGCAGGCTTCCCGCAGAGCAGGGAGCCCGATGTGGGGCTGGATCCCAGGACCCTGGGATCATGACCTGAGCCGAAGGCAGACGCTTAACGACTGAGCCACCCAGGCGCCCCTATTATTAAGGTCTTTATGAGAGTTTATTGATGACAACAGAGAGCTAAGTCAGGCTCATGGCTTTATTCCCAAGTCTGGAATATATACATTATAGTTTATTATCATTTTATCTTCTTATCGTGTTCTTATAATTTAGAGTACTCCTACTGACTTAAAACATAGTGTTGTTAGAAGTCAGTGTCTTCCATATAAATACTCCATGAGAGAGCTTTATCCTAAAGTACCCAAATCTTTTTTTTTTCCTCTGGCAGCCAGGACTCTTTGACAGGTTTTCTACTTAGTCACCACTGTCTCTATCTTTACCATTGGCATAACTGCTTTTCCTTCTTCTCTTATTTATCATCTTATTTTAATGCCTTTCATTTTCAAACTGCCCAGTAATTGTTTCAAAGGTGAAAATAAATTCTATATATATATAATGTTTAAGATTTTATTTATTTATTTGAAAGAGAGAGAGCACAAGTGGGGGGGGCACTCTGCTCTGAAGACAGAAATATATTTGCAGGAATTTGTGAAAAATGATTAAATTTTTAAATGATTGTGTGTTTGTCTAATGTCTAATGTATGTAAAACTTACAGATTAGTTTTGTCCATTGAAATTACTTCTGGAGCAATTGTTAATTATATTTATTTAAAAGCAAAACAGGGGGGCGCCTGGGTGGCTTAGTCGTTAAGTGTCTGCCTTTGGCTCAGGTCATGATCCCAGGGTCCTGGAATGCAGCCCCGCATCAGACTCCCTGCTCGGTGGGAAGCCTGCTTCTCCCTCTCCTACTCTCTCTGCTTGTGTTCCCTCTCTAGCTGTCTCTCTCTCTCTGTGTCAAATAAATAAATAAAATCTTTAAAAAAAAAGCAAAACAGGGGCACCTGGCTGGCTCAGTCCATGGAGCATGCAACTCTTGATCTCAAGGTCGTGATTTCAAGCCCCACACTGGGTATAGAGCTTACTTAAAAAAAATTAAAAGCATATACAATAACTAAAGGTTGTATTGTTTATGTAGTTTTTAATAACCATGGTAATCATAGCCATTTTTATTTGTAAAGAATGCTCATAAAATTTATAATATGTGAAATAAGTAACATACTCAAATGAAATGGTAATATAATGATTATATTTTTAAGTGTTTAATACGTATTTCCTATTTAAGTATTGTAGTCCACACGTATGGTTTTGGAGGGTGCTTGCGTGTGGAGGATGTTATATTTTTTATAGGTTTTTTTATACTAGTAAACAGAAGAGGTCATATTTGGCTATACCATTTCCAAAATATTAGTAAATCCATTTTTCTTCTATGAAGTTTAACATTTACTTATATCAGAGTTTAAAGAAAATAAGAATAGTACTATTTATAGAATAAAGTGTAAATTGTGCTTTTCATGGCCTTATGTTTGGAATTATAATTATATTATCATGTTATATCATTTATCTTTTGGGGGGGTCATTAATATGCAAGCATTCTAGAGACTGTAAGTACCGAAATAAAATAATAATAATAATAATAAATAATAAAAATAATAATTATCAATAATAATAATAAAATAAATTTAAAAATAATAAAATTAAAAAATTAAAATACCAAAATAAATATGATTTCTTGTCAATTTTATTATATTTTATCTTTCAAAATTTAGAAAATCTCTGTATATTTTCTTAGCATAGAATTTCCAAGTAGATTATATATTTATGAATTAAATTTTGAATAAAAGGAGTATTTATTGAATATCTGAAATACCTAGCATTGAGTCTGAGAAACAAAGATGGCAAAGATACTGCCTCTGCCCTGGAGGGGCTGACAGACCACTAGGTTCATCAGTAATATTTTTGTGGGACTCAATCAAGTGAAAATCTAAAGAAAATTGGTCAATAGTCATTTGTAGGATCCCTACCTCTCTTCCAATAGATAAAATAAAACATTTTTTTCAAACCTAATTATCAAAAGAAGAAATACCTGAGTTTAGTATGCTATGGCTCTTATAAATGGCACTATATTTCTATAATATCATATATATTTCTAAGCAAAGACTCTTATTAACATGCACACATTCCAGGATAGAAGTGAGGCCTCTGGAAACATGCATGGTCATGCAGACATGTAAAATATTTCGTACTATAGGCATGCAGGAGGGCAGAGTTTTCAGTGCCCATCCAAATTCCAAGCTACAGATTCTGCTATATCAACACCAAGTTTTCTAAAATCCATTTTCTTACTCCCTCTCTAAGATGTCTTTTTGTCAAAATGAATTTCTGTTTCTAGATTCTATAATTCTGTTATTAGCAGTAATTGTCTAACTCATTGGAAAACAGTGAGCCCTTTTATGTTGTTAAAGTATCAGCTCTGTTTGAAAGACAATTATCATATGATCTCACTTATATTTGGAATTTAAGAAACAAAACAGGATCATAGGGGGAGAGAGGAAAAAATAAAACTAAGACGAAATCAGAGAGGGAGACAAAACATATAAGACTCTTAATCATAGGAAGCAGGCTGAGGGTTGCTGGAAGGGAGGGCGGTGGGGGATGGGGTAGCTGGGTGATGGACATTAAGGAGGGCACGTGATGTAATGAGTACTGGATATATTATATAAGATTGATGAATCACTGACCCCTACCTCAGAAGCCAATAATACATTATATGTTAATTAATTGAATTTAAAAAATGGAAAAAGAAATTAGAAGTTCAAAATAAAAGTATCAGCTCTGTTAAAATTAACCTTGTGATTTATAATTTTTTTTAAGATTTTATTTATTTATTTGACAGAGAGACATAGCGAGAGAGGGATCACAAGCAGGGGAGTGGGAGAGGGAGAAGCAGGCTTCCCGCTGTGCAGGGAGCCCGATGTGGGGCTGGATCCCAGGACCCTGGGATCATGACCTGAGCCGAAGGCAGACGCTTAACCGACTGAGCCATTCAGGCGCCCCATGATTTATAATTTAAACACCATTCTTATATGGATGTTTTCTCCCTTTTCTTAAAAAACAAAAATAGGCTAAGGACAAAAAAGTAAATTTGATTATATCTTAATATTGCCTATTGAATTGTAACTATAAATGGGAGCTACTTTTCTCCCTTAAGGAGCTTCGTAAGCCCTTAAATACTTGTCGGTTTCCATATATCTCAAAATGTACAACTTTGACCGAGGCAGCCACTGACTCTGGCTTTCCAGACATAAAACCTAACAAGTCTCAGCATATTTCATTCTGCCAGGAGCTCCTCATCCAACTCCTCTGCCTTTTCTCTTGAGAGGCTGAGCATGTGTGTGGTTAACTAAGTACCACAGCAGTTAAGAGCTCAGGCTCTGGAGCCAGACAGACTTGGGTTCACATCCCTGGCTTGGCTACTCCCTATCTGGGTAACATTAGAAGAGTTACTGTTTCTGGGAAAGAATAAGCATTCAGTGAAGGCAAAATAAGCATCCAGTAAGGGTGATGGAAACCCTTAAAGAATGGGAGCCACTTTTGTCTTGGTTAAGGCCTAGTCTGCAAAGCAGAACTCTTCCTGCTTCACGCTGGGAGCTTCTGGATTTTTGTGCCTGTGATGACCTTGGTCAAGTCATTCAACTATTGAATCTTCACTTCCTTATCTCTATAATGAGTCTCAGTCTCCATCTTGATTACTTGAGTAATCAAGTTCATTGCAATAAAAACTATTGAATTTATGTATACGGACTATTAATAACAAAACTTCATGTTGTAACAACTTGGAAAGTGCTTTCTTTCACTGAGTCTAGTTTGAGTCCTTTAAGAGTTTGCAGAGATATCTCTATTTTACAGTTCTGCAAATTGAAGCAAATGACTTGCCTGAGGACTCAATACTAGTGAAGTGGCAAAATGAGGAGCAAAAGTTATTTTTTGCTGTTTTATTATTTTTAGTAACATTACAGTTACCTTGCTGCAAGGGGTTAGTCCACAGAAAATTACTATTATATAAATATCATGCTGAATATCCTTTCCCATCTCTGAATCCTAGGTCAAAGGTACTGGCTACCTAAACCTGCCTTGTCCCAAAAGACCTACTTTAGTTTGGGGAGACTTTGAGACTGTCAATGTTTCCAGTTTCATCCAAGAAATATGAAGGTCAGAAAGGCAAAACACAAAAATTTAAAGATGATCAGAAATTCAGATACATTCTGGAGTGAGCTACCCTTGACCTAAATTAATTACACTGTATATTTCCCTCTACTTACAAGATAAATAAAAAAAAAATTACCTGGGAATATCAAAGGCAGCCAGTCAAGGAAAATAACTCACAAACTATATATTTGGAATATGGATGGTATGATGGAAAGAGCACACTACTAAAAGTCCAAGTAAAGTAATAGAAATTACTATATCTAGCACATATCAGGTATAGTTTTTTTCATTTTTTGATCATTAATTATTGGCTATTTTAACTATTTTGCGCTGGTGACTGTGGTAGAAGTGGAAAAATGTGATAGGAAACAGAACAGGGTGGAATTATAAACTGTATATATGTGAGTGTATCAACTTTGAGTCCTTTTTATATGTTAATGGAGAAAATAATACCTATTTCATTAACAGACTGAACAGAATGTCTAGCACATCGAGGGTACTCAGGCAGCTTTGACCATACAAGTCTAAGTCTGAATTAAAAAGGTACTCAAAGGTTGATTTTAAAGTAGGGTATCCAGGGATGCCTGGGTTGCTCAGTAGGTTAAGCAACTGCCTTGGGCTCAGGTCATGATCCCAGGGTCCTGGAATGGAGTCCTGCATCGGGGCTCCCTGCTCCGTGGGGGGCCTGCTTCTCCCTCTGACATTCCCTCTGCCACTCCCACTGCTTGTGCTCTAAAATCTTAAAAAAAAAAAAGAAAAAGTACTCCAAAAAAAAGGTAGTAGAAGGAGCTATGCAGATCACTGTTGACTAAAATATTTTCTTCTGGGTATATAGCATTTATCAGATATTATAAGATACTTAGGTAGAAGATTATTTGCATAAGGTGATTTTCTTTGGTGTGTTTTTGTATGATTATGTATTTATAGGAGCTACTGTATAAATTCAGTTAGTATATATTTTCTAGATCTGTATTTACAGTTTTCTGTTGTAATAAATAAGGTGGATAACTTGAGTCAACAAGAACAAATATTCTCATACAGAGATCTGGGAATATACTAAGTAAATAATGTATAGTTATCTTTGGAATAAAAACATGAAAATGGAATTAAGATGTTCTTTCCAAGGGTGCGAAGGATTGATATACAACCGTATCAGTTTTAACCTCTGAATTCCCTGACTGCATGGGAACTATTTATGACTATCAGTGACCTTTTATTTGGAATGTTACTAAAACATAGTTTTATGTCAGGCAATTATGAGGCTACTTTCTATATATTTTGATTTGGATTAAGTATTGCCTCATAGCTGCAGGCATGATTCTTGTGCATGTTATAAATTTTGCAATCTGTCAATGCTATAGAACAAGCTGAGCTATTGCTAACACTATTTCAACACCCAAGAGCTTCCTTCCAATTCTTTCTGAAATATCTCACTTTTTGTTTTTTTATAATGTTAGAGGAAGTTGAGGAATTTAAAAAGTGAGTTGGTAGAACATGCTAATGGTAGTTTTGGAATACAATCCTTCCATTTGTGAGTTCTGTGCTTCAAATGATATTGGCTGTAAAAGTCTAGCAAAAAACCCAGTAAGTTACCTAGTTATTTCAGCATTAGCATGTCGTTAAACTTCAAAGTCAAGGCAATTCAGTGAAGTTAGTCATTTTACAGTTACAGTTTTATTAGTGGGAATTCATAATCCCCATATCTGAAGGAAAGTTTGGAAAATAATTTCATAACTTTTAGTTTCTTCATCAATAAGACAGTGATAAATTGCTTTGATATTCTAGAGTTGGAAAGTTTGAATTATGAATAATAACACAAATGATTGTACTGTATAAAAAAGTCTGTCACAGATAGGAATTATACGATGTTAAATCTGAGAAAGAACCATCCATTACATTTATTGGAAAACAGAGACTTATAAATAGGATTGTCAGGGAGCCTGGGTGGTTCAGTAATTAAGCTCCTGCCTTTGGCTCAGGTTATGGTCCCAGGGATAGAGTCCACATCAGGCTCCCTGCTCTGTGGGGAGCCTGCTTCTCCCTATACCCCTCCCACCCCACTCGTGCTCTCTCTCGCTATCTCTCGCTCTCAAGTAAATAAATAAATCTTTAAAAAAAAATAGGATTGTCAGATTTAGTAAATAAAAATACAGGATGCCCAGGGGCAGGACTTCCCCCGGCGCGAGGGTCAGGATCTTCAGCCTGGGTCATCCTTCGCACCTGCACTTGTCTGCGGCTGGGATGCTGCCTCTGCGGCGCTGCATGATGCTCAGGCTGGGCTTGACTGGGGCTTGACTCCGTGCCAGACGCACCCCCACGCCCCGACAGTGCGTGCAGACCTTTGGACTACTCTGTGTGCACGTGGGCCTGGTGCAGCTGCGACGCTCTGCACACCCAGGAGGACAAAACTTTTGTTGAATTACTGAATGATGAAATTAAAGAGGAAAAGAAGATACAGAGCATTAAGTCCCTTCCCAAGATGTCTGGAGGTTGGGAGCTGGAAGTGAATGGGACAGAAGCTGAATTATTGGAGAAAGTTGCCAGAGAAAAGATCACTGCCTCTTTCAACATTCACAAGAGCATCCTGCCAACATTTGATGGGGAGGAGGAGCCCAGAAGATGAGGTTGGGCTAGAAGAGGAGGACAAAAGTGACATTTTCTCTATCAGGAAAATGAACTTTCAGTCCATTGGCGAGTCTGTGTGAAAGGACACTCAACACCAATTCCATGACCTAAGCCTTATATGACCACCTGATGGATTTCTTGGCAGACTGAGGGGTGGATTAACACTTCTGCAGATGAGTTATTGGAGCTCAGCACAGCCCTGGAGCCCAGGAATACATTACTTTTCTCATAGATCTCAAAAGTTTTGTCAAGAGCCAGTTTAG
Organism: Halichoerus grypus; assembly: GCF_964656455.1. Lineage (NCBI taxonomy): Eukaryota > Metazoa > Chordata > Mammalia > Carnivora > Phocidae > Halichoerus > Halichoerus grypus. The sequence continues at coordinate 128,350,892 of NC_135715.1, forward strand.
AGCACACAAAGACATTGAACATCTTAAATTTATGGCAGGCCTTGCCCAGGGAACAGACCGACTCTGAAATCAGTCACACACATGCTTTGAGATGGTTTTCAGCCTAACATCCTGGAAAATAATCCAAACTTAAAAAATTTCTGTTGCCCTCTTATTTACTATTCATTTACTTCTTCTGTACCCATCTGTTATTCCTAGATGTTTGTATAACATAGTAATGGACAATAAAATTGGTTTATCTCCTCAAAAAACAAAAAAACAAAAACACCAGGATACCAAGTTAAATTTGAGTTTCAGGTAACAGTGAATAATTTTTGGCATAAGTATGTCCCATGCAATATTTAATTATGCAAAATAATTTTTTGTTGTTTATCTGAAAATCAAATTTAACTGGCATCCTGTATTTTATCTGGCAATCCTACACTAAAGGTGTCATAATTCTTTTCAAAAGGCATATAGCTAACTAAATGCTGAGGCAGGAATAGAATCTGAACAATTAAGGAGTTTACAGACACTCCTACAAAGGATTGTTATATAGTAGCATGTTTTATTTTATTTTATTTTATTTTTTAAAGATTTTATTTATTTAACAGAGAGAGAGCAGGAGAGCACAAGCAGGGGAAGGCTAGAGGGAGAGGGAGAAGTAGGCTCCCTACTGAGCAAGGAGCCCCGCGCTAGGCTCAATCCCAGGACCCCCACGCTAGGCTCAATCCCAGGACCCCAGGACCACAACAGGAGCCAAAGGCAGATGCTTAACTGACCGAGTCACCCAGGCGCCCCTATAGTAGCATGTTTTAGAAAAGAAAATAGCTATATTTCATAACCATAATTTCATAAGAAACTGGAAACAATGTAACTGTTTAAAATGGAAAGCTTTGAATCTATTGACTCTAGTTACCAAACTCTGAATTACTTTATTCTCTCAGAATTTAAAAAAAGCGCTTACATTTACAAATCAGTTTCTTTTTTAATTTTTTGCTAAAACATAAGAAACTCAATTGATCACCACTGTTAACTAGAGCTGAATAGCAGCTATTCCTCAAAGCATGTTTCTGAATACTTCTAGTCAATAATTCAAGTCATTTTTAAGTAAAATCTTGGCTAAGAAAAGATAAGAATTAGATTTAGTATCATCTTATGGCCCTATTCGTACCTAAATGTGATGTTTTAGATTATCACTTATTTTATAATGTATTTTTATTACCACAAGTAACCTGTATTCACTTTTGTCAGTAACTTAAATGCAAGACTTTGGCACTAACACATTCAGTTACAGAAAGACAGGGTATATCACTTAGGGGGCTTCCTTGAAACTGAAGCCTGGGGGCTCTTGAGTTTGCCTTATCTTATGAGGTCACTGTGGCCCAAAGATCTTAAGCTTCTTCATTTCTCCTTGAGTATATTTATCCTTTTCATGTAAATTCTTAATTTAATCATTTTATATAAGTTTTCAAAATTGTCGACATAAAGTTGATAATACCCTACTTGCTCAATCTCTAAAAAAGTTGTAATTATTGATGTGTTTTGGAATGTTGGTGAGGTCTGGAGCAGATGGCCAAGAAAGAATTCTTGAGACTTCTTCAGTGCAAAAAGGTGGTTTTATTAAAGCACAGGGACAGGACCCATGGGCAGAAAGAGCTCCTACCCCAGGATTGTGAGGAGCAACCGATTATATACTTTGGGGTTGGGGGAAGTAAAAAGATAAGGGAAGTTCCAAAAAGGATTTTCGTATGCTAAAGAAGACTCCCAGGATACTGGAGGACTTCTATTGTTAAGCTAAAGTTGTTTTTCCCTCTAGCAAGGCATTAACATTAAGAGTTTTCTGGAGGAACATTATACTCTGCCTGTCTCAAGTACTTGGCTGCAGGTTATAAGGACATTTAATTTTATCTACATTTCCTTCTGCCTTTGTTTCCCACATCAACTGTATATATTGGAATCCTTTAAGAAAGGGTGAAGAATGGGGGTCGCCTGGGTGACTCAGTCAGTTAAGCCTCTGCCTTCCGCTCAGGTCATGATCTCAGGATCCTGGAATCCCATCCTGCAGCGGGCTCTCTGCTCACTGGGAAGTCAGCTTCTCCCTCTCACTATCCCTCTGTGTGCTCTCTCTCTCTCTCAAATAAATAAATAAAATCTTAAAAAAAAAAAAAAAAGGATGAATGGATAAATCATTTTTTAAAAGAATATATCAAAATGCCGTTCATTTTTGTCATATTATTTAAGTTTACTAAAGCCAACTTTCTTGTGTAAAAGCTCACAGGAGATGATATTAACTACCTAGTACTTTTGAGTTTTGGATACTGAATGGGGAGAGATTGAGGAGCTATTAAAACAACAGCTGGGGGGTGTCTGGGTGGCTCAGTCAGTTAAGCGCTGGACTCTTGATTTCTGCTCAGGTCATGATTTCAGGGTCCTGAGATAGAGCCCCACATCAGGCTCCATGCTGGCTATGAACCTCCTTAAGAATCTCTCTCTCCCTCTCTCTCCGCCCCTCCCCCTGCTGAAGCACTCTCTCCCACAATAAATAAATAAATAAATAAATAAATAAATAAATAAATATCTTTGAAAACAAAAGCTGGGTGGTGAGTGGGAGGGATATTTGCAGGGTGTGGTATTTCTACATTATCAGTAGTATACATTTACTATTTAGTATTATCCATTTAGTTTTATTTATTAATTTAATTTTATGTATATGTTTTAGTGTTATAGTAGTATTATACATTTACTATGATACATGTATTATTTACTTTTGTTTACTTATTCATTTATATTTACTATTTAGATATTTAATAAAAATATATTAATGAAAGTAATATCCTGACCTAAACAAAATGCACTATTTGTTATTTGATAAATGTTTATTGTAATGATTTGCACCAATAAATAATGTCAAGATCCAAATACTATCTTGACAAAAGTCTTGAAGCATTCCTATTCTAATCGCCATTTTGACTCTCAGAGAGGTTAAGATTTCATGCCCAAACTCCCAGATTAAGGTGCAGAGCCAATATTTAAAATGCAAATTCAAAATGTTTAATTAATCATTGGCCACTAATTATGTTAATAAAATCTTGCAAAAGCAGAGATAAAAGATAAATATCTATCTTTTAGATAAGGCTATAATTATGGAATTTAATAATTCTGTGACATTTCTAGGATTTGGTCTTTATCAGTGACAGAGGACTTCACACCTCTCTGAGCAGCATAGTGACTTGTTGTACATGTTAAAAATATTGATTCCAGGGCGCCTGGGTGGCTCAGTCGTTAAGCGTCTGCCTTGGGCTCAGGTCGCGGTCCCAGGGCCCTGGGATCGAGCCCCGCATCGGGCTCCCTGCTCAGCGGGAAGCCTGCTTCTCCCTCTCCCACTCCCCCTGCTTGTGTGCCCTCTCTCGCTGTGCCTCTCTCTGTCAAATAAATAAATAAAATCTTAAAAAATATATATATATTGATTCCTAGTGTTCCCATCTCCTCTCACCCTGCGCCTCCATGTGTACGGCCCAAGTGTAAAGTACTCTCCTTTCAAAATATGAGAACCTCTTGGTTAAGCCATAGTAAAAAAAAAAAAAAATTCTGCTACTGCCCATCATTTGTCTCTCCTGAGACAGAAACTGGGGGATATACCAAATAATTGTGAGATTCCTGACTGTAGACAGAACTCCTTAAGGATGTCGCTATCCCCAGTGCTTAGCACAGAGTTTAGTGGGCATAAGGTCCATCATGCATTTATTGAATTGACAAAGTAAAAACATAAAGAATAAACAAGTTTCTTGTCTTCTAGCAGCTTGCTCCTTTTCCTGGGTGTGATAAGACATGCCCACAGAAAAGGACAGCACTGCAACAGGTGCTCAGAAAGCAAACTCCGGAAGTTCTGACTAGGAGGAAATCTCTGTAAGGCTTTGTTAAAGAAAGAGCCCTCAATAGATGTAAATTTGGATAGATAAAATGCAGATGCACAAACATTCCTGATTGTGGAAGCTGCTTGACCTAATATGCAGTCACTGAACGGATTTCTCAATCTGAAAGACAACGTGGACCCAATTTAAGGGGACATTTGTGATTACAAAACTGAAGAATGAAATTTGAAACTCAGGGGCAACTTTGAATTTAAAGGTGGGATGTGTATATCATATAAAAGGCCAAGTTTATTTTATAAATGATAATTTTAAAAATGTGTAACTGAACAAATACTCAGCACACAGCCTTGAGGGTTTCACATATACCCAACAGAGAGCAAAGGTAAATTGCTAGCTTGCCAAAGCAGGTTTTTTGAAGAGTAAAATGATGCTGTCCTTTTTACCTACTTCTACTAATGTTCAGAAGTGTTTAGACAAGTTCAGAAGTATGTCATTTCTGATAAATTTTCATTGCTATATATTTCTTGGTTGGATTTCTTTTTAGCACTTCAACCTTGTTTGGCAGGCAGTTAAAGAATTACTTCCAAATGAGTGAAAATATCTTTGCTGACTTTATTTTTCCCATTTATGAGTTCAGTAGTAATGCTGGACCCATATTCTTCAGTTTCATACAAACTTTTTGAGGAAACTCATCTGCTTTTATGACGTCGCCTAGCCTCTGTTTTTAATAACACCCAAATCTACACCAATAGTTATCCCAATTTTACATCCACACCTACAATAATTTAAATTACTTAATATATTGGATATTTAAATTGTAAAAATTCACAAGTTGAAATCAGAGTTCATCACTGTTTTCATACTTTTCTCATGACTAATATGTCATTATCTTTTGAATAACATAGACCTCTAGCTTTTGAAATCTATGTCATTATTTTTCCTTCCAATCTCATTAACTTTTACTGACTTCCCAATTCTCAGGAATATTTTAAGCTTTCAACCCTTAAATCTGTTACTATTTGGTTCACATCACCTCGCATATGTCATTGCACAAATAATCAAAACTAGTATTTAGCAAGCACTTATTATTCTCATAGTAGGGTGTGCTTCATCAAAATGAATGTAAAAATGGGGCGCCTGGGTGGCTCCGTTGGTTAAGCATCTGCTATTGGCTCAGGTCATTATCCCGGGGTTCTGGGATAGAGCCCCGCATCGGGCTCCCTGTTCAGCGGGGAGCCGGCTTCTCCCTCTCCACCCCCACTCGTGCTCTCTCTCACTATCTCTCTCTCTCTCTCAAATAAATAAATAAAATCTTAAAAAAAAATAATGTAAAAACACCTAGGAAAACATGTGCCAGCCTTTTCGTCTGGAGGCAGGAAATGACTTTATAATCATTACAGTGGTCAGGAAAGACATTATAACGTCTTCATTCCCACTAAGATAAAAGATCAACAAATATTTTTTAATAGCAATTTAACTCCACTATAAGGATCACGGTGTCACCTATAAGGCAATATAATAATGTTGCCTTGGAAATCATCTCTACATGGTTCCCATAGTAATGAAGTTCTGAGGATATCATTTTTACCCCTATATGCTTGTTAGTGTACATTTCCTTGGCTTACAGGAAAGCTCCATAAGGGTGAAGGTGCTAATTGCTTTTTACACTGCTCTCTCCAGCACTTTGAACAGTGCCGGGAGAGAACCTGTGGGCCTGTCCCCTGGCTCACACTGAGGAACCACTCTCCTCTATAGCAGAAAGAGCCTAAGCAGGAAGAAGCTACAGGAACACCATTGCCCAAAGCAAACCAAACATGGGCTCTCCTCTAATTTTCTTGGGTTTCCTAAGTCCAGGTGTTCTGCTCCAACTAATGGGAGATGGTACAGGGGTAACCCACTAATTGGCTGGTGACAGTTTTCTTTCCAGGTAAAAAATTTTAAAAATGTAAATTTTCTTGCAAATCATAGGTTTTGAATATTTTTTAAGTGAATGAATAAATGGGAATGAGTGTGATTTTTCTATTGTATATAATATTTTTAGGGTTTTCTATATATAGTATTGTCATCTGCAAAAAGTGAAAAATTTACTTCTTCCTAACAAATTTGGATGCCTTTTATTTCCTTTTCTTGTCTAATTGCTGTGGCTAGGATTCCCAGTACTACTTTGAGTAAAAGTGGTGAGAGTGGACATCCTTGTCTTGTTCCTGGTCTTAGAGGAAAAACTCAGTTTTTTTACCTTTGAGTATGGCATTAGCTGTGGCTTTTTCATATATGGCCTTTATTATGTTAAGGTATGTCCCCTCTACAACTACTTTGTTGAGAATTTTATCATGAATGGATGTTGTACTTTGTCAAATGCTTTTTCTGTGTCGATTGAGATGATCATATGGGTCTTTTTTTACTTTCACTTGTTAAAGTAATATATCATGTTAATTGATTTGTGTATATTGAACCACCCAGTAATAAATCCCACTTGATCATGTTGAATGATTTTTTTAATGTATTATTGGATTCAGTTTGCTAATATTTTTTTGAGGATTTTTGGCATCTATCTTCATCAGCAATATTGGCCTACAATTTTCTTTTTTTGTGGTGTCTTTATCTGGTTTTGGTATCAGGGAAACGCTGTCCTCAATGACTGAATATGGAAGTTTTCCTTCCTCTTCTATTTTTTGGAATAGTTTGGGAATAGGTATTAACTCTTCTTTAATTGTTTGATAGAATTCCCCTGTGAAGCCATTTGGTCCTGAACTTTTGTTTGTTGTGAATTTTTGATTACTGATTCAATTTAATTGCTAGTAATCAGTCTGTTCAAATTTTCTATTTCTTCCTGATTCAGTTTTAGGAGGTTATGTGTTTCTAGGAATTTATCCATTTCTTCTAGGTTATCCATTTTGTTGGCATATAATGTTTCATAATATTCTCTTATGATTGTTTGTATTTCTGTGGCATTGGTTGTTATTTCTCCTCCTTCATTTCTGATTTTATTTATTTGAGTCCTCTCACTTTTTTTCTTTATGAGTGTGGTTATAGGTTTATCACTTTTATTGATCTTTTCAAAGAACCAGCTCTTGTTTCATTGCTCTATTCTCTTGTTGGTTTTTTGGTTTATTTGTTTTATTTTTGTCTTTATTTTATTTATTTCTGCTCTAATCTCTATTATTTCCTTCCTTCTACTGGCTTTCAGCTTTGTTTCTTTTTCTTTTTCTAGTTCCTTTAGGTGTAAAGTTAGATTGTTTGTGGTTTTGGTTTTGGTTTTTTTTTTTTAAGATTTTATCTATTTGACAGAGAGAGACACAGTGAGAGAGGGAACACAAGCAGGGGGAGTGGGAGAGGGAGAAGCAGGCTTCCCGCAGAGCAGGGAGCCCGATGTGGGGCTCGATCCCAGGACCCTGGGATCATGACCCGAGCCGAAGGCAGACGCTTAATGACTGAGCCACCCAGGTGCCCCTGTTTTGTTTTGTTTTTTTTGCTTCTTGAGGTAGGACTGTATTCCTATAAATTTCCCTCTTAGAACAGTTCTTGCTGCATTCTAGAGATTTTGAAACTTTGTGTTTTCATTTTCATTTGTCTCCAAGTATTTTTTGATTTCTTGGTTGGTCCATTTATTGTTTAATACCATGTTATTTAACCTCCATGTATTTGTGTTCTTTCCATATTTTCTTATGATTCATTTCTAGTTTCATACCATTGTGGTCAGAAAGACATATGATATGATTTCAGTCTTTTTGAATTTATTGATACTTGATTTGTGCCCTAACATGTGATCTACTTGAGAGAATGTTCCATGTGCCCTCAAAAAGAATATGTATTTTGCTACTTTTGGATGGAATGTTCTGAATATATTTGTTAGATCCATCTGGTCCAATGTGTCATTCAAAGCCGCAGTTTGCTTGTTGATCTTCTGTTCAGATGATCTATCCATTGATGTAAGCGGGGTGTTAAAGTCCTCTACTGTTATTGTATTACTGTCAATTTCTTCCTTTATGTCTGTTGATAATTGCTTTATGTATTTAGGTACTCCCAGGTTGGGTGCATAAATATTTACAGTTGTTATGTCCCCTTTATGATTATGTTGTGTCCTCCTTTGTCTCTTGGTGTGGTCTTTACTTTAAAGTCTATTTTAGGGACACCTGGGTGGCTCATTCAGTTAAGCATCTGCCTTCAGCTCAGGTCATGATCCCAGGGTCCTGGGATGGAGTTCCACATTGGGCTCCTTGCTCAACAGGGAGCCTGCTTCTCCCTCTGCCTACCACCCCCCCTGCTTGTGCTCTCTCTCTATCTCTGTCTGACAAATAAATAAAATAAAATCTTTAAAAAAAAATAAAGTCTGTTTGGTCTGATATAAGTATTCCTGTATGATTTGACTCTTTGAGGGGTATTGATATATATATATTTGTGTATGTATATGTGTGTGTGTATGTGTATATACAAAAGTGATATATATACAAAAAAGATTGATATATACAGAAAAAGATACACACACACACACACACACACACACACACACAATGTGTATCTTTTTGTCTATATAAAAAAAGTTCTCCTTCTCATATAATCCATAACCTCATTCATGATTTAGGAGGAAAAGAAAGAATCAACTGTATGGTCTCCCCACAAATATTTTCACCCTGCTTTAAAAAGCAAGTAAGTTCCCAGATGTTGGAAACTTTTAGACATCCATCATAGAAATACTGTATTTGACATAATGCACCAATGCATTTTTACAGTTAGGCATCTTCAGATCCTGGTGATGCAGCATCTTGCATTTTGAACACATGCTGATATGCCCAGATCTTACAGTTTCTTCCACTGAGTAGAGAAACAGCACCTGCCATTAATGCTAAGTCAACAGGCTAAGTGTTCCTTGAAGAAAAAGGCTGTGACTAAATTGAAGTGTTAGCAGAGAGGAAAGGGATGTAGAAAACAGCTTTTCAGCCTAGGGGAGTGAGTAAGGAAAACTTAGCGGCAGAGGAAGAAGGTCAGATCTGTGTGTCCTCATCTCCCCACTTCAAAGGTGGAAATTCCAGAAGTAGAATTTATTAGAAACACTCAGATAAGTACAGGATAACCTGAGAACACTAAAGATGTGACCTATATCCTGAGGCCTCTAGCAAGAGCCAGCTTGGTGACATACCAATGTGGTGCAATGGTGAAAAGGATTGGAGAGATGAGCGAGCTCAACACAGTGCTCCTGCCCTCATGCATATTCCTTAGCCGGAACTTTTAGAAGGTGTTAAGGGAGCTAGGGGCCTAATATAGGCTGGCCTGGGGTCAGGACAAAGAGCATTAGTGTACGAGGATGACTCAAATGTAGTAAGCATCAGTTGCATCATAATGGTAACAAGTACAGGGATCCTCCAGGCCCAGCAAGATTCAGAAGATAGCATATGCGGATCTCTGGCACCATTATCACTTTCCTCCATGAGTTCACATAAGCCCCTATATGCCCAGAGGCCACGTTATGGAGATAGGAATCTGAAAAACTGAACATGTACTTGAAAGAGACTGAATCATTTAAAAGTGACACAGGGCAGTAAGATTACTTCATCAACCCCCTGCCATGTCACTCACAGGGGTAGCTCATGAGGATGAGGATGATTCAGCCAAAACTTCCATTAAGCACACAGAGCCATCCAACGTAATGTGCTTATTCTTGACAGGGCAGAGAGAGGGATGATCAACCACTGCTTGATTCAGTCTTGAGAGAGAAAAAAGAGTGAGGAAGTTCGTACCCAATCCTCTGATTCTGTGCAACTGTTTCCATCCTCACCCTCTTTTTTTAACTGTCCTCTTTCAACTTGACAATTTGGCTGGCTGTAGATGGGGAGTGGTGTGGTTGAGAACACAGAGATGGCTATCTTTGATGTCTTTGATCATAGAGGTTTTTTCAGTTAAGAAACACTCCACCAGCTGCCTGCTCTTTACCAAAAAACCAAACCACAAAACCAAAATGCCACTTTTCATCAAATGTATGAATCATTCCTTTTTTCCTTTTTATTCTAAATGCCTTCTAAAAAAGTTAAAAAAAAAAAAAACTCAACTCTTTCTAAAGTTAGTTATTGCTCTCTTGTATTGCTTTTCTTCCTTTTTTTTTTTTTTAACATGATACCTATAAGAACTTGACTGGAGCAAAAAAAAAAAGGGAGATGCATTATATTTAATTCTAATTAACTAGGCAAAAAATAAACAGATGATCTGTACAACACAGTAAACCATTAAAACCTAATTAACACTTATAGCCCAGTATACCCTAAAACTGCATGATATGTTCACCAGTATAGGCCATACATGGAGCTATGAAATAAACTCAGTATATTTAAGAGTAATAAAATCATACTGAGTATACTCTCTAAATGTAATGGAATAAAACTAGAAATTAGTAACAATTAGATATTGAGAGAAAATCTTAAATACTTTGAAATTAAGTTACTACATTTCTAAGTAGTTCATGGGTGAAAAGAGAAATCACAAGGGCAATTAGGAAATATTTCAAACTTTATGTTAATTAAAGTACATCATATGAGAAATTGTTTGCAGCTAATGCAGTGCTCACAGGAAATTAATATTCTTACCAACAGTTGGATAACAGAGGGTGACTGGTTTTGATCAGATTTTTTTCAAAGGTTAGCTGGCTTCTCTAATTTAGAGAAAAATGTAGGTAGAAATGTAAGCAAATCTTGAGAGTATGTGTATAAAGAGGGATTTTTTTTTTAAAGATTTTATTTATTTGACAGAGAGAGACACAGCGAGAGAGGGAACACAAGCAGGGGGAGTGGGAGAGGGAGAAGCAGGCTTTCTGTGGAGCAGGGAGCCTGATGTGGGACTCGATCCCAGGACCCTGGGATCATGACCTGAGCCGAAGGCAGACACTTAACGACTGAGCCACCCAGGCACCCATGTATAAAGAGGGATTTTTTTTTTTTTTTAAAGATTTTATTTATTCACTTGAGAGAGAGGATGAGAGGAGAGAGAGAGCACATGAGAGGGGGGAGGGTCAGAGGGAGAAGCAGACTCCCCGCTGAGCAGGGAGCCTGACGCGGGACTCGATCCCGGGACTCCAGGATCACGACCTGAGCTGAAGGCAGTTGCTCAACCAACTGAGCCACCCAGGCACCCATGAGGGATTTTTAAAGTAAATGCTAGGGGGGCACCTGGGTGGCTCAGTTCTTAAGCGTCTGCCTTCAGCTCAGGTCATGATTCCAGGGTCCTGGGATGGAGCCTCATATTGGGCTCCCTGCTCAGCGGTGAGCCTGCTTCTCCTGCTCCCACTCCCCCTGCTTGTGTTCCCTCTCTCACTGTGTCTCTCTCTGTCAAATAAATTAAAAAAAAAAACTTAAAAAAAAAATAAAGTAAATGCTAGGATTTTAAAGTAAATGTGTTGTAACAATAATCTGAAATAAATTCTTCAGTGTTTAAGTATCTCTGAAATTTTCCTGTAAGTCAGTGAAAAAAAATGTGATATCATACTCCATTGTTTTTTTTTTTTTTGTGAGCATTTAATGGAATAACATCTAATGCATAAAGCAACATCAAATATACAACATACAAAAAAGAAAATCTTATCTATTTACACAGCACCTAGCTTATTGTTGTTGTTTAGTACAAACATCTCCATATAGCTAGTACTATTTACATACTAAGTTCACAGCACAAATCAAAACACGGTATTATGCAGGTTTATACAGATAGACACAAAATGGAAATTCATTGGTTTAGACACTGGATTGAATTGAGTGGAGAGGTAGATGGATTTTTCTGGGTTTAATAATTAGTAAATACTGGTGATTTTTGTAAGTATACGAAACTTTCAAGGCTTTTAGGGTGCCTAAAGTATTTTTCTTTGTGCTTTCTAATATTTGAGTTCATAGATTATTAGTGAATAAGTATCACTTGTTAAGAAAAGAGGTGATTTGGACTTGTGCACAGGGCTTTTAATGTAACTTCTTTAGCTAAATTACAATTAGAATGTCCTTTTTCAGTATTTAATATTGATAGTGTACCTCTCTTATAAGCCAGATCAAAATTGTTCCTCCATCTGATAGCCTTCCTTAAAAAAGTCCACTCACCATCCCCAAATATATGAGCTCTTGCCTTCCTGTTAGTTGCATGGTCTCTTAGTTTATTATGTCTGGTTCTGTCTTTATTTGTTCTTCCTTTATTCCTTTTTGATATATGCATACCCGTAATGTCAGGCACCCAATATACCTATCAGAGTAATTTGTACATAGTAGGTGTTAACAATAGTCGGGAATGAGTGACAAATATAATAACAGCAATTACTAACATATACCACTTTTTCCCTTGAGAAAAGGACCCAAGAAATGGAGGTGACAGACTTTCTATAGTTTATTCTTATCAACCCTAAGAAGAGGTTGAGTTGTGTGGCTGTAGTGTTCCATGACAGCAGCTGTCCCCACGACTCCTAGGTACTAGCTTGAGAAATGTTAGAGTTTGCCTAATGTATGATATAATGCAGGGCTTAACAACTGCAAGCTAAGAACGGTTTATACATTTTGTCATGGTTGAAAAATAGCAAAAGAAAAGTAATGTGAGACATGTGAAAATTATATGAGATTAAAAATGTAGTATAAAGAGATTTTTTTAGAACACAGCTACACTCATTTGCTTGCATATTTTCTGTGGTTGTGTTCATGGGACAACAGAATCAAGTAGCTGCTGTGGTGGAAACTGTATGACTCGAAAAGCCTAAAAAATGTTCAACATCTAGCCCTTTACAGAAAAGTTTGCCAATCCCTGATAGAGTGAATTATCACATCAATATGAAACATCAAATTTTCTCTTTTAACGTTTATATTGTGTAAATCTGGAAAAAACAATCTCATAGGCACAATGGTTTAGAATATACTTTCCTGGGAGAGACAATGATCAAATCCAGTGCCACACATTGTTTTACTAGGCTACAGATTCTACATCACATGGGTCGCTTTGTTTCATGATCTCTAACGTCATAGTGAATTCTTGGCAGTAGTCATAAAAATATAGGGTAAAATTCTGTAGGTGGATTTGTAGAATTTCCCCAGCATTGTTTGAGTAATAATTTACTATTGACTGTCCTACTGAGAAGAATAAATAGCATCATGTTTGAAAACAAATATGACACCTTTTTTGTAGAACCTCTTACCATGTGGGCTCTCAATAAATATGGGCATTTCAAACCTTTTAAAAGGCCTGAGAAAATAATACAACAGTATTTGTTCTATTCTAATGTAGGGCATGTTGTGCTCTGTGGATGATGTGGAGGGATAATACAATTGTGAATTAAAAATGAGAGACAAACAGGAAAAGAAGAGAACAAAGGACTACTAAATAGGAGTTCTGAGGGGCAACATTTCTTTCTTTTAACAAAGAAGCTATTCCAGAACAGATGTTGTTATTACCTGGATGGTTTTTCAAAAGGAAATAATGATTTGGTGTGACAGAATAGCAAGAACTCAAAGAAAAAGAAAATGGAGTGTAGCCTTTAACTGCTTTTTCTCTTTTAACATCTTTTGTGGGGTTTGCAGAAGAGGCTGGAGTTCAAATCAGCATTTTCTGTGTGTTTGAGAGAAGTTTAAGAACAATGTGAAACATGTAAATATCTCCCATACTAACTTTTTTAATGACTCCAAGTAACCTGAAAATATCATTTGTAGATATGAAGTATTGAGTCTGAAATCACGAAGGAGTAATTTATTTGTAACACTCAGAACATTTCTATGTGGAATTGCCAATTCCCACATTGTCCATAATATGTTCTTTTTCATAAGAGAAACATTGATCAAATCCATATGAAATAGTTATAAGTGACACCCCAATAGAGGATCTTTTCCATTCTGATATTGTTAGTTATTAATAAATTAACCTCATTCGGTATATCATCAACATGCAGCTTCTCCTTTCCCCTCTTTCTTCTTTGCAGACTCTGCTCTAAACTATAGGCTGGAAAGACCGTCTAAGAGCCTTGTGAAAAGTATTACCTGGTAGACAGAATCCTAAAATGCTGCTACCTCCCCAGCTTTCAAGGTTTCTCTCTTAATCCTCAGGACTGTGACTATGATGAGCCATGTGATTATGTTGTTACACCACAAATGGGATTTTGCAGAGGTAATTAAGGTTACTAATCAGTTGATCTAAAATAAAGAGTATATCTAGTTGGACCTAATGGAATCACAGGTGCTCTTTAAAAGCAAAAAGTTTTCTCCAGCTGGTAGTGGAATGGAAAGCCAGGGATAAAGTGTGAGAAGGATTCAATCCATGGTTGCTGTTTCAAGATGGAGGGGGTGAGGTGAGAAGGAATACAGGCAGCCTCTACGAGCAGACAGTGGGCCCTGGCTGACAGCCAACAAGAAAACCTCAGACAGAGATACATTCATTAGATTACTCCTTTCTGCGCATGGATGCTGCCAGGTAAGCATCATTAAAGTCTCCTCTCCCACTGCCGCCATATCTAAGTCAGAATCTTCCAAAGAGCCTGAACTGCTGTGGAAGCTCTTCATCAGAGGTTTGAGCTTTGAAACAACCGATGAGGGTCTGAGGAGCCATTTTGAGCAATGCGGAACACTTACAGACTGTGTGGTAATGAGATACCCAAACACCAAGTGCTGCAGAGGCTTTGGGTTTGTCATGTATGCCACTGTGCAGGAGGTGGATGCAGCCATGAATGCAAAGCCACACAAGGTGGATGGAAGAGTTGTGGAACTAAAGAGGGCTGTCTCACAAGAAGATTCTCAAAGACCTGGTGCCCACTTAACTGTGAAAAAGATTTTTGTTGGTGGCATGAAAGAAGACACTGAAGAATATCATCTAAGAGATTATTTTGAACAGTATGGGGAAAACTGAAGTGATTGAGATCATGACTAACTGGGGCAATGACAAAAAGAGAGGTTTTGCTTTTGTAACATTTGATGACCATGACTCTGTAGACAAGATTGTCATTCAAAAATCCCAAACTGTGAATGGCCACAACTGTGAAATAAGGAAAGCCCTACCCAAACAAGAGATGGTTAGTACTTCATCCAGCCAAAGAGGTCGTGGAGGTGGTTTTGGTGGGAATGACAATTTTAGTTGTGGAGGGAATTTCAGTGGGTGAAGTGGCTTTGGCGGTGGATGTGGTGGCAGTGGGGATGGCTATAACGGATTTGGTAATGATGGAAGCAACTTTGGAGGTGGCAGAAGCTGTAATGATTTTGGCAATTACAACAATCAATCCTCAAATTTTGGACCCATGAAAGGAGGAAACTTTGGAGGCAGAAGCTCCAAAGTGGTGGAGGTCAATACGTTGCCAAACCATGAAACCAAGCTGACTATGGCAGTTCCAGCAGCAGCAGTAGCTATGGAAGTGGCAGAAGGTTTTAATTACTGCCAGGAAACAAAGCTTAGCAGGAGAGGAGAGCCAGAGAAGTGACAGGGAAGCTACAGGTTACAACAGATTTGTGAACTCAGCCAAGCACAGTGGTGGCAGGGCCTAGCTGCTACAAAGAAGACATGTTTTAGACAATACTCATGTGTATGGGCAAAAAACTCGGGGACTGTATTTGTGACTAATCGTATAACAGGTTATTTTAGTTTCTGTTCTGTGGAAAGTGTAAAGCATTCCAACAAAGCGTTTTAATGTAGATTTTTTTTTTTTTTTGCACCCATGCTGTTGATTGTTAAATGTGATAGTCTGATCATGATGCTGAATAAATGTGTCTTTTTTTAAAATGCACTGTGTAAAGTTAGTCTACTCTGAAGCCATCTTGGTAAACTACCCTAACATGTGCTCGCTTCGGCAGCATATACACTAAAATTGGAACAGTAAACTACCCTAACCATGTGAAGTTAGAATTCCTTCAAGGTGATGCCAGGTTCCATTCGAAATTTATTTGCAACCTGCTTGGGAACAGAAGCCAATGTCTCCACAAACCTTGGTGTAGTTGAACTGACAGTTAATGGGTTGTGATGGAGTTCACCATTAAAAGGGTCACCCAAGCAAAGTCCTGGGGTTTATTTGGTTATTAATATGATTGTTGGCACATCCTATGCAATATCTGTAAATTGAATTATGGTATCAGTTAAAATTATAGATGGGATTAAAGCTTGTGTATCATCCATTATCATGTGTAATCAATAAACGATTTAATATTCTCTTAAAAAAAAAAAAAGAAGAAGACCTCAGACCTACCACTACATGGAACTACATTCTCTCAACAGCCTACATGAGCTTGGAAGTGGGATGCTTTCCTAGAGCCTCCAGTTAAGAGCCCATCCCAGCCAAACCTTGACCTCAGAATTGTGAGACCCTGACCATTGAACCCAATGGCCCACCAGGACTTTTGATCTACAGAACTGTAAGATAATAAGTGGAAGTTGTTTTAAGCTGCTATACTTGGGTATAGTAGTAGTAGTGGTAGTAGTAGTAGTAGAAAACAAATTCAGACTGTACCATATACTCAACTATTGATATTTCTTTTTTTTTAAGATTTTATTTATTTATTCATGAGAGACAAAGAGAGAGAGAGAGGCAGAGGCAGAGGCAGAGGGAGAAGCAGGCTCCCCGTGGAGCAGGGAGCCCGTTGCAGGACTCAATCCCAGGACTCCGGGATCATGACTTGAGCTGAAGGCAGACGCTTAACCAACTGAGCCACCCAGGTGCCCAACTATTGATATTTCTCATATATATTTATTTAATTTTATTTATTTATTTTGAGAGAGGAAGAGAGGGAGTGGGAGGAAGGGTAAAGGCAGAGGGAGAGAAAAAATCTCAAGCAGACTCCACACTGAAAGCAGAGCCTGACATGGGGCTGGATCTCACGACCCTGAGATCATGACTTGAGGTGAAATCAAGAGCCAGATGTTTAACCAACTGAGCCACCCAGGCACCCTTTAACTATTGATATTTCAAGATGCACACTTATGGGTATAAGATATGAATCTTAAAATGTCACTACTTAGACAACTGTCAGACACTAAAAGACCAAGTCAGGATTATCAATACTCTTTTTAGTCCTGAAGAGGACCTCTCATGAAAGCAGGACTGTTGAACTAATTTCTAATATTCAAATAGGAGGGAAATCTAATTTTGATAATATTTTTAGTGCTCTTTTTTTCTGATTGGGTAGATGAGAAAACCTTTTTTTCTTTTTTCTTGATCTCTCCCTAGCCCTCAATTTAGTAGATTCTGCTTTTGCAAATTGAAATAAAACATTTTCTAAATAGTAATTTATTCTCCTTGAGGCTTCAGAATTCAGGAACAAATACTTTGTGAGTCTTCTAGCTTTTTTTATGGCAATGATAATTAACTGTACCAGTTCAGTACCAGAATCCGTCCTCCTTTTTACCAGGACACAGTTAGATAAATTGATTATGCAACCAAGACCATACCTGGAAGTATCATACTGTATGAGAATAAATCTCATTTCATCAGTTCTGACAAGCTCACCATGAAGGAATAAAGGTTGTACTTCACAGGTGAAACCAATGCCCATAAAACAGTCCCAGAAAATTGGTCTGATATGTGTTCCAGAGCTTACAGGCTGTAAATAACGTCACTCCTTGGCAGCCCAGAAATCTCATTGTATTTTCGGGACCTTGAGGAGAGAAGAATCTACCCAAATTTATAGATTCTACTGGTAAACTCTGTTGAGATGAATTTCTTGGTCTCAGAATAAAACAGCCAATAAGAACAATTCAAAAACTGTATCTGGAATAATAGAGGTTATTGAAAATGCAATATGAGATTCTTTATGAAATTTACACAGAACTTAATTTCCTGGCGTGCGTAGTTGTTCAACACTATATGGCTCTAGATGAGCTCACCTCAGCAAGGAGGCTTTTGTGGTTAATTAACACCTTCTACTACCCACATGTCAAGATAAAATGAGACCAGCCTTCTCTTGTCTTCAAGAATAATCTTTGGGGATTATTTGTTTGGTGTTTGTTTGTATATTTGTGAGTCCAAATGAATTGGAAAATATTTTATGCCCACTGGAGAGAACACATTTTTTTTTTATCGGTACTAGTAATTTTGGGTATTTCTGCCACTGGAACCAGATTTAACATCCTGTTTCCCTATGTAATAGCTAAATAAAGTTTTGGCACATGTTGACTCTACATTTGTGTTAGAGTAATGTTTTCAGCTTTTTCAGAATGACACATTATCAAAAATATAATTAAATCCACTTTAGGTTTCATACCTAACTTTTCATAATTTTATTGTGATTGATGATTTTTAACTTTGGAATTTTACTCTGACATAAAGTTTGCTTAACTTTTCTTTTTAAACAATTAACTTTTAAAATCTTCAAGGAAACACTGTTGTAACTTAATAATTACCTTGCTCTTGGTTCTGGAAATTTCTGTGATTTTAAATGAGAGTAAAAGATTATATTTCTCTAAATCAACTGGTTATTTTAGATTATCACTCTCTTTGAACCTAAAAATCATATCTGTTTCTTGGTAATTTATTGTTTCCTTGCTTGTCTTAAGTTTGTAATAGTGTTTTCCAATCAGTAAATTCATTGATAACTTTGATATTTACACTCACTTATAGTCATTTTTACATTAAAGAAACCTGAGAGATCATGCTTATAGGAAGTATGATGTGCTACTATTTAAGAGCAACTGTAAATGAGAGGGTAGCACTAGAGAAAGAGGAGTAAATATCAATGGTTGAGTATAGAATGTGATCATTAGGAGCGCTAGATAGTGGTATTAGCAGTAAAATTTTTTTTTAATTTTTCACACTATTTTTAGTAAATTGCACATGGGAAATATACATATAAAATATGTATATTTCTTGCTTTATTTTTAGTTTTATTACAGAATGTCTTTTGTTTTGATGTACACATTAAAACCAGTAAGGGTATTTTAAATGACTTGAATACCTATATTACACTGTATTTTGTTAAGTGATATGTCAATTATTCTTACCTGTCTTATGCTGGAGCGAGATTTTATAAGATGGATAGAATTGTTGGTCTTGATTAGTCAATAAGTCTTCATGACCATCAGTTTTCCCCAGTAAGTCTTAGACACCGATCTATAATTTAAGTAATTACTATGGAATTAGCTTGATTGCTTAGCCAAGAAACTCTTTTAGCCAGTTACTAACAAACAAAAACAACAACAGGATATAACTCCTAATTTTTATTTCAGAAGTAGCAATTAAATTCAGCAAATGACAGGTTAAATTCTTTTATTACATGATCAATGCTAAAGCTGAGACCCTGTTACAGATGACATTGAACTAATATTTCCCAGATAAACATAGAATTAAAGTAAGAAATTTCCTGTAAATAAAAACAAGGTATTTTACATTGTTTTCAAAGAAAATATTTTCATTCAGAAGTATTACATTTACTAAGGGATATCCTTATTTATACTTTTTACCTGAAGTCACATGACTATATATTTGGTTGGTGTTTCATTTGGAAACATTTTAGGGTGTCATTTCCTAGTTTTGATATTGGTTGACTGCATGATGAATATGGAGGAAAGTGTGTCCTGAATTTCCTTGGAACCATGGGAGAAGAAAGTTGACTAAACTATGTAGATATCTTTTTTCTATATACATATTTTTGTATTTAATGCACTCCTAATTATGTCGAGAACCAACATTTCCATTGTTATAAAAGCTTATTTTTCCTGTCTAAATAAGTTTTCTCAGAAGGGTGGACTAAAGGGCCTAGACAGGGTTGAAATTCTATCCTGTCCTAGAATGGTCAGTGTGAAGTAGCAAGTGAAAAATTGATTAGGTTGGTTTCAGACTGGCCATAGTATTTTAATTCAGGACTGGCTAGGGAGGCAAGGGATGATGTATTTGCTGTGGTTGTAGGGTAAAAAATTCATTATTATACAGACATGCAATGAATGTGTGTGGCTTTTTATTTATCTATAACTGATAAAATTGTCCTGAGCCCTCAATTTACTCTCAGGAGTAACTGTGGTAGGGATCAAAACTTCAGTTTACCATTCATTGTATACATCATTTTCTCTCAGTTTACACAATTCCTTTCTAGTTAAAAACAATTTGATTAGGTAAACATTTCGTCAATTAAATAACCCACTCGTTGTCAGGACTATTTGTCCTGTGCCTGCCCCCTTCATAAGAGGGAATCTAGATGAGGGGAAAGTTTAGGATCCATCAGATGGGTGGAGTGCCTCATGATGGTTTTTGTGTTGGTCTGACTCTTGGATTTACAATGGTTGATACTGATAACCACTGACTTGTGCTCAATCTGGTCCAGTCCATGAGAGTCTTGCTAGTGTTCATCATTGAAATCTATGGCTAAGAAATTATGGTTTGTTTATCTTGACTAAACCAGAACTTAATTGTTTCCCCTCAATTATGTACTATCTTGATCCTAGATGGCACTACAGATCCCCTATTTCTTCTGGGTGTGTCTCCCACACCCATGTGTGAGTCTCCCACATGCTTTCTGGTTGGTCTGGTCTGCCTACACTGAAGTTTTTTATTCTAGGAGTGCTTTGATTTCCTCATTGTAACCACTTTTTAAACCACTTCCCCCAAGTGCTTGAGCACTGTTCTACAACTCTCCTCTCCCTGCCGCAGTATCAGTGTGAAGATGGTCGCAGGGTACGCAGTGGGAGATGGGCCAAAGCTCCTGCTTCTGGCTTTCCTTTTAACTTAATTAATATCCCACTTCCTGTGATGTTAACCATGAGAGGTGTAGGCAGAAAACACACATCCAACGGGTTGTTTTCTCTGCCTCTCTTCCTTCCCAATATCACCTTTCCTGGAAGAGAAAGACTTTCTGCTCCTTCCTTTCTGAAAGAAATTTGCTGATGCCAGATCATAGATTTCCTCTTCCCTGTGGTATATAATAAAATCTTGACAGCCAGTTTGCACAACCTTGTTCTTAATATATTAATGGGAGCTGAAGAAATTTGGAAAATATTTTGCTTCTTTTGATACTCAAGCCTATCGACTAGCTGAAAAATTACACTTTGGTTTTCAAAAGCTGAATGTTTTCTTGTTTTTGGATTCCTACTGTAATCCTCATAACTATTCTGGAGGTGAATGGATGCCTCCAAAATCATTTGTTTATTCTTTCATACAGCAAAAAAATTATTGACCATATGTTATGTGCTCAGCACAGTTTCAGGTGCTTTTATGCTAGTGGCAGAGGTGGACAATAAATGAGAGAGATAGGGAAGGTATTAGAAAGTGATAAATGCTATGGAGAAGAATAAAGCAGAGAAAGACAAGTAGAAGTGTTGGGTGGGGAAGTTGTGCTATTCTCCATAGTGAGGGAAAGGTCTCATTGAGAAAGTGACTGCTGAGAAAAATCTGAAGGAACAGAAGGAGTTAGTCATCTGATATGTGGGGGAAAATAGCAAGTTCAAAGGCTTAAGAGCAGGTAGTGTGTCTGCTTGGAACAAGAAAGTAGTAGGAGATGAGGCACAGAGATAATGAGCAGTTAGAATATATAGGGCCTTGTAAGTCAGAGTTGGACTTTGATTTTTACTTAGGGTGGGTCAGGAAGCCATTGGAGGCTTTTAAGTGAGTAATGACATGATCTGAAGCAAGTTTTTAACAGTCTGTAGGAGAGTAAGCAAGAAAAGGAGACCATTGGAAGTTATTGCTGTAATACAGATGAGGGATGATGGTGTCTTAAACCAAGCCTCTGGCTGTGAAGAAGTGGCTAAATTCTGGCTATATTTTGAAATTAGAGACATCAGAATTTGATTACAAACCAGATATAGAAAGTAAGAGAAAGAAAAGAATCATGGCACTGAAAACGTGAAAAATGGAATTGTACTCAACTAAAAGTAAAATGAGCACATTTGAAGTAAGGGGGTGGGTGGATATCCGGAGCTTAATTTTGGACATGATATGTTTGAAATGTCTATTAGACATTCATGTGAAGATGTTAAGTCATTAGCAGTTCGATCTATGGGTCAGCCATCCAAGAGAGAAGTTAGGTTGGATGTGTACATTTTTTACATCATTACCATATAGTCTTTTTTACCTAAGAGTAATAAAAGCTTGCCTTACTTGAGAGGAAAGAAACAAAAACAGTAAATTGAAAGAAGTTAATGGAATGCCTGAAAACCAAACCAAAAGTTCTAACTAATCGTAGATTTTAATAAACGCTTTAAACCTCTCTCCAACTAGAGATGTTGAAGTAAAAAGATTAGAGAAGGAACTTATTCAACAGTTCTTAATAATTGCCAGTATTCAGATTATTTTTAAGTTTCAGTTATCTGCGTGACTTGTTCCTTCACCTTCTTCAAATCTTTGCTCAATTATTTCCCTCTTAATGAGGCAAGGCTGACCACTGTATTTGGATTTCAGCCTAATTCCTTTACTATCCTCATTCCAAATCTCCTTAAACTGCTTTATTTTGTTTTTTGTTTATCAATAGCATTTGTCATTTTCTTAATATTATGTGATTTACTTACGTTTGTTCATTATTACATGGTTTAGCTTGTATATGGCTTTCAATCCTGCTGGCCTCACCTATGATTCCAGCTTTGGCAGAAGTCAGCTGGTTCCCTGAGGGCTTTGACAAGCTTCATGAGGTTGCAGCCTCACTCAGGCATGTAGTGCCGTACCTCAGACTCACATCGTAAAGTCCTGTCTTAGGGCTTCTCTGACAGGGCAGACTGCCTTTAGGAAACTGCGGGGTACAAAATTAGTGTAACCTGAAGGTGGGGGGACTTGATCCTGCAGGACTATTCTTGGCCAAGGGAAGCGGGTGTGTTATTCCCTCAGGCAGATATTCCTGGATACTTTTTACAAAGTATCCCGTTGGTTATAGAATAAGAGTGGCAGTCAATTTATTGCATCCAATAATTGATTCTTCCACCATCCTTCTTTTATTCTCCCTGTCCCTAACTTTTGTCCACTGAGATCATACTTCTAAATTATCCACTTATACTTACATAAGTCTTGATTACAGGCTCTACTTTATGGAGAATTCAGGCACATAATTTTTTTTTCCTTCTACCGCTTCAGCTGCCCGAAGGTAGCTGATACATCCTAAGCATCCAGAAGATTGTCTGGCATCTGACAAGCTCTCAACAGATATGTACTTAATTGAATTGAAAGTAATTTGGTTCTTTAATCACTAAATCAGGTAAGGATTAGGAATTTATGATTTTTTTAAAAATATTTTTATTTATCCATTTTTCAGAGAGAAAGAGAGAGAGCACAAGCAGGGGAAGCAGCAGGCAGAAGGAGAAGAAGGCTCCCCACTGAGCAAGGAGCCCAACGTGGGACTCGATCCCAGGACCCCAGGATCATGACCTGAGCGAAACGCAGACACCCAACCAATTGAGCCACCCAGGTCTCCCAGGAATTTGTGATTTCAATGCCAAAGTAAAACTATTGAAATGATACATTACCTAATAGTCGTTGAACTACGCCATAGGAGAGTTCAAATAAGTACGGCAACAGAGGGTAGGTGTTAAAGGACCTGTATTTAGGAGGCATATTGCTTGGGATGTGTGTTACCTGTTATATGTGTAAATTTGAAAAATTCTTTAAACTCTCTGTGTTGTAATTACCTCATCTCTAAAATGGGGATAATTATCTACAGTTCAAAATGTTGTGAAGATTAAATGAGTTAATATAGAGAGAACAGGGGCGCCTGGGTGGCTTAGTTGGCTTAGTGGCCAAATCTTGATTTTGATTTCGGTTCAGGTCATGATCTCGGTGTCCTGGGATTGAGCCCCGCTTTGGGCTCTGTGCTCCATGGGAGTCTGCTTAAGGACTCTCTCTCTCCCTCTCCCTCTTCCCCTCCCCCCACTTGCACACAATCTCTCTAAAATAAATAAATAAATCTTAAAATATATATATGTAGAACATACAAGCCATGCAGTAACATGTTCGATTATATATAACATACATGTTTGCAATTATTATTATTTGTTGTTGCTGTTGTTATTGATTCCCACCACACATATTATGGAGACCCAGCATCAAATGAAAATAAGTGGACATCCCCAGACTTCAAGTAAATCTAACCAAAGTTTTCTTATCATTTTCTTATATTTTGCTTGTTTTTAGTTACAATTAGTATTTAATAAACATTTAAGCAATATAGAAATATATAAAGTTCCACAATATGTTCCATTACCACAGCCCTACTGAAGTTCCATTTTATTCAAGTATAGCTTCATTTGTTTGCCAATAATATCAGCCCAATTTATAAATGAATTAACCAATTCATGATAAATATTATCATCATAATAAATACTATATACTAATCTATCCTTGGGCCCCAATGCAAGGTTCAGACAACTTATTTTGCCACTGTGAAGCTTATGGACAGAACATCAAACTAAATCTCAGAAACCTGAAATTTTATCATTTGTGAAATAGAGATTGCCATGCCTACCTCATCATGTTTGAGGGGGAATTAAACATCATAATATTCATGAAGGTGGCTGGCACAGGCTCTGCCATGTAGTTGAAGATCAATAGCACTAATTGAAATCAATGCTAATTGGAATAGCACTAATTAGAATCCCATCCATACCCCCTACTTCTCTGAGCTTGTTGCTGTGATTTTCTTAAGAAGATTCGAACACAAAGTTTTAGCCCAACAAATGTCTCATTAGTACTTGGTGAACAGAACTCACTTTCATGAAAATAAATGTTCCAGAGATGGGTGTTAGAGATTGAAACCTTTTCATTAACCATAACAGCACCAGTTACAGAGTTATTTCAGCTGCATTTCAATTTGTAATTTAATTCAGTAAGTCACAATGAGAATTACTAAAAAAGCAACCTAATCTGAGTTCTTTAAATTCTTTTAACTTGGCATTATATACTGAGCAAATGGATTTATTAAGAAAGCTGCTTATAAGGCATGATACCCTGATTCAGATACTAACCTGTGATTTTTAAAGCTTAAACATAATACATGCTGAGTGTGATTTTTAAGGTAATAAAGATAAGGTAATGAATGGAACACTAGACTTTGTGTTAAAAAATTAATCTCTAACTGGATGACCTTGACTTAATCTTCACTTTTTAAGTCTATAAAATATGTGGTTATGGGGATGTAAAAGGAGATTATAATAGACATCTCCTATTTTCTTGACTGGTGTTTTTGCCAAAAAAAAAAAAAACTCTGCAAGGAAGGTCTTACATACAGTCAAGACATTATTACTTTAGGAATTGGGAACCTCTGGTTGGAGGAGCAAGATGGCGGAGGAGTAGGAGACCTAAATTTCGTCTGGTCCCAAGAATTCAACTAGATAGGGATCAAGCCATTCTGAACACCTATGGATTCAACAGGAGATCGAAGAAAAGAATAGCTGCAACTCTCTGAACAGAAAAGAGACCACTTTCTGGAACGTAGGACGTGTGGAGAAGTGAATCTAAGGCGATAATTAGGAAGATAGACGGCGGGGGAGGGGGCCTCCGTCAGCTGCTACCAGCAAGTGATAGAGCAGCAGAGCACAAAATTGGAACTTTTAGAAGTCGGCTCTGCTGAGGGATGTACTCCAGTGGCTAAGCGAGGGGTGGAACCCTCGCTGGGACGGTGTGGCCTCAGGACCCTTGGGGTCACAGAAAGACCGGGGGTGCCTGAGTGCGGCAGAACTCCCAGGGATCAGAGTGGGGAAGCCGGCTGCAGAGAAGGAGCCGAGGAGTGGGCTCTCAGCTCGGGGTTGCCATAAACCATGATCCGGGGCACAGTCAGGCCACTGCTCCTCCAGCAGGGACCCAACAAGTGGCAGATCCGGGGAGACTCCCCTTTCTCCCCTGGGAGAAGTGGCACGGGAGCGCACTGTGGGGATCTGCTGGGTTTGGAGACTCCACACGGAGTCAGGTGCCAGAGACAGAAACGCTCGGTGACAGGCCGGATGAGCACGGAGGGCAGCTGGAGACTGGGGAGACGGGAGTGATTGACTGCTTTTCTCTGAGGGCTCACTGAGGAGTGGGGCCCCTAGTTCTTGGCTCTTCCAGGGCAGAGATTGGGAGGCCGCCGTTTTCACTCTCGTCCTCCAAAGCTGTACGGAAAGCTTGCAGGGAACAAAAGCTCCCGAGAGCAAACCCGAGCAGATTACTTAGCCCGGACCCGGCAAGGGTGGGGCAATTCCGCCTCCAGCAAAGACCTCTGAGAACCACTGCGACAGACCCCTCTCCCAGAAGATAGCAAGAACAGCCAGCCAAGACCAGTACCGATCAATGAGAACGGCAGAACTCCAGTGCTAGGGGAATACTGCACATAGAATTCACAGCTTTTTTCCCATGATTCTTTAGTCTTTCAAAGTTAATTTCTTTTTTTTAACTTTCTTTTTCTTTCTTTTTTTTTTTGAATTTTTCCTTTTCCCTTTTTCAGCCAACATCTTATCAATCCCTTTTCTAAAAATCTTTTTTATTTTTCATATTTAGAGTCATATTCTATCCCTTCATAGTAGTTAACCTTATTTTTGGTATATATATAAGTTGTTCTCTCTTTAAAATTTTGGGATACAGTTTCTTCTAACAGATCAAAATATACCCTAAATCTCTAGTGTATGGCTTTGTTCCAGTCTCCTGCCTGATCACATTCTCTCCCTTTTTTTTAAAAATCCTCTTCTTTCTTTTTTCAACCAACTTCTTATTGTATCAATTCCTTTTATAAAATCTTTTATAATTTTCATCTTTACAGTCATATTCCATCCCTTCATCGTCTTTACCCTTATTTTTGTACATATATGTTTTTCTTTCTGTAAAAATTTGGGTGGCACTTTCTTCTAACAGACCAAAATACACCCAAAATGTAGTGTGTGGCACTGATCTATGCACCAGCCTGATCATATTTGATCATATTCTGTTTTTTTATTGTTTGTTTGTTTGTTTTTATCTTTTTCTTTTTCTTTTTTTTTCTTTCTTTCCCTTTCTTTTCACCCATTTTCAGGTCTCTTCTGATTTGTTTAGTGTATATATTTCTGGGGTCGTTGTTACCCTGTTAGCATTTTGTTCTCTCATTCATCTATTCTCCTCTGGACAAAATGACAAGACAGAAAAAAATCACCTCAAGAAAAAGAACAAGAGGCAGTACCGACTCCCAGGGACCTAATCAATATGGACATTAGTAAGATGTAGGAACTAGAGTTCAGAATGATGATTTTAAAGATACTAGCTGGGCTTGAAAAAATCATGGAAGATATTAGAGAAACCCTCTCTGGAGAAATAAAAGAACTAAAATCTAACCAAGTCGAAATCAAAAAGGCTATTAATGAGGTGCAATCAGA
Organism: Halichoerus grypus; assembly: GCF_964656455.1. Classification (NCBI taxonomy): domain Eukaryota; kingdom Metazoa; phylum Chordata; class Mammalia; order Carnivora; family Phocidae; genus Halichoerus; species Halichoerus grypus. Next base: position 128,377,945 of record NC_135715.1, read on the forward strand.
AATGGAGGCTCTAACTGCTAAGATAGATGAGGCAGAAGAGAGAATTAGTGATACAGAAGACCAAATGATAGAAAAAAAAGAAGCTGAGAAAAAGAGATTAACAACTACTGGATCACGAGGGCAGAATTTGAGAGATAAGGGATACCCTAAGATGAAACAACATTAGAATAATTGGGATCCCAGAAGAAGAAGAAAGAGAGAGGGGGGCAGAAGGTATATTGGAGCAAATTATAGCAGAGAACTTCCTGAATTTGGGGAAGGAAACAGGCATCAAAATCCAGGAGGCACAGAGAACCCCTCTCAAAATCAATAAAAATAGGTCAACACCCTGACATCTAATAGTAAAACTTACGAGTCTCAGAGACAAAGAGAAAATCCTGAAACAGCTTGGGAGAAGAGATCTGTAACCTACAATGGTAGAAACATTAGATTCACAACAGACCTATCCACAGAGGCCTGGCAGGCCAGAAAGGACTGGCATGTTATCTTCAGAGCACTAAATGAGAAAAATATGCAGCCAAGAATACTATATCCAGCTAAGCTGTGATAGAAAATAGGAGAGATAAAAACCTCCAGGACAAACAAAAACTAAAGGAATTTGCAAACACGAAACCAGCTCTACAAAAAATATTGAAAGGGGTCCTCTAAGCAAAGAGAGAGCCTAAAAGTAACATCGACCAGAAAGGAACACAGACAATATACAGTAACAGTCACCTTAGAGGCAATACAATGGCACTAAATTCATATCTTTCAATAGTTACCCTGAATGTAAATGGGCTAAATGCCCCAATCAAAAGACACAGGGTATCAGACTGGATAAAAAAAACAAGACCCATTGATATGCTGTCTGCAAGAGACTCATTTTAGACCCACAGACACCTCCAGATTGAAAGTGAGGGAGTGGAAAACCATTTACCATGCTAATGGACACCACAGGAAAGCTGGGGTGGCAATCCTTATATCAGACAAATTAGATTTTAAACCAAAGACTATAATAAGAGTTGAGGAAGGGCACTACGTCATACTTAAAGGATCTATCCAACAAGAATATCTAACAATTGTAAATATCTACGCCCCTAACATGGGAGCAGCCAAGTATATAAGCCAATTAATAACAAAAGCAAAGAAACACATCGACAACAATACAATAATAGTGGGGGACTTTAACAACCCCCTCATTGAAATGGACAGATCATCTAAGCAAAAGATCAACAAGGAAATAAAGACTTTAAATGACACACTGGACCAAATGGACTTCACAGATATATTCAGAAATTCCATCCCAAAGCAACAGAATACACATTCTTCTCTAGTGCCCATGGAACATTCTCCAGAATAGATCGCATCCTAGGTCACAAATCAGGTCTCAACCGGTACCAAAAGATTGGGATCATTCCCTGCATATTTTCAGACCACAATGCTTTGAAACTAGAACTCAATCACAAGAAGTAAGTTGGAAAGAGCTCAAATACGTGGAGGCTAAAGAGCATCCTACTAAAGAACGAATGGGTCAATTAGGAAATTAAAGAAGAATTTAAAAAATTCATGGAAAGAAATGAAAATGAAAACACAACTTTTCAAAATCTTTGGGATGCAGCAAAGGTGGTCCTAAGAGGAAAGTATATAGCAGTACAAGCCTTTCTCAAAAAGTGAGAAAGATCTCAAATACACAATCTAACCCTACACCTAAAGGAGCTGGAGAAAGAACAGCAAATAAAGCCTAAACCCAGCAGGAGAAGAGAAATAATAAAAATCAGAGCAGAAATCAATGAAATAGAAACCAAGAGAACAGTAGAACAGATCAACAAAACTAGGAGCTGGTTCTTTGAAAGAATTAACAAGCTTGATAAACCCCTGGCCAGACTTATCAAAAAGAAAAGAGAAATGACCCAAATAAATAAAATCATGAATGAAAGAGGAGAGATCACAACCAACACCAAAGAAATACAAACAATTATAAGAACATATTATGAGCAACTCTATGCCAGCAAATTAGATAATCTGGAAGAAATGGATGCATTCCTAGAGATGTATCAACTACCAAAACTGAACCAGGAAGAAATAGAAAACCCGAACAGACCTATAACCACTAAGGAAATTGAAGCAGTCATCAAAAATCTCCCAACAAACAAGAGCCCAGGCCCGATGGCTTCCCAGGGGAATTCTACCAAACATTTAAAGAAGAATTAATACCTATTCTTCTGAAACTGTTCCAAAAAATAGAAATGGAAGGAAAACTTCCAAACTCGTTTTATGAGGCCACCATTACCTTGATCCCCAAACCAGATGAAGACCCCATCAAAAAGGAGAATTACAGACCAATATCCTTGATGAACACAGATGCAAAAATTCTCACCAAAATACTAGCCAATAGGATCCAACAGTACATTAAAAGGATTATTCACCACAACCAAGTGGGATTTATCCCTGGGCTGCAAGATTGGTTCAACATCCGCAAATCAATCAATGTGATACAATAAATTAATAAAAGAAAGAACAAGAACCATATGATCCTCTCAATAGATGCAGAAAAACATTTGACAAAGTACAGCATCCTTTCTTGATCAAAACTCTTCAGAGTCTAGGGATACAGGGTACATACCTCAATATCATAAAAGCCATCTATGAAAAACCCACAGCAAATATCATTCTCAATGGGGAAAAACTGAGAGCTTTCCCCCTAAGGTCAAGGACACAGCAGGGATGTCCACTATCACCACTGCTATTCAACATAGTATTAGAAGTCCTAGCCACAGCAATCAGACAACAAAAAGAAATAAAAGGCATCCAAATCAGCAAAGAAGAAATCAAACTCTCACTCTTTGCAGATGATATGATACTTTATGTGGAAAACCCAAAAGACTCCACCCCAAAACTGCTAGAACTCATATAGAAATTCAGAAAAGTGGCAGGATATAAAATCAATGCACAGAAATCAGTGGCATTCCTATACACCAACAACAAGACAGAAGAAAGAGAAATTAAGGAGTTGATCCCATTTACAACTGCACCCAAAACCATAAGATACCTAGGAATAAATCTAACCAAAGAGGAAAAGAGTCTGCACTCAGAAAACTATAAAATACTCATGAAAGAAATTGAGGAAGACACAAAGAGATGGAAAAATGTTCCATGATCATGGATTGGAAGAACAAATATTGTGAAGATGTCAGTGCTACCTAAAGCAATCTACACATTCAATGCAATCCCCATCAAAATACCATCCAGTTTTTTCAAAGAAAAATGGAGCAAATAATCCTAAAATTTGTATGGAACCAGAAAAGACCCCGAATAGCCAGAGGAATGTTGAAAAAGAAAAGCAAAGCTGGTGGCATCACAATTCCGGACTTCAAGCTCTATTACAAAGCTGTAATCATGAAGACAGTATGGTACTGGCACAAAAACAGACACATAGATCAGTGGAACAGAATAGAGAGCCCAGAAATGGACCCTCAACTCTATGGTCAACTAATCTTCGACAAAGCAGGAAAGAATGTCCAATGGAAAAAAGACCGCCTCTTCAACAAATGGTGTTGGGAAAATTGGACAGCCACATGCAGAAGAATGAAAGTGGACCATTTCCTTACACCAAACACAAAAATAGACTCCAAATGGTTGAAAGACCTAAATGTGAGACAGGAGTCCATCAAAATCCCAAAGGAGAACACAGGCAGCAACCTCTTTGACCTCAGCCGCAGCAACTTCTTCCTAGACACATCGCCAAAGGCAAGGGAAGCAAGGGCAAAAATGAACTATTGGGACTTCATCAAGATAAAAGCTTTTGCACAGTAAAAAAAAAAAAAACAGTCAACAAAACCAAAAGACAACTGACAGAATGGGAGAAGATATTTGCAAATAACATATCAGATAAAGGGCTAGTATCCAAAATCTATAAAGAACTTACCAAACTCAACACCCAAAGAACAAATGATCCAGTCAGGAAATGGGCAGAAGACATTAACAGACATTTTTTCAAAGAAGACATCCAAATGGCCAATAGACACATAAGTGCTCAACATCACTCAGCATCAGGGAAATCCAAATCAAAGCCTCAATGAGATACCATCTCATACCAGTCAGAATGCCTAAAATTAACAAGTCAGGAAACAACAGATGTTGGCGGGGATGCGGAGAAAGGGGAACCCTCCTACACTGTTGGTGGGAATGCCAGCTGGTGTAGCCACTCTGGAAAACAGTATGGAGGTTCCTCAAAAAGTTGAAAATAGGGCTACCATACGACTCAGCAATTGCACTACTTAGTATTTACCCCAAAGATACAAATGTAGGGATCCGAAGGGGTACGTGCACCCCAATGTTTACAGCAGCAATGTCCACAATAGCCAAACTGCGGAAAGAGCCAAGATGTCCAACGATAGATGAATGGATAAAGAAGATGTGGTATATATATATACAATGGAATATTATTCAGCCATCAAAAGGAATGAAATCTTGCCATTTGCAGTGATGTGGATGGAACTGGAGGGTATTATGCTGAGCAAAATAAGTCAATCAGAGAAAGACATGTATCATATGACCTCACTGATATGAGGAATTCTTAATCTCAGGAAACAAACTGAGGGTTGCTGGAGTCATGAGGGGTGGAAGGGATGGGGTGGCTGGGTGATAGACACTGGGGAGGGTATGTGCTATGGTGAGTGCTATGAATTGTGTAAGACTGTTGAATCGCAGACGTGTACCTCTGAAACAAATAATACATTATATGTTAAAAAAAAAAAAAGAAGAAGAAGATAGCAGGAAGGGAATAATGAAGGGGGGGAATCGGAGGAGGAGATGAACCATGAGAGACTATGGACTCTGAGAAACAAACTGAGGGTTCTAGAGGGGAGGGGGGTGGGAGGATGGGTTATCCTGGTGATGAGGAGGGCACGTATTGAATGGAGCACTGGGTGTTATACGCAAACAATGAATCATGGAACACTACATCAAAAACTAATGATGTAATGTATGGTGATTAACATAACATAAAAAAAAAAAGGAGTTGGGAACCTCAAGTGAGATGCAAACCAGCAGAGTACCTCCATGAATATGAAGGAGGAAAGAGGACTGCTTAGTTTCATTGCAGATAGCTACCAACTTGAAGATGTGCTACAAACAGTCTTTTTCTATTATAAGGTGATTTATGAATATCATTATATACCCAGCTTAGCACTTCTACTGCTTTTAGGTTAAGTGCCATAAACTCATGGGATCTGTAACCTCACTTGTAATAAAATTCAGGAAGATGAGAAAAACATGACTTCCAATCATTCAGCCCTCTAATATGAATTTATTTACAATCACTTTGACTCCTGAAACTAGCTAGTCCTAATCACAAGTGAGATAATTTAGCATAATCAAATTGTACCTTTTTACATCAGGGCTGATTAAGTGCCTGAGGCAGAGCAGGTACCAAATTAAATACTGTAGTAAATTCCAGTGACTTCATTTAGGGAGAAATGATTATCTCTAAAGCAAACCAAAATACTAGAAGAAAACACATAATGTTTTTCAAAGAGGTTTCTGAAGTTTGAAACAAGCTAGAATTTTACTTGAAATAATGCTGAATAATTACTGAAAAGATTTCTGTATAAAAGCTTTCACTAAAAGCATTTTCAGAATAATTCTTCAAAAATATGATCCTAGAATCTAATTATCCCTTTCTGCAAACTTAAGAATGTATTTAGATGATTTAAGGCTACAATGTTAAAATCCAAATGACCCCAAATCCCAGAAATGGAGATGAAAGTACTGTATTAAGTCTAAACTGTTTGGGATGATCATTTTTCAAAGGTGTTTCCTGCCCAGTTTTAAATGCCAGGTGCCAAAAATGATAAGCAAACAATTCTGTCAATAGACCACTTATGTTCCTTACTCTCTTCTTCTTAAAGTGACAAAGTGCCTTGATTCCAGCAGCGATTCCCCCGTCTGCTCTCGCCTTGGGTTTCCATTGTGACCATTAACTGCTGAAACTGAGCCCAGAGCCCTTGATCACAAGATCTGAACGTTGCAAGGGATCCTAAAGAGGTAAATTAACTCATCCCTCTGCCTCTAGGAAGGGAAAACTGTGCCCAAATACTTCCAGAGGAATAATTTTGCATCCTAATGAGAGTGAAGGACTAAGTAGTGGGAATTTCCTTCAGAAACTTGTTTGCGTACTTTTGGACTATTTCTATGCTAATGTCGTTGCAACAGCAAGTAGATGTTCTAAAGCGTACAGGGGCGGTGCCTCCCCACACAGCCGGATTCGCACATGACTCGGCTTAGGCATCTAGCTGCTACAGATTCAGTCATTTGCCTGAGAAAATTCCTTCTATGGATTAAACAACCCCTTGCAATATAACCATTTTTATACATCTTATTTTACATGACTAAATCTTTCTACTCTCAGTATTTTTCCATCTCTCCCCTCCCTTCAACTTCCCTCTCCATTCTTTCCTTCCACTTTTTTAAACGTGGTCCTCTTTCTCCCTGGCCTCCTCTCTACCCTCCACCCTGGGTAATGACACCACTAAGCTTGAAATTTTAGCTCATTACCTTGGCACCATCTTTTCCCTGACCTTTCTGTTGGATGCCAGACCTATTCTGTTGGATGCCAAATTCTGTAATTAATGCTTTAAAAATGACTCCGGAATCAGTCCCTCTTTTCCATTCTGTTGCTGCTGTCTCACTTCAGGCTCTTACTATGTCTGGCTTGGATATAAATTAATTTCCTTACTCTTCTCCTTGCTTTGGTTTCCCTCCAGCTCCCAAGTATATCTTATGCACTGCTGTCAGAGTGGTCAGCATGAAGCACAGCTTGCACTTAATCCTGCATTGAAACTTTCACTGCTTCCACATTATCTGCCAAGGCATCCATACCCCTTGACCTGGCTCTTATACCCCTGTTCCCCCCCACTACCTGCCAGCACTCAGCGTATGACCCAGTTGCAACCTAACTTTCAAGCGTTACCATTCACTTTTTCCCTTTCACAGGGGTGACAGTCTTCCTGAACTATATAAAATTTCCTGAACACACTTTAAACTTTCTTACATATTTTTTTTCTAATTCCATGTTTTTCCATTCTTGTTTCCTTCATCTAAAATTTTATTCTTCCAATATTTACCTATTGAAACCTGACTCCTCCTTCAATTCCTAACCAACCAACCAACCAACGAATTAACCAAACAGTAACAGCAGTCACACTTTATCATACTCTCCTAACTTGTCAGGACTACATTGAACATCCTGAATACATAGTCCCTGATCCCCACCCAAACACATACTAGGAAGATATTATTATAACCATTTCACAGGTAAGGAAACTGCCATACGGAAATGTTAGTGATTTTTATCCTAGGCTGCATAGTTAATGAGTGGGATGTTGGCGCATCCGGGTAGTTACCAACTTAATAATCTTTCTTCCTTTTTTTCTGTAGCAGAACCCTGATTTTTATTTTTTTGGAAGGGTTATTAACAGTGTGATCAGCTAAAACAAGAAGAAAACAAAAAGTACATATCTCAATCTTCCTGATAACATGGAGCAAGCCTTTTTTGTTTTTCTTTAGAGAGCGTGAGAGTGCACACGCGAGCAGGGGCCGGGGGCGGGGGGAGTGGGGCGGGACAGAGGCAGAGGGAGAGAGGCAATCCTGCGGAGCCCAATGTGGAGTTCAGTCTCCTGACCCTGAGATCAGAACCCTGAGATCATGACCTGAGCTGAAATCAAGAGTCAGATGCTTAAATGAATGAACAGCCCAGGTGCCCTAAGGACTGAAGTCTTTCCACATACTTCTAGCCAAGGATACCTAAATGGTAGTCTGCTGGGGGTTTGGGCAACATTTTCTTGTCTCTTCCATGGCTCATTCTTTCTCCTTATCCTTTAGAAAGCCGGCTGAGATGGAACACTGGAACACTAAGGAAGGTAGAGCAGAAAGATGAAAGAGCCTGGGATGTTGACGGTCTGAGAGCCACTGCACTGACACCTGTCCGGAAATTCTTGTTGGGTAAAAAGATGAACGTTTAATTCAGTTAACTTATACATTGGGTTTTCGGTTGTTTATACCTGAGCACAATTTCCAACTGGTGCATGATGGAAGTGTGTTTCACACCTATATTGTGTCGCCTGGATTCTTCTTTGGATTATATCATCACCGGCCCTGTCATGATACACATTAAACCTTACCTCAATCCCCAGCTCAGAAATAAAATTTTCTTCCTTCTGTATGCCCATTAAATTCTGAGCTACTTGTAGGCCTTTATTATTTCCTCTTTTATTTGGAATTTTTTTTTAAAGATTTTATTTATTTGACAGAGAGAGAGACACAGCGAGAGGGGGAAAACAAACAGGGGGAGTGGGAGAGGGAGAAGCAGGCTTCCCGCTGAGCAGGGAGCCCAATGCCCGGCTTGATGCGGGGCTCGATCCCAGGACCCTGGGACCATGACCTGAGCCGAAGGCAGACGCCCAACGACTGAGCCACCCAGGCGCCCCTTTATTTGGAATTTTTATTGTGGATTGTAAATTTCTCAAAAGCACAGTCTATAACACTGAACGAATGTTTACTATGTTGGATTAAAATCCATAAAACTCACTGTATAGTTTTCTGTTGCCTGAGTTTCCTATGAATTAGTTTTAATCGTCTTTAAATTTGATATAGACATAAATGCAATCCACACCACACTGATTTGAGCTCCCACTGATTCTGTCAGGAACCAGCACCCTCTGCTCTTCCTGAGTTTCTGTTTATTGCCTCAGGGGTCTGTAGAAACAAGGCCACCTCCATATGGTTCTGCTAGGCCTCCTCATTTCCCCCCAGAGCTGCTGCCTCTGCTCTTGCTGATACTGCCATTCTGCCATTCCAGACTTGGGGGAGGAAATGCTGTATTCGCTACCTTTTCAGTCCAGACTGAGACACAGAACTTTTTCTAATTACTCATTGCGCAAATAAGATGAGGGTATGCCTTTAAAAAAAAAAAAAAAACAGCGAAAGAGGAGGGAATGATACAATGGAAGGAAAACACAGAGAATATTTACAACTATTCTAGGCCCAGGCCCACTGGCTTCCAGCTTTATTTTCTTGGCTGCCACATGACCCGGGCAGTTCACCCCCACCACCAGAATTTCCACAGCTCACTATGGCTAAGAGTCCACATTGACCGCCAGCCCTAGAGAAAGACGAAATATTTGTTTCCTCACCCCACTGTAAGGCATCCTTCCCCCAGGCTTCATTTCCTCACTTCCCATGATTGATAACAGCAATATTAATTTCTTTTAAGGGACACTCAGGTCTCACCCCTAGTATGCCTGTGGCCCTGACTAGTCTATCACTCAAAGTTGGTTTGATTTGAGTTATTCTGATATCTGCAGAAACTTTGTTATATGAATACAAGACCTGATTATAGTCTGAGTATAGTGTATAGATTACATTTGGGATATGGCACATCACAATTGATTTCCAATAGCTGGTGAATTTTCTCAATGATACTCTAACATTGTCATTGTTGATTTTGTCAATTGCTGGTGACACTGGGATAGTGTCCATAACTTTCACAAATAACAATTTAAATTTTAAAATGTGGTGGTGAAGTCTTGATTTCGAGTGGTTTAAAGAGCTAGGAAGTGAGTACAGATAAAATTTTAAGATATTTTGTGGAGAAGGAAATAATTAGGTGTCAGGAATGGGGTTGGAACGTGAGGGAGTGTTAGGGACCAGGTTTTATGTGAAATAAAGAAATATGAAGGGAGAGGAGGGCAGAAAGGAGAAGGAGTGAAATGAAAGGGAGAAAGGAGAAGAAGAGAAAGAGAAGGAAAGAAGCAGCAAGAGATAAAAAGAAAAAGAGCTTTCCAGTAGAAAATATGATTATGCTGGTTGGTTCATAATTTTGTAATACTTTTTGATAATTTATTGTCAACATCAAACTGAGATGACCTTTGATAATATATTCTTTTATTTTTTTAATTTTAATTTTTTTTTTAAGATTTTATTTATTTGAGCGAGAGAGACCAGCTAGGCAGAGAGGCAGAGGGAGAGGGAGAAGCAGACTCCTCACTGAGCAAGGAGCCCAATGTGGGGCTAGATCCCAGGATCCTGAGATCATGACCTGAGCTGAAGGCAGAAACTTAACAGACTGAGCCACCAAGCCCCCCCGCTTTTTTATTTAAATACAATTAGCCAACATATAGTATATCATTAGTTTCAGATGTAGTGTTTAATAATTTATCAGTTTCATATAAACCCAGTGCTCATCACATCACGAGCCCTCTTAAAGAGCCCATCACCCAATTACCCCATCCTCCCACCCACCTCCCCTCCAGCAACCCTCAGTTTGTTTCCTATAGTTAAGTCTCTCATTGTTTTTCTCCCTCTCTGATGACTTCCCATTCTGTTTTCCCTCCCTTCCCCTATGGTCTTCTGCCCTGTTTCTTATGTTCCACACATGAGTGAAACCTTATGATAATTGTCTTTCTCTGATTGACTTATTTTGCTCAGCATAATAACCTCCAGTTCTATCCACATCAATGTAAATAGTAAGTATTCATCCTTTCTGATGACTGAGTAATATTCCATTGTGTGTGTGTGTGTGTGTATACATATATATATATATATATATATATATATATATATATGTATATACACCACATCTTTATCCATTCATCTGTTGATGGACATCTCAGCTCTTTCCACAGTTTGGCTATTGTGGACATTGCTGCTATGAACATTGGGGTGCAGGTGCCCCTTTGGATCACTACATCTGTGTATCTTTGGGGTAAATACCTAGTAGTGAAATTGCTGGGTCGTAGGGTAGCTCTATTTTTAATTTCTTGAGGAACCTCCATACCGTTTTTCTGAGTGGCTGTACCAGCTTGCATTCCCAGCAACAATGTAAGAGTGTTCCCCTTTCTCCACATCCTCTCTTTGATAACATATTCTGATTTTAAACTACTGTAGTAGAAAGTTGCAAAACATATTATTATTTTAAATCTTTTAAAAAATGGAACACTCCAAATTGTGCTCCATGGGACCGAGGCTAGTACAACAAGAAGTTGTCGAGTTCTTTGGCCTTGGAATTCAGTCATTAAGAGAGGAGCTGCCAACTCAGCTCTGCCTTACAAACAGGAGAGTGAGTTTGCTTCACTCTTCTCTGACCTCCAGCACAGAAGGCAGGCTGTCTGTAGCCTTTGTAAAATTAAGGAAGTTCTTCCCTTTGAGGGCAAGACCCCCATTTGCTATTTGACCTCTTCCTGGAATCCTAAGGTGATAGAATAGCCATTAACAAGAAAGCAAGTAATGAAGAGAAATTAAGGAATGCATTTTAATGAGGATTTTTATAGATGAATTCATAATGATTCTTGGTTGGCATACAGACTTTCTTGGTTCACTAAATGATCAATGCAATAAATTCTTTACATTCCCTCAAATTCTAGAATATTTTATATTTTTAGAAGTAAGTTCTTTCAACTTGAGTGATTCTCGAACATTTAATTTATATATATTTTTTGAGATCTTTGGAATATATCAATTACCATGAAGAATATAATTAATTTGTAAGATTAAACTGAAGTCGTGTGAACAACATCCTCGTATTATATGTGATGTAGAGTGTTCATGGATAAAAAGAGAAAGCTCAAGAATATGTCTTTGAAGATAAATTATTTAGGAATTAAGGTAAAATATGAAGTTGGAAGTTTCCTTCTGTGTTTTCTTGTTCCGTGCTAGCAGAAAGCCCCTGGATTACAAAGACTACTTGTTCCTCTGTTGTAACTGCCACTGTGTCCTGCTAGTTTCATTCAGCAGAAGAGGGGGTTAAATAATTCTTGATTAATAGATCCTCATTTCTCTCCTTCCCACCTCTTTCAAGCTTTGGTATCATATAATTAATGTTAAATTTGTATCTATGCTATCTTAAATAGCTCAGATCTAACAAGCCATAATTTAGTTGGTTAAATGTAAATACTGCTTCTCCCTGGCACCGACCCCAAATATGACTGTAAAATGCACAGTAAATATAGGAGAGGTATATTAATAGTAATTAATAGGTATGTTTTTATTTGACATTTCTGTGTGTTTCTAAAAAAAAGCAGCCATGTCTTTTTTTTTTTTCCAAAGATTTTATTTATTTATTTGACAGAGAGAGAGAGAGCACAAGCAGAGGGAGCAGCAGAGGGAGAGGGAGAAGCAGGCTCTCTGCTGAGTAAGGAGCCTGATGCAGAGCTCAATCCCAGGACCCTGGGATCATGACCTGAGCCAAAGGAAGATGCTTAACTGACTGAGCCACCCAGACACCCCAAAGATTTTATTTTTTAAGTAATTTCTACACCTGATGGGGGGCTTGAACTCACAACCCTGAGATTAAGAGTCTCATGCTCCACCGACTGAGCCAGCCAGGCACCCCAGCAGCCATATCTTTATAACAAAACTTTAAACATCATTTAAAATTATTTTGAAAGCTCATGGTAGATAAAGTATCTTCCCCAAATTTCCTGCCTCCAAAAGTTTATGTAATTCTGTGCGTAGTGGGATTTGATCTTTGCCAATGTGTTCTACTTAATCACCTCCATGAACATTCTATCATTCAGCATGTAGCTGGAAAAACAGAAGCCTCCCTCCATCTTTCAGATGGAGGGAATTAATACAGGGAATTGATCACCCAGGTGATGGAAAGCAGAGAAGCTAAACAAGGGTCAGTTAAGGCAACCCAGAGAAGCTCTAATCACTCTTAGTCTGAAGGGACAACAGATGAATATGTGGTTACCAGAAACCAGAAGCTGGACTGAGGGTGGAGCTAGGACCATAATGAGCAGTGATTGCTGGGGACAAGGGCTGGGGGTGCTACCAGCAAGAGCTGGAGCCATGGAGGAGACATGGGCACTGTCATTCCTTAGGGCACAAGAAGAGAAGAAATATCCTCACTTCTCCCTGCAAGGAGAACTGTTAGTCTTTTGAAGACTTCTTCTGTGTTTTGATACTGAGGACAGGAATTAGCCATACCTAAACTGAATTTTGTTCAATAGTGACAGTCTGCAAGGTCAGAGTCAGTAAATACAAAGATTAGTTCATAAGAGATCAGATAGTATTTATCAATGTGGTAAAGCAAGGTTGTCTTTTTATCCTTTTTTTACATTATAATGTAAAATGTAATGATTTTGTGCAAATTTTGAAAGACTTTTATCTATGCCCTCCCACTTGTCACTCTGTAGTATAGAGAATAGAAAATTAATAATAACTGTATTTATTTATACTTTCTATGTGCAAAACTTTGTTCTAAGAGATTTATGTATATTAATGCTCTTAATTCTCAAAACAATCTCATGAGGTAAGTAGTATGATTAACCCATTTTATGGAAGAGGAAGTTGAAACACAGAGAGGTTGGCTAAAGGCACACTACTACATATAGATGACATAGTTATATTTTAGGGTACTAGAAGTGGCCTTTGTAATCAGCTATGCTTTGTGATTATTTCCACAAAAAAGGTCCTCAGATAAAATTCTTCTAAAATGGAACACTGTTTTCTTGTAGACATTGCCCACACAACAGCACCTTAAACCAAGCCATCATCCTCTCTTACCCATACCACTACGGTGGACTCTGGACTCATCTCGTCCCTCTCATTCTTGTCCTCTTCAGTCTATGTTCAGCAGGGCAGCCAGAATAACCTTTTAAAAACACACTTTCTCTTCTCAAAGTCTTCCAGCGGTTGTCCATTGTTAGATTAGTAACATTACTCAAAAATACTGTATAATGGGTCTTATTGGGCAGGCATAACCCAGTGAGTTTGAAGTGCTTTTGCTTTCCTGGTGTGACCAGGCAGCCATTTACCTACCCATCTCCACTTGAAAGGACATTGTCTTTACCTTTCTTCTACTCAGAGGCCATGGGCTAGCTCTGTACATGAGTCAGAAGAGTCATCCTGAAATTATCTTCACCTTCTACCTATAAGAAAAGCATTGATCCCTGGGCAGCAGAGTTTCAGAAAGTCTGGAGACTTGAGTGTTAGACACAACTCATCCCCAGAGACCCCCTGAGGGCCTGTGAGTCTGCTGGAGCTTCTGGCAAAGTGACAGCCATTTTGTAACGTCTCGCAATGGTGCTATTTGTTTTGGCCTTTCCTGGGTAGATTTGGTGCGCAGCCAGGGCAACAGAGGGCACTCCTCAGACTAGAGTTGGAAGAGTCAGCTAGGGTGAATCTCTAAGTAGAAGAGAGGGATGTAGGGCAAAGGAAACTGGCTAAGGACACAGATGAGCTAAAATTCACAACTTACTCGCTTATATTTGAACAAACATCAAAACCCCAAAGAATGCAACAGTGGGCGTTCACACACTGGGAGAAATGCTTAGTCCCTGGGGTGCTCTACATTTCATCCCTGTGGCAATGAACCATGCCAGGACTTCAACCTAAGTGTTGATCTTAACTACTTAAATATCTTAGGTGTTTCATATGTATGATTAATGAATAAGAGACAGTATGAAAAGCTTGACACCATCTTTGGCCTGGCTAGTTGCATTCATATTTCTGAGAAATAAGAAAGAAGATTAACTGGTATTGAAATATAAGGAATATTTGACTCGATGATAAATAAAGGGCATGACAAAATATCTTTGGCAAGATTATGCTCTCACAGACTAGTTGCAGCTGTTCAAAATTACTAGAATAACTCAAGAAAAAGTTTTTGTTTTCGTTTTTCATTGCTTCGCGAATTTGGCAAGGGTGGGCTGTGCATGATGACTACAACTAGAATAATGTTATTACTAGTTGTCATACTTTAATCTAAATAAGTAGCCATAATTCTTCCCAAGACTTTATTGCTTATGATATATTAAGTCCTATGGGTTCTATAAAAGAACTTTGAAACCTCTCTCATTGCTTCAGACTTTATGCAGCCAAAATAATTACTGAAGACATTTCAGCCTGCATTTTTTTTCAATTCAGAGGTCATTCGCACTGACTTTTCTTGCTTTGACTTCATGCAAGACATCATTAATCACATGTACTATTAAAATGTTAACTCTCCCTTCAAATACTTCAGTAATGTACATATGTACTTAACTATATATTTTAAAATCTGAATCAATGAAAACTACCTCTTGGATGAAGAAAAAACTCATTTGTTTTATTGCACCTTACATTGCAAGACATCACAATCTAGTACCTCGTAAATATTTTTCCCTCTTAAATCATTGCCTGGAAAATAGTTTTGTCTCACTTTTTCCATAAAGCTGAAGTTGTAGAGGTCAAACTTTTTGTAAATGATACAAAAGAATTTCCTCCATGAATAATCACAAGCTCATGCAATTGGAAGGGTCTTCACGAAATGACATAGTTCTGGGGCGCCTGGGTAGCTCAGATGGTTAAGCGTCTGCCTTCGGCTCAGGTCATGATCCCAGGGTCCTGGGATCGAGTCCCGCATCGGGCTCCCTGCTAGGCGGGGAGCCTGCTTCTCCCTCTGCCTCTGCCTCTCTCTCTCTCTCTCTCTGACTCTCATGAATAAATAAATAAAACATTAAAAAAAAAAAGAAAAGAAATGACATAGTTCTGCATGAAGCCAGATATGTCCACTACATGCTGACAGTTATTCTGTTATTCGGATGCCCTGAGACCGACTATCCAGACCTTCTTGCTATGGTAGCCTGTCTCATATTAAATCAGCTTTTTTCATTGTTTTTTGTTCTATGAAGCTTTATCTGATGCTGAATTTTTTAAAGTTATTTTTCATTCCAGTTAGTTAACCTACAGTGTTATATTAGTGTCAAGTGTACAATATATTAGTATATATATTAGTTTCAGTTTCATATATCATCTAGTGCACTCCTCAATCCCCATCACCTATTTAACCCATCTCCCCCACCCCCACCCCCTTCTGGTAACCATCAGATTGTTTTCTATAATTAAGAATCTGTTTCTTGCTTTGTCTCTTTCTCTCTCTCTCTCTTTTTTTTGTGTGTGTTTGTTTTGTTTCTTAAATTCCACATATGAGTAAAATCATATGGTATTTGTCTTACTCTGACTGGCTTATTCTGTTTAGCTTATACTCTCTAGCTGCATCCATGTCATTGTAAATGGCAAGATTTCATTCTTTTTTTTAATGGCTGAATAGTATATATACATACATACACACACACACACACACACACACACACACACACAGACACTACATCTTCTGTATCCATTCGTCAGCTGATGGACAGTTGGGCTGCTTCCATATCTTAGCTGTTGTAAATAATGCTGCTATAAACACCGAGGTGCGTGTATCCCTTTGAATTGGTGTTTTTATATTCTTTGGGTAAATACCCAGTAGTGTGATTGTTGGATCATAAGGTAGTTCTATTTTTAACTTTCTGAGGACCCTCCATACTATTTTCCACATTGGCTGCACCAGTTTGCATTCCCACTAACAGTGCAAGAGGGTTTCCCTTTCTCCACATCTCATCAACACCTGTTGTTTCTTGTGTTGATTTTAGCCATTCTGAGAGGTATGAGGTGATATCGCATTGTAGTTTTGATTTGCATTTCCATGATGATAAGTGATGATGAGCATCTTTTCATGTGTCTGTTGGCCATCTGGACATCTTCTTTGGAGAATGTCTGTTCATGTCTTCTGCCCATTTTTTAATTGGATTATTTGTTTTTTGCGTGTTAGGTTTGATAAGTTCTTTATATATTTTGGATGCTAACCCTTTATCAGATATCCTTTGTCCTTTGCAAACATCTTCTCCCATTCCATAGGTTGTCTTTTAGTTTTGTTGATTGTTTCTTTCAATTTTTTTCTGTGTTGAAGCTTTTTATTTTGATGTAGACTCAATAGTTTATTTTTGCTTTTGTTTCCCTTGCCTCGAGAGACATATCTTAAAAGAAGTTGCATGGCTGATGTTAAAGAAGTTACTGCCTGTGTTCTCCTCTAGGATAGTTATGGTTTCGGGTCTCACATTTAGGTCTTTAATTCATTTGAATTTATTTTTGTGTATGGTGTAAGAAAGTGTCCAGTTTCATTCTTTTACATGTTGCCGTCTAGTTTTTCAACACCATTTGTTGAAGAGACTGTCTTTTTCCTACTGGGGATGTTCTTTCTTGCTATGTTGAAGATTAATTGACCATATAATTGTAGTTTAAAGATTAATTGACCATATAATTGTAGTTTATTTCTGAGTTTTCCATTCTGTTCCATCGATCTTTGTGTCTATTTTTGTGCCAGTACCACACTGTTTTGATTACTACAGCTTAGTAATACAACTTGAAGTCTGGAATTGCGATACTTCTAGCTTTGCTTTTCTTTTTTAAGATAGCTTTGGCTATTCAGGGTCTTTTGTGGTTCCATATAAATTTTAGTATTGGTTGTTTTAGTTCTGTGAAAAATGCTGTTGGTATTTTGATAGAGATTGCATTCAATGTGCAGATTACTTTGGGTAGTATAGACATTTTAACAATATTTGTTCTTCCAATCCATGAGCATAGAATGTCTCTCCATTTCTTGTGTCATAATTTCTTTTATTAGTGTTTTATAGTATTAGGGTATAGGTCTTTAACTACTTTGGTTAGGTTTGTTCTTATATATCTTATTATTTTGGGTGCAATTGTAAATGGGATTGTTTTCTTAATCTCTCTTT
Organism: Halichoerus grypus; assembly: GCF_964656455.1. Classification (NCBI taxonomy): domain Eukaryota; kingdom Metazoa; phylum Chordata; class Mammalia; order Carnivora; family Phocidae; genus Halichoerus; species Halichoerus grypus. The sequence goes on from NC_135715.1 coordinate 128,395,521, forward strand.
CTGGTGTTTCATTATTGGTGTGTACAGATGCAGATTTCTGTACCTTGATTTTGTATCCTGTGACTTTACTGAATTTGTTTATCAGTTCTAGCAGGGTTTGTTTGTCTTTTTTTTTTTTTTTTTTTTTTTTTGGTGGAGTCTTTAGGGTTTTCTATATATAGTATCATGTCATCTGCAAATAGTGAAAGTTTTACTTCTTCCTTACTGATTTGGATTCCATTTATTTATTTATTTATTTATTTATTTATTTATTTTTCTTATCTGACTGCTATGGCTAGGACTTCTGGTACTATGTTGAATAAAAGTGGTGAGAGTGGACATCTTTGTCTTGTTCCTGACCTTAGGGGAAATCTCTCAGTTTTTTTCCCATTAAGGATGATGTTAGCTGCGGGTTTTTCATAGATGGCCCTTATTATGTGGAGGTATGTTCCCTCTAACCTATTTTGTTGAGGGTTTTTATCATGAGTGGATGTTGTACTTTGTGAAATGCTTTTTCTGGAGTCTATTGAAAGGATCATATGGTTCTTATCCTTTCTCCTATTGATGTGATGTATCACATTGATTGATTTGTGAATATTGAACCACACTCACAACCCAGGAATAAATCCCACTTGGTTGTGGTGAATTATTTTTTAAATGTATTGTTGAATATGGTTTCCTAGTATTCTGTTGAGATTTTTGGCATCTGTGTTCATCAGGGATATTGGCCTGTAGTTCTCCTTTTTTGTGGTGTCTTTATCTGGCTTTGGTATCTGGGCAATGCTGCCCTCATAGGATGAATTCGGAAGCTTTCCTTCCTTTTCTATTTTTTGGAGTAGCTTTGCGCAGTGGCAGTATCGTAGCCAATGAGGTTTATCCAAGGCGCGATTATTGCTAATTGAAAACTTTTCTATTTTTTGGAGTAGTTTAAGAGGAATAGGTATTAATTCTTTAAATGTTTGGTAAAATTTGCCTGTGAATCCATCTGGTCCTGGACTTTTGTTTGTTGGGATTTACTGGCTCCATTTCTTTGCTGGTTATCAGTCTATTCAAATTTTCTATTTCTTCCAGTTTCAGCTTTGGTAGTTCACATGTTTCTAGGAATTTACCCATTTCTTCTAGGTTGTCCAATTTGTTGGCATATAATTTTTCATAAAATTCCTTATGATTGTTTATATTTCTGTGGTGTTGGTTGTTATTTCTCCTCTTATTTATTTGAGTCCTCTCTCTTTTTTTCTTAATAAATCTGGCTAGAGGTTTATCAATTTTATTGATTTTTTTCGAAGAACCAGATTCTGTTTTCATTGATCTGTTCTATGGTGTTTTTTTTTTTAGTTTCTTTTTTTTTTTAAGAGTTTATTTCTTTATTTGACAGAGAGAGCATGTGAGAGAGAGCACAGAAGCAAGGGGAGTGGCAGGCAGAGGGAGAGGGAGAAGGAGGCTCCCTGCTGAGCAGGGAGCCTGATATGGGGCTCGATCCCAGGACCCTGGGATCATGACCTGAGCTGAAGGCAGATACTTAACCGACTGAGCCACCCAGGTGCCCCAAGTTTTTTTAGTTTCTATATCATTTATTTCTGCTCTTATCTTTATTGTTTCCTTCCTTCTGCTAGTTTTAGGTTTTGTTTGTTGTTCTTTTTCTAATTCCTTTAAGTGCAAGTTTAAGTTGCTTGTTTGAGACTTTTCTTGCTTTTTGAGATAGGCGTGTGTTGCTATAAACTTCCCTCTTAGAACCGCTTTTACTGTGATGCTTAGAAACGCTTTTACTTGTTGCTGAAAATTAAACCCATTCTTGCTATGGTTTTACTCTTGGAAGACAGAACAGCTGGACCAAAAAAATGCTATGACAGTGATGACTGAGTGAAAATTCAGGGGGTGCTATACTTCGGTGATATTTTGTTATTATAGATGTTTTAGTGCTTTTCGAGTGTTGATATAAAGATGTCACATATTTAATATATTTGAAAAAAATGTAAGGGAAGAATAATTGTGGAAAGTCTCCTGCAAATGACTGAAATTCTTACATCAACACTAAGCCATTTTTTATCTAGTGTTGATATGAGAACACAACTCTTTTCCAGTAAAAGTGCTCGACTTCTTAAATTGGCTCCATAAGTCTCCACATTGTTTCCAGTGGATTAAGGCAAGTTCCATTTGAAGTATGAGGATCCTGAAATTGAAGTCAAATGTGCTCAACAGTCAATAAAGCACTTTCAAAACTAAAGGCTTTCCTTAGAACTGCAATATTAAAAGCAGTGACTAAATACTGAAATGATAGCAAGATTATGACAATAAACATAAACCTCAAACAAATTATTACCACATTAATGTTTGCATTTAGGGGATACAAACATGAAATTCTTATATTTCTGTTTAATGTTCAATATGCTCATGTGAGTAGAGATGTTCCTTTTTAAATTAGCCGGTTTTACATGTGAATATTAATTTTGAATTTCTGTATGTAATATAAGCACCAAAAAGCCTGCCTCACCTGTTGTTACTCATTGTCAGATATCTTGCTTAATCAGTTGATGAACACAAGGTTAAATAAAAGCTACTTTTAACCATAAGGCATCATTTATTTAGCAAATATGAATTGTGTTCCAGTATCAGGCCATCTACTAGATGGAGGAAGTATAGCTTGTGATTTTCAATATAAGCAACCATCCTCTCAAATTTTCTTTATGGGCTATAGAAGATGTATTGGGAAATCAATAAAACTTAAGGGAGCTTACATATTTTAAGAAATGTTGCTATTTTCTTTGGTTATATTGTCTGTACTATATCATAGCGGCACCTGGGTGGCTCTATTGGTTAAGCATCTGCCTTCAGCTCAGATCATGATCCCAGGGTCCTGGGATGGAGTCCTGCATCTGGCTCCCTGCTCAGCAGGGAGTCTGCTTCTCCCTCTTCCTCTCCCTCTGACCCTCTCCCTTCTCGTGTGTTCTCTTTCTCTCTCTCTCCCTCAAAGGAAATAAATAAATCTTTTAAAAAAATGTTTTTATGGCATGGTTGAATGATCTCTTGGGTTGAATTCTCCAGAAGGTGACCCTGAGATAAGGATTCATATATAAATATTCAGAATTTATTAAGGAAGTGCTCCCAGGAGAAGCAGGTAAGGGAATAGAGGAAGCAGGACTGAAAAGGGGGAAGGAAATGAGTAAGAGAGAAATTTCAAGTTATTTCTCAGCCTCAGACTGATTTCATGAGTACTCTGGAACATAAATTACATCTCAGATGTGTCCCACTTTGAGGCAAAGTCTAGGCTGTCAAACTCCTACACAAGTCAGTACTTGGCTATGGGTTTTCCCAGGAATGTAATGCTTCTCAGGCACTTCCAGTTTTCTGTACAAAGAGCAAGGGCAGAAGGGGCTCTGCCAGTTCAAGGTCAGTTCTCCGAAGAAAGGATCCAAGGGGCTAGGTGATTCCCAGGGGTATTTGCTACCCAAGACTATCACAGATCTTCATTTAAGTTGGGAAATGTGATTCTCCATTTTGCTGGGCCAAAGTGTCTATGATAATGGTTCAACTGTGAGGGAGAGTTTACAAGTCCGAGGATATATTTAGAGCTTGGGCATTTTCTTGGAAACTGTGATTGAAGTTGGAGTGGAGAATGGTGGTAGGGAGCCCTTAGGTGTATGTGATAAGGAATAGAAAAAAAAGGATAATACAAGGTCTTTAAAAATTTGAAGCATAGGAAGGAGAGGAAAAAGTAAAGTAATTACAAAATATGTAGAACATATTCATTAAGGGAGGATGTTTAGCTCAGGTAAACTGTCATTGCCCAGACTCCAGAGGAAGGTTGGTCAGAAAATTCTTAGGTCATATCTGGAGCTGCCAGAACAGTTTCCATGTGAGTGCAGAGAACTTGACTTGGGCTTTAGGCTGGAAAGTAGCCTGCCTCTCTGGAGTCCTAGGAAACCTGTAGAAGTAAAACTCAGAGGAGGCCTGGGGTGATGGTTTGCTTATCAAGAAAGGACAGTGACCCTAAGTCAAGGCCAAAGGTGGGGCCAGCTGCCTTCAAGAAGAATACAAGTGAAGCCATCCAACAACAGACTGATAAGGCTTTAAACCTGTGACAAGTTAACTGAGGAATGTGAGACTCTGTACTTGTAAATTACCTCAACACTATATAATTTGTATTCTGAAATTTTCTCACCCTGTAACAGAGATTCAGAGCCTTTTCAGATATTTTGGTCTATGGTTCTGTGTATGTTAATGCATCCTGAGGGTTCCGCGTTTCTGGGGACAGCACAAGGTTGGGTATTGCTGGGAAGAAAAGTGAGAAAAGAAAGACCGTGATCTCCTGTGATTATCCAGAAACTTATTCAAAGCAAGTGTTGGAGGGAACCCATTGAAGAGACATCTTTCGTGCCTCAAATTTGAGCACTCCATTTGGAAACTGTATGTCTTTTAGTTGATTTGCACCCTGGCAAACAGTTTAAAAAAATAAATTCACGGCAGGTAATAATTGTAAGTCTTCAACATAGAGGATAAGCTTGGTTAGTCTGTGTTCTAGCAAACAATTTTTTTTCCTAGCAAACTATTTTTTTTTTAAGATTTTATTTATTTTTTGACAGAGAGAGAGACAGCAGAGAGGGAACACAAGCAGGGGGAGTGGGAGAGAGAGAAGCTGGCTTCCCGCTGAGCGGGGAGCCCAGTGCGGGACTCGATCCCAGGACCCTGGGATCATGACCTGAGCCGAAGGCAATTGCTTAACGACTGAGCCACCAAGGCACCCTTATTTTTTAATTTTAAAAAAGAAATAATAGAGAGCTAAGAAAGGAGAATATTTGATGACCATATTTTCACTTCTACTTCATTTCTGCACTCAAGAAAATAAGTATCATTAATAAATATCATTTGAGCTCTTAAGAGCTATCTCCATTGTCTTATACTATTCTTCAAGTTGGGCACACATTTTGGCTCAAGGATAACATTTCTCTCACGAAGAGCAGAAGATTATGAGCTCACACATTTTTTTTTTTAATGCTCAAAAAATAGTTCAAAAAAGTTCAGACTATGCAATTTTTTCTCTGTGGGTCTGGAAGGATATTTGTGATTAGATTCACTCCCTCTTCCCTTCTCATGGGGAATACTCTAAGAGTGTTTTGTTCTTTTTAAGATATTTTTATTGTAGAAAATTTCAAACACATACAAAAGGAGAGATTAGTATAATAAAGGCCCATGTCACTGTTACCCAGTTATATAAAAATTATCACCTTTGGACAATCTTGGTTCATTTATACCTTCATCTACTTCCATTTTACCTGATAGACTATTTTAAAAGCAGATCTCAGATATCATTTCACCCATAAATAGTTCAGTGTGTATCTGTAAAAAATGAAGTATATTACATGTCTCTTCAGTTTCTGATAATTAATAGGCTCTCTTCTTTTCTCTTCTCGCTCTTCGCCCTCCTCCCTTTCCTTCCCTCCTTCTCTCCCTGTGTTTTTTTCCTTTTACAATTTGTTGAAGAAACTGAATTATTTGCTCTGAAGAATTTTCCATAGTCTGAATTTTGCCAATTGAATTCTGATGATATCATTTAATAGGTTCTTCTGTCTTTTTCTTTTCTAAAAATTAGAAGTTAGATATTAGAGTCTTGATAATTCAGGTTCAATTATTTAATTTATTTATTCTTTTTGAGCACTAGATAGGTGGAGTTGTGGTTTTTCCATTGGTGATAAACCATATCAGGTTATCCTTTTTTGTGATATTACCACTGTTGATGATCACTGCTTGCATTTATTCATTCATTAGAAGTCATAAAATGGTACTATTTTAATTATATTATTTCCTTTTCATTTATTATTTAGAATACTTTAATAAAGAGAAATTTTCTCCCACTGAATCTTTGGTTACCCAGTAATGCAGCTTATAAAGGAAAGACTACAAAAATACTTGATTTCCTCCTTGTTTATTAGTTTTCAAATAATACATTCATTCTTTCCAGTCCTCCAAAGATGATAAATGAGTTATTTGTTGTTGTTTTTTTAAACACATACAGGATTTTTTTTAAACCACTGCTATTATCCTGATTGATGCTCATGCTGTCTCATCTTTGACCAATGGAAAAAGCCCCTTAAATTGACTTCCAAGTTCTTTTGATGGTTCTGCTTGTTTGTTTTCTGTTATCAAATGATGCTCTATTTTTACCTTGCACGTTTCTGTTCCACTTCTGCATTGAGACATTTTTCTAAGGAGCCCTTGTTCCTTTTAGTGGGAAAGGTATTTGGAGACCACAGTTTGACATTGCTGTGCCCAATATGTTATGTATTGGTCATTACTTCTAGACCTTTGCAGTGGACAGAGCCAGGAAATAAGTTTTTAAGTCTTTTAAGATAAAATACTTTCAAATTGAAGCATATATTAACATATATGCTTCAATTTAATATATATAATCCCCTCTTCAGATTAGATAACTTACTAGAATAACTCACAGATCTCAAGAAAATTTGCTCACTATAACTGGTTTATAATGAAGGATACAACTTAGGAACAGCCAAATGGAAGAGATGCATGGGCAAGTTATTGGAGATGGTGAATGATACAGAGCTTCCACACCCTCTCCAGGCATACCAACTTCTCAGCACCTCCATGTGTTAACCAACCAGGAAGCACTTTGAATCCTGTTGTTTAGAGTGTTTATAGAAGTTCTATTACTTAGGAATAATTGATTAAATCATTGGCCATTGGTGATTAAGTCTACCCTGTCTCCCCTCCCCAAAGGTTGAAGGTAGAGATGATAGTTCAACCTTCTACTCATGCCTTAGTCTTTTTGGTGAACAATCCCCAACCTGAAGCTATCTAGAGGCCCCTAGCCACCAGTCATCTCATTAGCATACAAAAAGAGACTCATCACCCCAGAAATTCCAAGGGTCTAAAAGCTCTTGTGTCAGGAATTTGGGTCAAAGACCAAATATTAGAAGAGAAGATGCTCGTAGCATCTCTATCACATAAAAAATATTATGAGGGTTTTAGGAACTCTGTCAGTAATGGGAGGCCGAGACCAAATATATATTTCTTATTATGTCATAATAGTATTATCCTAATTTTGGACAAAATCTACATAGAAAAATGACTAAAAGGAAATAAACCAAAATGTTAACCATAATATGGCAAAATATTAGCAAAACCAAAATATTTTTATTTACAATGTGCACTTTATAATTTTATAATAAAAGTACTTTAAAGACATGAGTAAATTATAATTAATTCAAATCTAGAAGATTATTTGTATAAAGTATTATCTTCTCTTGAGCTAAAGGATGACTTATGAAAACAATTGAAAAATCTTAAAAACAATATATTTGGCTATATAAAATTAAAAATATGTTAGGTAAAATGATGATTAACAAAATTAAAAGGTAAATACCAAATTTATAGAATTATTTCATGTATTGTTCATAAAGGCATGATATCATTTCATCCAAAAAAAGCAAAAGCCACAATGAGAGACAATAAATAAATGTAATATATATGTAGTAATTCATGTTATCAATAAACATATGAAAAAACTCTCATAGAAATCATATATAATGATTTCATTTTACAGATAAAAAAGTGAGAATCAAAAAGGTTAAATCACTTGCTTACATGAGTAAGGACAAAGTTGAGATTCACTCTTCTAACTTTGAACTCAGACCTCATGATCTCTCACACCGATGACTGAGGAAATCTGAGTGGCTGTCACCTAGATGGGAACTTTTTTGTGGCTCCCCCTCATAGTCAAGAGTTCTTGAAGTTAGAATGAGGAATATTCTCCATTCTCTGAATACCAGACCCTAACTAAATTTAAATTACATTATATTGTTCAGTTATTTTTTGCTTCAAAATAGAGCATATTTTTCCATTAACATTTTAATGTTAACAAAGTAATTACACGCTCATCTTTATTTTTAGAAATGTATTTTAAGCTGTTCTTCAATTGGAGAACATGTCTTATGATAGTGAGTATTTTGTTTAATCAACTGGGTAATCTAGAAACAACATAAAGAGTATTTTTGGTGACTTTCATACATTTACCTGTTAAGTTATCCTCTCCACGAATTATAGCAAATATAAATGCTATGTTCAGGCTTTAAATATTTAATGCAGTGATAATCCTCTCCACTCTCCATTCCCCAGATATGTTCATAAATTCAAAGCACATTCCCATGCTAAAAACTTTCTGACTTACTCATTAGTGCTTTTTACATACTAACTAGAGGTCAACAGGATGTCTTAAAATTTTTCATTTGTAGCATTGTTAAAAAGAAATTGCCATTTTGATCTAAAGAAAAGGTATGACTAGTTTGTTTCAGTCTTAGACAATGTTGGGGAAAAAACCCTCATTTTTGATTGCATGATTGTTCTGCAAAAAACATAATAAACAGAAATGGGCTTCAGTGTTATAGCCACAGGTCAATGATTTACAATCATTTTTTCCTCCCCAAATCCCCAGAAATATGTTATCACAATTCTCATCAGTAACAGAAGCACTAGTGTGGACATTATAGACTCTCCAGGAGGTGCTTTTTCTTTAACCAATTTTCCTAGCTGATTCTGATAAGTCCCTCTCCCAAAAGACAAGGCCCTGCACGCTAGTGCTTTCCAAACTTGGGCAGGAAAAACCTTGGGCTGTTACAGTGCAGATTCTGGTTCAGTAAGTTTGAAGTGGAGCCTAAAATTCTGCATTTCTAAAGAGCTCCCAGGCAGTGCCAATGCTGGTGATCCACAAACCATTCTTTTCAGCACAAGGCAGTATAACCACCTCCCAGCTTTTAATCACCAGTAGATGCTGCACATCTGTGAACCCAACTATGGACTTGTCTTTATCTTGTCTGTGATTGGGTTCTATTCTTCGTTTATGGAATTTCCTCCAATCAAAGGGGGGCAATTAAAGAATTTATGGATATATTTGCCATAATTATTAAACACTTTGTTTAGTGTTTCCTGCAAATATCTTTCTCAATATGTAGAAAATCAGGAATGATGACAAGAAGGAAGAGAATGAGAACTGCTTTTGCATGCTGGTCAGCAGTGGCAGCAATAATTTCTGCATGGACCTAGTGGTAGAATAACTGAGGTTGTTGAAGGATTGTGCTAATGCCCTGTGAGCTCCCGTCCTTCAGTGGGACCGGATCCCTAGAAATGTCATGCTGTGGTGTAGCTCCGTATCTCCTTTATTGTCTCCAGGTTGTCCTCCCTTCCGTTTCTTAACCTCCCTTCAAAACCAGCTCTTGTGGTTCAATTCATAATTTTTTTTTTGTACAAGGTGGTCTAAGTACTGAAAAGGAATGAATGACAAGATTGCTGCTCCTGAGCTGTTTCATATCTACTTAGAAAAAAATTAAAAGACATGCAAAAATAATGAAGTAGTTGCAGAACAGCTCTGTATTTTATTTCATCAGCGGAACAACGCAGTAACTAGAAACTCAGCATTAGGGGAGACCTTGAAGATCATCAAGTTCAGTTTTTATTCAGCAATAAACTGCCCCTACCACATTGTGGGCAATTGTTTTTCCAACCTCTAAGTTGTTCCAGGCACAAAAGGCTCACTGAGTCCCAGGGTAGACCATGCCAACATTAGTGAACTCTAATTGTTAGGAAGTTCTTATTTATACTGGATTGTTCTTTCTATTAACCATCAGATTATACCCATAGTCTTGCAGAAGAAGAAAAGCTATGGTCTGCTGGAGAAGGCTGGGAAGACCTTTCAGGGGAGGAGGCATTTGGGCAAAATCTGAAGTTCTGCTGGAATTTAGGGAGGTGGAAAGGAGTGGGTAGGGCAGCATTCTCATGAGCCACCCTTAGAGCTTAGAATTTAGAGCTACTCTTCCTAATTGTTAATCTGGATCCTCTAATTTATGCCCCAGTGTTAAGGGATGTCTGTGTCCCATATACTGAAAGGCAATCAACACTATGTCAAACACCTTGGTATCATTCCATAGAAGATATTTGAGAAAGTGAGTAGAGAAACTTTTCAGATATTCCTTACTTATAAAGCAGAGGATTATCCACCCACTATTGCTGGGCCTGCTCTAATGTAATTCTGAAAGACCAGATTTATCAAGAGTGCAAAGGAAGTGGGCAGACACACAGCTGTTATTTGGAGAATAGTACTGGTGTTGAAGTGAAAAATTACAATGGCTGAAGACACAAAGTAGAGGCCTTCAGGGGGGACAGCTTTAAGCAATGTGGGTTGGCTGTGTTGGGAAACCACAGTGGTCACCATTCTGTTACCCATTCAGATGGAACAGCTCCTAGTTAAAAGCCAGGAGCCCACGTTTTAATTTTATGCAAGGCAGATGTCTTCTGGGCTTCTCTTTTTATGGAGAGCAAAGTGACCAGAAATGCAATTCAGATTATAAATCACAGGGCACATATATGTTAGGAAATGGAAAAGTATGGGTGTGTTGACAGTTTCCATCTAGATTCTTCTTAGGAAGAGAACGGCAGTTGTATTGGGAAAATATAATCACGAGGTGTGGGATACAGTGGGAGAGAGGTCTTCTAGAGGCCTGAAGATGCTGGGACCTCAGTGAGGAAGTTTGAATTCCCTCAGTTGCTTGTTCATCTGGAGAAGGAGATGGAAAACGAGAGGAGTAAAGGAGGCACTTAGATGGTGAAGCCTAAAGATTGGTCAAAAGCCATGCTCCAGGATGTGACCCTTCCTTATAACCACTCTAAATCTTCAAAAGATGCAACAACAATTAAAACTTTACACAATGCATGATGTGAGTGGATTTTTATGGAAACTGATGAAGAGATTGTGTTTTGCATCTACAGTATCATGGAATTTTACAGATAAAGAGCAAAAGAACACTGGTTTATGGTGGCATAGAGAAGCATGAGAAAGTAAGCCAGAAGAATTTGCTGAAATTATGGAGTAAGCACCTGACTACAGAATGGGGTTTAATATCAAGTTTAACCAGATCACTTGGAGGCAAGAAATTCTCAGGTGCCATTTAGATTACGCATATAAAAGCATTTATTCCAAGGAAATTTTCCACCTGAAGCCAATATTTTTAGTTTCTTATTCTCTCATTTTAAAATGTCTACTTTAGGGATGCCTGGGTGGTTTAGTCGGTTAAGCGTCTGCCTTCGGCTCAGGTCATGATCCCAGGGTCCTGGGATCGAGTTCTGCATCGGGCTCTGTGCTCAGCGGGGAGCCTGCTTCTCCCTCTGCCTGCCACTGCCCCTGCTTGTGCTTGTTCTCTCTAGCGTGCTCTCTCTCTCTCTCTGACAAATAAATAAAAAATCTTAAAAAAAAAAGTCTACTTTAAAAGGTCACATTGTTTTCTAGAATAGGGAGCCCATCCTACTGTGTTTATGCAGTCAAGCAGCCCCTTCTAGAAAATCCAGGGTTTCCTAAGCCCTGTTTTTCTAAATGTTTAAAGTTAATTTCCTTCCCTTGTCTATTCTTATGGCTTTTTAAATAAATCTAAGTTCATTTTGAAATGCTGTGAGACAGAGCACATAAACCCAAGGTCATTTTATTCAACTTCCAGCTTATCTACATTTTGTACATGGAGGAACAATAGTTAAAGGTTGTAACTTAGAAAATTCTTTTTTAAGACTTGACAAGAATGCAAACTTGTGCAAGAAAAGTCAGAAGTCACCCAAACGGTGACTTTTTTTGTGGATGCTTTACTATTTTCTCTCTCAGAACATAAAGATTAAAGAACAATGTTTTGCAATGGGACCTGACTCTAAGAAGCCTGGGCTGGATTTGTTTTTCAGGAACTGGCCTTGTCCTCTGGCAAAAAGAAATTTAAAAAATGATAAATACATAGCTGCCACTGTATCTTGGATATAAACCTTTCCAAAGCCTTTCAAACTTAAAACTGCAAACTGATATGTTGCCTGAAGTGTTGTTCTTAAATTTTGCCTGTATGTTCCTAAATCACCTCTTCTTTTCAGTGCTCTATGAAATTACTGAGCTGTCTGCTGAGATTATGCAAGGTGATAATTGTACCTAAATCATGAACACATTTGGTTTAAAGTTTTGGCGCTTCATTTTTTAAGAAATAATCTTTTTTTTTTTTTTTAAAGATTTTATTTATTTGACAGAGAGAGACACAGTGAGAGAGGAAACACAAGCAGGGGGAGAGGGAGAGGGAGAAGCAGGCCTCCCGCCGAGCAGGGAGGCCGATGTGGGGCCCAATCCCAGGACCCTGGGACCACGACCCGAGCCGAAGGCAGACGCCTAACGACTGAGCCACCCAGATGCCCCAAGAAATAATCTTAAATAAAGGGGTTAATGTGAGTTTTCTTAGTGGGTTATAAATTTGAGTTAAATATATGTAAATCAGATAAAGTCAAGTCATTCAATGTTTATCAAGCATTATGAATAAGATATGAGTGTATACTGGCAAAAAAGAAAACTAAACATGATATGGTCTTAGGTCTCAAGGAACTTATAATTAAGAAAGATACAAGCAAATGTTTATTTAGCAGTCAAAACAAATGAAAAGATATGTCCTGATTGGTATTTACTCGAAGAGTCCTTTTAAGAATATCCCAAATAATTTCTCTGAAGGTTCAATGCATAATACAGCAAAATAAGAAACCCAACTTAATTATCTAAACCAGCTTGTTGGATGATTGACTACATCACATTAAAATGCTATTATACTTTATAATGACAATCATTATAGCTGAAAAAAATCCAATAAAATAATGTGTATGGTACTAGTACAATTAACCATTTTCCCTTTTACACCATCAATCTCCCTTCAAATACGTGTTTACTACAAGGCTCCTTGCCATGAGATTTGAACAAAAAGAAGCTTTAAAGCACACTGTTGGTCCTCAAGGAGCTTTCAGTCTGGTTAGACAGGCAGGATTTCCTCATGTAATATAAGAATTACAGAACTCCCAAAGGTGGAAGAACTGACTTGCAGCTCGAGTTGTTAGGTAGGGCACAGGGAGAACATAGAAGAACTGATAGAATTTTGATGAGAGAAAGGGGTTGGATATTCAAATGAGAGAATGCCAGGAATTCAGGGGCAAAGGCAAAAGCGGCACAGAGCAGTGTCAGTGTAAAGGAATGCTTTCTTACGTTAGACTAGAGAGTCCATTCCTGGAGTCACGGGAGATAAGGCCAGAATGCCTTTTGAGGCCTTATTATGAAAGTTTGGAGTTTGTACTTTATTTTATAGGCGCAAGAGTTCATTGGAAAGCTTTTAAACAAGCAAATGGTGTTATCAAGCATCTGGTTAATAATGCCAGTTTAATAAGATGATTCTTAGAGTGATGCACAAACAAATCCCTTGAAGGAAGAACAGACTAGAGGCAGAGTACTTAGGTAAGAGGTTGTGACATTAGTCTAGGTGTGAGTTGGTAAGGACCAGAATCAGGTGGAAGTTAGAAATGTCAGACTAAATCTGCGTGTGTGTGTGTGTGTGTGTGTGTATGTCGCACGTGTTTTAAAAGAGCACTTAGCATATTATTATAAATGAATAATATAATAAAAACTCCAAAGCTAAATTTATTGATAATATTCATTGTGGTTGAGCAAACATTAGTGGAATGATTATTAAAGTGTCCTATACAAGACTGCTACAGGAATTCTTTATCTGCATGATGTTATTATGAATCCAGCCCAGTGATACTCATGTTCCCTATGTAATTTTCCAAGTAAGACTTTCCAGTGAGAGTTTAGTCCTAGGAAAACTTGGTGTACTTTTGAGGATCTGGAATATTTCCTTCTTTTCTTCCTATGAAGCTCAGGCAATCTTCCCTGAATGCCTGTAGGCTCCAAACCAGGCTTTCAGCGCTGCAGCTGTGTTGACTTTAGACTGTAATCTCCGTTTCTTTTTGTTGTTAACTCTCCTCCCCTCCCTTGTCATTACTCTTCACTAATCTTCTGGTCTTGGTTTCTCCTCTTCCCTCTGTAAGCTTCTCCAAATGATTTTTCAAAGAGACAAAGGATACGGACATTTAATATGTGCCAATAGCTCTCCTTCCGCTGTCCCTAATCTCGGTCTCCTCCCTGAGCTCCAGCATGGCATTTCTACATCTTGCTTTTATTTTGCCCAGCCTCTAAACAGATGGCACCATCTAGCAACTCTCTTATGTCCAACCTCCAACCTTATTCAAATGTGATCTTTGAACCAACGGCAGCCTCTCCACCCGGGGAACTTTCCAGAAATGCAAATTCTCAGGCCTCACCCCAGAGTACTGAACCAGAAACTCTGGAGAGGGGGCCCAGCAATCTGTGTTTTAACTAGTCCTTCTAGGGATTCAGACACATGTGGAAGTTTGAGAACCACTGCTCCAGAGAATGTGCTCTTTCCTCTCTCTCCCAGTCTAGCTGGTCCCTAACTCAAGGTATTTCTCGTCCATTCTGCATGGATGTTTACATTAGTGTGTTTGCTCTGTTATCAGGGTAAATTCTTTATACACTTTTCAGAATTATTATACATTCTTAAAGGAGCTTATCTGACTGGTGTAGCTAATTATTACCCCCACCACAGTTAGTACTTATGAGTACCCTACCTCATGGTCGCTGGCTGGCCCGTGCTTGAGCCACTTTTGGAATACCTTGCAACACCAGGTCCTCTCAGTGGCCAGCTCTCCTAAAAACAACAACAACAACAACACAAACAAACAAACAAAACACACAGACTAATATTGCTTTCCTGAGAAGATGGCAGAAGATAAACCAGAAAGAGGCCTACTCCTGTCCAATAAGTTAATCTTTAATTAAATTGATGTGTGCAGTATGTCTTCAGCAGATGACTAGTGGGGAATTTCTTAACTGGATAACCTGGATTTCAGGGTTCTTAGAGGAAAGACAAGAGGCAACCATTACTGCTTGACACCATTGGAAACAGGCAGAGGCAAGAGGTCTACCTTCCCTGATATTTGAAGATGGTTCAAGTTAGGGTCGACATAAAAGATCCTATCATAAATTGTTACATGAACAAGGATCCAATTCACAAGTTACATGGGTGTCATCCAATCTGTACCTTTGATGGAAATGTATTGCTAGATGTTTACATTAGTGTGTAAAGATACTATGCCCTTCCTTTCTTTTTTAATTTAAGAAGCACTTTATAAATCCAAATGTAGTGACAACTTCAGAAATTGGTTTTATTTATTTATTTATTTATTTTATTAAGTTATGTTAATCACCATACATTACATCATTAGTTTTTGATGTAGTGTTCCATGATTCATTGTTTGCGTATAACGCCCAGTGCTCCATTCAATACGTGCCCTCTTTAATACCCATCACTAGGCTAACCCATCCCCCCACCCCCTCCCCTCTAGAACCCTCAGTTTGTTTCTCAGAGTCCATAGTCTCTCATGGTTCGTCTCCCCCTCCGATTTCCACCCCTTCATTTTTCCCTTCCTACTATCTTCTTCCTTTTTTTAACATATAATGTATTACTTGTTTCAGAGCTACAGGTCTGTGATTCAACAGTCTTACACGATTCACAGCACTCACCATAGCACATACCCTCCCCAATGTCTATCACCCAACCTCAGAAATTGGTTTTAAATCCTCAAGTTGCTTTGTTAGGAGCAAGAAGTGGCAGGGAGGGAACGAGTTTCAGTAGAAATCTCTTATTAAATTGAGGCAGAAAATAGATGGGGGCTAGTTCTCGAAGTTTTGCATGGTGGTGAAATAAAGAGACAAGTATTCTTGCAAAATAGATGTGAGTTTCTAAGATTTATTCTATCATAATTTAGAAATGTTGGTAATTCACGTAAGGCAGTTTTGTTCTACAGTGGATTAGGAATAAAAAAAAAAACAGAACAAATATTTATTAGGCATTAATGCAATACTCGGTTCCTACCAGGAATTGTTTTTCTTTTGTTTTTTAACCTACTTGAACAGTCAAGGTTAATTTAACTTTTGGTATCTGAAGCAATACCCAAACTACAAGATAATAGATGGTTAAGTGCTAAATTACATTATCCTTGATGTGCTTCTCTTTGGACATTCTTGGAACTCTCATCTCTTGTGATTTTATCTAATAACTATGTAGGTCAGTGTTTCTCAGTCTTGAGTAATGTAGGGATAGACTGCTGCAAAAATTTCTTACATTCCCTCAGTATGGAATGAAAGTATTTTTATTACGATTTTACCAAAACATGTATCAGTCTAAAAATAGGCACAAACCACTTAACCTTATGATTCTTAAACAACTATAAAAAACAAATCTACAAATTAAATACAAAAAAGTTATATAGCCAATAGAATTTAAACTAACTGAGGCGCATGGATCATGTTTTATTGAAGCAAAAAATCATACTCCGAGCCCGAGCATGGTTCTGCCTGAGGTGCAGCTTTCTGTGCTTTCAACAGGTCTTTCTTACTGAGTCACATGATGACTCAGCTCTCACCACTTCTTTATTCAAACCACGGTGAAACTATCCTTTATACACTTCCTGTGGGTTTTTTTTTTCTTTTGCCGTGATTTGTACAAACACATGATGTGTGTATTAACTCCGCTTGCAGTATTTTCTATTTGGCAACAATTAATACAGTGCTCCTGATTGTCAACTTGAAATACAAATGAAAAGGTGAGAAAATTGGGGGTGATTTGAAGTAGGTTAGCTGTCCAGATGGTCCCAGATTTTCTTGTTATTTTAAAAAGAGCATCAGATGTGAAATCCTCATGAAAGGTATTTAAAAAATCCTCATTAAAAAACAGTGCCACTGTGGTGGACACAGCTGTGCCTACCAGTTCCCCTACAAGGAAGCATGTGGTGCCCCAGCCACCAGAAGACAGCATGCAGTTCTCAGTTCCTTTAGGGTTTGTTCAGCTGCAAAGAGCTGCCAAGGGTTCGGCCTCCATAGGTACCCACATTCAAGGACAGAGGGAGGCAGTGGTATTAAAACTTGGTTATTCACTCGAACAGGGACAACTCTAATGGGCCACATATGTTCCAGTCTCCCGTGGACTTGGCTGAGGCTTCGTTGGCCTGCCTTGCCTTGCAGTTCCATCTTGCCCTCTCGATCCTGCTTTCTGCCTCTCTTCCATTAGCGATGATCCTTAATAAATACCCCTCATGCCAAACTCCATCTCAGTGTCTGCTTCTGGAAAATCCAGCCAACAAGCACTCTCGAGAATCTCTCTGAGGATCCCAGAGGAGTGAGAATCCTTCTTCTGGGGCCCTGATTTTTCTTGCAAGCTTCTAGTCTCAAAGTTCAGCTTCCGGTTGTATACTCCCATCAGTACTTGAAATTCAACAGGTCCAAAGCTGACACATAGGGCGCCTGGGTGGCTCAGTCCTTAAGCGTCTGCCTTCGGCTCAGGTCATGATCCCAGGGTCCTGGGATCGAGTCCCGCATCGGGCTCCCGGCTCAGTAGGGAGTCTGCTTCTCCCTCTGACCCTCCCCCCTCTCATGCTCTCTCTCTCTCATTCTCTCTCTCAAATAAATAAATAAAATCTTTAAAAAAAAAAAAAAAAAAAAGCTGACACATAACCCATCTCCTGGGCTTGTGTCTGAGAACAACTTGTGGTTTTCCCCCCTGCTTTATAATTTATTTAATGGCACTACCATTGTATTCCCACAGATCAAAACTTGAGAGGTAATTTTGATTTTCCGCACATCTTGCTCTGTACAGTCTATTATTCATGCTTCTTAACATGGAAAGAACTTTACTCACTTCTCCAGGGATTCACTCCCCTCTAAACAAGGGATCTGCTGAAATTGTAATGGAGACTTTCATTTTTCTCCTGGGATGTCTATTCCCTTTAATAGTTTTCAGTTTCCCTTCTCTTCGATTCATAAACTTTAAAAGACACAAAAATTTTTTTCTCATAAAGGATACACACACACCAAATTCCAACCCACAATCACCTACTTATTTTGGAGTGCAGTATGTTGGCTCACCTACTGAATAAAAGAGTAATGCTTTGAGAGGGTGGCAGCAAGGGCCGAGGGCTTCACTTTTCCTCCTGCAGCTGAGATTAAGGCAGCACAGTCATTAAAACAAAATATTAATTTTGTTTAAAATAAAGCAATAAAACAAAAAAATACATTCAATTTTCTTTTCCTCTTTATCTTTTACATTGGACTAACGAGTAAAGGAAACCAAGTCTTGATAAATGTCGAAATAATAATTTTATAATATACAGACTAAAACGTGTGTGAATGTGATGTGGTTTAGAAGTCTCTCAAAACATATATACTTTTGAAAGTAGTCAACTCATTGAAAGGTACTGCTGTTTAAAACTGAAAGTTGTGTTGTCAGTTGAAGATGAGAAACTGAGATGTTTGTGAGGGAGAGATTGTCAGCAAAACAGTAGAACATTTCCTGCCCATGGGAGCAGTCTTGAGGATTTGCGATGGCCATGACGAGTCCAGCAACCATCACCATGACACCGACAGGAAGCATGATACAGGACATAATCTTATCTGAGTGTGTCCTCGGTTCTTCAGACAGTTTCAGATAGCATGCTGATGGAATGATAAAAATTAGTGGAGCGGCACAGAGCACACCCTGCATATTGAAAACAAGAAATAACAGTATGTTACCAAATGGAGCATTCTTTGGACATTTTTTTTTAAAGATTTTATTTATTTGACAGAGAGAGACACAGCGAGAGAGGGAACACAAGCAGGGGGAGTGGGAGAGGGAGAAGCAGGTCTTCCGCTGAACAGAGAGCCCAATGTGGGGCTCGATCCCAGGACCCTGGGATCATGACCTGAGCCGAAGGCAGACGCCTAACGACTGAGCCACCCAGGTGTCCCTGGACAGTTTTTGAAATAGATTTACAAAATGTATTTGTCTTTGTACATGTTAAAAGCTAAATAGGTTTAGTTGAATCAACCAAGGGAAAGAAGAATAACCCAATAAAGACTTAGGAATAGGTTTTCCCCTTTCTGATGATATATTTACAAAGGAGAAGAATAAAATAGTGTATCAGACTTAAGAAAAAAATGATCAGAAAATAATAATTTAGAAAATAAAGCAGAAGGTAAGACCAACTTCTGGCAAACGCTTGAAATGTCCCATATTTTCAGCACATCACATTTTCTTACATTCTTATTTCAAATTGCTGAGTAACTATTATGCTGTTCAAATGTGAGCAGTCTATTTGACATATATGTACAAGAGGGGACTGACTTCCGGGAAGCATGTAGGGGATATTATCTTTCCTGTTTCTTGAGTTGGTGTGAAAGTAGGTGCCCCTCTGTATGAGAAAAGAAAACTATCACCCCGAGGGCACTTAACATGAAATAGCATTTCTAAATCCTCTTTCAAGTAAAACTAAACATGTTAAGTACCCTAGAAAATTGACAGCAGAACTAAATGGCTATGACTCATTCACCCTCACCTACGTTAGCTTATGGGTAAGTCCAACCTGAGGGGGCATGTCAGATTGAAACTTACGGGGAGTAGTGTTGTCTATTATAAAAATACCAAGAGGGGCGCCTGGTGGCTCAGTCAGTTAAGCCTCCACTCTTGATTTCGGCTCAGGTTGTGATCTCACGGTCGTGAGATGGAGCCACATGTCAGTCTCTGCACTCAGCGGGGAGTCTGAGATTCTCTTTCTCTCTCTCTCTCTGCCCCTCCCCCACTCAACGCCACGTTGTGTGTGTGTGCTCTCTTACTCTCTCTCAAATAAATAAATAAATCTTAAAAAAATTTAAAAAATACCCAGAGTTACTGACTTCAAAGAAAAGATACTTTCCCTTTGAGGAGGCTAAATTTGCACTAGACACTTTGCAAATGATATAATGTTAAAATGTAATACATTTTAGGCAATATAGTTTTAAAATTATATTAAATGTTAATTATATATTAAACAAAATATAACATACTATTAAAATATATTAAATATAATTGTATAACAAATGACATTCTCTTAAGCCATAAAACACAAGTTTTTAAAAACAGACAATAGCAAATGTGATATTGGTTTAAAACTAAAAGGAAGCTTTCCATAAAATACATGTTTTGCTATATTTCAAAAAGTTATTATGGAAATATGTAAATATACAGAAAAGTAGAAAGAATAGTATAATGAAAGCCTATACACCTATCACCTAAGGTTTAAACGCTTTTTGACACATTATTTGGTAGATTTCCCCAGGGAAAAATCACAGAAAACTGATTTTGAAGCTGGATGATGTAAAAAACAGATTATAACTTAAAATAGTTTTACAAGAAATATTTTCTCAATATCATCATTTACTAAAATTACTGTTATACTCAGTGCCATCCTCAGAACAGAAATATTACAACTATGATTCCAAAAATATAGCTTTTTTAGCTTTTACAAAAATAGAAGTCCAGAGAAATGGCAGTTGATTGGAATATGGTATGAAATGACTAATGAGGCACTATCTAAAAATTTGGGGAAGAATAAGAGAGACCACACTTCATAGAAAATACGTCTATAGCCAAAGATATAAGAGTGAGAAAAGAGGTGCTAAAGTGTATTCTAATTTGAAATATATGGAAAATGTAATTTTGCCATTCATAGTACCTGCATACAAATGAATACCTACAAAGGTACACAGATATAAAGAATTAGTTTTCACATGGCAAGAATTGAATGAATTATGGACTTCTTTGGCTGTCTCGAAACACTTGAAACTGACAATGTTCTTTTAAGAAAAATACTGTAGAACTCCATCTTTGTTTATAATAATTATTATCCTTTGATTTCTTTGAAAAAATTTTGAAAACAATGAAAAAATAATTAAGATATAAATATATGTATGTGGGTGTGGGGGTGTGTATATGTATAGAATCTCTTCTCTTTACAGGAACAAACATGTGAAATTAATTCATCTGGAACTTCAGAGTGTTGAAAGTGCTATCAGGATGAAAACCGCCACCAGCTGCTGCTAAGAAGCTGTCATCAGTCAGCATTTTGGGACACTTCCAAACCTAACTTGCTGGGCAGTCCAAAGCAATGGGTGTTCTGTTTATGCTATAATTCTTAAGAGTTGAGAAAGTAGCAATTAGTGGGAAAACTATATAGCTGATGTTTGTACTGGAAGAAGTCCAGTTGAGTATCTTGTCTAGATAGCAGTTACTTTCTTAATATTTGAAAGCGCAGTCTTGCTAGAAGTTGTTGTTTGGACCCAAGATCATCAATAGAATGATACAGCAGTTCCATCTGCTCTTTTTCCTATAAATTCGTCCTGCTTATTAGATCTACTAAATATAGCCTTGTGTGAGAATACACCACTGGCTTTGGAATAATTTTTGGAATTGCTTGAGAGGATGTAAATATCCTTTCATTAAAGGGATAATAAAATATAGCCTTATTTTAAAGGCAGGGCAGCACTGTCCCTTGATAATAATACTATTGATGCCAGGGCATTCTGCAATTTGCTGTAAGGAAATAACAGAAGGTGTTGAAGATTTTTACTGGCAATACAAATTGGGAACTTAACTGAATTCTCCTACCAGAATAGAAAACCTCTCAAAGGATACAAGGAAGCTGAAAACTAAACAAAAGAATGCTTATACCTCTTCTAAGTTTCTACTTTGTAATCAGTTTGGATTCATGAAATGTATTCCTGTACCTTAAAGAGACACTCTCACTAACTCAGGAGGTCTTCGGCAGCTTGGACTATGCCTTGCTCGCCCTGATGTATCTCTCTGTGTGGGCTGGCGCTGGGTAATCGGCTTGCTTGCTTCCTTCTACTTTAAGCCGTGCACGACGCTTTTTGGGCTGGTTACTCTGGCCACAGGCCCCAGCTGCTTCATCTTTTCTCTTTGTACTGTGAGTAAAAAACCCATAGGGCCCAATTGCTGTAGATGCTTTTTTTCTCTAATAGCAACATCAGTGCCCAGATCCTGGATTCTTAATACCAAGAATGGGACTTCTGTTTATTTTATTTGCTTCTAAAATGAATCCTTTAAAATGGAGGGTGCATTTCCTTTGGAAAATATGTCATTGTTGTCTACTGCTATGAAAACAATGAAATAAAAAGGAAGCTAAGCTCTAAATGGGGTTTTGCTTTTTATTAGGTACTAATAAAACTCCAAATAATTTATCCTATATTATTCTAGTTATAATAAGTAACAGCATTTCCTTAACTTCACAAATTGAAGGTCTGATTCTATTACACATCTCATTAGTGAAGATCATTATTCTACTTAGCAATGATTCAGACACCACAGTAGAAAAGAATTCTTAGTGTACAACAATTGTTAACTAAGATAAAAGCTATTAGCTAAAAATTAATTTAGATGAAAATCTTTCAGTTCCATGTTATTTCATCTCCTGGTATTGATTTTAACTCATTATTAAAATCTAGCCATATATATTATGGATTACTCTTAACCTCACTTATAGGTAAATTTAATGTAGAGGCTTTTAACTTAAAAATTGGATAGAGAAATGAATCTGCTTATTTTATATAATTTAAAGCCTTCTATTTAGGAAACCTTAGGCTAGCATAATAATTAAAAATGTGGGCTATAGGGGCTGAAAGCCTGTGGTCAAATCTTGATTCTGCCACTTACAGCTAGTGTGAACTATTTAATCACTCTATTTAATCACTCTGTGCCTCAGTTTCTTCATCTGTAAAACTAATACAGGTTAAGGAAGATAACGCATGCAAAACACTTGGCACAGAGTAATCGATACATGTTAGCTCACACTGTCATTCGCAAGTGGAACACAGTATGCTTTAGGTACTTCTAAAGTGTTGCGTGATCCAGCCTACAATAGTTACGGAGAGAAATGATGCCTCATCTGGCTCTATTAAACATGACAAATGCCACAAGAAGGGAGATGAGTAAAGATCTGAATATGTTGTGCATGCCAAAAGACTTTTGTTGATTGGAAAAACATATGCTCAGGTCATCTGTAAAAGAATGGAGATCCTGTATTTTATTACATTCTCATAAAATGCCCTTAGTGATTCCGCATTTCCATGTAACACCTGGTGCTTACCACAAGTGCACTCCTTAATCCCCATCACCTGTATTACCCATCCCCCACCTACCTCCCCTCTGGTAATCATCAGTTTGTTCTCTATAGTTGAGAGTCTGTTTCTTGGTTTGCTTCCCTCTCTCTTTTTTCCCCCTTTGCTTGTGTGTTTCCTAAATTCCACAAATGAGTGAAATCATATCATATTTGTCTTTCTCTGACTTATTTCACTTAGCATAATACTCTCTAGCTCCATCCATGTTGTTACAAATGGCAAGATTTCATTCTTCTTTATGTCTAAGTAATATTCCATTGTGTATGTATGCCACATCTTCTTTATCCATTCATCACTTGATGGACATTTGGGATGTTTCCATAATTTAGTTATTATAGACAATGCTGCTATAGACATTAGGGTGCCTGTATCCCTTTGAATTAGTGTTTTTGTATTCTTTGGGTAAATACCTGGTAGTGCAATTGCTGGGTCATAGGGTAGTTCTATTTTTAACTTTTTGAGGAACCTCCATACTGTTCTCCAGAATGACTGCACCAGTTTGCATTCCCACCAACAGTGCAAGAGGATTCCCCTTTCTCCACATTCTTGCCAACATCTCTTTTTTCTTGTGTTGTTAATTTTAGCCATTCTGGCAGGTGTGAGATGACATCTCATTGTAGTTTTGATTTGTATTTCCCTGATGATGAGTGATGTTGAGCATCTTTTCATGTATCTGTTGGCCCTCTGTATGTCTTCTGCCCATTTTTAAATTGGATTATTCATTTTTGGGGTGTTGAGTTTTATAAGGTCTTTATATATTTTAGATACTGACCCTTTATCAGAGGTCATTTGCAAATATCTTCTCCCATTCCATAGGTTGCCTTTTAGTGTTGTGGATTGTTTCCTTCTCTGTGCAGAAGCTTTTTATTTTAATGTAGTCCCAATAGGTTATTTTTACTTTTGTTTCCCTTGCCTCAGGAGACATATGTAGCAAGAAGCTGCTATGGCTGATGTCAAATGGGTTACTACTGCCTGTGTTCTCCTGTACGATTTTTACAGTTTCAAGTCTCACATTTAGGTCTTTAATCCATTTTGAATTTATTTTTGTGTTTGATGTAAGGCAATGGCCCAGTTTCATTCTTCTGCATATGGCTGTCCACTTTTCCCAACACCATTTGTTGAAGAGACTGTCTTTTCCCATTGGATATTCTTTCCTGCTTTGATAACAATTAATTGACCAAATAGTTATGGGCTCATTTCTTTAAGCCTAGTGTAATTGTCTTGGGTTATTAGATCGTAACAGACAACTTAAAATAAATCTTATTTAATTGTCTTTTTATGAATATCTCTATAATCAGGTTTTAAAAAAATCTAAGGATCTAGAATCATGTTTTAAATTTTTTAAAATAGTCTTCCACAACCAGCTGAGATCTTGGCTTTATAATAGACATTCACCCAATATTCTTCCCTTATTATTCTATAATACCAGAATTCTGTCTTTTTAATTTTTTTTTTACTTTTTAAAGATTTTTATTTATTTATTTGACAGAGAGAGACACAGCGAGAGAGGGAACAAAAGCAGGGGGAGTGGGAGAGGGAGAAGCAGGCTTTCTGCTGAGCAGAGAGCCTGATGCGGGGCTCGATGCCAGGACCCTGGGATCATGACCTGAGCCGAAGGCAGATGCTTAACGACTGAGCCACCCAGGCGCCCCCAGAATTCTGTCTTAACCACAAAAAACTTTCAACATAAGTACAATAGGGAATATTTAATGTAATTAAGTGCTTACAGTTTTGTTGTGCAAGTGTCAGAGAGATAAGCAATTAACAGAAAGTTAGGGTAATATTTACAAAAATATATCATTACTAAAAAATAAGCAATATGTATGTGCTTGTTTAATTTAAAGGGAATAAAAAATTGTTAGGCTATCAACATGTGGTGAGCTATCAGGCAGTTGATAAACATTTTTTCATATCAAAATTTTACAATATTAAAAAAACACACAACCAAATATGAACTCAAATGAGACATTTAACAAAGAAATAACAGATCTGGGAATCATTATGTTGATCATACCTCAGCACAGATAAAAGATTACTATCATTATCAATGCCATCAATTTTTGGTAACACTTACTATCCCAGTGCTACACTAAAGGATGTCTTTTATGTCCAGGAACATTTGTAGAAATAGTTCCTGATCTGTGGTCCTAAGGGGCAATTGCCCAGGCAGTAATTTGAGCACTGTGTTCTTAGCACTATGCCATATACTGTGGAGGATGGAAGAGGCAGCTAAATATCATTCTCATCTTCAAAGAACTTACTCTCTGGTAGGGAAGGCAAGCTTATGGACAATCCAGACAGTATATGATACATGATGACAATACATAAATCAAGTTAGTGCATTAAGGTAGCAGTCATCCACTTACATAGATCAAGGTTAGAATGTGAAATGATTTTGTATGAACCTTCTAGACTTTGGTCTATGCAAAACTGAGAAGTAGGTGAAAGTTACCTTTGATATTTATGCATCTCTCCTATGAGCTTTCTTTCCAATGCTGGTGGAATAGATGATTCCCCAGGCTCCTGTGGTTTTGGGAAAGAGCCTACTCCCTACTCTTCATACACCCTGCTATGAGAACATCCCCAAAAGTGTATTACTGACTGAATCTATTTTGTCTGGAACTTCAAATCCAGATGGCATCTGGAGGGAATAGTATCTTGGGCACTGACAATAATACCTTCACCTATCCCTCAACTCTCAATGGAGTGAGTAAATAATGACTTGGGATCCCATCTGTAAAAGTCTGCCCTCCCTGTGGTGCATAATTAATAAATGCTAAGTGGTGGGATTCTGAATAGAAATTCCATAAAGATTGTAGAAGAGTAAGATCAATGACTCTGAAGTGGTAGATCCATTTCTATTCATTTCTCACCAGATGGCATCATTGTCCCAGCTCCACAAAGTAGAACCAAGGAGTCATTCTTGATGTGTCCCTCTATCCCCCTTTGTCACAAAATCCTATTAATCTTTTCTCATAAATGTCTTTTGGGAATCCATCTCTTTCCTTTCTCTTCTTCTTGATTTACGTAGCAGCTGAACTTTTCATGTTTATTTGTAAGACTGTATGCTCCATGAAAGCATAGATCCTTTCTGATTTCCTCCCATCATTGTATCTCAATTGTATAGTAATAATATATACTTAATCAACAAATAAATGAGTTAGAAGTTGCACTAGACCTTAAATCTTTGTAAGATTTGGACAGAAATGAAAGGAAAATAATAATTGTAAAAGAATAAACATAAGGCAAAGGATAAAAGAAAGAATTACTATGGCTTACTCATAGGCTAAAAATAAGATTGACTAGAGCTAAAGGTGGATTTGGGAAAGTAAATGGTAAATAATTTTCCATAGAAGGCATGGGGTCAGATTATAGAGGCAACAGTTTATGCTTGCTCTGGTAGGAAAGTGGAGATTTTTAAGTATTGTCATGATAAACTGGAAGCAGAACTTAAATATGTGCTAGTTGAAACAAAGAGACAGTATTAATTCAGATGTGATATAACGAGGACTTAGACTTGGGAGAGAGCAGTAGAGATTATGAGGGAAAGGTCTAGAAAGGGAAACGAAATATTTTAAAGAAAAAGAACTTGGGCTGTGGTAAGTGAATGTGGGGTATGGATATAATTATCTTCATTCACACGTATTTAATGACACCCTCTAGACCTGTTTTTATGCAGCAACTTCCAGATCCACTTAATATGTAGCTGTTTTTAGTAATGTTTATGTATTATAGAAAATAAAATATGAAAAAGTGCTCCAAACCAGGGTGTCTCAACCTCAGCACTACTGACATTTTAGATTGGATAATTCTTTATGATGGGGGCTGTCTTGTGCATTGTAGGGACGTCAGCAGCGTCCTCAGCCTTTCCCAATAGATGCCAGTAGCACCCACATATCCACCTGTGACAACAAAAATGTTCCCTTGGTGAGGAGGAGCAAAATCTCCCCCACTGGAGAACCACTGCTCTAAAGGTATATAGTCTTATAAAGTACACAAAATCATCATTGTAATATTTATTATTACATAACAAACACATTTTCATTTCATTTCAGAAACTGATACTTTGTTAGGGAAAATACATCCTTCATTAAATATAAACATTATTTTTAAAGGGATTTTTAGAAATGGAGGTGTAAATCTTTAAATATACTTACATTGAGTTCTAAAACTTTTCCAAGGCAATCAATCAGCAATGATGTAAGCATGGCTACAGTAATGATAACCACTGTTACAATAATGTGGAAGACCAATGAAAGATTCCCACCAAAAAACACATTGGCAATTACCTGCCAAAGAAACACATTATTTAGAGACGGATTCTCAGAGGCATGCAGGACTTATTAAGAAAGTATATCATATTATAGCACTTAGGACTGTATAAAACGCTACCAGTAAGGCAATCGATCAAATCTTAAGCCATACGAATGTCCTATCTTTTCCAAAGTACTTACACATAGACAAACACACATTTCAATAACATGTATTCTTTGCCAAATTATTAGACAGGTGGTATATTATATTACAGACCCAAAACATGGCATATAATGGGTGAAAAATATATTTCTCAAGTGTAAGAAAGATCTTAGGAAGTTGCCTTATAAGGTATTTGAGTCCAACAAGGTCATCACTAACAGAATCTATGGATGGTATTTAGATTTTTGAATGAGAGGAGATTGGAGAGAGTCAACCAATCTAAGAAAACAAATAGTGATCTGGATAAAAAAGATCAAATAGAATTTAGAACTAGAAGAGCTTTAGTTACCTAGATCCATCTTTCTTCAGTGATCAGCTTTACAGCAATCCTGAAATGTCCTTGTTCTACCTTGGCTTGAGGTAGGGCTTAAAACATGGGTAGGATTTAGAGCAGAATTAGAGACTGAGACAACAGTGTGAAAAGAGCAAAAGAAGAAAGAAGAACAGGAAAGATACCTATGGAAGACAAGAAGGAGACAATCTGAATAGGGTTGACTCTGCAAGAGAACCCTGAGACAAGAGTTGGAAATGGTAGAAGGTCAGATGCTGGGGGACCTTAATGAAGCCAACCCTCCAAGCTGTTACTTACCTAACGTTCCTAGATAAGAAACATTCCTCACAGACTGGACACTGCCATAACCCTGCTAATAATTACTGGGAATATTAATAACTTTTACTCATTTATGGTTTTACAGTTGGTGATGTTTTTTAAATATTTAAAATTCATTCTTATAGAAGCCTCTAATATATGATTATAATAGTAGAAAATCACTGTGTGTGGCAGGCTACTGAGAGATATTCATTAGGGGTATGGACAGGCTTTTTGGCACCCTCGTATGTGGCTGGCTACTTTACCTATGAGTAGAAATGGCTTTGACTGTGTTTATGCTAAGTGTGTGTGTGTGTGTGTGTGTGTGTAGAAAGGAGAGAAAAAGGAAATGAATGAGTGAAGTATATTTGAGGTTCCTCTGCCTAGTATTTGCTATCATGGCAGAGATCTTGAGTTAGTTCTATCTTCCTGTCATGGCAGCTAGAAAAGAAACAAGTTCCAAGAACTAAAGACATAAACTGTGCAGGTGGAGTGACTCAGACTGTCCACAAGCAGTTCACCAGAAGCCACATGAGAATGTAGCATCTGTTACCCTTGACCTACAGATCAGATTTGAACCCAAAGTACTGGGCAGAAGCTAAAATAAAACCATTTCCTGCATCTAACAAGAGCAAAAAATTTTTCAAGTTTCTTAGATTTGAAAAATCTTCATAAAGTAAATTTCAGTCTACTTCTCCCTTATATTCAAGGTAGAGAACTAGCCTGTGAGTTACACATTTGTAAGTGAGGACAAGTGCTAATTGTAAAGGATATACATAGTGCTGAACAATTCCTTATTCCATTTCCCTGAGCAGTTCCTTACCCCCAGAACTGGCATAAGGAAAGCACTGGTCTTCCTCTAGAAGCCTGCTGATTAGTTAGCGTATTTAAAGCTCTGTAGGCGGTTCACTTCACACATTAGACCCATTCACATGGTGCACTGTGTAAACAGCCTCTAGGAATAGATCCTAAAACTAAGCCCTTTTCAGTGTGATTGCTGAAAGAACCACTGTGAAGCAGGATCATGTTTTTCTGCTGAGTGGTACAGTGGATTTTTCGCTGACTGTATAAGGGATTCCCGACAAGCTATCCAGCTTTACAGAAAAAGAATGATTTCTTTTTCACTTAATCGTCCTTTGCAAATCCATATATATAGTACAAGTACATCACAAATACATATATATGTGATATACTATCTTTATTATTTTACATGGTGTAAAAATAAGTATATTTGTATAAATATATAAATAAAATATATCTGTAAAACTAGTGGTTTAAATTGAATTTTGGTTTTCCATAGATAATAAGACATTTTAGTTTTTTCAAAATAACAAAACTGATCAAAATCTGTTCAAAGTTGCCTTTAATACACATTGACTTATAAAACATCTTAGCAAAAGGACGATTTTGTAAAACACGTTTTAAATCTTAGTACTTAATTTCTTTGTAAGAATGCTTTTAAGAAAAAACCACTTAGTTTGGCTCTATTAAAGGCTGGCATTCATTTTGGAATGCAGTTGTATAAATATTTATACTTATGCTAATATAAACTAAACCACCAAACATGATCTTCAAATCCAACTTTTGAAAAAGTAACTTGTAAACATTTGAATATAAATTTATCTTTAAACTGGTTGAAAAAGAGACTTATAAATTGTATGACTTGTCATGCACTTGTGAATTTGCAGATTTAAATTATTCACAAATCTTCCTAAATTAAATGTAGTAGAGGAATCGACTGGGTAAAATGTTGGAAAGGAATTGTGCTTACCTCTCTAGTCACAAAGCATTCAATTGGGTACGTTAAAATGACAGTGACTCCATAACAGAACCTTCCGAATGTTACCAAATCATCATTTCTGCAATAGTTTTCAAATAAGTCTCCTAGAGAATAATATAAAATAGATTTATTTCAACTGAATATTTGAGATAAATATCTAACAAATCAGATACTGGATATTTATTGTATAAGTGGAGCTCCATAAACTCCATTTAATTAATAGAATAGACTGCCAAGTCTAAATACAAGGTTTTTTGCTTTCAATAACTATATAATTATTTTTTTTATTTTATTATGTTATGTTAGTCACCATACAATATAACTATATAATTATTGACTGATATTAAAACTAGTACATTTTCCACTTGAGATGAATTCATCAGTGACAGTTTTTCTCTTATTCTCATTGTTTGTTTTTAGTAGATCTGCCTTAAATTTGTATCAACTTCTGAAAAATACTTTCATCCATTGTCTTCTGACACCTGAACCAACTCCCTAAATTCTTGTGCACTAGCTTTATAAACTTGCTTCTGGTCTTTGTTTCTGGTAAATAAGTGACTTCGTTATTAAAAAGAAAAAAAGTCTTAAAATAAACAAATTTCCTTTTGAAATGTTATTCTTAGATCAAGGGCAATCCTGAAAGGAAGAGTAGACCAGTACATCTGGGGAGCTGAATTTCCTGTATATCATGCTATAGGGTTTAATCCCAGACTGGGGGCCACAGCAAGGATTCACCTTTCATGGTATCTGATGAACCCGAGTGCAAGTACACTGATTCAAAACTGTGAAAATATGGTTATTTCTGAGGTAAAGCATTATATTTAATTAGTTCCAAACTAAACAATGGACCATGCACACCTTGAACCAATTCTTATTTAGAGACTACATTTTCTCAGACATCTATAAAGAAATAGAGGGATCTAATGAGGGCCCAGAAGTCATGTCAGCAAAAAGTTTCCCAATACTGAAACAAACAATATTTGGGCCTATTTCTTTCTTTCTTTCTTTTTTTTTTTTAAAGATTTTATTTATTTATTTGACAGAGAAAGACACAGTGAGAGAGGGAACACAAGCAGGGGGAGTGGGAGAGGGAGAAGCAGGCCTCTTGCGGAGCAGGGAGCCTGATGCGGGGCTCAATCCCAGGACCCCGGGATCATGACCTGAGCCGAAGGCAGACGCCTAACAACTGAGCCACCCAGGTGCCCCAGGTCTATTTATTTCCTAAATATAACATGCTTACATTTTAATATTTGGGTCACATTTTCCAGTTAGACTGAATAGAAAAATAAGATCAAAGTCACACACTACTTCACTATTTAAAAAGAAAACAAAACTATACTTCTGTCCTTTTTTCTTTAATTAAAAAGCTAAATGACCCGCCTCTGCCAAGACTTACTTTAATGACTCTTCTCCCCTCCTCCTATCAACTGGAACAAATGCACATTACTTTCTAGGGTCCCTTTTAGGCAGAAAGGGATTAAACCACAAGCAGTCGTGGCAGACACCTGCTTCAAGGTTGACTGAAAAGGTTCTACCACTCAGAAAAGAGGACAGAAGGTCCCTGTTCATTAACCTTCAGTAAAAAGTGACTGAGAATGTCAAGAACAACCTCGACTTCTTTACTGCCTCACAAGCTGAAATGTCTCTACTAAAAGGGAAAAAAAAAAGGAGCAAGCAGTTTGCACAGGTAAGACCAGATTTGCCTAAAATGAAATGGTCTGAAGAAACAATGTCAGCTTATTCCAGCTTGAGTCTAAGTATATTTTCAGGAATTATAGCTAGGTTAAAAAAAAAAAACAACAACAAAAAGCCCAAACCAAAACCAACCCGTCAGCTTTGTTATATAAAGATTTAATTATATCTAAGCAATTACCACCAATAACAACACTAGGAAGGTGTGACTAAGAAAAAGGGCTTATGTCTTACAGGGAAGGCATTTAAAAACCAAGGTTTTGTACAGACTGGAGCCTACAGGCCATTCACCTTGGCAAATGATGTAGCAATAGTGATACATGGCAGTGTTTTGAAACACAATTTTTATCAAGACTTTCACGGTCACTTCATTGCTGCACTCTACTGGCACATACATAGATTGTATTTTTGATGGCATTGGAATTATGTTAAACCCTTTGTTTTGAAGCCATTCTTACTTTTTTCTTTATTTCTTGAGAAATCTCTGCCTATAATCATAGTTACCTGTAACCTCTATTTGAAACAATACACACAAGAGTACCTAGTATCATCTGAAAACTAAGTGAAGAGGAGCTGGAGGATAAGAGAGCTTTTAATGGGTCTCATTTGACCAAAGTGGGGTAGACAGCAAGAGAGAATGGAATGAAAATTGAACTGGAAGTCAGGAGACTTGTTTTCTACTTTGTCACCAGCCAGCTTGGGCAGGTTCCTTCACCTCTTTGTGTTTTAAGCAGGGGGTAAAACTAGTTATTCCACTTACCTTCATAGGGTTGTTTCAAGGTCATATGAGATAATAGACCTGCAAAAGCTGTGACATGTTTGAATCACAGCATTTACCAGGGTATTAATACTACACAGAGGAGTGAGTGCACAGGTCAAAGGAAGAAGAGATAGCCACTCAGCTGTTGGGCCTGGGTGAACAGGGAAAAGAAAATAAATTCAGTGTCAGGTGGTGGAGGAGGGGAGGGAAGAGGTGGGGCTGGTTCTGTGGGAAAGATGATGTTTTGTGTTTAAGGCAAGAATGGGATAACTAAGTAGGAATGTCCTGCAGGCAAGAGGCTGGAGATGAAAAGAAAGGTCTGGACTAGAGTTTATAAAACAATGACAATCTCCAGGGAATTTGTTGAGAGAAAAGAAGGCAACTTGCCTGAGCCAGTTAATGGAAGGTGGGAGGAGAAAGGGAGAGAAGGTAAGAGAAAGCAAAGAGCAATCACTCAGGGAGAAAGAGTGAATGATGATATGGTAGTGCTCCTTCTCCTATGGGAGGAAAGACAGGATGTTCAGAACTGTTAAGTGATTCACAGAGGTGCATGAGAATCAGAACCAAGATTATTCACTTTGAAGAGTGAGAGGATGCTGGTATTTCTGAAAGTGAAGCTGCAGTGGAGAGGGAAGCCAGATTTCAAGTGCTTTTAAGTGAAAGCATGGAAGAAGAGAGGAAAGGAACTACAGAAACAAGTTTAGCAGTTCAAAAGGGAGAAAATCAGGAAAACAGAAACAGCAGAGGTGGGAAGGTAGAGGAGAGAATGGACAGAAGAGATAATGATACTCTGAAGTAGAATACTGGGTATAATTGTGCCCAAAATGAGAAGCGACAGCACCAGTCCATGTGAATAACGAAATATGATGAGAAGTGAATCTCTCATTTTACCTTGGGTGAAGCCAGTAAAGGTGAAGTATCCACATGTAGCAAAGAGAATACTGATAAGTACAGAAGCCAAGGTGGACACATGGATGATGCGGGACCAGTTAGCTACTGTGGGGTCTTCCAAAGAACCATAAACTAAGAAGCAGTTATGGTGGCAGATAAATGCTGCAATACAAAAAAGAAAAAAAAAAAAAAAGAGCACCATTAAAGCAAATGTTACTGGATTTCCTTCTCCTTCGGTGCCCATGGTTCTTGGTCACGTGGCTTCGAAGAATGAAGAGGTAGACCGGACAGAGTGGTGGGCAGCGAAGCAAGTTTACTGAGCAATAGCAAAGTGATAGTACAAAGCTCCTGAGGATGGAGGGGACCCAAGAGGGTTGCCATTGGAGTTTCTAAATCTATAGGGGTTTTTATGGGCTTGTTGGAGGGCTGTTTTAATCTGATTAACCCTCCCTGCACCTGTCATGCAATCAGATTTTTGTCATCTATCTATCACATGGGAAAGGGTGGAGGCCCCTTTCCAGGGCCATGTAAAATCCTTTTAAGGTTGGTTTCCTCTTAGGGCAGGGGCCCCTTGTCCCTGCCTGCCTGCCTTCCAACTGTCCTTCATCACAAGCACTAAGGTTCTCTTTTTTCTTCTAAAAATTCAGAGATGTATGTGACTTTGGAATGCTACTGAAGTTCAAATACATTAATTTACTAGCTATGTCCGAAAATAACTTTTTTTAACAACTGTAGGAATGAGAAATTTCACTCACATTAGGCTTATGTGGTCTCTTCATGTCACTCTTGATATAAACCAGCCCTATCCAACTTTCTCTCCCATTTTCCATTTCCTAGTGGCCTTCCAATCTTAAGGGAAATCTAAACAACACTATGTTTTCAGTCCCTGGCTTCCTTTCCAATCTGGGATATAACAGAGTAGCTTTAGACATCTGGCCAATTTGTAATACTTTGTGTGCAAGGTTTTGAATAAGCACATAACACTTGCTAGATTTACAAGTTAAAAAATAAGATGACTGTAATGAGTTTTCTGCATGAGAAAGAGACTTGTCCATATTAAATCAAATTTTAGTGATGAGTGAGAAAAGTTTGAGCCTAATTTTATGTTGGCGCAAACTAGACCATATGGTGCTAATAGGAAGTCTAAAACTTTGGACATTTGCTCTCCAGACACAAATAAGAAACTTTTTCGTTATACCGAAGACTCCATATTGAGAAAGGGCCTGTGAAATCATATACTCACCAAATGACATCACACCAAGAGCCTGAATGGCATTAGGCTTTGCAAATACCCAAGCATCTTCTGTTTTTGGTCTAGAAGATAAATCAGGTAATTTAATGAATGATCAAACAAATGCGAGCCTAAGCATGTCAGAGAACAAGAAATGGTGTCACAGTAAAAACTGAGTATCTTTAAGTCAGAAATTAATAAGGGGTCCCCATCAATCTTCCTTAATTGTAAATAATTTCCCAGGAACATGCATGTTATGTTTACCTCAGTCCTCTAAAATGCATGTCAAATACTTGGAAAGACTTTATTCTTATATATTTAAAATAACCACTGACTACTTAATTTTATGACATTTTTACTCACCAATTTAACAACAAACATTTGTTATGCACTCATCATTGAAGATACTGATTGAGGGAGATACAAAAATTAATAATGCAATGTTCCTCCTCGGCTAATCAATACTTCCTTCCTTCCCCTTGAGCTCATTCCCCAGGCTCATCCTACCCCAGGGAAATTCATAGTTGGCACTACAGTTGACTGAAGAAGGTGGACATGAGCTAATATTAATTGAGGATGTACTTAACTGTATTCTGGGAATTATCCTCTGATATCTCAATCTTCCCAGTAACACTCACGTATTATTGTCACTATTTAATACATTAGGAAAGTTAAGCTCCGGGTGGTGATAAAACTTGTCAAGCTTCCACAGATAGTAAGTGAAGCTGAGATTTGCTGTTCATCCCAGTATCTCTTTTACACTGAACTGTCAAGTGACCTCAAATTCCCACCTGTGGAAATACTTCTCAAAGAGGTTTTGGAAAGATATGAACTTTAAATTACCCGAGGCATCCTATTTCTTAGTGGAATTAAAATATTGGCCAGCCTGTCTATTGGCAGAGCTCGGTCTCCCTGGTTACCATATATCCCTGAGTAATAGTGAAGAGGCTAGGTTCTGAGATCAGACAGCCTGTGTTAGTCTTCTGCCCCTTCCACCTGTGTGATCTTAGGCAAGTGATGAACCTTTCTGTGCTTCAGTTTTTATATCTATAAAATGAGAGTAATAAGAGTAGTACCTAATCCATTGAGTTATTGTGTGAATTAAATGAGATAAAATATGTAAGATTTCTGGAAGAGAGCCTTGCATATAGTCAAGTGTTCAATAACTGATCACTCATATCATCAATTTATTAATATTATCTATTGTCATTTAATAAAAAGTAGGCAAAATGGCTCAAAGATGTCCAGCTTCCCTGAAAAGGAAAGGCTTGAGTGAAACCCAAAAGAATACATTAAGATAGCAGAGGGGAAAAGGGGAACGAGGGTTGTAGAAAGCCATAAATGCAATTCGTGTAAATGCACCTATTTCATAAACTCGTTATTCATACTCCATGTAAAACAGACACACACAAAAAGTCTCGTTTGCTCTGTCAAAGTTAGTGGAATTTATACATTGTATCTTTTTTTTTTTTTTATTCCATATTTGAAATGAGTGGTTACAGGCCCTCGAGAATGAGCCAGCCTAGGAGGGAGGCCTCAGGCTGTTACAGGCTTGCGGTGACTCCCGTGTCTTGAGGGGGAGCTGCTCCCACCTCCTGCCTCCACTGTTCTCGCTGCTGTGAACATTAACCGAGAAGAGCGTACGCGTCAAATGCCAAGGTTACCAGGGAAAAAGGCAGATTTTGTCCACGGTCTTTAAAAAATGATTCAGAAAAGGAGCGCTAAAAATTACAGAAACTTGTAAGATTGTAAGATTTTTTTTTAAGATTTTTTTTTTTTTAAGATTTTATTTATTTATTTGACAGAGAGACACAGCGAGAGAAGGAACACAGGCAGGGGGAGCGGGAGAGGGAGAAGCGGGCCTCCTGCTGAGCAGGGAGCCTGATGCGGGGCTCGATTCCAGGACCTGGAATCATGACCTGAGCCGAAGGCAGACGCTTAACGACTGAGCCACCCAGGCGCCCTTTTTAAAAGATTTTTATTTATTTATTTGACAGAGAGAGACAGCGAGAGAGGGAACACAAGCAGGGGGAGTGGGGGAGGGAGAAGCCGGCTTCCCGCGGAGCAGGGAGCCCGATGCGAGGCTCGATCCCAATACCCCGGGGATCATGACCTGAGCCGAAGGCAGTCGCCCAACGACTGAGCCACACAGACGCCCCATAATTTTGAAGTTTTTGTGTTCACCTTAATGATGCATGATTTTATGATTTATTTGTTTATTCATTTATTTATTTTAGTTTTTAGAGAGAGTGAGCGAGCAAGTGATGTGAGGCCGGGGTGGGGGGCGGGGGGGGGGGAGACAGAGGGAGAGGGAGAGAAAGTCTTAAGCAGGTTTCAGGCTCAGTGCAGAGCTTGACTCCGGGCTTAATCTCACCACCCTGAGATCATGACCTGAGCTGAAATCAAGTCGGACTCTTAACCAACAGAGCCACCCAGGCACCCCAATGATGCTGATTTTGTAAGATGGAAAATAATAAAAAAAAGATGTTGCAGATAGGAAAGCATGTGCATCCAAATCTAGGGAAAAGGACATTGAATATGGCTTTCCAATATTTTATAAAATAGCCTGAAATTAGAATTAGTTGCAGAATCAACCAGCTACACACACACACACACACACACACACACACACACACACACGCACACACATGAGAGAGAGAGAGAGAGAAAGTTCCTTGGCATATTTAGAGATTTCTGGAAACTTGATACCCATAACGATTGAGAAAATGAAGTTATATACTGTTCTGATTTCAGACTATAGATGTTGAAATACAAAATGAAATATCAAATGCAACAAGCAGTGTATAAGAAAAAATCATGACTAGGAAGAGTTTTTCAAATAAATGCAAGGGTTGTTCAATAATAGAAAAATCTGTTAATGTAATTCATCTCATCAACAGATTAATGGAGAAAAAAAGCTTATGCGCTCTCAAAATATGTAGAAGAGTCTACAATACAGTATTTACTTTGAAAAACATGCTAAGCAAGCTATTAATAAAATAGAACTTCCTTAATCTGACAGGAATATCTACCAAAATCTATAGCAAATGACACATTTAAAAGTGAAAATTTAGAAATATTACAATTAAAGGTGGAAACCAGATAAGGATGTTTACTATCACTGCTTCCAGACTATATCACAGGAATTCCTAGCTAATGCAATAAAATAAGAAGTGATAAGATACTTAATCATTGGAAATGGATAAATTATTTGAACACAACAGAATTGTGTCCACAGAAAATTCAGGGGAATTTGCTGACAAGCTATTGGAATTAATAAGAGTATTTAGCAAGGTTACTGGATATATGAAATATATACTTGATACATGAAAATCATGACGGTTGAGGTACATAAATAATAACCAAATAAAATGTTTTTTAAATGGCAGTGGCAATAAAAACACTACATATTTTTAAAGATATGCATAATCGTAATGGCATGATATAACTGTATGGAAAGACACATATAAATCGAGAGATATACCATATCCAATATATGAATAGGAGGACTCAATATCATGTAGATGTCAATTCTCCCCCAAATTAATATTTAAATTCAAAGAATAAAATATGATATTCAAGGAGAAAATATTTTTTTAAAAAACCCGTAAAAGCAACATAATAGTAAGGATTGATAAACCTGATAATGTTTGTATAATAAAATAATCCATAAACAAAGTTAAAATATAAAGATAAGCTAAAAACTTGTAAATGAGATTTGTCATGCCTAGAAGATATTCCAATAAGCAATGAACAATAGTCAATTGACAGAAAAGGAAATGAGAATGGTCAACATTTATGCTATCAGTTGCTCACTTTCCTTTATAATCAGAGAAACTCAAATGAAATCCATACAAAAAGACATTTCACACTTAATTCAACAATAGCAAAGTTGATAAATTGCTGGGAAAAAAGAACTTGAAATTATTACAGAGGGAACTGTAAATTGTAAAGCACTTAGGAGAAGAGTTTGATAGTATCTAGTAAAGTTGAAGGCACTCAAAACTTGTAAGCAAACAATTTCATTTCTACATATATATCCTAGGGTAGGAAAGTACACATGTGCACACAAAGATATGGATAAGGATGTTCACTAGTGCATTGTTCATATTAGCCAAACTTTGGAAACTACCTCAATTTCAAGCAATAGAATTGATAAATAAATCCCTAAGTGAAACATGACATAATCATAAAATTGTGTGCCATAAGAACAATTAAAAAGAGTCACTCAGGGCTAACTGTAACAAAATGGAAATATACAGCATACAAAGCTAAAGGAAAAATCATGAGTTATAGAAGAGAATGTGCGTTTCTTTTTTTACCATAGTGGTTATTTATGTATATTTTACAAACATACTAATCAATACTAGATATTGTTGTCAATACATAAATGCATAGTGCAAGTATAAAAACATAAATAGGAATGATTTAAACCAATTTAAGAATAATAGTTACCTCTAGGGAAAGAGAAATGAATTGACTTTTAAATATGATAGTCTATTGCTGATAAATATTGAAGTAAATATAGAAAATTATTTCAAAAAGGTCTAGCCCAATTTCCTGCTTCCTGAACTTTTTATGATTATACAATATTTTCTACATAAAAACTTTCTGGATCTGAACCTAATTTTTAGCCTTAAATTTCCATATATACTCTACAACTGAAACTACATTCTTCCTGCTTTCCAATCCCTTGTTCAATTCATTCAGTTTTCAACAAATATTTGTTGACCACTACCAATGTAGCAATCACTGTTCTAAATCTCTGAGGATACTGCAGAAAAAAAGACAAAAGAAACAAATCAACTATCTTGGACTATATTGGTGTATATTCTATATCATCTAGAACACCACTGTATTATAGTGTTTTGTTTTTTTTTTTTAAGATTTTATTTATTTATTTGACAGAGAGAGACATAGCGAGAGAGGGAACACAAGCAGGGGGGAGTGGGAGAGGGAGAAGCAGGCTTCCCGCTGAGCAGGGAGCCCGATGCGGGGCTCGATCCCAGGACCCTGGGATCATGACCTGAGCCGAAGGCAGACACTTAAGGACTTAAAGAATTAGTAAAAACTAAGAGTTTTTAACTAAGAGTTAAAGAAATTACCTAAAGAGGTTTAATTATTTCCTACAGTGTAGAGGCGCCTGGGTGGCTCAGTCGGTTAAGTGTCTGCCTTTGGCTCAGGTCATGATCCTGGGCTGCTCGGATCAAGCCCCATTTGTTGGGCTCCCTGCTCAGTAGGGGGCCTATTTCTCCCTCTCTCTCTGCCCCTGCCCCCTGCTTGTGTTCTCTCACTCTCTCTGTCAAATAAATAAATAAAATTAAAAAAAAATTTTTTTGCTATAGTGTAGCTTATGCTATATATTTCAGTATTGTTTACCACTTGAGTTTTCTGAAGGGCAAACAGAAGAATGGAGGAGTTGAGTATAACAATAAACAGAAAATACTTTGTTAACTTATAAAGAACCATGGATATCAGAGAGTCTTCAAAATAAAAAAAAAAAGCAAAAAAAAAAACCACCACCACCAACAAAAAAACCCCAACAAACTGGGAGAAACAAACTGAAATTGTTACTATGAATAGAGACCTGGCAGAAAACACATAGTACATAATAGTCATAATTGAAATACTATAAAATATGAGTCAAATAATTGAAATTTAATTTGTATTAAATAATTGAATTATAGGATGAGTGCTTTTTTTAAATTTTAAAGTATAATTCACATTAAATTACCTATAAACAGGAAATGGTTTTCAAATGATCATTCAAATTCTAACACATTAATTAACACACAACTCTTCTGGAGTATTTATTTTGTACAAAGTGAGGCAAGTTTTCTTCTGAAGAAATCCCCGAATAAGAACTACTCTCCAATTCCTCTTTGTTTTAGATTCTTCGATTGCTACTGTTGAAGTTTATTTCCCTGAGGAACTGAAACCAACTGCATTCACTGGTGTGTGTCTAGAGTTTGCAATGGAAGCCAATAGTTCTGAAATTAGTCCAGCTGAGGTCAATAGCGTCTCTTCAGCAAGTGTTAATGTTACCTGCTGATGAATGGACTAGCTTTTTACCTCTATGTGGTTCCTACCTGCTTCTTTTATTTACTGTGATTATTTGCTGACTACAGACCAAACTGTGGTTAATATCAATAAAGGACAACGAAAACAATAATGAACTTAATTTCCTCTGTGAAGGACAACATTTCTCATGACTAAGAAAAACCATATGGGATACAGAAAGCTGTAATAGAAAAAAAAAAACAACACAGGTTTTGAGGTCAGGCAGACTTGGATTTAAATCTTAGCATTCTGATAAACTCGCAGAGTGCCTTGGGGCAGATTACTTAATGACTCTGGTCCCAGTTTTCTCTGTTAAACAGAGACAATATTAATAATTCTATCTACATATCTGACATAGGGTTAAATGAGAAAATGAATGAAAGAGTGTATTATATAGTGGACAACAGAAGTTGGATGAGACCTCCTTCCACTCTCTCTCCCTTTCCTTATGTTACCATTAAAGTAACAAAACATGTCTTAGTCCAGCTATAAGGACCTTGCAAGTACACAAAACACAATCTTCATCATGGTATTCATATTCTTTTAGAGAATGAAGGGACCTTGAGGAAGTTGAGCTATTTTACTTAAAATAAATGAATGATTAATCTTGAGAGTAGACATACATGCTAGCAAACGGGCAGTCCTTTGGTTGATAATGATGAAAAAGATGGAATGATTCATTTATGCTTTGGATATTCACAGTAAATATTTAGTATTCTATTCCATAGACCAATTTTCTGCACCATTGGGTCTGTCAAATTGGTGCAACCTCCAGCCGCATAAGGCCATTTTTGACAATCTCAGGGTATGTGGAGCTGCTCACCTCACTCCAGCGTTTAGACCTTCGCGCAGCCATCAGTCTCCCTGGCTGAGCTGTAGCTCTGTGTTGATATGATAAATTTTGCTGCAGTGGTGTGGAGATTACCATCAAGAGAAGATAATTAAATGTTTCAATAAAAGAGGGCACTCATTAAACCTGAAGATATTTGACATCTAAAATGAATAGAGAGGCAAACTGCCTGATTATTTAATCACCAGATAATATCTTAGACTAATCACTTAAAAGAAAAAAAAGTTTAAAATTACCCTTTTACATTTTAAAGCTTCTATCTATACATACACGCAAGCAGGCACACATACACAAATTAAGGGTTATTCTTATTATTTTTTGTTATATCAATTTCAAATTATAGAAAGGGTTTTTATTCTGTCAGTATTGCTAAGATAAAAGTTCTTCCTTTTGCATTTTACCAAAGAGAAAGATTATGAAAGAATGTATTTATATTTTATCATTGGCATTGATAAAATATAAGTACAGTGACATTTAAGTTCATTTCTTGAACACTTAGCACTGCCTTCTTAGAGACAAGAGTTTCACTTTCATGAATTACTTGGAAGTTCTGCATTTTGTTTTAATAAGGTAAAACGGCTTTACACATATAAAATCTTGAGGCATGTGTATGTGCGTGCGTGTGTGTGTTTAATAGTTTTTGGAAGCAACAGGAAATATTCTCTCATGATTTTTTCCATATAGAAGACACAGTAACTTTTGCTGAATGCATAAAGGACAGGCAGAAATAATCAATTCCCAATTTTGGGTGCTAAATAAAGAAATACCCAGCAAAACAAGATAAAAATCTTAGTTTAGTCATTGTTTTTCATAGCTATCTCCTCCCAAAGCTTTAAATTAAGTGCCAATACAGATGGTAGTTGTTTTTTCTTTTCTTTCCTAATCTCTCAATCCAGTAATCAACCCATAATAGCAGCTGTAAACTAAGAGTTAGAGACGGGGATTAGATAATCCAGTAATTGGATAAATTTTGAGACAGAATTTGCTCATCATCCTCCACCTGCACACAGCTACAGCAGCTCTACTCCCTTCAGGTCACAGTTGCAAGCCCCACAGAAAAACCCCAAAAAAACCAACAACAACAACAAAAAACTTCTCTAAGGAGACAAATATATTTTCAAAAAAATGTTTGAATTTGTACTTAAATCCTCAGGCAAATTAATCCATCAAAAGTTAAACTTGGACATCCAATGAAACATAGTGGATGGGCCAC
The DNA here is from genome assembly GCF_964656455.1 of Halichoerus grypus. Lineage (NCBI taxonomy): Eukaryota > Metazoa > Chordata > Mammalia > Carnivora > Phocidae > Halichoerus > Halichoerus grypus. The sequence goes on from NC_135715.1 coordinate 128,437,948, forward strand.
ATACATTTACTATCTTTCCCTTCTCAGACCTTACTAAAATGATATTAAAGGAATTTAAAATGGGGATAAATCCATGGGGGAGTGGATAATGGAAAAGAGACATCAGTGGAAAAGACATTTTGGGAACAGGAAAGTAGATGCTTACATGGTAACTGCAGAGAATGGTGGAAGTAACAAGCACAGAGAGGGATCTAATGATGAAAAAAGAGCTCAAACTCCCGTGTGTGCAAGACTCACAGACAATAGAAAGCTATGTCAGATGCCAAGGAAAATGGAGAAAATAAAGAAAAATTAAAGACATGAGATCCTGGATATAAGGCATCTAACACAAAAAAGAGGTAAAAGGAAGCCTAGAATGACAGTGGGGCAGCAAACGGAAATCAATCCATTCAGAAAGGAGCAAGGGGGTGGAAGACTCTGGGAGGGAGGTCTCCAAGAAAAATAATAAAATCTGTAGATTACTTTACATGTTTGAGCATTTGGTGAAGGAGTAACAAAAATGATCAAAATCAAAAGCTAAACTAGGAGAAAATATTTGCAAAAGACACATCTCGTGAAATACTGTTATCTAAAAAGTACAAGGAACACTTAAAACTCAACAATAAGAACACAAACAATCCACATAAAAATGGGCCACAGACCTTAACAGACACCTCACCAAAGAATATATACAGATAGTAAATAAGCATATGAAAAGATGCACCATATCATATGTCATCAAGGAAATGCAAATTAAAACAATAATGAGATACCACTACACACTTATCAGAATGGCCAAACTCCAGAACACTAACACCAAATGTTGATGAGGATGGGGAGTAAAAGGGACTCATTCTTTACTGAAGGGAATGCAAAATCATACAGCTACTTTGGAATACACTTTGGTGGCTTCTTACAAAACTAACGTACTCTAACCATACAATCCAGCACTTGCATTTCTTGTTATTTACCAAAGGATTTGAAATCTTCTGTTCATGCAAAAACCTGAACACGATGTTTATAGCAGCTTTATTCATAGTGGCCACATCTTGGAAGCAACCAAGATGTCCTTCAGTAGGTGAATAGATAGACTGTGATATATCCAATCAATGGAATATTATTCAGTGCTAAAAAGAAATGAACTGTTAAGCCATGAAAAGACGTGGAGAAATCTTAAGTGCATATTGCTAAGTAAAAGAAGCCACTCTGAAAAGGCTACATGCACACTGTATGATTCCAACGATATTTCATTCTGGAGAAGGCAAAACTGTGGAGACAGAAAACAGATCAGTGGTTGCTTAGGGTTGGAGGTTGGGGTAAGGGTGTGAACAGATGGAGCACAGAGGATTTTTAGGGCAGCAAAAATACTCTGCATGATAATATAATGATGGATACATGACATTATACATTAGTACAAACCCACAGAATGTACAACACAAAAGTGAACTCTATTATAAACTATAGACTTTGATGATTATAATGTACTAATCTGGGTCCATCAATTGCAACCAACGTACCACTCTGGTGGGGGATACGGATAAGGGGGAGGCTATGCGTGTGTGTGGGTAGTGAGTATATAGAAAATCTCTGTGGCTTCCTCTTAAATTTGCTGTGAACCTAAAACTGCTTCAAAAAACTCCAAGTCTTAAAAAAAAAAAAGCTAAACTGGACATCCAGCTAAACATGGTTAAAAACACAATCAAAGGGGCACCAGGGTGGCTCAGTTGGTTAAGTGTCTGCCTTCGGCTCAGGTCATGATCCCAGGGTCCTGCTTCTCCCTCTCCCACTGCCGCTCCCCCTGCTTGTGCTCTCTCCTCTCTCTCTTTCTTCAAATAAATAAATAAAATCTTAAAAAAAAAAAACCACAGTCAAAAGCAAGTATTCATTCTAGGAAAAAAAGGTGTACCAAAAGAGAAATACAACTAATTTTGAACATGGTGTTATATCTCCACATATTAGGGTATGGTCAAAAAGGAAAGATAAGAGGTGCCTGGGTGGCTCAGTCGTTAAGGGTCTGCCTTCGGCTCAGGTCATGATCCCAGGGTTCTGGGATTGAGTCCTGCATCGAGCCCTGCATTGGGCTCCCTCCTCAGCGGGAAGCCTGCTTCTCCCTCTCCCACTCTCCCTGTTTGTGTTCCCTCTTGCTGTGTCTCTCTCTGTCAAATAAATAAATAAATAAATAAGGAAAGATACATTTTTTTTATTCTTCTTTTTTTTTTTTTGTACATGATTAGTTGGCCACGGTTGTGGACATCCTGTACTCATCTTTTCTTTGGATATATTTCCTTCTTTTTTTTTTAAGTGTTCTATATTTTATTTATTTATTTTAGTATTTTTAATTTAAATTCAATTAATTAACATATAATGTGTTTTTTGTTTCAGGGGTACAGGTCTGTGATTCATCAGTCTTATATAATACCCAGTGCTCATCAGAACACATACCCTCCCCAATGTTCATCACCCAGTTACCCCATCTCCCCATTCCCCTCCCCTCCAGCAACCCTCAGTTTGTTTCCTAAGATTAAGATTATGGTTTGTCTCCTTCTCTGGTTTCATCTTGCTTCATTTTTAAAAGGAAAGATAATTTGAGAGAGAGAAATCTTCATCTACTATATAAGAAAAGAGTGAGAATCTGGAAGTAACAGTTACAAGCATATTATGCAGAAGTAAAGATGTAAATGTCAAAAGACACAGCTGAAATAGAAAAGGATTTGGTATGAGGAGTCTCTATTTCATTAAAAGCCGTTTGTAATATTTGAGTTTATAAAAAAATGCTAATGTGTTCTTTTGGGAAAAAAATAAATCCAGATAAAGCAATCCTGGGAAGAAGCAGGATCCTATAAAATGTCTTACAAAATTTCAAATAGATCACAGTAACAGAACGAAGGTTTACTATAAGGTTTAAATCATTTAAGGCGCAATGCTTCAAGTGTTTTAATGTATTTTACTATTAACAAAAATAGAGACTGGCTTATAGAGCTTTGCAGCCTTGTATGGTAAATTACTTTCAAAAGAATGACTGCTTCCCTTACTCTAAAACATCCAGTCAGATGCTTGTTATATTCTTTTCAGAAACCTTTTGTGGGTGTGAGGGTGGATGGGAGTGGGGAACTTTAGGGGAGATAAATTCACTTTGCAAAATTATTTCAATTTGGATTCAGACATTTCATTCTATTTTGAAAGGCAAACTCCACCTTATCTCCACAACAGCTGAGTAGCAATAAGGCAAAGCTGCAGAAAGCAGGTCCTATCAAATATATCTCGTCTTCACACACTTATGAAAACAAGCTTCAAGGGGCTTGCTTTTGATCCCCAGAACGTCAGACCTCTGATCAGGAGGATCAAACAGCCACCTCTCTGTGGTACCTGCCCAAACTCTTTTGGGCTACACATGGGCACCTCCTGGATCATATAATCTCAGCGGAGCCTGAGTTTTCGCTAAGAGAGACTTACATATTAACCTCTTCAACCAGACACATCTGCGAGTTAAGTGGTCTGGCTGGCACACAAAAGCTCCCCATTTCCTGTCACACCACAAGCTATTAATCACATTGGTAGGTCTGCCCATTTCCCCAGCTTGGGCATCAGCTGACAGCTCTCTGCCACCTCTTTGCTCCCAGCTCGCCTTTCTTCTGATTCTCTTCTATAAACAATTGTGGTTTATGTGAACATAGAAAGCTGTTCAGGAAAGTTCTTCTTGGGAATCACTCGAAATGTCAAAGCTGATTCTTTTTTTAAAAAACAAATTTTACATAAAGCTAATCTGGAATTAAAATTTACATAAAACATTATGCTGATTTTTTTTTTTTGCAAAAATACAATTTTGGGTTTTTTTAATATGAATCATATAAAAAGTTTGCACAACTTGGCACTATAAACATGACAAATACTTCCTGTTTTCCTTTTGGGACACCAAAAACTTTGATTCTTATAGTTATCTACTTTTTCCTTTTTTCCCAGTATTGTCTCCAATTCCTCTGTGAACTCTTTAAAAGTTGGTGTTCACTGTTTCTGTGAGTTGGGATCGAAAGGGCAGAGAATGGTGAGAGGGGGCACACTTCACTTTTTAATGGAATGAAAACTTGTTAGAATTATGAGTGTTGTTTTGGTTCTCTACTATGTTTATCACAAAACGTTATTAAATTAAAATACAATGTGGGGGCGCCTGGGTGGCTCAGTCAGTTGGGCGTCTGCCTTCAGCTCAGGTCATCATCCCAGGGTCCTGGGATCGAGCCCCGCATCAGGCTCCCTGCTCAGTGGGGAGCCTGCTTCTCCCTCTTTCTCTGCCTGCCACTCTGCCTACTTGTGTTCTCTCTTTCTGTCAAATAAATAAATAAAATCTTTAAAAAAATATTAAAATACAATGTGAATTTCAGATATGAGTTCCAGATAATTATTTTTCAGTGGGTTCTCCTTGGGTTACACCTTTCTTCTTATGCATTGTTCCTATACAATCTTCCAGACTCTTCTTAAACTCGACTCGCATTTCCAAAACATTGAATGACTTCTTTGTTTTCTTCCCCATTCCAAGAGTTACTCAAAATCAAGATACTAAAATATTAAACATTTACCATGATTTTCCCAGACCTGCTTCCTCTCCTAGTTAACAACTTAAAAGAAGCTAGGGTCCTTCCTCTATGTTTCTATAGCACCATGCTCATAATTCTATTAAACAGTTTATTGAGGTTATCTTTTATGTGTTTATCCACCCTACCTCACCCACAATGAGTTATAAGAGACCCGCAGAAAGGGACTGTGTTATATTGGTCTTCACAGCCCCAGATCCTAAAAAAGGTGACTGACCCAGTAAGCAAATGCTAATTGACTGAACAGACTCTCCCATTTTCTCCTTTTGATCGTGAGTTCTGGACCATCTAACAGTCTGGTGGTCCAAGCTGGACACCCTGGCATCACCTTCCTCTTCTTCATTTCTACCAGCCTTGTGCTTATACTTTCTGGACCATCTAATAGTCTGGTGGTCCAAGCTGGACACCCTGGCATCACCTTCCTCTTCTTCATTTCTACCAGCCTTGTGCTTATACTTTCTGGACCATCTAACAGTCTGGTGGTCCAAGCTGGACACCCTGGCATCACCTTCCTCTTCTTCATTTCTACCAGCCTTGTGCTTATACTTTCTGGACCATCTAACAGTCTGGTGGTCCAAGCTGGACACCTTGGCATCACCTTCCTCTTCTTCATTTCTACCAGCCTTGTGCTTATACTGTTTAGTTGTCTTTTGCCTGGCTGCTTGCTATAGATAGCTTCCTTCCAAGTCTTTGCACTTCCAATCTATCCTCACTTCTGCTGTAGGATGAGTCCATTGATACGGAGACTTGCTCCAGTTGCTCTCCTGCTGCAAAACCAATGCACCATGGGCTAAAGAACAAATTCAAATTTCTTAGTGCTACACATGAAGCTTTCCTTCCTGTTGGTCTCTGCCAACCTGTTTACGATCATTTCTTTGCACAGTCTTGCCAAACCTTCAGCTCAGAATCACCGAAGTCTAGTTACTTCTTAAACACAGAAGCTACAGAGGTGGTGGTGACGGGAGAATGGGGGTCAGTGGGTTAGGAAAGTACCATCCTCATTAGTTTTTCAAATGAGGTAACATGGAGACATGGCTGTTGTTAAAACTGTAATAAAATATATATTTGAGGAGTAATATAAGCAAAATAGAGTTTTTGAGAAAATTCTCAAGGGCAGCACTTTATTTTCATTTGATAGTTCCCAAACCAATGGCAGTAGCCCTCCTCTCTAGGTCCCTCCCAGTGTTAGAACCTTGAACTGCTTCTGCTATTATTACACATCACATGTCCAGGCCTCACACACTTCTGCCAACAATAGCTTCCAATCTCTCTCCACTTTCCTTTTTGATCCAACTAACACTGGTACATTTTTTCAAGCAGCAGATCACATATTCTCTTATCTTGAAATATTATTACCTGCCGGCCCAGGTTGGGCTAAGGGGCCTTTCTCTGTTTCCAAGGCACTTTCTCATAATTCTATGAATTATTATATTGAAATTATCTTCCAAATGTCTATTCTTCCCATCCATAAACTATAGGTATCGAAGGTCAGGGACTATGCTTTCTTCATCTTCATAGCCCAAATACCTAGATGAATGACTGGCATCAGCTAGATATTTCATAAATGCTTGTTGACTATTTTTGCTCTTTGGTTGTGAATCTATACCACAGACCAGTCTGGCTTCTCGCTGGAAATAACATACAGGTGGCAAACCTCACTATGGCAGCCATTTATAAAAATAATTGATGATGAGTGGAATAGGTTCTTAACACGGAGTAGTCTAGACTATTCCTCCAGCTCCACTAGCACAGTGACTAGACTAATCTTCTCTGAGAATATATTGTCTTGCAGTTGTTTTTTCCTGTTTGCATGTAGACTTAAGTCAAACGATGGTTCTATTTGTTCCTTCATGTAGGTAATCTGTCTAGTTAAATGTACCACTAATTCTAACAGTGTTGCAGAACTTGGAGTCAAATGGTATTTTAGCAAATGAGTTAGCTAATTTTGCTAGCATGGAAGTAGGTTTAGGAAAATTTTCTTTGACAGGGAATGCTCTTGAAATTTTTATCATCCCAGGATAGTTTTTATTGTTTCATTACTTCAAAATTATGGTTAGTTAATTTCCAAGTTGAATCAACCAAAAGCAGAAGGCCCAAGGGACCATTGGTTTATTCAAGTGATCATTTGACAGTTTTTTGCTGCAATTCTAATTCTGTGTTAGGCACTGTGCTGAATAATGGGTATATGATGCTGAAAAAACAAATGTGATCCTTGTTCTCATGGAGCTTACAATTGTCTGAAAGGCATAAAATACACAAGAAAACACATAAAATACAAATTAAGATAATTTAACATATAGTGTGATTATTTTATTCCTTTGTGTAGATCCCTTCTCATTTCCTATGGTGAAACTTGCAAATATAACCAACTAAAATATTCAGCTTCTGAACATACCTTTGTCTACCACACTTTCAGATAAAAATCTCATCTCTGAAAAAACAGAGCCTACTGGGTATGAACATTCAAATGCCCTTCACTGGTCTTCAGAATGTAATCATATTTTACTCTCTATATATGATCTTATTGTGCCAAGAGGAAGAAGAAGCATCCCAGTTCCTCCTTAAAGATTGCTCTATACTATAAATTCCAACTTTTCAAGATCTCCTGGGGGACTTGGGTTCCATCTTTTGGCTTGACCTATAATGTGCTCAATATCTCCCATGGTAAAAAAAAACACAAAGTATTTATTGGAGATCTTACTGTCTCAAGCCACTATTTTGTCATGTTATTTTCATTCCTTGATGCTCTTAAAAACAAAAGGAGGTGGGTATTTGCCAAATTCACTTCCCTATCATTCAGTTGCATCTTAATTCTCTCTAACCTGGTGTCCATCCATACCATTACCAGTAACCTCCTGTCAGCTGAAGTGGACATCTATAGCTTCTACTATGCAAGTGGCTACTCCCTCTTCTGGCATCATTGCCTTGACTTTGTTTGGGATCGCCTTTTCCTCTATTCTCTGTCCATGTGATTTAGTGAGTGGGGCTGACCGTATCCTTAGCATCAAGAGTAGGCATGTAACATAAACACAAGCAAGTCAACAGAGGCCATGATATTAGGTTTGGGATCATAATGGGTCCTCATTGGAGCTAATCAGTCCAAGTAAGGCTGGAGGTAATCTAAAAGAGAAAGCTCATTCTCTTTTTATAGATTTGGACCTGAATGGATGGATGTAGGCTGGTTCTGCTACTGTCATCTCAGCACAATGAGGGGAGAGCCTTTCAGAAACTGGAGCCAAAACAGGAGGCAAAGCCAAGAAGTGAAAAAAGAGAAACCATGTCTGATTTCATTGATTAAACTCCTAAACCCAACCAAATCTAATAACAGGAATGCCCATGAACTTTAAAGTTATGTGAGACAATAAATTTTCTTTTTTTTTTTTTTAAAGATTTTTATTTATTTATTTGACAGAGAGAGACACAGAGAGAGAGGGAACACAGCAGGGGGAGTGGGAGAGGGAGAAGCAGACTCCCCGCTGAGCAGGGAGCCCGATGCGGGGCTCGATCCCAGGACCCTGGGATCATGACCTGAGGGGAAGGCAGATGCTTAACGACTGAGCCACCCAGGTGCCCCGAGACAATAAATTTTCTTTTGCTTTAAGCAGTTAGGGTTCTATGGTTGCTGTGTTTTGTAATAAAAAAGGCAATAATTTAATCATAAAAAAATCAACGGCTAGTGTTTGACAGAACTAATTATTCCCTTTTTCAAATATGTACTATTCCTCTGTCTTTACCTGTTTTTTCCTGATCCTTTCTTTAATCCCCTCTAGATCCTCTTTATGTATAGCATCAAACTGTAGAATTTCAGGGCTAGAATAGATAAGGGGTAAAGAAACTAATATGTCTTGAGATCCTTGGAGATGGCACATTTTATGTTCATAAATGCCTGTTGAAAGTATGGACACACTTTTTGGAATTATGTTTGGAATACCACATTAAGGATTAAAATGTTGTAAGAGAGATGTTAGATGAAGAGAAAATAATTGTAAATTTGGATTGCATGTTATCATTTCCATTCTGAATGTAAAGAATGGAATATTAATGAGGCACAGAATGAAGATTTTCACAGTGATAATGCCCCCAATTGTAGTTTGAAAAAAAAGGAAGAACTGTCATTGCATTTTGATACTAGCACACTTTCTAGAAAGCAATTAAATTGCCTTGCCACCTCAGTTTTTAAGAAAGCAAAAGGTTAGAAAATACAATAAAAATGAACATTATTTCCAAAGAGAACTGAAAGTCTTTGGACTATAAGATATTTGAAATCATATCAAAAAAGCAGAATTTACAGCCTTATGAGTTATGGAAAAGGAAATTGAATTGTGTGTTTTATTTTTAAAACACAACTACTAAAAAGATGTTTCCATAGTAACAAGGTCAACACCAGTAGCCATTATAGACCTTCCTCTTTTCTGATAGCAGGTTTAAAGATCTTTTCCAAATACCATTTTAAAAGCCCTATGAAAAAGGACAGCTTTTCTATTATTCCTCTGAACCAAAAATGAGGAAAAACACACATGGACTATTGAATTTCTCATGTTTTATGGATTATAAGCATTCGTGGCTGTCATATTTCAGAAAGAATCCTGCCTGACTAGCTATTATGCCAACCCTTGAACATGGGATTTGATTAACTTGATTATAAATCTGGACAAACAGAAGTTGTTTGCCATAGTATTCAAACAGAAATAAACGGTGGCCCAGCATTAAAAAAAAAAAAAAAAATACACACTTCTTTAACATCTAAATATTGAAAGAGTTAAGTAAATAATCCCTGTTATTAGAAAAATTTCAAAGGCTCAGATGAAGTCTGATATCACCGCTGGAGGAAGGTTAGAAAGATACAGACCACATTTTGTTTACAACAGAAATTAATAGCTCTTTGGCCATAAAATCAATTCATTTAGCACCACCAGGAAGTGGCCTCTCCTTTCTCTTTCCTTTGTATCAAGATACACTTACCTATATGACAGTCATTTGTGCAACCTTATCTTCCTCACTAAATGGTGAGCCCCTTGAGAGCAGAGATATTTTCTCTTTGTATTCACAATAGTATCTCACACACAGGTTGTATAAAAAAAGGTACCAAAACAATAAGTGGAGAATGAATCATGAAAAATAACAGCACAAGAGTGCCTAAAATAACACAAAATCTATGGTCTATTTTTAGAAATGATATGTCAGTTCAAATGTGTACTCATGATTTTAATCTCTTGAAACCAAGAGGTTCTAGATGCTTGCTCACAAACTCACAGCTGTTCAATAATGAATTGGTTCCTAGACCAAATCCCTCAGAATCTCTCAAAGTGGGCCCTGGCATCAGTATTTTTTAAAGCTACTCAGGTAATTCTAATATGATGCTCAAGTCGAAAATCATTGTTTTAAACTAACCCCTTGGGGCTCAGTTAATTATTATTTATCTCCAACTTTTAGCTACTTGGGTTTTTCCCTCAATATTGCCTCATAGTACTATATTTGCCAAATCTATAAGATCTTTTATTATATTATATATATTATTATATATTATATATTATTTTTCATAATAAAAGCTCCAATAAAAAAGTTCTGTCTTGGGGTGCCTAGGTGGCTCAGTCGGTTAAGCGTCTGCCTTCAGTTCAGGTTATGATCCCAGGGTCCTGGGATCGAGCCCCGCTTCGGGCTCCCTGCTCCGCGGGAAGCCTGCTTCTCCCTCTCCCACTCCCCCTGCTTGTGTTCCCTCTCTGGCTGTCTCTCTCTGTCAAATAAATAAATAAAATCTTTAAAAAAAATTTGCCTTACACAATTGAAACCATTAACCAAGAATTATTTATTGTATTCTGTTCAATATATTTAATGGCTTTTTGTTGTATAAATTCAGCTTTTGAAAATCAGAGATGAATACAGTACCAATACAATAGATACTAAATAAATGTCAGTAGAATTTAACATATGCTTTTGTGCTTTTATGCTTACCTTTCCTGGGCCGGGAATGCCTTTTACGCTTTTCTCTATCTGAAACAATTCAGATCCATCTTTCAAAACACCCAGATCGTATTTTTTTTCCTATTAAGCACTCTCTTCTTTGGCACTGCTATTGCTCTAATCCTTCTATTTTGCACTTCTACTGCACTGCTGTTTCTTTTTTTTTTTTTTAAGATTTTATTTATTTATTTGAGAGAGAAAGAATGAGAGACAGAGAGCACGAGAGGGAAGAGGGCAGAGGGAGAAGCAGACCCCCTGCTGAGCAGGGAGCCCGATGTGGGACTCGATCCTGGGACTCCAGGATCATGACCTGAGCCAAAGGCAGTCACTTAACCAACTGAGCCACCCAGGTGCCCTGCACTGCTGTTTCTTTTTCTTCTTTTTTGTTTTTAAAATGTTCACTACTTGATTGTGAACAACTTGCAACAGGTGCTGACTTTTGCCTCTCTGCTCTTTTTCTCTCAGGGTGCAGCAAAATAGCTAGAAACAACAGGCATTCAGTAAGCGTTCACTAAATGAGAGAATAAATGGCCACAGTGAAGGGAACTGGGTGCGTTTTAAAACTGCTATTGCTAAGGATTGAATTGTGTCCCCTCCAAAAATTCGTATATTGAAGCCAGAGCCCCTTTGTGATGGTATCTGGAGATGGAGACTTTGGGAGATAATTAGGTTTACAGGAGGTCTTGAGGACAGGGCATGCTTGATGGGATTAGTGTCCGTATAAGTAGAGATACCAGAGAGCTTGCTGTCTCTCTCGTTGTCTGCCCTGTGAAGACACAGCAGCAAGGTAACTTTCTACAACTAGGAAGAGACCTCTCACCAAAACCTGACTGCTGGCAGCCTCCAGAACTATGAGAAAATAAATTTCTGTTGTTTAAGACCCCTATATGTATTTTGTTCTGGCAGCCCGAGCTAATACAACCATGAACTGGGATTCAGTTATTTGAAAACATTAATATAAACATGATAGATATTTATGCTTTTCTCTTTTATTTCAATTTAAAAAATTTTAAAAAAATAGGTGTTTTTTTTTTTTCAAAATAAAGGTTGTATCAAATGCAATTAGACTAGATGTTTCATAATTCCTTCAAAATAAATTTGAGGCATAATTTTTGGAATTTTCCTGGTAGACTAAGAAGCCAGACATAAGCACATGAAGTTGAAAATGATGTGATCTTGCAGGACAGTTAATCAATAGGAAAAAGAAGTTACCTTGGGAACCACATTATCACAGATAGTTACTCAACAGGTTTCCTTTTCTTTCCCCCCTCACAGGTAACATTCACAAGCTATCACAATCAGTTCACAAATGACAAACATTTTAACACAAAATAATCAAAGAATATAATCTTAGTAGAGAATAAACGGTGGTTTGCAAAGTGATTACATTTCCTCTAATGGAGAAAACTTCTATTATATTCTTTACTCTTCTCATTTCAGCCTATTTTGGTGAAACTTTGTTAAGAACAAATCCATCTCTGGGATAATACAAAAATTTCTGCCATTTACCATTTTCCCTCCCGAGTGCTCTACTTCATTCCTATTTCTCACTATTCTAGATCTCTTCCTTATTCTAATTCTTAGGACCAGTCATTAACATGCTAAGTAAACTCAGTTTAATCTCATCAGCCATGGAGGGGCCAAGTGAAAAATGCCTGTCCACTTAGATGTAATCATCTTCTCTCATCTTGTCAAATACTTAAGATAAATGGTGCTTCTGGTACCATGATTACTTTATACTTCAGCATTTGCAATATGTCATATAAATATCTATGTGAAGGCTATAAATTAAAGACTAACCAATATAGCAACAAAACTTACATGTATGGACCCAATGAGACTACCCTTGCCATTACAATTCCAAGAATCAGAGTTGTTAAAACTGTTGAAAGAAAAGAGATCTGCAAAAGAAAATGTAAAGATATGGTCAGTTTGGAAGAGAGATTATTGAATTGAAAATATTAGGTGTTTCTCTTTTTACTTGAGTAAACACATATACAGCTTTTGTTTATATAATCCTGCAGTAGTTTTTTCTTACAGACTACTGTTGATAATCTCAGACATGTAACTTTTTATCAGACCACAGCATTATTTTTTTCCCCAAACAGGGAGGCAAGTATATATAACTAATCTTGCGACATAGCCTTAAATGTTTTTAGTGGCTTACTGAATAGAATACAAAACTGGTGATTTTAGGTTATAAAAGTCAAAGGGAAGTTGTTTTCTTTCTTCTTCAGGTCCTATTTTGGTGTTGACTTGTGCTTTTTTTCTATCTATAACTGCTTCTTCTGCTTCTGTCTTTACCTTACCCTCTACCTATCAAGACAGGACCCCCCCACACACACTCACTCACACACATTTTTGGGGTGCCTCTCCTTTTTTCTTTCTGTTCTCTAGCTCTGTTAGTCTATTTTTCCTATTTGATTTTGCCCTTTGGTCTGTGTTTCTAAAGTCTTTGCTTTTTCCTTTCTATTCGGTCACTATTTCAACTGGTTAAAATATAAACTGGTCTGTGTGTATAGAGTGTTCTGTGCACTCATTATTAGATCTGTGTTTCTGCCCTTAATTTTTTTTAATGGATAAGCACATTTTAGATTTCTTTCTCTAATAAGAAAAAACATAATGTAAAATAGTTTCTGTTTCTTTGGTTATCATTAACCTTGTTTCCTGGGTTGTTAGTTTTTAACTAGAAAGAAGGGTCTGTTACGAGTCCTCTACTGAGGAAGAGATTTTAAGTAACATTCCCAAGGTCACACAGCTAGAACGTGGCAGAAGGAGAATTCAAATGCAAGCACCCTGACTCCAGATCAGGGCTCCTAGCTACTCTGGGTTTGCTCACTGGGAGATTTACTTAATATTCCAATATGACACTTTTAAGAGAGACTTAGGGGAAAATGTTCAGGTATTAATAATATGATAGAATATTAGCTTTCTTTTCATGAATGCCTGGCCTTCTGCTCTCCGAAGATAACATTTATGTCTACAACATGGGAAATGGAAAATTGTTCAGCATTTCAGATAATTCATAAAAAAGCCGCTTTTGATGGACTCTTGTTTATTTCTGGAAGTCTGTTAGGGAACAAAGGTAGAGTGGTCAGAATATTTGGAATATCATCTCCACTCTCAGCTTTACCTGGAAGGACTGTGGGTAATAGGATCCATAACAAGATCCTTAAGGAAGGATCCATAACTGTGAATACATATGAAACGTCACAGTGCAAAGTAAAATTCACTCAACTGTTGGACTTTTCAAATTAGAACATAAAACTATATAAATAGCTCTTTTTAAAAACTTTTCATCAGAATGCTTGGCATAGTGTAAATATAATGCCAATAATATTTTGCATAAAATACAAACACTCCAACACTCCTTGAGAGTAAGGAAATAAAAATACAGGTAGATAAAGGCTAACCTATGCAGATGAGCTTATATGGTGAGTTGAATAATTATTTGGTTGGTTTCATTAGAAATGCATCATCATTTCTCTTTAGTAATAAGAACCATATACACTGGCCAAATTCTCATGAATTAATCAATGACACAATAATATCCATAATTCACTGGATGAAACACACTGTAGTTTACAAAAAAATTTTGAGCCAGTGAAGTGATTCATCCTTACTTCTTTTTTTTTTTCAAGATTTTATTTATTTATTTGAGAGAGAGAATGAGAGAGAGCACATGAGAGGGGGGAGGGTCAGAGGGAGAAGCAGACTCCCTGCCGAGCAGGGAGACCGATGCAGGACTCGATCCAGGGACTCCAGGATCATGACCTGAGCCGAAGGCAGTCGCTTAACCAACTGAGCCACCCAGGCACCCCTCATCCTTACTTCTTAAATTTAGTCTAAATTTAAATTATTTAAACTACTATCTGTAAAAAATGATAGAACATTTTTTTCAGCAAATTAGACTTGGTGTAAGTATAGTTTTTTTTATTTTCTAAATTGGAAGTATGGTGTCTGACATCAGAGTATCTACCTTAGAAAGAAAGGTAAGAAAGAAACTAAGATAAATACTGTAATTAAGAACTTGGCTACGTAGACAGTCATTTGACAAAATTAGTGCAGGTAACAAAGTGCATTTCTGAGCCTTAGATGTAAGTTACCTTTCCAAGCTTCGCTATATCTCGATACAAGGACAAAGGCAGAGTAAAGGCAGCTGTGGAGAGCATGATGATGAAGTGGCGACCAACAAGCAAGTTTTCAGGGTCAACTAAAACACAATAAATATTATAAAGTCTTTATAGGTATGAGTTAACACAACAGCGATACAAGTAAGCAGTCAAATATTTAAGTGCAAAAATGACTTAAATAACTTTAAATGTTATCAAAATAACAAAGATTTCGAGTAAATAAATCCCCTAAAACCATGTAAAAAATAGAAATAACTCACAAAAATGTAAATACAAAAGAACTTAAGGATGAACCTATAGTTCAAATAATCTTATAATATTTTGCATTCAAATTCTTTAATAGCCTCCTAATCAGTTTTCCTGCTTCTACCCTTCCTTTATCCCCCTTAGAATATACTTTTAATCTGGAAGGTACAGAGATCCTTCCCCAAGGCTAAAAACACAATGTCACTCTGTCCAAAACCCTCTACTGGCAAATCCCTTCTCTAGGAAGTAAGCTACATGAGGAGAGGACATGTTCTGAGGCTCTTTTTCTTCTTTTTAAACTTCTGTATCCTAGAGAGACTTGAACAGTAGAGCTTGAAATTTCAAGACTCAACTTTAGATAAAAATATTCTATTTCTATACTTTTGTTGAGAAAGAAGTGGTTTCCCTGAAGAAAAGGAGACAGAAGCAATATAGGGAAGCCATCGGGAAGGAGTGCTGAAACTGGCGTTTGCTGCAGAGTCTTTGCTATCACAATGAGTACATAATTGTGTGTGTGTTGGGGGGGGGAGTGTGTGTGCATGTGTCCTATCATCAAATACAAGCAAAAGCTGTAAACATAAAATAAGACATACTTCCCAGGATTTATATATTTTTAAGGCTGTGCTAATCACAGTGTTAACTTTGGGAGCTATATATCTATTCCAAGGAAGATACCACTGCTTACATTTTTTAGCTCGTATTGAATTCCTTCAGAGATCATATCATTATGTTTTTGAAATGTCCCCAGTGGTACCAAGTCTTTGTTCATTAATTTCTGCAAAGTCTAAAGTCTGTAGAATAAGCGAGTGAGTGTGATTAAAAAAAAAAAAAAAAGATAAAAGAAAAAGAAAGCTATTACCGGGAAAAGTAAGTGAGACTAATTTTCTTGTATGGTTAATAAACTCACAGGGAAGCTCCCAGATACAATTTCAAAGTGGTATAAATGTGACATGCATATGTATACACTGTAATAAAATAATCTCATGAATATTTGCTTAACTCAGATCTAACTAAGCAATCACCATAAAGTTGCGAATCAAAACACTAAAACAGGAAGTTCAAGTTCCCGAAAACTTGAACTCAACTATTTACATATTTCTGGTGAGCATAATTTGAATTAAATTATTTGTATATTTGTTTCTGTTTACCCTTTCAAATCATTTGCTTTACCAATGTTTTTGGTAGAAAATATAGATTTCCTTCACTGGGAAAATTCTAAGTCCTAGAAAAACACTGAAATAAAATGCTATGAATAGCAGAGAGGAGCCTACTAACAAAGGATCTCTATTACCATAAGGGACATTTTTAAGTAAGGATCTAATGATGAGATCCATTATTTATCCTGATCTTCTAACAAAAAAATACACCTTAATAAGCATTTTAAACGAAAATAAAGTTATAAAAAGATTTTTCTAAATTAATATATGCTCCTTTGAAAAACCAAAACAACAAAGGAAACAGAAAAAATCTCATGACTCCTGCAATTAAAAGATAATCACAGTTTACATGTGAATATATTTTTTCTTGTTTTTTTCTTAGTTGTTTATGAAAATAGAAAATTTACATGATTAGGTTGTATTTTATATATGACATTATATTCTTTGCATTTTTCCTGAGTATTCTATCCACTCACATGATCTCTGTTTATGAAAACATGGTTTGTAGTTGGGGGCTAGAACAGAAGCGGCTGCTAAGAGCTAACAGTGTTGGGAGAGTCTACGATATGCCAAGCACTGTCTGTATTACCTCTGCTCTTTCCCACAATAATTCTGTGAAGCAGGTTATACCCCACAATTTAAAGATGAAGAAACTAAAACTCAGAGAGGGCATTAACCTTCTCAAGATCACATAGCGAGCAAGCAAGCAGTGGGTCTGTGATTTGATGGTCAAGTCTCCCTGATTTCCTTTTCCACTAAACTCTGTGAAAGGAGTAGGTGCAATTTCTAGTTTTAGGTTTTGTTTTATTTTGGTTTGTATGTCTCTAGAAGGAGTGATTCAGCACTAAGAGGAAAGGTGTTTTTGCATCACTTTCAACGAAGATAACAACTATCGAGTAGGTCACTATGAAATGAGGATTGTGTGGCTTGGGTGAGAAGCTCTTCAAAACAAAAAGACTCATGATGTCTGAATTATTCAAATTGCCATGATATGGGAAAAGGCTGAATAGGGCACAGGGTTGTGGCACATGTTGAAAAGGTCTGACTGAAATGTTCGTAACGGTTTTTCAGAATCATGCCAAACGGAACAGCCCAAATGTCCCTCCACTGGGGGATAGATAAACTGTTGTACATTCATATGGTGGAATACTCCTCAGCAGCTAAAAAAAAAAAAAAAAAAAAAAAAGAGCAAACTACTGATACAACCAAAAACTTGGATGAATCTCAAATGCACCATACTAAAGGAAGGATGCCAGACTTGAAAGGCTCCATGCTATATGATGCCATTTATTTGTCATTCTGGGAAAAGCAAAACTAGGGAGAGAAATCAGATCAGTGGTTGCCAGGAGCTGTAGATTAGGGAGGGTTTGACTACACAGGGAAATAAGGAAAATTTTGGAGGGTGGGTGATGGAATTGTTCTGTATTTTGATTGTAGTTGTGGATATATGACGATATATGCATTTGTCAAACTATATGTTACAGAACTAAACATTAAAAAGGGCTAATTTTACTATATTAAATTATATCTTAATACAAATAATGGAGAAAAAAGTCAGCTTGCTTATTTTAGAAATGGCATTGTAAAAAGAAGACATGAAAAATGTTAACTACATAGAGTTGGTGATATGTAGCACTAGATATTTAAAATACAAAGTATTTTAAGTATATGAATAGTAATGATATCCTTTAAACAGCTAAGTAAGAACTAAACTATATATAAAAGTAGATTAATGCTTTAGGATCAGAATGGATCATGGATATTGCCAGATACTTGAAGTCATCCAACTCTTCCACTTGCAAATATTTTGCTTGTAAATTATTATGAACGGCATTAACTATGAATAATACATAAAATATATACATTGACTCACCTCCTGGGATTCTTTGGAAAACTTTGCTCAAAGTGTCTCCAGTTATTATGTTGTAACTTATCATAGCTAAAAACATAATTAAAACAATACAGTTACCAAGAAGCCATCACATATTTCATCTTGAATATTTTGATTTTTTTTTTTTTTGCTAAATACACTTTATTTTTCCCCCAAGTTTTTATTTAAATTCCAGTTAGTTAACATACAGTGTAATATTAGTTTCAGGTGTAGAATTTAGTGATTCATCACTTACATACAATACCTGGTGCCCATCACAAGTGCCCTCCTTAATACCCATTAACTATTTTGAAAGTAATCAGTTATTCCAAAATATTGGCATAATCCTAATTCTTTCAAATATATATTGTGACTACAAATATGTATAATTTCAAAAAATAACTAGACAACAAATATATGGGAGAATATCAATTTATATTACAAGAACATTTTCACTTCACGAATTGATTCTTTCCAGAACAACTTTAAATAATAGTGAGTTTCCTTAGTCATTTAAAATGTGATTTGTTTTGCTACAAAAGTTCAATTTCCACATATGTTTTCAGGCATACATGCATTGTTCAAAGTGAGGAACAATAATAGAAAATTGTGAAGGCTCCCAAATATCCCCTTATTTGAAAAAGGAGCTAATGGTTTGACCAATAGATTCTGTATTACTGATTTAAAAAATGATGTCAATTTGGTCATTGGTGAATGTTAACAATTTACCTAAGAAGTGCTAGGGGACATGTTCACCATTAGGGTACAGATTTTAAATTACATGTTGGCCTTGTACATGGCTTCCACAAACCCTTAGGTTTTCAAAAAAACATATTTCAGCCGCGGAAGAAATCTATTATTTTACCTATTCACTTTTAATCTCCTATTAAAACTACCTTCTTCAGAAATAGTTGTATGTTTATGAAAGAGTTACACTTTTCATTTTCACATTCAACTTACCTATAAAAGGATAAAAAAACTGAAGAACAGAGAGGAGGAGATATCCTGGAAAGCCGAAGGTTTTATTGACCAAAGACTGGTACGTGTCTGTTCCAGAAAGGGCCCCTCCTTTTATCAATAAAACAAGGGAAAAGTCTGTGGCAAAAACAGCCATTAAACAAATGTCAGATTATATTTAATACAAAAACTTTTTGTATTTTGACTTAAAGAAAGAGAAACTTTAACGAGTTTAATTTAATGCTATAGTCAATTGGCTTGGCAAGGCTTACTTTCTGTTCATAAAACATTACCTTTCATGAAACAGTACTGTTTCCAGTTATATATTTTTCAACTGAGATGCAAATACACTTAACATATCTGTGCAATGAACTGGGCAGAAGAGGGTATGCAGACTAGAGTCAAAGCATCAGGTTTTACTTTCCTAACCTAACTAGTGTAACGACTATTAACAGGATGTGGCTCAACGGTCCAAGCAGCAGAATGTAGGTAATCAAATATTTCATAGATGTTCAATGTGTGAAAACCGAGAATGAAAAATGATGTAAGCATTCAGAAAAAAAATAGATTGAGGAGAATTAGATCATTTGTTTTATAACAACGTACAATTAGTAACTTTATTTTATAGTTATGGTTAAGAGAGAACTCCAAGAATTTTTTTAAATTTACATTTTTAAGACTTAAGCTCTCATTTTAGAGTTGGAATTGAAGATGCAAATATACAGAAATTATGTAATTAAAAGTTAATCTCTCCTTTTTTTTTCATTTAACTCAATGTTTTTTGAGCACTTAATGAATGACACTTAAGTTGTACTGGGTACACAGTTACGTGATTCTTGTTTTTTCTCTTCTCTCGCTCATGCTTCCATCACAGTTGATTTTTTTTTTATCCTTTAAATAATTTGGAAATGCATTAAAATACAAAGAAGAAGGGGCGCCTGGGTGGCTCAGTCGTTAAGCGTCTGCCTTCGGCTCAGGTCATGATCCCAGGGTCCTGGGATCGAGCCCCGCATCGGGCTCCCTGCTCCGCGGGAAGCCTGCTTCTCCCTCTCCCACTCCCCCTGCTTGTGTTCCCTCTCTCGCTGTGTCTCTCTCTGTCAAAATAAATAAATAAAAATAAATAAATAAATAAAATAAAATACAAAGAAGAAAATAGAAATCATTGCAATGTGCTTTCCACCTTGATTCCCTCCCACATCATTGAATCTTCTTTCAACAAATTCACCAGTGAGCTCCAATTTGATAAATCCAAACGACACCTCCTAAATCTTAATCTAATTTGCTATTTCATAGCAGTTGTTTTTTTTTTTTTTCTGTTCACTATTCTCTTCCTCAATCACCTTCCCTTGGCCTTTGTGACATCACTTTCTTTTGGATTTCCTCCTACCTTTTTGACCAATCATATACAGTTTTTCACCAATTTCTTTTACTCTGTTTAAAACCTGGATTCTTGGACTTTTTTCTCACTCTTCAAAATGTCCTACTGTGGGCTTATTCATCCCTACAGCTTTAATTTTCACACAGATGTTATTAACCCTTTTAAAATTGTATCTTCAACCTAGACTCCTCCAAAACTCCAAATTTCTATATCTAACTCTCTAATAAACATTTTATCTTGGAGATCTCATAGACATCTTGATTTTAAATGTCCAAATTCTGATTTATATATTTGTTCTAGAACCCGCTTCTCCATCTATATTTCTCCAAACTGTGAACAGTACCAGGAAAAATTTGAGCATCACCCTAGACTTCTCATTACCCATCACCTGCTACATTCTTTTGGTCACCAAATCCATTAACTATTGCATCATAAATTATTCGATGGTGTCCCCTCACTTCTAATCTCTAATCTACTTTATTTTAGTGTTTTATCATTTCTCACCTGGATTACTGCAAAAACTCCTAATAGTTCTCACATCTACAAATCTGGCCCCTCTTCAAAACACTTTTAACATTCCCACCCTACCAAGATTTTCTTGACATCCCTCCTGTACCAGATGGATCTGACCACAGCATAAATCTGATCTTGTCTTCTGCTTAAAATCCTCCAGGGGAATCCTCTAATACTTTTGGATAAAAAAAAAAAAAATCCTTTTCATGAGGCAGGAAAAATGATTTATTATGTGATCCTGGGTGAAAGACTTGACTTTCTTGAGTCTCATCTGTAATGTAAGACAATACACCAAACCTTGATGAGTCTGTGAGGATTAATGTTTACGTGTCTACCACAATGCCTGGCACAATGAATGAGAGCTTGTGCTACTTTTGGCTGTTTCTTATAGGCTGCATCTGGTGGTGGAAAAAGTACTGTATCTGGAGTCTGATAATAATAACAATGAGAAGAACCGCAAAAATACTAGCAAATACTTTCACAACACTTTTTGTATGCCGAGCTTTTTCCTAAGTGCTTTATGCATATTGACTTGTTTAAGCTTCTCAACAACTCTAAGTAGGTGCAATTATTACCCTCCACTCCCTCTTTAATAGATGAGAAAAGCGAGGCTCGGAAGGTTAAGCAAATCGCTGAACTTCGCAGAGCTAGAAAGGAAGAGTCAGGGCTCAGATCCTGGTAGTCTGGCTCCAAAATCCATGCACTTAATCAAAGTCTCAACTCTGTTGTCAGTAACTGCTAAGCTTGGGCAAGTCATTTTAACCTCTTAAAGTCTCAATTTCTTTCTCCACAAAATGGAACACGAATACCTATTTCATAGAGTCAGAAGGATTAAGTACAGTGGCTGCATTACGCTCAGCATCAAGCCAGTCCTCAGGAAGTGGTAATGATTATCATTACATGGGAGCCTTCATAAATGCCTCTGCAAACCTCTAACTTCCTCCCTTTCCACTTACAAACATCAACCCTATGCTTAAGCAGATGGAATCACTCACAAAGTTCCCTTTTGCAGCTCCACATTTCCATCTGCTTAGAGTACCCTTCCATTTTCTTTGCTCACTCATAAACAGTCAGTAGAGGTGTCTTTTTGTCCCCAAAATATGCCTGCTCCTTTGAGACTGGGTTAAATGCCAATATCCCTATCATCTTGCCCATATTTTTAATATGGTATTTTTCATAAAGTATTATAATTCTGTTTTTGTCTGCCTGACACTACATTGTGAGCTTCAACAGGCAGGAATAATGTTCTTCACTGATATAATGGCAGCAAAGTCACTAAATATTTGTTGAATAAGTCAATATAGCAGGATTGCTAGATGTCTACATATCTGATTAAAATTTAATGTGATAAATGGCCTAATGAGCATAGTTTAAAATACTCTGCAAGTACAGAGAACACAGCAATTAATTATATTGCCTTTGTTTAAACCGGGAAAACTTCACAGAGGAGTAGGTCTTGGATACAGGATTTCACCAGGTAGAGAAGAAAAAAATGTCAAGTAGGGAGACTATCCATGGGAAGGCAGCAAGAAAGCACATTCTCCAGGGATTGGAATAGTCCAGAATGGCTAAAACATAACTTCTACACATGGTAATGTTGGTCACTATGTGAAAGAGAGGTTAGATTAATTGGAGATGATACTAAAAGTTCAGATTGTGGCTGAGCTATGAAGGAATTTGAATGCAATAATTTTTTTCTATTGTCATTATACAGTAATGGAATGCCTTGATTGGGGACATGAGAGAGACCAGACTGAGGTTTTATGAAGGTAATTCTGCAGCGATATGGAAGACTCATCAGGAAATGGTCAGATGCTAACGGCAGGAAAACTCAACAGCAACTTACTGACCAACGAAGAGAAAGAATGAGGACCTCAGTCACAGAGAGGAGGTAACCAGTTTCACAGACGTTGTGAAGTTTTGGTGAAGAACTGTATGTTTGGGATGAGAATGCTGACTTTTATAAAAGTTCAAAATACGTTGCTTAAAGTTAACAATTTGCTAAGAATTTAGTCAGTAATAAATGTGTTTCTCTACTTGTAAAGTACAAGCTATAAATATATATCTTAAGAGCTTTAGGAATCTGAAATATCAATCAATACAACATTTTGATCTCACTTTAAATATATTGCATGAAAATTTTAGATAAATCCATGAATGAGTCCATGTCATTCAACATAAAAATTTTCTTTTAAATCAGTAATTTTTTCTTATTCCCCAACATTTCACAAACATGGAAACAGAACTTAGAAAAACTACCTGCTGAGCTGGACATATCTCATTAGAGGCCTTAAAAACACAAAAGCATATAGAGAAAAACCATTGTGTAATTACAGTGTCAATTTAAAGAAAAACTCAGTATTATACCCTACTTGTAGATTTTCCTCTTAAAAGCCTAATTAAGAAATAAAATGAATCATAGTCTATAAATTTTTTTGCTTCTGTGTGGTCATCCTTTCGTCATCAAAATTAAAGATTTTGATCTTGCAACTGAACAAGAGTAACTAATTTCTACTGATTAATAAATTTGTAGTATACGACTTTGCAAAGGGCTGCTTACACTCTTTGCTGTAAGTTTATGCATAACATTAGTTGAGAAAGTTATTCACATTATGATTTATTTGTGTATAATGTGACTTAATTCACCTCAAGTATTTAATTCTTAGGTGATATGTATTTTTTAATTTTTTTCTATCTACTAGCTTAGAGTGTGCATAAATGTTTACAATGTACTTAAATAAGCCATGGTTATTATGCCTGGGCGGAAATTAATTGTTAGGGCTGACTGGGAAGCAGGAAATTAAAAACTACAAGGGTAATCCTTGAATGGGATTTTTTAGTGTGATGAATGTTCTCATGAATGGAGTGCAGTTTTTAAACACCACCAACCCTGAATAAGCATAATGTTACGGGTCCCACCTTACTATGTTATGGGTCTTAAGCTACAAAGTAAGAGCTGTAGAAGCTCAAAGCAGCTTAGGTTTGGGGAGAACAGGCGGTGAGACCAAAGGAGGGAGGAAGGCAGTCCAGTGCTTCTGCAGCTCTGACTTTGGTATCTATGGCATGCTTTACTCTCTCTTCCTCAGCCTGAGGGAAAAAAATGGCAGAGTTACAGGCTGGTCTTCACAACCTGAGATTTTTTGAGGGCATGGCATCTCGGTCAGGGTCTCCGGAAGCGGAGATGGGTCAGAGATTTTTGGACAAGGGTCTTTGAGGGAGCGCTCTTCAAGAGAATGGGAGTGATAGGGTAGGGCAGGGGAAACAGTTCAGCACGGAGGTGGTCTCCGGTGGAGACTAGCTGCACCTGCAACAAGCATTGGTCTCTCCGGGCCAGGGGCGCAGGTGTGTGTGCGCACAAGCACGCACAGCTTTTGTGTTCCTTGTCAGTCAGTCTTTGGCTGAAGGCTGTGGGGAAACGGTGGCTGGGGATCATAAGCTCACAGAAAGGTGGTGCCATTGAGAGCCAGGTCAATACTGAAAAAACAAGGCTGAGGTGTTTTACATTCCCCGGTAAAAGGGCATCTAAGTGACCACATATAGTGGCCACCATAAAAACACCCACTGCAGGGGGTATCTGTGATCACTGCCTTTTTCACATTGATCCCAAGGTAGAGGAAGGACCCTGTGATTGTCATGAGGTGAGCTGGTGGGGTGACAGGGCAGGGAGGAGAACCGCAGGAAGAGGAGGTGATTATAAGTTGTAAAGCCTGTACTCAGATGGAAGAATGGCAAAACGTGAGTGTGAACGAACTTGTTACATGAAAAGGGGGAAGCAGAAGGGAAGTGATATAGAAGCACCTTATTGCTGCACTTAAAGATAGTGGCAGGCAGGGAGGCTGGGCAGGCACAGGAGAGGTGGGGAGTGGGTGGTGAACCCTGCTGGTTGAGCAGCAGGCCTTTTAGTTCTACTTGCACAAAAATAGCTAGAAAAAGTTGTTTATTTGTGTACACCTGCTTAAGGTTTTTTGTGGGAAGGGAAGGCCTGATGTCTACCCTTTCAAAGCAGTCTCAGCATTAATCAGCCTTTAAAATGACTCCCATCTACCACTCTCTGCATAAAGTGAAAAAGGCACATGAAAAGGATTTAGACTTGGTAATATATAATGCTTTTCTAATCTGTTCAGGGGATTAGCAGGAAAAGTAAATCTTCTCAGACATAAATGTCTGAATTCTTTAGGATTATTTGTTGCACTTCTTAATTAGGAATTTCAATTAGTGTGTGTGTGTGTGTGTGTGTGTGTGTAATCATCATTGCACAATTTAAGTTGTAGGAAAAAACAATTACATAGTATTTTACCTGTAACATATGAAACCCCAAATAAAAGCAATATTCCCAAAGGAAAGCCAGCTTGCTTCATTGAATAAGGCAATCCTGGAAAAATATAAAATGCCCCACCCATCATATTAATAAAACATATAGAGATATAGAAGCTTCCCCCAATTCCTATATATAACAGGCTAAGTAAGTTGACATACTTATAGGACATGGTTGTAAACAGTGCATATTACTACTCAAATTAAATGTTAGCATATTAATACTATTTCAGAATAGAATGCAAGCTAAGGACACGTCAAGAGAGCAAGTTTATGAGATGATGGAATAAGAATAAGAAAGCAGCAAATGAAAAACAGATGCCAGTTCACTTCAGGGTGAGGAGGGAATATGACCTTGAATATATGGAAAATAATGACCTAAAGCTTTCCTTACACACTAGCTGGGAAAGCAGAGAGGGTAATAAGAGCACAAAAGGATTATGGGATATGAAAAAAGACTGACTCCAGAATCCAGTGGGTAACCAGGATAGAAAAATGAGAAGGCAAAATATTTTTTATTATTTATTAATTTTTAATTTTTTTACTATTTATGTATTTTTTAAAAAATTTATTTATTCATTTGAGAGAGAGAGAGCAAGAACAGGAGCAGGGGGAAGATCAGAGGAAGAGGGAGAAGCAGACTCCCCACTGAGCAGGGTGCCCTACCTTGGGCTCGATCCGAGGACCCTGGGACCATGATCTCAGCCAAAAGCAGATGCTTAACCGACTGAGCCACCTGGGCACACCAAAAGTGTTTTTTATAAAGCTGAAGCGGTATATAAAAGTATTTCTTATGAATTTTTTTGGAAATGGTCAATTTTAGATTATGGGCAATAAAATACTTAAGATAAAACATATTTAAAATATATCCAGCCAGAATTTTTATTCTCTGGAAAATTTTCCCTTAAAATATCTGCTGAACATAATTAAGAGCTATTTTTTAATGTTGCTGACATGAATCAGCTTCAAGTGTTCACTTCAGGAATTAACTCTGGAATTCTGCCAAGTAGAGCTGTCCACATCTCCCTAGTTCATGGAGGTAGAGTTTCAAACAAATCTTTGCCCCTACTTGATTACTTTGCCTCACGTACCTCTATTTTATGTGCCATTAAAAAGAACTGTCTATATATGGAAACAAGTAACATCAAGAAACACATCAGCTTGTAAAAGGTGAAAAAAGTAACTCAATTCAGATAAATGTTCAATGATGACTGTAACTAAAATGTCAAAACTTTACAGGAAAAAGTATTCTCAATGCATATTGCAGGATTTTGTTTTGTCCTTGCTTTTTCTTAAATTGGATGTTTTCAAATAAAAAAAAAGAATAATTAGGGGTGCCTGGGTGGCTCAGATCATGATCCAGGGGGCCTGGGATGGAGCCCTGCATCAGGTTCCCTGCTCAGCAGGGAGCCTTCTTCTCCCACTCCCTCTGCTGCTCCCCCTGCTTGTGCTCTCTCTCTCTCAAATAAATAAAATCTTTAAAAAAAAAAGAATAATCAGCACTGAAAAAGTCATTGCCTTAATTACTATAATGCAACACACTTTATTTTGTCAGAATTTTCCCCTTGGTTCAAACTGGGAAAATACGAGCTGCTCATTTCTTTCAATTCTGATTATTTGGCTCCTTTGTTAAAAAAATCTATGCATTTTCATTCAACCAATATCTACTTATTGATTGAATGATACTTAAAATTAATATATCATAATAAGTTTGTACTTTAAAATTAAAACTGGATAGATAGGTAAGGAAATACTGTATGATTTAATTTTTCACAAGATTGTTGTTTTCACATTAAACTCATGTACCTTCCATATTACCAAATATCTGGAGATTTACACTCTAGAAGGTCATAGAAAGGTGGTTTAAATAATGGTGGACCCTTCAGGAAGGGGGAAAAAGTATATTAGGCAGCATTATCAATTGACCATATAGCCTATAAAAATAAATTCAGCATATCCCATATGCAGTTCCACCTTAGACTACCACATATGGGGGATGCTCTCAAATGAAGAAAAAGTCTGAATCACGACCCCATCTTCAGCATAAAAGACACTGTTGTGATGCACATAGTTACATTGGGAAAAAAGGATGGTTTTTATGGAAAAATTTACCAATTCTATTATTTAAGATTTTTTTCCTTAAAAATAATCAATACAAGCAACATGATAAGAGTTTTAAATTTTGTCTTTTCACTTAAAATTTAAAACAAAACAAAACAACACTTACCTATTATACCAGATCCTATAATGGAGTTGACAACATTAAAAACAGCTGTGAACTGACGATAAGTTTTCCCTTTGTGCTTATGTTCAGAAACGAGGGTTTCTCTGTCATCTAGATTGCTCTGTTTTAATATAGAAAATGGCAATTAAGTATTCACTAGGTCAAAAAGTTAGAAAAGTGTTAGACAAATATGCAACGCAGGACACCAACACGACATTAGTAGTAATAATTACTAATGTCAGTAACTGTAAGAAAATAATGATTAGTATAATACAATAAAGAGTAACAATAACAGGTAATTCAACAGAGCATTGTAAACAAACTCCATTCTAAAATGTCCCAATTACAGCTGCGCCAAGTTCAAGGACTGCTGCATGGAATCCCAGAATACAGGATCTGTTAGGGAGCCAATGATGCGATTTTGTGAGATTAAAGGGGTTATATTGAAAAGTGCCTGCCAAGAAAAAAAAAAAAAAGTCAGATGGAGGCAAAACTTTTTCTCCTGGAGAACTTTCCGCGGTGCTAAACCAAGACCCCAGGTGAAGTTAGCTGCTCTCTATTGCAGGGTGAATGAAACTGGAAAGGACCTGGCTTGCAGAAGCTGCCCCACGTCCCAGCTTTACCTGCGGCGGGATGACGGGCCCCTGTGCCTGGTAGCCCATGGCTGCTACAGAGTCCTCAGTACGTGGAGGGCTCGAGCGCCTCGATAGCCCACTCAAGCCTGCCCAGCCTCCTCGGCGACCTCCTACAGCTGGAGTCTGCGCGCGGCGGGAGAGGGGAGCGAGCGGTCCCGCGGTTGCCCCTGGCCCCACCTCCTCAGCCCCCCCTCCCCTCCGCCCCGGGGCGCGGGTTGCAGCCCAGAGCTCACTTGGCTGCCGCAGCCCGGAGCTCTTTCCTACGGGAGCTTGCCCAGCCAATGCACCCTCCTTCTACCGCAGGATGCTACAGGATGTTTCTGATCTGGGCAGCCCTCTCTCCCTGTACCCTCCTTTTTCACCCCACCTCCAGTTGGAAAGCACAGTGTGTTCCGCCCTACACTGCCCTGCCCAGATTGTAAAAAGAGTTACGATGCCTTCATTTTAGTCCATTCCAAAGTTAGCTGCTCTTTGGCTGGAGTCTGATGCCCAGGTAAGAACGCCGTAGCACCGCTGCTCCCATGGAGCATGGTTTCTATTACCACCTCCTCCCATTCCCTACGCAACGTCTGTGTCAGAGATGCTAGATGAAAATATAGGACTTTTATTTTAAATGGAAAACAACCAACCAAACAAAAAACTTTTCTAGAGTTTTAGCAAAGTTGAATACTGAGCATGCTTACGTTAAATGTTTCCTAATGACTTTTCAGAAAAGCAGACTTAAAGAGTGGAAAAGGAGACGGATTGATGATGGATTCAGGTAGTGAATCTTAAAAGCAGGGAGGAGGGAAGTGTAAGGGGGATGGGAAAGGGAAGGCACTTAGAATATCTGAGGTAGGAAGAATCTTCAATGATCACCTATACACCCTTCTTATATTACAGATGAAGAAACTGGCCCAGGGAATATTCAATCACAAAGAGAATACATAGAGAAACGTTTCAAGGACAGTAAGAGTGGTAATATAATACCGTACTTACCAAATACTTATTAAAGAAGTTCTTTTAAATTATGAAACATTTAAAAATATGAAAAAAGCTAAAGAGAAGTATAAAATAAGCTCTATATCAAATTAACAAATGTTAACATTTTTAAAAAAGATTTTATTTATTTCAGAGAGAGAGAGAACACGAGCGGGGTGGGGGAGGGGCAGAGGGAGAGGGAGAAGCAGACTTCCCGCTGAGCAGGGAGCCTCCTCCAGCCTCCATCGGAACCCTGGGATCATGACCTGAGCCCAAGGCAGATGCCTAACCGTCTGAGTCACCCAGGTGCCCCCACAGATGTTAACATGTGATTTTATTTATTTATTTATTTGAGAGAGAAAGTGAGAGAGCGAGAGAGAGCTTGAGCAAGGGGAGGGAGAGGGACAGAATCTCCAGCAGATCTGTTTTGAGCAGAGAACCCTTCCTGGGGTTGGATCCCAGGACCCCGAGATCATGACCTGATCCGAAATCAAGATCAGAGGCTCAACTGACTGAGCCACCCAGATGCCCCAACAAATGTTAACATTTTGTCACATTTTCTTCTACCGCAAAAATAAATATTTAATATTGCAATGGAAACCCCTTTGTCCATCCCCATTCCTTTCTCTTCACCCTGAAGTCATCTAATTCATGAAGTTGGTGTATATCTTTTCTATCCATGCTTTATATTTTAACTCATTCATTTGTAGCCGTAAATAATATATGACATTGATTTGTATGTTTTCAAGATATACAAAAGATGGTTCCATATTGTACATGTTATTTTTCCCACTAGCATTAGTGTTTGTTTACCTAATATACAGTTTTCAAGATATATTATATAGATATAAGTAGGTAGAGTTTATTCATTTTATCTCTCACAGTTCAGTTAGCTATCCTCCTACTGAAGGTTGTTAAGGTTCTAATTTTACACCCTCCTGGAGCATATTAAATGACAGATTCTCTAGCAGTAAAATTGTTAGGAAATAAATCATGCATATTTAAACTTCACAAAATATTCCCAAATTGCTCTACAAAATGGTAGTATCAATAACACTCCCACCAGCAGAGATGGAATTCCTGGTTTTTTTGCATTGCCTACAACACCAGGACTTCCTTGGTTTTTTTTTTTTTTTTTTTAAGTTTTGTTGTTCTGATGGGTTCTTAAATGGTATATACTTATTGTACAAATTTGTATTGTCCCAATCTATAGTGTGGTTGAGAATCTTTTTATAATATTTGATGAATGTAATTAAATATTTAGGTTGTCCTCTTTGTGAATTTCATTTTATATCCTTTGCCCTTTTGATTTTGGTTGTTAGTCTTTTTCTTATCGATGTGTGAGAGTTACTTATGTATTTGGGGTGCCAATTTATGTCAGTTACATATTTTGCACATATTTTCTCCCAGCTTCTTTCTTTTAAAACTATTTGTGGCATTTTTTTAATTATGCAAAATATATACTTTTGATATACTCAAAATTAGTAATCTTAATCCTAATACAAATGCAATAAGAGAGAAAATCCCAGCATTATTTTACTAAAAAATACAGATTCAAAAATTCCAAATGAAATACTAGCAAATTGACTCCAACAGTGTATGAAAGGTTAACAATATCATGACAAAGTTGGGTGTACCTCAAGTATGAAAGGGTGGCTTAACTTAAAAAATCTATAAATGTAATTTCCCACATTAACAGATTATAAGAGAAAACCAAAACCATGTAATTATTTTACTAGATACAGAAAAAAGTTTGATAATGTTGAATTCACAATTGAAAAATTCCTCTTTGTAAATTAGAAATAGAAGACAACTTCCTTAAACTAATAAATTATAGCAGATATTTTCATCAATGGGGAAATTTTGGAAGTATTTTCATTTAATTAAGAAATGAAACAAAAATACCCATGATCATGACTTTTTTAAAGATGATGTTGGAGTCTGTGGCCTTAAGCAATAAGAAAAGAAAAAGAAATTAGAGATATGAGGATTGGAAAGGTAGAAATAAAACCATCATTTTCAGATAATAAGATTGTTTATATAAAAAAAATCAAAATAAAATATTAGAAGGGAAAATATTAGAAGTAATAGAGACTTTAGGGAGTTGACTAGATAAAAGAGTTACCTGCAAATATATTAATTTTTCAAAAACAACAACAAACAAATAGATATTATAATAAAAAGAAACTAATTTTTAATAGTGTCAGAGAATAGCAAATACTCAGCAAGAAATTCAACCAAAGATGTGCACAGTCTCTTTAGAGAAAATTACAATAATCAAGAGAAATTAAATAAGTGGAAAAAATATCAAATTAATGGATAAGGAGGATAAATAAAGATATCGATTCTGTCCATGTTGACTTACTGATTAAGTATAATGTTTCACTATAATGACCACAAATATTTAGGACTGTAAATTTGTAAAACTTGTAAACTTTTCCTTTTTTAATTACAAAAAAAGTTTGTTTTTAAAAAGTAAAAAATAAAATAAAAAGGAGAATTTTAAATGATTGTATTTGTACCTTTAATTATCTTTAAGACTTTTTTCAATATATTATATGTGTTTTTGTATGTGTGTGCATTTTTTCTTTTTGTGAATGTGGGCTGTATGGTAGCTTAAAATATGTCTACAAATTCTCTGACGCTCCTTCCTTCAGGAAGTGGAGCTTCTTTCCCCTTCCCTTGAATGAGGGCTGGACTCAGTGACTTGCTTCTAATAAATTGCAATATGTATAACCTCTGATTCTAAGTCATAAAAGTCATTGTGGTTTCTGCCTTGTTCTCTCTCAGATCACTCACTCTAGTAGAAGCCAGTTGCAGTGTCATGAATGCATTCAAGGTCCTCATAGCAAGAAACTGAAGCCTCCTGCCAATGCCTTGTGAGTGATACATTGAAAGGGAATCCTTTAGCCCCAGGCAAGCCTTCAGATGACTGCAGCCCCAGCCACCATTCCAACTGCAACCTGAGCCAGGGCGACTCAACCAAGCTGCGCCTTCCTGACCCACAAAAATGTGAGATAATAAATGTTTATTTTTGTTTTAGACCATTAGTTTTGGAACTATTTGTTATACAGTGATAGATAACTAAGAAAGGATTTCCTATACTTTTTTTTTTTGCTGTTTAGTCTTTATTTATATCTTAAAAATTGAATGTTTTATTTTTATTTTGAGCCGTTTTAGGTTTAGAGCAAAATTGAGTGGAAGGTACAGAGATTTCCCTTATACTCCTTGACCCCACATACGCATAGCCTCTCCCATTATTAACATCCCCCACCAGAGAGGCACATTTTTTAGAATTGATGAACCTACATTGACACATCATTATCACCTGTACTCCACAGTTTACATTAGGGTTACTGTTGATGTTACACATTCTGTGGATTTGGACAAATATATAACGATGTGTCTATCATTACAGTATCATACAGGGTAGTTTCAACTGCTTTAAAAATTCTCAGTGCTCCGCTGTTTTATCCCTGTCCTCCTGCCTCCTAATCCCTGGAACAACTGATATTTTTACTGTCTTTATAGTTTTGTCTTTTCCAGAATATTATATATATGTGCCTTGGTGGTATAGTGGTGACCAGAGTTGCCTTCCAGAATGTCATATAGTTGGAATCAAACAATATGTAGCCTTTTCAGATCAGCTGCTTGCACTTAGTAATATGCATTTAAGTTTCCTCCATGACTTTTTATGGCTTGATGGCTCATTTCTTTTTAGTGTTAAATAATATTTCATTGTCTGTATGTACCACAGTTTATCCATTTGTCTGCTGAAGGACATCTTGGTTGCTTCCAAGTTCTGGAAGTTATGAATAATGCTGCTATAAACATCTGTGTGTAGACAAAAGTTTTTAGCTCCTTTGGGTAAATACCAAGGAGTGCGATTGCTGGGTCCTATGTAAGAGTATGTTTACTTTTGTAAGAAATCATCAAACTTTCTCCCAAAGTGGCCGTACCATTTGCATTGAATGGTAAAATGAATGAATGAGATTTCCTATTGTTTCATATCCCTTGCCTGAATTTGATGTTGTCAAAGTTCTATATTTTGCCCATTCTAATAGATGTGTACTGGTATTTCATTGCTTTAATTTGCATTTCCCTGATGACATATAATGTGGGGCATCTTTTCATGTACTTGTTGGTCACCTGTGTATCTTTGGTGAGGTGTCTGTTAATGTCTTTGGCCACTTTTTAATTGGGTTGATTTTCATTGTTGAGTTTTAAGAGTTTCTGTGTATTTTGGATAACAGTTCTTTATCAGGTATTATCTTTTGCAAATATATTCTCCCAGCCAGTGGGTTTTCTTTTCATTCTCTTGACAGTTTTTTTTTTTTTTAGAGCAGATGTTTGTAATTTTAATGAAGTCCCATTTATCAAGTGCTTCTTTATGGATTGTTCCTTTGGTGTTGTATTTAAAAAGTCATTGTCAAACCCAAGATCATCTAGATTTTGGATGCTATCTTTTAAGATTTTTATGATTTTGCATTTTACATTTAGATCTGTGATCCATTTTAAATTAATTTTTTAAGGGTGCCAAGTTTGGTGTTTGGTTTCCTTTTTTTATTTTTTTTTTATTTTTATTTTATTTTATTTATTTTTATTTATTTTTAAAGATTTTATTTATTTATTTGAGACAGAGAATGAGAGAGAGAGAGCACATGAGATGGGGGAGGGTCAGAGGGAGAAGCAGGCTCCCTGCTGAGCAGGGAGCCCGATGCGCGACTCGATCCAGGGACTCCAGGATCATGACCTGAGCCGAAGGCAGTCGCTTAACCAACTGAGCCACCCAGGCGCCCTGGTTTCCTTTTTTTAAAATGTACATGTCCTGTTGTTCTAGCACCATTTGTTGAAAAAACTCCATTGTATTGTCTTTGCTCATTTGTCAAAGATAAGTTGACTATATTATGTAGGTTTATTTCTGGATTCTCTTATCTCTTCCACTGATCTGTTTATCTAGTCTTTCACCATTTCCCCACTGTCTTTATGACTGTAACTTCATAGTAAATCTTGAAGTCAGGTAGTGTCAGTCCTAAGTATTTATACCTAAGTATTTAATTTCCTGGGTGCTAATGTATTGTGCTTTTGAATTTCAGATTACACTTGTTCTTTGCTAGTTTATAGGAAAGTGATTGGCTTTGCTTACTAACCTTGTAACCTGAAATCTTGCTATAATCACTTATTAGTTCCAGGGATTTTTCATTCCCAATTCTTTCCAGTGTTCTGCATAGATGATCATATCACCTATGAACAAAGACAGTTTTATTTTTTCCTTCCCAATCTGTACACCTTTTGTTTCCTTTTCCTGTCTTGCTTGCATTATTTAGGACTTCCAGTATGATGCTAAAAAAGCAATGATGAGAGGGGACATCCTTTGCCTTATTACCTAGCTTAGTGGGAAAGCTTTGAGTTTCTTACTATTAAGCATGATGTTTGCTGAAGGTTTGTTGTACATATTCGGTATCAAGTTAAGGAAGGACCCCTATTCCTGTGTTCTGAGAATTTTTATCATGAATAAATGTTGGATTTTGTCAACTGTGTTTTCTGCATCTAGTGATATCATCGTGTGATTTTTTTTCTTCTTTACCCTGTTGACGTGATCGATTACATTAATGGATTTCTGAATTTTGAACTAGCCTAGCATACCTGGGATAAATTCCTCTTGGTTGTGGTGTATAATTCTTTTTGTACACTGTTAGACTCAATTTAATTGAATTTGAATAATACTTAATTGAACAATATTGAATTGATTCATTATTTTGTTGAGGATTTTTGAATCTATGTTCCTGAGAGATATTGGTCTGTAGTTTTCTTTTCTAGCAATGTCTTTCTCTAGTTTGGTATTAGGTCAATGCTGGCTTCATAGAATGAGTTAGGAAGTAGTTCATCTGATTCTATTTTCTGCAAGTGATTGTAGAGAACAAGTATAATTTCTACCTTAAATCTTTGGTAGAATTCACCAGTGAATCCATCTGGGCCTGGTGTTTTCTGTTTGAGAAGGTTATTAATTATTGACTTAATGTATGTAACAGATATAGGCCTATTCACATTATCTATTTCTTCTGTAAGTTTTGGCAGATTGTATTTTTCAAGGAATTGGTCCATCTCATTTAGATTATTAAACTTATGGGCATTGAGTTTTTCATAATATTCCTTAATTATCCTTTAATGTCCATGGGATTTATAGTGATGTCCCCACTTTCATATCTGAAATTACTAATTTGTGCCTTCTCTCTTTTCTTAGTTAGCCTACCTGTAGGCTTATTGATTTTTTCAGTCTTTCATGTTGTTTAATTTCCAAATATTTGGGATGTTCTAACTATTTTTCTGTCATTGATTTCTAGTTTAATTTTGTTTTGGTTTGTAAGCAGACCTTGTATGATTTCTATTCTTTTAAAGTTGTTAAGGTGTGTTTTATGGTCCAGAATGCCCTCTATCGTGATGAATGTTCCATGCATGCTTGAGAGGAATATGTATTCTGCTCTTGTTGGGTGAAGTAGTCTATAGATGTCAACTATATCCAGTAGATTGATTGTATTTTTTAATTCAACTATGTCCTTACTGGTTTTTTGCCTGATGGATATATCCATCTCTGATATAGCAAAAATTTCCAACTATAATAGTATATTTATCTGTTTTATTCTTGTAGTTCTATCTATTTTTGTCTCACGTGTTTTAATGTTCCATTATTAGGCACATACATGTTAAGGATTGTTATGACTTCTTGTAGAAGAGACCCCTTTATCATTATGCAATACTCTTCTATCCCTGATGACTTTCCTTGTTCTGAAGTCTGCTCTGTCTGAAATTAATATAGCTACTCCTGCTTTCTTTTGATTAATGTTAGCATAGCATATTTCCATTCATTTACTTTTGACCTATACATGTACTCATATTTAAAATGGGTTTCCTGTATATAAAATATAATTGAGTCTTGTTTTTTGATCCACTCTGGTAATCTCTGTCTTTTCACTGACTTTCAAAGTGATTAGCGATATAGCTGGATTAATATCTATCACATTTCTTTACCGTTTTCTGTTTGTTGTCCCTGTTCTTTGTTCCTATTTTTGTCTCCCACACTTTTTCTGTGTTTTAGGGTTTTATTTGAACATTTTGCATGATTCCATTTTCTCTCTTTTCTTAGCCTATCAGTTGTACTTATTTTTTTACTTTTTTAAGTGGTTGCCATAGAGTTTACAAAGTACATTTATACCTAATCCAAGTCCACTTTCAAAAACACTCTACTGCTTTACAGGTATTGCAAGTACCTTATAATAATTTAAAAATCCTAATTCCTCTCTCCCATCTCTTGTATCATTTCTGCCATTCATTTACTTACATATAAGCATACATATGTATAGTATGCATATAAGCATATTTGATCGAATACATTGTTGTTGCTCCTATTTGAACAAACTGTTATCTGTTAGATCAATTAAGAATAAGAAAAATAAGTTTTTATT
This sequence comes from Halichoerus grypus, assembly GCF_964656455.1. Lineage (NCBI taxonomy): Eukaryota > Metazoa > Chordata > Mammalia > Carnivora > Phocidae > Halichoerus > Halichoerus grypus. The sequence continues at coordinate 128,474,324 of NC_135715.1, forward strand.
TTACCTTCACTTACTTCTTCTCCAATGTTCTTCTCTTGTTTATATAGATCCAAGTTTTTGACATATTTTCTTCCCTCTAAATAAGCCATTTTAATATTTCTTGCAAGGCAGGTCTACTGGTAACAGATTCCCTCAATTTTGTATTTCTCTTTCACTTTTGAAGGTTATCTTTGCAGGGTACAGAATTCTAGGTAGATGAGTTTTTTTCTCTCTATACTTTAAAGAGTTCACTCTACTTTCTTCTTGCTTATGTAGTTTCTGAGGAGAAGCTGGGTATGGTAAGTCTTATCGTTGTTCCTGTATAGGCCAGGTATTTTCCCCCTGGCTTTTTTTTTTTTTAAGAACTTCTTCTCTATCTTTGATTTTCTATGGTTTGAAAATAATATTCCTAGGGTTTTTTGTTTTGTTTTGTTTTGTTTTGTTGTTTTTTGCATTTATCCTGCTTGGTGTTCTCTGAGCTTGCTGGATCTGTGGTTTGATGTCTGATACTATTTTGGGGGAAATTCTCAGTCATTCTTGTTTCAGTATTTCCTCTGTTCCTCTTTTTCTTCTCCTCCTGGTATAGCTAATATGCATATGGTATACCTTTCATAGTTGTCCCTTAGTTCTTGGATACTCTGTTCTGGGTTTGTGTTTTTTGTTTTTGGTTTTTTGAGGGTTTTTTTTTTTTCAGTCTTCTTTCTGTTAGCTTTTCAATTTTGGGCTTTTCTATTTAGATATCCTCAAGCTCAGAGATTATGTCCTCAGCCAAATCTCGTCTACTAATAAGCCCATTAAAGATATTCTTCATTTCTGTCACAGTGTTTTTTATCTCTACCATTTCATTTTGGCTCTTCCTTAGGATTTCATTTTTCTGCTTACATTGTCCATTGGTTCTTTCATGCCTTCTACTTTGTTCACTAGGACTGTTAGCATCTTAATTATAGTTGTTTTAAATTCCTTGTCTGAGAATTCCAACATCCCTCCTGTATCAGAGTCCGATTCTGATGCTAGCTTTGTCTCTTCAGACTGTGTTTTTTGTCTTTTGGTATGTCTTATATTTTTTTCTTGATAGCTGGACATGATTTACTGGATAAAAAGAACTGCTATAAATAAGCCTTTAGTAATGTGATGGTGAAGAAGGTGGAGGGGAAGCATTCTATAATTCTATGAGTAAGTCTCTGTCTTTTAGTGAGTCTATACCTCTGGATTGTGAACTCCACATGTGCTTCTCAGTACTCCCTTCCCCCTTAGGTGGGATAGGATGGTTAGAGGAGGCTGGAGTTATTTGTTTTCTTTCCCCCAGGTCAGTTAGGCTCAGATAAAACCACAGCAGGCTAGGCTCTGGTTAAATAGATTTTCCTGAGGGTGGACCTTGTTAAGGAAGAACAGAATGCTCTGGAGTATTTAAAGATTATTCCTTTCCCCTCCTCTTACAGTAAACAAGAGGAGACCTTTCTCTAGTATTTATTGTGAAAACCTGGTTGAGCTTCTGGAGGCAAAATTCACAAAAGCGTAGGGACCCCTGATGACTGGGTCCCCCTGGACTTACGTCTCAGGCATGTAATGCTAAGCCTCCAGGAATTCATCCATTACAGTTCAAGTTTCCTTCCTTTGGCACTGGTTCCCATGGGGGTTAGTGATTATCTGTATTTGTCTGTTGGTCTGTCTAATTCTGGGGGCAGTGGTTTGCCCTGTGACCTCACTTCTCTTAAGGATCTAAGAAGAGTTGTAGATTTTTCAGTCTTCTACTTATTTTTAGGATGAAGTGGCATATTCCAGCTTTTTATATGCTGGACCAGAAACTGGAAGTTCTTTATGCATATTTTATGATCTTTATTAAAGATCTTTTTTTCTAATTTCAAAAGTATTATTTTTTAAAATATAATTTCAAAAGTACTATATTCTCAGTGAGAAAACATGAAGAAAGTGGAACACAGAATTACTGGAAATCTTCCCATGTAAAGGTAAACACAGTTAATGTTTTTAGAAACCTACAGTTTACTCAGATTATACAATGTTTGATGTGTGCATATTTACATGCACATAAACAGTTTTACTGAGTCCATCTTAGCTTCAGATAAAGGCCATGGGAGCCAGACTTTCAGGAATGTAGAGAGCCTTAATTTGAGCTTTTTATCAGATTGTATAATTATGTAATAGTATACTATGCTCATGTAGGATTATTACTTTATTATTCGGTTACAGTCCAGACTAGGTGACCTCCAAGAGCACCTAGCTCTCCTAGAAATAATCGGAGAAGGCTCTATCTTGGCAGAAGCCCAAATTTATAGAGTTAGTTCTGATGGCTAATCTGACTCTTTTCTCTCATTGTTAAGGCTCAAGTTTGGATAAGACTAGAAATAACAATTTTTCAACCCACATCTCTGGGAAAGTTCCTTTTTCCTTAACCTTGGAAAGGAGTCTGGAAGAGGGGCAATTTTGTTTTTATGTAAAACTGTATGATTGATATTCTCCATGATATTAGACTATTGGCTTAGTTACTATAACAATTAGAGCCTTAATATGCAGAGTCTCAAACAAGAGAGACCTTTCTTTCTCTCTTATCTTTCCAGGCATAGAGGTGTTCAGTCTTTAGAAGTCTGGAAGGACAGCTCAGATACTTTTGGCTAAATAATCAAGATGTATTCTTTCTTTTTATGGATTAATCATCTTACGAAACCATTCTTATAACTATCTTTTATGATCTGTATATTGCTCATCATCAAGAAATATTTTCGTGGTGCCATGTTATTATTATTGCATAAAGTATTTTTGATGTTTCCTAACTGTAATTATTAGAATTAGGTAAAGTCACTATATTGTCATTTCTGGTTGGGAGTCAGGGGGAGGGGGCACTGAGGAATGAGTTAAAAATAGTATAAGATAAGCCCTGGTTTCCCCCAAGACAGTGCTGGTTTAAGCTTCTTTTTCCAGTGTAATTATGAATAGCATCCTTTTCATTCTCAATAGTGTCCCAGTTTGGAAAATAGTTTCCAACATCATGCTAAAATGTACCTGGGGAATAATAAAACCACCTAATATCTGCATAGCACTTCACAGTTTTCTCTAGTGATGTCCTAGCTAACATGGGATGGAAGATCCAAAACCACAATTTTTTGTTAGTTCTTTGGTTAGTATAGCAGATGAGGAGTTCAGGCTCTGGAATCAGAAGAACCTAAGTTTGAACCAAAGCTCAAGGGATCTTGGCAAGTTGCTTAACTTTTTGAGCCTTAATTTCTTTATTTATACAAAGGGAAGAAGGAAACAGTACCTCTTTCATAGCAGTAGTTGTGGGGATTAAGTGAGAACCTATTTGTATTGGTTTCCTACGGCTGCTGTAACAAAGTACGTAAACTGGGTGACTTAAAACAACATACATTTATTCTTGCAGTTCTGTAAGCTCGCAGTCTGAAATCAAGGTATCAACAGGGCCATGATCCCTCTGAAAACTATGGGGAAGAATCCTTTCTTGCCTCTTCCTAATTCCAGGTAGTTTGCCAACAATCTTTAGTATTCCTCGGCTTGTAAATGCATCACTCCAATATTTCATCTTCACATGGCATTCTCTCTGTGTCCCTTCACATACTCTTCCGTCTGTGCATGTCTGTGTCTTTGTTCAAGTCCCCCCCCCTTTTTTTTAAGATTGTCTTTATTTGTCAGAGAGAGAGAGAGAAAGGGAGAGAGCAAGCACACAAGCAGGGAGAGCGGCAGGCAGAGGAGCAAGGAGCCCGATGCGGGGTTCGATCCCAGGACCCTGGGATCATGACCTGAGCTGAAGGCAGATGCTTAACTGACTGAGTCACCCAGGCTTCCCAAGTTCCCCTTTTGGTAAGGACATCAGTTACATGGGATTAGGGCCACGCTAATGCCCTCATCTTAACTACACCTGCAGAGACCCTATTTTCAAATGAAGTCATATTCTGAGGTACTGAGTCCTGTCACATTTTGAGTCCATAGTGAAATTAAGATTCAACATATCTTATTATGGAGACACAATTCAATTCATAATGATATTTTAAAATGCTTTGTTAGGGGCTGGCTGAGTGGCGCAATCAACTAAACATCCCACTCTTGGTTTCAGCTCAGGTTGTGATCCCAGGGTCTTGAGATTAAGCCCCGCCTGAGACTCCATGCTGAGTGCACAGTCTGCTTGAGATTCTCTCTCCTTTTTCCTCTGCCCCTCCCACTTGTGTTCTCTCTCTAAAAATAAATAAATAAATATTTAAAAAAAATAAAAAACTTTGTTAGGGCAAATTGTATAATATGGAGGGAGTTTTGGTTACTATAGTAGTAACTGCCATTTGGCTCTAAATAGCTGTTTTCCCTTCTTCTACCATGATAGAGCCTCTGATTTTTGTCTGGATTATGGCCACCTAGAAAGAGGAATAAAATTCACATCTTCATTTGCAGCTGGTTGTGGCTAAGTTCTGACCAGGAGGATATAGGTAGAATGCATGTCCTTAAAGAGAAGGGTACTACTTTTACCTCTCTTGCACCTTCCTCTTAGATGGAGTGCAGACACACGATGGTTGAAGCTGGAACTTTAGCCTAGAACAATCGCCTGTTGGACATAGTGAAGATGGCTGAGTAACAAGACAAAGGGGTCTGGGTCCCTGGTGGGTATGTCAGATCTGGATTGTTCAGGTAGTATCAGGAGAAAATAAACTGTAGTCTTATTTAAACTTCTGTTATTTGGGGGTTTTCTGTCATTTATGGACAAATTTAATCCTTATTAATTAACACACCTCCTATGGGTACCAAAACTGTGACTCTAATGGTCAAATAAGATTCAACCAATTCAGATGTTTATGTATATTAGCACCTAAGGGGTTCTTCAATGGAGGCCCTTGTGGAAGTCAGAAGAGAGTTCATTGTGCTTAAACTCTGTACTTATAAATGTATACAGTTTCTTATTATATTTGTATATAAAAAACTAAAAGTCATTAGATTCTGCTATTTTTAGTTATGCCTCACTATGAACTGGTAAGAACCTTGACTGATATGATTAGGAGAATACTCTCTCTGTCCATATGATGTGGGTTCCCTCTGTGTGTCCCATGTTGGTCTTATTTTTAGATATTTAGGTGTCTGGTCAGCACTGGCTGCCCATGTCTTGCTTTGGGGTCTACATCACTTATCACAGACAGTCTTTGATTATTAACCTGAGGACTGACCCAGAAACCTGCAGCTCTGACTCAGACTTGAGGTGACTTTCAGGATCTTCTGTCCTCCCACCTGTGTTCTCTGCGTACGTGAGACAGAATGCACTTTTATGTCTCTATGGAAAACATATTTCTACTGGGCATACAAATTCAAATTTGGTCCTTCATGTTTGCAGCTTATAATATTTACTTTGTAAGATCAGAACCACTTCCCAAGCTCCAGAAGCTGGAGGTTAGTGGCTACTACAACTTAGTCACCTCATGCCCACGATCATGTGAACATGATGCAAAACATTAGGTGAGCGAGCTATGATTTATTCTCAGATAGCACCGGTTTCATAAATATTTCCAAGCACGCCTAAGGTGACAGGGTTGAAGAAATGAAATTGAGTGATGTGTACTCTTTAGTGCTTTTAGTCAAGGTAATCGATGGCAGTTACCCTAGAATAAGTAAGAACTCATTTACCTATTCTGATCTTTCTTTTTTTTTTTGGTTTTAATGAAGTTCCATTTGCCATGTTGAAGCCCTGGATCAGTTGAAATAAACTGGGAGAAATGATATTGTGTACCCCTCGGGTAGGCTGGCTAGGAAGAGTGGAGCCTCGGCAAGATAGTGCTCTTAACTATATCAGCTCAAGAACTTGCAAAACTGGAGCAGAGTGGGGTGGAACCTTGGCAGAGGAAGCGTTAGGGACAACTGTGACTGTGTATCCTCTGCTAGCTGGAACATTGCCTTCTCGTGTGTGATGTGTGCCAGGAATACTCTTTGTCACAAAGAATGGCAAGTGGGGCTGCAATCAGGAAACGGGACTATAGGGACCAAAAAGAACTTTGTGACTAGAGCCAGGATTGCCCACAGTGTAGAAATGAAGGGCTGGCAAACTTTTTCCACATCTCTTAACCCGACTATGTCCTTTTTCTTTCTGGTCTTCGATAATTTTGTTTATTCTTAAAATGTGATTCCTATTCCTTTACTTTGTGCTATATGTAACTGTGGACTGTCTATAGGAATGGGAAGCTACTTGAGGGGAAGGATCACATTTATAGTCTTCTACTGATGATGTTATTTTTTTCTTCACTGAACTTAGCACAGTGATTCATACAATTACTGCTGCTCATTAAACATGTCCCAAATAAAAGAAACAACCTCAAGAGGAATCAGCTGGTAAAAATCCTGGTTAAGTGAGAGTAAGTTTAATGTGGCCGGAAATAAGGGCCATCAGAACATTTCAGTAATGAGATTATGATGCTCATTTGCTGATAGGGCTTCTAAGAAACTGAGAAAGGCCTGATTCATCTCCACTTATTATAGCAATCAGGATATTTAAAAATAATATTGATATTGATATTCAATGTGAATATCGAATCAATACTGAAATTATAGAAAATAGTGACACACAGTTTTAAATGTTTTCGTTTAACAAATTAATGCTTTGATTTTAATCCCCCATTACAGTATAATACATTCTGCTGTTCATATGGTAATTATAGGATATATTAAAATATATTTATCCATAACATGTAACAATGGAGTGGTGTTTTAATGGGACATGAGTTTAAAATTGTTTTAGTGACATGATTTAATCTCTTTAGTGTATGTCTGTAACTGTGTGCATAACTTCATTTAGAGTTAAGGTCTAAATCTGAGACTCTTCAAGCATTGAAGACTCAAGCCAAACGACCCTGTCAACTTGCGACAGGCACTCTCTGTCTTACAAATGTTTATTAAAGGGGCGCGTGCATGGCTCAGCCAGTTGAGCGTCTGACTCTTGATTTCTGCTCAGGTCATGATCTCAGGGTCATGGGATCGAGCCCTTTATTGGGCTCCATGCTCAGTGCAGAGTCTTATTGTCCCTCTCCTTCTGCCCCTCCCCCTGCTTGTGCTCTCTCTCTCTCTCTCTCTCTCTCAGATAAATACAGTCTTAAAAAAAAAAACAAATGTTTATTAGAAATATTTTTAAAAGATTCCAAGAATATCCCAAATACTAAAAGTTGAAGGTACATATTATCCACTCATGTTTCAAGAGGCTTGTCCACTCATCCTATATAAGGACAGGAAAGAATGTACCAGGCTGCACTGCACAGCCCCACTTTGGTCACATATCAGGAGCTCACAAGTACTGACTAGAAAAAGAGTGTATGAGCCACTGGATATACTCTTTTTTTCTCATTGCTTGATTACTATTACTTACAAGTAAATTTTTTGTGTATCACACACTATAGATTATGAGAACAAGGTATATCAACTCTGTTCTTTGGAGCCAACCTTCATTAAAAGATGAATAACTTGATTAGGTAATATAAGTGATATAACAAATGAGTGAAACAGATACATTTGCTAAAGAAATTCAGAAGACTGAGTGATCAAAAAGGGGTTGGTGGTGAGGGACATTTGATGGAAGACCAGAAACTGAAAAAGTTTTAGCCTCGCAAAGATTTAAATTTAAAATGTCAACCTAAATCCTAACCTTAGATCTAAAAAATGAACTGCATACGTATAAGGTGGGAACATGTGGGTTGTCTGAAACTCATTTCAAAACAAGTTAGCTTGTAATTAACAATAAGTTGAAAATGATTCTGCAATGTCATTGAAAAAAGTCTACTGCAGTCGTGGGAAACAGTACTTGAAATATTTACACAGAACAAGAAAAGTAGTAGTTCAAGACCATCTATGTTGGTTACATCACCATGGACTATTATTTTCAGCTACAGAAGCCACAATTTGGAAAATTTACAGATAAACTATAACACTTTCAGAAGGGAGGAATCAAAATGATGAAAGGTTTCATGAAGCTTAAATAGTTGGAGAATCTAAGAGTCAGGGGATTAAGGGTTTACTCAATATAAGAAATAGCTTTAGAATCTCATTACCTAGAAATATATTGGGATAACTTGTGTGGTAATTTAATGTAGGCATGACCAAGGGGCAGGAACGTACTATGAATATTGTAGGGGATGATGAGGGATAGGAAAGGTACTGGGTATGTGATTTGCTTATAAGTAACAGAAACTTAACTTGTGCTTCCTTAGGAATGGGGACGGGTAGTTGTTAGAAAAATTTATATACTGGATCCAGGACCAGAAAACTTGGCAGGGTTCCAGATAACCCTGGACATTTGCTTTCTCTATCATGGCCAGCTTAATCTTTATCTCACAGAATTTTGGCTTCTCTCTGTGGATTTATCCATTCTTCTCTGGCAACTGACCAGCAAGTCACTCAATTCTCCAAGGCAAATTCTAGAGGAAGTGAATCTGACATGCTCAGCTAAATGCTTTCAGCTCTTGAGCACAGCCCTTTGATCCACACCTCTTCCTGGGATGCTGCCAGCAGAGGGATGCGATCTCCTTGGGTTAGGTTCCAATCTCTCATCCAGTCAATAGCCTGACCAGTGGACCAGCTACTATGGCTTCCCTCTCAAGCTTTGGGGAATAAGGCTGAGGAAAGCGGTTTGACCTAAAGGTGGGCCTGGGGCAGTGGCCTGAACCATGACTAGCATATATAGAAACACTAAGTAATTTTAAGTTTCTTTTGGAATTTGTAACTCTCTAATTCCATCACCCTATGTAGGACTTGAGTTGGACCTTGATCATTGAAAGTAAGATGAGGGGAGGTTATGGCAATTTTTAATATGGGCAATAAAGCAGAATCATGTATTTTTCCCTTTTTTAAATTTTATTATGTTATGTTAGTTGCCATACAATACATCATTAGTTTTTGATGTAGTGATCCACGATTCATTGTTTTCGTATAACACCCAGTGCTCCATTCAGTACGTGCCCTCCTTAATACTGAGGGTTTTAGAGGGGAGGGGGTAGGGGGATGGGTTAGCCTGGTGATGGGTATTAAGAAACATGTATAACTGAGCTAAATAAAATAAGAAAGAGAAAAGGTTGTTTAGAAATAGTAAGGTAGATTCCAGTTAGTTTTATTATTATTTCTCTTTACTTTTTGGTTTGTAATATTGCCTTTTACTACGTACTTTCTTCCTGTTAACTGTGCAGGTACGGTGATGTATTACTAGACAGAAAGTAGAAGACGTGCTCAATTTACAAAGATGTAAAGTATTTTTTTAAAATATTATAAATATATAAGAGTGTTTCATGAAATTAAAATAGTATGTTGTAATAAGCGGTTTCATTCTTGTTGGCGGCTGTTTTCTCTATATAGAAAGCCATGTGGGAAAATGAAGTGAAAGCAAGAATGAAGCAAGCATTGTTTTTTACTTGATTCTTCCCCCCCTTTTTAAAAAAGACATTTGTTTTTAATTTCAGTTCATTTCACTTTCATTTTCCTTTCCCCAGCTGTGTTCGCTTCTCACAGCTCTTTGAACCTATCTTGTTCTCACCACAACACTCCGTATGTAAGTCGTTTTCTAGAAAAATGTCAGTGTGAACAAAGTGGCCTCTTGCCAGTGAAGAACTCAGCCTTATTATAAAAAGTAGTTTTAAAATAGTATGGACAAGAATGATAAGAATCCATGTGTATTTGTTCTGAATTACTACTACCTTCTTCAACCTCATGTCCAAAATGACCTGCATTTCCCTAAGCACTAGGGAAGGAGCAAAGCAGACTGCAGCCACATTCTCACGCCCTTGCTTTGCTGGGACCTGACCTAGATGTGGCAGGAAGTACAGGGCAGTGAAGCCCTTATTGAGTCTTTGCCTGCATGACGTTGGCCTGACCTTAAATGTCCTCGCTACAAAAGGCAGAAAAAATGTCAGTTAAATAATATAAAACATACTGCATTTAAAAATGTAAATTATCTAAAAGGAGGAAACCATGGACTTAAAGAATAGTAGCAACAACTAGAGTAAATAAGCCATAAGAAGACATACTGTGTGTGTTTGTATGTGTGTGTATGTGTTTTAAAATGTAATCATAAAAATCTGAGAACTTTCTGGGGTGAAGTATATCCTATGTAAAAGCCTGTAGAATGTCCCCTCAGGTCACTTTGGGAAAAAAATAAGGGCAATCTAATAAGCTTAATATACCTCCCCCCCCCCCCACCCCGGCCCACACACACTCCAAACTCAATGTTGCATGTTGGGGGAAGTGAAACTAGCTCACGTACACTTTTCTCTTTTAACTTAAATAGCCGGTGGATAGCAGGGCACCATACTCCATTGATTCAGCTAAAGGGAAAAAAAAACTATATATTTTTAATTTGTGTGTTTTTGGAAAAATTTTCTGTTTTAAGTATCATGTGACTATACATACTTGTTTTTATATGTCTCTTTTGTTATTTACTCCCCAAATACTAATGGGGAAAGGTAAATTATAAAATAGTGTAAAAAGTGAAATGGAAAACCTAACGGACTCTGAAATCATTATTATTCCACAATCCTGATAGATTCTGTGTTGGTTCAGGTTATCTTTGGTCACTTTTCTGGTATGCTACTGAAATCCTTTTGTGTGTGATGTGTCAGCTGATAAAGATTCGAAGGCTGCAACTTAACTCCTTCAGTAGTTTCAGTGATTATAAAAATATTCACGGACAGAGAAACATAGTCCTTAGTAGTTAAATGATTCACTGTTCATTTTGCAAGATCCAGTGATCCGGTCCTTAATATGGGCAATAAAGCAGAAGAAGGAGGAAGCTCATGTCCTGGGATCAATATTGTGGGGAGCTCAGACCTTCTAGGTGGTTACTTTGGCTACACCAGAGGGTGGTGCAAACATTGAAAAACTTTTCTCATCATGTCACCAGCCAGCCCAAATAAAGTCTTACCTCAGATAGAAATCTGTTAATTCCCTTTTTTCCTTGCTTTCCTCCTTTTTTTCTTTTCTTTCTTTCTTTTTTTTTTTTTAACATCTTCTCTCAACCAATTTCCTCCATCTTTTCTTCCTCTTCTTTTCCCAGAGACTAGATTCCATTCTGGAGGGACTTGTGTTGAGTCTACTATTTGTCAGTAGGAGAACGTAGGTCCCTCTCATTGAACACAATGAAACAAGAAAAAGGCTAACTCGTTTTAAGATTATTTGTTTCTACCTACAGCCTAACTCATGTGCATAGTTTCTATTTGCTCATTTTAAGATTCCCTCTTCATCATTTTAACTTTTAGTATCTACCCATCTCTCCATACACACTTCAAAGAAAAGAGCATCAGCACCTGCATTTTTACAAAATGACTCTGTTGCCAGTCATAACTGATGGATTTAGGTGGTGGAAGCTTTAAGATTTTCTAGGCAATCTGATTGGGACCAGCAATAAAGAGGTTGAGTTGCTGGGGGTGGTTGGTTCTGGTACCTTGTTTGTCTTGAAGTTGCATTGGCATAGCAAGGACACTATAATTAAAACACAATTTTATTTTTCTTATATCTACCATTAGCATTTATTCAGTGGAAAATATTCCCCTTTTGCCAAATGACATTTCCAATAGCTCCCATAACAATTAGATTATAGACCTTTAGGGGTCTTGGTTCAGTAATTAAAGCTTGCCGTGGAAGTGGCGGGCACCCTTGGTCTGGGAGGTCGCGGGAGCACTGGTGGGCTTTTTCTCTCTTCCTTGACCTCTCTGCCCTCTTTATTTTGCTACACCCAGAATTTGGCAACTCTGGCACTTAAGAGTCTGGGAAAGGCCTCTTTCAAGCTCATATATGACTGGTGTCATTGCAAGCAAGCTTCTGCTCTCTGGACTTAAAGATGAAAGCTTTCCGTTTCTCTTGTGAATGATAACATGGGTTCTGAAAACTCTGACATCACTGGTGGAGTTCATCAGTTCAAGTTCTGATCATTTTACTCAAGGTTGTTTACTCCCTCAGAAGCTCCTGGCAATCTGGCGGTCCACTTTTAAGTCTATGCTCTATGAGTTTTGAAAAAGATATACACCCTATAACCATCTTTCCAATTAGGATACAGAATATTCTCATCACCCCAATGAATTCCCTTGTGCACCTTTATAGTCAGTCTCCCTCCACCCATAAGTCCAAGCAACCATTAATCTGCTTTCTGTTATAAAACTTCCTGCAAATGAAATCATAGAGTATGTGATTAGTTGTGCCAGGCTTCATTAACTTAGGATAATGATTCTGAGATACATCCATATCAATATGTGTATTATTCGTTCATTCATTTTTATTGTTGAAGAGTATTCCATTCAATTGATAGGGCAAATTTGTTTATCTATTTGCTTGTATTATTGGGGCTAATTCCCATTTTCAGCTATTTTGAATATCTGTGAACATTCATAAACAAGTCTTTGTGTAGGCAGTTGTTTATTCTTAGTGAACAGTTGGTAATTTTGGGTAATATGGTAAATGTATGTTGAGGCCTTATAAAATGTTGCAATGTTTTACTCTCCCATCAACAATGCATGAGTGTTTCAGGTGCTCTACATCCTCCCCAATATTTGATATTGACAGCTTTTTAAATATTAGACAATCTAGTGGATATAAAGTGATAGCTCATTTTGATTGTCATTTGCATTTTATTGATGACTATGATACTGAGCATCGTATCTTCTTTTATGAAGTACCTTTTAAAATATTTTACCCAGCTACAGTACTCACGATACAAAAGACCCAGAATTTTAAAAAAGGAATTAAAAGGACTATTTCAGTTTAAGTAGATAAACTATCCAAGATTATACAAGTGTATTTAATTAAGCTGGTAGACCCAGATTTGGCTCATTTGGAAGGTAATTCTCTGTCCAAGACACCATCACAAAAATTTATAAAATATCTCATGAAAGGAGACAGTTAGCAATTGGGAATTCCACAAGAATTTATGATTTGTCAAAAAATATCAATAAATATTTCCTGAACTTACAAAAGTTAGATACAGAAAATATAGCTCATAAAGGATTTGAGTTAAGTTTAAATAACTCCCTCATATTTATGAGAGAATTTACTCAGCAAGTTTCGAAAGGGAGAGCTAAAAAATAATTCTCAAGAATTTAAAAGAGAACTTGTTCATTCTCATGTTTCCCAAATATGATTTCAGGCAACTTGCTCAAGGCAACATTAGTAGTTAGTGGCAGAACAAAGATTAGAAACCACATGTTCTCATGCTCAATTTAATTCTCTTTACATTTAAATCTGGATAAATTTAAAATACTGATTTTTCTGTATCATTTTATTGAATTTCTGTTTTATTCAGTTAGTGTTTTGTTACAGTTATTTCTTTCTGCTTATTATTGCAACTTTAGCTCTGTGATAAAAGTAACCATTGCTCAAGACTTCTTTCCCTTCCTGAGAAGGTTCCAGGTAACTTTTTGAAAAAAATGCACCTTTAAACCAGTATCTATTTTGGGAGACCTACATATTAGGTACTCTCTTTGTTTCCTACTTTGTTATTGCTTTATAAAGAGTGAAGGGTTAATGTATTCAGAGGTGAATTGCTAAAAGAGAAGTGTTCTGTGTATTAGCTCTGGGTCCTCTAATTGCATTTAGCCCTGACGCACGTGAGCTGTGTGTGTGCGGTGTGCAGCTGACTGATAGGCTGGGACACCCCATTGCACAACCCAGGGCATCAGTCCCGTTTCAGTGCTTTGTGAAGATCAAGTAGCCAGGGAGAAACAATTCAATAAGAGTCCCTGGTTTCTACACACAGAAATTCAGATAAAAAGTGGCCTGAAGCAAGATTCTGTTTAAGCAAGGAAATACCGGAAATAGAGCATTATAATAAGGCTTAGATGTCAAGAACAGGAAACTCCTGTAAGCATCATTGATTTGGCCATTTTGATTGAATTGTTTATCAAAAAAACGAAACAAAACAAAACAACCCAAAACCCTCCTCTGTAGTATTTTTAACAGAAAAAAAGAGGGAGGGAAAGAGCCCTTGAGGCACATTTTAATTATTATTCATCTCTAACATGGCACATTATACTGACAGCCTGTTTGAAGTCTGAATTTTTCTTACTCCTAAGTACTCGTTTTGTTTTGTACTCTCTCTTTTCATTGAATTACAGTGTACAATGAGAAGTGGACTCTCAAATCACCAGATAGAATATGTGATAATCAGTTTAATTTGTAGTCAGTGTTCACTATTCCTCCAAGATTTTTGACTTGAGTGGTCTAATCACAACTCTTAACAACTGACTTGAAATTTAGAGATAAAAATAATGTCTAGTTTTGGTATCCTTAGTCATGAAAATAGTTGTGGGCCAAGCTATAGACTAAGATAAATGAGCAAATCCTCAAATACTCTGTTTTATATTAGTTGAAGAAAATTTCTTTAAATGTGCCTGTTTCTCTTTACATTTACTAGAACTTTGGGTTGAGGAAAGGGGAAGCAACACCTAATTAGCAGTTGCTTGATTTCTGGTAGGCACTTTACCTATATAATTTGACTGTTGAATCATGGGCACTTTTTACAGTGTGGTTGTTCACTTATTGAATGCAATTGAATAGCCTCATTTATTGTTTACAATATCTTTTAAAGGTAGTTAATACCACCCCAATTTAGAAATAATGATGACGAAGCTCTTCAATTTACGTAGATAAATAATCCAGGGTTATACAATATTTGCTTAGTTAAGCTGGTTTAGGAGACAGGAAAGTTTTCCTGGACTTTAGGGTCCCAGGCTGGCTCTAAAAATTAAACTGACAAGGACAGGTTAACAGGAGAAAACCATATATGTTTTACTGAATTTTTACATGTACATGGGAGTCTTCACAAATGGTAAAGAAGTAACTAGGAAGATAACGGTTAGTTTAACAAGGTTCATTTATATGGATTTCTCAGCCCCCAATTACCCATCTTTGGTGATAAGAATGTCTTCCTTCTTCCTGGTACAGGCAGGGTATCTTCCACATGGGAGTTTTATGACCTGTTTCAGGGAAGAAGGGTGAGGTGGTGGGGAGATCCAAGTACCTTCCTGCTTCTGCCATTTTCTCAAACTCCTTCGGTTTAAGATATTCAATATGCCAAGATGCCATAATTTGGGGTAGTGTGTCCTGAACCCCATCACTGATAAGCCCAGGCTTGGCTAATTCTGAAGCCCATGCTCTATCCAATACAATTTTTTGGTCAAAATTTACAAAATACCTCATGAAAGGAAACATTTAACAATTGGGAAATCCACAATAATTTATGGTTTAATACTTGCGAAGACCTCTGAAAATCCATAAGTATAAGAGATTTTTAGTTAGTAACACCCTATAAAATTGTACTTTAAAAAAGAATAATTTTCAAATATTTATCTAGTTTTTGAGGAGTTAAAATTAGGCTGTTAAAATGTATTTGGCTAAAGTTAATCAACTTTTATATTTAATTATAGTGTAAGGTTAGTGATGATATTTTTATATTTTAGATCATATACATATACATTGGAAGGCTAAAACCATAACAGATATTAAATGTTTTCTACTAGTTGGTAAAAAAGATATCATTAATTCACACATACTCTATAATAATCTAAGATACATACAATTAAATCATAATCCTTAATACATAGATTGAGTATTTTATATTTGAGTAAATGCAACTATTTTGATATTTAGAACAGGGCATCAGAAAACTTGTCATGTTGGAAGTCAAACACACACTTACTTCCTCTAATTATGATCTTCCTCTTTCTTTGTTGCTATGCTTTCTAAGTACTATGGGATTCTAGAGAAGAGATTTTCACTTCAGTTTGTATAAAATTCATGAGAGAAATTCTACAATATGCTTAAAATACCTTGAGAAGTATAAAGGGGGAAACCTCTATAATCCTCATGGATTTACTCAGGGATTTTTAATGTGTTAATAAAATAATAATATGGAATCTACTTTAAATATTTTTTGAAACAAAGTGGGAGTATAAATAAATAATCCAAGTAACATGGTAATTTTGCACTTTAGGTAAAAAGACTACAAGGGTTTGATCCTTCTTTTAGGCCTCATTGTCCTGAAGTAATCTTATCCACACATGAAAAAAATTCAAAGCATTTGGATGACCTGGCAAAAATTACAGTTCTTGGTGGCAACTCTTGGAATAAAGCTCAGCTAATTTATTCGTTAGTCACATGTTGTCCATTAGCTTCTAGTTCTTGGATTCCTTTAGATTAAATTCTAATGAATAATTTATCTTCATTTGATCGACAAAGGGACTAATACCTTCTACAAAATAGAACTTTTCAGGGCGCCTGGGTGGCTCAGTTGGTTAAGCGACTGCCTTCAGCTCAGGTCATGATCCTGGAGTCCCGGGATCGAGTCCCACATCGGGCTCTCTGCTCGGCAAGGAGTCTGCTTCTCCCTCTGACCCTCCGCCCTCTCATGCTCTCTGTCTGTCATTCTCTCTCTTGCAAATAAATAAAAAAATAAAAAAAAAAAATAGAACTTTTCCTTTTCCTTTTGAGATACTATATTCATAAATAGTATATCTTCTAGTTGCTCAGAACTGACATATTGGAACTAATCAGGAACTAATTTGATAGGGCAGTTACTACCTAGAGAATTACAGGTCTACTGTGGGGAAGACAGAAGACTGGTGGATTTCTCCACAATGAAATATTCTGGTGGAGAAGTGGCTTGTCACTTCTACTCATCACTGATTGGCTAGGATTAGCCCCACCCACACAAGAGCCAAGGGAATTCAGTCCTACCGTATGGATTCAAGGGGGCAGGTGGGAGTCAGTTTCTCTACCTTTTTTATATTAACAAAGAATCTGGGTTATTCCTTTTACAGCTAATTTTTAATTTGGATTTGTCTGGTTATTTCTTAAAGATTACATTTAGACAAAATATTTTGGGTGAAAATACTACAATGATGATGTATCATTCTAATATAGACTTCTACAATTTTAAATTTTAATATTGCCTTTCTTCTAAGAAATGCCATTATCTTTTGGTTAGCACTCAAATGAAATATGAACATACTTTTTTTTTTACTTGAATTTATTCTATCTTATGCAAATTTTAAATGTTCTCTCCTGATTTTTTTTAAGTTTATTTACCTGTGTACAGGATAATAAAATTATATTCTTATTCATAAGAAAAGAAAGGGAAAGTCTTTCTGATTTGGCTGAAATTGCCCTAAGTTACTCATCTCCTGTACTGTACCTTGAGGTCTAATATTAATTTCCTTCTGTTTAATCCCATTATGTATATTCGTCTGACACAAATCCACTGACATAAATTGCTAAAAACAAACTTACTTAACATTTAAACTACTTAAAATTTCATATTATTTTAGACACCTAGAAAAATAGTCTTCAGTTAAAAAAATTTAGTGTTTTTCTTACATATTTCTTTCTTTCTTTCTTTTCCACTCACCCTAAATTAGCAGCCTTTGTTTGGGTGGCCAATGATGGGGGGGGGAGAGTCAAAGCTTCTCTCATCCCTAGGATGTTTCCTGAAAAATAGTCCCCAATAATTGTAAATTTCTAAGGAAACCCTTTCTATTTATTTAGCCATTCTCTCTTCATCTTTCAGGTTCTCTTCACTTCAAATTATTTGATAGTTTCTTTTCCTTTAAATTTTGAACTGTAGTTTCTTTGACTTCCATCAGATGTTATTATATTAGTTCAATGCATGTTAAGTTTTTATGGATAAGGGAAGGGAGCTAATGTTCAAATTTTAAGTAATGTAGAAGTTTCATTAATTCCACTTACATTGGGTTGCCTTTTTTTCTTTTTTAAAGATTTTATTTATTTATTTGAGAGAGAGCATGAACAACAAGCAGGGTGAGGGGCAGAAGGAGAAGCAGGCTCTCCACTGAGCAGAGAGCCACACAAAGGTCTCCATCCCGGGACTCTGGGATCATGACCTGAGCCGAAGGCAGACACTTTACCAACCAACTGAGCCACCCAGGCGCTCCCATTGGGTTGCCTTCTAAATGAGCTTTTAAACATGTATATTCTGTTTAGCAAAGACAAGACATGGGTTTTTGGCTTGCATTCTCTCTAATGCCTACCCTTCCCTGATTTCTCTCCCTCCATCTATCCTTCTCCCACTCCCTCCCTTCCTGCATTAGCTTCAAAGAGGAATGGTAACAGAAGAAAACAGAAGATCTCTAGCCAACTTGTGTCTTTTGTTTCTAAACCACTACTAGCAGCAGGATTAGTCATCACTCCCCCAGCTGCCCACCATGCTATTTAAATATCCCTCTTTGGGTATATTTTTTCCTGTGTTTCCTTTTCTGCTCCATAGTCATGACTGTGGAGGAAATGCTCTAGGCAATGTCTTCCACACATAACCACATAAATTATTTATTAGTTTTTTATTTGTGTATCTGTCCTATACACCCTCTACAGCCTTGCATTGCCTTGTTTATCAATTGTTTCAAATGAAAGAACGTCTGATAGTTGAAAGAGGATCATATCATTGCCTCATTTTGAATGGTAGAGAGTGTAAACCACCACAGGCCAATGAGAAAGTGTGTTTTCTTTTAAAACACTTACGAGACATTGTTTTAGCAGTCTCCTTTGTTTAACATGTTCAGTGACCCATATTTGACTGGAAATTATTTAAAGCTACTTTAAATCAGTTATGGGCTATGTTTTCTCTTTCAATTTGTATCAGTTCGATACATATTTTCTTGAGTGTTTTCCAGTCACCAAATACTGAATCGTACACTGGGAATGAATATGAAATGGACCCAGCTACCACGCACTTCATAATGTGGCTTAAATTAAACAGAGAATGGTTTCACAATAAATGGTTTCCTAATAAAAGCACGCTGTGTGCTGAGACCTAAAAGCTTGCTGTGTGTGTGCATTTAGGTTAATGGTTTAATCTCTCTGGACCTCATGTCCTCTGTGTAAAACGGAAAGGTTGAATTAAATTATATTTCACATTATCTAACACTATAAAATCATCTTATCTGAGAGTGTCCTGCTTCTGGGCCTGATCGCCCTCAGATCTGTCCTTTGCTTCTCTCCTGCTCTGCTCTGTACTATGAGGGTGCAGATAATCCTCTGCAGATTGACTTTTCCAGGCTTAGTATCAGCAGGATTAAGTCGGTTTTGGGAGACTGGAGGGCATGAGAAGGGAGAGGGGGAAATCAAGATACTCTCCCCCCTCAGCCTAGGATGGCTTCTCTTGCAGCTTTATCTGCTCTGTGGCTCCAGCCCCCACTATATCCAGATGCACAGTAATTTCTAGTTTCCATAGGGCTGTCCTGGCCTCTTGGTTCCAGTAATTGCATGTTTTCCCATGGTCCCTCCAGCTTCAGGATGATAAGGACTTCCTGCTATTGCCAATGTCCAGGGTTATTTTACAGTTCCCGGTGCAACTCTTAGCCTCTCCATTCTCCATGGACCAACTGTGCTTTCCATTCTTCTGTGAACACTGGACATGATCTCTGTTTTCGTAGCTAGACCATGACAGTCCATAGTGTTTACTTCCTATTTGCTCAAGAGCAGTGAAAGGGCTTTAAAAACTGAGGAAGAAAAACATAAGCATGGAAACATTAACTGGCCCAGTCTAGTTCCTACAGTGGACATTGGCCTCACAAGAAATGTTTAATGTCCCTTCGGGTCAAATATTGAGGGACTTACAGGATCTACTTTTTTATTGAAGCTGCCATGTTGAATCTCCTGAAAGTTAAGGCCCATTGTAAATCAAGGTGGGAGAACTCCTTAAGGAAGAACTGCATGGTTCTTAGGACAAATGACTTTATTATAGCCTCTACTTAAATCAAATGCATTACTTTTCCACCAAGAGTACTAATTAAAAATAAAATTATGGTGAAAAATATATTAGCAACTTAAAGTTTTGGTAAGAGAAAGAGATGTACAGAGCTCTTTTGCAGGGCTTGAACCCAAGACCCTGAGATCAAGACCTGAGCTGAAATCAAGAGTCGGACACTTAACCAATTGAACCACCCAGCCGCCCCCAGGAATCTTTTTTAAAAGACTTGGCTTAGGGGCGCCTGGGTGGCTCAGTCGTTTAGTGTCTGCCTTCGGCTCAGGTCATGGTCCCGGGGTCCTGGGATCGAGCCCCACATCGGGCTCCCTGCTCAGCGGGAAGCCTGCTTCTCCCTCTCCCACTCCCCCTGCTTGTGTTCCCTCTCTCGCTGTGTTTCTCTCTTTCAAATAAATAAATAAAGTCTTTAAAAAAAAAAAAAAAAGACTTGGCTTAGGCACTGTGCTCTTCTGACACTTCTTTTATCTCCATTGCCTATAGGTTGCTGAGATACTTTCTTCATTTCTAGCAGTTGCATCAGGAGAGGACAAGAATATAAACTGAGGTAATTTTACTTTAAAATGGTATGTAGTTATACTTCTCTTGTGGAGATATTCTTTAATTTGGAGATGAGATAAAAATTGACTTGTTTCGTCCCTCTCCCACATTTTGGATATAGTTGTAAGAAGGGGAGAAATTCATGGTGATTGGCTGACAAGGAAAATAATGGTACCATTGCTGATACATTGAGAGTCCCAGAGAGGGAACTAGGTGGGCATACTGAGAATGTCGGTGTCCTAGTTCCTTTGGCAGATGGTTTAAAACACACACCTGACGGCTTAAAATAACACAAATTTATTCACTCACAATTCTAGAGGCCAAAAGTCTGAAGTTATTCACTGGACTGAAATCAAGGTGTCAGCCGGGCCATGCTCCTTCTGGAGGCTCTAGGGTAGAATTTATTCCTTGTCTATTCTGGCTTCTGGTGGCTGTGTCATTCTTTGGCTTGTGGCCACACCACTTCAGTCTCTGCCTCTATGGTCACATTGCTTTCTCCTCTTCTGTGGTGAAATTTCCTTCTGCCTTCCTCTTATAAGAACACTTGTGATTGCATTTCTGGCCTACCTGGACAATCCAGGATAATCTCCTCATGTCAAGATCCTTTATCCTAATTGCACAGTCCATTTCACCATATAGGGTGATTTATAGGTTCAGGAATTAGGATTGGAGCATATTTGGAGGCCTTTACTCAGCCTAGTATAGTGAGGTAAAGTGTATAGAGAGGCTGAAGGTTTTATTTGTAAGTCTCTAACACTGTTATGAGACAGTGACTAAATCAGGTATAACGCCTATCCATAGGGCTAAGAATTTTTAAGAATTAGAGAATATTGATTACTTCTTAACATCCTGGATTGCATACTAGATATGGAAAGAATATACCCTTTGGGGTGGTTGAGTAAAAATACTATTTTATCAAAACTGATGGAGTCAATTTTAATATTTGTTCTGTGGATGTTGTAGAAAAGTGTGTGTTCTCTATATAAAGTTTAATCATGCCTATGAATGATATTTTATAATTCTTACAATTTTTATAATTCTTTTGAAATTCTGTTTCATCTCCTTCATGTACCTGTTAAAAGTTAACAGTTATGTTAAAAAAATTTTTTTTTAAATTTATTTATTTATTTTAGAGAGTACACGAGCAGGGGGAGGGACAGAGGGAGAGGGAGAGGTAGAGAATCCTCAAGCAGACTCTCCACTGAGCACAGAGCTCTACACAGCACTTGATTCCAGGACCTGAGATCATTACCTGAGCTGAAATCAAGAGCCTTATGCTTAACTGAGCCACCCAGGCACCTCAACGTTTATGTTAAATTTTAAGTGAATTTTTCCTTTCTTTCCTAATATATTTTATATATTTTTCTGCTATATGTGTTTTTCATAATTGTTGTATTTGCATTTTGCATTGACTTTCATAGATGTATAATAATTATTTTATTCCATTTCATATTTTTTTGCCACATACATGATTCTTTGATTCTAATTCCTACCTTCCTGCTCCTCTGACTTTTTAGTATCCATTTTGACTGGAGATACTTTCTGAACCTCTTTATTTCCAACATTTCTTTGTTGATTTGTTTATGTGTATGCTTCTCTTAAGAAGCAGTGACTGTGATTTCTCTTATGATCCAATCTGATGGTATTTTCCTTTTAAGTCATTTACATTTACCATAAAAAGTGATATATGATCTTCTTTTGCCATTTTATTTTATAATTTCTGGTTTATACTTATTTTCTTCTCCCCTATGCATTATATACATCATTGAGGATTTTCTTTTTTCCTTTTAGTTATTCTTGTCCTACAAGTATTTATAGAATGTACAGTACATTTGTCTCATTTGTGTTCTATAGTATTTAGCTTTAATATATGAATAGTTATAAATACATATATTGTATACATATTCTATACATATTATATACATGTATAACTTAATACATACACAGGTCAATAGACAAAATACGTAATTTATTTTTTATTTTTTTTAAATATTTTATTTATTTGACAGAGAGAGACACAGCGAGAGAGGGAACACAAGCAGGGGGAGTGGGAGAGGGAGAAGCAGGCTTCCCGCGGAGCAGGAAGCCCGATGCGGGGCTGGATCCCAGGACCCCGGGATCATGACCTGAGCCGAAGGCAGATGCTTAACGACTGAGCCACCCAGGCGTCCCCAAAATATGTAATTTTTATTGAAGTATAATTGATACACACTGTTGCATTAGTTTCCTATATATATGTATAATTTTAAACTAATGACAAAAATATGATACTATTGATTCTCCTGTATCAGATGAGACTCGTAATACTTACTTTTCCCTTTTCTCCTCCCTCCCAACATGTATTAATTAATTAATTGAGGTTTATTTAAATTCTTTGATATTAAGACTTCCTTTTTTTATATTGTGTATTTTCTTTCCCAAGAAATATTTTTCTTTTTTTTTTTTAAGATTTTATTTATTTATTTGACAGAGAGAGACACAGCAAGAGAGGGAACAACAAGGAGGGGGAGGGGGAGAGGAAGAGGGAGAAGCAGGCCTCCTGAGGAGCAGGGAGCCTGATGCGGGGCTCGATCCCAGGGTAGGATCATGACCTGAGCCGAAGGCAGACGCCCAGTGACTGAGCCACCCAGGCACCCCCCAAGAAATATTTCTGATAGATAAATTGTATAACGTAGCTGTGTTAAAAACTACTGATTAAAATTTAATGCTAATTGTAATGGGTGCATTACACATCACCGATTTTTTAATACCATATCTCTTCTTGAGGTTTTATAATTTTTAGGTATTCTTTTCATCAGTTGTAGTATTTTTCAGATATAAGTACCTTTTTCCCCAAAAAAGGGTCAATGGAAATTTACACTTTCTGATTCCTTCTCACTTTAATAAAAGCTTGGCTAGGTTAAGATTTTTTCACCCTAAATCTTTTCTCTGCAAAATTCAGTAGACCAGTCTTACTCAAATAATGTGATTCTTGGGCCATCTGCCTCAGAATCTGTGGAGATAAGGTCCAGGAATACGCATTTTAAAAAGCTTTTGAAGTAATTTCACATTTTCAGAACTATTTGCATAGAAATCACTCTTGACACTACCAAAATTTAGTATTATAAAAAGAAAGTGTAATTTTAACTCCAACTATTTTTCCTTTTGCATATTATTTGTAGTTTCTGCCTATACAGCTTTTTATTATCCTTGAAAACCATAAATTTCAAAGATATTTGTAGCTGTGGGCTATATACTACATTGGTTTTGCCTGATTGGCCCTTTCAAAATAGAAACAAATATTTCTTTGGCTTAGCATATTTTTTTCTATTCCTTCCTGATTATTACTTTCTTCCCCTTCTTCCTTCTTTATGTACATATTGGATCTTTTCCATTTACTGAACATGTCTTTTTTAAATACTTTTTATTTGAAATCATTATAGATTCACAGTGTATTACAAAAATAGTACAGAGATGGGATGGCTGGGTGGCTCAGTCGGTTAAGCATCTGCCTTCGCTCAGGTCATGGTCCCAGTGTCCTGGGATCGAGCCCCGCATCAGGCTCCCTGCTCGGCGGGGAGCCTGCTTCTCCCTCTCCCTCTGCCTGCCGCTCCCCCTGCTTGTGCTCTCTCTCTGTCAAATAGATAAAATCTTAAAAAAAAAAAAATAGAACAGAGAAGTGTCCTGTGTGCTTCATCCATATGCCCCTGCTGTTATTCCTTACTTAACTGTATTACAGTAGTAAACCAGGAATTTGGTACAGGGAGTATGCATAGTTCTGTGCCATTCTGGCACATGCATGGATTTGTGTGATCACCACCACCATCAAGATACAGAACTATTCTATCTACACAGAGATCTCCCTCTCTTCATTGTCATGCCCCTGACCCCTTACCATCCCTAGCCCCTGGAAACCACTAACTGGTTCTCAACTGATGTAATTTTGTAATTTGAGATTGTTATATAAATGGAATCAAATAGTATGTGACTTTTGGAGATGGGCTTATTTCACTCATCGTAATGCCCTTGAGATCCATCTGAATTGCCCATGAGGTGTTAACAGCTCATTCCCTTTAAGTTGCTAAATAGTCTTCCCAAGTACGGATGTACCACAGTCTGGCGAGGCTCTGAACTTCTTTATTATCTTCAACCGCATTCTCTATCCTTTTAGTTCTCAAAGAATTTCTCAAGTTGACTTTGCAAATTACCCACCCACACCCTTTTTCTTTTAAA
This sequence comes from Halichoerus grypus, assembly GCF_964656455.1. Taxonomy (NCBI): domain Eukaryota; kingdom Metazoa; phylum Chordata; class Mammalia; order Carnivora; family Phocidae; genus Halichoerus; species Halichoerus grypus. The sequence continues at coordinate 128,498,790 of NC_135715.1, forward strand.
GGACTCAATTTACTGTTCATTGTTGCTGTTTGCTTTCTAAATTTGATATACACATTTTTTCCGCTTAGGAAGTTCATCTTCACGATTCAGATGTTTCTTTAAAAAGGTTTAGTGATTCTCAAATCTTTGTAATGCAATTGTAACTAATATTAATATATTGTTGAGAATATAGATTATATATTTTTAAAATTTTTTTATTGTTATGTTAATCCCCATACATTACATTATTAGTTTTAGATGTAGTGTTCCATGATTCATCATTTGTGCACAACACCCAGTGCTTCATGCAGAACGTGGCCCCCTCAATACCTATCACCAGGCTAACCCATCCTCCCACCCCCCTCCCCCCCTCTAGAACCCTCAGTTTGTTGAGAATATAAATTATATTTTTAAAAGTGTTTTTTGTGTCTCCCATATAGTAGAGTGGCTTCCAAGTATAGGTCTGGACTCCTACCGCTCTGTACAAATGCAGACTGCCTTGTTAAAGCTGGAGCACCTTTTGATGAGAGCCGGCTGTGAGCATATTTACTGCTAGGTGGATTAACAAGGCTGAGGTTCATTAGACAAAAGACAGATGGCTAGTCAGTGAGGTGAGTAAACATAAACACCAGGTGGGCAAGTGATCACCAGCTAGGTTTTTAGGATTCTGCTGCTTTTCTTTTGTTATCTGAAGGTTTGGTAAACCATCTCTTCAACCTGTAGCAGGTGGAATTAACTGAAACTATTATCCACCACTGGAATGATTATATTTGAAATAACCAAGATTATGCAGCGTGAATGGGTGTTTGAGAAGATGAGTACTTTTTAGTATTATGAGAAAACATTGCATTGGGAAGGAAAGATATATACCTGTCCTAGGATGAGTAATACGGCACCAGAATAATTTTCCTCCAATTTGTTCTATTGTGGTAAAATACACGTAACATAAAATTTAGCATCTTAACTATTTTTAAGTGTATAGTTCAGTGGTATTAAGTACATTCATACTGTTGTACAGCCATCACCACTGTCCATCTTAAAAAACAACTTCCCAGTTCTCCTTCCCTCCAGCCTCTAGCAACCATCACTATTTTCTGGCTTTATGAGTTTAACTACCCTTGGTATCTCATGTAAGTGGAATCATACAATACTTGTCCTTTTGTGACTGGCTTATTTCACTTAGTATAATGTCCTCAAGGTTCATCCATGTTGTAGCATGTGCCAGAATTTCCTTACTTTTTAAGGCTGAGTGATTTCCACTGTAGGTATATGCCGTATTTTATTTATCCATTCATCCATTGATGGACATTTGGGTTGCTATCAGAAAGATGCAGGAGATTGGCCAGAATAAAACTGCCAAAAAAAAAAAAAGTGTCAAGGAGAAGGAGGACATTAATAGGGTCAAATATCGATTAAAATCGACTGAGATGAAATTAGAGATAAGGTTGTCGGGCTCTGCACAAATTTCAAATGAATTGTAAGAGTGCAGACCAGGGAATAAGGGAACTGTAGAAATTGAGGAAGGAAATGTGAAGTGTCAGTATCTCTTTTTTTTTTTTTTAAGATCTTATTTATTTATTTGAGAGAGAGACAGAGACAGAGATAGCAAGAGAGGGCATGAGCAGGGAGGAGAGAGAGAAGCAGGCCTCCCCCTGAGCAGGCAGCCCGTTATGGGACTCCATCCCAGGACCCCGGGATCGTGACCTGAGCTGAAGGCAGACGCTTAATCAACAGAGCCACCCAGGCGCCCCTGAAGTGTCAGTATCTTTGCAAAAGTTTACATATGATGAGATCAATGAGGATAAAATGGCAATTTAAGATAGTGTCAAGAAACCATTTTAGGTTGGCTGGTGGAGATTTGGGCATATTTGCAGGAATAAGTTATATTAAGAATAGGAAAAAAATAGAAGAGTAAAGAAAAACATATTCGAGCTGATAATATATAATGCAGTTGAGAATGAATTTACAGAATTTTCCTGGCAAATGTTAAATTATGCATTATATAATACTATTTTCTTTTTACCAGTTTTCTTCTTAAAAGGTAAATCCACCACAGCTTCTTTCCGATTTGTGATGGAAATTGAGTTACAAATTTGCTAAGGTTAGAATAAAGACAAAACAAAAATTCCTTGATAGAAATTTTGTGAGAATAGAACACCATTTTCTAGAAGAATCCAGGCACTTAACCCTCTCTGTAATCCTGATAAGTCTCTTGGAAAAATATCTGTTGTCTAAAAGTGAAATTTGAGGGGCGCCTGGGTGGCTCAGTCAGTTAAGTGTCTGCCTTTGGCTCAGGTCATGATCCTGGATCCGCATCCGGGTTCCCTGCTCAGCGGGGAGTCTGCTTCTTCCTCTACCCTTCCCCCCTGCTCGTGATCTCTCTCTCTCTCTCTCTCAAATAAATGAATAAAATCTTTTAAAAAATAAAAGTGAAATTTGATTTTCATTCAGTTCATATTCCTGCATATTAAATATATATGTTTAATATAGTAGTATATTTGCTTTGTAAATAGAATCAATGCTTTATATTTTGGAATTTTGTACTACAGGGAGATTTATGCAGAGCATGAAAACATGGACAGCTTAAAAATAAATTATCTTTAGTGTTGAAATAGAACATACTAATTTGTCATATATAAAAGGAAATTCCCCTTCATAATCATATCTTGCTCATACTTAAAGGTTGTTGTGCTTTTAATTATACAGCAACTGATGATGATGATGTAGCCCTCCTTGGCTGGGGAACATCAGTCCAGGTGCCCTAGGAAATGCCCAAATTTAGGGTGACTTTTTTCTCTGGTTCAGATCTGTTTTATTACAACGGAATAAAGAAATTCCAGTCCACTGAGAGATAGAGACTTTACAAAGGTTTCAGTTGACCCTTATCTCCAAAATGCAATGTCGTGTCCTTCTCAGACATTTCATGCACTGCTTCTGCTGCCTCTGTGACAATAGGAGTCACCAATTATCTGAATAGTCTGGATTCTTATCTCATTGGTGCTTTAGTACACTCCACTTTTGGGGCAGATTACAAAGAGCGTCCACTTCCTACAGCTGGGTTTCTAACAGTAAGACCGGGTGACTCTTCTAAAATGGGGAAGTTCTGACCTCTCTCATTACTTTTCTTAGGACATAAATTGTGGTCCAATGGTGATGTCTAATCATGATCATCTTACTTCCTTTGGGGTACTCATTAGGACTTTAAGGAACACATTTTTCTATTAAATACAAGCCTCAGAATGCAAGTAATCATAATGCCTAAACTAAGGATGGCTTTTCACAGGGAAGTTGCCAAATTATCATAATTTCCTTCCTTGTAATATGCGTGGCATGTCTTTCATGAAAACACTCAGGTGGCTGTAATAACTTGCTTAAGAAAAGCTATCCACTGGTTGGATCAATGCCATGGATCCATACTGGTTGATTCCATGTATAGAGGGACAGATTGTATATGGTGCTATGGATGATCTTAGAACATAAAGAGATCCCTGAGAGACCATTGTAATACTGGGATTAAAAATTGCCTACAAAAAAGTCAATAATTTATGGAAGAATAAACAAAAATTAAATGTAACTTAAAAATTATATTTTTCAGCTTATTACCATGATATGCATGTAACTAATGAATAAGACTTAGATCTATGGCATGAAGGAAATGTCTAAGCTGAACAACCTTAAAGACTTCCTTTCTACCCATAACATATACCCCAGTTTCTTTTTTTTTTTAAGATTTTATTTATTTATTTGGTAGAGAGATAGAGAGCACAAGTAGGCAGAGAGGCAGGCAGAGGGAGAGGGAGAAGCAGGCTCTCCGCTGAGCAAGGAGCCTGATGCAGGACTCGATTCCAGGACCCTGGGATCATGACCTGAACTGAAGGCAGCCACTTAACCTACTGAGCCACCCAGGTGCCCCATATACCCCAGTTTCTGTGTAAAGCTCAGAGTCTGTCCTTTACTTTGAGGTTTTTCTTGTGCTAGAATGGCATAACAGCTTATTATCCATCACATTATAACTAGCTTTATCTGCCAAACTCCTTCAGATTAACCTCAGTTTCAGACCATCATATCCAGTTCTGAAAGCTCAGATAGGATGGGCACCTTCTCTGGAGCTAGCCTATATGGAACCCTCAGCTTCTGCTGAAATGAGATTTAAGACAGGAGAAAGAATAAAGCTAGTCTGCTACCCAGAGAGAGGGTGATGTGTTCAGTTTGCAGATGGAAAGATTTAGATGTTTTGCAGGACACTGGAGGTATTGGTAGCAGACTTGGAATAGGTTTGGGAAATCAGGTGGGTAATTATTAATATAAAATGACAATTGGCCTTAGGAGACAGGATCAGGAGGCCAAAGGAAAGTAAGTGGAGAGGTATTGGGACTGAAGACTGAAGCTTGCAGCAAGAAGAGGAAGAGGGGTTGATGAAAGAGATGTAGAAGCCAGGTGGAGAGGCAGGAAAAGCCTGTCACTGTCCTACCACTGTGGACCCCCACAGTCACACGTAGCTTCAAGTTTAGATTTTTGACATGCTCTCTAAGTGAAATCACCATATTTTGTGAGTAGGTATTAAAATTTTAATTTAGTAACAGTACACATTTAAAACATTCCAAAATGTTCGGATTCTTAAAAAAAAAAAAAAAGGAAGTGGCTTGGATTCCCACTAAATAATGATAATCTTGGGAAGAAAATCAGAAGGAGACTGTTCTAGGAATAGGTAATCAAAAATATCAGAAATGTCAGAAGTTGAAAAAGGCCAAAGAGAATAAGCACTGAGAAAAGGTCCTGGTATTCACTGAGGAGATCACTGGAGTTCTTTAAGGGAGAGGTCTGAGTATTGTGGTAAAAAGAGCTCAGGGAATTAGTACATGGTAAGAAAATGGCGCCGGTCTCGAACATCCTTTAGAGGAGAGTTTGGCAGTTAGAATCGCACTCGTGTCTGTCTGCTGCTTGTTTTGTAGGTGTTGTGAGTGTAGTTCACTTTCCCTTAGTTTCTTTATTTTTGCCTCTTATTTCCTACCTCTTCCATTTCCTCCTATTCTCTAGGGAAATGGAATCCTGGCCAAAAGGCAGGCCTGTCATCTAATCGTCAGGGTACCCAAACAGAGCACCGCGGTAAGTTCCTTATTCACACTCATGGTCCTGGAAGGCAGAAGTAGATACAAGCATTTGTCCAAAGTCTATCATGTTATGACTGAGTCAAGGTACCTGTAAAAGAGCTCTTCAGAAAACAAGAGTGGAGGTATACCGCTTGGAGGAATAGGAATGAAGAGCAGAGAGCTTTGAGCAGCTCACCAGGTGGGAGCTTGTCTGGAGAGGTCTCTAGGCAACTATAAATACCTACTGCATACATTCACACTTCCTCGGCTTGCTCCTTAAGGGCAAGCGGGGGAGCATTTCAAGAGTCTGAACCAGGCAGGCATCTAATATTATTGCGTTTTTACATCTCAACCACCAACATCACTGACCATTCCCAGCCAGCATTCACAGAGCCCCTAAACCAGAAATAGTGACTGAACCAGACTCAAGGATTGCTTGATTCTGTGGTGCCGACAGGAGCCATTGTTTATGACGCTTCTACCCAGCTCCAAGGGAGCCTTGACTTGTGTGTTTCGTTCTCGGTCCACCGAAGAACATTTCCTGAGAGTAGCGGGGTGAGGAACCTGCTCCAACTTTCTCAAGTTTTCTTCTCTCCTGCTTTTGTGCTCAAGCATCTGTGTAAGGCTTACAGGGCCTACACCAGGAGCAGCAGAGCCCAAGTGTCCGTTTCTGGTGCCACAGAGTCCAGGAGTGCTCCCAGGCTTGATTTGGAGCCATTCTTGCCTTCCTGATATTTTTTACTAGTTGCGTGCTCTGGCCTCTGAGCCAATGCAGTGAGCTTTGTGGGTGTATTTGTATTTGCACAATGAGTAGTATTTCTTTTTCCTCTGCTTTAAATAACGGCGATTATTGTACCACCTATCACATACCCATCTTCTATTCATTATTCAATTCCCATTTATTCATTCATTCATGCATTCAAATATTTATTAAGCACACTTTAAATGCCATGCCCACCCCAGGGGCCACAAAGCGACTAAAAATATTCCTTACCATCAGGAAACAAGACCTGAACAAATGTAACGTCGAGTCTTCTTGGAATTCGGAGCAGGAAAAAACACATGAGGCTGTGGGCAAGAAGAGGTGGATTCTAATAAATTTCCTACTGAAAAGTTAGTCTTAATGAACGTTCTTTCTTTAGATGGTGAGGATTGCACCAGAAATCACGATTTCTGGATTTCAAGTCAAATTTTGAACACCTTAGAGGAAAAATTTGCATATGTGCAGAGTCACGGTGGTAATTAGAGTATGAGGCCCCATTTTGAAACACTGTAATCTGGTCTGAGTCTGAATTTCATTTCCTGAAGGATTTACTTGTATCATATCAAGCTGCTCTAGTCCTACTCATTGCAAACCCATTTAAAACCTGAAAACTGGATACTGCTCTCGGCCTAGGCCATGGCTGCCGTTGAGTTAACAGGAAGGAGCATGCTGAATTTTCAGTTTTGGACATTGGACACTAGAGGGCAGTGTTTTACTTTTTTTAAGATCGAAGGTCCTGCTGGACAAAATGCTGAGCTGTAGCTCGAGGGCTTTGTGGGTGCGGAAAATCTTCAGATATTTGCCGTGAAACCCGCCATTCCCTGACTGATCTTCACAGAGCTGAAGAAATGATTCCATGTGACTCACCAATCCTTAGGGAGAGAATTTGACCAAGCTGTTTGTCTTCATGGTTGAGAAGTTTTCAGGATTTAAATGTATCCCTTACAGAGCCCCACGTGAAGATTTGCTTTTTTTTTTTTTTTGAGAGAGCGAGCGAGAAAGCAGGGGAGGGGCAAAGGAAGAGAGAGAATCTTAAGCAGGCTCTGTGCTCAACGTGGGGCTCGATCTCATGACCCTGAGATCATGACCTAAGCCGAGATCAAGAGTTGGGCACTTAACCTATTGAGTCACCCAGGTGCCCCAGATTTGCTTTTAAGTACATTTTTTATGCACTTTTTTCGGGCCTATATTATCACCTTCTGGGGGTGGGGGCACTTCTAACACGCTGCACACACAAATGTGTATCTATTACAAAATCTTTTGGCAACAATAGGCCCCATTCCCTTTCACCAAGACTTGCCTGTGGACCCTGCCTACCTCAGCCTCTTCTCTCTCCATGTTACTGCACTTGCCTACTTTCTGTTACCATTTATTTTATTTATTTATTTTTAAAGATTTTATTTATTTATTTGAGAGAGAGAGACACAGTGAGAGAGGGAACACAAGCAGGGGGAGTGGGAGAGGGAGAAGCAGGCTTCCCGCTGAGCAGGGAGCTCGATGTGGGGCTCGATCCCAGGACCCTAGGATCATGACCTGAGCTGAAGGCAGACGCTTAACGACAGCCACCCAGGCGCCCCTGTTACCATTTATTTTTGTAGCTTCTCATTTAGTATATTTTCATGGCTGTTTGCATGTGTTATCTCTGCAGTTAGAATGTAAGCCCCTAAGGACAGGGGCTGTGTTTTACATTACTTTTTCATACCCTCCAGTGCTCACGATAGGACATAGAAGAGATGTTCCATGGAAACTTTCTCAATCAAATGAAGTGGGAGGTGATACCAGTAGGACAAGCACAGAGTTATTGGTAAATTACCTGAAGGATATCTTTGGGAAAAACCTTATATGTAAAACCCTGATTTCCATTCCTAGAGCCTGTTCTTGCCATTCTTTATCACTATTCCAATTTTCCTGTTTTGTGTCTCATTTTATCAGGACCCAAATTAGGGCACTAGTGGGGAAACTAGTCCTGAAACATACCTGTATGATTTCCTGTAAATTACTAGATACACTGTCCTCTTCTCTACATCTTTGCCCTTCCAAATAGCCAATCCTAGTGATGGGAATTTCTTGGCTAAAATTTCTGGAGAGTTCACAAGTGAGATATTTCAGGTGACATGTTTTCTTAGAAACCTAAGGCTTTCAGAGGGAGTCCATGGGAAGGAAAATGGATATATTTTTCTCTTTCCTGAATTTCTTAACCTCTTACAATTGTAATTAAACACTACATTTAACTTGATACTGTACTTTGATATTCTAATACAGCTGTTTTGATGGAATTATGGCGGATACATTGAATGGTTTGTGGAGAGAGTGAAAGGGAAGGCAGAGATGAGTTAAATAATTACTATTGAATTTCTCCATGCAAGATCTAAGAGCCTAACAACCAAGGAGAGGAAGAGAAGAATGGAGGGATATTAAGAGGGCAAAACTGTCGGGATCTAGTGATCAATTTGGTTATGGAAGGTGAAAAAGAGGGAAGAAACTAAACTTCCAGATTCTTGAATGGTTTAAGGAGTCATTATGAGTACAGGAAACAGAAGAAGAACAGATCCGGGGCCAAGTGAAAGAGTCTGGGTTTATCATGAGCTGTCTGTAAGACATCCATGTCATGTCAGGAGGGTGTAGGAGATCAGAATGTGGAGTTTGGAGAGAGATCTGGGCCAGAGACACAGCGTTGGGACCCATCTGAGCTTGATGGTAGAAATTCCAAGTGGGTTTAGATGGCCCACATTAAATGACCACTTATGAAACTTTGGGGAAAGCGATTTATAGGGTGAGGAGAGGAAGATAAGCCAGAAAAGCAAAGTGTCCAGGACTGTGGTTAAGGGAGAAGATAGATTTAAGAGGAAGGCATGGTCAAAATTGCTCCATTAACAGGAGGTCTGAGAGGAAAGGTAAGACTTGGAATTATGCAACTAGAAGGCCAGATTCCAAAGAGCCATAGAACATGGCTCGTAGTGAGCTGAGAATAAACATGCTTTGGGATTCCCCACAGAGCCAGATACAGTGTTAAGCATGTGGGACGCACACAATGAATGCTCTACTCATTGAACTGAGTTGCATGATAGTGATCATAAAACACCTTATTTATTCTTAAATAGGGAGGGGGAAGAAGGATATGCTCCCTAGAACTGGGGAATACTTTTCAAACTTCAGAGGATCCTCACTCATTCTGATTCAGGCCTCTATGAACCCTCACAACTCCTTCTCCCAGATGGGAATCATTCCATGTAGTTAGAGATGACATGGAGGGGGAGGTTTTGAACCGTTGGCTATTATGGACATGGGGAAAGAAGAGATGGGAGCCACAAAGACATGGCTATATAAAGGGTTAATTGTATATATGTGTAATTATGTCAATTTTTGTACGCATGCCTTAGATCTTTTATAATCAGTGTGTTAGTGGCAAATAAATATGTGGTACTCACTTTCAAAATATTTTAGTGTTTCTTATGTGCCCCGTTGTACCATTATTCAACACATAGCCCTTTGCTAAGAGAGATGGAATAACATGCATCCATGGTTGGATTCAGCATGTAAATATTGAGCACTAATGAAGTACCAATTAGACATTGTGATTCATTTAGAAAAACGATCCAGTCTCATAAATAAATAACAGACTATTTGACTTGCCTGGAGGACTTGTTCCCTACTTTTGTAAGGCTGACTTCTCAACCCTAGTGGATGAAATGTCATTTTCCCAGAGAGGCCATTCCTGACTCCCTAAACTATAGAATGAAACCCCTCCTCATTATTCTGTTTCATAGCATCCTGTTCACAATTTCTAATTGTGTACACACTCATCTGTTTGTTTACTTGATTGATGTCTGTCTTGCTCATGATCATGAACTTGAAGGTCAGCATCAAATCTGTTTTTGCAACATGCTCAGAAGGTAGGGGAGTACCTACTTGACAAGTAGGAAGCATTTAATAAATATCTGTGGAGTAGATGCATATATTTCTTGTTCTATACGTAAAAGCACTTTGTTTTGTAAGTCAGTTAAATTCTACTATTAGTATTATTTTTGTCAAATAAATATTATGATGCCATATCCATTAGCAGCTAGGCTCTTAGTGGCAACCAAATCATTTGTCAAAAGTGATTCATTAAAAAAAAAGTGATTTAATTAGTAGGATATTGGATTTAGTGGGGTGCAAGATTTTCAGGTAAAATATTTGAATTCTTTTTTTTTTTTTAGATTTTATTTATTTATTTGAGAGAGAGAGATAGTGAGAGAAAACACAGTGTGGGGGAGGGAGAAGCAGACTGCCCGCTGAGCAGGGAGCCTGACACGGGGCTTGATCCCAGGACCCCGGGATCATGACCTGAGCCAAAGGCAGAAGCTTAACCAACTGAGACACCCAGATACCCATTAAATATTTGAATTCTTCAAAAGATATAATGTGCCAGCATATTTAAGCTTTAGGAAGGGCTGATATTTCTCAGTTTCAAACAGATGTTTATGGCTGGGTGGCTGGTATCTCTTCTGACTGGGCTGGTGTTAGAGGGTTGATTGTTCAGTTTTTATTTGTATCACTATAAATACTACTACAATAAACATCATTATACAAATACCACTACAATGATGCTTTTTTTGGGTCAACTACATTAAAAATAGGATTTCTGGTTCAAAAGTATGTGAAGTTTTAATTTTAATAGATAATTTATTATTTCTTCCTAAAATGTTTGAGGTAATTTAAACTCTCAGCTTTGATGTAAATAGATTCTATTTCCCTGCATCCTTGCCAGCACTGGGGGGGGGGGGGGATGTTACATTTTATTTTTTTAATTGTTGCTAATTTGAAGGTCATAAGCTTTTTTGCTTATATTGGTGTATGTACTATTACATATTCCAGTTATGAACAATACTTTTATTTCTAATAGAAATTCTACTTTATCATCATATTAGTCTTTTAACATACTGCTGAGTTGACTTGTTATTGCTTCATTTATAATTTTGCATCCATATTTATAAGAGACATTGATCTACACATTTGAAAACTATTTTATCAGAATTTTAAAATTTAGATTACCATATCTTCATAAAATAATTTGGAGGAACTGTCTTTTTCTGTTGTATGGAATGGTTTAAATAATAAACAGATTATCTGATTTTAAGATTTTAAAATGCAATTTATTTTAATATAATTGTGTTAATGTGCTAAAAAGAATGTGAAGGGATATTACATTTGCTAGTATTAAATTTTTTTTCAAATTTCATTCTGCCCTAAAAAAACAAGTAGGGCATAATTGAAAAGGGGCATGTTTATTTTTCCTCAGAAAGTGCTAAGCCTCAGACCATTTTCACAAGGTAATTTTGTAGGAAACATGAATAAGAACTAACCAGATAAAGACAATTACCACCATAGTTTTCTTTACAGAAATAAAATCTTTAAAATTAACCAAGGAAATTAAACTTAGAGGGAAAGTTTTAGGTTGCTTGAATATGAGGGTACATCCACACACATTTCATGATAAGCACAGAGTTGTAGAGATTAATACTTCATTTGGGATAAGAGAGAGAGTGAGAGTGGCTCCTATTTAGATCCATTCCACTGAGATTGATAAAAAGTTATTGGTTAAGCGTCTGCCTTTGGCTCAGGTCATGATCCCAGGGTCCTGGGATCGAGTCCCACATTGGGCTCCCTGCTCAGTGGGGAGCCTGCTTCTCCCTCTCCCTCTGCCTGCCACTCCCCCTGCTTGTGCTCTCCCTCTCGCTTTCTCTCCCTGTCAAATAAATAAATAAAATCTTTTTTAAAAAGTTATTTATTTATGAAATACCTACATCACTGACCATAAAAAATAACCTGCTCATAATTGGCTCATTCTCTAAGATCATAGCATATGTCAGCATAAATGTACACTTTGAATCCTTTCCCCTATTGACCCAGTTGGATTTCAATAGCATTTCTTTTGCTTTCTGTTTAATTGAAAATTAATTATCCAACAGACAAGTCCCAGGACTCCCATCCAGAATATATTGCTTCGTTTATTTTTTTCTTTGCCTTGACCAATTAAAACTTCCGGAATCCACTGAGATTTTTATATGACGAAGTTAATTATTTTGCATAATTTAGGAGCAAAGTCTATTCTGGTAACAACTGTTTAACTGTAATTTCAAAACCATCTCCTTTATAGTCACAATCATTCTGTAAGAGTATTGCAGTTCTAATAACAAACGTTTGAATTGATAGTGTCTCTTTAATATTGTACAGCAAAGAATTTTGTGAAGTAAAGACATTAACATAGTCCAAAAGCAATGTAAAGTCTGAGCAATCAGCATAAGGGAAAATGAGCTATTCCATGTAGAGTCTTCATAATTGCTCTGAAGCAGTATATCCCAATGGGATGTGCACATGTACGCTTTTGAGAAAAATTCATGAATAAGGGATAAAGAAGGAGTTTGTGCCCATCAGTTTCTCAGGGAGAAAAGATCATGTATCCTCATGTATCCTACTTTGTTTAGACAAGTGATAAGATTAATTATGTAGAAGAACTACAGAGACCAACAGAGTTTTTGAACACTCTCCATGCACCTATTTTTTTTTTTTAGTTTTTTGAAACTGGAAATATTGGAAATTAAGTTTTTAATCAGAGAGATATATGAAAATGTATTTGCTGTGGATCATGAACACAAAATGAGGGGAAAAAAAGAGGTGCAGAGGCTTAAGAGGAGTGTAGAAGTGATAGTGAATTTCAGAGAAAAAAAAATAGACATTTTATGTAGACACCAGTATATGCATAGAAAAAAATTCTGGAAGAATACATAAGAAACTTTTAATTTTAGTTTGTTTTTAAGTGAGGAATCACCTTTCATATTAAAGCTTTCTACACTGAATTTAAAAAAAGGATAGACACTTTAAGAGCAAGGTTAAGATTCCAAAGGAAGAGAATATGTCATTATTAAAACATAAAAATTATTAGGTTGCAAGAAATTTTTCTCTCTTCTGAAGGGCATTAAAAATACTGAGATACTTTTAAAACTTTTTTTTCTATTACTATTCAGTTTATAATCTTATATTTAATTATTAAACATGTCTGTAGGTAAGTTTTCTGTTGTTGTTGAGAGTGAACCAGGATGTTGCTGAGGTCAAATAATTTTCTTAATTTTAACTTTAGCATGGAGGTACAGCATTCCAAGAGTACATTTGTGTTACACAGAGGGACTCAGCTTTCATCATGATTATTATTTCTATTTCTATATTGTTACTTCTATATTATTGATATCATATTAACCAAATCAATAGCATTCTGTATTAATGAGTAGCTTTTTCAGCTCTTGACTGTATAAGATGATTTCACATTTCTGTAATTCTATTATGATATTTATAAAACTGCATGCATATTCAGTAAGAAATTATAGAAACTATATAAACCAACACCCTTAATTGCACACTATTGAACTTAGCTTCTTTGGAAGGTTTTGTGTTTTGATCAAGACTGTGGAGGTGCTTAAAAAAAGGAGATGTTTTAAAAAAAACTCTACAAATAGGGAAAGATTGAGGCTTGCTAATATGGAACCCAGTTCTAGTTGCTTAAAAAAGGAAAGTATGTAGGAAGAGCCTATAATTTTCACTACTATCTTTGGGCTTGGAAAAATGCCCAGGTTAGTGACAAAGGGAACTTTGGGGGAAGACTCTAAATCTACCAGAATGTAAGAGAGAAAATGGAAAATCAGATGGATAGCTTCATTAAAAACACAGCCGTGTAAAATCTTCGAGAGTTAAAGGAATAATAGCAGGATTTCTATTGATTTTTTTCCAAATTGAAATATTACTATAATTTAACAATTTCAGTTATTTTGAAAATAAGCAGAGATGCAGCTGTAAGCCATTAACTACAGTCAAAGTCATTATGAATTTGCTCTTGGGGCCAGGATTCACATATCAACTGTGACCCAATCTTGAAACCTGATTGTCTTTCTGATCTTAACCATTTTTTTGAAGTACAATTTCCCCGGCATCTACCCCTTCTTTTTTCAGGTGGTGTTTTATGATGTCTAGGACACTGCTTCTCATACTTTAACATACACATAAATTTCCTGAAGATTTTATTAAAACGCAGATTCTGACTCCCTAAGTCTGAGAGTTTGCACCGTAGCAAGTTCCCCGTGATGCCGATGCTGTTGGCGTGAAGCCTGTGCTTTGACTAGGAAGGGACACTGGAATACTGCAACATCCCCCTAAATGATTATCATTAGATTGATCTTTCTATAACATGATTTTAATAAAAGTCTTCCTTTGTTGGAAAACCTTCAGGGATCTACCAAGTCTAGTTTAAAGCCCAAATCAAGTCATTCACTGCCTTCCTAATTTTGAAAAAAACTTTCTATCTTCCACCACTCCCTTTCAAGAACTCTGAGTTTTAGTCAAACTAGTCAAATGTCCGCTTTCTGCTGAAGTTCTAGTTCCACCCAAGAGGTGGACCTAGTAGACTACTGGCTCTTCCCCTTCCGCTTCCGAAATCCCTCCCCCTCTCCAGAAGAACAAGGGAGAGAAAAATATGGAGAAAATGGTGAGCAAGCCCTGAGTCGAGGGATGGGGAAAAGGGAGCTGTTTGGAACACATGTGGATGGTAGCTCTGGCCTGGGGCAGAAGGCAACTCAGCCTGGTTGTAGGAGGCTAAAATAAAAACTTTTCCCTTCATTTCCTTTGGGATTTGCAATGCCAGGCCCTGTGCTGGCAGCAACTGAAAGCTGGCTCAGGTCTCCCCAGCAGGAAAAGCAAGGGCAGTGTAGATACCTGTAGATACAAGATAGTGCTTGTGGGCAGCTGACCTCAGAGCTCTCCATACTTTTCCTTCTCCAAGCCTTGGGGCTGGGAAAGTACAATCTCGTGTTCGTGGCTGTGAGGGATTTAATTGTGCTTTTCTGGTATCATCTTCATTAGGTTTAATTAGCAATGTTCTACTTGCTTTATAAAAAAAAAAAAGTTGGGAAGTATGCTTTCTTTTTCTGTGTTCTGGAATAATTTAAGCATAATTAGAATCATCTGGTGTTTGAAGGTTTGGTGGAATTCTCTTGTGAAGCCGTCTGGGCCTGTTGCCTTTTTAAGGGGGTAGGATTTGGATAATTTTTCTATTTTTTTTTTTCCTATGGAAATTAATCTACTTAAGCCACCTCTATTTAATGGTATCAGTTTTGATCAATTAAACTTACTGGGAAATTACTATTTCATCTCTGTATTATTTGCATAGAGTTGTATAAAATATTCTCTTCAGTATTTTAATTTCTTCTCTTTCAGTGATTATTTCTTATTGTGTATATTTATGCTTTCCCTTTACCCTTTTTTATCCCTCAGTAAGTTACCAAGTGATTTCTACCCTGAAGAACCAGCATTTTAACTTATTAATTCTAATATTTTTCTAATAATTATTTTCTGCTTTATTTTTACCATTTCCTTTCTTGTGCTTTACAATGTTTGTGTGTTTGTTTTGTCCTAGGATTTCAGGTTGGGATTTTAATTCATTTACTTTTATCCTTTCATTTTTATTGATGTTAAGTGCTTAAGGCTATGAATTTCTTGAATCACAGCTTTTATTATATCCCATACATTCTGTTTTTATTATCATTATTTTTAAAAGAAATTCTGACATTTAATTTAGCATTTTCCTTTTACCAAAGAGTTGTTCAATAGAAAGTTTTACATTTTCAGCTGGAAAAGACACTTTAGATATTTTCTTGTTAATTTCTATTAATACTGTGCTCTGATCAGAGAATGTTATTTGAATTATTTCTCTATTATGAAAATGAGGATTTCTATGTGATATAATATATGCTCAACTTACGTGAATGTTCCATATGCCTTTGAGAAGAAGGTATGTAAATTATTATTGGTGCTAAAATTCAATATAGATTCATAAGATCAACTTTATTCATGATGTGAGAAGTGTCTTCTATCCTTTCTTGTTTTTTGTCCACTTGATTTTCTTGGTCTGGGAATGATACATTAAAGTCTTATAATATTATTTTGTTTTTGAATGTTTCTCCTGGCATTTCCTGGAGTTTCTGTTTTATAAATGTGGTAGTTGTATTCATGGCTATTTAAGAATATTATCTTTGTTATGAATTGTGATCTTTATTATTCTAACATGTCTTTCCTTGTTTCATTTAATACTTTTTGTGATGATTTATACCTTGTCCAATATCAAGATGTCAACCTTGCATTTATATATGTATGTGTGTATGTATTTAAAGTAACAAATGCACTTTTGATCTACAGATAAAAACTACTCAGCGAAGGTCAGTAACCATTTCAGTTCCTACTCTGTTAGACCCATATCCTGTACAGTCTTCAGGATCTAGGTTAACAGGTTATTTTCATTATTTCATGTCATCCACAGTATTAGAAAACAAGGCATTATAGCAGTTTAGATGAAATGCACTGCTAGCAGCCAAATCCAGTCTCTTATATTCAATACTTTTTCTTCTTTCTTTTTCTTTCTTTCTTTCTTTCTTTCTTTCTTTCTTTCTTTCTTTCTTTCTTTCTTTCTTTCAAGATTTTATTTATTCATTTGAGAGCGAGAGAGAGAGAGCACAAGCAGGGGGAGGGGAAGAGGGAGAAGCAGGCTCCCAGCTGAGCAGGGAGCCCGGTGCGGGGCTCAATCGCAGGACCTGGAGATCATGACCTGAGCCACCCAGGTGCCCCTAGACTTTTTCTTTAGATCTTCTACTTTGTTGTTGGAAGCTTTCATGGCATCTTCCCTGGAAATTCTTTTCAGCTGATTCCAGGCATCCCACTTGGCCTTGCCTTTGAAATCCAGCAGCCTAGGCTGCTCTGTGTTTGTGTCACCCACAGTTCCTTGTTCATAGTGGCTGTAGGTGAACAGTATCTCATCATCTGCTGGCTCGGTCTTGAGGTGCTTAGCATCCTCAGCAGTTTTGTCAAACTCAGCCTGAGACATGCTGGCAGGGTTGCAAGGATTCCAGGGAACCCTGCATTTTTATTATTTATATTTGTCTGATAAAACTTTGTCCATCTCTTTATTTTTAACATTCCTTAAACCCCTTAAGGATGTTGATAGTATGTAGCATAGAGTTGGGTTTTACTTTGTGAATCAATCTGAAAATCTGTTTAATAAGTAAATTAACCTCATTGACATACATTGATATGACTAATATGTTTGGTCACATCAGTAATGAACTCTTATTATTTTTTTATATTTACTGTACATATTGTGATAGTTACTATGATTCACCATGTGGTCTGTTTCCTTGCTTTTTTGTTTTTTAAGGGGTCTGGAGTGGACAGAGTATTTAATTTGGTTTAGGAAAATTTGTATTTTTTCTAATGATTACCTTTATTACCTTAGTCCCTTTATTCCTTATTTAGGCTTCTACTATTTGATTTGTCAGCTTAAGATGGTCTCAGTATACAGTATTCAGAAAATGTGTTTCATTTTTTTCCTTCCTTTTCCTGTTTTTCCTCCCATTTACTTAGCTATATTTTTAAATTCTGTCAGAATATTTAACAGGTACATACTATTCTTTCATCTCTTTGCCCCACCTTTATTATAGTCTTAAGTCTGTAATTAAATATGTATATTAAAGGGGCACCTGGGTGGCTCAGATGGTTAAGCGTCTGCCTTCGGCTCAGTGCATGATCCCAGGGTCCTGGGATAGAGCCCCGCATCGGGCTCCTTGCTCAGCGGGAAGCCTGCTTCTCCCTCTCCTTCTGCTGTTCCCCCTGCTTGTGCTCTCTCGCTCTCTCTGTCAAATAAATAAATAAAATCTTTAAAAATAAATAAATATGTATATTAAATATCTTCAGTGCTCACCAAAGGTCCTTTTGTTGAAGTTTTTCAATTCCTATCAAGCTGGCTGAAGGTCTTCCTCTAGTAGATTCCTCAGGGAAGCCTCATGAGGACTGTATTCTCTGGATTGTTACATGTTTGAAGTTGTTTTCTATCCCCTTGGTTCCCCATGCAAAGGTGAGATATTGGAGAGGCTCACTGAGATTTCTGGTTTGAGAATGGCTTATTCTGTTGGACAGAGAAGTACAATTTCCTCTTTGTGGAGAAGCAAGTTGGTGTATCTTCTGATTCTCAGTCTCTTTGGTTTATTAGTTCTCCTTAATCTCAACACCTGCTGCTCCCTTTACCACCTAGCCTCCAAGGGATGTGTCCACCAAGAGCTCTCTCTTTCCCCCAGAGGCCGTACCTTTTTCGGGACTGTTGCTTCCACTCCTGTGCACTTTTCTGCCCCTTCCTTTCAGTTCTCCAGGAGCCAGTGCTCTGATCTAGCAGGTCTTATCTTTATTCCCGGCATTTCTCCAGTCCATGTGGAACTTTCTCCTCCTGGGAGTGATGTTATATCGTTGTGGATTCTGTTGCTGCTGTACCCCACTCTCTTCTCCTTGTTTTTGATCTGGCCGAGGCCCTGGAGTGGTTCTCCAGCTTTGGATGCTTAGACCCTACTTCCATGTAAATTGATATTTGTCGCAATCTCTGTCTCCCAGTCATGTGGTAGGCATGGGTTATGGCTAGTTTTATTTGCTCCCTTTTGGGATCTGTGTGGTTTTGGAGAAAGTGAGCAGAGATTTGAATTTAGGCAATCACCATCATCCTATGGGAACTCAAAGCGCAACAGATACCACTTTTTTATTTCAGTAATTTGAGTTGAATTGTGTTGTAAGAACTTTGAGGGCACACCTAATACATTATCAGGCATATAATAAGTGATAATTAAGTATCTGATGGAGGAATGTATTAATAGATATTATAATTCACTTTACTTTAACAAAAGAAATTATGGAGGAACTACTCTAATATTTATGGTAAAATAATCATGCCTAAATTTTATTAGTTGCTAACTCAGTGGCTTAATTGTTGCCAGTCTATCAGTGATATATTATGGAAGTTAAATACAGAAATCGTTTCATGCATTTGGATACAATTCTGAGAGACAGAGTGAGGTGAGCACAAGTCAGGATAGACAACATGGTAGAGGTGATTTTCTTTCCTAATAATGAATGAGGCTAGATGAAACTTTTAGGTAAAGAAAACAATAAGCTATGCATTGTATTTTCTTTGGTTAAAAAATTACATATATTAAGCTCTCTACTTTCAGCTACTTGGAAGGATGTCATATAAGAAAAAAAAAATCCATGAAACCTCGCCAATGATTTTCATCAGAGAATGTTGGCAGACTGAACGAAGTATCTGATAAAGTAAATGTTGCCAAATAATTTCAATGTTTACAGTAGATGGTTTCTTAAACTTAATTGTGTGGCTCTGTGAGGACACAAAAATAAAGTAAATCAGAAAAGATAAATCAGTACCACTTTCAGGGGATGGGACTGATAGTGGCCCCCATCTTTCTCTAGAGAAGAAGTTTTTTATGGTGGTGAGCATACTCCGTATCTGTGCTGTCCAATGATGGCTACCAGCCGCATGTGGTGAATGGCCTGAGCAACTCTATCTATCTATCTGTTTATCTATTTATCTATCATCTATGTATCTACGTATCTATCTATCTATCCATCTATCTGAGAAAGAGCAAGTGACTACTTTTTCATAAGGAAAAAAGAGGAAATGCTATTTTCTACTCTTAGGTGAGCTCAGGACTACTTGTTGTAAAGTTTTGAGTCTTTTCAGTTGTTGCCTCTGCAGCTTTGTATCAGACTATGATATCCACCTTTATGTTTAACTCTTTGCACTCTTTCATATTAGTGAAATCCATACGTAGACTATCACTTGGTTGGTTGAGTATTTTGAAACTAAGTTAAGGAACACATATACTCACATGAAACACACACCAAATCCATCCCCATATTTGTCCTGATGTTAAGTCAAGAGCTATCTAGAAATTTATTAACCAGACTTTTAGTTTACTGGTTTGTTGGATTGTTTAAGGCCTAGGTTTCTTGGATTCAGGACTCAGGCTGCCTGAGTTTCAATTCTGGATCTCCCATTTATTAGAAGTGTGACTCTTGGAGGCATACTTAACTTTTGTATTAGTTTCCCCATGGGGTTGTTATGAAGGTTAAATGAACTCATAGTTGTAAAATATATAGAATAATGCTTTACACTGCTTATTGAACAAGTTAAATTAAAATTAATTAAAGATTAGATGCTACCAGTATTAATGACATTTTCTCATTCATCAGAGCTTGTTCAAGTATCTGTCACGTGGTAGACATCAGAAACACCATCAGGTGACTGGCCAGGTTGGTACTGATTTAGTAGGCTTCATATGTGATGGGATCCATGTTCAGGGTCTCAAGATGGTAGCACAAGCTCTTTGTTCCCTACTGCCAGGCAAATAGAGAGCAGAAGAAATGTTGAGGCTTTTAGTGAGATGAGTTTGAAATAACTGCAAATAGGAAAAACATGTTGTCTGATTTTGCCACGAAATACCTTGCAGTTTAGCAATTCTGAGACAGATCTGTTTGCAAAATGTGAGTAGGTACCTAGGTTAGGCTGATAGCATACTCAATATTCTGTTGCTAAGGTTCTAAGCCTATTCGTGGTATCTATTTTTAGAGTATACAAGAATGAATCAGAAGCCTATGATTAATTATTAATGATTGTGAAATAACCCTGTTGGATGATAGAATGTAGAAAGTTTTAATAACAGCTGCTTTGAGGATTACTTTTAACAAATACATAAAAGGATTTTTGAAGATATATTTTACCTCCTTGGAACATTGCTTGTTTTGAAGTAATTTTCTCTTTAAATGTCTATGGTATAATCCTATCTTGAAAAGAAAAGACCATGGCAATGAGAGGCTCCAAAAAGATTAATTATAGCTCTTTATTTATTAGCATGCAAACTAAATTCATAAAATTTGTGAATGTCTAACAGCCTATCAGATTAAAAGAAAACTTTTTTTTTTCAGTGTGGTGTCCTTTTTAATGTCTATAATAATTAGTGATATTGATCATTTACTACTTCCAGGCTCTGTTCTCAATCGGTTACATAGGTGAGAAAACTCAAGGGTGGAAAAGTTAAATAACTGGTCATGGTCACACAGATAGTAAGGATGGGTTTGATCCTGAGCAATCTGACTCAAGAACCTGTACTCTTGACCCTGATTTCTTTTCTAGCTCACATAAAGGACCCACCATACATCACTAAACAAGGCCATGGGAAGATTATATCTTGTACAGATTTCATTCTTCCACATCCTACTATAACCATTCGTTTGTTTAACAGACACTGAACACACACTAAGCTAATGATGGATATGCTTTATTGAGCATTTATTGGCTAATGGTTTAAATGTATCATCTCATTTAACCCTTGTAGCTACCCCATGACATAGCTTAGAGACCTTAAATGGCAGCATGTTGTGGCGAGCACAGAGGCAGGAGTTAAATGCAGGTCCCCTGACTCCAGGGCTAATGCTCTTCAACACGTTACAGGCAGCGGATTGTGCTCAGGGCTGTAGAATATGGACGTTGCTCAAATCACAAACCCTTTGAAGAACTTGGAATGCAGTTTTGCTGGTAAGATATGCATGCAAATAACTGTGAGGAGAGTTATAAAGGTTAGAGATACTCTCCTCCTAAGCTCATCAGACACAACAATCACCTTTGACAAAACAGGAAAGACTACATAGAAAAGGATATCTGAGCTGTTTAAAGAAAGAAAGTGAAATTTGGAAAAGGAATGATTTAGGAAATCAAGGTCAGATAATGAAAACTAGCAGTAGGCATCTGTAGTGATTTTGAAATAAGAAAAACAGTTTTATTATTAATAGGCCTGTTTCCATTTTTAAAACACAGCACGAGGATTTTCTTTCCGAAGTTGGTTTATACTTTCCTTCATTTGTTTAATAAGTATATACTGAGTATCTATTGGGTATAGGATATTGCTGATGCCAGCAGTGAAGATAGCCAGTGTTCTAAGAGACAGAGCTTATGGCCTAGTGGGGGAAAGGCTCTTGGAGTTTATGGCCTAGTGGGGGAAAGGCTGTTGGAGCTTATGGCCTAGTGGGGGAAAGGCTGACCAAAAAAACAAAAAACAACAAAAGTGAGGTGCACAGCCTGTGTCATGATGATAGTGCTCCCATCAAACTCCAAGCAGGGCAGGGGGATGGGGAGTCAGAGGCAGGGGTAAGGCAGCTTGCTACTTCAAATAGGGTGATGAGAGAAGGTCTCACCGAAGAGGTGGCATATGATAAGAACCTGAAGAAGTGAAAGAGCAAGTGTAAAACCACATTTCAGTACATGTCACTTTAAGAACTTCATACCTAAGGGCATGTGCCAGATAGCTTGCTTTTACTCACCATGCCTCATCCCCCAGGATCTACTCTCTATGCATCTCCACCCTTCTTTTTTCTGTGCAAGGATAGGCTATGAGGAGGATATCACCAAGCAACTTTGCACTTTGGCTTACAGTTAGGTTCAGCTGCTGAGAGGTCTGGCATGAGGTCAGAGGGAGAAGAGAGTGAGGTCTGGATATTTATTCCCTCCCTCTGTCTCCAAGTGGAGCCCTGAATAATATGGGGCTGAAGGGAATCAGATTTAGCCCTGTTTTAGGAAGTAAAAATGTGAAGCAATGAAAGATGCAATGATTTGACCATGGTATAATGAGGGTGGTGTAATTGGGGTAAGAATGGAAACTGCAAATATCTAACCTTTTGAAGCCTGTTGAAGTTAGCCCACCGAGAGGCAATATTTCTCTTTTTAGACCCCTTTAAGCGCTGATGACATTTACGGACCCTATCACTGAAAGAATGCAGGTGCACAGGTGTACGTAGGACACACACACCCCATTGCTTGCCGTTTCCAGGGGTTAACAAATTCCTTGAAACTCTTCTACAGATTCCTGGATTCCCTAAGACCCTTGGCTCCACGGAAATGAGAGAGAGCTCCTATCTTTGGGTGATCTGGTACATAGAATCTCTCAGCAGCTAACATTTAACAATGCTTAATTTTATGGTTTCAGTGAAAAAAGTAAAATAAATATTTTCCACTGTAAGTTTGGAGACTAAATGAGGCGTTAACATGAGTTCCATATCCAGCCATGCAAGAAAGTCATGCACTGTCAAGAAGCATTTTCAAAATTAATGCTCTATAAATATTACATCTTTATTAGGAGCTATAATCTTTTATTCAAAGATACAGTGTGTCTCTAAATAAAATAGTCCAAGTGGACTTGTATTATTGAAACAATGGCACATAGGATATTTTGAGGCAGATAAAATGTTACCTGTTGTTGGGTAGAAATAGCTTGATACACTAGCCTGATAAAAAATTATAAAACAATTGAAATCACCCCCTCCTGTAGGGTGACCTGAGTTCCTTGAGACCAGCGGTGACATCATCCTTGTCTCTGAGTTCCCAGTGCTGTGCGCGGCACCAACCACAACGTGGGATCCCATCAGAAATTGATAGCTGTGAATTATTTCTATTCAGAAGAAAATTGCGTATTATTTATTGGTGATAAGTGGACATGAATGGCTCATTTTTCTCTATTTAACAACATCTAGAGGAGGCTTTAATTCAGCATATTATAAGAACGATGAAGGAATTTGTTGAGATGGACTGAACCACACTTGTGAGAACTTTAGGCATTTTCTATTCAGTTAACTTAGGCACACATACACACACAGTGAAAAACACTATGACTCTTTCCATGAAAATCTTTAACAGTATTCATAATCCACTAAGTCTGTGGCGATTTGTGATAGCAACAAGAGGAAACTAGTATGTTTACCTAAAAGTAAACCATGAAAAGACTTATCAGAGCCATTTAAAAAGTAATACAAATATATTCATGTAATTTTGCATTTGCTCCTTTACCTCTTTTAAAAGCTGTGTGTAGAATTGATACAGAAGGAGAATAAAACAGTTTGTGGTAAATAATTGTTTCATGCGCCCACATCACTCTGACCTCTAGTTCCACTGGTGCAGTGTCTTCCCTGACTCTGACCCTCTCACCTTGCTCTTATAAGGGTCCTTTTGAATATGTTGGAACCACCAGGATAATCTCTTCATTTCAAAAAAAATTTTTTAAAGATTTTATTTATTTATTTGACAGAGAGAGAGAGAGAGAGAGAGCCCAAGCAGGGGAAACAGCAGAGGGAGAGGGAGAAGCAGGCTCCCTGCTGAGCAGGGAGCCCGACCTGGAGCTGGATCCCAGGACCATGGGATCAAGACCTGAGCTGAAGGCAGACGCTTAACTGACTGAGCCACCCAGGCACCCCTCATTTCAAAATTTTAAATTTAATCATATCTGCAAAGTCCCTTTTATCATGGAAGGTAACATAGTCACAGATTCGAGGAATTAGGATGTGGGCATTTTAGAAGGCCATTATTATGCCTACCGCACTAGAAGAAGGACCTTCCTCCTTCAGGTGCTATTGCTCTTTGAACCAGGACCTTAATTTCTAACCACACAATGACTAATCTTAGTCTTTGTTTACGTATTTATTAGTGAATAGATGAATAGAGTTTAGCTCTGTGTATTTATTCAAGAGTCCATTCCTTCATGTAATCAATAAACTGAGTCTTATGTCTGTGTTTTATTTGAAAGTGTTGCTTCTTTTCAAGAAACTCAGGAAAATGTTAGCTGATTATTTTACACAGAAATTGCTCTAAGTTGCAAGGGTGAAATAATTGTTATTGTTGCTAGAGTCATTATTTGCTGTTTAACAGTAAGGACATTGAATTGTTTTTCTTTATGGGAATAGTTTGATGCTTAGAGTCTGACCTAAAAGCAAATTTTTCATATTAGGTTGTACCGTGGGGCTATCTGTGTAATCATTCATCATCAAACATTGCCTCAAATTGCAAGCACTTGAAGAGTGTTATGGTTTAATCACTTCATATTCTAAATGTGGTAGTCGGCTTTCCCTAGGAAGGACGATGTGGCTCAGAGAGAATGAAAACACCACTCAGCACTTTTTTTTCCTTCCATAGTAAATGCAAAGAAAGGACTATGAATTGTAAGATCATCACTCTGTGGTAGCTATCTCTGTAATCTTAAAATGCCTATTCAGCCATAATCAGCCTCATTCTCAAAAAGGGCTTTATAGAATGTTATAACTAGAAGAAAAATGGGAGATTATTTGGTTTCTCTCCCTTTTTTTGTACAAATGAGGACCCTGCGACCCAAAGGGGAAATGACTTGCTCAAAGTCAAACAATTAGGGCACTAGACTCGATTTAATTTTTCTGACTTTCTGAAGTGGCTTCTTTTGAGCATATTTCCATTGAGAATATGCTTTGAACATTCGTGTGGAAATGTGACTATGAGTTTTAGCATGATACTGTGGCAGAAGTGACTTCTTGAAGACCTCTTGTCTCGTTTCTTGTTTTCCTTTCCTATGTCTGTTTCCTATGACTGTTGCAAAATATTACAAATCTGTGTGTGTGTGTGTGTGTGTGTGTAATGCAAAAAGTACTCTGCTAGTGTCTCTTAGATATAACCACCAATGGTGCCTGTCTGTGAAGCCTTGGGTAAAGCCATGGGAATTTCAACTGCAATATAAATTAGTACAGGAAGAGAACCAAATGAGTGTTGCAGGCTTCTTACGAGAGAGTCATTGGTGTAAGTTGTGGAGGAAATAAAAAGGAACCGAAACTTGATCATTGATGATCTGTCATGATGTAAGTGGCAACAACTCAGGGAAGCCAGGATGTGTAAAGAAAGGAGTTTGTAAGACAGGGACAGAGGAGTGAAAAGATTTGCATGAATATACAGCTGAGCTAAGGCCAGGTCCTTTATATTGACCTGGTTTTAACTCAGCATCCAGCACCTCCTCTCCCGGATCCTTCTTTGTAGTGGCTGAAGATGTTTAAGTGGAGGAGTGACCTTATTGAAGTAGTTCTTTATGATATGTCATTTGCCAAACTGTGCTGAATGTTGTGGAGTAGAAAGTGGTCCAACACAGGGTGACCGGTTTGGAGGTTAACAAAAGAGTGTAAACCCAGGCTGTGGGAACTTCCAACCACAGAATCTGTGAGAACGCCATCATTGGCAACACCCGCCCCCCGACCCGTCCTAGGCAACAGTGGAACTCTTCCTCCTCTGATCGAAGGTCAACCTCTCCTGTATTCTCAATGCCACTCATTCTCACTTCCTCAAGAATCTTACATTTTGGATCTTTTCCCTATCCTCTGTCATTGCTTCCTCCATCATTCTTGGCACCTTCCTCTCAATATTCTCAAATCTATCCCATCTTAAAAACAGAATTTCCTCTCACCTATAGCCCTGTCTCTTTTTTTCTTTACTACTAAACTGTTTCAAAGAAATATCTAGGCTAACTGCTTATACCTCCTCAATCATAAAAAATTAAACATGCCACTTTGCCTTTTAAAATTTCTCAATAAATTAGCAAATAACTCCAGTCTGGTTTTTATTCTGACTTCTTCCACACAACTCTTCTTGCTAAGGTCACCCTGCTCTCCAAATCGATGGGTCAGATCATTTTCTGTCTTGATTTGCTTGACCTCAAAACAGCTTTCAGCATGGTTTCCTATTCATCCCATCTTGAGACATTTCCTTCTTCTGGCTTCGATACCACCACATTCTCCCTACTTTTCTCATTCTTGAGTCCTAGTCCCTTTTTTTTTCTTTTTTAATTTACCTTGTTTCCCTATGCAATCATATTCTTTCCAATCACATCAATTGCCACCTTCACAGCAATAGGTCCCAAATTTTTACCTCTAGTCAGACCTATTTGCTTGAGATCAAGACATGCAGAGACATTTGCTTAAGGAACAGATCCACTTCAGTGTCTCGGGTCAAACATATGTTCAAAACTGAACTCGTGATCTCTTCCTGAAAATGTTTCCGCCCAAGTATGTCCATATACTAAGCCACCATCTGCCCATATTTTCATGGAGGAAACCTGGGTGATCACAGGTCTTTCTTGACACTTTACTCCTCTACTCCCTGACATCCAATCAATCACTGAGCCAGCTGATTCTGCTTCCTAAATACCTCAGATATGCCCCCTTACTTCCATTCTGCAGCTGCCACTTTAGTTTAAGAAACTCTCATCTGTCAGGGCTCCTGGCTGGGTCAGTTGGTAGGACATGTGACTCTTGAGTTCGAGCCCCATGTTGGGCATAGAGATTACTCAAAAAAAAAAAAAGTGTTAAAATAAAAGAAACCTTCATCTCTCATTTGAGCTTTTGCAATTGCCTCCTACTGATCTGCTAACTAAACCACCTCTTTTCCACCTATAATCCAGTTTCCATATAACAGTTGGAATGTTACCATAAAAGTCCATGACAACCACCAACAATTAAGAGAAATTGGATATAATGCAATTTGTGATTGGTTGTTATTCTCTATCTTCCCCCCACTCCCAAATAGGAGGCCAAAGTTGTCATCTTTTGGTGCAGGGGCCCAAAGAAAGGAAGGTAATGCCCATTGAGGAAATACCAGGAACTCATGTCTTGGGAAGTAGATGAGGAACTTTCATGTCTTCAGTTTTCTTCCAGTTCAGTTTCCCTACATGGTGTCAGCAAGACATGAGATTCTTGATATTACTGCCACTGTCTTGGAAATCCCAGCTGTAGCACTCAGAATCATTCCTACCAATATTTAACCTAGACGAACAGCTGCCACAAGGTGGTGCTGAATGAGGCTGGAACCCGGGCCCTGACTTGGAGAAATTTGGACAGCACTTCTGGACTCCCACTCTGTCCTAGTAGGCTCATCCTGGTCACTTCATTAACCTAACCATAACACAACAACACATTTCGTGGCAGTGAGCATTTTGGACCACACTTACTGTGTTATGGAAGGGTTCTAGTGTATTTTATATGCTCAGATCAGAATGTGTCACTTCCCTGGTTAAATCTCTTCCACAGCTTTCTTTGCTCTTAGGATAAAAATCTAATCACATGTGCTGTAAGACCCAATTTCAATCTCAAATTTCAAATCTCAAATGAGGAACAGGCAGTTGGCATGAATGCATGATTCACCTGCTAAAAAAAGCTATCAATATGCCAAAGGGGGATTAAAAAAACCTTCAACCAGCATTCCACTCTGGATACTTCATCATCTTGCCCTCCTCTCTCCTCTATGCATGTTGCAATTATATGAAGATGTCAGGCTCGTTCCTACCTCAGAGGTTAAGAACACCACTCAGGCTGGAATGCTTTTCTCCTTTTTACTTGATTAACCATTTCTTATCTTATAAAGATTAGCTTTAAAATCACATCATGATAACCTATCCCTTTTGTACCTTGAATTAGATTCCATCTCCCTGTTATAGCATACCTATCCTTTCAGCCTTTTTTTCACCCAAAATTTTGATTGTCTAATATCTTTTTTTCCCAATCCATTTATCAATCCATCCATCCATCAAAAATCCATCTATAAATCTTTATTAAGCATCTACTTTTCACCAGGAGCCTCCAGCTAGTGGTAAGCAGGCTTGTGGTGGGGTTCCTAGCATTGACAGGTTGAAAATGAATACAGAGGAAAGGGAAAGGGATTCAAAAATAAATTTTGAGTGTTAAGACTGGAAAGATGGTAAGAAAACCCCAAATATAGGAAAATCAGTATGGAAGAAAGTTTGGGGGCAGAAGAAGTTATCCTTTTAATTTGAGACGGGTGAAACATTGAAAGGTTAATTTCTAGTATATAAGAGAAGCTAGGGAACCATTTGCAAACCATCTGCCGAGGAATGATAGGTGAAGGTATAGGAATACTTGTAATCTCTAAGGCACAGAATAGAAATAAAGACGAGAGGGTTGGCATATTTGAAGGGCACTCTAGAAAAGTTAGCCCCAGAATAGAAATTTTCTTTCACATTTTGTATGTAATACAACTTTCTGAAAATAGCTTATTTTTAAAGGAAATACATATAGTTAGCTTTAGTAAGATAAGAAAGCTTGATGAAGTCCTTGATGTATACCATTCCACTAGCAAGGAATGGTTTAGCATTTCTAAGGTGAAAAAAAAAAAAACCCCAGTGAAGTTTGGTTCTCGGCTGAGCAGTAATTGTTCTGTAATTGTACAAGCTGGAGCCTTAATTAGCCAATTAAATCCTCCTTTCTTGATCTTCATATGATTTAAATATATATCTTGAGCTGTCTTCCGATATTGAAAAAATTCTCCTCTCTTCGAAACAAGTCCTGAAAATATTAGTCAATAGATACCCATCTGCACAGTGATTGAGTCACAACAAATCCGGATTCCTGGAATCTGCGAGAAAACTTGTGCTTGTTCGCATCGTGCCTCCTTTCTTGAAGTTCTACGGCTTGGCAGGTTTGTTCTGAGACAAGGTTTGCTGTGCTGCTTTGTTCTGTCAACGCACACGGGGGCAGCAGAGAGGCAGAGTAGACGCCCAGCTCTAAAGAGCAAATCCGAGAAGCCTGAAGCTCTAGTTCTGGGCGTAGTGTTTTCAGAAACACTGCTTCAGAAATTAAACGTTTTATTTTTGAAACAAGCATAGCCAATTGGCATGCCTCTTTTTCTCCTTTGAAAGAAAAATAAGACCTGCATCTAGGAGCAGGTGAGTACATGTGAATACAGACATTTGCAAGGGTAGTACCCGGATGGCTCAGAATACATTTCTTGGTTTTTCTCGGATATTTGCAATGTGACAAAAGATTTACAAGTAAATACTCTATTGTACTGTCCTATAGCCTTAAGAATGATTATTTTGAGTGCATTCCAAGCCCTGTCCCCTGTTTGGAAACATGTGGATGTCCATTTTGATTAAATGTAATTTGAATAGGAGACTGGTGAAATACGACAGTGTTTGTAATAGACGTGTGAGCTGTTTTTGGTTGTAGGCTAGGTTGCAAGAAGAAGTTATTGAGTCAATCTGACTCGTAACTAAAAATTTACAAATACTGAGCTATAAGGATAGAGGGTAACATAGTCCCCTGGCTTCAGGATCCCTGTTTCCTGTTGCCTTTGTTCTCTCTGCCCGATTTCTTCCCCGCCTCCACTCCACCTCGCTTTCCAGCCACTCCCACCTTTTTGCCCCACTAGCTTCCTCAGTGGAGGTATTATCTCCAGGCAGCCTGCCCATGGGGTCCTATAAGCTCCCACAGGAACTATGTCTTGTTCCTAATTTTATCTCCAGCACCTAGCACTGTGTGCTTATTAGGGCCCAATTAAAAAAAAAAAAACTTAAAATCGTTATCAAGGAGGTGAGATTGAAGGGTTAAAGGAGCAAAGGACTAGTCACACTGGGAAGAAGAGGTTCAAAGAGGATTTGTGACCCTGCGTCTGGTAGGGTGGGGCTGGTGGGTTTAACACCCGAGCCCCTGGCAAAGATGATGGAGTTCCTTCAGTTCTTTTCAGCAAACATTTGGTAGTCAGGTAAGACCAGCTAGACCTGAGGCCTGGAGTCAGTCAGGTAGTTAGTCATGTGCCTCAATCCCGATGAGAGCCAGGGGCTTAAACGAAGTGAAGGCATGTCTGTGAAAATGCTTTGTGTAGCTCTAAGCACAGAAGCATGAGCACTGTGATCTGCTTAAAAAGAAAAGCAGCGGCTTAGACCTTGTAGTGATCTTAGCAAAGCTCTTCTCCCGTAGCTTTCTGGTTGTTAAGGTGGTTCTCTCAAGGGCACCAGTCTGTGCTAGAGGTCATTGCAGTGCAGTGGGGAGAGAGAGGGAGCTCTTTCTGGAGAGGACTCAGCTCGCCTTCTTAGCATCTTGTTGCTAGGCAATAGCTCCTCCAGCGAAAGCTCATCTCCCTCCTGAAAGATGGAGTAGGTCTTGTTGAGGGAAAGGCCATTTGTGTGAACTGGACCATATGCAAACAGTATTTTGCTCTAATCTTCAAAATTGCCTTATTCTATAAGGAAGACAAATGATTCCTACTTAAAATCCTGTTACTTGGCAACCAGATGCTACACCTCCTCTCTCTTTGTTACAAAGCAATATACTTCCTTTTTAATCTTGCTGATTTATTTTTACCTTTCCACCCATATGCCTTTCCAAATTGATTTAATGAGATTCAGTAAGGCATTGTTTTGTGGTAGTATTTCCCTAGATTGCTGAATTCATTTCCATTTGAAAAATTACTTCGGATCGGCAGCTTCTAGGCCGCACCTAGCATATTGCTCTTAGTGCATATTCCATGATGATAAAATCTAATGGGTTGTCAATTTGATGGGCCAATATTCAAAGAATATGTATTTTTTAAAGGAAGTGTAGACAGGTTGGTACTGAAAATCCTACACATGGTTTGTTAGACTCTAAAACTTAAAAAATCAATATAGAATAATTATCTTTTTCAAAACTGCAAAATATCCATCAGACTCTAAAAGCCTTTTATATTAACTTTTCAATATTTTAAATTGTTGGTCAATTTAGAGAGCAAAATTTGCAATTTGCTTTTATTCTTATCTCATAATAATGTCACAAACTTTTGGAAATTAGTGGCCAAATTAACATAACCACATACTATTAATCTTTTTTTTTTTCTGGAAGATTTCTAAATTTATAAATAGAGAAGTTTTAACTTAAAACCAAGGAGTTTTAAAGTTCTGTTCTCATTGTTATTGTATGATTTGCAGAGTAGATTCTTGTGTTTATTACAAAGATTTTTATCTTTCATCCTGGAGATTTGACATATGATTGCCACCCAACGCTAATAATTCTCACGAGAAGTTTGAAAAACTCTTGCATACTGAGTGAGTTGAGTGAAGTTGAAAGGATTTCCTGTGACATTTGGCTTTTTAATTTTCTTTCCCTCCCTCCTTCATCTGTCAGCTCCCTCACATTTGTTGATTTTCTTTCTCTGCTAGTTAGCATTTTGGGGTCATAATAAAACTCCAGTTGAACCAACTTAAGCAAAAAAAAAAAAAAAAAGGTTTGTTTATGGTAGACCTGAATAACCCCAAACCAGGGTCTGCAGTGCCTCAGGGCTTTTTCTCCTTCTCTCATTCCTGCTTCTGTGATCGTGCTTCACTCTCCTACCCTATCTTTATGTCTGTGTCTGTACCCATGACTCTCAGTAGCTTCCTAGACCATATCTTCCTAGTTTAAACAGAAAGGAAAGTGTTCTAAGTGACTAATATTTATATCCCAGGAAAGATAATCTGAGGTCACATACATCCTCGAAAACCAAATCTTGTGGCCATGAGAGCAGAGAAATGAAAGAAAGCAGTTCTGCAATGGTGGAGGAATATGGTGGTGCAGTGGATTTCAAGGAGGGGAGTACGAAGCAAATAAAACTAGAAGTAACCACTGCTCCATCATTTGCCTTGTACTTTGAGAAAAAGGTGGGTTAGACATACTCCGGGCCTATAAGGAGCGGAACATCTCATGACAACAGGTTTATAAACTGATACCTTTAATACAGTGCACTTGTACAATAATTAAAGTTTTCACATAGTTATCTGGGACTTTAGAGAAGGTGAACCAACTTTCCTAGGAATAGGGAGATAGGAAGTGAGAGGAAGTGTACATGGAGGGAAGAGGAGGGAGTTGTTGCTAAGAAGCCTTTATATAGTGATACTTCTGTGTACACTGAATCTTGAAAAATATATAGGAAAATGTCAGGTCAACAAAGGAGCAGGACATTTAGGCAAAGCGAGCAGCAAAGACAAAAGGAGCATGCATGGTATGTTTATGAAATGTTAGGGGTTCGGTATAGGTCGAGCAAAGAGTAAATGCTGGGGCTTGCTGGGAGGCGTCTGCAAAGAAAAACAGGGATGGTGCTGTGAAGGGCCTTTTGGGCCATGATAAGGAGTTTCAGTTTATCTTGTATGTGGAAAGGCATCCTGAGAGATTTTCAGTCTAATATAAAAAATCTGGTTGGGCATTGGTGTTGGTAAGGAAACATTATTGTGGTTCAATATTTAAAATGAAAATGGAAAATACACTGGAGTCTACATTTTATTATTTATTTATTTTTTCCTTAAAGATTTTATTTATTTATCTGACACAGAGAGAGGGAACACAAGCAGGGGGAGTGGGAGAGGGAGAAGCAGGGTCCCCACTGAGCAGTGAGGCCAACATGGGGCTCATGACCTGAGCCGAAGGCAGATGCTTGACGACTGAGCCACCCAGGCGCCCCTGGAGTCTACATTTTAAATCTGCCTGGGGATCACCTGGAAGTGGACGCCACAGTCCAAACTCCTTAATGATTATTAGTTTAAAAGTAGTGCTGCCAATTTTTTCAAGATGCTACACACAGATTAAATAATAATATTTATATAGCAAACTGGGAGAGCCTGGGCAGGGTATTGATAGCCAGAGGTCACCAGCACAGGAGTCCTGGCTGCTTTGGGAGCCATGAGGGGTAAAGAGATGGATCCCTTCTCAGACCATAACCCGTTAGCTTCACACTAGTTGAGAAACTCTAGTGTACAGATCTGAATTAGAGTAAGGACATGCTGTCAGCAGAGTGGCAATCACCTGTTTTGATAGGGAGTACAAATAGTGTTGAGACTTGTTGATCGCAGTGAATTAAGATGGGGAATGTTTGACCCCTTGAAGATCTTTTTTTTTTTTTTAAGATTTTATTTATTTATTTGACAAGGAGAGAGAGACAGCAAGAGAGGGAACACAAGCAGGGGGAGTGGGAGAGGGAGAAGCAGGCTTCCCACTGAGCAGGGAGCCCGATGCGGGGCTCGATCCCACGACCCTGGGATCATGACCTGAGCCGAAGGCAGACGCTTAATGACTGAGCCAGATTTCACATTATGTGCTTCTTAACTAACAGGAAATTTTTATAGACAAAAACTTACACGTAGGTGAAATGTGTTTCAAAATGTGCATGTTTTATTATTACTCGGGTATAGCCAGGCCAATAGTTCAGGAGACAATTGTCATTGAAAGGATAATTACTCAGTTTCCAAGAGGAGAGGGCACGTGGGGAAGCCACGGGGTCAGTCAGGAGGCAGAGGGAGCAGGGGAAAATGTGGGCAAGAGCCTTTTTTAGGGGGCACCTGGGTGGCTCAGTCTGTTAAGCGCCTGCCTTCGGCTCAGGTCATAATCCCGGCTTCCTGGGATGAGTCCCACGTCGTCAGGCTCCTTCCTCAGCGGGGAGCTGCTTCTCTCTCTCCCTCTGTCCTCCCCCGGGCTTGTGCTCTCCCTCTGTCAAATAAATAAATCAAATTTATATATATAAAAAAAGAGCCTTTTTTAGATTCTAAAAAGAGGCTTTTTTAGATTCTTTGGGAAGAAATAGGTGAGGCAGGGTAAGCAGGCTTAGGATGGGTTAGTTTGAATGGTTTTAGCAGGCCCTGAAGTGTAGGGGATATCCCTGGGGTGGGGGTGGGGGGGGCGGATAGAGGCCCAGAATGGGAAAGCCAATAGAGAAGGTAGTTGGGGTATGGACACTGGATGTGTTAGTTTGCCTATGAAAGGCATGTCCCAGGCAAATTGTTCGCTATCTCTAGGAATTAGCTAACCCTCAAAGATCAGTTCCCTTAGTGTCAGCAAGATGTCAAAGCATTAGAAATTCAGAAAATAAAAATCCAGAGATTAATACAAAAAAGTAATACTCTTGTACTATCTTCAACATTTTTACATTCTACGTTTTGCTAAAATTTTAGTAGAATGAAGGCAAAAATTAAGATTTGATCATATTCTAGAAGCAGATGTTGAAAAGAAAATATAAATAAGATTTTGATAGAAGGTGCGTTTATACAATAATGATAAAAATTGTATAAACCATAAAATATCTTCTTTTTTATTGTCTAATGGCAAAAATAATCTTGATTTGCTGATAAAATGAGCTACTTAAACTCAAACTATTATGTGAAATTAATGTTTGACATCTCCATAAGCCGTCAGTTGTCTTAAAATGGAAAGATTACTTATTAAGAGAGAAATATATAATTTGAAATAGTAGTGACTAACTCAAAACTTCTTTGGGCATACTTTATGAATTTGTTGGCAGATCTCTTTTTCCAATAATGCTCTGCTAAGGTAAATTTTAAAATTAACTTTTATTTCCCAAGTATCCACCAGCTGGGCAGTAGAGGTAGGTAAGTAAGGAGCATGATGGGTAGGAGTGGGAAGCTTGTCTGAAACTTATAAACACACAGGAGTCATCCATTTCATCTCTATGTAAATCATTGGTTCATCATACAAAGGACTT
This sequence comes from Halichoerus grypus, assembly GCF_964656455.1. Lineage (NCBI taxonomy): Eukaryota > Metazoa > Chordata > Mammalia > Carnivora > Phocidae > Halichoerus > Halichoerus grypus. Next base: position 128,533,600 of record NC_135715.1, read on the forward strand.
TCAAACACTGCAAAACATTTAGAAGATTTAAAAACCTTATGCAGATCCATGTATCTGAGATATACCTATGTATAAAATAAAATATGTGGTTAATAGAAGTGCATTATTGTAATGGGAACTTTTTGTATAGTCTTACCTGTTATAATTCATAGTTTAAGTATGTACTGTAATTATCTCCCTGTGGTGATTTTATTTTTCATTTTGTCATTATTTTTCAGATTTTCTAAATGGTACACTTATCCCATATATCAAATAGAAATGTAGTCATAAAAATGCTCCAAACAAGTAGGTCTTTGAACTAAATTCAGACATTTGCATTGTATATGCTGTTTAAAATTTATTTCTTCAGTCTCCTAGGCTGCTTAGTGTAGTGATACATATGAAATTTATCAATTTTCTAAAGTGTAGCTAGGAAAATTCTGAATTTATGATGTTCATAATATTTTTACTGGCACTAGATATGCATCAGCAAGCATATTACAAAAACCACCTGAATTTTTGTTCAATTTATTATTAGAAATATTATAGCTCTACTGACCACAATTAACCTGTGAGTTTTTCTCTGTGCTCCTTTTCTTTAAAACAAAAAACAAAAAACCTATTTATATACCAATTTAATTAGAAGAAAATAGAATTAAAGCCTTTATCATTGACTTATTATCCTGATTTATTTGGTATTTGTGGTTGAGGTACTGGGATCTCAATTCATGGAAACTTCGTGTTAGTGAAGTGAGAAGTTGGAGAAAATGCTGTCTGGTCTCACAAGGGAGGTACTACATAAGAATGATAGTACAAAGTAAACATTTTTAAATAATGTACCTTGATTCTAGGAATTAGATGTTTAAACATATTCTCAAGAAGAGATTTCATCAGAGGATCATTAGGATGGCAGTGCTAGAGGTACAGCTGACTTAGGAAAAAGGACAATATTTTAGAAGTAGTATCTAGGCTGAATTATAGAGAATTTACAGGAAATTACAGTAGTTAATAACACAGTGCCTCCAATTATGATGAATCTTTAAACTGAATTTGTTTTGGAATCTGCATGTATAATGTTGCTAATGCAAATATTTTATTTGTAATAGCAGAGATGGAAATGTCCTGTTACATCATCTCCTGCCAGTGCAAAATAGACTCCTGAAGTCCGCTTATGATGGCTTTGTTCATACAGTACTGCTTTAACGTTGTTGGGTCAAATGCAATAGTGCTTTAATGTAGAAGGTAGTTATTCTGATGTGATTGTCCTATGAAACACAGCGGTAGGGTCAAATGTCACCATTGTCCTTTTCAGGTAACCCAGTTACCTGTTAGGTGACTCAGCAGAGGTGTCAAAACCACATAAACTGCCTGTACAACACTCAAAACTGCTTCATGAATCTTTGATGCTCTTTAGGTTGATATGTAAATTACCTAGCTCAGCGTGTTCAAAGAGTCACTATGCAGCCACATCAGAGATCAAAAGCATTGTGAGTTGGTTATTCTACTGAACTTCAAAGATTAATAAAAAATCATGAAGAAAGTTAAATGAAAAATATTTTATATTTAATACCAGGAACTCTTGAAAAATAGAAGGCGTAAAGTCTCGGCTGAACTAAAGCTTTTCTTGTTTGAAAGTTCTCCAGCTCATCCTCCCTGCGATGCTCCTGACTCTCAGTCCCTGTGAAGATGCAGATGAAGAGGAATTCTCACAATGCCACCACAGTATGAAACCAAAACTTAACCTAGTGCCAAAATCTGAGAGGAAGATTTGGTAACTGGAAGAACGGTGAAAAGGGATTTTATTTATTTTTTTCTAATATTTATTTATTTATTTGAGAGAGAGAGAGCGAGAGAGAGCACAAGCGGGAAGGAGCAGGAGAAGCAGGCTCCCCACTGAGCAGGGAGCCTGATGCGGGGCTCGATCCCAGGACCCTGGGATCATGACCTGAGCCGAAGGCAGACGCTTAACGACTGAGCCACCCAGGTGCCCCCTGTCTTTTCCCTTTCTTGATGCTGACCTTTGAAACACAAAAGTTTTTTTTTTTTTTTTAAGATTTATTTATTTATTTTAGAGAGGGAGTGTGCGCGTGCGTGCACAGGAGCAGGTGGAGGGGCAGAGGGAGAGAGAGGCGAAGCAGACTCCCCAGTGAGCCGGGAGCCCAAAATGGGGCTTGATCTCATGACCCTGAGATCATGACCTGAGCCAAAACCAAGAGTCTGTTGCTTAACTGACTGAGCCACCCAGGCGTCCGAAAAGGGATTTTAAAGTGCGAGAAATAGACTCCTACTTTTATGATGTTTTACTATGATTTTATCTCCTTGAAAGGGGTAGAAAAATGATTTTTTTTTCTTCTTGAGGCCACCTTGTCACTTCTTCCCTCCAGATGCACTCACATGAGAGGGTCTGAACCCACAAAAACCTGGGGCAGGACTAAACTGCTCTTCTTGTCTCCCCCCAAGTCCCATATACACGGTAAAGGCAGTCGAGGGGATATTAGGCAGGAGGAGGGTGGTTGTGTAGAGTATTTACTGGAGATTTCATGTTGCATTCTAGCAACCATGCTCCATACAAGTCAAGTCCTGTAGAGAGGATGCCTGGAGCCCTGGTATCAGTCCTTTCTGTGACCTGTAGTGTCCCGACTCCACTGTGAATAGGATGGGAGAGCTAGTGAACACGATGGGTAGTGGAAAGTCCCACTTCAATGCAGAGGGATCTCACTAGATTAAAAGCTACTAGTATACCGAGAGTGGGTCTGAGAACATATTTATTTACTTGCCATAACATTATAGATCATAAGAGAGAGATTGTATTAGGACAGAGCTGAGGGTGGGGGCAAGGGTTAATTTGCTTATTTGCCATCACTAAATGTTTTCTATCAATAAATGTTGAAAATCTAGACAGGCATGAATTACTCAGTGTTGAATAACTGAAGAGAAAAAGAAATCCATCTTAGAAATTATGAAAAATTACCTGGGAAAGAAAGACCTCAGAGAAAAAGGGGCACCTGGGTGGCTCTGTTAGTTAAGCGTCTGCCTTTGGCTCAGGTCATGATCTCAGGATCTCAGGATGGAGCCCCGCATCGGGCTACCTGCTCATATATATGCAAGCTGAAATGATAATTCAATATCTGGATTAAAATTCACACTGGAGACAGTAAAAGACAGATTTGACACTGCAGAAAATTGCATTAGTAATGTGAACAATGAGTAACTTTCTCAGAATGTACAGAAAAAGGCAAAATAGTAAAAAAAGATGAGGAGGGCAATGATAGATCTGACAAGCCAAAAATGGAAAGTCAATCTCAAGATTATACATGTTCTAGAGACTAGAATAATTGGATCAGAAGCACCCATAAAAGATAATTGTTGAAAAATGTCCTGGGTTGATAATGGCAGTTAAAGGGGTTCTCTATGTTCCAGACAAAAATCAACACAAAGAGATCTATAGGTAGGCACATTTTGGTAATACTTTAAAAAAAATTCCCAGTAGATTTATAAAATACTTCAAAAACATTGAGGTCATAAAAAGCAGCTCCTTTGTAATAATGAAAATCACGAAAGACAAATATCATGTGATTTCACTCATATGTGGAATTCAAGAAACAAAACAGATGAACGTAGGGGAAGGGAAGGAAAAATAAAATAAGACAAAATCAGAGAAGGAGACAAACCATAAGAGACTCTTAATTCTAGGAAACAAACTGAGGGGATGGGGTAACTGGGTGATGGGCATTAAGGAGGGTACGTGATGTAATGAGCACTGGGTGTTATAAGTAACTGATGAATCACTGAACTCTACCTCTGAAACTATATGTTAATTAATTGGTTTTAAATAAAAAGAAAAGAAAAAAATCATGATGACATTGGATGACTCCTCCACTATGTACATATTGGCAGAAAGATAATGAAACAACCAACTTAGTACTAATTTTCTATAAAACTCAGAGGGGAAAAAGATTTAATTCAAAAATTTTATAGAAAACCAATTCTTTTATGAATAAAGACAGCAAAATTTATTTTTACATAAGGAAATTCTCAGAAAATATATCACCCATGTATTTTTAAAAGTAACAGGAAAATACACATCAGTGAACCAGAAGACAAATCAAAAATTAAGAATTCAAAAATGACAATGTTACATGAAAAGTATTTAGGGCCCGACCTTTACTCTTTGTGGAGTCCGAATATATTAATCCTGTGGAATTTAGTGTTTACAGGTGGATTTGGAGTCCCGGTTAGCGTGCTACTTCTCCGTACTCCCCCCAGCTCTTCCTATCCCTTTCCAGTACCAGGAAATCTGAAGCACCTGCAATGTTCACTGACAAGCCGTTCAGAAGGGCCATCTTAACAACACAGCTTAACAACACTGAAGCCTGACTGGCTTGGTTAAGTCCAGTTGCCGAAAATCTGGTTATATGAGAAAGTTGTTTAACCTATCTCTGCCTTAGTTTCCTTGTCTGTAAAATGGGGGTAATAGCAGTACCTGTCTCATAGAGTTAATAAGAAGTAAATAAGTCAACAGACACTGACATTAGCTATTGTTATTTCAGACTTCGAAATAACACTTACTATGATATATTTTACGTGTGTAAATTAGAGAAATGAATAAAAAAACCACATAACAATCTTCTCTGATGGGAAGAGAGTACAATACACATTTTATTTTTATTTATTTTATTTTACTTTAAAAAAATTTTTTTATTTATTTGAGAGAGAGAGAGAGGGCACAAGCAGAGGGAGCGGCAGAGGGAGAGAGAATCTCAAGCAGACTCCACACTGTGCAGGGAGCCCGCCGCGCGGGGCTGGATCCCAGGACCCCGGGATCATGACCTGAGCCGAAGGCAAACGCTTAACGACTGAGCCACCCAGGCACCCCTAGAATACACTTTTTATACTGTGTAATGCAGACCAGGCACAACATGAATCCCTTCTCTGCCACTTTTTAGTAGTGTGAATTTGAACAAATTACTGGAACTCTCTGAACCTCAATTGTTTTCATCTGTAGAATGGGGTTATTGATATTTAATATATAGGTAGGGTGACCAGCTCATCCTGTTTTCCTCTGTATGTTTTCAGGTTTTTCGCACCTGAAGTTTCACATCCTAAAAACCCCTCAGTGCAGACAAACTGGGACCACTGGTCACTCTATTACAGGGTTGTTGAGAAGATCTGACAAGTATGTAGCATATGATCTTAAAACCTAAGTGTTTTCCATTATTTATATTCGTTTTTGTAATAAGGCTTCAAAATCCAGTGTGTATCTTATATGTCCCGCATGTAATTTGTACTCACCACATTTTAAGAACTCAGTCACCACAGATGGCTAGTGGCTACCATGTTGGACAGCCCAGCATTAGACTGGTGCTGGAATAAGTCAAAGAGATAGGTACCTCCCAAAATTGGTTCTTTTCTCTGCCAAGAAGACGATGATAATTTTTCCTCTTTCTTATTTCACATACTCATTCAAAGTTTCCAAATCTGTGAGTTCTTTGTGAAGTCAGATATTGTAGTTAGATGATGAAGTAAAAGGATGTTAGTTTATCTCATATTTGGGATTATCCACAACATTGATCAACAACTTGGTGTATATGTAAGGTTTTATTCAACCATTTTGCTGAGAGAAACCAAGCCAAAATGCATACAGCTAGGAAAGCCTGTGGCTTTTTTTTATTGCTCACTTGTTTTTAAATGGTTTATACGTAGGGGCTCCTGGGTGGCTAAGTCAGATAATTTGATTATCTTGATTTCCGCTCAGGTCATGATCTCAGGGCCCTGGGATTGAGCCCTGTGTTGGGCTTCCTGCTCAGGGGGAGAGTCTGCTTGAGATTCTCTCTCGCCCTTCCCCCCACTCATGGGTTCTCTCTCTCTCTCTCTCTTTCTCTCTCTAAAATAAATAAATAAGTAAATCTTAGGAAAAAAATGAATGGTTTAAACATAGCCTGTATTTACAAATTATTCTGGGCTAGAGAGCAACCTTGATTCTTCGGTCATCCTTTTATTTTTTTGGTCTGAAAACACTGTTTGCTCAAGAGGTTTTTAATCACAACAAGAAATACAAAATGGTGGTAGCTTAAGTTTAATGCTTTCAAATTTTGACATCAGTTGTCTATACCCCAGACAACTAGGATTAGGTCATAGAGATATTTGTTTTGTGATCCTAATGGATATCAGAAACTTGCCAAGCTTTTCCTTAGTCATTGCTAAATTTTAGAAATTCTGCCTTAGACCTATGAACCCCGCACGTTATATAGTCAATAACAGTATCATTAAAGAAGGAAATGAAGGCAATTGGATCTTATCTTCCTCTAATACTGAGTCCGGGTTATAAGATGAAAAGATAGTCCTTTTTAAAATTTCTTAATATCCTATAAGCTCTAATTATACACATTTAATGAAACCAGGAGAACCAGCTCAAATTAGGCTTAGTTTTTTCTACATATTTCTGAACTTGTTCAGTGATTTTAGAATAGATTCTAAAATATATTCTCCGGTTATTTTATATTAAAGGTAGGAGGTAGATGTTGAGACCATCTGGCCTAGGGTGGCAAGTTCCATCTCAGATCCCAACCCTAATTGATTATTAGTGGCTCTGTGTAAGGCTCTGCTAAGGAGAACTGTGAGTCTGGTATAGTTCTCTGTTAAAGATCGACTAAAGATGTTGGCCTGGGCTGTGGGAAGCGGGAGCACATATGCACGTCGTTACCTCTCATTAACAGCAATCCTCACAGAGAGGGAGCTCCTCACCTAGTAGGGGAAAGGTGATAGAGGTGCAATCATTATTTCAGCAGACTGTCTGGAGCTGCGGGCAATATTGTGTGGAAAACTGGGTCAGCAGGATGCTAAGCCGGAAGGAAAATTTGCTGTTGGAATTCTGCAAAGAGAGTTATAATCCTGGCACAAATGCTCCCAGGAGCCATTCTTAGGGAAACAGCTTGCCCGAGCATACTGTAAGTGCCAGCATGTTTGTTTATGTTACAACCGGTGGGCATTAGCAGAGTGTGGAATGATGATGCCAAAGAAGGTCAATTTTAAAAAAGGGTAGTGTCAATATCATCCATATGTGTAAGACAGTATCACAATATCCTACGGTCAATTTTATCAGCATTTTAATGGAGAGTAGTTTATATTTGGGTCTTACAAAAATATTGTCTTTGAGATGTACAATCATAGACTATATAAGAACTACAAGTAATTTTGTGTAATCTGTCTTCATTATTTAGCAAATAGACAAATGGTCCAAGAAAGATGGGTGAACTCCAAGATCCAGGAGTTTATATGTATCAGAACTGTGTCCAGAATAAAGCCTCCTGGTTCTGACAGTATTTGATTTCTTTTTTGCCCCCAAGATTTATTTATTTCAGCAAGAGAGAGAGAGAGAGAGACGAACAGGAGGGGGATAGGTGGGAAGGGGAAGAGGGAGAGGAGAAGCAGACTCCCTGCTGAACAAGGAGCCCAACATGGGGCTCATCGTGAGGCTCGACATAGGGTATGATCCCGCGACCCTGAGGTCATGACCTGAGCCGAAATCAAGAGTCAGATGCTTAACCAGCTGAGCCACTCAGGCACCCCAGTATTTGATTTCTGTAAGGGATCACAATCTGAGTATCAGAGGCCTGCTAGGACTCCTTAAAAGTTATTTATTTCATTTTATTTCCCATTAGTAGAAGTTTCCTAAGATTATTTTGGACAGGTAGCTTTTTATTGACTTTAAAGTTCCCTAGGATAGCCTGTTGTTTCTGTCACTTAAATATAAAAGGAAAATGATTTTCTTTATCTCTTACCTGTCTTCTGCTTCACTACTTTCCTTGAACCACTTATTTTAAAGAAAAGGATTCATTAACATTTTCATATATTACCTCATCTTTTTAAGTATATAAATAGTTTCAATGTAGTCATATAGTTTAGGTAAGAAAAATCTATAACTAGTAAAAATTATGTATTTGTAATATATAATTTAGAGCTCTCTTCTATTGCATCTTAATGTCTAGTGACTGGATGACTCAGTGGAAAAAAGACCATTAATCATATGTAAAATTCAGTTTGGGAGTGCAATAAAATGTCTTGGTTTTAACCAAAACATAATATCTGTATTCATTCATTAAGCATTTTGGGTACTATGTATTAGTTACTAGGTACAGTGAAAAATCAACATGAAATACACATACAATACTCATAGTTTGAGGGTAGAATGCACAAATAAAAATTAAAATGCTGTATTTCATATAAATAACATGGATAAAATGCTATTGGAGTACAGAAAATATAGTCTGAGAAGACTTCACGGATGAGATGCCATCTGAACCTTGCAGATAATTTCCAATGCAGACAAGACATACAAGAGAAGGGACATAAGCAAAAATAAGGAGATATAATGCCATTTTTAAGTAACAATGAATAGTCTGGTATGATTAAAATGCAGGGTGTATGGGATGAAGTGGCAGAAGATGATTCTAGAAAAGTATATTGTATACTGGGGTTATATCCTTAAGACATGGACAGTCATCATACTTTTTTAAACAGGGAAGTGGTAAAACAAGATGTATATTTACAGGGGTGCCTGGGTGGCTCAGTCAGTTGAGCGTCTGCCTTCGGCTTGGGTCATGATCCCAGGGTCCTGGGATCAAGTCCTGCATCAGGCTCCTTGCTCAGCGGGGAGCCTGCATCTCCCTCTGCCTGCCGTTCCCCCTGCTTGTGCTCTCTCTATCTCTCTGACAAATAAATAAATAAATAAAATCTTAAAAGAAAAAAATGTGTATTAACAAAGATCACAGTAGTGGTAGCATGGAGGGTAGATTGAAGAGGAGAGAGGTTGCAGAGAACTGAAACTGGGCATGGCTCAGGGGCCCCATGGTCTCTTATTTTTGCTTCATTCTTCCTTGTTCTCTTTCTACTGATTCATTTTATTTATACATTGTTCCAATTCCTTACGATAGCTTATAAGGTTGGTCATGATCTGGCCCCTGTCTGCCTTCAAGGCTTGGTCCACCCTACTCTTCCCATTCCTCACCAGGGTCCAGCCTCCTGGTCTTCCATTTTACTCCTGTTGCAAACTCCTTCCTATCTCAGAGGTTTTACACATCTGGTGCCTCCTGCCTAAACTATTTATTCCCTCCCCCTTTGCATGGCCAACTAATTATTTTTCAAGTTGCAGTTTGGAGTTACTTCTTTGAGGGACCCCTTCTCTATAGTTCCTTCCCTCAAAACACATAGGCATGAATGCAGAACATATCCCACGTCCAGTCCTTTTACATCCCTTCTTAGTCTTCTCCGGTACAAGGTCCTAGAAAAGGAAAGCCTCATCTAGATTTGGAAATAATTCCTCATGCAGTTGTTTGCTTATGATCACACTCCTTCACCAGGAAGGCTTTTGGATGGCTCATGTGTTGTTTGTTGCTTTATGTGCTCAGTAAATCTTTTTGAATAAATGAACATGGTTACCAGTCTAGGGGCTACTCATCATTATTACCCAGAACCAACGGGCTGTAGTCTTTGTATGTGTGAGACAGAGGGAGAGAGAAGAGAAAGGTTCTGATTTGGTTACTCTTGCATTATGTTTTTGTATCTGCGGATGGAGGTGTCAGGGTTACTGGGTGTGAGGCTTACTCAGCAGGAGTGACAGTTGCTTAGGAGACTTAGTGACATTGGGAATGGCATGGCAGATACTCTCAAGTATACTTAACATGTTGGTAACCAGATAGGAGGAGCTGAGAAGTTCACAGATATGTAGCAGACATTTAAAAACAAAAAGCAAACTATACAGATGGAGATTGACTGACCATGCAAAAATGAGGGCTTGAAATTATTTGGATTCTATTCGATGACTAGCTGCGAGTCAGTGGTGTGATGCTGCCATTTGAAAGTTCAATGTCTGAAATATGTGAGTGGGAGGATGTTATGTAACTACTTCCCATGGTCATCATTTGCCATAATGCTCTAGGCTCCTCTCCTTATCATCAAATGGTAAAAGAGAAAAGACTGATGTAGAGATGAATAACAAAAATTAATACTGTGAAAACTGTACTTAGAATAATGCGAAGAAGAATATTTAGAAAGATGTAAGCTTTAAAGTTGATTTGATTTTTAAAAAAGTTTTTAAGCATAGCCTATCAACCCAACAGTTGTAATTACTCCTGAAGAACAAGAGGAAACAGCGTAGAGTATTACGTTTGTTAACAAGATTGTAAGCATGTGGATAAGGACCATACTCTGTGTTCAATGTTTTGCCTCCATGTCTAACATAATTTTTGGCAATAGGAAATGTTGAATTAATGTAAGTTGAATAAATGAAAGTAAGTGCTGGCTATTTAATGTCTATATGCATGTACTTCTATGAAAATAAGACCAAACAAAATAATTGATATTAGAGTGTTTATAATGTGAGGCACTGTCCTAAGACGTTTATATGCAATGAATATAATATATAATTGAATATTTGTAACAACTTACTTAAAATGTGGGTTTTATTATTATTCAGGTATTGTGAAGCCAACAGATCAGAAGACTGTCATTGATAATATAACTGGTTACCCACAGTTCCCAGGAGGAAGGGACACACAATGCCACTTAGGGCCCTATGAGATGGTACAAAGGTCAGTCAGGAGGCAGAGGGGTGCAGGGAAAGCATGGTCAACAGCTTTTATCATGGTTTTCACAGGAAGGAATCGGCGAGGCAAGGTAAAACAGACCGAGCAGGTTTAGGATTGGAGAGTTTGAATAATTTCTGTAGGCTCTGGGCTCTAGGGGTGATTCCTAGTTGTTCAGGACCTGGCCCTGTGGTGTTTTAAGGCAGGCAGATAGTGCTCTGGACTGCAGGAGCCTGATCAAAGGAGGTGGGTGGAGGTATGGATTTGTGATTTGCTGGTTTGCATATCAAAGTTGTGCTCGCAGGCAAGTTGTTTCCTCTCAGAGAATTAGCTAACCTTAGGAGAGTCAGTCCCCTCCTGGGTCCCCAAGGTCCCAAGATGTCAAAGTATAAAATACTGAAAATGTTTTCTAGAATACGATTAACACCCAACCTCATGAGGTAGGAATTGCTATTACACAAACTTTCAGATGAGCATGGACGCATGGAAATGCTGTCATTTTCCTAAGGGAACACAGTTAGGAAATGGTTAAGCTGGGTTTCAAACCAGAGAGGAAAGCTTCAGAGACTCCGTTTTTAACTGTCATGCTATGTATATGCCACATGCACAGTGAGCAACTATGAAATAAGACCAAAAAGCCTACAGAGTAAAAGTATACACAGAACCAAACAACCAAGAGCTGAATTAATAAAGCCATGAATATCAATGTGTTTAGTTGAGTGATTAAAATCTTGGTGAGAGGTGGATGGGTCACTAGATTAGGGAGAACTTTTACTTTTCTTTTTCTTTCATGAGGAAGACTTTGTAGATGATGTTAGTTTTGTTTTGTTTTTCTAGGATGAGAAGAAAGATGGATACCTTTGGGACACAATAAAGCCTATATTTACATCCTGTAGAGTATTGTGACTTTTTTTACGTGAGTTTTCCACATTAAACACTGGCCATCTATGGCAGAGACTATCTTATTTACCTTAGTATCTACCTAATACCTGTCTGTCTGTATAATAGGCTTTGTCCCATAATGTGTCAAATATCGAAACTCTGGTGGTAGAGTAGTTCTACGGATAGAGAGATGACGACATAAGATAGAAATACATATAGGCAAATAGATAGGAAGTGCAGGGTTTTTGGAGACAGTGGCCTGGCCTGGATTCCTTTGAACTCCATGTTCTAAACCTAAATTTCTTCTTTACATAATAGTCCAGAAAGTACTATGGAAGGGAGATAGGTCCTTAGAGACCCTGAGACTATTTCCTTTATTCAGCAGCCCAATATACTCTCGAGATCATTGTTCCTATGGTTTTTATTCATTAGTTATACAACTGGGAGCTCTTAGAGTGGCCCAGCTGTGCTGAGGCCAAGCTGAAAGAAATTGGAGAGCTCATGATGGAAGACAGTTAAATATTTAAAGGTAATAAAAGGAACAAGGATTAGTATTGCAATAAAATGCCATTAAACTTTAAAAAAAATCAAATCAGCGTATTTCTGTGTAGGGTTGGTGGTTCATTTTACATCCCTTAATCTGTAGGATGATATTTGTTTCTCTTGGGAAACCCTTCACCAAACATATTAGAGTTAATTGCATTTGGCTATTTTAGATTGTGAAATGAATGCGCATTGAATATTAGACTGTTCATACCACAGTGTTTTGCAGAAAGTGAAAAGCAAAAGGGCATATTTCCACATGTTTATTTAAATTTTTATTGCATTTTGAAGAAAGAAGCTTGTAGTTAAGATTTGCAGATCTGAAAATCTGGGTCATCAGAGTGCACAAACTCTATCACTAGGACTGTACATCAGTGTTTATGAGAAATGATGTAAATAGTCTTTTTTTTCCTATTGCTTAGCAAGTCAATAAAAATGCGCCAGAGAATTATTATGCTAAATAAAATGGATTAATCCTGTTTATCACATTTTATGGATTATTTCTTTTTTGGTGCCTGCTTTGGTTCAGGTGGTTCAGAACTCAGGTTTCATGAATAATTGCTAGAGCTGTTAATTGAAAATGTAGACTTTGAACTCATTTCCTTATATGGCCCTGCAGAAGGCTATAGCTTTCAGCTGCCTCCTTTATATTAAGCCAACCCATTTTGATTAACCATCTTTTTCTTTTATTAATATCTGTGGGGCAAGAAGAGAGCAAAATCAGAGAAATTTCTTTCTTTTTGTGATCAATGTCAGACCAAACTGGACATGGCCTATTATGTTTATCATTTATTAGTTATTAGTATTTCTTTGCCTGTTTTTATTTATTCTTATGTGAGCGCCACAGCAATGGCAGGAATACGTGAATTTGCCCGAGTCCCCTGTTAACTAGATAATTTTTAGCAGGTTGTCAAACAAAGTTATACTATCAGTTATTATGTGTTTAAATTATTTGAACTTTTATACTTTTCAGAGAAAATTTCAGTAAAAGCAGGGCATAACAAATTAGCTAACTAAATATACTTTTTAAAGGATTTTTCAAAAATATTTCTAATTTATACTATTAATTTAATTCAAAGACAATTTTTTGAGTACCTACTATGTGATAACCATGTGCCAACACTAGAATTACTAATATGAATAACACATAAGCCTTGCTTCCAAGGAAAGATTGACCGAATCATTCATTTGATTTTTCGTCATTGAATTTTATAAATGTGAAATAGAAGCTCAGTACAAACTAATGATCATAAAAGTTTGAAAATTTTAGTTGAGCCACATTCCCAGATCTTATATTTGAATGTTTATGCTTAACTGCTTAATACTCCTGTTTCTAGAATATAATAGAAATATCATGTAAGGAAAAGTTTTATAAAAATAACTTCATCATTTCTAGAGTTTCTTTTTCTGGTCACACCTTCTGACCTGATAAACTTTTCATTGTCCTTGAAGATGGATCTAACTTAAGGTAAAAGAGAAAGCATTTTTGAGCTGTATGCTGGGGCCAGATTTTAAAGAAGTCCCATCATGCCCTTTGTTGATCAAAGTCATCAAAAGCTGGCTTTGAGCAGTGGAAACACAATCTTGATATTTTTGGTGAAGATTTACAGCCTCCCACTCTTAAGATCAATGACAGCAAATTCGACAATTCCTTAACTCTGTACTAAGTCCTTTATAACTGTTAGCACATTTAATGCTCACAACATCCCTTAGGAGTTAAACTGCACAGTTTAGGGGTTATAAGCACACCCTCTGGAGCCAGTTGGTCTGGGTTTGAATCTACTATGATGTCCCAGTTATATCCCACATACAACATTTCCTAAATGAAACCTATTGCTTTCCGCATCAACATTCCCCCTTACTTATATTTGCTACTTTAAACATTGTTACTGCCATTTTTATCCACTCACCAACTCTGAAATCTGAAACTCATCTTCAAGCCTGCATTTCTTTACCTCTTAAGTTTTAATATGATTTATTCACAATTCACCCTTCTCCATTGCATTCATAGCTGCTCGTAGCGTTTTTAGGCAGCCTCTTCCAATAACCTGTTTGTCTTTAGTCTTACCCTGCTCTAATCTATGATTACAGAACATCACACAAATCTGACTCTGTCAGACCCAGCTCAAAATCCTTTGATTTCCCCTTTGCCTTCAGTTCATTTATAGAAAACTTTAGGTGAGTACCTCTGTATACAAGAAATTAAGTTAGATGCGGGGCCATTCACATATCCATAGTTTACTCTGACATATAAACAAAATTATAACAATAAAACAAAATAAGTGCAATAAAAGGTATGAATGAGTAATATATATAGGTAGCACATAGCTTATCTGTGAAGCCAGTACACAGTTCGAGGATTTCCATCTGGTTTCAAAGATTAGCTGAAGTTTCCCAAGAGGATGGGTTAGAGGATTCTTTCAAGTATATTCTGGGCAAATGCACTAGGATGTGCAAATATAATTTAGACTTTCTTCATAGCATTCAGAATCCTTCCATCCTAATGATGATCCATCCTAAGGATCTCCCAACTTTTTCAACAAGTACTCTTCCATGTAGATACAATGAACCAAGTTTTCCCAGAAGTGCTACCTTTTTCATTTTCTCAATGCTTTTTTTTTTTTTTAATGTCATGAACCATCTAGCAAACTACTACTCAACCAGCAGTGTTTCTAAACTCAGTCGTTTTACTAACCAATTCCTCTGCCCCCAGCCCCTGCTCCCAGGCTGAGTTGTTTGTGGCTTTTCTCTGTGTATTGATTTTTGTCCAGGGCTAGTTCTGATCTTAAAGTGTCTACTTTGCATTTAGGGATCATGGCCAGATACAACTAGGTCCTCCAGATGAGTTTTTAACAGCTGTGCTTGTACAACCTGACCTTGTCCACTCAAGTAAGATAATCAGCCTCTCTCTCCTGGAAATGGGATATTTTGAACTATGAGAGGCAGAGGCTGCTGACTCGAAGGGACATCTGTACACTTCCGCTGGTTACTGGGATATTCTGGTTTCTCTACTTTCTTAAGCTTGCTTGTTCAAGATTTTTTCTTTTTTAATTTTATGAGCCACTTCATTATGCTTCCAATTCCCCCCCCTTTTTTTTGCTTGAGCTATCCGAAATTGATTGCCATTATTCTGCAACCAAAACCAAAACCAAAAAACCCTTAAATATGACGCTCAAACTACATTACCTAAAATGATCAATATTCATGTGTGGGTCTCTTATTTACCTATGAAGTCATTGAAGTCAGTGATTGGCGTGTAATAGGCCTTCAGTAAATGCCGAATGAACATATGAGTGAATTAATGGCATGCACTGTTTGGGGTTTAATTCCAACGATCTGGGGACACATCATTTAAAATTAAGACCCCAAATCATCAATAACTGAAGATGTATCTGTTGCTTGGGACTAGAGAGTGATCAACAGATGCCACATTATGTTTACCGCAGCACAGACTTGTCATTCTCTGGCCAAATTAGTAGCCGCTGAGCAGCTTCTGCTCTGGGCCAACACCGTCTTTGGGAGACCCTGGAACTGAATGCATGTTCAAGGCAAAGGAGAGCTTGTGTTTTTGTGCATACAAACACTGCAGAGTCAGGACAGGGGAATTAGGCTCTGGAGAAAAGGCTGAGGAAAGGTAATTTGCCTGGGACCAAAGTGGGACCCATAAGGAAAAAAAGAAAGCTAAAAAGTAAAAAATGGTGACAGAATAGTTGTGACAAGGTAGTAAGCTTTTGGCCATTTTTAAAATAATTTCTGTGTTAATGAGTGTACTTAAACCTCCATGTTATTTTTATTTTTTGGTGTAATGTTTATAGAGCTGTAAAGGCATTTTGAAATGATATATGTCATTTTAACCAAATGTATTTACGTTAAATCTGTTCATATTTTAACTCTGATTTGGTCTTATACCTACCTTCTTATACCTTCTTATTCCACCTCCCCCTTATAGCCATTACCCCAGTGAATCAAGAACTGACTATATTACTGTTTCTCTGAGACAAACTTAATTTCAAAATGTAGCAATTTTATTTACATTAAAAGCAATGTTTTTAATGGAGAAAGTTACCCCTTGGGATTTTATTACTTCACATGTTACTTCCTTAGATAATCTGAACCATGTCATTGTTGGATCTATTTAACATCCCCAGGGAACCAAATTCAATTTCCAGTGTCTGTGGATGTCCCTGTGGGAAAGTAGATACGAAGGGACAAGGGGCTAATACTTACAATGAGCTGAAAGAAACATTTAGGTTATATACAGTACCAATTTTTCATAATTAATATACAGTTCTTTTTGAGCACAAATTTAGTCAGTGCTTTCTCATAAACATTTTTTTATTCATGAAAAAAATGGAAAACTCTTTTTTAAATTAGTATAGCTTTTAGCCTAAAGCCTTAGGGTCTTTCAGTAGTACACATTTGAAACAGAGTAGGTGATGTAGCCATGGGAATTTTTAAGGAGCATAAAGTATTTAAAAGTATGTCATTCCCTATATCTGTGAAAGTACCATTAGTAAGAAATATTCTTTACTTGCCAGAAGGAGTAAGAAAATGTATGTTTAAAATAGTGTTATTTTGTCATTTTGGAAAACAGTTGACCCTCCTCATACAACCAGAAAAAAAAAATGTTTTTATAGCATTTCCTATAAGCCCCTTAGAGAAGGAAGACATAACTCCAGTAGTATTTGACTTAGCATGCATGCATGCATTTATATCAATATAACTGCATATAAACTTGAAGTGTTAATTCTATTCTCCTTGATTCACAGGGAACTAGATACTGTACCTATTTGCCATGGCAACACTATCTTGATGAAATGCTGCAGACTCCTTATCAAAATGAGTCATACTTCCGGTAGTGACAATACGACTCTCCTCCCAGAGCACTGCCTCAACTGATTCTTGTGTTAGGAAAAGAGGGAATGTTTCATGAATGTGTGGGCTGTAAACAGAACAAAGGGATTATCTATAATTCAGACTAAAAATAGATTGCAGAGTTACCAACAGCATTTTCACCAAGGGCCCTGCTCCAGAAAAGCTTCAGATGAAAATTTGTGTTGGAAATTTTTCTAAAAAAGAATCCAAGCATAACACAGAATTGCACCTTTTCTAATATCTTTCTCTAATTACTTAATCCCCCCCCCCATACATCCTATTACTGGTAGTCTTACTCTTGCCATTCATGTAATAGTAAGATTGTAAAAATGTCATAAGGATGTTGTTATGGAGCATTAAGTGTCTGAACCCAGAGAATAGTAAATCCACTCTCCAGACAGGAACTAACAGTGACATTTTTCAGGAGACATGCTGTCAAGCCAAGAATGACATTGTTATAAATGTGGAGCAGAGGTTTATTATCTAGTTTTCTTGCTTAGTGACAATAGGGTACAACAAAAGATAAAATTTCTATGTTAACATCTGATAACAACTCCATGACATAATACTGTATGTTTCTGGGTATAAATATAAATTGTGAAGTCTTTGGGTATAATTAGTACAAAGGGCTTATCAGCAATAAAGAGCATCGTAAATGCAACAATTAAAAAAGCACTACTATGGGTGTGCCTCTGATATGTGACCATCAGGCCATTCTACATTGAATATGCTTGTAATTTTTCTTATGATGCCATCTGTAGATGATTTTAATAGGCCTGTTTCTGATTCTTGGCCCATTTCTTTGCCGCCTGGGCCATATGATCTCTTACCTCATAGTAGATGTGTAATCAGATCAATGTGTGTGTGGAGTGAAGTGATGTTTTATTTTAGAGGAGTGGCTCTCAAATTGATCTCAGGACTCCTTTATACTCTTAAAAGTTACTGAAAACCCCAATGTGTTTTCACTTATGTGGGTTATATAGGTATTGCTATTTACCATATTAGAAGTTAAAACTAAGAAAAAAGAGAAGTTAAAACTAAGAATTTTTTAAATATGTATTTATTTTTAAATAATTATAATAAAACAGTTACATGGTAACATAAATAGCATATTTGTGTGCGTGTGTGTTATGTGTGTGAAAACAATTCTATTTTCCAAAACAGGATATTCAGTGAGAAGAGTGGCGCTGTTTTAAACTTCTGTAAATCTTTTTAATGCCTGACTTAATAGAAAATGGCTAAATTCCCACATCTACTTCTACATTCAATCTATAGCAATCTGTTGTTTTGGTTGAAGTGTATGGAGAGTGTGACCTCACATAGATAAATAATTGGAAAGGGAAGGAATGTTTTAACAGGTAATCATGGACATTGTTCTTTGATACTACATTAAAACTCAACAAGTGGGTATTTCTTATGGTTAGTTGCAATGTGGGCTCTGAAAACAAGTCAGTAAATTTTACACACTCTCTGACATTTATTTATTTATTTATTTATTTATTTATTTGAGAGAGAGAGAATGAGAGAGAGCACATGAGAGGGGGGAGGGTCAGAGGGAGAAGCAGACTCCCTGCCGAGCAGGGAGCCCGATGCGGGGACTCGATCCAGGGACTCCAGGATCATGACCTGAGCCGAAGGCAGTCTCTTAACCAACTGAGCCACCCAGGCACCCCACTCTCTGACATTTAAAAGTTGTTATACTTTGAATGTATCTTAACTCCTATGTGACTTTTTTTTTGCTTTTTGGGGGGGTTTGGCCAGCTGGAAATATCACTTCACTGAATTACGCAGACCTTCCCAATGTTAACACATTCCATTATTCAATACAGAAAAATTACATGTGTTTATAACATCACTGAACTCATCAGAAAAGTTTTTAAGTGTTGTGAAACTGTCAAGTTCACTGTGGCAGATATAAGTTTTTCAAAATTTTTATTTTTGCTTGAAAGTTTGAATTTTATCACTGGCAAAAATAGTGTCAGTTATTTGACTTGAAGTGACAAGCTTATTTCATTCCTTTCCAAGAAAATGCCTGTCAAATACCCAAGCCTGAATAACCATAGCTTGTCTGTCGGTTGTTCTTTCAAGTAAAAATGGTGTTCCATGAAAAATGCAGCTAGTTTATCTCCATGCTCAATCACCAATTGCTTTTCCTCAAAATGGCAGGTAAAAAGCGGAGGTTTTTTTGTGTCCTCCCATCTTGTCACACAATACTCAAAATGCATATACACAGTGGTCAAGATTATATAAAATTAATAATTTTTACTGCTTCATCTAGCACATTTTAAAGTAAACTTGGATTTAAAAAAAAATTGTGTGTGGCTGAGTGAGAATGTAATGCCTATTCATGTTATTTGGTGTCACTCCCTTGATTCAGGCTACGACGCCCCCAATTTTATCTACCAATGCTTTGGCACCATCAGTGCAAATGTCAACATGGTGAAAAAGGCAAATACCATCTTATATTATTGGGTGACTTAGTATTCTTATGAAAATGGTAGACCTGCAGAGGTCTTGCGTGCTACTGTCTAAATTTACCACTTAATAACAGTGTTCTTGTTATCTATTGCCATGTAGGAAACTACCTGAAAAATTAGTGGCTTAAAACAACAATTTATTGTTTTCTCTCATAATTCTGTGAATCAATTCAGTTCAGAAGGGAGGGTTTTACTTAAGGTTTCTAAAATGGTTGAGGTCATCAGCTAGGGCAGAGTCATCCAAAGACTTCCTCTCTGTGCTAGTCAGGATTCTCCAGAGAAACAGAACCAGTAGGATATGTATAGATATATGTAGGAAGACATTTGTTATAGGAATTGGCTCCCGTGCTTTGGAGGCTGAGAAGTCCCACAGTCTGCCACCTGTGAACTGGAAAACTGGAAAAGCCAGTGTTGAAATTCAGTCAGAGTCTGTGAAAATCAGAGGTCTGATGGTATAAGTCCTGGTGCGAGTTTGAAAGGCTGAGAAGCAGGAGCACCAACATCTGAGGGCAGGAAAAGACGGCCATCTTAGCTCAAGAAGAAAGAGAGAATTCACCTTTCCTCTGCCTTTTTGCTCTATTCAAGCCCTGAATGGATTGGATGATGCCCACCCGAATTAGTGAGGGGACCTTCATTACTCAGTCTGCTGATTCCAATGTTAATCTCTTCCAGAGACACACTGAGAAATAATGTTTTATCAGCTATTTGGTCATCCTTTTGCCCAGTCAAGCTGACACAGACCGTTAACCATCACACTCCCTCACATGTCTGCTTGAGGTGATTGGGCTGCAACAGCTGAAGGACGACTGAAGATCTTGCTCTCATTGTGGCCTTTCCACTTGGCTAGCTTGGGCTTCCTCACAGCATAATGGTCTTGGGGTGGTTGGTTTTCCTACAGGGTGGCTGGCTTTCCCTGGAAAGAGTTTTCTAAGAGACAGGAATGTGAGCTCCAGTACAAAAATTGGCACCATATCACTTCTGCTGTGATCTACTGAGCAAAGCAATCGCAGAACCCATACAGATTCATAGACCCACTTCTCAATGGGAGGAGTGAAAGGAATTTGTCTTCATCACAGTGTGATCTTAGAGAGTGACTTCTTAGATTTCTCCAAATCTCATTTTCCCTGTCTGTAAAATGGAGGTTGCAATTGCTCCTACCTTATAGGGTCTCTACAAGGATTAAATGACCCAATTACACCAGCCTTAACATGGTGCCTCCCAAGTCGTAGAGTTCATTAAGTGTTAGATATTATAATCATTTTTACTGTTACTATTTTTATACTGTTATTTCCCACTAGGCAAAAATTAGCCAATATTTTCTATGGTTTCAATTCAGCTTATCCTTTTAAAATCTCACCAGCTTGAGCTTCTTGGAATTGAACTTTTTCTTCCTTTGCTCAGCTGTCACGGTCACATCAGTTTTCTATACCAGTTATTCCAGTGGAGATACAGAATACGGAGGAGGGCTGGAATGCAGGAGAACAGGCTTCTCTCCAGGTGGCACTTCACTGTTGGTGACCTTGTATTAACCTTTAAATAGAAACTGGGTCTCTGTCCAGAAACTGCTGCCTGGGTCAGTTTCCAATCATAAACTTTGTAGACTAGCGGGCTAGAGCTTGTATATGATGCCTCTTGCCCTCTTGGGACAACCCTCCCAAGAATGCCCTTATCATTATATTTTTTAATCCTAATTTTTATTATTAATATGCCATTTCACAGTATGATGCTAACATACCACAACTCAGCAGCCTCTTTCTGCTCTTTAACCTTTCCTACAAGCTCCAAAATCAAGTGAAGAACAAGTCTTGCACCGTGTGTGAGTGACAAACCAGGATGGATAAAGCATCTTTTCAAAACTGAAAAACATAGGAAACAACCCATTTAAACTTCCTCTGCTGGACAAAATAACTCTTACCACTTTCATTGGTATATTTGAGCACTACATCTCTAAGTACGGTTAAGTTTGTACTTCTTCTTTCATGAAGAGACAAAAGCAGAATGTAAATGTTGGCAAAATGTTCAAAACAAAATTTGTGATTCATAAGCAATGAAGAAACTGTATAGAATAAAAGAATATCACTACCTTTCAAAAATATGCTCCAGTGCATCTTTACTAACCTTGGTCCAAATGGTAGGGATGAGTGTGGCTTAACAAGCACCATCCGCTCCAGGTCTCATTTAATACTTAATCCAAGGCTAAAATGTTCGACTTCTTGCCAACTGGCAAGGCAGCACCCAGCCTCTACTGTAAGATTTCCTTTCCTAGAATAGACTTTTAATGGAAATGTCATTTGTATGTATTAGTAGTAGTAATTCTAATTTTCAAATTGGCCCTTATTTGGGTAGTGAAAAACAACCACAGTTGTTAGGAAAACTTCCCGTCAGTTAAAGCAACTTTTGAAAATGTTTCCAGAATATATAATCTTGGTTTCCTTCTTAACAGTGTCACCAGTTATAATAGTCTTCCACTATTTGAAAAATAGCTAATAAATCTTTTTCTATTTAGATGCCAACCTTTGGATATTCACAAATAGTCAGAAACCATCTGTAGGCATGCATCCCATTTCTGTTGCCATCTCACACTCTTGGGTGCTTAAGTATTACCAAGAGATCTCTCACACTTGGGAAGTTGTTAATTAGGATAATAGGGGTACTGGGCTTGGTCAAATGAAAGAATGCTCTTAGAAGATTTGTTCTACTTCTCTAGTAGCTTGGAGTGGATTTATCTATCTTCTAAGAATGTGATTTAGTCTTCATTTAAAGTGTAACAGAACTTAGATGACAGTTTCTAAGACTAGGTACTTGCAAACAATCAAATGAAAATCTTGTTTGATTGGCATGCTGACCTTATGTGTATATGTATATGTGTGTATATATATGTATGCATATATATACATATATTCAGTACATATAGGGCAAATATGATGAAATCAAGTTGATTTAATCCAGATTTAAGTCTTTACTTAAAAACACTAAATGCTATCTTATTTTCCCCTTTAATTGGCATTTTCTTAAATACATTCCTTAAGATACAGAGATAAAAGCAGACATTATCTTAGATGGCATAAACTATGCACTTCGAAGCACAATTTGTTTTACTTTATATCTTGTCAAATTAATTTTACAGCATTATGAGAAAGCTGAAAGATGCAGTTTAGTCTGGTGGTTAAAACCATGGGCTCAGGAAACACCTAGCTTTAAATACCGGCCCTCCAGTGATTATGTGATCTTGGTTCTGTTTCTAAACCTAAACCTCAGTCTCTATATCTGTGAAGTGGGGATAAAAATAGTGCCTCTGTCATGTGGCTGCTATGAGAATTAACTTAATTCATTTAGAGCACCAAGTGTATGGATTTGGGACCTACATGTTAGCTAGGCAAACTTACAAAATTAAAACACTAAGTAAGATAATTTTGAAGTTGAATGTGGAATACCTCCATTTCTATACGCTTATCAGTGATAGTTTTCCCTTTCTTATATACAATTACAATAATCATTGTCAGAAAAGGAGGCATTTATATTATTTAATTTAACTAAAACCTTAAAATTGAGTGAATATATTTCTTCTTCAGCAGACTGTTTATCATGATTCATCAATATCAGCATGCGTATCTGAATACATCTTCTGTGTGAATGTGTGTTTTGAGGAGCCTCATTATCGGAATTTTTTAAAAATCAGAAATATGAAATAAACATGAAAAAATAACTCTTGTAAACCTGTAGGTGCTAATAGTACCAGTTTCTTTTAAATCCCGATCCACAGATATTCTCATGTACATGAATGTTTGTGCTTATGTATGTTTCTGTACACAAAGGCAGAAATTATGTGCATTTGTTTGCCAGACTCTGATCATAAAGTAATATTATTTTATACCCTGCCTGTTTTATTGAAACATATATGCTGTCAGGAATTTATCCTACAGATATCCTGCAGAAGAACATCATTACCTATGTACAAGATTAATCATTGCAGCATTGTTTGTAGTAGGAAAAGGTAGCTAATTATTCTGAGTTTAAAATATCACAAGTAGATTTAAAACATAATCTTTTAGCACTGTCTCCTCAAACCTAAGCTCTTACAGCAAGCAGTTTATCATTCCTTCCTTGGTTGAATCGAGATTATCTCCCTCTTCACTTATTGGGGTAGTTTGGTGAGTCACAAATGTCTACTTTGGGCCAGGAATTGGGCCCTGTGGTATTATATGGTTTGTTCCCTCGCTTCTAGCCTTGCCACCTAGTTCACTCCTTTTTATCCCTCAAGTTCGCTTACATTTCCCTTGGTACAGGAAACCAGTGAGGAATGGCTTAAGTGCCCACTTTTTGCTCACAGAGCACTCTGTAAGGCCCCCTTTACCTTCATCACACCGCCCTGACATTGCTTGTTTGCCTTGGTGTCCCCTGCTAGTCAGTAAACTCCGTGAGAGCAGGGGGTGTATATCCCTGGCTGATCTTTCGTCAGCATTTAGCGCTGTGCCAGGCACAGTAGATGTGCAATATATATGTTAACTGAATCAGTGACCAGCTTGCCTGAATTTTGCTTTGACCTCTCCACTGTTCCTATTTATATTTTTGGTTCATTTTCTGGTGCCTGTGTTTAATGATTTCTTCTGTGTATATGTCCATGCCACCTGACCCTAATTGGGTAAGACACTGTCTATTTCATCCGTCTTTTCCCATGTCCAGAACAGAACAGTTCATGTGATCAAGGCTTTAAACTCAGAACAACTGGTTCTGAAATTAAATTATTTTAAGCTCAAGGGCAGAACTACAGTTTTTTCTTCTCTCACACCTTTGGATTCTCTACGTAACAGTATATGCAATAAATACTAAGTAATAGAAAACGTGATTTCAGAGAAAATATTGACTGGAGCTAGCAGTGGAAAAGCAAACATGTCTAATAGGGCAATATACTAAGTAGAGCTTGTTTTGGGCAGGTTTGGCATCAGCCAACCTAAATTTGAATGTTGGCGCTGACATTGACTTTGTGATCCTGAGCCTCAGTTTTTTCCATCTTTAAAATGGGACTAATACAACTCACTTCATTGGGGGTCTTATGAGGAACAAATAGGATAAAATTTGATAAACATGGGGCATATAGTACGGTGGTCTATAGTATTTGTTTTACTATTTTCTTTCTGACCAATTTATAGTCTTTATTAAGATAAAATAAGAGATTCTTCACATTCGTATATTGTGCCTATATATTTATTGGTTTACTTCCTTTTACAAGAAAGAGATATTAAATAAATATAGAAGCCTTCCAGGTTTTTATAATTCTGGGCATATAGGAGTATGTACAATAAACAAGTGAATTTTATGTTGCAGCTTCCAGAGATGGAGAAATCCGGAGACCGGACCAGAACGTCAGAAGGATACAGCTCTGCAAATAGCCTGCTTTCGATCAGCTGGCCACTAAGAAGTTCCAATCCAAAATGAGTTGCAGAAATTCCTCTTTAAGTTAAAGAGAGTCGGCCACTTTAAACTGGAATGTAGGATATGTCATTTTATTTTAAGGAAAATGATTGCTTTAATGATATACTTTTCAAAGCACAATATTTAAAGTTGGAAATGAAGTCTTTTAATATATGTACTTTTATTTTTTAAAAAAGCAGTATTGAAATCATGTTATTTGGAGTGGAGACCTAGGTTGGAAAGGAATTGCCTTTAAAAATCTGGTTCTTGAGCTTTATCGTTACATCTCCATGTAAATGAGGAAATTAGAACTCAAAATAATCTTGCACATAATACAAGCAAAACAACTAGCCTAATTCTAGTGTTCAAATTTCTATAGCATTCTCTGCTTCAGAATTAATTAAAAATAGAATCTGGGAGAGTTGATTAAGTTCTGCTGTTTTGTTCCCTGTATGATAACTACAAATTGAGAAATCGTTAAATATTTGAAGCTGGGTTCACTTCTTGAAGTGCAATTTGAAAATAAAGAGAGGAAAATAACACACACACACACACACACACACACACACACACACACACATTTGCGTTTCGGGGCCAAATTTGCTCTCCTCAGTCACAGATACAGCTGGACAGTCGCAGGTCTTCTTGGCTGGAACAAAGCCAGCCCGCAAGGGTTACTGCAGCTCACAGCACATCAGACCATCTCCCTGCAGGCAGGAAGACCAAGAAATAGAGCCCAGAAGGTGGAAGCACATTTTCATGGTTTCTTCTCTTAAACCCCTATCAGGTATCTCACTCCTCCTCCCCTGGAAGGAATAAAGAAGTGAACAGAGCAATACTCTTTCCACACTTTTCCCTCAGGGAGAATGGTTTGGAATTTCCTCTGTGAAAACACGAGAAGCCTGTGTGTGTGTGTTATATTGCCTAACGCTATTGTGTAATACATATTTTTGTGTAATCTCTCTCTATATACACACATTATATACATGTTTATATACATACATGTATTTTCTCTTTAATGTTTAGATGTATACATACACACACATACTCCTTATGAGAGAAAAAGGGGGACAGAGGGAATAAACAGACAATAGAAGGAAAATTTTCAATTGTTTCAAGCTTCAGAGTAAAAAGTTAGGGTAGTCCTAAAAGTCCAGGAACATCAGCTAATTTGCTGAAGATAAATTGCCATCATCATATCTATTTACATGGATCTTTTATTGTGATGATTAACATTATTGTCATGTCACCAAAGTCATGAAGAACTTAAATATTGATCAGGAGATCCCTTTTTAGAAAGTTAGGCAAGAATGAGTATCCCTTAAGAAGCGCATTTTGCCTTTTCATATAGCTTAAGATACATTTTTATGTAACATTTATTCATTTCTGGTTTGTTTCCCATGTTTTTTTCCCCAGAAACAAACAGAATGGCATTATGTTATAAATTCTTCTATTTACATGCTTGATTGTGCTCTCAGAATCCAGAGGCATAAACTCTCCAGTGAATAAATATCTGTTTCCTTATATAAAGGTCAAAAATTCCATCTGTATTATCCATCATGTAAATGTTTTAAAAAAACACACTGGTAACTGTAATGTTGTATATAGTTCATGAATAATACATAAACCAAGGCATTCACAGCATTTTTATATAAGGACTTAAAAATTCCAAGAATGTGATTGTGTTCATTTTCTTTTGTAAATTTTCTCAAGGGAATTAGCTTGCAAGAATAATTTACATGTAAATTTATTGTTTATTATTAACTTTTTCATTTACATACTTTTTTTCCTGTTTTCATTCTCTGCTAAAGAATACAAGATATCAACATAAATTGAAGGTGTGACTATAGATTTTCTAGACAAAGTAACTGTGCTTTGTATTTAATAAAACTACAGAATAAAAGAAGAAATGTTATTTGTTCATTCAGACAATTGAAATATAAAGAATGCTATTATAGATCACTGACTCATATTTTCACTTTTAATTACATTTTGAATTCCAGTTGAATTAATTTGCTCTGTTTTATAATATAAATAGGGCAATCTTATAAAATAGAACAGATTCTTTATAAATATTGATGGATTCTATAATTCTATTTGTGCCTGTTTTAGTCATTTTTAATTTTAAGAAATTTGTTAACTTGTGCTTATCTTTTTGTACACATTACTGGTATTCACCAAAAGATTCCTGTAACTAAAATGGTATACAACTTTCTTGAAGAATTTACGTGTTATTATAACATTATTTGTTTATTCTTATTACCAGTAACTATTGTTATTATAGAGAAAGATTGATTTATACTGGAATAGTAATAGTTTTGCCTTTATTGAACCTTAGAAGAAATAAATGACTTTTCTAAAAACAGCTTTTTGATCTATTTAAATTTTAGCTAAGTAAATAGGTGATCAAAGAGTATCCTTATTGTCCCTAATATCATCGTGTGGACGTGTGTGTTGGGGGTAGGGGGACGTGGAATTTGATACCTTTTCGTTTCTCTCTTTCAGTGGATTAGGTTATTGCTTGATGTCCACTGCGAGCAGCGAAAAGGGCTCACCACTGTGTTCCTTTGCTTGTTCAACCAGCCCTGCTGCTTCTGCTCCAGGGCAGAGGAGGAAGCCTCTTCTGTCTCCATGACAACCCTACGTCCTCCGGGAAGCTGCTCGTAGCTAAAGACCTTCTGAGAGCTGGGGGAGGGGCCTTTTCTGAGGAAATTCTCACCTCATTTTCCCTCTTTCCAGCGTAATTTGCTTAATTGTCGGTCTGTCTGTCTGTCTGTCTCTCTTTTTTTACTGTGTTTCTACATAATGCTGATACCCAAAAGCCACACACCGAAAACCTTATTTTATTAACAAAAATGCCCACATCACAAGGATTTTTCTAGCATCTGGTACATAGTTTCACATTCCCCCACCCCTTTTGTGTTAACTTTTTAACTTTGTCTCTAGTTCTCCAATTCCCTGAAATGATCTAAATGTTAATGATCTTTGGAAAGCCAAACACTGCCTTAGCCTGGGAATATTGTTGCTATACATTATGAATATTTGAAAGGGAAAAATGTTTCTTTCTTTGCTCTTTGTTTTAACGGCCTTACCAGCATAATTGTAAATTGTAGCCCCTCACAAAAAAATCTGTTTTACCATTAGACAATATAGATGTATGCCCTATGCATTATATCACGCCTAAATTTATCAAGTTAGTTCATTAGGGGTGTGTATTTGATTTACATTTGCTGCAAATTGTCAGCAACATTTTAGATATATCCTTATTCCTTTAAATAAGGTCTGTTCCTAGAAAATAAGATTTTTGGTTTTTGTGGGTTTTGTTTTTTTTCCCCCCTGTGGCTATAGCTGGTAATTGTCGTGGGCTGGTACCATAATCTTCCCTCTGTTCTTTTTTCCTGCCTCTCTGTTCTTTATACTTTGTCTCTAAACAGTCTCTTATAGTTTTGTGGTTTTCAACTAGCATCCTGAATCAAATGAATTACAATTGTATCATAATTGTCCTGGATCCTTCCTTAGCTGGGTACAGTGGCTTTATGCAGAATGAGTTTAGATAAGGTAGAACTACGTTTCCCAGAATGCCCTTTTCCGTATGCCCTTGGCTCAGCGTTGCGCACGCGCAAACGGAAGGCTGCCGGATTTTGCTCTGAGGGCGCTGGATGGCCTGGAGCAATGGGCCAAATTGTGTGTGTTGCTGATCGACTCGTGGGCGCAGGGTATCCCTGGGGCCTGTGACGCCTCCAGCCACCGGCAGTCTCCTTCTTCACCTTCTTTGGGTTCTGGACCAGGCTGATTATGCATCTCCGTGTCGCAGGGGGCTCGCTTCTCCCACATCTCACCCACCATCTGGAGCTTCTCCTCTGGCTTTTCTGAATCCTGGGCCAGGTGCGTGTGACCAAATTTAAAAGAGAGATAGACATCCATAATTGCATAGGAATTTTTAACCTGTTTTTCTCTGTAACTAATAGAATAAGCAGACAAAAACCAAGCAAAAACAGAGATGATTAAACGCTAAATATATAGATCACTACCTCACCGGAGCAGAATAGACCATAGCGGAATAGACATTGTTTTCAAATATATACAGATCACTTACTGAAAAAGACCATAGTTGACCCTTGAAGAGCTCTGGGCTTAGAGTCCCTGACACCCCCCCCCAAGTCATGTGTGTGTGTGTGTAACTTTGATACCCCCAGAACTTAACTACTGAT
This sequence comes from Halichoerus grypus, assembly GCF_964656455.1. Taxonomy (NCBI): domain Eukaryota; kingdom Metazoa; phylum Chordata; class Mammalia; order Carnivora; family Phocidae; genus Halichoerus; species Halichoerus grypus. Next base: position 128,562,562 of record NC_135715.1, read on the forward strand.
AGCCTCCTGTTGACTGGAAGCCTTACTGATAACATAAAACCGCCCGTTATAGGTATTATATACTGTCTTCTTACAATAAGGTAAGCTAGAGAAAAGTAAATGGTATTAAGAAAGTTATAAGGAAGAGAAAATGCATTTATATATAGTACTATACTGTATTTAACAAGAAAACAATGCATATAAGTGGACTCAACGCAGTTCGAACCTGTGTTGTTGAAGGGTCAAGTGTATATGTCATTTATAAAGTCTCAACAAGCTTTATTTTTAAATTTTTATTTTATTGGGGTAAGAACACTTACCGTGAGATATGTGTGCTTAACAAATTTTGAAGTGTATGATACATTATTGTTGGCTGTAGGTACCGTGTTGTATAGCAGATTCCTAGAGCTTATTCATCTTGTTTAAATGAAACTATGCCTGTTGATTAGTAACTCCCCATTTCTCCTCTCCCTCAGACCCTGGCAACCACCATTCCAATTTTTGAATCTATGAATTTGATTATTTTTAGGTGCCTCATAAATGAGGAATTATGCAGTATTTGTCTTTCTGTGACTGCCTTTGTTTCACTTAGTGTGATGTCCTCAAGGTTCATCCATGTTGTCTCATAATGCAGAACTTAATTCCTGAATAGTATTACATTGGATTTATATACCGCGTTTTCTCTATCCATTCATCTGTCAATGGACATTTGGGTTGTTTGTACATCTTGGCTATATTGAATAGTGCTTCAATAAAAATGGGAGTGCAAATATCTTTAAGATCCAGATTTAAATTCTTTTGGGTAAATAGAAGTGGGATTGATGGATCTTACGGTAGTTCTATTTTTAATGTTCTGAGGAACCTTATGCTATTTTCCATAGCCGCTGCACCACTTTGCATTCCCACCAATATTGTGCAGGAGTTTCAATTTCTCTGTGTGCTCGCCAATACTTGTCTTCTTGGATGTGTAGATTAATGTTTTTCATCAAATTTGGGAAGTTTGCAGCCATTATTTCGTCAAATACTTTTACTTTTTCTCTTTCTTCTCTCCTATTGGCACTGCCATTACACATATGTTGGTGTGCCTAATGGTGTCTCACATTTTTCTGAGGCTGTTTATGTTTCTTCATTTCTTTCTCTCTCTGTTCTTCAGTTTGTATAATTGCTACTGATCTTTAATCTTTAATCTTTAATCTTTAATCAAATGCCACAGACCCTCACTTTAATCTTTAATCTTTAATCTTTGCTGACTTTTTTGTTCTACCAGCTCAGATTCACTGTTGAACCCCTTGAATATTTTTTCCACTGTAGTTATTGTGCCTTTCGACTCTAGAATTTCTGATCCCTCCTACCCTCTGAGCTTGTTGTTACTGTTTGTTTGGTTGCTTGTTTTTTAATTTTTAAAATTTGGCTGAACAAGTTTTGTAAAGTCTATTTCCTCTATAGTGTGAGGCTCTGATTGTTTTCCCTTATTTTTCTCTCTTAGCCTGGATACGTAGGTGTTGCCCTTGGGTCAGCATTAACTACTTATTAGTTAAAGGTTGTAGTTAAGCCCCCTTATCCTGTTAGATTTTTACTTTTTGCCATTGAATGTAGCTTGGAGGCTGTTGTCCCCGTTCGGGGAATTTGGGGTTTTGGCTTCATGTTCAGACAGGGACTAGTAACTTGGAATTCTCCTCTCTGCTCCTGAGGGAGTACAACCTTGGACATGCACACAGTCTTTCAGACTGCTAGGAATGATTCTGAATTTATTTTTAGTAAATAAGAGTCACCCTTGGGTTAGAATATTGTTCGGTATTTGGTCAGAGGTTTTATTTAAAACCCTTATGCAGGTGAGCCTTCTGTCCTGTGTTGATGGGTTTGTGTGTAGTTTGGGGGCTTTAATGTGTGCCTCATGTCTTGTTCTGTTTCTCCTGAATGGCTGAAGCCTAGTGCATGCATATAGCCTTCTTGACCCACAGAATTGGCTGTGACCTCAAGAGGGTTCTTTTCAGCTTTCTTTTCCTTGGTTCACTCTATTAAACTTCTGGCTGTTCTGCTGTTTTGCTTGTAACATTGTTGCAGGAACTCTGTGCCTTTAGTGGGGGTGGTTCTTGGTCAGGCCGCTGCTTTGAAGAATGAAGAGGTAGACCAGATGAAGAGTGGTGGGCAGCAAAGCAAAGTTTGTTGAGGGATAGTATAAAGCTCCTGGAGAGGGAGCGGGGCGCCCGAGAGGGTTGCCCTTGGATTTTCTAAGCGTAGGGGTTTTTATGAGCTCTTTTGCGGAACTATCTTAAGCAATCAGGGTGTGCTGAGTTGTGCTATCAGGGTTTTGGTCAGGTATCTGTCTACCTATTAGGTTAATGTCGACGTGCTGATGGTCTTTTTTGCTGTCATCTGGGGGTTTATGTCTTTTAACTGCCCCTTGCCTGTGACAGGGACAAATGCCTTGCGGTTAATTGTCTTCTTTTAGGATGTTTTGCACAAGTCATTTCTGCAGAGGCTGCAAAACAGAACTCTAGTGTGGTCCTGTCTTAGCTGTAAAACAGGATGTTAGTGCTGTTTTATCTTAGCTGTCCTGACTCCATATTTTCTTGCTGGGGACCCTGGCCCTGACTACCTAACTGTCCAATTAACTTCTAATAACACGGAGCTACTAGCATTCTCTTAATAAATGTCCACCAAGATAATCTTCTATTGTTTTCTATAACACTCTTAGACATGGAGTTCTGCACTTTCTGTTCCAAATAAAGTCAGTCCTCTCAGGAATGTTGTGGAGCTCTTTGTCTCCTATGGCCTGCCTTCTCCTCTGGACAGAATCCCCATACCACTGCAACTGAATTGGAGGCAGAGTCCTGCTTGAGGAGTGGGCACTCTATGGTGAGTGGCAGCCCCTCTTACAGATTTACCCCACCTGGAGAGGAAGCAGTGCCCTGTGAATAAGCTGTAGTGGGGGCTGTTGGGACACCAGGATTTTTGGCCTGCCAAGCATGGGGTAGCACTTCCACTCTGCAGATGGGACTGGGTTGGGGAAGAGTTATCCAGTCCTCTCAGTTAGGCCTATTTGGAATAGAATTTCTGCAGTATGTGGCTGGGGGGTGGGAATGGGGGTGGGGATGAGAAATAAAGGCAGCTTGTTCCTCTGACCGGGCACTGGGGCAGAGGGAGTCCTGTGTTCTTGGAGTGCCCAGGATAAAGCTTTTGTAACATGGAACTGAGAGCAGGGGAAGACAGTGAGTTGTGGCTCAAATGCCACAGACCCTCACTGTTCTTAACGATATTTAGTAGATTTTCTTGAAGAAATGTTTCTCACTTCACTGTATACTTACTCTTAAGAGAATTTCTAGAAGTTAAATAATTGTTCTTAATAATTTTCACCACTTAAATAGTTGTTTTGCTGGTGAGAGAGTCCTCTGAGTCTCTTACTCTGCCATTCTAAAAGATGCATCTATTTTACATTTTTAATATATTGATGCATTTGGATTTTATATATATATATGTATATATATATATGTGTGTGTGTGTGTGTGTGTGTTTATTTTTTTTTCATTTATGTTAAGAGTAAAATTGGCCAGTAATTTTTCTTTCTGCTACTGTCCTTGTCTAGGTTTGGTATCAACATTTAGTTTAGCTTCTAGGATGGGTTTGGGCATGTTTTTTTCTTTTTCTAATCTGTGGAAGAGTTTTTATATGATTATCTTTTACTTGAAATTTGATACCATATGTGTCTAGTCTCTTTGTAGGTTGGGGGGGGCAATGATTTTAACTATTAAACTTCTTAAAAATTAGAAGTTTTACAAAACTTTTTGTTACTATTTTATTTTCACTGTTGGTGTGCTAATTTTCTCAGAATGTATTTATTTTGCCTATTTTTCAAAACTTTTGTATAAAGCAGTCTATTGCATTTTTTTCCATTATTATTATTATTTTTAATATCAGCAATACCTGTGATTTTGTGCCTTTTTTATTCCTCATATCATTTACCTTTTTTGGTCAGTCTTGCCAGAGGTTTAAAATATATTACTTTTTTTTTAAGATTTTATTTATTTATTTGACAGAGAGAGAGCACAAGCAGGTGGAATAGCAGGCAGAGGGAGAGGGAGAAGCAGGCTCCCCGCTGAGCAAGGAGCCCGACGTGGGGCTCGATCCCAGGACCCTGGGATCATGACCTGAGCTGAAGGTAGATGCTTAACTGACTGAGTCACCTAGGCGCCCTAAATTATATTAATTTTATTTCCAAGAACCAATTTTATTTTTGTTCATTTTAATACATATTTTTTTTTGTATTTCATTAAGTTTTCTTTCTTTCTATCTATCTGTCAGTCATCTTGCTTCTAATTGCCTTGGAATTATTCCCTTGTTTTAAAATTATTCCTCAGCTCACTAAGTTTTAGCCATCTTTATTTTCTAACAAAAAGATTTCTATTTATAAATTTATCTCTTAAGTACCACTTTAGCTTCATTTCACAATTACTATTGTGTAGTAATTTTATATTATCAAACTCTATTTTCTAGCTTTCATTTTTAAAAATTTTTAAATTTTTTACTAAGATCCTCTTTGTTTTCAGCAATGTTGTGTAAATTTTAGTAAATAAGACTTGTACTTTTTAAAAAAATTCCAGTATAGATGAATCACAGACCTGTATCTTTGAAACAAATAATACATTATATGTTAAAAAAAAAAACAAACAAGAAGATAGTAGAAAGGGAAAAATGAAGGGGGGGAAACAGGAGGGGGAGACGAACTGTGGGAGACTGTTGACTCTGAGAAACAAACTGAGGGTTTTAGAGGGGAGGGGGATGGGGGGATGGGTTAGGCTGGTGATGGGTATTAAGGAGGGCACGTTCTGCATGGAGCACTGGGTGTTATATGCAAACAATGAATCATGGAACACTACATCAAAAGCTAATGATGTAATGTTAGGTGACTAACATAACATAATAAAATAAAATTAATAAAAAAATTCCAGTATAATTAACATATGGTGTTATATTAGTTTCAGGTGTATAATATAGGGATTCAACAATTCTATGCATTACTCAGTGCTCATCAAGATAATTGTCCTCTTAATCCCCTTCACCTGTTTCACCCATCCTCTTACCCATGTCACTTCTGGCAACCACCAGTTTGTTCTCTATATTTAACAGTCTTGTTTGTTTGTCTCTTTTTCTCTTTCTTTCTTTGTTTTGTTTCTTAAATTCCACAATAGAATGAAATCATATGGTATTCATCTTTCTTTGACTGACTTATTTCACTTAGCATTATACCCACTAGATCCATCCATATTGTTACAAATGGCAAGATCTCATTCTTTCTTATAGCTAAGTAATATTCTATTGTATGTATATACCACATCTTCTTTATCTATTCATGTGTCAATGGACACTTGGGTTGCTTCCATATCTTGACTATTGTAAATAATGCTGCAGTAAACATAGGGGTACATGTATCTTTTTGAATTTGTGTTTGGGTAAGATACCCAGTAGGGGAATTACTAAGCAGTCTTGAAAAAGAAGAACAAAACTGGAGGTATCACAATCTCAGATTTCAAGATACACTTCAAAGCTGTAGTGATCAAAACAATATGATACTGGCACAAAAATAGACATGTAGATCAATAGAACAGAATAGAGGGGCGCCTGGGTGGCTCAGTCGTTAAACGTCTGCCTTTGGCTCAGGTCATGGTCCCAGGGTCCTGGGATCGAGCCCCGCATCGGGCTCCCTGCTTGGCGGGAAGCCTGCTTCTCCCTCTCCCACTCCCCCTGCTTGTGTTTCCTCTCTCGCTGTGTCTCTCTCTCTCTCTGTCAAATAAATAAATAAAATCTTAAAAAAAAAAAAAATAGAACAGAATAGAGAGCCCAGAAGTAAACCCATGACTATATGGTCAATTAATCTATGACAGAGGAGGCAAGAATATACAATGGGAAAAAGACAGTCTCTTCAACAAATGGTGTTGGGAAAATTGGACAGCTATATGCAAAAGAATGAAACTGGACCACCATCTTACACCATACACAAAAATAAATTCAAAATGGATTAAAGACCTAAATATTAGACCTGAAACCATAAAAATCCTAGAAGAGGGCACAGGCAGTAATTTCTCTGACATTGGCTATAGCACCGTTTTTCTAGATATGTCTCCTAAGGCAAGGGAACCAAAAGCAAAGATGAACTACTGGGATGACACCAAAATAAAAAGCTTTTGCAGAGCAAAAGAAACAAACACGGAATGTTTTTCCATTTCTTTGTGTCTTTCTCAATTTCTTTAGTATATTTGTTAGTATTTGTCTGATATTTTTCCAATCCTGTTACTTTTTCACTTTTCTGAATTTTTATGTTTTAGGTTTATTTGTTTTAAATAGCTGCCTTGTAAAAATCAACCTGATTTGCCTTTTAATTGAACAGTTCAATGTACTTACTAGTAATTATTGGCATATTATTGATATGTTTTTATAGATATCACCAATGCCATGGTGTTACATTGTATTCTGTGTTGGAGCTGTTCTCCAGAGTGTACCATTTTTAAAATACAGTGTGATTTTTCTTTCTTTTTTTTTTTTTAAGACTTTATTTATTTGTGTATGAGGGAGAGGGAGAGAGCATATAAGAAGGGGGAGTGGCAGGCAGAGGGAGAAGCAGGCTCCCCACTGAGCAAGGAGCCCAATGTAGGACTTGATTCCAGGACCCTGGGATCGTGACCTGAGCTGAAGGCAGATGCTTAACCGACAGAGCCACCCAGGCATCCCTTACAGTGTGATTTTTCATGTAGAGTTGTGTAACACAGTCATTCTGGGTGTCAAGTACTATGATACAGTGATTAAAAGATTGTATCTGGAGCCAAATTTCCTGGATTAATATCCCTATTGTTCTTCTTCCTAGCAATGCATCCCTTGGGCAATTTGAGAATATTCCATGTCTTAGTTTCTTCAAATAGTTCTTATCTTAATAGGGATAATGTGAGAATTATCATGTAAGGTATTTGAAAAAATGATTAGAACATAGTAAGCACTCCTAATGGGCTATTATTAATTTCTACCAGGTTATTGTGTACTTTCCATTTGTCTTATTTTTCATATTTTTCTCCTCCTTGTGCTTTTAAGTTTATTAAATGTCAAGCTATTTCATTTTTCTTCTGTACCCTTTTAATGATTTTATCCCATTTATCTTTCCATGTATACCCTTGAAATTTTAGTAAGCATTCTAAGCAAAATTAAAAGTTACTATCTTTATCATCCTCCTGAACAATACAATTAGAATTCTTGAACTCCCAGTAACAAATATTTTCATTTCTTTTTTTTTTAAGATTTTATTTATTTATTTGAATGAGACAGAGAGACAGAGAGAAAGCGTGAGTGGAGAGGGGGCAGAGGGAGAGGGAGAAGCAGACTCCCGGCCAAGCAGGGAGCCTGATGTGGGGCTCGATCCCAGGACCCTGGGATCATGACCTGAGACGAAGGTAGACGCCTAACTGAATGAGCCACCCAGGCGCCCCTCTTTTTTTATTCTTAAAGATATTTTTTTTCTGGGCATAAAATACTAGTTTTAACAGACATTTTCTTACAATATTTTTGTTATTGCTGTTATAGTTGAATTGTTCTGTTGTGTCTTCTTATCCTATTTAGTTTTAAGGTTTTCTCTTGTACTTTATTGTCTTGAAATTTTATTAAGAGTTGCCTGGATATGGTTTTCTTTTATTTTAGTTAGGATTTTTGTGATTCCTGAATGTTAGGATTTGTGTCCATTATCAATAATAAGGAATTCTTAATCATTTTGTAATCAAATACTCACTTCTACCTAATATGTTAATTCTTCTTTTGGAATTCCAGGTATTTTGTACCTTCTCACCTTTACCGAAATTCTCTTAAGGGTTTCATACATTTTACCTTTTTGCCTCTGCTGTTTTGCTTGTAAATTTTTCAGATTCTAATTCATGATTTCTCTCTTCAGTTCCATGTAACCCGATATTTAAGTCTTACAGATGGTTTTACTTTCTTTATTTCTAGAAATGGCATAATATTCAAGTATGTCTTATAAATTTTATTTCTCACCATTATTCATACTTTAATCCCTCTTTTTATTTTTAATTATTATTATTTTTAAAGATTTTATTTATTTGATAGATAAAGGGCACAAGTAGGCAGAGCAGCAGGCAGAGGAAGAGGAAGAAGCAGGCTCCCCGCTGAGCAGGGAGCCTGATGTGGGGCTCCATCCCATGACCCTGGGATCATGACCTGAGCCAAAGGCAGACACTTAACTGATTGAGCCACCCAGGCGCCCCTAATTCCTCTTTTTAAAATGCTATTAAATATACTTATATCCTATATCTGAAGAATTTGTTGATAAGTTCTCCGTCTCTCATCTGGCAGCTTTGTTTTCTCATTGTTTGGTTATTTCTCTTACTGTGATTTCATGTTTCTTGAACTTTTATTTGTGGGAAATCTTTGAGGTCTGGGCTGAGGTGTGGTCTTTCAGAAAGGATTTCAGTTAGTTTCTCACAGAAGCCTGGCACCACTAGCAACTTGAATTTTTGGCTTGTAGTATTCTGTACTAGGCAGATAATATAAATTTGGGCCATAAACCCAGGTGGATTCTGGACCAATAGCTACGAGTCTGAAGAGAGGCTCTTCTGCATAAACTCAGAGCTAAGGCAAGACAGAAAAATTTGCTTGCCAAGTTGCCTTCCTGTCTGCTTTTGCAATATTGATTTTTGAAAATGCTTTTATTAAGTGTGTAACTTTTGGGGAAAAAAAGCGTGTAGCTTTTATGTGCCTTGAATTTATTCAGGATCTCTAACCCATACTGGAGCCAAATCTTTGTGTTCTGTTTCTTGTACGTAGGCAATTTAAACCAAGCTGTAGGTCACTGGGATCAATAGAAGCCCACCAAGTGTCATTTGACTTCAGTGTTTGCTTGCCTTTCTCCATTAGCCCCAGGGAATTTCCCTTGCTTTCTTGTAAGCCCAACTGTACATTAAAAATGGTCTTTTAACAATATTTTACCCTCCATTTTTAGATATTTTATGATGGGGGGAGGTTAGGATAGTTGTCCCAATATATGGTGAAATATACATATATCCAGCAAATTCCTGAAGTTATTAGTGTATTACCAGTGTACTCATGAATTATTAAAGTTAAGATTATCTACATCAAGATAGTGAGATAAAACCTGAGTCTGTTTTTATCTATGCAACATGTATCTATTGAAGATAACTCAATAAGATTATTTCACTGATAGAGTTAATTATTTCACTGATAAGAGTTTTTGTTTCAGTAGTTTTTGTTAGGTAAAAAACATTACTTGTAAACATAGTTACTAGGTGTATGGTATTTCCAAGATATTTGTATATATTTAGCTGATTATAAAGGTGGATTGTCTGAATTTACATGTTACTAAATTTGAGAATTGTCCTCCATAAGGCCTGAAAAAGTTTATTAGTATTTCTTGTTTGGCACTTAAATATATTTGTGTGTTTCTGCAAGAATCAATTATACTAGCAATATATCTGAACATTGATAGTCACATATTCTGCTAGTCCTAAAGGAAAGAAAGGTGACGAAATTAATGACATGTGTCCCATACATTGGATATGCTACAATCTATTAAGAAGAGATAAATGTAAAGGAGGTAATACAGCACAGTATGATCACATTAGGAAATCTGAGGAGAAATGATTTATTTCTACTTGGGGAACTCTGAGGAAGCTTCCTAAATGATGATGATACTTGAGACAGTTCTTGAAAGATAAGCAATGATTTGCCAGGGGAAAAAAGAGAAGGTAGGACATTTCAGGCAAAGACAGTAGACAGATGTCCAAGACAGGAGAGATGTCAAAACATTATGTAACTAGAGAGTGTGTGATTCTGAGGGGTAGGAGGCATGAGTTGTTGAGTGGTGGCCAATGATGGATGTTACAGTAGAATAGGTAAGGGGTAGATTACACAGGGATTTGTTTGTTTGTTTTTACTCCATAATGGAAGGGGAAGTTGATTTTCTGAGCAATGAGGTGCTGTCAGGTTTAGATTTCAGATATGTACTTCAGTATGTCATCTGGCTAAATTATGGAGAACAGAGAGATTCTGCAGAGAAGAGGAGGGGAGAAACTCTGCTGACAAAAGGATCCATAGGACTCAGTAACAACAAAAGTTTTTGAAAAAAATAAAATGTTTTAGATGTTAGTATAAGAAAATGATGTGTGTCTTTTACTCTTTTGTAATAAAAACAGTACTCTAGGGAATATAAGACTTAAGCCCGTCTTGAAGTTTTGTGGCAGATGTTAATGACAAGAAGCAAGTACACTTGTGGTTCTAGACAATTTTACAAGTAAAGTTGTAAATTTTTAGTAGCTTTGTTTTAATCACTTTTGTTATATATACACATATATATAAAGATTTTATTTATATTTTTATATGAGAGAGAGAGTGAGAGAACACAAGCAGGGGGAGTGGCAGAGGGAGAGGGAGAAGTAGACTCCCCACTGAGCAGGGAGCTCCATGCAGGACTCGATCCCAGGACCCTGAGATCATGACCCAAGTCAAAGGCAGACGCTTAACTGACTGAGCCACCCAGGTGCCCCTCATTTTTGTTATATATCAGGTGTTGTCTTTTAAAAATCTATAACACCATAAAGAAGAAATGATAGCCGTTCTTTCATTTATTTAACGCATCCTTCACTTTGTGGCATAAAATCTTTGAGGACAAGAAAACTTTCTTCTTAATGGGGCTAAGGTCAAAGCCAAATGTGTTTCTGTCTATTTAAGCTTATCTGAATAATATTTTAAAGGTTTATTGACAATTCATATTTTTTTCCTTAAGTATTACCCGTATAGGGAAGATTAATCACTTTGAATAGACAAGTTGACTTTGAACATAGGATTTTAGAATTAAAGACCTATTAGAGACAATAGCCTCATTCAACAGAGGAGGAACCTGAGGGGCCAGAATTTGATTTGTCTGAATTAACATTGCTAATTTGATGCCAGAACTGATATTGAAAGACAAGTGTTGGAACTCTTGTTTCAGTCTTTTTGGTATTTTCCATTTCTGCAAAAGTGGTCAGCAAGAACTTTCTTTATGATTACTACTGAATGGTTTGAAATGCACAAGAGTGATTTTCATGTTATTTTATTGTATTCTAGTTATTTGGAAATTAGTAAACATATAAGTTTATATAGCCATTATCTTTTGGCTATAATATTTAAAAACTGGAATGCCCATTTTCTTCCTCCATACAAATGTTCTTCCCTCACTAAAGGGCAGCCATTCAGTATCACTTATTGGTGAGTTTAAGTTTCCTTAATTTCATAGTATTATTATTTCTATGTCTAAGTTGATTATTTCTAGTATGTTATTTTATTTTTAAATTTTTTTCTAGTATGTTATTTTAAACAATTTTGTCATGAAGTTCAATAATAGAAGGATTTTTCTTGTGGAATTAGTTTTTTAAAAAATCTATTAAACTATATTAACAGCTCTATATTTGAACAGTATTTTCAGATTATCTGTTAGCTAGATAGGTATATTTTTTAAAGTATTTTTTTTTCAGCTGAAGGCTCTTGTGATTATTTTAGAAGATAATCATTTAGCTATAATGCATATCAATTAATAGAATACTTGGCTAAGGTTATATGATGGGATGCCTAAAAAGGCTAAGGGTTTTGCAAAGTTATACTTGGCTTCTCTGTGGTGTTGGTGAGATCTGAAAATTGACTTTAGCAGAAAGAAACCAATGAATTCCTCTGAAGTCAGTTTATATCATTTACATTGAGGAAATCATGAAATGCATATTTAGATCTACTTCGCCTTAACAACAGGGGTTTTCCACTGAGAATAAACATTTTGTTTTGAGATGACATAAATCCAAGGGCCCTGAAAAAAAAAGTTAACATAAATTCTCAATCACTGCATCATTAATACTTTATATGTAAATAGGAGTTCATAAAACACATTTAAATGACAAAGTATGTAACCTTTGCTACCTACCAAGAAATTTGGCGATGGTATCAATAACACTGAGAGGAGTTGAGATTAAAATGCTTACAGCCAAGGGAAGTAATTGGTATTGACAACCATTGTCAATGGCTACTATTATTGAAACTGCAAGTTGGAACATGTGGATTTGATCCTTTGCACACAAAAAAGTTCACAAAAACTGCTTTTCATAGCTTTTATTCTGTAGTACTCCTTGGTGGATCATATATTAGGTTGTTATAAAATCCATGTGAACTTTTATGTATACAAATGTCATATCAAGTACAGGTGTCATTAATTATGTATATTTTAAACGTCCATCAATAAAAAAAACAGAGGCCAAGAAGTTAAATATAATAAAAAATGAAATATTTATTCTTTTGGCTCAATAATGACGTAGCTCACCATTCTTTTTAGTAATAGCAATTCCCTGCATGCAGTTCATTAGTACACTACAAGTAAATAGTTTCGTAAAAGGTTAACATTAAACTTTTGGTTTGTGCAAAAAACAAAAATTTATATCATGTTAGGTAATTGCACAACTTTGCCACTTTGTTCATGGCTAAAAAGGACAGAGCCCATGTTATTCCTCTAATAGCTCTAGTGTAGCAAGAATTAAAAAAATAAGACTAGTCTGCATAAGCAAATACTACAAAAGTTTGAGTAAAAAAAAATTTCCATGAATAATGGGTAATATTGAGGCAACCATAGTTGGTAAAAAATGATCTAAGTTTGAATATTGACCAATGTATCTCCTATTGGAATGGTAGAAAATATATTATAACAAAGAAATCCACAAAACCCATTGAACTTTTATTTTAGGAAATTATTCATTGAAAAGTCTTACGGATTCAAAAGTTTGGAGTTGTGATTAAAAATAAAAAGCAAAAGCATAAAGTAAAATAAATTGCCATGTCATCAACCTGAAAATAATTTTCTTATGTACAAAATGCAACAAATAAAATTGATCATATTTTTACATTATTTATATTTAAACAAGTTTTGGACATATTTTTAGCAAAATATGAAGTATAGGTTTTGACAATAGGCAGTACTCAGTGTGTTTCTTTGAAATATAGAGAGACACCATGTGACACTCAAGTTGAATTAAAAATGCAAAAGTAAAGGTACTTTTAAGTAACTGCAAGCTATTCTGCTTGACATACTGGATAGAGCTGTTTGAATTCACTCTACCAACATGTGACTTCTAACCAAGGCTTGTGAAGAATGTGTTGAGTAAAATAGAGCAGCATAGGCAATATTAACATGCATTAGTGATAGTCTTCAAACTATTTATGTTTAATGAATGGTACAGGATACATCCCTGTTGGAAGCTTGCAAAAGACACATACACTGTGGTACATATTTGATTTAATAGATGTTGTTTAGCAGAATATATATATATATATATATATATAATATATGTATATTATATATATATATATATATATTCCTGCCCAAACATGCACCGCAGGATAAAATAACTATTTACATAACAGGGTGTGTTGAATTGACATAAAATATCAGCTTTGCTGAGAGTAGAAGATGGCAAAGCAATACTGCAGCAGAAAGTGGGACAACTATTCTAAAGTGACACTTTAGATATACTTTTTCTAGATTTTTTTCATTTTGTTTTTGGAAAGCATTTAACCAAATTAAATATAGAGCTCTGGAACTTAGAATAAAATTTGCACTTGCGGAAACAATATTTGCATAAAAATAATCCTTTAAAAATTAGAGGAGACTTTACAGGCACATAACTGTTCAGATATAAACAAATGTAACAGACTAAAACACTTTCAAAATTAAAGCCATCTAGAAAACGGAAGTACCTGAAATTATTGACATTAGAATATTTTTTTCTGGTTTGAGCACGAATTTTATCTCTCAAAACACTTTTGCTAATTATTCGAGAGACTTATGGAGTAGGAACACAGGGCTCTTATATGCTTTTTTCTCAACTTAAATTGCATTTACAAAAATAGTGACATAGTATTATGAATAAACTATGAATTAGGGAGCAAGGAAATCCACTAGAACAAATTCTGTAAAAATATGGCAGATATGGAAGTTAAAAATAGAGTGGATGCAAGTACTGTACTAAAGGTGTTTGGTGTAGTTACAACGATCACTTTGCACAATTATCCCTACAGTCTAGATAGCCAATGAGTTTCTCTTCAGCAGTGTCAGCTGGTAATGAAGACAGCAACCTCTTGTCAATCTTGTTGATACCCTGACTCACAGAGTTGTAGTGATGGAGAGGTCACTGTCTTGTTATAGGCACTGACCATGAGTATTTATTAAAACAGTCAGTTTGGCATAGACCTCCTCTGGGAGTCCAGTTGACACATAGACTTTACCATCGTAGGCTGTAAACAATTGATCACAAAGATAATTCTTTGTTTCTTTTTTACTTTTGATTTTCCCTGACCTCTTTCCCTTTGCTTTCTTTTTCTGGTTTGTCTTTCTCAAACTTTTCTTTGTCTGGCTTTGTTACACTATCATAGGAAGGAGGAGATGTGGTAGAGGAACTTCCATCTGTTTTTTCTGGGGTGGAGTTTCCATTTAATTTGTCAATAATCATGTCTTCTTTGATAGGTAAGTCAATCCTTCCTTTAATTGCCTCTTTGTTATATTCACTTGATACCTTTTTTAACCTTTGTCTTAAAAGATAACATCTGAAATTACGCTGAATGATAGCAGCAGACACCTCCTCTTGTTTGCGTTTTAAAGTGGTTGTGATGGGTTCATAGGAGACTTTGGAGGGGTTCGATGCCATGAACCGGTCTTCCATCTGTATTCGAAGGGCATCCATCTCTCCACTCTCACCCAAAACACGCTTTGTAAAGGCAAATAAAATGTCGAGGCAGTGGATCCGGTCCCCACTCACCATGGGCAGGTCCATGGCGATGAGCTGGACTTTGTTTGGTTTGGCTATGAGAAGAGGAGGATCCAGGGCAGCTGCAAAATCAGAGAGCTTGGAGAACTCTATAAACTGGGTAGCATCGGGATCAAACTTTTCCCAAACCTCATAGAACATCTCAAAGTCATCCTCACTCAGGGGCTCTGCACTTTCTTCAGTAGCAACACTGAAGTTCTCCAGGATGACAGCGATGTACATGTTCACCACAACCAGAAATGATATGATGATGTAACTGACAAAAAAGAAAATCCCGACAGATGGGTTCCCGCAGTCTCCCTTAACTGAACTTCCAGGGTGAATTGTGTCAGGATCACAGTCAGGTGGTGCACTGTTGAGAATAGGTGCTAGCAATCCATCCCAGCCAGCAGAGGTGGTAATTTGGAACAAGCAGATCATGCTGTTGCCGAAGGTCTCAAAGTTGAACATGTCATCAATTCCAGCTTCCTTTTTAACATAGGCAAAGTTGGACATTCCAAAGATGGCATAGATGAACATGACCAGGAAGAGCAGGAGGCCGATGTTAAACAAGGCAGGAAGGGACATCATCAGAGCAAAGAGCAGCGTGCGGATCCCCTTGGCCCCTTTGATCAGACGCAAGATTCGACCAATCCTGGCGAGCCGGATCACTCGGAACAGGGTAGGGGACACAAAGTATTTTTCTATCAGCTCAGCCAGAAACATGCCTATAGAAAAATATAGAAATCAGCTAAAGAGTGAATGTTTTATGTTTATATGAATGCTTTATCTTTGCAAGGTTTATGATAACAGCAAGATTGTTACGAGTATAAACTTTTACTAAATATTTGGGTCCACTCCTTAATATTAGTAATTAAAGATTACAGAATTTTATTAAATGATTCTATAACGTTATAAACCAATATAGATTTTTGGAAAGTCCAACAAATTAAATAATCTCAGAGTGTCATGGCAATTTAAGATTATATATGCTCATTTACTATGGAAAGTTACCCCACACATGAGATGTGCTGATTACAAACAAAGATTATTTCTGAAATCTCTAAATATATTGTTTTCTATTTTTGAATACCTACATTCTTCAGTTAGAGGAAAATGAGCAGTAGTGGTAAACTTTAGAATTATACATTAACATTCTCAGATCTCATTTCCGTGTTGCACAGCTCTCAGGCTTTGGGAGCTTTACCTACAATGGTACCTCTCTGTAATTAAACTATTCTTACCTACAATGGAGAGAATCACAACCACAAAATCAAATATGTTCCAGCCGATGGTGAAGTAGTAGTATCTGAGAGAAATGAGCTTTAGCACAAATTCTCCAGTGAACAGGATAATGAACACAAGGTTGATCCGGGACAAAACTAGAGTCATATATTTGCTCTGGTCATCAGTTTCCACCATCATGGTGACCATGTTGAGGCAGATGAGGATCATGATGCTGATATCAAAGACTTGTCTGGTTACAAAATCAAAGACCATTCCTTGGAATTTGTTCTAGAAAGAGAGAGAGGAGAGAGAAGGTTAATATGCATATTTCATAAATAATGATCTAGTAAAACCACAGGTGAAGTCCTTCCATATATGGCCATGAGATATACAGCCTTCTCACATTAGTCCAAACAATTCTTTGTGCTCCATGTCTCTTCACATTAAAATACGAGAAGGAAATGAAAAAAGTCATATGATAAGAACAAAACGTATTTGATATATTTAAGTTCCATGGGAAGACAAAACTCAGTAAGACATAAATTGGTGGCAATTGGCTGTTAATATGCATGGGCTTTGCTTGATTTAAAAAAAATTGTAATTTTTACAAAAAAATTATGAAAACATAATGAAGATTTACAAAGTAGGTTGATACAGACAGACTTTTAGATGGATGAATACCCTAATTCATTTATCAATACTTTAGGAATTTTGGTTTATGTATATTATATATTATATATATATTATATATTATTTCCATCTCTCCCTCTTTCAAAATATGTCCGTCATTATCTATTCTACCTCTTCTAACTATGTGTGTCTGTGTATTTGTTATTTATCTATCTTTCTTCATCTGTTCTTTATCTATGCTTCAACAAAAATGCATGACATTTTTTCTTTGTCTTATTAGCAATCATCTCAGGAGTCACATACATTTATGGTCATGAAATATAGTTCTATTAGGAAAATAAATTTTTAATAATTTAGAATAAAAGTATAAAATAAAATTTCATAGCTTACTGAAAATCAATTTCATGAATTGACCACGTTTCTTTCTTTTAAATATATTTAAATGACCTTCAGTAAAGCAGATTTATGGTCTTTTGTGTATCCTGCCCTACCTCCCCCCTTGGTCGCTTCCAACCTCAACTCCAAAACTCTTAAAAATATGGTAAACTGAAGTCATTGATAGGATTCATGAGGGCTTGTTAACTCCCAGTTCTGGCAATTACAGGCTTTATGACTTTGGGTACGATTTTTGGGGGGCCTCAGTTTCCTTATTCCTTACCCATCTAAGATAAGTTAGAGTATAGCTCTATGAACATAATCCATCATTATTATGTCTTTTCATATATTATGAAGCTCTACATAGTAAGCATTCTGATTAAGCCTTTTTCTTTTTTCTGTATTTGGTGAAACAAACTATTTTGATGATGCCCTTTTCCTTCCCAAGAAGGTTAAGAGTATTTTCTAGTCATACAAATGGAGAGAACAAATAGTATAGAGGGAAGTGATGGGGTGGGGTGAGAGTTTTCCAGACTCCATCTATTTAAATGGCAAGAGGGTGCCATGTAACAAGGTTGGGTACATTCTTGGAAGCAGTAGGTGGCAGAAGGAATACGAATGCTGCTTTGGAAGCAGTTATTGGGAACCTCAAGTTGGACGTTTTCAATTGACAAACTGTAAAGAGCATTACCTCCTTTTTAAGAATTTAGTAATTCTTATTGAGTGTGGCAGTTGTGAATGGTGTTAAACAATATGAACTTTACAATTAGGGCATATGTGGTGATATCACTCAGTATGTTCTCATCCAGAGCACTGCCAATTTCATCATATGGAAATAAGGTTTAGAATATTAAAGAAGATGAGTAATTCTTACTGCTGGCCGAGGTATGGGCTTCTGAGGTTTCTTGGATCCAAGTTTCTTCATTGCATTATAGTATTTTTTCTGTTCCTCTGTCATAAAGATGTCTTGACCTCCAAAGTAAAGATACAGTATAAAACTGGTTATAATCTGAACATGTGTTACAACAGCACGTATACAAAAATATTTCTGAGTCTTTAGTCTTTTCTCAATTTTTAAATGGAAATTATCCCATATATATATAAAAGCAGACTGCTTTTCTCCTTTATGTGAAATTCTGAGGACTTTATGTGAAATTCTGAGAACTTTACTATTATGTAAAACCTATAACCACATAAATCTCTGATTAGGACAGGATCCTAATTTGATTATATTATGTTTAGAAGGAGGCTCAGGAGTCTCAAATATATTTCTGTGAAAGAAAAAATGTTTTCTTAGCCCATTTCACTGTTTTCCTTCTTTATTCAATAATTTTAAGTACTTTCCATGTGCTAGAAAATGTAACTAGATATATGAGACACCACTATCTTGTTGTCACGTGGAGTAGGAAAATGAAAACAGGTGGAAAATGTATAAGGATATATAAAAAAGTATTGCAGAGATCAAAATAAACCCTGAAGACTCAGAAACAGGCTTTATATAGGACGATACCCTTAAGCTAGGCCTTAACAGATGATTAGAGGTATGCTAGGCAAAGCATTCCAGGAAAAGAAAATACCCTATGTAAAGTCATGGAGGTACAAGAGCGTGGCTTGTACAGAAAGGGCAAAAAATCCATGTAGCTATGTGTGTAACGTGTGATAGGGTGATGGCAGATATTGACTGAGGAGTAGGGAAGTAGATATAGAGATGTGTTGTGAAAGAAAATGAAGCTAGAAAACTGGGTGGAAATAATTCCTGAAATTCTCTGTAAGCAAGGGTAAGCATTAGAGGAGACCCACTGGATGCTTTGAAGCAGTGGTCACATTTTTTGTCACAAAGACACTATAGCAGCTCTGCAGAGGATGAACCTAGAGAGGAGCCACCAACTAGAGGCTGGAAACTCTCCAGCTGAACTGACCACATAGTGAACTGAAAAGAATATAAAAATGATCTAAGTCTGTCTTGACTTTGGGTATCCTG
The DNA here is from genome assembly GCF_964656455.1 of Halichoerus grypus. Taxonomy (NCBI): domain Eukaryota; kingdom Metazoa; phylum Chordata; class Mammalia; order Carnivora; family Phocidae; genus Halichoerus; species Halichoerus grypus. The sequence goes on from NC_135715.1 coordinate 128,581,579, forward strand.
ATTATTTGGCAGTACAACAGACAGAACCTCAGAATGGGGAAAGCTGAGAGCTGAGGAATACTTATCTTCTTTTTCTGTTGGTTGAAGTTATCTATGATTACACCAATGAATAGATTCAGAGTGAAGAATGACCCAAAGATGATAAAGATGACGAAGTATAAATACATATATAGATTTTCTTCATATACAGGCTGAAGTTTTACCTAAATAATATTGAAAATATTAAAATAATATTTAAAAACATAATAAATACTTAAACTAAGTTAACAATTTGGTGTGTGTTGTTAATCTAGAGTTATTTTTGCCTTTCCCTGAGATACTGTTCTGCAAAAAAGTTCTTTTTTCAAACTAGTATGATCTAGGATAATGAAAGTTTATAATTTTTATGCTTGTTCTTGAATCTGTTTTTCCATTGTGGTTTACCTGTACATTTTCTTTAGAGTAAATAACAGGGGTATAACAAGAAATGTTTTGAACCTATTATTAGTTTTATAATTTTTTTTTTGCAGCATTTTAAATTTGGGTGGTCTGGAGATGTTGGTTCTTGAAGATAAGGCTTTAATAATAGAACATCAACTTCTAAGAGGAATGCATATATGTTCTGAGGAACTTTTTTTAATTCCTATTTTCAAAATTGAGTTTCCCTGAAACTTGCTTGCTTTTTTCATTATATTTTTGGAAGTTAACTTCACAAACTCTGATTTATCATACTGTCCAGGAATAGGGAGAGGCAAGTTACTTTCTCATGAGCAATGTTCTCGATCTTGAGTCTCATTTATGGACCAGTTTGATGTCTTCTGATCCATGCATCTGATCCATATTAGATATGTATATCAGACATATATTAATCAAAATATCATCTTTATTGAAGTGCATTAACTTAAGAGGATCATTTCTGTATGCAATTATAAATGTCCTGATTGCATCTAGTATAAAATTCTTGGTCATTCACTTAAATTATTACAAATGTTCACTATGGAAAATCTTGTAACTATAAATGTATTTGAGTGATACTTACATCTCGTGAATCAACAGCTGCATACATAATATCCATCCAGCCTTTAAATGTGGCCTGTGAACAATACATATATGAATTCTGCATGAAAACCTAATCCAAGAATATGCCATTTTACCATATGAAAATCTGATAGTGTTACTACAAGTAAGTTTTTGTATGATATAATACAATTCTCTATCAAGAGATTGAAAGGAATTGAATTGAAGTAGAATATGATTGTATTTAGAGTCTGGAATTCATTTTATTTGTTTCTCTTGGAAGATATTAATTTTTTTCTACACAGAAATTTAACTAGAGGCTTGATTCATAAAATACCCGTCTCAGTCTCAAATCCTTTCTATACCAAAATATAAGCTCTGTGATTCAAACCTATAGTGTGTTTAAACACAACTCAATTGTTTTCATTAGTGAATTACTGATTAGTTAATATGTGGTCAATTAAGTCAAAATTATTAAACATCATACATTTTGAAATCTACTCCATAAGATTCGTATTTCTGCAAATAGTAGATCCATATCCCTTAAATGTTAGTATAGTAAATTTTCTGGCTAATAATGTATACATTTAATTCATCACTAAAATATGTACATTGTTATTTTAACATATAAAATTGCTCCTTTGGCAATGATTGCTAAGAAAAACAAAAAACAGTGTAGTAGCACTCAGTAATATAATAAGAAAAAAACCAGGAAGCAGGAATATAATGCCATATTAAAACATACTAAAAGCTGAACAACTGGGGAAATACATATTAAAATAACTGCAAAACATCTTAAAGTCAAGTTAAGTTAATAGTATAAGTGTTATCATCAACTACTTTTGTACTGTCAGATATTAATTATTCAAACAAAGAACATCAGAGAAATGGTTTTTTGTAAAACATTTTGAAAATGTTTCCAGAACTCATACAGTGGCAACTTACCACTTGAAGCAATGCAAGATAGCCAGCGCCAACATTATCAAAGTTTACTTTGACGTTTTTCCATCTAGCTTGCTTGCCAAGAGCCTGACAGTCGCTCAGATTGTTGACTTCACTAACTTCAAACATGTTACCCGTTGTCGTGTTAACACAGTGGTAGAACTTGCCAGCAAACAAATTCACACCCATGATGCTAAAGATCAGCCAGAAGATGAGACACACCAAGAGTACATTCATGATAGAGGGAATTGCTCCAACAAGAGCATTCACAACAACCTGGAAGAGAAAATGAGGATAAGGCTGCTTACAAATCGCTAAAATGAAAACCATTCTTTTCATTTATTTTTTTAATACTAAAATGGGCGTGAAAAGAGTTAAATAAAAATCTAGGTGGATAAGTTGTTTCTCGCAATGTTTTCTAGGACATATTTGATGAGGGAAAACAAACAGTGACACAACTAGAGAGCTAAAGGATTTAGGGAAAGCAAAATATGACAAAGTGTGAAAAGAAATAAAAACCTGATATAGTAAGATGGAGTCAGAAAATGTTTGTATGCTGGGGAGAAAAGAAAAAAAATGCATTAAATACCAACAGAAGAAATAATTGTCATTCAGCAATACATTTTAATTTTCAAGAGTGTTAATGAATGATGATTTGAAAACATGGTTAAACAAACCCTTTGCAAAAAAAGTATTAATAATGCCTTAAATCTGCCTTCTCAGATCAAGTCAACTTTTTATAACCATAAAGAATAGGGTTAAGAATTTGCAAGGTTCTTTTTTTCTCTTTTGGTAAATCCTAATTTAAAAAAGTATATTAAATGAGATGGAATTTATCTCTGGACATAAAAATACCAAATATGTCCTCATTATTATTCTAAATCTCTCAAATGTTCACTTTGGGGTACATGTTACTTCATCAACCTAAGCTGACCTGTTTCAAGAAGGAGAAATTAAGTTACCTATCCTCTCATTAAATTCAAAAGCTTAAGATGTATTTTGAAATCCCTAGGGAAGTTGACAGTATCTTTTCTTATCTAATTTAATCTGATTCATATTGGACTCTTTTGTTAAGCATTTATGTTAAATGAAACTATTGTTTTATTTTAAAATAATGTAAATGTTATGTTAGAAATCAACACCAAAAAATTTTAAATTGACATCAAATCCTGAAATCCAAAAACGTAAAAATTTCATATGCTACTTGAATTTTATTTCTTTTAGAAATTAAGTTATATATATTACACTTGCCATATTTCTTTGTTACTAAAATTTGTGTAAAATGACCTCCACAAATTTTCTTATCAAATGACTGCATGATACATTTTACTGTATTTCATAGCTGGAACATTAATTCTGTCATAGGATTGAATTAAAAATGCCAAACAGGGGCGCCTGGGTGGCTCAGTCGTCAAGCGTCTGCCTTCGGCTCAGGTCATGATCCCAGGGTCCTGGGATCGAGTCCCACATCGGGCTCCCTGCTCGGCAGGAAGTCTGCTTCTCCCTCTCCCACTCCCCCTGTTTGTGTTCCTGCTCTCGCTGTCTCTCTCTCTGTCAAATAAATAAATAAAATCTTTAAAAAATAAAAAAATAAAAAAAAGTAAAAGTGCCAAACAGAATATTTTTTCAGATGAGAACAAATTTATTTATAAGTTTCTTATTTTGTTCATTGCTATCCTCCCTCAAAAAGGAATTGTTAATGTGAAACCATGCAAGCAAATGAGGGCTTACGTAGTGTCAGTAATGGCAAAGATTGGTCAAATAGAACTTGAAATTGTATAATAATTTTTATGAGTTTTATCTTGTGACTTTTTTTTATCAAGTGGCACTGAAATGAAATTAGAATGTAAAAACAAGTATTTCTTTGCTTACGGTGCTTCTGGAGAGTCTGGAGAGTGGTTTCATTCTCCCTGATGAGTGAATCTCTAAGTCAAGGCTGAAGTGTTTTTGTTGCTCTAAACAAACCTAACATAAAAGCCTTATGGCCAGGGAGAAATTCAATATCCATGTGCATTTGCATGCTGTATTAAACAAACCTGGCCTTTGCTAAATAGTATTTTGAGGGATGTGACAAGTGGTTGTGTATCTAAATAAGTGTGTACTTTATGTGTAGATGCATAAAGTATACACTAAAGAAGAGAGCTGGAAAATAAAGATGAAAATACACATGCTATGGAAAAAGTGAAACTCATTCAGAATGCTCACTTAAAAGGGCGATCTTTAAAACAAACCCCAGGGGTTTCCTGAAATGCCTAGTTAATTATTCTAACCCCTTATTTTGGTTGCTTAGGTTGTATAGATTTTATCAGAGGCTACGATTTAGAGTTGTTTTCTTGTACAACAAGTATTTTTGTTACTGATATTAATTGAAGAAGTAAAGCACACAAAAACCATTTACCTTTCATTCATTACCAGTGATTTTTGAGGAATCAAACCTCCTAATGGGAGGAAGAAAAACCCCTACTAGGATGAATGTCAGTAGTAAAAAATCATTTAAATATGTATAAGCAATGAAAAGAAATAAATGGCAGTACATATTTTTTTTGGATGTTGTGGAAACATCTTTAACTATCATCAGAAGACTTGGATTCCAGTCCTAGTTCTGCCACAAACAATTTCTGAGGACCCGTTGAAATAAATCTCAGTTTCAGGCCGCTGGCCTTAATGATATCTAAGATTCCTGCTCTGAAATTCTGTAATTCTATGAAGTAAATATCAGAGGAGTATGGTACTCCTCTGTATCTAAATCATTACCTACATTTAATTCTGGTATGAATCATCAGAGAGCTTTTGTTCTTCTTACCCTCATGCCTTCAAACCGGGATAAAGCTCTTAGAGGTCTTAAAGCTCTTAATGTCCGTAGGGATTTAATGGCACCAAGTTCTGAGTAGCCGAGAGCATTGGCTACCAAGCTAACCAAAGAAACCTGCAAAAAGAAAAGATATTAATAGTTCACCTAGAAATAAACAGTCTGCTAAAGGCATAGGATGTGGTGTCTGTTCTTTAGTACCAACTAAATGAAATTCAGACATATCTTGGCGCAGCCTTCATCTTCCACGTAGTGAGTTCATCTTATATTGCCAGCCTCATTTCATGTTATTGCTCTTCTTACCAATGAAAACAATCTTTGCCCATTTTATAAGATATTTCACCCCATGGAACCCCTTTCAACCTGTGCATATATCACTGATGAGTCAGGATTTGGTTCAATAGCCAGATCCTCCATGGATCTGTGCTTAATATCATTGATTGGAAATCAGGTTTCTCTCCTGAACTTATGTAGTATCTTGGTTATGTGTACTGGAGGCATTTCCCATTTAATAGAATCAATTGATTAGATATCTTCTTTCCCCTTCCAGGTCACATAAACTTTTTATGGGCTGGGATGAAACATTCTTCTCTTACTGTGCCTAATACTGTCTGGTTAAATATGCTTTAGTTAATATGTGTTGGATCAATAAATAATGGAATAATTTTACCTGAAAAAAAAATGTTATCAGACCATGTTGTAGTTTCATAATAATGAAGAAATGTTTATCCAAACTTCTGGACTTATAATTCATAGTGATAATACATCTTCTGATATTTACACATATACTAAATTTTACTTAAATATATGAAAGGTTAAAGAAGACACGCCCTTTTTTGAGAGGAAGAGACTTTATTTGCTTAGATTTTCTTTCAATATAACATTTATTGAACATTTACTATATGCAGGGTTCTGTTCTAAGTGCCTTATGCATATAAATCTTAAGAAGTAGATACCATTACTATTGCCTTTTCACTGGTGAGGGAGTTGAGCCCCCCTCACCCCACCCCCAAGAAAAGGGATGCATGGTAATAAGAGGTGAAATTGGGTGCATCTTGAACCCAAGTGATCTGACTTCAAAACCATATCTTAACCGTTTGCATACATTATCAAAAATTTGTTCCTCATCTGAACCACAAAACACAGGAAATGGTTTAAGTGACTATCTTTTCAGTTCTTGCAAGGATTGTACAAAGGTAGTACTTTCCTTGATGCATAAGGAGGAGTTAATTCATTATATCCACTGGATGGTTTAAAGGCACTGGGGCTTAATTTTTTGCAAGAAGGGCTGTTGAAAATGGATCTAAATGAATCCTTGTGATGGTAAGATGGAGACTGATCTGCCCAAGAACACATGGTTTAAAGGGTGACATAAAAACTAGAACTGAAGCTTTAAAAGCAAATGGAGCCACTTTTTCCTTGTTGTTTAATTTAGCATACATCTCAGAGAAATTTTTTTAAAAAGATTTTATTTATTTATTTGGCAGAGAGAGACACAGCGAGAGGGAACACAAGCAGGGGGAGTGGGAGAGGGAGAAGCAGGCTTCCCGCGGAGCAGGGAGCCCGATGCAGGGCTCTATCCCAGGACCCTGGGATCATGACCTGAGCCGAAGGCAGACGCTTAACTACTGAGCCACCCAGGCGCCCCCATCTCAGATAATTTAACAGAAAAATAAATGACTAGTGGCAGGATAATTTATTGAGCTGGTCATTTCTGTCTACTGTTCGCTGCTGCAGAAGACTGGAAAGATGGGAAAGGTTATTCGAGAACATGCAGGCTTCTATGTTTTGGGCTCCTTTGCCTCAGAAACATTAACAGCTTCTTTAGGCTTCTGGATCTCCTTTCGGAAGACTTCCCTCATGCTCTCCAAGTCCTTTATTTGAGAACTGGGCATTTAAAGGGAAGTGGCTGCAAATTCCTCACAACCTGAAGTAAGGAAGTTTATGGTTTGAAAAGAAAAGAAAGGCAATGGCCAAAATCAGATGGATAGGAAATTCGGGATTCAAAGGCTGGGAGACCCACTTGCATATAACCACCCCACAGTGGGGTGACTCTGTGAGTGCCTAGAGAAGTGGGGCCTTAGTGAACTGAGCTTCTTTTAATAGACCTCATTCTGTTTTGTGTAGGACAAAAACTCATTTATTGAGTTAACTAATGCAAAAAACTTAATATACCTTAAAGGCAATTTTGAAATAAATAATTTTAAAGATTTGCAATGTACTTAAAATTTGAAGATACCAACACATATTGGTAGTGTGCTTTTTTACTTATTATCTCTGTCTGAGAGTGGTTAAATGACTAGTCTAGGAAAAGGTAGCAAGGGGCAAGACCATAACTAGAATTTATGTCTTCTGTTTTCTAGTCCAGTGTGTTTTCCACCTCAGCAAACATGTCCCCAACCTTTCAATATATAGTATTTTTATCCTCATCTCTTATGTGCTAAACATAAAAGGCATTCTTGCTAATGTGTGCAAGTGTAACAGAAGCTCTTTGACAAAGACTGAATTTTTAGTATAAATTTATATGAATCTAGGTGCCTCACAGTATAGCAAATATATAAAACTCTCTGTTAGAAGTTTCAGGGGGATGGTTTAGTTGTCATCCACACCTTTCTGCATTCCTATGGCAGTGAGACTGAGAAAGAGAAATAATGCAGGCGGGATTTGATGGTTCTGAAGAAGACCCTAGGAGTTCTGTGATTGGTTAATGAACCATATAATATGAATGTATTTCTCTTTAAAATGGCTAAAGATAATTTTTTTTAAGGTTCAGTATGAGCAAGTTGAAATGAAAACCATGTAATCACTTCCATGCATTCCAATGATACATTTCAATCCAAACACTTGCATAAATTTTGATGGCAAAATCTAGAAGCATTCTCATTAAAGTGGGCTAAAAGACTATGCCCACTACCAATGTTATTTTTTTAACATTTTCTGGAAAAAGAAATAAGAGCTATATGGATTTGAAAAGTAGAAGAATTCAATATTTGCAGATATATTATTGTTGACGTCAAAAAAAAGGGAATAAAGTGAAATACTATTATAAGCAATACTATAATTATTTTAGGTGCTAACCAATAATTTTTTTCATATATTTTTTAAAAAGTTGTGTAGGAGTCTTTTGGAACTACATAAATTTTAAAATATTAACATGAAAAAGTATAACTTAAAATACTATTTTAAGAAGAAGAACAGAGAGGACTGACCCCACTAGATATTAAAACCAATTATAAATCTACAATAATTAAAGCTGTCATATTAATAGACAAAGAAGTTAGTAGACAAAGTCCAAATTAGGCCTAAGACATGCTGAGATTTAGCATGTAGATAAAGGTAGCATTTCAAATGAGAGGTGAAAAAAATGAATGAGAAACCATTTTGAGGAAAATAATATTGGATTCTAACCTCACACTTTATACCAAAATAAATTTCAGACTGATAAAAAATTAAAATATAAAATAAAAATGGATGAAGAAACACAAACAAAACTCAAACTGTAAAACTGGGGAAAAACCTGGAAAAATGTTTTAATAATCTTGATAAGAAAGGGCCTTCAGAAGCATGAACAAACCAAGAAGGGGAAAAAAATGTGACTGATAAATTTGACTAAATCAATGTGAAACATTTCTTCATGACAAAAAACAAAGCCAAGAAGCAAAAACCCAAATAGGAAAAACATTCATATCACCTGTGACAAAATAGCTTATTTTTAAATATTACTTATTTACCTCTTTACTGTTTGTTCCTTCCTCCCACAAGGTGTAAGCCCTAACAGGGCTTGGTCTGTTCATGTTCATACCTCTTTTGTTTAAAATGGCATATGGCCCTTTTTAGGTGCTCAACACATTTATCAAATAAATGAATGAATGTTAGGAGGTTGGATAGATATCCCATTGCAGTCTACTTTTACTTTTAGGTAAGGAATTGAAGAGATTACATTTTTTACACAAATAAATTTTTTAAGGTTTGAAAGCTTATTCCTTCTGGTTTGAAGTACTTTACTTACACCTCAGATTTTTTTTTTTTCCCTTGGTAAGCTTTTGGTAGCTTTTTAGTTTTTTTACATCAATATACCTGATGGACTGGTGAAGCTCTTTTAAGTATGTTTTACTTGTACTTTCAAAAACAGTTTTATCTCTACATTTACTGAGGTTATATTAATCCACAAATTTCCGCCCTGGCTTTGTAAAGAAGAATAGACTCATTTAAGATAACATAACTTGTCCCAAAGTAGAAGGCTTTAATTACCCAGTTTCAGTGTACTAATTGAGACTCACTAAAAGGGAAGTAATTTCTTTGAAATTAAATCTATTCATTTAGATATTATTCAATAGATACTTAAGTATCTATATTAGGTGTATCTAAGGATACAAATAGGCTACAAAACCCCTGCTCTTGAGAGATTTTTGCATCTTACTCATATTTTCTATATGGGCCAAATATATGGAAATACTTGAAGTACAATGTAGTATTTCAGTAAATGTAAAATTTTTAGTAAATGTAAATATTTCAGTAAATTTCAGAATTTTATGGAGTTCTATCACATTTGTAAATGATCTTCATGCATGACAAAATCTTTCTGAACCAAAAAGGATTCTTAAATGTATTCAGTGTTCCATTATTTCAGGGAGAAGCTGGAGATTATAAATGCTGAATCCCAAAGCCAGTCTGAAAATAGAGTATTACATTTATAGCAGTTAGATAGGAAACCCTTGGAGTAAAGAAGAACTGAACTGAGAATTAGGAAATTTGGATACTAATCTCAGCTTTGTTACTAAGTAGTTGTGTTATCTTAGGAAAATTATTTAAACTGAGGCTTCAGTTTCCCTAATGTCTAGAATAAAGCCTTAGATACTCTTTGAAGCTCATTCCAGCTTCAGATTGTAAGAATATTAAACTTCCCTTTATGGATAGATTTTCAGGATAACATTAAAATTGACCTCTATTATCCATTAAAAGCCAACCATGGAAATTGGAAATCATTTCTGCTCTATTAAAGTGACTTGGTAGCAGATTTCTTATCAACTCAAAGGGTTAAACACATTTTGGTTATAGCACTCTTAAGTGTGTATGTGTGTGAGAAAGGGGAGTAGAATTTAGATAGGCCCATACTTGTCAAAATGATAAAAAGAATGAATGTACACATACAGCAATTATTGATTCTTATTGGCAAGTGTTAGAGCTAAAAATAAAGTGCTTTATGATTGCTAGGGAACGGCTAGAGATAGTGCTTAAAGTACCTTGTTTTGTTGGGAGGCTGTAAAACCTTGTGCAATGGAATATCACAGACTACAAAGAACCAGATGACTGTCATTTTGCCCCAGTGCTTCTTCATTGCTTGGAATAAGAAAATAAGCTGCAAGTCAGACAGATCCTATAATTGGTAATGTTTTTATGACTGCTCACCCCAGGGTAATCAGATTCAGAGCAGGGCTCCTACACCTAACTCTTTGCATGGTAAATTTCTGAATAGCTACTGGGATATCTAACTACTGATTTAAGAATGGAAATGTATTTAATATTGTCTCTCTGGGTATGTGACCGAATGAATACAGTAAATGGGTTATTTTAACATTATTTAGTAACAGGTACTCTAGTAAGGGATTAAAATGCAATCTTGCAATTCCTGGCCCCAAATCTGTCTTTTTTTTTAGAAGATTTTATTTACTTATTTATTTATTTGAGAGATATCAACAGAGCAAGAGAGAGCACAAGTGGGGAGAGGGAGAAGCAGGCTTCCCACTGAGCAGGGAGCCCGATGCGGAACTCGATCCCAGGACCTCGGGATCATGACCTGAGCCGAAGGCAGATGCTTAACCAACTGAGCCACCCAGGAGCCCCAAATCTGTCTTGATTTTATCTCCTGGAGTTGTTTTTTTAAAATGTAACTGTTAATAGGCTAAGTGCTTAGATCTGTCAACAGATTTTTAGCTATTCCCTACCTTGAGGTCCTTAACTTTCAGAAAAAGAACTGTCTGCTTGTGGCATAGAACACTCTGTGTTTTCCGTACCACTGTCCACATTTTTAGGACCTCTTCTACCATTTCCCATGAAACTTTCCTAATTTTTACGTTTATTGTAGTTTTTTTTTTAAACTGCGTAGTTGTGTCAGCATTGGTGAAGCTAGGTTCTCAAAATCAAGGTTTTAATCAGGAATATATGAAATGTCAAACTTGCCTCTTTAAAAAATAATTTCATAAAAATCACTCAGGATACTTACATCGACAATCAAGAAATCTAGCCAGCACCAGGCATTGGTGAAATATGTTTGAAATCCATAAGCTACCCATTTGAGGAGCATTTCCAGAATGAATATGTAAGTGAAGACCTTGTCAGCATATTCTAGCATGGTTTTGATAGTCTTTCGCTGTTCAATGTATATATCTTCAAAAGCCTGCGAATCAAAAAATGCTTTTATTTTATTTGAATGGCTGGCCTTCCCCAAATACTTGATAAAATTGCTTAGTATAATATTGGATACAAAGCAGTAATTTGATAAATATTGGCTAATATCTGACAAACACCAGACAAAAGCTGAAGACTAAAACTAACAGAAAATATTGGCAAGGAAATGTCAGTATCTTTACTGATTTAGTATGTTCTTTCTTTCCTGCCTCTCACCCCAAAATCTCTATCTCAATTAACTGCTATAAAGACATGCTTTTAGAGAAATAATATGAACTCAGGAAATAACTAGAAGTTCTGTTAATGGGGGATAGACTTGGCCTATTCCAATATTACTTTCAATGATTCCCTGACTGATCTGGCTTATTTTGAAAGAGTAAATTGATTATCCATAAAGAAAACAAAATACACTTTTAGTCCATAAATGTTAATATAATTATTAGGGCGAACTGGATGGTATTTGACATGGAAGTTAACGTCGTTACAGGATGTCTCTGTAAATGGTTGTCTCAGTGAGGAAAACATCTATTAGATAAACACCAGATGAGAAATTCCATCTGGCTGTTCATAGGTCTGATTTATTATGTACTGAATTTTGCATAGTTAAACCCTGGGTGCCATGCTCTGCCAGGCATAGATATACCTCCTCTTTTGCATCTTAAACGCATTGTCTCTTTGTGATATTTTCAGAAAATAAGTTATTTCACTAGAACCTGACTCTTACCACTTTGCATTTCACTTACCAAAGCACCACTGCTGAGAAGAATCATGAAGACGATGAAAGTCTCAAACCAGTTGTGTTCAACAATGCTGTAGCAGGTTTTCCGGAGATTCCACCAGACCTTTCCTTTGCCCTCTTCTATACTTACTTGACAGAATGGAAACTTTTTAATACATCCTAAAATATAACATTAAATATAAGGAATTAGAAAAAAAATATTTTGTACAACATATGGATTCAGCAATCGCATACATACTAAGTGATCACCACAATAAGTGTAGTCACCATCTGTCACATACAAAGTTATTACAGTATTACTGACTGTATTCTCTTTGCTATACTTTTCATCTCCATGACTTATTTATCTTAAAACTGGAAATTTGTACTTATTAATCCCCTTTATCTATTTTGCCCATCACCCTACCCACCTTCTTTGCTTTCCCACCCACCTCCACCTTTCCTAGAAAATATATTCTAATCTTAGATAGGAAAAAATAAACTTTGTTGCTTTCTCCCATGCCAATCTCAGATCATCATTTACAGGTAACTGGCTACTTCATTCCTTAGTTATCTTCAGCATCCTTCCTATACAGTAAATCATTCTCAGAGGTATATATTTAGCCAGGCACCTAAAATTCAAGGAATAACTTTATCAAGAGTTGCATGAGTATGAATAGTTTCTTTCTTTTTTTTTTTTTTAACTATTGTTTTTTTGGTGATAAACCTTTTTTTTTTTTAAGATTTTATTTATTTATTTGACAGAGAGAGAGACAGCAAGAGAGGGAACATAAGCAGGGAGAGTGGGAGAGGGAGAAGCAGGCCTCCTGCCGAGCAGGGAGCCTGATGTGGGGCTCGATCCCAGGACCCTGAGATCATGACCCGAGCTGAAGGCAGTCACTTAACCAACTGAGCCACCCCGGCGCCCTTAAATATTCATTTTTAACACTAGTTAGAATCTCTTTTTGCCTCAAGGCCATTGGTGTAAATAGGGTCTAAGAACACCTCTCAGGTTTGGGGAAAAGCTGCATGTTCAAATTGTTTATTAATTTTTTGATCTGATCCTGAATTTTTCACTTCCTTCTTTTCATGCACAGAAAAGCCCCCTGTCTTCCTAGGTATCAGCCACTGTCAGTTTTCCCAGTCTAATTTATTTTCAGCCTCAGTGCTTTTCTTAGTTACACCTGTGACTCATCTTGTTAGTCAGTATTGCTGTTCCTTTGTCCTCCGCCTCCTAGTTTTCATATTATTTCTCATTTCCATCCATTCTTTGCTCTAACTCTGAGCTACTACTCATTGGATTAAATCCAATCACATTGAATCAGCAAATCTTTATTGATTTGTGTGCAAGAGACTGTACTGATCGCTGTGAGAACAACTACTGTTTTGCCTGTCAAGGCTCTACAGTACATCCGCATCCCCAAACAGCTCTGATCACAGCACAAATTAACCACATTTGAAACTGTGAGGGATGGGGTGTAATTACTGCAGCATCTATAAATCAAATCACAACACTGCCAATGAGGTCTGAAGGGATTGCAGTCTGTATCAATGAGATGACATTCCAGAATGCCATTTATCTCATAGGGTTAGCTTCTCCACACTCTGGAGGATAAAGAAAACAACAACAAAAAAGACATGTCAGATCATCTTAATTGTCCAGGCACAGTCACTGCTATAATATAATCTGGAAATATAGATAAATTAACTTTTCAGAAGAAAAGAGAAAAACAAAGATAAACATGCCTTTACCATTTCTTTGAAATAGTTCCCTCAAGTGAGGTATTTTCAGTCGCTGTAAGAAAAGAGGGGAGATTGCATTTTAATCATATTAGAGCTTGTTTACCTTCAGTAAAGCAAGCTTCCGGTTTAAGGTCTTCCTCAGGTTCAATTTCAGCTTGTTCACCTTCTCGGGGTGGAGCAACATCAACTGTGCTTCCTTCAGATGAGCTGGTTGCATTTAATTTCTAGAAACAAAACCCCATTGCAAATTGTGATTTTTTTTCTCCCCTTTTATTCAGCAAATTTGGAAACTCTTTGTCATTGTGTGAAAAAATGATAGTGATCACACTTGACTCTATTAACATTGCTGATAAATTATGTACTAATAATTTAACATAATTAAAGTCCTAATATTTAAAACAATGTAATAACTACTGACCTGACTCAGACAGAAAAAGGTTAGACAGCATTCAATGTGGGTGATTTGGAAAGGATGAATTGTACTGGTTAATTTGTTTTATGATCTCTATTTATATATGGATGCCATATGAAATAGTTTAAAAATTCTCAGGCCATATCAAAAATAGTTTGATAAAAGTTTGGTATGCTGACATTCACTACTGATTATATTAAAATGCATCAAATTAAATTGTAATTTCCACTTCTTACGATGGAATTTTTCAGAGCAAAGACCATTACCAGTTGTTTCTAACTACTGTCCATGTTTCTGTAATTTTAGAAAGGAAGAAGAGCACATTAACATTAGTCACAGTCATTATATTTCAACTTTGAGCTATATTTTTCCTCTGGCTTACATAATCTTCTTACTTTACTAGCAGAAAAATGATGGATCTCTCTCTCTGTCTCTCTTTTTGAACTGCTTAAACGAATTCAATACTTGCCAAAGAATTCTAAATGAAATGGAAATTTCTTCGTATATGGCATTGGGCAGAATCTGTGTAGACTTTTATTAGGAGCACATTGTGAATTCAACATCGTTATCAGGCTGTGGATTTTTCCTTTAAATAAATCGTTGTGACATGTCACATGGTTAGGAAGAGCCACTTTAATGTTACAAGAATAAATATATAAGTACTTTGAGATCACTTGGGAAGACATTATGGATTTGCAGTATTTTATGAAAATGGTTGCAAAGACATGACGTACAACACAGCCTGACCAATGTAAAGCTTTTAGGATGAAAAAACAGCACATGGACATGGTAATGGTTTCTAAGTCCCCTTAACTTTAGTAGCTAAGTGGTAGGGGTCACTCTGCCCTAGCCTTCTGAAAGAGTTAATGTGTTACTGAAAAATCCCCAAATGACTCCCTAAACATTGGTCATATTGGAGGAAATTTGGCTCAAGATTCCTGATTTACTGAAATCATATGCAAATGTAGTTTAATATTTTATAATGTGAACTAGTTGAAAGTACTATCCAGATGATATTTTCTGTGATGTTACTTTGAAGGTGAGGTTAATCATGTCCAACTAAATATATTATGAAAATTAAATATATTATGAAAAAATACTCTAAGTCAAAATATAATTCTATAATAAAATACCTCCTAGTCTGGAGTATGCTAACGAGAGAAGCTAAGCCATCATTTTTGGCTGATGGTTCTTAGGATCATTATAGTGCAAGACTTTTTACCATTAAATTCCCCTACTTTTTGGAGAGGTGAGAAAGGCCAAGACATATTTTCTTCCCCCAGGATTTTTCTGCTTCTTATAATCAGAATATCTTTATTCTTTTAAGGAAAGCTACCACTGGATAGAACTGTGACAGCTTTTGATATAATGAAGAAAAAACTGAATAGCTGTTTGAACTCAGCAATTAACTCTTCCTTTCCAATTTCACTGGTGGTTGATGGGTTGAACACTATGGCATTTGATGAGTGGCAGCAATAAAATCCACTGCGTAAGTAAATCCAGTAAGAAACCAAATTATTTTGAGATTAGTTATAAAAAATTTCATGTTTTCTTCTTCCTGTTGGTCAAACCAAGTTGGATAATTTCTTCTGAGCCTAGTCACGGTCCACCTCCTCCATGAAGCCTTTCTTTCTTGCATGATTTCTCCATGCTAAATTTTATAGAATGTTAGCCCATTATACTTGTTTTGTTTGATCAGGTATTCTCATGAATATTTATAAATTATATATGTACATAAAATTATACATAGGTATAAATTACATATTTATGTACATAAACATATATACCAAAAATACACACACACATACAAATACCAAAAGACCCAAGCACAGAATAGACACTAGTTATATCAAATTTATAGAGAGCCAATAAATGATTGATTGCATTTTTGAATTACTTTTATAGAGAGAATTATAATGTTTAGATAATTTCATCTCTCTACTTTGTTGTATAACTCAATAATGGCCTTGACAGAAATTTATTTAGTTGTATTAGAAAATACATTTTTAGTGAATAGGGATTATTTAGTTAATAATATTTTAGCGATAAAAACACATGGTATTTCCAAAATGTTTTTCTAAAATATTGGCAGACATTCAATAAAGAAATACGGGGGAAGAAAGTAATCAGTATATGTGTATATACACACAAATAAATGTATACTTTTCCATTTGAAAACTCTAGAAAACATACTGTTCTCATTTTACTACTGTTAATATAATGTGAAATGTTCAATTTTTTGCATTATAGTTGTCTGCCATATAGTCTACAGGTGTCTTATATTTAAATATAAATACTTAAAACAAACCCAAATGGCACAAGTAATAGTAGCCACTAATCTGAATGACAACTGAATCTAGTCTTTACCAAGTACTGACCTCTGGATGTAGTTTTGTTATTAGTATTGTCTTTAGATATAAATATTTTTGTGAATGTGGTTAACATGTTTGGATATAAATACTTTCAATTTTCTAAATAGCTATGGAGGTTATGCATTTATATATTGTAAAGATTGTAAAGTAGAGGGTCAGTAGTGAGTTTGTTTGCCTCTATCTATATGTTATTATGAGGCATAACATGTGTTGTTAAAACAGACACCCCCAGCCCCCTGCCAAAACTCCACATGTATTCTGCTCTTTCAAATGATCAGAACCCATTTTACATGGAGAATTGCTTCGCTGTTATTCAGGAGTTTTTCTGATAATAGGGATAAGCTTTTTAAACTTATACTCTGGAAAGCTTCTTAAGGAATGTTCAGAGTCTTTTAGACCCTCATGCACCAAAGCTTAAAAGATAGTTGGTAGGCTAGGGTTCATTTCACTAAGAAGTGTTTTGTGGGGGGCTCCTTTCCCTATGGAGGTTGACATAAAGTTAATTCTTCTTAACTTGGAGAATCAGGCTCATTCATGTTGTAACCTTCATAGGGCACATTTTTTTTTTTTGTCATAAGAAAGTACATACATTTTATTCTGTGAAGTTACAAAAATCTTGTGTCAACCACATAAAATTTCAAAAGTTGTGAATTTATTTACATTTTTATAAAGTAAAGCTTAGAGTGTGTTCTTATTAATGTACAACAATTTACCAATTATGATATACTGCTTGATAAGCTTAAGTCATCGAATATGTAAAGAATTTTACTACTGTCTTTTTAAATAATTAATTTCTGCCCTAAAAACTACTTAAGCATTTAAAATCCTATGTGTTGATATAATACCATCTATGTAATCTAAACATTTCCTAATTAATTTCAATTCTTTGGCAGTCATACTCTGGTAGAGTATAATTTGTGATACATCTTATCATAGCCATACCAAAATGACTTCCAAATTTATTAAAAGCATGTAATTGATTTAAAAGCAAGTGACTGACAATAAATACAAAGAATAACTTACTTTCTTTATATTGCCATAGCTGTGATACTACAATGGTATAAAAAAAAAAAAGCAAAGAAACCTGAAATGAAATTTTCCATATTAAGGAACTCAATACTATACTAAATAACTAAATTAACACTTGTTCAGAAGTAGTTAGAAAAATATAATTAGTTATATAGGCATAACTATAGAAAGCTTCCATATAAAACCGTATAGTACAAGTTCAAACTTGTGTTCTTGTACTATTTTCTCCTTACCCCTCCAATATTTTATGGCACTTAGGTTTGATTCTTCCATCCCTTGTAGAAAGTACTGAGTCTACAGAGGGATGATGGCTTATGCTCTACAAATGCACACTGGAAAGCAGGTTTTAAGATGCAACATTCTCCAGGCCTAATTCAGCCACAGAAAACATGCCTGGCTATAGCAGAAGCCTGGCGCAATACTGTGGAAGCCGCACGCTTATCCAAGAACCATGTTCTCAAAGACATGGTACCTGAATATGAAGTTTTCAAGAAGATTAACTGCAAATACCATTCATAAGAAATGACAGAATCAGCACCCATAAAGGCCATGAGACCATTTTCCCCTCTAATAACATGAACTTACATAGAAATTCCCCTTTGTGATGAATATTGCTCTTGATTTTTATCCAATTAAATAATGAAATTTAACTTTCAGAGATAGAAGAGAATGTTAGCAACTGGCCTACTTCCACTGAAATGCGCTTACATTTCATTTATTTTCAATCAGCTATCAAATGTTTGACTCTCACAAACTGCTGTATGATTCAAGAGGCAAAAATAAAAGATTCAGCCATTACAGATTGCCTTTAAAATCTAGCCATTTCTCTCACAACTTCTGAGTTTTGTTTTACAAGTAGAAGAGGAAAATCTTTTGGTCACACATACTATCAGGGCCTTAGTCTGATCTTTTGGATATGCATATCCATATCTTGACTTATGATCACTTAAAGAACAGGTAGACACACCAGGAGGCCATTGGGCTGCTTGTCCAAGGCAGGAAGAACAAGATTAAAACCAATAGCTCTCTTTTCTAGACCACTTATTAAATGGTTCAAAGTATAAACCACCTGTATGTGGTTTTGCCTCAACATATTTTAAATGTGCAACAGCCCTGGTGCTTCTTTAATTTTAAAATGGCCTTAATAACAACATGATTTTTGAAAGTGCAAATAATTGTGTGGTAGTTGAAGAGTAAGGTAAAAGGGCATCAAGAAGCCAAAAGAAAAAGCTGGTTTATCTTGAGAAGATAAAATTTCCATCTAAACTAGCCTTAATTAGGTTTTATTTCAACAGAAGTACATGAAAGCACCAAAACAGTTCTTTGAAGGTCAAGATGGGTTTAAAATGGTATTCACATACTCATCTGTGCCTCTGGAAGAGTTGCCTCACGTTCAGTTTCACAGAGAGTGTGTTTGGAAGACACTGAGAGCAAGACAGAGAAAGCCCAGAGGTACTTCCATTGCTCTCCAGATTCTGAAAAAAGAACATAGTGCCTTTTCCAGAAGGGCACGTGCTTGGGATTTTAATCAAGTATCTATTTTCAGTTTCCATGAAGGCTTTGAAAAGGAGAGAATACTGTTATAAACATGATGTAGAAGATAATTTTCCAGTACCATTTAATTCTGTTCTGCTTGTGAAGAAAGAATAAATTAGATTTTTTTCACTGGCCGATGTTGGTTTACAGCCCCAAACTAAAAGTAAGTGCTAAGTAAAAATTGCATAAATCAGGGATCTATATATTTTTTTCTACATTTCATTAATAATTTTATCTCTAAATTTGTTGCATTCTCCAGCTAATTCTCAGTTATCCCTAAGGAAGAAGAGAATAGGTATGAATTAAACCTAGAGACAACCCCATACTCTAGTTAGATATTCTTTTTCACCAAAAGCATTGAAATTGCCAATACTCAGGAACTTTCTTCTACCTTTGTAATTTCCCTCCCAGAACCCCCACTCTGGCTGAGATTCCAGTAAGCACTGATATCAACAAGAGAAGGTTGAGTCAAGAGAATAAACTAAAGGCTTAGTTAATCCACAAACCTATAGTAATCTTGGGAGATGCCCTTTACTCCTCATAAAACTGTAATTAATACTAAAAAACAGGACATTTTCTATGTCTCTTTTTTACCTGCTCAGTTTTTGGTAGAAAATTTAGGGAAGATTAATGTAGATTAGGGAAATTTTTAAGAAAGTGGGTACACTGGACCAATTACTTAATGATCGGGATGCAGTGAACTATCCCATATCATGATGCTTTCCTTCTTTTGATTACTTTGCAGTGAACACTTAAGGTTTTACAGACATACGGCTTAAAAACTTTCCTAAACTACATGAAAATCCAAGATATGTGGTGCCCAAATACATACAGACTATGGCCCTTCATATCCAAAAACTTGTGATCACCCTGCTTTTATTTTTTATAGAGCCTTTCAAAAAAAAAAAAAAAACCATGAAAGCACACATTTCCGTCTGGAGCAAATGAATTATAAGGGTTGAAAATTATATTCATGAATCTGAATATAATGATCTGAAAATGGCACTATCAAAAAAAATCCCATGAGGCTCATTTTGGTAATACAATTTACTTATAAGGGCTGAATCAACAACAACAAAAAGTTGTGGTCTCATTTTAATGAAATAAAAGCAGAGAAATAAAAAAAATGCATGCTCTCTTAAATTCTTGACTATATTGAACTTTAAACATTCCTACCATGTTTCAAAATAGATATAAATCCTATAGAGCATGCAATTATTGCTTTTCAGAGTTTAAAAGACTAAACTGGAAAACTCATTAGCAGAATCAAATATGATGTGGGACTGCCCATCTCGCCTGACCATGCTATGATGTGTCACACAATTCAGCAGAGAGCGGCTGGGCACATCCAGCACTTCCTTGCCATGGCAGGGGAAGGAACAGCTGAGTAGCATGCAGGCCAGTCAAAATTCACTTCGAAAGTGATTGTACATGTACAACTTGCTTGGGTAACCTGGGTAAAAGTGGTGGCACGAGCCTCTGGCTGGTTAAAAAACACCAGAGCTGCACTCTTGATGGCTCCAGCTTGATTTTACCCCTGTGAGAAGTAAGAACGGTAAGCAGTGAAGGTCACAGTATGATATTGCTAGGTTGTGCTTTGGAATTCAACTTCAGATACGATTCTTAAGAACATTTATTCCATATCCTCACCTAGGAAGACAATGAAACCTTTTAAAAAACTAAACTGTAAAAATTCATAGTTCTATAAATATTCCAAGAAATCATGATAACGTGAACTTTAAAAATATAAAAACAAACAAAATTCTACTTTATATCTTGTCACAAGATTTGTATAATTCCAAGTTTTCCCAAGATGAAAAGATCACTATTTTGCAATTCATACCTTTAATTCTCTTACATTTTTTCATGCAAAGCTTTGTATTTGTTTTCATACCAGCCTGTTTATGTTAGCGATCCATAAAATACATATATTATAAAAATAATAACAGCAGTTCATACTTTATCTCTAACAACTTTTAGGGGTCATTTCTCCCCAATTGCACTATAGCTAGTTATATAGTATTATGAAAATGAATGTAAGGAGTAGAGTGACTAGAGTTTTCAAATACCATCTAAGTTAATGATTAACTTACTGCCTCTTCTTAAAGCAGAATGTATTGCAAGTTTTTTAAATTACTTATTATTATTAATTTTTTAGTGAGAAATGTATCACTGTTGGTTTAGTTTGTATGATTTTTACTTTGTCAGCAAAAATAAAGGATATTCTTGTGCCTCAAAATATAGCTCAATGTTCTTTTTCTACTTACGGTCAAAAAACTAAGAAGCATGAACCAAAATGTTACTTTATGGCTATGTTATTTTTCATTTGTGTGTATACGTGTGTGTGCAATAGTTATTAAAAAAGAATAACCCAGCCAACATAAATATGCATCTGAAACATGACCTATGTTCAGTGCCAGCAGTTTTCAGAAATTTCAGGTTAAAACTGACCTTTCCTGGAATTTATCTAAGCCTACTGTATAATGTTAGAACGTGCTGATTTTTTGCTTTTTATTTTTAAAAACATTGTACTTTTTATCTCTGTGTGAGCATATATGAGAATTGCCCTATTAACTTTTTCAGGGTTTTTTTTTTTTTTGGTACTAATTTTAAAAATCATCCATATAAAATTTATTGTTGAATTCATTTCTGCCATGTGAAGTAATTTGAAATTTTATCCTAGCTTTATAAAAGTATTTAATTTTATATTTAGTTTGATAAATTTTCACACTAATATATCTGTACATTTTAAACAATTTCATTACACTCTATACTTGGATTCCACGAATCCAAAATTTAGCTTGGAAGAGGATAGAATGGTTATAGAAAGAGTCACCCAAAAAGGAATTTTTGTTCAGATGATAAAATGTTTTCTAGACATTGTGTCTCCGTATACCAAATTTATGATTTTCTAGCCATTAAAAAGGCATGACAATGAGGTGGTATTTTTCTAAGCAGTCATTTGAAATATCTGTAGGCATTATAGAGTTTTTGAAATATTCTGGAAACCAACTTTTTGGTAGAAAGTAACTAAGATATTTAATTTCCATAAATCCAATGTGATAAAACCTATGATATTAATGTAACAAAATTTCTGTACCTCTTTGGTTTTTCTACCTCTTCTTGATCCCAGGCTAGTCTTGTTCCTAATCCTCCCTTATTTTCTCTTTATAATTACTTCTTTGGTAAGCTCCTCTATTTTCAAGAAATCAGATAATTATCCAATCTGTTTTTAAACCCTGATTTCTCACCCAGCCTCGCACCCCCAACACTGTCACTTCTAATTCAGTATATTCCAATTGAATTCTTCCCTTTTCCCACTTAAACCTAGTAACCTTCCTAAAAAGGCCATTTCAGAGAGTGGACTTACCGTTTTTCCAATTTCCTAGTCTTCACTAGTTTGTCAAATTGCCAGAAGGTCTCAGTGCCCATACATATTACCTTAGCCCAGAATTTCATCACCTCATTGCTGTCAAATGATTGCTACCACATTCCTCAAGATAAACCCCTTCATCTCTCACTCTAAACTGTTTTACTCATTGATATCGAATAAACTTTCCTAAAACATCACTTTCTTTTTGGCTTTCCCCTGCTTCAGAATAGATAGCTCTGTATTGACTATGCAGGCCATTCTAAATTTTTCTACTTACTTCAGAGACTTTACAATCTGAAAATACCTGACTCACCCAAACAAATTTTCCACTATCTTCTCAACCAGTACTTTGTTCATGCTGATTGTTCCACTGCTGCACCTTGATACCAAGCTCATTCTCAACTGTGGCTTTCCTTCGGTAGGGTTTTGCTTTGACTTTTTGATCATTCATTTGACCCAAACTTGGAGGCCTGTTTTAATTTTATCTCTTCCATTTAGCAACTTTCTGTGTTCTTGCTGTTCTTAATACCTATAATTTTTATATTCAGTCTGGCAGGATAAAACTTTTTCATAGGTCTTTAATGATTTTTGAGAATTAGTGTCAGCTTCCTCAAAGATGGTGAGATTGCCAAAGGGAGTTATATTATAGAGCTCTCCTTTAACTCTTTCTTACTCTTAGTATCCAGCAGAGTACTGAGTTCACAAAAACTGCTCAATAATTGCTCATTAATTAGTTGATGTTTTTTCTTAAATAAATCTATGTTAGTTGATGAAAAATAAAATTAGATTGAATTTTTATTTTATTAGAGTGAGCAATATGTAAACTAGATTTGAGCTCACTAAGTGGACTTTGAGTGGAATTCCAAGAATATTATATCTCATTTTGTGTATGTTTTTACCTTTAAAAAATATTTCAAATTTACTATTATATCTCAGTAGCACTGAAATGCCAGAAAGAAAGGATCAAGAGCTATGAGTTATGACATTGTCAACTACTTATTACTTATACAAATTCTATGGATACCATTCTTAAAAAGAGAAATTTTTTAAATATGCTCACAAAATCAGACATCATCGGTCTGATTCCTGTGGTGCTAATATCATACCCTCAAGCTAAACTTTCATAACTCTGTGCTAGACTTACTTCCCACTGGTATATTAGAAGTCCAAAAATAAGTAATAGTAGAAAATTTTAATCCTGTTCATAACGCAGAATTGCAGAATTAATATATTAAGCTGCTATTATGGGATTCTGTGAATTCTAATCATACAGTAAGAGCAATTCCATTTCTTCTTCGTTTTATTTTGAACAACTAGTAATATAAGTAAGAGCAGCTTTTCAACTTTTACCTCTTAACTGTAATCCTCAAGTGGAGCTTTTCTAAGTAGGTTTTAGCATTTTCAAGTTAATCTGGAACACTGTGGATTTGCTCATCCTTGACTGGGCAAAATGTAATCAGTGCTACTTGCACATTCCAAATATGTGTAACACTTTCATAAATGAATAACACTCTATCATAGTCAGTAAAACTTTCAGAGGTGAACAAAAACTACATAAAAGTTTCACATTAAAAAATCAGAGCAAAACCTAACATAGACAGTAAAGAGAAGACACTTTCACAACGATCAATAAAATATGGTTTGCTGATATGTCTAAAGAGCATAATGCAGTGTATAGAACAGAATGTATTAAATATGGTTTATTTTTTGGCAGCCCACATTTTTAGCCAGATTTTCAAACTATCAAGAAGATGAATATACAAATTATTCAGAATGATGATTTCCTTTGGAAAATTGGAATTTCTATGAATGGATTTCCCAATAAAAAATACCTCATAATTTTCCAACACTGCCATGTATATATGACTTTCAATATACTTTTTAATAATGCATATAAACACAATAAAAATACTAAATAACCATAATGGATGGTTATCATAGGAAATGCAACAAAAACTTTGAAAGCATTCTTACCTCTTTGCTTTCTTCTAGTTCTGACTCACTGCTAAACTCTTCAGTATTTAAGTTTTCAAAGTCAGATTCTCCAACAGCAATTGGCACTGTTACAGTGAGGCTGGGGTTGTTTATGAATGACATATAATCATTTTCATCGATTACATATTTTTCAACACTGCTTCCAGTACCTACACCACTGGTGGTTCCGTTCCCATCTTTAAGATAATTAAGTTCTTTGCTTATTTCTATTCCAGTATTATTGGATATGCAGCTGTCTATTTTGTTGCCTTCATGGATCTCTATAACTTTTGGCTTTCTAAAAAAGGTTTTTCTGAAACACTCCCGTATCTTATTTTTCACATAATCAATTCCCTTTTGCATCCTTCCTACTGCAATCTGGAGATTGTTCATTTCATTATCATCATCTGTAGCAGCAAGATTGTCTGAGCTAAATGAGCTCAACAATAAGGCCAGAAAGAGGTTCAGAACCTAAACGAAAAAAAGAAAATTTGCTATATTAATATGAAGTATACATAAAATAATAAACAGGGTACTCATAGATCTTTGCTAAAATTAATTCAACAAATGCTTCTTGAATGCTTACTGTATTTCAGACATGTGTCTTAATCACACACTATTTAAAGGACCTGACACCTTCTACCTGCTATAAGGGCAATATGATAAAACAAATGCCTGTTCTTTCATACCAAGAAGGACAACAGGAAACCAGAACTTCTAAGACTTAAATTGTCTACTCAGGGTTGCCAGTGAAGAGACAAAAATCCCATTTTGATGGTTTTGGCCAATGAGAAAAAAAATTCTAGTCATTTTACTTCATGTTATCAGTTTGTCTAGAGAATTGTCTAGCTTCATGTGTATAAATAATGAATTTATTTATTTGATAGCCTGGCGATAATGTGTTAAAACAGTATACTTTTAACATAAATTCCTTTGTCCAGTGGCCACAAATTTATAACAGCCGAAATTTCTAAATGCAAATTATGTAAGGTTAACACATTTCCCATCAAAGCAAGAGCCCTAGTTTGTTTCCTTATTTCTGTATCAAATTTTGGTCAGAATCTAGAGCTTCCTAATTCACTATTCTGAAAAAATACCTGTCTACACAAACATTATCCCACAAACATTCTTTAAATCAGTCTTACTTGAAATGTACCTCAAAGGAAAGGTTAAGTTTGATGGCACGAAGACCACTACGTACACACATAATTGAGAAACGTAAGCATTAAAACACATAAATATACAAATTGTGCTTATACATTAGTGCTTTTAAGTCAGAACTAAAAGTAAGCTTCTTAAATCTGGTCAGTGTCCATACATGTGAATAACTTAAACTGCAATAATTTATTTTCTTTTAAAAAGCAAATTCAGAGAAGGATATATTTTGTCCCCTTCCAAGTCATTTGAATAATTACAATACATAGCTACAATATAGTACCCTAAAATTTATTGAAATTGATCTTCAAAATTTGGTAAAATGAAGCTTATGCTTCTGAGTAAGCCAACATGAACTACGAATGTGTAAAGAGCAATTTCAATATAGAATAGACAGTTATATATTTTTAGATTTACTGGAGATCATTTTCTTCTCCAAGTAATAATAGGATAAAAAATAATTCAGGCCATAACGGTAATACGGGGATAAAATTACTCTTCATAAAAACATTTCCTCAAAAAACAAAGAAAAACTAATATTTTTGCTCCCAAACTTTCACAAATACACTTCAGTTAATCCTCACACCAACCATAAGATTTCAGCTTTGTTATTCAACGTTCATAGTTGGGAAACTTCAGACTCAGAGAAGTTAAGTAACTTGCCCAAGCTCAGAGTGCTAGTGCTGGGATTTAAGTCTGCATTATTGATGATAAAACCAGAGCTATTTATTGCATCAGGCAACCTTCCTACCTACTGTCTGATCTTGTTCTTAATTATGAGCATTTGTAATATATACGTACCACAAGGTTTCCAATGACCATGACCAACATGAAAACAATAAGGCACATGGTTTGGCCAGCGACCTCCATACAGTCCCACATGGTCTCTATCCACTCTCCACACAGCACGCGGAACACAATCAGGAAGGAGTGGAAGAAGTCATTCATGTGCCAGCGTGGGAGTTGGCAGTCACTGGAGATCTTGCAGACACATTCTTTGTAGCTCTTACCAAAGAGCTGCATGCCGACCACAGCAAAAATGAAGACAATGATGGCCAACACCAAGGTGAGGTTACCTAAAGCCCCCACAGAATTGCCAATGATCTTTATCAGCATATTCAGTGTGGGCCAGGATTTTGCCAACTTGAAAACTCGAAGCTGTAATTAAGTGAAAAGATACTTTCAGTAGTAATCACAGTATAATTTTGGAAGTTAGTTAGACATTGTTTTATTATTATACCATAATGTAGACCTACCTCTGAGGGATATAAAATCTCAAACCATACTAAAATTCAAATAAAAAAATAGTTAATAATACACAAATTATAAATCAAATCATTAAATGCAAAAATAAAAATAAAATAGGTCAGGATAAATAAAACATTCCTGATTCATCAATAGATATATCCCTGAAAACAAATTAATATTTTGATTAGAGACATTTAAATTGAATTGATTTTAGCAAACTAATGTCACCCTCAGACTATATTTTAGAGTAAAAAATATTAAAAGTATGACTTACATATTTTAATATATATAAAATAAAACTAAAATAACAATTTGATAAAAATAATGTACATAAAGGCTCCATTTCAATTTGAAAAAATATACATTTTACTTAATTTCCAATAAAATTTTATATATTTTTAAATAAATTTTTTTGCCAAATTTAAAAAAGTTTGTTAGACCGTTGTTTAAAATACTAATGGTATCAAATATTTCCCTACATGTTCCTTTAAAGTAGTTCCCACTAATGTAAGTAAGGTTGAAAAAAGCTAAGGTTAATTGAGGCCTAAAATTGTTATTTGCATTTCTTTATAGAGTTGAAGCAAAAAAAATTTTTGAGTGAATTTAAAACCTAATCTGAGGCACATGTGTGTTTTTAAATATGCCCTAGATAGCTAATCATTATGAAGTGTTTCAACCATCTTTATCATTCTTAGAAAATAGTCACACTTAGCTTTAAAAAGAATGTTTATATATCTTCTTAAGAGTATCATGTGTATTGGTGTAGATTTAAAATATTAATAGTAAATGTAAGATACACATTGATTCATTTTCGAAATAAATTTTATGCCACTGATAGAATATAAACATAATCTAAGTAGATACCAGTCTGAATGATCTCAGTACAGACAATCCCTCCACATTTGCCAGGCCAAGCTCCATCAAACTAAGGCTGACAATAATTCCATCAAATATATTCCAGCCTTCTTGGAAATAATAATATGGATCCATGGCAATGATCTTGAGAACCATTTCTGCTGTGAAGATCCCAGTGAAGACCTAAAGTAAAATAGAGATCACAAACACTGAAAAACTTTTGACACTGCAAGAATCTGTAAAGAATATTAAATAGTCCTGAGTAAAAACATTTAACATGTAAAATGGAGAAATGTGACAAACTGATACAAGTTTAACATTTTTTTCCAGGAGAGTATTTTAAGTGGATTTGTTTTATTTAACAAATCTGTTTGATATTCCAAGAAAATCTGATTTTAAAACATTTCCTCATTCACATAAATAAATAAAATAAAAAAAAATAAATCTCATAGTGAGTAGTAACCACTGAATTACTGCCCTTTTTGGTACACCAGCCTTCTCCCATAATCACAGTGAATTTTGGTTTTAAGTATTATTGCATTAGGAATGAATCTACATGTTAATTGAAGTTACTCTAAATTTATTTTAAATTTGTTAAAAACCATATTTTATTCTTGATCTTTGTGGGTTTTTAAAGGGACACCATCTTATTTCTGTAATTTTATAAATATTCCTGAAATAAGAGTGAGTTTGCCACAAATGTTTTATGATAATATTCTCTGGATGCATGCCTCAGAATTAAGGTTAATGGATTGATAGAGCAAGGAGCTGCAGATTTAATTGAAAGCAGCAGGAGAACATTCTCAGTATGCATACACCCATAATTAAAATTAATAAATTATTTGAATGGTTGGATGAATGTGTTTGACAATAGAAATAAAATGAAACAAATTCAAAATTTGTTTTTTAACTCAGAACCACAGGCTAAGAGACCCAGGGGCATGAAGAGTTATGAAATTACTCTTGCAAAAAATCTTTTAAAGCAAATATCCTAATTAACAATAAGTAAAAGCTGCATTTTATAACTATAAAGTCAAGCTTACCATTTACAAGGTAAATCAGCCTTTACCTTGAAGGAACTCTGTCAAAATAACGGTATCAAAGTTATTTAAATTTCCTAAAATATCATGTTAATTAAAAGAAATCATTATCTACTCTTAAAAATGTATAAATGCAGCTAACATAGGGGCGTCTGGGTGGTTCAGTCAGTTAAGCACCCGACAGCTCACGTCATGATCTCAGGGTCCTGGGAGAGGCAGAACCCTCCCCTTCCGGCTCCTAGCTCAGCAGGGAGTCGGCTTGAGGATTTCTCTCCCTCTACCCCTTCCCCCACGCGCGCTCTCTCTCTCTCTCTCAAATACATAAACTTAAAAAAGAAATAAATGCAGTAACATATTATTTTCATAAATACAGAAAGACCTTAGGGAAATACCCATCCCAGAAAAAAAATAGTTTAACTTCAGTTCATCATTCATTCACTCAAGTAGAAATAAAATGTTTTTCAAGTAATCCTAGTGCATGAAAATCTGGATATATGGTGGAATACACACTGAAAATTATTTCTTTTTTATTTTATAGAATGACTCACCATAGGATTTTTTTCCCTGGTGAATTTAAAATAAATTCTGATTTAAAGAAATTTTATTTCTTATTCTAAGTCTCAGAAGCAGCTGTTTGAATTAGCAACCTGAATTAAACCAAGGTAGAAACTATCCAGGTAAATCTCTAAATATTCCTTTCTACAGAAATATCATAGGGTGATCTTTTCAGCTCTTCTGAAATGACCAGATCTCCTGCATTATAAAAACCTATGCCTTAAATGTACATTCTTTCATCTAAAATGTAATCCCAACATGAAACTCCTTTTTAAAAATAATATTTTAATTATAATTTGCATTTAAAATTATATTTATTTATATCTTTAAATATTTTCAATTTAGATCCTAAAAATCATTGGTATTGTTTTTTGGTACATTTTAGTCTAGTTTAAACTGCAATGTCAGTGATTACGAGTTTTTAAAAATTCCTTCTCATTCTAGCAAAAGTCAGTCCAGCATACTGATTTAATGCCTTTGTTTACATGATTTTTAAATTCCATCAAAAATTCTAAGAACAAAAAGAATTGGCAACTTCTGGATTTGTATCAGATTATGTAAATCCCATGTGTGGTTTATAAAAAGTGCTAATGTGTGGTTTATAAACATACATTCAGCTGCCTTTGAGTTTTCTATAACACAAAGAATTTTTAAGATTCAAGACAATAAAAAACATATCAAATGTTTATTGTTTGGACTTAGCCTAATTCTATCTTGTTTTCTTGAAGAAGCTTTTTGTCTTTTGAAACTTTGGGTTATATGCTTCTGTAGCCACTCATTCATTTAGGAAAAAACTGCTGAACACCTAAATGGAAGACATTTTGCTGGTCTTTGAAAATATAGTAGTAATTAAGATACACAAACCTGAGACTGCATAAACCTAGTTCATTTAGGCTGATAAATTTCTTATGGACAATGAATTTATAGGCTTCCTAAGCCAGCTTCTTTAGTGAGGAGATAAGTTCAGTGAAAAGTTCCTAACCGATTGTACATGATGACACGTGATAAATAGCAAAAGTGTAAGTGCTAAGGATGGAGATGAGAATCAGCCTGGGAGTCTGGACCAAGAATAAAGAAATTTGGAGCATTTTGAGTTGTTTTGGGGGGCACAACACTTAGGATGATCAATTGTTGAGGAATAAGGTCTTATTTCAGGAATGGGAAGGTTTTCCTAATGAGTATTTACTTAGGAAAGTTCTGTTGATGGACATTAAAAGGAGAAATGTTCATTCTAAAGGCTGAATATTGGTCAGTTTGCTCTACAGAACCTCTACTTGCCCAGATGGATGATGTTCTATTTTTTTTTTTTTTGTAGTGAATTTGATGTAACTGTAGTCTACTTTTGCTGTATTATTATTAGCTTCTTGTTTTAATGGTTTTAGTTTTATTATTCCCATGCCTTTTGGATACACATCTTTAAATATTTTTTGTTGTTGTTGTTGTTGATTGGGTGGGGAAGGTGAAATTGAAATATACTTAAAGAAAAATCATGGGAAATAATTTAACACTTATGGTGTTCTTTTCTCTCATCTGTCAAATGAGGATATTCATTGAGATGACTCCTAAGGTCTGCATCTAAAATTCTTGGATTTCTGTCGACATTGTATTGCCTACCAAATTTTTTTAGCAGTTGGTGTACACACAATTATTACACAAGATCCTCATTATAAATTGTTAGTTTGGAGACAAGATAGCTTTATATGATAGTAGGAAAGGAGTTAGATGGATGGATAGCACTCTTTCATTGATGCAAGATGCCTCCAGGTGAATTTTAGGATTCGGCTCCTAAGTGTTTTATCTGTCAATAAACAAGAGTTATTTTTTTTCCTTCAAAGAGTTATCATGTCCCTTTCCTGAGATTTTAAATTCATACCCTATACCACACCATTTAATTGAAATAATTTCCCTAATTGTGTTTCTTTAGGCTTTTATTTGCAAATGACCTATAAGATCCTTAGTACAGGTACCATATTCTGAATTCCCTTCAGGGTCCAGCAGAATAAGGGGATATCATGGACTCTTAATCACTGGTTACAATGAGAGTTATAGTAAGAAAAGTAATCAGTGTAGGAGCTACAAACCTCTATCTGTATTCCCTGAAGAAAGAGTTACCAGTTAGTTGGGAATGTTTGTGTGATAGAGAGGTTGTCTAACCTACTATGATTGATGGAAGATTTCTTGCTTATAAAATCTCTAAGGTGGGTGCATGGGTTTTATAATGGTTAAAACAAAAACAAAAAAGAGCATCTCAGAGAAACTCAACAGATACTTGAGGTCTTCTGATACTCAAATTTGATCAGTCAATCCAATTAGTAGAGAAATGATGTAATTTTTATGTGCTCCAGAAACAGGATACAAATGGGGCACATTGATCTAAGTAAACCTGAAATTTCCAGAAGTCTTTTACAGGATGTTCCTTTGTTAACAATTCAACCCAAACCTAGATGTCCTATTTATAAGGTATTATGTAATCATTTGAATAGTAATAACTACTCCATAGAAACGAAATTTATTTAAATGAGCAAACTATAAACTCCACAAAATATGCAATGCAACCATCCATGGTGTATAGTATAGTCCAAAGTCAGCTAAGTACCCATGATATAAGAAATATATTCTCTCCCTCTTCCTCTTCCTCTCTTTTTCTTTTTCTCTTTTTCTCTCTCTATGTCTATCTGTCTGTCTATATATTGATTTTTTTACATATTATTTACATATAAACATATATAATTTTCTATACATAAATATTATAAAGCTTATTATGGGTATAAAATAAGATATATGGGAAACTATGAAATACCTTATACGTATGATATTATTATTAACAGGAGCTCTCAGCTAATAGAAATAGTTTACACATTTTCCTACTCTTATGGTTAGAAATAGTTAACTCAGGTCTGTTTCCTATCATGTGCACTCTCTATCTTGATGAGCCTTGTATTCCCATTGCTAACCTCAGCTTACCAATGGTTTTACCACAATCTGTCAGTCATCAGTCTTCCACCCTACTTCTGTACCTCATTATCTCCATTGCTACACATTAAGTTACAGAATTTTGGAACTGGAAGGGACATGAAAAATCATCTAGTTTAATACATTCTACTCATTAGAAAACAGACCTAAATATTTAAATGGCTTTTTCGAGAGCACCCAGTTATTTAGCATGGACTTTTGGACTTGAACCCAGATTTGGTGCTTTAGTCTAGTGCTTTTCCATTTGATCATCCTATAATTCAACCTCTCTTATCCTGTGCTTCCAAACTCTAGTGCTTCAACATTGGAATTCTATAAAACCTGAATTTCCTGCTTCACTCTGGCAAATTTCCAAAATTTCTTCCCAACTCTTCAACTTCCCCGACTGTTCAGTATCTTGGGAAAAATACAGGAGCTAGAGCAGAACTATTTTCCATCAGTATTTCAGAGAAAGGTTAATAACATAGATTAGAGGAAGGAAATTGTTTATTGAGCACATGCTAGATGCCAGGCTCAGTATTGTTTTCATATTTCCTCATTCGGCCTTCACAACAACTCCGGGAGATGGTTATCATTATATTCGTGTCTAAATAGAAAACAAGGACTCAGATTTTTTATCAGACTTGTCCAGATGCTACATTATTAGTAAGCATTGGCAACGAGGCCAAACCCAGTTCCACCCAACTCCAAAGCCCATATTCTTTCATGAAAACATGCTACTTTAAACAGCCCATTTGGGTAGGAAACAACCAGTTGGTTATTTAATGAACTACAACCATGTAATCACTATAGGAAATACAAAGGAAAAATGGGACATAACCTTGAAGAATATGAAGAATTGAGATGAAGTGATTTGAGTCAGAACACTCTAGATGTGAATGTAGAAAACAGTGAAATATTTTCCCATATGTAATTGTATAAACGTGGTGTTTGTGTGGTACGGTGACATGGCTGTTCTGATGGGCCAATAGTGGCTGATTATGGACAATAAGATCATATAGGAAGGATAGGATCAGATGGGGAGTCTTGAAAATCAGGTAAGACTGTTGAACCATAAATACAGATGATAGATACTTTACCAAAGTGCAAACATACTGAGTGCAGAGTGTTAAAAATATTATTTTAATCATAGTTATAAGATTAAAAAAGAGGTACCTTGAAAGATGAAATAATGGATCTTCTTATCAGCTTATATATAAAAAATAAAGGAAAAGTAAGTAAAAATGGCTATTAGATTTCTATTTTTGAAGTTGGAAGGCTCTTTGAAGCTGGGAGGCTACTACTAGAAGTAACATAAGACTGAACTGAGATAGTTAGGAATTTCAATAAGCTGTGAGAAAGATGATCTTTCAGCTGTCACATATTATGTTTAAAGTTATCCTTAACGTTCTGTAACAGTTGGAAATATAGGACCAGGGCACAGCTTATACCACAAGAGTAGATAATTCCTATAGTTGTTGAGTACATAGAAACATTGAGTGGAAAACATAGCCTTTGTAGACATAAGAAGTCCAGAAAAGAAGGAGTGATTGGAAAGATCAAGGAACAATCATTAAAAAAAAAAAATCCATTTATAGGTGCCAAAGATGAAGAAAGTCTCAAGAATCTGGTAGGTGTTCTACTAAGTCAAATAATGGAGTAAAGTTGAGGTTACTTATGGGGTAGACATTTATGTAATTGTCTGCCAAGTATTCCCTTTTCAACTTCTGTTAGGAATTGCTCCTCCACCTGTTTGATTCCTCAGGTCTGTCATGTTTTCACATGGCTCCACCTTCTGCCTCTGATTAAACCAGAGGTGAGCATCTGACTTAAGCTATGCCAAACAAGAGTCCTATCGTGAGTCTTTGAACTAGAACTGAAAAAGAGATACAGTTTTTTTCCAGTGTAGAGGTTACAAGATGTAAAACCAGTGAGCTATGGTTGAGCATGTTTCCTGACCCAGAGACAAAGGATGAAGTGATTTGGCCTACATCCAAGCTCTTGGTTAAAGCATTTCCTGAAGCCCAACTGCAAAATTACCCTTTATATGGTTTGGTAGTTCATCTTTTTCTTTCCATTCTAGGAGTCAATTTTTTTTTATTTTCCCCTTAAGCTAGTTTGAGTTTGTTTCCGTCTTGTGCCAAAAAGGAAGCTCTCTTGATTAATCCTTTTTTTACTTGTTTATACATTTCAATTTTCTCATATAAAGGAGGAAATGTACATGTCAGCATACACATACACAGATGTCTGCTCAAATAATTTGAACCAAAAGTATGGCTAAATTTTACAAATGCCATTTCACCAACTATTTCTTCTCTTGTGTGAATACTACTGAAGCATTTTATTAGGTAATTCAATTTGAAACAACTATGTTCTCTTTTATACAGAAATAAATCTTTATATATTTCCTTTAATCGACATGATTTCTTCAGAGGCTGTGTATATTAAAACTGTATTTTTGTGGAACCAGAATTAGATATTATGGTTTTTCTGGACCTATATTTCAGCAAGAACGACAGTAAAAATTTTAATGAGCCTACAACTGGTAAGACACCATGGTCAATTAGTAAGGACATTGGTCTGAGCAATCAGCATTCATACCAGTTGAATTTTAGATCTTATTGCCTACACAGCACAAATGGATTTTTTCTTTGGTCTATATCTCCCGCCCCTACCAAAGGAAATAAGTAAACTTGAAATGAACTTACCAAGTTTCCTACAGTCAGTACACTACTGAATTGACCAGTCATTGGGTAGTGCTCCATGGCCATAAAGAGGGTATTTAAGACAATGCAAATAGTGATGGCAAGATCAACAAATGGATCCATAACAATTAAATTCACAAGATGCTTTACTTTTAACCATGCATCACAGCAGTCCCAGATCAAAAACACATTGGCAAATCTGTACCAGCATGGTGGACATTTCTGTCTAGATTCTTCAAGTTCTAGGGGAATAATAAAAAGGGAGAGTAGTAAATAACAATAAAAATGAATTATTGTTGCTATAGATTATACATTATTTTATACAATCAATGCTTCTACCTGGGGATGGAAGTTCATATTACTTAGCTTAACAAACTTGAGAAGACAATCCCATTAAATATTTTCACAAAATATTCATTAAAAATTTCATATAAACATCTTTCTCCTTTAATTAAATGTAGAAAATAAACACCTTCATTTAATATTTTGCTTCGAATTAACTAACTTTATTACCTAATAACTAGGTAATTATTGATTATATTGCAATATTCTTTTTATCAAAACAATTTTTATTTTATCTTATTTATTTTTTTAGATTTTATTTATTTGTTTGAGAGAGACAGAGCATGAGCGGAGAGAGGGAGAAGCAGACTCCCTGCTGAGCAGGGAGCTGGATGCTGGGCTAGATCCCAGGATCCTGAGATCATGACCTGAGCTGAAAGCAGATGCTTAACCGAATGAGCCAAAACAATTTTTAAATAAGCTTTACAGAAATATTAAATGTATCAGACACTTATTATTTCTTTTGAAAGTATCTATTTAAGAACACTGTCTAAAGCTATGATCCTTATTAATGTGTGCGACCAATTCTGTCTTCTGATGTCTCCACATTAGCATTAATCTTGCACACAATGAGAATGTAGTATGTCCTTTTTGGTATAGATTCAAACCCATATCTACTTATGTTATTCATGTTTACTCATATCTTTCAGAATTTTAACATAAAATATTTTCCAAAGTTGCTAGTAATTTTAATGGGTGAAACCTGTTGTAGTTATTATGTGACTGTTCAGATATCATACACGCCAACAGGACAAGATACAAAATATATCTGATATTTTCTAAAGAACACATGTTACGCATGTTAAATCTACTTATGTAAGACTTACAAAATTACAGAACTAATGTAATATCCCTCCAAACTTCATGAAGTGGAGAATTATTTAATGAATGAATAGGGGAGTATTAGTTGCTGTCCGTTCCCATGGGTCAAAATCAGCAAGCATTTGTGTAAGCTCTCCTTTGGAGTAATGTAAGGGTTTCTGTGTGTGTGGAAGATGGAGAAGAGATCTTTTCTTAGGGTCAGTGTTGAACACAGGTTTTCATTTGTTCAGTTCATTCACATGCCTCCCCCAGCCACATCACTGCCTCCCTGCCTGGAGAACAGACTAAAGCTTGAAAGAGATGTTTCCTTGTGCTTTTACATACCAAGACTTAAGAAGGGAAGTGTATATTCTAATTGTTTAGGGATAATGTAAGATAATGATAAAAATTCACTGACATAACATGGAGGGGGGAAATATCACTCTGCAGACAAGATAAGGAGTTAAAAAGAAAAGGAACAGTATTAGTTTTTGTAACCAGTGTGATAGTACTGTATTTTATATATCATCTACTTAGACAGTTCTGATCTTGGGTAATTGACTTTGGTAATTTTATGAGAAGAAATAGTCCCACAAAGCATATCATCTTGTAAAGCTGACTATCTCATGTCCTGCTTCTTACCCTCCATTGTGTTGGTCAGGATGCTAGCTATGCTCACGGCTCTTTGCCTTCCAGAGGAATCCTCCAGCATCTCCATTGAAATCTGGTAAGAACTTAGCCTTCTCTTTCTGACTTCCGTTTCAGTGGTGGTGCCCTGCAAACCAAATACTGATGGTTCAAACCACCCTTTCAATGAATAATACAACACCACATAGCATTTCTTTGGACAGTCATGCTACATGCAGTTTTTCCAGGTAATAACTTTCAAGTAATAATAAAATACTGAGTTTATTATTAAGTTACAAACACTTTTTAAAAAAATTATCACAGGTGATAGTGTTTAACAAGAATTCACCAGTTAGATGCAGCTGTATAGGGCAATTTTGTTGCAGGAATGTTTTAATTAACCTGTTGGAATTTTCAGAGAAATTTTCATAAGCATGCTAAAGTCATATATTGTTTCATTTCACTCAAATGGAGATTATTTTCAGCTTATCTCAATGATTAATAATCAGATCAGTCTTCTCCCCCCAAAATAATAGGATTATAATGTTGTGAAGCTGAATTGTTTTCTTTGAAGCTGTATTGACAATATTGACGTATATGGGCCAGTTTTTTTCCATGCACAAACACAGATGTACAATGAAATGTGTGTGCTTTCCTGAGATTTCTTTCATTATTTCTATATGCCATCCTATAAGAAATCAAAACATTTTAGAGTCATTTTAATACACATCAAAACATTTTAGCATCCCTGTAATACCGATACATGTATGGAAACTGCCTATTATCAATATATCAATATATATTATCAATATATTGGTCATGATAATACTTAATTTTAAGTATATTAAATTTCCAGAATTTGAATAAAAAATTATATAATTCTGTGAGAGCACACATTTATAATAACAATTTGGTTGTCACAGTGCCCATTATTTTATGTTGGTAGGTCTATTGAATTTGCAGATATGTTTTCTCTCGGACTCTAAAAACTCTAAGGCATTTGAAAGCTCATGGTCCCAAACAATTCAATTGGTTCTAAAGATTTATTATTTTTCATTCAATAAATCATATATTATTTCTGAGGCATTTCATTTTGGGGAAGCAGGATGGTGTAACAGGCTAAACTGCCCAGGCTTCGATTATTTCAAATTGGTGTATAATGTCAGTAGTAGCTAACTTATCTATTATCACCTCTGGCGGAAGTTGTCCAGTAGGTGAGGTTAGAGCTGACGGTCCACCCACCAAGGAAACCACACCATTGCAATCCACAGTGCTGTGCATCTTCCCATTTGCTGGAAGCCCTGGCACCATCCTGGATGACATACTGGCCTGACTAACGTTACTGTTGCGTCGCTCTCCGTGTCTGTGCGGCACAAACAATGAGTCTCTCCTGCTCTCGCTGTCTTCAAATGTACTGTGCTCATCATCAGCAAAGTCATTTTCAGAACCGACGTCCTTTGCTCGACCTCTGAAGCTGAAAATGCTTGTTTTGCTATTGCGTCGTGGGGAAAACAGGGAGCCACGGATACTTAACAGAGACTGAGGAGAGAGCAAGGAAGAAAGGAATTGGGGGGGCGGGGAAACACAGTTACTTAACAGAAGTCTTAATATTGCAGAATCTGTTTGCATTTGGATTAGAATACTCTTGCTCTTAAATACAGGTAATCAAGTTTATAGATAACACGTACGTTTTGATATTTTTATTAAAGACCACAGTGCAAATTTAAGTATAAAGAGTGTTTTTTTCTGATTAAGAATCCTAATTTGCAATTTGCTAAGTGCACAACCATTTCATTTGATCTTAACTCCAATACTGTGAGGTGGATTTTGTTATCATAATGTTATAGGTGTGGAATGTGATGCTAGAAAGGACAAATAATTCTTTTTGGAGCAAGTGGTGGTTAAACAAATAGTAGATGGCTTTTACTCTGAAATGCTATGATCTGAAGGGCATGCAACTTGGAAAATAAATTATGGCTCAAGAGAGATTGTTGGCTCAAATTTAAAATATCTGTACCAAATACGTTACTTCTAGATAATGACTTAAAAACAAAACTATTATCTCTCTGTTCTCTTCTTTTGAATTCTAAAAGGAAATTAGTGTACTCTTTTTCTGGATCTGTTTATCTCTGTCCACGTGGGAATAAAAGTCATGAAACTTACCTATGATGCTGTCTTCCAAATTTGCTAATAGTTTCCCAAATAGCTACTAGTGATTCACCTTAAGAGAATACATGTCAAAACAAACACAACAGAGAGACTTCCTAAAGTGCCATATAAATTGCTATTATTACTTAAAATTCAACACTAGATTAAAAAAGCAAGACATATGTACATGACTTTACCGAGGAGGGTGATGTAGAAGACAGCTTATTCTTTTGATCTCACTTTAATTTTATTAAAAGTAACTGGATGATTCAAAACTTTTTTATTACATGTGTTCACAAATAAATTGAGTAAATGGTTTCTGGTACTAGAAAATGAAGATTTAGCATGAAATCCATTCTTTCACCTTTTGAATGAATTTTAAACTAGCAGCACCAAATATGTCTATTCTAGCCTTGGTCATAGTTTTCAAAACCATCTCTATTCAGTCTGTGGAATCTTTGTTTACTCTCCTCATTGTTAACAATGACATTCCCCATTGCTCCCCCCTGCTTGGACTCTTGTGACCTCCCCTACCTGTCTTCATAGCCAGGGTTTTATATATATATATATACGTGCATGTATATATGTATATATACCTATATATGTATATATATGTACACACACATATGCATACATATCCATATGGCCACAGTAAACATTCCTGTACCTTTCCATTCTTCTTCCAAACTTAAGTATAAAGCCAAATAAAATAATTTTAGTGGGAAAAAACATAGGAAAGGCAGACTCCATCAAATTTATTTTTGGATCCTCTGCCTAATTAGGTCATGCTCATTTTCTTAGGCCCCATTTTTAGCTTTATTTTTATGGCTTTTCCCAGATTGCAAAGCACCAGAATAATCGTGTTGCCCTCTGTCATAGTGATGTTCTGGAAAGATAGTATTCATTAAGAAATGTACTGTTGCTTTGGACATAGTTAGACTATCCAGCTTGTCCAACCCAAGACTGTGCTTTTTTGACACTTAGTTTGCACACAGTTGGCTACCCAATGTCAGACAGTAGCTAGACTGATTTTCTAGTTAATCGAAGTGATCAAGAAATCAGATATCGTGAAGACTTAAACTCAACCCCCAGTAATAAACAATGTTAATGTTTTAATTTCCTTAGACTCAATTTTAATTATCAATATAATACTGGTCATTATCAGACTTGTGTTTCAAAACTTTAGTGTGTATTTTTAGGTCCCAGGTTTTGTTTTGTTTTGTTTTGTTTTTTATTTGACTTGGGATTCAGTAAGTAGGGAATAGGACTCTGGAATCTGAATATTCAACACACATTCCAGGTGATTCTAATGCAGGTACTAGAAGAATACTCTTTCTCTTGCATTAATCCCTAGGATGGTTCAATGTAATCATCTTAGTATACCTATGTTCAGCGACTGTCTTTGGAAACTGAAAATCAGTCTGTACTATATTGGTTGAGAGTATATGGTATGTGTGCATGTATATAAGGTATCTGGTACATGCCTTTAATTTGAATGTTTTTATGTTGGGGTGTTTTCAAAAGCATTCCAGAATTTTGACTTTTATTTGAAACTTCTATTCACTCTTTGGAAAGTATAATAATGGGTGTGAGCACAGCTTTCAAAGCAACAGAGACTGAAAAAGAAGATAACAAAAATAGTATTCAGAGAAGATAAACCAAAAATAACACACTAGAAGATGCAGCAAAGTAGAGGGAATACCCACAGCTGTGGCAGCCCTTTCTCTAAGGAAAACAAGCTTTTATGCTTTAAGGACCGAAAGGCCATTTTTCTTTGCTTCAGGCATGACAAAACATGAATCCCAGGTATCTTTATTTTTTTGCCTTGTTCCAGGAAGGTAAATATGAACTTTCTCTCTTATAATTTTTGTTAACAAAAGGGAAAATAGAAGAAATTAGGTCTGTAAAACACAATCCTGCAGGTAGGGATTGAACTTGAAGTCAATTGGGAAAAGTCCAGATAGAAGATGATGCAGAGAATATAAAGATGTTCTCATGGAAACATGTAAAGTGAGTATTGGAAATACTCAATAGCATTTCAAGTTAACTGTATGTACCTATCAGTGTTTTCAATAAATCAACAACTATACTTGGTTATAGCAACAAACCTGGTTTAAAAGAAATTGTCTCGGTGTGTCCAAACAACATAGCTAAAATCTTTGGAGGGGATTCACTTCCCATTGTACACCCTTAAGTACCTTTTCATGTTGTACTATGAACATGATTTATCTATTTGAAGATAAAATAATGTAATAAATGTAAAATAACATTTAAAAATTTATGTTAGTAGAGGGCAGGGTACCCATAATTGGTGGCTTCCCTGCCCTCACATTTTCAGAAGATAAATTTGTTTTGAACTCATGCCATGTCCATCTTCTGCTTCCTATTCCTACTACCTTCGCTGATTCTCTTTACTATCACAGAGCCCTTTTTTATTTATACAACCAGAAATTGTAAACAGCTTCTGGTATATTTTTGCTTATGAGTTATGTTATGCTCCCTGCCTGTTTTTACTGGGATTTGTATATATCAGTGTTAATAGGATCTTTCTTTTACTTTTGAAATATCTCCCATCTGTCTGTCCATTTATCTACCTACCTACTATCTATCTACAAATACTATAAAATGAACTACATGTAACATATGTATATACTGATTCTGTTTTTAGTGTTAAAACTCTGGCTGCCACCTAATTTCTTTCTGCTCTTGCCTCTCTGTGGTTCACTCACCACAGGCCTCCGAGCTGCTCCTTGAGCATTCCAGGCATACTGCCGTGGCAGGCCTTACACTTGGCTCTTCCGTGAATCTGGGATGCTCTTCAATGAGATAGTCTCTTCCTTTGCCTCCTGAAAAATCTTTGCTTAAATGTCTCCTTTACAGTGAGGACTTCCCAAACCACTCTATTTAAAATTTTTACATCCACTTAGTGCTCCTGATCCCCTTTTTGTGATTTGCTTATTTTTTCCCACAGCACTTATCACCTTCTAACATAGTCTGTAACTTATTTATCTTATTTATTGTCTGGCTTCTTCTTTAGTATAAATTTCCATGATGTCACAAAGTATTTTCATTTTCTAGAACTATTTCTGCCACATAGTAGGTGGTCAATAAATATTCGTTGATTGGCTGAATCCAGTTTCTATTTGAGCACAGTGATGAAACAATGATGGAAACAATACTGTTTTCAAAAACATATAAATATGCTCATGTAAATATTGCTACTGTGCATACACCTATGTGATAATTGCAACTACTCAGAAGTTTTTAGTTTCCCTCATTTGGAATCATTCACCAATTTTAACTTAATAAGAGCTTTACTCTTTGTCACATAAGGTTTCTATATATTGCTTAATCTCTCACAAATCTTTAAGGTAGACATTATTACCCCCTTTTACAGAAATCTTTTATTTTTTTATTTTTTTTATTTTTTTAAAGATTTTATTTATTTATTTGACAGAGAGAGACACAGTGAGAGAGGGAACACAAGCAGGGGGAGTGGGAGAGGAAGAAGCAGGCTTCCCACTGAGGAGGGAGCCCGATGCGGGGCTTGATCCTAGGACCCCGGGATCATGACCTGAGCCGAAGGCAGACACTTAACAACCGAGCCACCCAGGCGCCCCCCTTTTACAGAAATCTTACAAAAATACAAATCACTTGAGTAGGGTAACAGTACTCACTTGGGAGTTGAGATATGAACACAAGCTTCTGTGACGTCAGTCATTATGGTATAGTGTCAAATACGCCTAATCCTAATGACTCCTAATAGTCCTAATAATGCTAAAATATCAAGGTAACAGTTTAAGCCAAAAGAATCTGGTCAGAGAAACTAACTTGCCCAGTAGAGCTTCCAGTTAATCCCAAACGTGTGGTACTTATTTAAACCATACTTTATATTTGTTTTATGCAAGATAATAATTAGATCTCTTGATATTGGCATTATCTGGAAGAAAATGGTTTTTATCTTTTAACTTCTCATGTGTGCACATCTATTTTTTCCTAATATGAGAATTCAAGTTATTAATATGGAGTTTATTTATTTTTTAAATTTTATTTACATATTCAATACAAATGATAAACACCCATTGATAACTTGCATATGCTCTTTCTTCCCAACCAAGAGCTAAACACTATGCTGAATTTGTGCTTATCACTCCAATTTTTAAAGAAGTTTTTGTTCTTTATAAGAAGGATATCATACCTCTTGGTGGATATATAGTTTTTTGCTTTATCTTATTTATGTAGTGTCCCTCAAAGCATTATTTTTAGGGTATAATTCTGACCCAGATTAATATGCTTAGAGAGTTAATAATTCATGGCACATGAAATTCTTTTGGAACCAAATAGTGTTCAAAGTCATAAGTGTACTTATCACAGATTTCATAATTATTTACTCTTTACATTATGCAACCCATAAAATGTATTAACAAACAGAGTTAAAACTACTTTCCCTCTTTGACTTGAAAATATGCTGAAGAACCGTGTAGTTGGCATTAAGTCAGAGCAAAAATAGACTGTCTTCAATTTAGGTCTCTTCCAAGAGCATTTAGGTCATCATTTCATTCTAATGTCTCATAGCATGACACCATGTCAGCATAATGGAGACTTACGACAGCATGGTTCACATATCAAAAGATCAAGGCAAAATCCAGAGACATTTCTTTTCAAAATTCATGCATATGTGGCAATTACAACCTCAGATAATAAAGGCAGATACCCATATCCAAAGATAATAAGTTCATTTGAGGTCTCAAAATGAAAAAGGTAAACAAGAGATTGCAAACTCTCACTGAAGAGAGAAGTCTGATAGGTAAGTTTTACCCTCCTTACCCCCCAAAAACAGAAAATTAAGAAACATGGCCTCAAAATAGAGTATGTTTAAAGCTGATTGCCTTAAAAGTTATTATGGTTTAATAAAAGTCTCTTTTAAAGACAGCTTATGATGCAAATTAAATAATCATGTTAAATGTTAGTTCCTTGTTCCTCATTTATATCAGATATTACAAAAATATACCAAAACAAAATACAGTAATTACAAAGCAATAGCAATGACAGAACAAACTGGAGCACTTCATAGAAAACCATACCTGATGAGGGGAGTAGAATTTCTTGTCACTATTCAGTCTGTTTCCATCCATGGAG
Source organism: Halichoerus grypus (assembly GCF_964656455.1). Lineage (NCBI taxonomy): Eukaryota > Metazoa > Chordata > Mammalia > Carnivora > Phocidae > Halichoerus > Halichoerus grypus. The sequence goes on from NC_135715.1 coordinate 128,625,458, forward strand.
AAAAGGAAGCTTCTTCTTTTGACACTGTCCTCAGATTCAGATTTGGGAAACCTGTCTCCCTCTCCTTTGTTGTTTCCTTCAAGATGCTCCCTTTGTCTTCTTTTCTTCCTTCGGTTCCTCCACTCCTTAGCGCTTTTAGAACTTAACTTTGATGCTTCTGAAGAACTTTCCAGGAGCTCTCCTAACCCACCTATTCCACTGAAATCTCTTGAAGCAGCTGATGCTGCTGCAACTGCCTGTTTAAGACAAAGCCAGGCACTGTTTACAACAAGTGATTTTGGAAACAGTTGACTATGTACAAATGTTGCCATTAAGACTACTAACTATAGGTAAACATTGTGTCTTCTGGTCATTACATTGTGTCTTAGAGAGTTTACTTAATAATGACAATTTAAAACAGTATAAAGCAATATGCTAACCTATGCATTAAGGCAGGAAAAGTCTGGTTTGGCGCATCTCTTGGAGAGTCTTTAAAAAAAAATAACTCTTTTGAGATTAGCTTCATTTTCAAGGAAAATTTCTCTCTTAAAAATATCTTCTACATTTTAAAAGCAAATGTTCTCTTAGTGGTGGTTGCTGGTCTGATTACTATTCCAATTCCATCCACAGGCTTGTTCTTCCCACGTGTGATTGTGAACAACCGAGTGGTATTTTTTTCCTTCTAAATCTAGGTCTAAGACTTCTTCTTTTCCCTTTTTGTGAACTCAAAGAATTTAAAGTGTGTATTATTTTACCACTAGATAGAAGTAATGGGAATATATTGGCTAGTTTGACCTCTTCCTTCATTTGAATTACACTTAGTACTATAGCTCACAGCCCTGGGGTTATGTTAATTCCAGAGTTAACATGATTAATTTCTTACATAGCATTTTAGCTTTAAATTTTTTAATGTTTATAAATTATCTGTTATAAATAATAACAAATGATTAACATATCAATCAATAAGTACCTGAAATAATCATTTAAGGGATTATAAGATCTTCTTTAAATATTTTCTTTTTATGTTTCAGCACTAAGTATATTTAATCATTTTGAATTTCTGCATGTACTAAAGAAACAACCAGCTCTGAGGTGAAGCACGGCAAATTGTTTTGTAATGAATAGTATTTTTAGACTGGAAGTGATCTAACCATGACTAGAGGATATGAAACAGTGATATAGTTCCTATCAAAGCTGAGTTCTCATTAAGTATATTCCTGTTTTTAAATATGATCATGGAAGTGGAAATGATTAAATTATGAGAATACTGGTTCAATTCTTTACATATGTCATTACTAAATACAAACAACTCTAATTTATCTACCCATTTTGTTTTATTTTCTCCACTAGATATATGCTAGATAGGAATTTTGTCAAATGCATTTGTACACATTGCCTAGTATGTCACCTGACATAAAAAGTGTCCAGTAAGTGTTTGGTGAATAAAGATGAAAAAGGCATTCTGTCAATTGTCTCAGACACTGGGGTGGGTGAAGAATAAGACATATATAGACTTGAATTTTCAAGATACTGTAAAAAACTATGTGTCAGAATGGTCTGTATAACAGAAACATTTTAGGAAAGAAGATAAAATTTATAATGATTATGACAACATGTGCTTTTTGTTTTTTTCTTCCTGAGGAGAAGCAAATCCTCCACAGAAGCTTCCATTTCTGAATCTCATCTCAACACATTACAAAGAAAAAAAAAGTTTTAAATCTAAAGGTGCTATAAATACAAATTCTCTAGGATTGTCATGATCCCAGGGATGGGAACCATAGTACTACATATAGTATTAAGTATGTGTTGGGCTAAGCAATGTAAAATGTACATAAAATGGAAAACAGATATTTGTTTATATTGAATACTATATTCAATTTAAGACTCAGTATAAGACAATGCCTAGCAATTAAATGGAACAGTAATTCAGAATTTGGGTATTTACGGAATTACATACAGTCATATAACCAGATTTTTTATTTAATTCTTGATTATTAGTATCACTTTTAATGTCAGTAGTAGAAGATGAGAAATATTAAAGGCCTTTTGTAAAGATGAATGAGGCTAATGTAAATATATATAAAATAAAGTGAATAAATGAGGCACTTATTTGTAGCAAGTTAAATATAGTTGCTTAGTGCTTGATACATAGAAGATACATAATGTACAGCACTTGTTGAAAGAATGAATATACATATATTTATTTTTATCCAAATAAAGCCCTTAATTATTCTTTCCACTTTGTATACACAGTAACACAGTGCAACACATAGCATTAATCATGTATTGACTTGTTTGTAGTTAGAAACAAAGGAAGTGGTGGTAATATTCTTTTGCCATAATCCTGAAACTCATGTTCATTTAAATCACTTCCGGAATTTGTTTTGCATAAGACATGATTTCCCTACCTATTCTGGATAACTGTACAAATAACTCAAAACTAAAGCATTTATAAGGCAACAGTGGTAACCTCCTGACACAACACATTTTCTGTGTCACTCATCAACTCAATCTGTCATTGTTCCACTGCCAGTGATTTGCCGATTCCCTCAAAGGCAGATGTTTCCTGTCACCTCTTATGTCTGTGTACCTGTTTCTACCCATCTCTGTGACAAGACCAATGTCCTGCTTACTTAGACTAAGAGTATTGCTTTCACTGGCTTGATGAATTCCTCTTTTTTTAAAAAAATTATGTGACAGAGAGAGAGAGAAAGAGCAAGCGCACAAGCAGGGGGAGCAGCAGAAGGGGAGGGAGAAGCAGACTCCCTGCTGAGCAGGGAGCCCAATATGGAGCCCTCAGGATCGTGGGACCATGACCTGAACCAAAGACAGATCCTTAGGCAACTGAGCCACCCAGGCACCCCCTTGATGAATTCCTCTTGTAACAAATAACAAATATATGCTTAATATTTACTCAAGGAGTAACATTTAGTTCTTCTTCTTTTTTTTTTTTTTAAAGATTTTATTTATTTTTCAACAGAGAGAGAGACAGCGAGAGAGGGAACACAAGCAGGGGGAGTGGGAGAGGGAGAAGCAGGCTTCCCGCTGAGCAGGGAGCCCGATGCGGGGCTCGATCCCAGGACCCTGGGATCATGACCTGAGCTGAAGGCAGACACTTAACGACTGAGCCACCCAGGTGCCCTAGTTCTTCTTATAACATTTCTGTGTGATTCAGTGTAAGCTCTATAACTCACTGTGTTTGTGTGTCCTTAAGAAATAAAGCCGCGTGACTGCTTGTAATTACACTTCACTTTAAAACATAAATCCAGTTTAAAAAGCCCATTCAGAATCACAAGACATTAACTATAATACCTGTTTCAATTTTACCTCTAATTATATTGGCTCTCTTAAATGCCAGTATTTCTAATTTTGTCCCAAAGCTTCCTATTAAATTTTTCCTATCAGAGTTGTATATACTGCTATGGGATATGCTGTCTTGGGCACCATTAGGCATTTAAAGATCACAAATTAAATGCCAAGCACAGTTATGATGATTCAGTGTAAAACATTTTTTTTTTTTTTTGGTTGTGTTTTGTCTTCAATCATCCTTTAAAGTTACACTTGATTTGTGAGTTCACTGAGCTTACTGTTACTTTTTCATGTCTAAACAAAGACTAGCTTTAGGAGGTCCTTCAACAGATACTAAATGAAAATGGAAGAGATGCTAGGCCTTATGAAGTCATTGGCTAGATGGTACCTTTGAAGAGTGACAGGTGGTTAGCAAGACATAAGTTACAGTGGAGCACCAATGATCTCATGGGTAGACTATGTCTCCCTCTCTGTCTGCTTCCAACACCTTCCTCTGTTTTAGTACTGGCTATTTACTGGGCATTGTTACCTGTGTTCTCAATAAGGAGGTAAAATTGGATTGGTACTGTGTCATCCCAGTCCAAATTAAAACACTGGGATCATTTACCCTAGGATCAGTTTAAATTTTTGTACATATGAAGCTAAAGCTGAGCCAAATCATGATTTGATCACTGGAATTCAGTAACTGACTTTTAAGTGAAAAGAATGCACATTTTTTAGTTGACCTAATTAGGATGTAGATAATTAGATTCTTTAAACTTCTAACAGACATTGTGCACTTTTACTTCTAAATTTAAAAGATACTACTCTTTTAATTGATGCTATATTTTACCCTAAAGTGGCTGAATTTCAGAATGTACTCTTACTCCTGTACTATATATCTATATAGTATTTTCAAGCACATTGCTTTGTCTGTTTTTATAAATGATAATAGAATAATCCAATGCTATAAAATACATTTATGTACAATCTACAAATATTATTTCCCATATTCATTTAAAACTTTGAAATAAATAATTGCCCTGTAAATAGATAACATATTTCATTATCTTACAAATGTTTTATTTATAGTGATCTGAAATAAACTCTTAAGTACTTGAAATGTAGTAGAACTTTCTGCCAAGCATGAGGTATATTTTATGAGATTTTTAAGTGTCACCAAACTTATTTAAAGCTTTCCTTATAAAATCACTAAAATATAGCCATGATACTACTCTGTACCCAATGGTAAGAGGAAAATAGCAAAGCTAGCATGTTTAAGAAATGCTAAGAATATGGTTGGGCTGGGTAACCAGCTAAACAGTTCATTGTCAAATCCCTGTCTCACCAAAAAATGCCTCAAAGAAAAGGACTTAATGCTATATGTTGTGCATCTTCAAATTAACTCAGAATTATTAAAAACTTAAATTTTGACTCTACCCATTGAATCTATAAATCTGTCATTCAAATAATGCTTTAAATATCTGGAACTGTCCATCTGAAAAAAAAAAAAAAAACACTATGTATCAAAAAGTCACTATGTACAAAAGCTGTTTGGACTACTGCTCCTGGCTAAGATATAGTAGCAGGGATTCGCTGTCCCTCCTGAAACAACCACCAAAACAGACAAAATACATGTAACACTGGTTTTGAAGACTGCATTAATGGCACATTGGGTAGAGTGTTCAAAAGGATCTTCACTCATTGGTAGGGAATAGTTAACCCTAGACTAGATGCTCTGCTAGTTCTACCTAACAAATCTTCAAAGGTTTTGAGATGGAAAAGTATCAAGCTGTTTATAAGTAATGTAACTAATGTCCCCAAATAAGGATCAAGGATTTTTATAGGAATACAAACATATCCAGCACCCCAAAAAGGTAAAATTAACAGTGTCTGGAATTCAATTGAAAATTGTCAGGAATGCAAAAAAAAAAAAAAAAAATCAGAAATATATGGCCAGTAGTGAAGAAAAAATTTAATTAAAACTGATCAAGATCTGACGTTAGAATTAGAAGAAAAGGACCTTAAATAGTTACTATAACAATATTGTGTATGTTCAAAATGCTAGAGACATGGGAAATATAAAAGAGATGCAGATCAAGGTTTTAGAGATGAAAACTACAAAAACTGAAATGAAAAATGCACTGGATAGGATTAATAGTTTAGCAGACATTACAGAAGAAAAGATGATAAACTTGAAGACATAGCAACAGAAACTAATGGAACGGAAATTGACAAGGTAATTCTAAAAGTCCTATGAAGCTGGAAAGGACTTAGAATGGTTAGAACAGCTTTGGAAAAAAAAATTGGAGAGCTATAACTATCTGATTTCAAGATTTATTAAACAGCTACAGAAATAAAGAGAATGTGTATTGCTGTAAAGAGAAACAAATCAATTGAACAGAACAGAATAAACAAATCCCATTCACATCTGGACAACTGATTTTTGACAAGGTTCAAAGGCAATTTAGTGGAGAAAGAATATTTTGTTCAACAAATGGTGCTGCCCCAGTCAGAATGGCTAAAACTAACAAGTCAGGAAATGACAGATGTTGGCGAGGATGCAGAGAAAGGGGAACCCTCCTCCACTGTTGGTGGGAATGCAAGCTGGGGCAGCCACTCTGGAAAACAGTATGGAGGTTCCTCAAAAAGTTGAAAATAGAGCTACCCTACGACCCAGCAATTGCATTACTAGGTATTTACCCTAAAGATATAAATGTAGTGATCTGAAGGGGCACCTGCACCCATGAATAAAAGAAAAAAAAGAAATCTTGTCATTTGCAAGTGGGTGGAACTAGAGGGTATTATGCTAAGCGAAAAAAGCCAGTCAGAGAAAGACAATTATCCTATAATCTCACTGATATGTGGAACTTAAGAAACAAAAAAGAAGATCATAGGGGAAGAGAGGAAAAAATAAAACAAGATGAAATCAGAGAGGGAGACAAACCATAAGAGGCTCTTAATCATAGGAAACAAACTGAAGGTTGCTGGAGGGGAAGGGGGTAGACAGATGGGGTAACTGGGTGATAGACATTAAGGAGGGCATGTGATGTAATGAGCACTGGGTATTATATAAGACTGATGAATAATTGACCTGTACCTCTGAAACCAATAATACATTATATGTTAATTAATTGAATTTAAATTTAAAAAAGAAAAACAATAACAAAAACAAATGGTAATGTAGTAATTTGATATCCATATGCAAAAAAAAAAATCTCAACATATAAATTACACCTTACACAAAAATTAACTGAAGATGGGTCATTGACCTAAATATAAAACATGAAACTATAAAGCTTTTAGGAATAAAAATAGGAAATCTTTATGATGTTGATTTGGCAAAAATAGATACAACACCAAAAGCATGACCAAACAAACAAACAAAACCTGATAAAGTATACTTCATCCAAATTTAATTTTTATCCAAAAATACTATTAGGAGAATGAAACGACAAGTTACAGATTAGGAGAAAATATCTGCAAAGCATATATATCATTAAGGACTAAAGGACCAGGATATATAAAGACTACTCGAAACTCAAGAAAACAAAATGGGCAAAAGATTTAAACATCCACTTCACAATAGAAGCTACACAGGTAGAAAATAACATGAAAATATGCTCAACATCATTAGTCATTAAGAAAATGCAGAATAAAACAATGAGGTACTTAGTAGAATGGCTAATAAGACTGACCATACCGAGTACAGATAAAGATGTAGAGGAACTCTTACTACCATGAGTCAGATTTTACTGTCTTCCCATGATTTTCACCTTCAATTTATGTGGTTTTTTTTTCCTTTTAAGCAAATACTGTTCTGTCTCTTCCCTCAAGACTTGAATGCCCCATTCACTATTCCCTGAGCTCAAATAGCCTTTCAATATTAATGAGAATTTAAAGTTGTCATCTAATGCAGATGCTTTCCTGATATCCCGATAGGGGCTGTAGCAGACACCTTTTATGCTACAGAAACCCCAAAGAATGGTTAAGAGTAGGTATACATAAAGTTTTCTTGTTAACATTTGAGATCAATTAACTTCAGAATAAAACCTTAAATGTTATAATTAGGGGCGAAACATGAATAGTTGGAAATATCAGTTATGCATCTTTTCACATTAAACTGAATGTCAGATTCTCCCCTCAGGTTTCATGAGACACTTTCATAGTTTACCTTATCTTGAATGTGTTTTCTACCCCAAAATAATTTGTTTATATATAATGTCAAAAAGTTCCTTTGATCTCAACTTCAGAAATAATTTTGGGTTTGAATAGCTTTCTCTTATTTCTAATGATAATGCCTGTATACCAAACGAAAAGCTGGTTTGACCTCTATGCTACAACAATATTCCTACTTAAAACTTACAATAATAATAACAGTAACAATAATAATAAAACTTTGCTTATTATCACTCAGTACCTGAGCTTCTTCCTGTTGCTTTTTAAGCTGTTCCAGCATTTGCTGAAATTCAGCCTCTTTCTGTTCTGCCTCTTCCAAGGTGGCCTGATTCTGTTCCTCATAGGCCATGGCCACCACAGCCAGGATCAAATTCACCAAATAGAAAGATCCCAAGAAAATCACCAGGACAAAAAATATCATGTATGTTTTTCCAGCAGCACGTAATGTCTAGGGGAAACAAAGGATAATTTCATCAGTATTTTATATAATGTCCCCAAATAAAGATTTGATTTCCATAATTAGGTAGTGAGGAGATGAATACTTTTTAGCATCCAGTGTATTTTGACCAAGATTTGTTTGCTGTTAAAATGAACACATGTGTAAGTGCATGCATACGTGTGCACACACACACAAATAACATTTAAATTAATCTGAGCCTTGACTGTAGTGTCATTTGATACAAACACACATTTCAAATTAGTATATATTGGACATATATACGAAACCCTACGAAAATCTTAGAGTCCATAATGGGGGGCACTATTAACAAATAAGAACACTACCTTTAATTCCTTTCAATGGAGTTCTACTTCCATGGCGGCCTATACTACACCATCTAAAGATAACGTCTTTCTTTCCTCCTTTTCTAGCCCCAATTAACCATGGGTTTAACTTGAAATTTTTTATGTAATTGATTTTTAAATATTTTCACATGTTCTTTTTATATCTACAATTAGATTATGAACTCAAAGCCATGAAGATTCTTTCCATCTTCTATAGTTCCTAGCAGAATGTCCTTCATATAAGAAGTTTTTACTGTACATGTACTGACTGAATGAACAATTGGGATTCTAGGCATATTTGCTTTGTACTGGACCCTCCTCTGTATTCTAGAGTCTTACTAACAAGTATTGATACTTGTCAGTTCATTTATGTTCATAAAATTAAATCTCACACATGTTAATTTGAACCTTACTGCTGTGGTCTGAATGCTTGTGTCTCCCCAAAATTCCTCAGTTGAAAATCTAGTGCCCAATGTGATAGTATTAGAAGATGGGGCCTTTGGGAGGTGATTAGATGGTGAAGGTGGAGCTGTCAGGAATGGGATTAATGCCTTATAAAAAGCACCTCCAGAGAGATCCCTAGCCCCTTCTATGCAGATGATGACACAGCAAGAAAATGTCAGCTTATGAACCAATAAGGGGCTTTTGCCAGGATGAAGCCATGCTGGCATCTTGATCTTAAACTTCCCAGTCTCCAGAACTATAAGCCATCCACTTCTGTAATTTATAAGCTATCCGGGCTGTGGTATATTGTTGTAGCAGCCCTAATGGATTAAGACACTTACCAGCTGGTAAAGGTTCTCCCAGTAGTCTTGAGTCATGAGTCGAAATAGAGACAAGAAAGCCCAACTAAAGGTATCAAAGCTTGTGTATCCATAGTTGGGGTTTCGGCCAGCCTTCACACAGATGTATCCTTCTGGACACTGGCTATAAGAGAGAGAAATGGTGCTAGCGTCAGGTTGGCAATTGTTGCCATTTCAATTGATGTTGATTTCTAGGAATTCTCAAAACCCAGGGTTGTTGTCTATGATGGATTTTCTTGCCTTCATTTCCAGAGCACTTTAGGTAATTGCTTACAGTGATACTGTTATTAGATGAAATTTATTAGGAAAACCAATAGAAAACTGGGATGCAAGGAGTCAGATTTGCAGACATTTAGAATGGCAAAGAGGCAGCAACCACACACTTTTGCCTCTGACTTCATCAGTGTCTTGCTCTTTACAAAGTGGCAAGGATCAATAATTAAAAATGAAAGGCCAGAAAACAAAGGGTAGGGAACCACTTAATGAGCTACTTCAGTAGGCGCTTCTGTAGAACTTTATAAAATAAAGCTTATATTTTAGAATATTTGAGATTTACAGAAAAATTACAAAGAGGGCCCAGAATAAATGCCCTGTTTCCATGCTCACTTTCCTCTATTGTTAATATGTTAGTATGGTACATTTCAATCAATATTGATACATTATTATTAACCAAAGTCCATACTTCATTCAGATTTCCTCAGTTTTTCCCTAATATCCTTTTTTTCATGTTCTTCAATTGTTCTTTTTTTTTAAATTTTATCATGTTATGTTAATCACCATACATTACATCATTAGTTTTTGATGTAGTTTTCCATGATTCATTGTTTGCCTATAACACCCAGTGCTCCATTCAATACGTGCTCTCTTTAATACTCATCACCAGGCTAACCCATTCCCCCAATCCCCTCCCCTCTAGAACCCTTTGTTTCTCAGTCTGTAGTCTCTCATGGTTCGTTTCCCCCTCCAATTCCCCCTGTTCATTTTTCCCTTCCTACTTTCTTCTTCTTTTCTTTAACATATAATGTATTATTTGTTTCAGAGGTACAGGTCTGTGATTCAACAGTCTTCCATAATTCACAGCTCTCACCATAGCACATACCCTCCCCAGTATCTATCACCCAGCCACCCCATCCCTCCTACCACTCCAGCAACTCCTAATATCCTTTTTATGTTTCAGGATCCCATTCAGGATACTATATTACATTTAGTCACCATGTCACTTTAGGATCCTCCTGATAAAGTTTCTTAGACTTTCCTTGTTTTTGATTATCTTGATAGTTCTAGGAATACTTTCAGGTATTTTGAAGAATGTCTTTCAATTGGAATTTGTCTGACATTTTTCTCATGATTAGATTGGGGATGGATTTTTGGGGAGGTAAAATACCCTTATTGTCACATCATATCAAGGGTACATATGATCAATATGACTTATCACTGTTGATACTAACTTTTGTCACCTGATTGGAGGTAATGTTTGTCAGGTTTCTCCACTGTACATTTACTCTTTCTTTTTTTTTCCCATACTGCATTCTTTGGATAAAAGTCACTATGTGCAGCCCACACATTAGGATCCACCTTCTTAAGAGTAGAGCATTTACAGAGATTATTTGGAATTCTTTTGCATGGGGGATTTGTCTGTTAGATCTCATTTATTTATTTATCTATTTCCTTTTCAATTATTTCTTTATATGAGTAGGTACTCATGATATTCATTTCATACTTTGAATTCTAATTTAATTGTTTTATTTATTTTGTTGCTTAAATTGTTCCAGTTTTAGCCATTGGGAGCTTTTCCATTGACTCCTGTATCTCTTTGATGTAACCCTATGGTTCTGTGTGTTCTGTTTTTGTTTGTTTTTTAGCACTTTCTTACTTTGTGGCACTACAAGATGCTTCAGACTCATCTTTTATATTTCCTGCTCTAGAATCGGCGATTTCTCCAAGAAGTCCTTGTTCTTTTACTGGAGAACAGTATTAGAACCCAGGACAAGTGTGTGTGTGTTTGTGTGTGTGTGTGTGTGTGTGTGTGTATACACATATATCTCCTTGCTTTGTCGACTGAGGACCTAGAAGCAATGACACTGCCTTAGCAATAAACATAGCACCCAGATCTGGCTTCTAATAACACATATGTGTATATGTATATGTAAACATCTGTTCCTCTATTAAGCTAAACAGGAGGTCATACTGTCTCCAACCCTATTTCATCACCTCATGATATCATTCTAGACTCCTACCTTTGCGTATCTATAACTTCTCATTCCAAAAGTGGCTGGCTTCTATCATCTACTATCTATATGCTTAATTGTTCAATACTAGTATACATGGATAGTTGTTTCAGGATTGCTAATCCATACTAGCATGGGAAACAACTTTATCAACTAGAGTACAGTTTTTTTTTTTTTTTGCCTTTGCCTTACACACTCCACTTCCAAAGTTGTTTAGATCAACACTTATTCTCCTACTCTTTCAGTGAGGTTATTTTATACATTATAAATATATTTGTATCCCTTTGTTACATTCTGTTTTTCAGCCGGGGATACCCCAACCATACAAATGCTTCTTTTTATTTGCATACACTTAACTCTTTGTGCTGTTAAGTTCTATGAGTTTTGACAAATGCTTAATGCTCACCATTACAGAATCATACAGAAGATTTTCCGCTCTAAAGAATCCCCCATGCGTCACCCAGTCAACCCCCTACCTTGAACCCTTGAAAAACACCGATTTTTTTTTTTATCATTTCTATTGTTTATCTTTTTCAGAATGTCATGTAATTCGAATCAGACAAATATAGGTTTTTCAGATGGGCTTCTTTTCATGTATTAATATGTATTTAAGGTTCATCAATGTCTTTTTGTGCTTGATAGCTCATTTTCTTTCTTTTTTTAAAAAAGATTTTATTTATTTATTTGTCAGAGAAAGAGAGCACAAGCATGGGGAGTGGCAGGCAGAGGGAGAAGCAGGCTCCCTGCCGAGCAGGGAGCCCGATGTGGGACTTGATCCCAGGACCCCGGGATCATGACCTGAGCCGAAGGCAGATGCTTAACCAACTGAGCCACCCATGTGTCCCTCATTTTCTTTTTATCACTGAATAATATCCATTCACTGGATGAATACATCACAGTTATCCATTCACCTTTTGTGGGACATCTTCGTTGTTTCCAGTTTCTTGTGATTATGAATACAACTGTTATAAATACTCACATGCATGTTCAAGTTAATTGGCCAAATATCTAGTAGGAAAATTGCTTGATCATATGGTTAGACTGTGTTTATTTTGTAAGAAACTGCCAAATTGTCTTACAAAATTGTTGCACTATTTTGCATTCCCTCCAGCAATGAATGAGAATTCCTGTTGTTCTGCATCCTCACCAGCAGTTGGTATTACCAGTTTTTTTGGATTTTAGCCATTCTAATAGGTATATAGTAGTAACTCATTGCTGTTTTAATTTTCAATTCCCTAATGACAAATGATGTTTAGCATCTTTATATATCCTTATTAGCCATCTGTATATATTCTTTTGTAGGGTGTCCAGATTTTTGCCTATTTTTAAATTGAGCTATTTGTTTTCTTTTTGTTGAGTTTTAAGAGTGCTTTGTGTAGTTTGGTTACAAGTCTCCTTTTCAGATAAATATTTTGCAAACATTTTCTCCCAATTAAGCCTAAAAAATAAGCCTATTTTTTCATTCCCTTTATAGTGTCACTGCAAAGCAGAAGTTTTTAATTTTAATTAAGATTTTTTATTTCCTGGATTGGGTTATTGGTGTTTAAAACTTATCACTAAATCTGAGGTCATGTAAATTATATTCTCTGCTTTCTTAAAGAAGTTTTATGGTTTTGTATTTTACATTTAGGTCTATGGTTGATTTTTTTTTTTCTGGTGGTTTTTATTTATTTATTTATTTATTTTTATTATGTTATGTTAATCACCGTACATTACATCATTAGTTTTTGATGTAGTGTTCCACGATTCGTTGTTTGTGTATAACACCCAGTGCTCCATGCAGAACGTGCCCTCTTTAATACCCATCACCAGGCTAACCCATCCCTCCACCCCCCCTCCCCTCTAGAACCCTCAGTTTGTTTCTCAGAGTCCATAGTCTCTCATGGTTCGTCTCCCCCTCCGATTTCCCCCCCTTCGTTCTTCCCCTCCTGCTATCTTCTTCTTCTTCTTCTTTTTTTTTAAACATATAATGTATTATTTGTTTCAGAGGTACAGGTCTGTGATTCAGCAGTCTTACACAATTCACAGCGCTCACCATGGCACATACCCTCCCCAATGTCTATCACCCAGCCACGATTTTGAGTTAGTTCTTGTGTAAGGCGTGAGATCTGTATCTAGGTTCATTTCTTTGCATATGGATTTCCAATTGCTTCAGCCCGATTTGTTCAAAAAACTTTCCTGTCGCCATTGAATTGAATTTTCCTCTGTCAAAAATTAGTTGATTACATTTGTGTAGGTCTATTTTTTTGGGGGGGGGTGTCTGTTCTGTTTCATTGATACTATTTATCTATTCCTTCCCCAGTACCATACTGTCTTCATTACTGTATTCTCTTAGGAAGTCTTGAAGTTAGGTAGTTTCTTTAGAATTTTATTTGATATTTAACAAGAGTGGCTATCAATTTTACCATGTAAATCACCTAACCCATACTAAGTACTCAATAAAGAGAAGTGATTCTTATGGTTTAATAGTGATAAAGTATTCATCATCCAGCCTTATCCAAAATTTTATCTAGGCCTTTACATTAATCATAATAATAAAAATAATACCTAAAATGCAATAAACACTTATGATGGACCAGGTGCTAAATCAAGGGCTTTATGTGTATTAAGTAATTAATCACTAAAACAACCCTAAGAGACAATATTACTCTCCACATTTTAGAAATAAATAAAATCAGATACAGAGAGCTTAGAACACTTTTCCAAAGTCAGAGTTTGTAAATGGTGGAGTTAGGGTTTGAATCCAGATACATATGAACTCTAGAATTCATGCTCTTATTCACTACATTCTCCTAACAAAGGTTAGGAAAAATATCAGGAAAATAATACCCCAAACACCATATCCAGACTGTTACACATTTTCAATAATACTAGATTTTTATGGCCACATGAATTTCCCATTTTCTAGGATGACTCAAAATACTTCTGTGTAAATTCTGTGGTTTAAGAGTCACTAACTGTTGCCATCCTTGGCTTCTAAAAAATTACTCTACACCCTGACCTAAAATTAATTTAAAATACTCTTGGGAAAATATGTTAAGTATGAGTGACCAGCAGGATGACTAAGATATTAAAGTGTCTCTTATTGTAGCATGTGACCAAAAAGAAGTATTAGGCATGTAGACCTAGACATGCCTTTGACATATATCTGTCCCTTGACTCTTTTGCACACTGGGTTTTCATGTTATTTCAAGAATACCTAACTCTCTCAAAGCAGTTTCCCAACTGCTGAAGATCATGTTATATTCTGGATCTTTTCCAGCCACAGCAAAACTTATCACATCAACACATACCCCCGTCAATCAAAATGTTCCCTGTATTTATTAAACAGCTCTGATGGGTTTACAAAAAAGACAGACTATGGGTCTTCACGCTTGGGGGTTATAATCAGGTATATCTTAACTATGGAATTCTGGAGAAAAGGTCTTCACCCAGAGGGGTGATTTTAATGACCATGAGTTTAGAAGTGATAACAGTCCTCTAACACAGAGAAGGTACTTACTAGGTAGGTAGCATCACTATTATATACATGTAAGAATACCCTTGTATTTTTTTCCTATCTGCTTTTTCCCAAACTGTTCTAGATTTTTTAAAATTGTGTTTCTTACCCTGCATCTGAGCCATTTCCACAGAGTAGAGGGTCCTTTTGTCCATCCAAAACATAAAAGTGACCTGTTAATATAAAGAATAAACTATTTCATTTCATATCTATCCTACTGACATTGGGAATAAATGAGAGTTTGACTGTCTCAGTTATTTCCAAAGTGGACACAATGAGGTATATTTACAAAAATGGTTTCAAGCCCACAGCCTCAACTATTTATAGTTGAAAATTCAGCAACACTAAGGTTAACAATGTAGCAATATTTCTTACTGTCATCTTCAATATAATCCTTCCAGTTAAATGTACTCATTGTTACATTAACAAATATCCCATTTGAATCCATTGTGCCATTAAAGTAGGATGTGGTGTTGGTTTCAAAAGCAGAATCGCTTGGGGGCCATTGCAAGCATTTATTCCGCAGGTTGCCCATGAACAGCTGCAGACCAATTAGAGCAAACACGCTCAGACAGAACACAGTCAAGATCATGACATCAGAAAGCTTCTTCACGGACTGGATTAGGGCCCCTACAATGGTCTTTAAACCTGAGGAGAGACAGCAATAGGTCATCCAAGGAAGAGTGTCATAATCCGTAATGTCTTCTTAGTCACACACATTCTCTTTTCCCATAAATGGTTGCCTGGCTATTTAGACACAAAGCTTTATGGATAGCCAGATGGTTTGGGAAATGGATGAAAAGCAGATTTTATTTATGAATAGTATGCTTTCTGGAGGTTTAAAATGAAAGTGTAAATATCTAGGCAGGAAGCTTTTTTTGTGTGTGGTTTTATGTGTTGTCATGAACATCTAAAGAAGAACTTGCAGTTATTTTTCATTTCAGATTGTGTTTCATGAGGCATCTCCCTCCAACCCATTCTTTACACCAGCCTCTAAGTAGCAATAATTCAGAGGAGAAAAGAATTTTAAAATATTAAATATCCTATGCCATGCTGTTCAAGAATAATCTTTTCTCCTTTATAAAAGGAGATCTATTTTCATAATAGATCTGCAGTGAATGGGAAACCCAAGTAAGTTAGTAAAGGCATGGTAGTAAAGCTTTTTCCAGATTGTAAAAGAGAAGACTTTATATCATAAATGCAAAAAGAGAGAGAAAGCATGAGAGAGAGAGTGCACACACGTGCACAAAACTAGTATTTTTATAGACAACTCATGCAATTCTCTGTTAAACTCAAAGGCTAACTTTATAAATAAGCATGTAATTTCTAAACTTTTAGGAACTGAACTGCTTTGAAACATCATTTGGCATTCTTGAAGTTGACAAACAAGAATAATAAACAACAAGTCTAATGACCTAAGTGTGATTTCAACCTAAATATTATTACAGTGTATTTAAATTCAGCCCCAGTGTTTAACCTAGCTCTCACCTGGAATGACTGAAATTGTTTTCAGTGCTCGGAGAACTCTGAATGTTCTCAGCGCTGAGACATTGCCCAGGTCCACAAACTCTGTCACGTATCTGTAATAGGGAGTTCACACACAACACAATAATACACAAGAAAAGTTGGAGATACAAGGAGCCTATCATCTTACACCAGTTTCTTACCTGGAATTACAGAAATAGTTTTCAGAGCTCTCAAGACTCTGAAAATTCGAAGGGCTGAAACATTGCCTAGGCTTACAAATTCTGTTACATACCTGTAGAATTAAATCAGAGTTACTGATAGTTTTGGCAAAGTTTATACTAAATAAAGAATGAAAGTTGGGTTTGGCGTATAGAGCCCCTTGAGTTTAACAAATGGAATTGCTACAGACCTCAGGATGCCATATGTTGAAAACTGCTTTTAAGGAATAAAATTTTGTTGCCTTATTTCAATGTAATTTTCACTAATATGAACAAGTTTGTAAGAAATCAAAGTACAGTTGGAGGTATTATGCTCAATGAATAACTTCATTTTGATGAAATGGAAGGCTATATGACATGAGAGTAATGGTTTAGCGCTCACTTACCAGATAGATTTACCTTACTATATGTATTCTAATGTGTATTCTCAAAATATATGAGGCATATGGTTAATTTGGCTAATAAGCAAACTCTGCATTTAAAATATGTCACAACCACCTGGTTTGTGCTACAACTATTTTCATTCCTTTGAGCTTAACAACTTTTCAAAAATACTCACGCCATCACAATGACACTGAAATCCAGCCAGTTCCATGGATCACGAAGGAATGTAAAATCTTCTAAGCAAAACCCTCTTGCCAAGATTTTTATAAGTGACTCAAAGGTGTAGATTCCAGTGAATGTGTACCTAGGAAAAGCATCCAAATAAAAATTAACATTTTCGTTTGAGCTGTTAATATACATAGTTTCATATATGGCAAATCTTATCCTTCTGTGGTTTTTTAATTTGCTAAAATCTTATTTCATATTTCCATTTACAAAGACTTGACTAGTCTAATTAATCTTATAAGCCTAAATAAAGGGTTAAACTGAAAAGATAGTATCTTCCCCAAAGAATCTGATCTTGTTTAACTATTTAGACTTTAGAGTAATAGTTTCATGTGTTTTATGGATAATGATCAAGCTTGACCCTCTAGAGCAACACTGTTTGATTAAAATATAATCCAAGCTAAATATGCAGTTTTCAAATTTTCAGTAGCCAAATAAAAAATGAAAAACAAGTTAATTTAATTTTCACATTATATTTTATTTAAACCAATGTATCAAAAATATTATTTCAACAACTAAGACTAACCAAATTTCAGGTTTCACATGTGGCTAGTGTCTCCCTTATTAGACAATATAGCTCTAGAGGTAAAATTTCTTGGATTTATTTATTTATAATAAAATATTTCATTCAAATTTATTAATGATTAGAATTATTTTTAGGAATATTTCCCATGTGTAATCTAGAAAATATGCTTCCCCTTTTTATCTTTAAGAGTCAGGCATAGAGTTTTAAAACTGCTTATCTCATATATATCTACACACAAAAAATTATAATTTATTAGTATTTTATGTGTGTGCATTCACACAATTACCAAAACTCAGAGCGAAACCAAATTTCTGATTCTTACCTGCATCAGCTACCATTTCTGTACAATTGAGCCAAATCATTTAAACATGCTTACATTCAAGTTTCAACCTCCAAAATGGTGAGAAGCTTTTCCATTTACTTTTTGATATCTAGTGCATTTCTAGCCCTCTCTCCTTTGAGTCTTGACAATATTATTTCTGTTTCTTCCAAAAATAGTTGAGAAAGAGTACTTGTTTTTCAACATTGTGTTCTTTTAAAAAGTGCAATTTAAGATTATCCTTCAGATTATTTCACCCAGGCCACAAAGATTTGATTTACTCGTATTAAAATTAATTATATTTCCCACCTACTAGTATTTTATATGTGAATAAAGTTAGGAGAGTTATTTCTGCATTGTTTTCTGCAGAAATTTCTCTCATATGAGGGAACAAAGAAATAAGAAAATCTATGCAGCAATCTTCACATCAAGTTCTCGGCCTTTTGGCTAAGATCAAGTGAAGTTTTCCTAAGAACATTCCTCCTCCTTTTTAAAATAATTCAGTTGATTTTTTGAGAAATATAATTGCTATCTTTACTTATTATGAAGTAGCTGACCTCTTTAGGAAAAGATATAATTTACAATGCCAAGCTTATATTTACTTGTGTTTTAGTGTGGACGTTTGCACATTACACATAATCACCATGACATTTCTGTTCGGAGCTAACTACCTTGTGAAAAGCCGTAAGAGACAGCTCAATGTACGTTTTATTTATCACATTAATGGTTAATTCCCTATGGTCTATGCTTAGGCAATTCTGAGTTATCTAAGATTAAAGTCCCTGCTCCTATCCCTGTTTTTGTTGATAGCTATCCAAGGAAGAGTGTCCTGGAGCTTAACATGTGAGACAGAGCTTTGCCCAGGACAGGTGTTCAGAAGTGCCTATTAGCAAACTAGATTGAACAGGTAAGTGAGAATCAAGGGGAACTTGATCTTTCTTAGCTCTGCCCCACTAGGCCCCTAATCATACTTTTGATTCTGTCCATGTCACCCAGGTTTTTTTTCCTGTAATTATGATGTCTATAGATCTGCCTGCCTTTCATAATATGACCCTCACTATACCATATGGTCCTCAGCCTATTCTGTGCATATCACCTCTTTGTACCAAGACCGTTTATGCTATCAATGACCTGTTTTCATGTCAGAACTGAATTCTTTTTTCTTTGCACTCTTGTTTATTTGGTTTGGGTTGTTGGCTGTAACCACTAATTTTGCTTGTTTTCCTGCCACTTTGCTGTCAAGTGATAAATGATCCTGATAAATGATCGGGAAACCTGTGCAAAGTTTTCCCACTGAATGAAGTCAAAAACCTTTTGTAGGGGTAAGAACATTTTCATAATGGATGTAGTTATCTCTAAAAATGACTTTAAAAAGAGAGACCTGCTGGGGGGGCCTGGGTGGCTCAGTTAAGCATCCAAGTCTTGATTTCGGCTCAGGCCATGATCTCAGTATCGTGAGATTAAGCCCCACGTTGGGCTCTGTGCTGGATGTGGAGCCTGCTTAAGATTCTCTCTTCTTTGCCCACCCCCCCAACTCTCTCTCTCTCTCTATCTCTAAGAAAGGAGAGAGACCTGCATATTCAAGTAATAATATGCAAACGTCCTCTTTACCTATCTTTTAATAGTGTTATACAAATGATATTTGTATATGGTTAAATGCTGCAGTAATTTCTTCTAGGAAGAGTAAATATAGAATGGTTTTATATGTCCATTTGTTAATCCACAAATCATAAATGATAACTAAGAATTCTGTTAAATTGCTTGCCTCAACATAAGAACTAGATTCTCTACTAAAATGATTTCTAAGGAGCATTTCCCAGCTACTATAAAAAAAAAATCTTTAATGTGTTAAACTGACAAATGATGGCTTAGGATAGTGCATTAAATCCTCATAGAAGCCTATAAAAACAGAAATAGAAGTGGCAATATTTGTCATAACTTATCTCCTATTGGATATTACTTTTAAAAAATATGACAAAAAGAACATACTAGAAACTTTTTTTTTCAGTAAACCTTATCATTGTATTATACAATACATAAATAGCTTACATAACTTAAACACCTTCTGTTTCACTAAATAATGTTTCTTTGTCATGAATAACCTCATATGTGACTGATAACTTAAGGAATAGTGTTGTTATAATGCAGAAATTATGTTACTTAATGCAAAAATTTCCCCAGAACATTAATGTTTTGAATCAATTAGTGGCATCTTTTTCCTCACGCTTAAATAAAACATTCTTAGCGTTAAAGGAAGACCTTAGTGATAATGAAGAGAATTGACATATAAGAGCCTTTTTTAGTGGAAGCAGGAGCTAGTTTAACATGCCCAAGAACTATTGTGCTTAGACCGTTTCCTTTGTATTAAAATAATAAATAAGTGTATTATTTTGATGAATGATAGAAATGTCCCCAGGTCTTCATCTTAAGCGAGAAAGGACAAGCAAGGCCAGGAGTCTGAGACTCCAAAGGAGTCTCTGGCTGTGATTTTAGGCACAAATGTCTGTAGAGCTTTAACTAGGCCAGTATCTTTTTATTGGGATTGTTACGGTTTTTATTAGTGTTCTGATTACAAAGTTTCATAAGTTTTGAGTGATCTGCTCTTAATCATGTTTTCCCCTTAAGCCCTGTTATTTTTTGAGCTATGATTTTGTAGAGAGGTTTTATTTCTTTTATGGAACACATCTGTTGTGTTTTAGCACACATGCTGTGTCTAAATAAACTACATATCTAAATATAGCTAAATATCTAAGTTATTTAAACACCTAAATGTGTTTTCCTGAATATAATGATATAACATATAACCAAAATACCTAATATAATAATATTGTGCTAAACACCTAAATCTGTTTTATGAGAATATAACAATAATGGTAATATACTAGAATAAAATAATTTTATTCATCACATTACTCAAATGGTCATTGTTTTTTTGTTTTTTTTTTAAGATTTATTTATTTATTTGAGAGAGAGAGAATCCTCAAGCAGACTTCTTGCTGAGCTCAGAGCATAGGCTCTCTGAGATCATGACCTGAGACGAAATTAAGAGCCAGGTGCTTAACCAACTAAGGCACCCAGGTGCACAAAATGGTCATTGTTTTTTTTTTTATCTAAAATGCATAACTATGATTGAATCTTAACTTTTATGCTACATGATTGGTTTAGTTTACCAGCTAGTGTATATACTATTTATAACCTTTCTTAAACAGATACTATCATGAATTTGTTGGAAAGAATACTTACCTCATAGAAGAGAAACTCCCCCAAAGAACTTCCCTTATCTTCTTTCATGTTATGGAAATAACTTTTTCTTAGAAGTTTTTAGCCTGACTCCAAAAAGTATAAAACTTGTCAGACCATAACCATAAGGCGATTGCTAGAGAATTTGAGTGTGCATTTCTCATTCAAAGAAGTCATTCCTACTTACTCTACATTCTTCGTCCAGTCTGGAGGGTTACTCAAGGTCATAAATACGCAGTTGGTCAAAATAGTGCACATGATAAGCATGCTGAATAAAGTAGATTATAGTTAAGGAATAAATGCTAGTATATTATCATGGCCTTACAAACAATCCAATGCCAAAAAAAAAAAAAAAAAATCATCAACGTTACCTGTGAAATTTGTCTTACTTATTTGTTTTAAAACAATGGCAAAAGTAATAAGAAACTTCAAAGCCTGTCATATGTTCTTGGTCTGCTCTTTTCATTTTACATGAAATGTAAAATTCCACAGAACTGAATTTAATGGAAAGGGATCTCTATTTTAAGCAGTGGGAATTTTGCATTCCAATCAGTTATGTGAAATAACACTGCAAGGGGAAATGACCATTCTTTAGTAAGTTCACAATATAAGTGTAAATTGTAAAAAATATAAATGTAATTATATCTGAAGTTGTACTTCAGATATGATTTAAAATCAGCATTGGCTGACAAAACGTTAATGAATACAATTTAAAAACCCTGAGAATGTATACCCCAGTATATTTAAGGATTACATTGACTGAGAATTCTACTGTAATTAGGTACTCTTAATAGTCTTATTGTGATGTGACTCATTCTTTTAGTGTTGATAAAAGAAGAGTAAAGGGAGAGAGAATTTTTTGCTGATAAGTTAATATTGTTTTCTAACTTTTTATTTTTACTTTAGACTGTGGGGGAACTTAGTGGGCCATCTAGATATCCTTCTGTACCTAGTCCACACCATACCTAACATATAAATGCTATTTTGTAAACTTCCTGAGAATTTGCCGTAATTAAGTTCTCTTAGGATCTCAATCAGACTTCATTCTAAGGAAGATTATGATTATTTTGGGGTGAATCTTTTATTTAAAAATATAAATGTTTGCTAATATCAAACCATAGAATGAAAAGAATTCAAATGAACCTCAAAAAGTTCAGTGCTATTTGCTGTAACTCTAGGTTAACCAGTCTTTTTTCTCTCTTTTAGTTTTTATAAGGCTTTTAAAAAAATTTTTTATTGTTATGTTAATCACCATACATTACATCATAAGTTTTTGATGTAGTGTTCCATGATTCATTGTGCATAACACCCAGTGCTCCATGCAGAAAGTGCCCTCTTTAATACCCATCACCAGGCTAACCCATCCTCCCACCCCCCTCCCCTCTAGAACCCTCAGTTTGCTTTTCAGAGTCCATCGTCTCTAATGGTTCATCTCCCCCTCCGATTTGCCCCCTTCATTCTTCCCCTCCTGCTATCTTCTTTTTTCTTTTTTTCTTAACATATATTGCATTATTTGTTTCAGAGGTACAGATCTGTGATTCAACAGACTTGCACAATTCACAGCGCTCACCATAGCACATACCCTCCCCAGTGTCTATCACCCAGCCACCCCATCCCTCCCACCCCACCCCCCACTCCAGCAACCCTCAGTTTGTTTCCTGAGATTAAGAATTCCTCATATCAGTGAGGTCATATGATACACGTCTTTCTCTGATTGACTTATTTAGTTCAGCATAACACCCTCCAGTTCCATCCACGTCATTGCAAATGGCAAGATCTCATTCCTTTTGATGGCTGCATAATATTTCATTGTATATATATACCACCTCTTCTTTATCCATTCATCTGTCGATGGACATCTTGGCTCTTTCCACAGTTTGGCTATTGTGGACATTGCTGCTATAAACATTGGGATGCACGTACCCCTTCGGATGACTACATTTGTATCTTTGGGGTAAATACCCAGTAGTGCAATTGCTGGGTCGTAGGGCAGCTCTATTTTCAACTTTTTGAGGAACCTCCATACTGTTTTCCAGAGTGGCTGCACCAGCTTGCATTCCCACCAAGAGCGTAGGAGGGTTCCCCTTTCTCCGCATCCTTGCCAACATCTGTCATTTCCTGACTTGTTAATTTTAGCCATTCTGACTGGTGTGAGGTGGTATCTCACTGAGGTTTTGATTTGGATTTCCCTGATGCGGAATTATGTTGAGCACTTTTTCATGTGTCTGTTGGCCATTTGGATGTCTTCTTTGGAAAAATGTCTGTTCATGTCTTTGCCCATTTCTTAATTGGATTATTTGTTCTTTGGGTGTTGAGTTTGATAAGTTCTTTATAGATTTTGGATACTAGCCCTTTATCTGATATGTCATTTGCAAATATCTTCTCCCATTCTGTCAGTTGTCTTTTGGTTTTGTTGACTATTTCTTTTGCTGTGCAAAAGCTTTTTATCTTGATGAAGTCTTAATAGTTCATTTTTGCCCTTGCTTCCCTTGCCTTTGGCGATGTTTCTAGGAGGAAGTTGCTGCAGCTAAGGTCGAAGAAGTTGCTGCCTGTGTTCTCCTTAGGATTTTGATGGACTCCTGTCTCACATTTAGGTCTTTCAACCATTTTGAGTCTATTTTTGTGTGTGGTGTAAGGAAATGGTCCAGTTTCATTCTTCTCCATGTGGCTGTCCAATTTTCCCAACACCATTTGTTGAAGAGACTTTTTTCCATTGGACATTCTTTCCTGCTTTGTCAAAGATTAGTTGATCATAGAGCTAAGGGTCCATTTCTGGGCTCTCTATTCTGTTCCACTGATCTATGTGTCTGCTTTTGTGCCAGTACCATACTGTCTTGATGATGACAGCTTTGTAATAGAGCTTGAAGTCCGGAATTGTGATGCCGCCAGCTTTGCTTTTCTAACATTCCTCTGGCTATTTGGGGTCTTTTCTGGTTCCATACAAATTTTAGGATTATTTGTTCCATTTCTTTGTAAAAAGTGGATGGTATTTTGATGGGGATTGCATTGAATGTATAGATTGCTCTAGGTAGCATTGACATCTTCACAATATTTGTTCTTCCAATCCATGAGCATGGAATGTTTTTCCATTTCTTTGTGTCTTCCTCAATTTCTTTCATGAGTATTTTATAGTTTTCTGAGTAAACAGATCCTTTGCCTCTTTGGTTAGATTTATTCCTAGGTCTCTTGTGGTTTTGGGTGCAATTGTAAATGGGATCAACTCCTTAATTTCTCTTTCTTCTGTCTTGTTGTTGGTGTATAGGAATGCCACTGATTTTTGTGCATTGATTTTATATCCTGCCACTTTACTGAATTCCTGTATGAGTTCTAGCAGTTTTGGGGTGGAGTCTTTTGGGTTTTCCACATAAAGTATCATATCATCTGCAAAGAGTGAGAGTTTGACTTCTTCTTTGCCGATTTGGATGCCTTTGATTTCTTTTTGTTGTCTGATTGCTGTGGCTAGGACTTCTAATACTATGTTGAATAGCAGTGGTGATAGTGGACATCCCTGCTGCGTTCCTGACCTTAGGGGGAAAGCTCTCAGTTTTTCCCCATTGAGAATGATATTCGCTGTAGGTTTTTCATAGATGGCTTTTATGATATTGAGGTATGTACCCTCTATCCCTATACTCTGAAGAGTTTTGATCAAGAAAGAATGCTGTACTTTGTCAAATGCTTTTTCTGCATCTATTGAAAAGATCATATGATTCTTGTTCTTTCTTTTATTAATGTATTGTGTCACGTTGATTGATTTGCAGATGTTGAACCAAACTTGCAGCCCAGGGATAAATCCCACTTTGTCGTGGTGAATAATCCTTTTAATGTACTGTTGGATCCTATTGGCTAGTATTTTGGTGAGAATTTTTGCATCCATGTTCATCAAGGATATTGGTCTGTAATCCTCCTTTTTGTTGGGGTCTTTGTTTGGTTTTGGGATCAAGGTAATGGTGGCCTCATAAAACAAGTTTGGAAGTTTTCCTTCCATTTCTATTTTTTGGAACAGTTTCAGAGGAATAGGTATTAATTCTTCTTGAAATGTTTGGTAGAATTCCCCTGGGAAGCCATCTGGCCCTGGGCTTTTGTTTCTTGGGAGATTTTTGATGACTGCTTCAATTTCCTTAGTGGTTATAGGTCTGTTCAGGTTTTCTGTTTCTTCCTGGTTCAGTTTTGGTAGTTGATACATCTCTAGGAATGCATCCATTTCTTCCAGGTTATCTAATTTGCTGCCATATAGTTGCTCATAATATGTTCTTATAATTGTTTGTATTTCTTTGGTGTTGGTTGTGATCTCTCCTCTTTCATTCATGATTTTGTTGATTTGGGTCATTTCTCTTCTCTTTTTGATAAGTCTGGCCAGGGGTTTATCAATCTTGTTAATTCTTTCAAAGAACCAGCTCCTAGTTTCGTTGATCTGTTCTACTGTTCTTTCGGTTTCTATTTCATTGATTTCTGCTCTGATTTTTATTATTTCTCTTCTCCTGCTGGGTTTAGGCTTTATTTGCTGTTCTTTCTCCAGCTCCTTTAGTTGTAGGGTTAGGTTGTGTACTTGAGACCTTTCTTGTTTCTTGAGAAAGGCTTGTATTGCTATATACTTTCCTCTTAGGACTGCCTTTGCTGCATCCCAAAGATTTTGAACAGTTGTGTTTTCATTTTCATTTGTTTCCATGAATTTTTTAATTCTTCTTTAATTTCCTGGTTGACCCATTCATTCTTTAGTGGGATGCTCTTTAGCCTCCATGTATTTGAGTTCTTTCCGACTTTCCTCTTGTGATTGAGTTCTAGTTTCAAATCACTGTCGTCTGAAAATAGGCAGGGAATGATCCCAATCTTTTGGTACCAGTTGAGACCTGATTTGTGACCTAGGATGTGATCTATTCTGGAGAATGTTCCATGGGCACTAGAGAAGAATGTGTATTCCGTTGCTTTGGGATGGAATGTTCTGAATATGTCTGTGAAGTCCGTTTGGTCCAGTGTGTCATTTAAAGTCTTTATTTCCTTGTTGATCTTTTCCCTAGATGATCTCCATTTCAATAAGGGGGGTGTTAAAGTCCCCCACTATTATTGTATTGTTGTCGATGTGTTTCTTTGCTTTTGTTATTAATTGCCTTATATAATTGGCTGCTCCCATGTTAGGTTCATAGATATTTACAATTGTTAGATCTTCTTGTTGGATAGACCCTTTAAGTAGGATATAGTGTCCTTCCTCATCTGTTATTATAGTCTTTGGTTTAAAATCTAATTTGTCTGATATAAGGATTGCCACCCCAGCTTTCTTTTGGTGTCCATTAGCATGGTAAATGGTTTTCCACCCCCTCACTTTCAATCTGGAGGTGTCTGTGGGTCTAAAATGAGTCTCTTGCAGACAGCATATTGATGGGTCTTGTTTTTTAATCCAATCTGATAGCCAGTGTCTTTTGATTGGGGCATTTAGCCCATTTACATTCAGGGTAACTATTGAAAGACATGAATTTAGTGCCATTGTATTGCCTGTAAGGTGACTGTTACTGTATATTGTCTGTGTTCCTTTCTGGTCTATGTTACTTTTAGGCTCTCTCTTTGCTTAGAGGACCCCTTTCAATATTTCTTGTAGGGCTGGTTTCGTGTTTGCAAATTCCTTTAGTTTTTGTTTGTCCTGGAAGCTTTTTATCTCTCCTTCTATTTTCAATGACAGCCTAGCTGGATATAGTATTCTTGGCTGCCTATTTTTCTCATTTAGTGCTCTGAATATATCATGCCAGTCCTTTCTGGCCTGCCAGGTCTCTGTGGATAGGTCTGTTGCCAATGTAATGTTTCTACCATTGTAGGTTACATATCTCTTCTCCCAAGCTGTTTCAGGATTTTCTCTTTGTCTCTGAGACTCGTAAGTTTTACTATTAGATGTCAGGGTGTTGACCTATTTTTATTGATTTTGAGAGGGGTCCTCTGTGCTTCCTGGATTTTGATGCCTGTTTCTTTCCCCAAATTTGGGAAGTTCTCTGCTATAGTTTGCTCCAATATACCTTCTGCCCCTCTCTCTCTTTCTTCTTCTTCTGGGATCCCAATTATTCTAATGTTGTTTCGTCTTATGGTATTGCTTATCTCTCGAATTCTGCCCTCGTGATCCAGTAGTTGTTTATCTCTCTTTTTCTCAGCTTCTTTATTTTCCATCATTTGGTCTTCTATCTCACTGATTCTCTCTTCTGCCTCATTTATCCTAGCAGTTAGCGCCCCCATTTTTGATTGCACCTCATTAATAGCCTTTTTGATTTTGACTTGGTTAGATTTTAGTTCTTTTATTTCTCCAGAAAGGGTTTCTCTAATAACTTCCATGCTTTTTTCAATCCCAGCTAGTATCTTTAAAGTGATGATTCTGAACTCTAGATCCGACATCATACTAATGTCCGTATTGAGTAGGTCCCTGGCAGTCAGTACTACCTCTTGTTCTTTTTGTTGAGGTGATTTTTTCCCTCTTGTCATTTTGTCCAGAGGAGAATAGATTAATGAGAGAACAAAATGCTAATAGGGTAACAACGTCCCCAGAAAATATACCCTAAACAATCAGAAAAGACCTGAAGCTGGGGGAAAAGAAAGGGAAAGAAAGAAAAAAGAAGGAAAAAAAAAAAAAAAGGAAAAGGAAAAGATAAAAAGAAGCAAAAACGAACAAGAGAAAAAAAACCAGAATATGATCAAATACAATCAGGCTGGTGCATAGATTAGTGCCACACACTAGATTTTGGGTGTATTTTGGTCTGTTAGAAGAAAGTGCCTCCCAAAGTTTTAAAGAAAGAAAAACTTATATATGTACAAAAATAAGGGTTGATATGATGAAGGGATGGAATATGACTGTAAAGATGAAAATTATAAAAAATTTTATGAAAGGAATTGATAAGAAGTTGTTTGAAAAAAGAAAGAAGAGGATTTAAAAAAAAAAAGGGAGAGAATGTGATCAGGCAGGAGAGTAGAACAAAATGATACACTAGAGATTTAGGGTATATTTTGATCTGTTAGAAGAAACTATCTCAAAATTTTAAAGAGAGAACAACTTATATATATATGCCAAAAATAAGGGTAACTACTATGAAGGGATGGAATATGACTCTAAAAATGAAAAATAAAAATGTTTTTTAAAAAAGGGATTGATAAGATGTTGGTTGAAAAGGGAAAAAGAAAAATTCAAAAAAAAAAGTTAAAAAAAAATTAACTTTGGAAGACTAAAGAATCATGGGAAAAAAGCCATGAATTCTGTGTGCTGTATTCCCCTAGTGCTAGAGTTCTGCCGTTCTCATTGATGGGTAAACTTGGTCTTGGCTGGCTGTTCTTGCTGATCTTCTGGGGGAGGGGCCTGTTGCCATGGTTCCTAAATGTCTTTGCCGGAGGGGGAACTGCCCCGACCTTGCTGCGGGCCTGGCTAAGTAATCTGCTTGGGTTTGCTCTCGGGAGCTTTTGTTCCCTGCAAGTTTTCCGTACAGCTTTGGAGGCTGAGAGTGAAAATGGCAGCCTCCCAATCTCCGCCCTGGAGGAGCCAAGAACTCGGGGCCCCACTCCTCAGTGCGCCCCTAGAGAAAAGCAGTCAGTCACTCCCGTCTCCCCGATGTCTGGCCACACTCCGTGCTCACCCGGCCTGTGACCGAGCGTTTCTATCTCTGGCACCCGACCCCGTGTGGAGTCTCCAAACCCAGCAGATCCCTGCGGTGCGCTCCCGTGCTGCTCCTCTCAGGGGAGGAAGGGGAGTCTCCCCGGATCTGCCGCTTGTTGGGTCCCTGCTGGAAGAGCAGTGGCCTGACTGTGCCGTGGATCACGGTTTATGGCAACCCCGAGCTGAGAGCCCACTCCTTGGCTCCGTCTCTGCAGCTGGCTTCCCTGCTCCGATACCTGGGACCTCTGCCGCACTCAGGCACCCCCGGTCTTTCTGTGACCCCGAGGGTCCTGAGACCACACTGTCCCGTGAGGGTTCCACCCCCTGCTTAGCCACCGGAGCGACATCCCTCAGTGGAGCAGACTTCTAAAAGTTCCGATTTTGTGCTCCGCGGCTCTGTCACTTGCCAGAAGCAGCCGACGGAGGCCCCTTCCTCCACCGTCCATCCTCCCAAATATCGCCTCGGATTCCCTTCTCTGCACGTCCTACCTTCCAGAAAGTGGTTGCTTTTCTGTTCAGAGAGTTGTTGCTATTCTTTTCTTCGATCTCCTGTTGAGTTTGTAGGTGTTCAGAATGGTTTGATCCCTATCCAGCTGAATTCCTGAGACCAGACGAAATCCAGGTCTCCTACTCCTCCGCCATCTTGCTCTGCCCCCCTAAGGCTTTTTTTAATCTATCTGTATAAAATTCCCATTCTTGATTAAAGACCTAAATGTGAGACAGGATACCATTACAATCTAGAGGAGAACACAGGCAGTAATCTCCTTGACATCAGCCATAGCAACTTCTTACTAGATAATGTCTCCTGAAGCTAGGGAAACAAAAGCAATAATAAACTATTGGGTCTTTATCAAAACAAAAAGCTTTTGCACAGCAAAGGAAACAATCAACAAAACTAAAAGGCAACCTACAGAATGGGAGATTATTTGCAAATGACATATCTAATAAAGGATTAGTATCTAAAATGTAAAGAGGTACACCTCACAGAAACAAATAATACATTATATGTTAAAAAAAAAAAAGAAGATAGTAGGAAGGGAAAAATGAAGGGGGGGAAATCGGAGAGGGAGATGAGCCATGAGAGACTATGGACTCTGAGAAACAAACTGAGGGTTCTAGAGGGGAGGGGGGGGTGGATGGGTTAGCCTGGTGATGGGTATTAAAGAGGGCATGTACTGAATGGAGCACTGGGTGTTATATGCAAACAATGAATCATGGAATACTATATCAAAAACTAATGATGTATGGTGACTAACATAACATACTTAAAAAACAAACACAAAGAAAAAAGTGTATAAAGAACTTACAAAACTCAACACCTAAAAAACAAATAATCCAATTAAAAATGGACAGAAGATATGAATAGACTTTTCCAAAGAAGACATACAGATGGCCAACAGATACATGAAAATATGTTTGACATCACTCATCATCAAGGAAAAACAAATCAACTACAATGAGATATCACCTCACACCTGTCAGAATGGCTAAAATTAACAACACAGGAAACAACAGTTGTTGTTGAGGATGTGGAGAAAGGGGAACCCTCTTACACTCTTGATGAGAATGCAAACTGGGGTAGCCACTCTGGAAAACAGTATGGAGGTTCCTCAAAAAGTTACAACTGGAACTACCCTATGACCCAGTAGTTGCCCTACTAGGTATTTACCCAAAGGAAAAAAAAAAAAACTGATTCAAAGGAGCACATGCACCCTATGTTTATAGCAGCATTATCAACAGTAACCAAATTATGGAAAGAACCCAAATGTCCGTCAACTGATGAATGGATAAAGAAGATTGGTAGGTACACACACACAAACACACACACACACACACACTGGAATATTACTCAGCCATCAAAAGAAAGAAATCTTGCCATTTGCAATGGTGTGGATGGAGCTAGGGTGTATTATGCTAACCGAAATAAGAGAAAGACAAATAACCATATGATTTCACTCATATGTGGAACTTAAGAAACAAGACAGATGAACATAGGGGAAGGGGAAAAAAAGAGGGAAGGAAACCATAAGAGACTCTTAACTATAGGATTGATGGAAGGGAGGTGGGTGGAGAATGGGCTAGATGGGTGATGGGTATTAAGGAGGGCACTTGTGTTGAGCACTGGGTGTTATATGTAAGTGATGAATCCCTAAATTCTACTCCTGAAACCAGTATTACACTATATGTTAACTAACTAGAATTTAAATAAAAATTTGAAAAAGAAAAAAATGATAACATCTCACAAGAAACAAATGGTGTTGGCAAGGATGTGGAGAAAGGGGAACCCTTTTACACTGTTGGTGGGAATGCAAACTGGTACAGCTGCTCTGAAAGACAATATGGAGGCGCCTCAAAAGGTTAAAAATAGGACTAACCTACAATTCAGCAATTGTACTACTAGGTATTTATCCAAAGAATACAAAAATACTAATTCAAAGGGATACGTGCACTCCAATGTTTATAACAGCATTATCTACAATAGTCAAATTATGGAAAGAGCCCAAATGTCCATCAACTGATGAATGAATAAAGAAGATGTGGTGTGTACACACACACACACACACACACAGGAATATTACTCAGCCATAAAAAAGATTGAAATCTTGCCATTTGCAACAACATGGATGGAGCTAGAGGATATAATGCTAAGTGAAATAAGTCAGAGAAGAACAAATACCATATGATTTCACTCATGTGGAATTTAAGAAACAAAACAAACGATCATAGGAGGAAAAAGAGGCAAACCAAGAAATAGACTCTTACCTACAGAGAACAAACTAATGGTTACCAGAGGGGAGGTGGGTGGGAGATGGATTAAGGAGTGCATTTGTGATGAGCACTGGGTGTTGTATGGAAGTGTTGAATCACTAAATTTTACACTTGATACTAATATTACACTTTATGTTAAATTAATAGGAATTTAAATAAAAACAAAAAAAATGCCCATTGTTAAACACAGCCTCTGAATACCTTTCTATTTTATCATTACTTATTGGAGAATTTTCTTGAAATCCACACCCATTCTGTCTTTGTATGGTTTTTGACTATCATTGGAAGTAGTCTTAAGTTCAGTGATTTTTGAATATATATTATCAGATATATAGGCACATATATAGTTTAAAAAATAGTAAAGGAAGGAAGGAAGAACAGACCCATGTGCTGAAGATATAGAACCAATTAAGGCATAAAAGTGTGAACATTTGGTAACATAGATAATAATACTAACCACAATAGACTTCATTTCTTTAGCAATAGTTACGTATGGTCTAGAGGATAATAAAAGTGTGAAGTAGATTTGTTTTTCCTTCTACACAGTATGTTTCATTTACACGTTCACTAACATAGTTCATTTTTACTTCTAGAATCATAATAGTCATTCTATACTAATATTTTTATGAATGGCAGAAAAATCAATGAGAACAGATTAAATAATGTCACCATTAATCTCAAAGAAATTATATATAATATATAAAACAATATATGTAAAATATAAATATACAAAAATATATATAGAAGAATGACATTTTCTATAAAATCAAGTACCAGCATTCAGTCACATGAAAAGGATATGAATGTACCAAAATCTTAATAGCAATTTTCCTAACAGGGTTTAGCGGAGTTAAAATATACAAGGCAGAGGTGGCACTGAATCGGAAAATTGCCTTCCCTTTATTCAATACTATAAAAGTCTGGAAAAGAAAATATGAAAAAAAATTACTAGATTAGACATGTGGCTTACTTGAAGAGCTTAAACACATGAAGAACTTTTTACCTGATTTGTTTATTCAAACTTGTTTGTTTAAACAAGTTGGTATATTGTAACTATAAACATGTTAGATGTTTCTCCCCTAAATTAACATATAGCTACAAATAAACATATGATTTACTATTATCTAATTTGTCTCTAGAGTTTCAACTTTCTGATACAAACTGATGATCCTACACAAAATTTTTTATCAAATTGTAACTTTACAGACTCCAATTTTATTTAAAGCTTACCATCTGTCTCCAGCTTTGGTAACTTTTTCATATTATTCTGTACATATTGCTACTAAAATAATCTTTTTTAATTTTAATTATTTCAAGTCTTTGAACTCTAAAGTTTATGAAGTCTATTTTCCCTATGGTAGTTTGTCCTACTTTAAAATGTTCAAACAGGCTGAATAATCTGGTTTTGCTGATTCTGTAGATCTGCTGGTAATACTGAGAAGGGACAGCTGCATTGAGAATTAGGATTAAATACATCATTTCAAAGGGCATTTTGTGGCTAAAATTCTATGACTTGAAACCTATAATCATCAATTTAGCATTTAAGCCATGCTACCCGGTGATTACCCACCACATCTCTCTAGGATCATCTTTTAGTTTTTCTCACTAAGGCATCTCTGCTCCAACCAATTCAGTCCACTTGTCAATTCCACTCATAACCTGTCAGCTTCCCCCTCTGATTCTGAAAATGTGTCATAAAATCCTAGAGGAAGGAGGTACCTGAGAGGTCATCTAATATAAATTCCCCCCATTTCAGGTCCATAACAGGCCTGACAATGAAGTCCCACCAACTATTATATCAAAGGTTATTAGTCCTCTCTGCATATTAGAATCTCTTGAGGTGATTTTAAAATTGCCAATATTTAGGTCCTACTCAAAACCAATTGAATCAGAATTTCTGGAGGATGGGCACAGACATGGGTATTATTTTAAAAATTTCCTTAGGTAATTCTAATATGCAGCCAGGGCTGAAAAGCCCTACTCTCGGAAAATGTCCTCAGCTATCAAAATCACCTCCTCCATCATGTCTTTCCAGATAAATCACTGCCTTCTGCTCACTCCCTAATTGTTTCCCTTTACCAGTAAGTCTTAGTGTATTAATTTGCACACATTGGCATGTTGCTTGTAATTACAGTCAAGTAGCAATTTACATGTAGGGTTCATTCCACTGAAGACTAGGTTAGAAGTTGTTATAAACTATTGAGCATAAAAGCCTATAATCTACTTTTTCTCCATTTTTTTTTCACAGTATTTAATAGTGTGGTTTGTAAATAAATACTGTTTTAATTAAGTGCAGGCTTACCTTTAAGATGCCATTTACCTTTAAGACATCAATATATCCATTTGCTTAATAGTATGTTTTTACTCTTAAACTAAGGGCTGTATCCCATACAATCATGTTCACTGACAACATGGTAATGTTTGAATAGGTAGACAGAAATATTTATATTTTGAGTATAAAGGACAGAGAAAACAATTTCTCCGTACATTGCCCTTTCGTATTCAAGACCATGGAGCCAAGCATTACCTAACCAACCATTTTCCATGAACTGCAATCTATAAATTTGAACAATTCTATAAGGAGGGCAAGTAAACATTTTTACTAGCATTGAGATCATCCATAAGGGGCAGTGGATATTGGGAAAACTGCCCTTGAAGCACAAATGCATTAAAGGATTTTCTTGAATTCACAGGATTAGATCATTTAATATTACAAACAGTCTAGATCCATTTAGGCATTCAATGACGTAAAGTTCACAATAATTTAAAGTGCATTTACTCATGCTTTTGTAAGGCAATTTCCCTGAAAAAGCAGTTACCACTTGTAACATTAGGAGAGGAATTTATTTTCAAAAATCTCCAAAAACAGCGTGACAGGAATTAACTGTCCCTTTAAACATGGAATCCTCTGCTCTCCCAAAAGATTAGCCTTCTTGGAACTAATGGGATTAAAAATGACATGCCAAGGGCATAATCATTGAATTTGCAGGTTCTGGAATACAGCAGGCCTTAAGAACATAATTTCAGTTTATTTCTGGGGAACACCACTGAACACAAAACATTGAGTTCTGAGAAATGAGGAATAAAATACTAATATCCTTACAGTGAAAGAATAAGAAGGAAAACACTTGAAATTTGGGACTCTGAGGTTATTGAGAGATGTACCTAAACTGAAAATTGTTGGAGAGAGTGACAGATAATTGGAGGAGGGATAAATAGTGTCAACTCCAAAATCTGGTCTCCAAGTAATGATAAATAATGATGTGGCTTAAAAAAATTACTACATATTGATACTAAGGTGATGAAAGTTATAGCTGAAAGTATGGCAGACTAGTTGTGGTTCACTCTGGAATGCTACTTGCTTTTTCCCAGATAAATATACATCTTATAGGTTCACTAAAATTTTTACTACTCAAGGCAAGGGTAAGATTCACATCTCAGAATAGGATCATATTAAGCAGAGAATTCAAAAAAGTATACAACCAATTTTTTAATGTTTTATTTTATTAATAAATGCCAGATATAGTTTTGCTTAGTGCATAAGAGCTCTGACTGCCTGGGTTCAATCCCTGAATTTACCACTTATGGTGTGTGACTTGGGCAGGTTACCTAACCTCTCTGGGTTTGACATCCCCATGTGTAAAACGAGGCTAACATAGTACCTGCTTGACTGGTTCTTGGAATATTAAATGAATTATGCCACTTAAAGCACTGAAACAGTGCCCGACAAAGTAGGAGCACAACAAACGTTAGCTATTATGATTATCACTGTCACTATTCTTCAGTTATTACCTGGTCAATTTAAACACCATTGAAATACATTGTGATGTGGCTCATCTGATTATCTGATTAAATTATGTAAAGTATATCATAATGAATGGCAGCAAACTGTTACATAATGCTTTACAGTTTTGAAGCGCCTTTCGCCTGCATTATTCATATAATTAACATAAACTTCATACCATGTTTTTAAATTCCAGAACTTTTCCAATAGCTTCTTAGGTTAGCTCCTTCAATCCTAACAATCACAAACTACCTTTTTCTTCAGTAGCACATCAGTCTTCATGTTTATAGATACTTCATAAAGAAAAGCAGTGCGCCAACAGTAAAAAGTAAATAGTCTAGATGTCTCCCAAGATGGACCATGGCCACTAGGAATAAATCAAGGTCCAAGTCTGGTTCTCAGACAGGGAGGTGATAAAAAATGACTTTGCTACCACACAAAGAACAAGTCTGTTTCTTAGCAGCAGACTCACATTAACCAAGCCTGAAAGCCTGACATACAAAATCAGAATGCCAATCTACTTATTTACAACGAGATGTATTACTGTCACATGGACTGAAATAATTGCAGTGGCAAAACCAGCATATTCTTTCCTTTCAAGCAGATCTGTGGGGGGACAAATTATAATAAGGTTCTTTGCTGAGGGTGGAGTCCAAAGAAGCCGACCTAATCAAATGCTGCACAATGTTTAATGACATCTCTGTTAGGTAGCCCAGTGTAGCCCCTCTCCAATGAAATGGCCTTGATTTGCGGAGGAAAATGCTTTCAGGGCTACTACTAAAGATCTGTTTCCCTTGGAAAATGCTGGTGTTTGTCTCTGTTATTCTCCCCACCCCTTAATCTTACCAATTTCCTTTCTTAAGGATACTTCCTTTCTTTAAGTAGCTAATATTTCTAAGCATGTCAGAGTAAGCATACACCTGTCTCTTAAAGACATCTTTGCAAATATGTACTTTGAATCAGTAATTTTAAGGAGAATTTTATTCTAGTTTCTTGGGGGATGTCTCACTGTCATCATCATGTGTAATAATACAGTAACTAAATTTCATATTTTTCCTTATCACTTCTATAGTGGAGTACTGGAATAAATTATTTTTAAAAATATGTGAATCTGTATTAAGTGCCACCTTCGTGACACTAGTTTCAAAGGAAAAAGAAAGGGCCTGTTTAACTATTTAAATTGGTTTTATGCCTTCTAGAAAGCATTTTAAAGCTTGCTATTCCAAGTGTGGCCCGTGTATTATAGCAGCAGGAGTCTTGCTCGAGGACTTGTTAGAGATGCAGGATCTCTAGCCCCACCCAGACGTCTGGAATCTGAATCTGTATCTTAACAAGATCCGTAAGTGATGTGTATACACATGCAAGTTTGAGAAGCCCTCCTTTAGGGCAGTAGGGCTGGTTCCACCTCTGGATGGTTAACTGTCAGGTTCTTTACCCCTCATAGATCTTGTAAGATTAAATTGCGCACTGCTTAGAGAATGCAATTTCCTTAACCATTCTTTGTAAAAGGACTGGGTCTGATTAATAAAGGTATTCAATATCTTCTTTAAACTACATACCATCAATTCATGGTGAGATTTATTTATTTTTAGTTTCTACATAGACCTGTTTTTATGCTTATGAATGTGAAATATAAATTGTGGTTATAAAATGCCAAAATACCCAATTAGATGATGCAGAATCTATCATCCATTAAAAAAATATATATATATATTTACTATAAAACTCACAGCTGGTTTAACTTCAAAAAACTAGTTAATTCTGACAGAATTATGTGGTTACTATAGCATTAGAAGGCATAGTCATAACTTGATTCAAATCATATGTAGATAGAGAAAAGAGGGTTTTTTTGTCTTTTGTTCTTGAGATTTTTTTCACAGAGTGATGTTTTAACAATAAGTAGGTGTGACTGTGCTTGTCAATGTATTATCTTCTTATAGGAGGATGCTAAGTAAGATTATTACCCTTTAGAATACAAATCTATTGTGAGGAAACTTCAAGCCAGTTAAGAACTAAAAAATAAGAAGCACATATGCCCATAAATCTTCTTTTGCATGTTCTTCTGTTTTCTACCGTGTGCTTAAACATGTCAGTGATAACAGATATTTTGCTTTGTAGGTGTCAATTTTAATTTTGACTATCTCAGTTACTGTGAAATTGAAGAAATTGTTTATCTCTCGTATCTCTTCACTGTAGCCAAATCTTGACGTGATTTCTTATAAATGTTTCTCTTTATTATACTGTGTTTAAAAGTGGAAATAAAAAGTATAAAATCTTTAACCATAGAAAACGTACGATACAGTATGTATATGAGCCAGAGAAAAGTATATTAGTGTTTAATTAAGGACTTAAATATGGAAATATAACTTAACTTTTGAAAGTATAAAATCAACACTCACTTTCTTATTGATATAGTACGGGTCCAGGTCCTCCAAGGGCTCTGACACCATCTCTGGAGGGATGTCTCCATAAATAAATGGAAGGTTCTTCCCAGCTTCCAAGTCACTATTTGGCTTTGGTTTGTTCTCGTCATCATTGTCTTGTTCTCTCTTGGGCTTTTTGGCTTTCTCTTCTGCAGCACGTTTTTCGATAGCAGCAAGAGATTCTCTAGTAAAAAGGCGGAAGCTTTCAGGCCCCGGGGGTACCAGCAGTGCCTGTGCCATCTTTTCATCCTGCACATTTAATTACGTTTAGCTTCTTGCATAAGAATTGCCTACCAAGAAAAAAAATGCATGAGAGTTAGGAAAGCAAGTGAGTGAGAGGGATTAAGAAAATCAACCAAGATGTCATTTAATGTTTCTTCTGGTAATTTCTTTGCTAGTATATTAATAAATGACTATTACTTTATTTTTGGTGAAAAAATTGGTTTCTTCTTCAATGCATAGACATCTTTTCTTTCTCAGTGCACAGTAAAAACATTTTACAATGTTCCTTTGGGGATTCATCTAGTAACTTTAAAAATATAAACATTTTAGTGCTGCACTACAAATTTTAACCTGGGAGCATCATTATCCAATCTAATTTTCAATAAATCAATTTTATAAGTCTATCAAAGTCTGGTCTGAGACCTCTGAGCCAAAACATATTATAGTATACTTTGGTAAAAAGAGTGATGTCAGTAATACTTGTCAGTGAAATTACTTAAGGACCCATCATTCCCCCTGCCACTCCTTTTATTACATCTTACTAGCTCTCCAAATAAAGAAATACAGTGGTATATGCCCGACTCATAAAATCTCAGGATAGGAAAAGAAGTTGTGCCTAATCTAACCACTGTTCTGGTTATCGGCATCATCATCATTGACCATTGGTTCTCCAAACAGTCTGACCATCAGCAGCGACGGAGAAGTCAAAACTGTTTCTTTTCTTTTCTTTTCTTTTTTTATCCAAAGATTTTATTTGTTTATTTGAGAGAGAGAGCAGGAGCAGGGGGAGGGGCAGTGGAGAGGGAGCAGCAGACTCCCGCTGAGCAGGGAGCCCGATGCGGGGCTCCATCCCAGGACCCTGAGATCATGACCTGAGCCGAAGGCAGACGCTTAACCGACTGAGCCACCCAGGTGCCCCCCAAAACTATTTTCTTTCAGCTTTTTACTCTGGATCCTTCTGAAGCATCTTCTGAGGCAATGCAGAATGTATTTCCTTTTCCAGTCTGCTGTTATTCAACTATTCCAAGACACTTTTCATATTCTTTCTGAGTCTTCCATTTGGTGTAGTGGTTAGAAGCATGGACTATGGAGCTAGACTCTCTCTGTTCTTAACCCTGGCTCTGTCATTTATGAGCTGTATGACTTTGCAAAATGTAACCCCTTAGTGCTTCAGTCTCCATTTATAAAATGGGGATGCTATGAGAACTGACCTCCCAGATTATCGTAAGGAATAAATGAATTAATTTACATTAAGTGTCTAGAATAGTTTTGGAATTAGTAAGCACTGTGTTGGTGTCAACTATCATCATCTAATTATCTTTTGTTCCTTCAGCTATTTCCTCTGTTGTGGTTTCAGGCATTCTCAAAATTCTAGCCACTCTCCTTTAAGTAAGGCCCTGACTTGGTGGAACCACAGCTGACCATGGAACTCCAGGAGTGGGCTAGGAAGTACAAAGTACAGGGGCGTAGTCACACATGCCAAGCAACTGTCTGGGATTAGAAAGGAAAGAAGTCAGACACCTGCTCAATTCTCCAGGAAAGGTAAAAAAAATTCTGCTAGAAATGCGACAGAACTGTCAAAAATATAAGAAACCGGGTTTCTTGTATTTTCTTGTATTTTGTAACATAAGTTAATGGTTATTTTATTTTGCATTGTGCCAAAAATCACATTTAAAAAATCAGGATAGAAAATAGAAACAATAACAACAAAATACAGTGAATACATCAGTCTCTTATAGAACAATCTACAACCATGACATCAGGGTAATCATCAAAGTCATCTGTGACATTTTCCCTATGCCAACCACCCACCCCATCTCTGCCCCCACACTTTTTCTGGTCTCCATAGTAGTTTATCCCTAAATGGCTTTATAATTCTTAGCTGTTTAGTGCATGGATATACTAAGCTTACAAACAATGAGAAACTCTAGATCTTACAGCAACACAAGAAAAATGATATAGACTAAAAATGATTGTAGATCATTATATATGTTTTTTGAGTTTATATCTGAATTACTAGTTCCCTGGTCTATTCCGATGACTTAAGTATTTTTAATAGCTGTGTCTTTTCATTGAATTAATATTTGTAATATGACATTGTTATATTTTCTGCTACTATGAAGGTATAAGTAAGTTATAATATAAAATATCAGATGTCAAAAAGCTGTGCCATTTTTGGCACTAGCTCTGAAAAAGGACTTCTGATTTGTGGTGGGATGAGGATTTTTTGTTTTTTTGTTTTGTTTTGTTTGTACTCCATCGGGTGAATTTAGAAGGCACAAAATAAAAAGTCGGTTCATTTTTTTATAAAAATAGAATATTCTCAAACCTTCTAATTCAACTATTTATTTTGTGCCTTCTAAATTCATGGCAAATGGCACAAACTAGAATTAAAGTTTTTAGCCATTTTATGTCCATTTTGATGTCCACATAGCCCAACACTAGGCTGTATGGAAAAATCACATTTATACTTTTGAATGTGGAAGGAGTTTGCATATTAACTGCGAGCTTTAGATACCCAGAGACGTGTAATCTGCCTGTCTCTCATCACCTTTCATGAACTGAATGGATAAGGTTCTTACCAAGTGCTAAATGAAAATGAAACAGTATGACAAAGCTATCTTAGACATTTCTATGAAACATGGTTGCTTTCTCACGGGAGAAGAAAGGTTACTTTTGTATTTGAGCATGTAGTTAAACTAATTTTTGTTTCTTTATTAACAATGGAATGAAAAACATGCAGCAATCAGATTCTGAGTTCTGGGTTCATATTGAGCCTGTCATTAACAGTTTACTTATGACATTTAACTTTCCTCAACCTCAGTGTCATTCAAATACCTTACCATATATGTGGCAACACTTTGCCCTAAAGAAATAACCAATTATACTCATTTAACTGGACTTTCTTGATTCCTAAGTTTTAAAATGAAATTAGGTTAAAAATATCTAAAGTGGAGATATTTTTAATAATCTGTATAGATTACTTTGATTTCTCTGAGATGACATGGAACAAGGTATCACAAAATTATAAAAACATATTTATACAGAAATAATTTTTTACCTTCCTGTTCACTTATCAAGGATTAGAACAAAGAATTTGAGTCTTGGTCAAAAAGAAGTAAAGAAGTCTCTGAAACTGCCACACTATTGTCTCTAAATCCTGAGGAGATAGGCCAGTTCCAGACTTTTGGCTTTTCCTCGAAGGTGAACTAAGGTTTGCCCAATATTTGGATAGGTTGAGACATTAAAAATCACAGTGAGGGGAGCTTCTCATGGCTTTTCCTGCAGGTTTGCTGTTTAGAAACATCTCATAGTTCCATGGCAGTTCTATTTTAATTTTTTTTTCTTCTTCCTTTTTGTTCTTTGTGAGCCTATTATATAGACCTCTTACATAATTTTATATTCCTATTAGAGCAGAGTTTTAAAAATTAATTCCTACTGATGCTTTGGTGTGAGATATATATTATTAATGAATATATGTGCATTATTATTTATTAAAATATATCAAATTTAATATGCCAAATTTTCTCCAGAACTGTCCTTGCAAGGACAAAAAAGATAAAAAAAGACCTAAGAAGATGATCTCTTTGATTAAAAACCAAAGTGTGTGTGTGAATGTGTGTGAGTAGAAGAAATGCATCCCTCTGTTAATCAATAAAAATACTGTACTTCAAAAAATCCTATTATAAGATGGACCACAGACTTTTAAACCTGGAAGGATTAGGATCATTTATTCAAGAAATATTTATTGAGGGACTACTATGTATCAGCTCTGTGTTTGGATTAACACCCATGGTCCCTGCTCTTAAGGAGCTGACAGTCCAGTGTGAGAGATGTGGACACAAATAATTATAATACAGCTGGTTATTGTCTGAGCTCCATAAATGGGAGCAGTTTGTTCTGCCCAGGTAAGGATGGGGAGGGAAGTTCAAAGAAGTTTCCCTGAGGAAGTTTTATTAGACTAGTTGGGATTTGACCAACCCTTGTGGTGACAGTAGTTGGGACAAAGTTGGTAGGAAGACACATCAGTAGAGACATGTTAGACTGGGCGACAGTATATGCATGGGGAAAAGCAGGGAGGGCCTGGGAAGAACTAAGAAATTCATTATGGGTAGAGACCAGCCTGCTCAAAAGGGAGTGGTAAGAGCAAGGACTGAAACACCGGCAGGATATAATCACCAAAGGTCTTGTACAGCACACTTAAGGAGCCATGGATGGGGAGTGATAGGATCAATTTGAAGATTATAAAAATGGTGGCAGTATGAAGGGTAGACAGGTGGGCTGATCCTAGAGCAATGATTTTCAAAGATTTTGGTTTCAGGATCCTTTTATACTCTTAAAATTACTGACAATGTCAAAGAGCTTTTGTTTATGGGGAACTTATCTATTCATATTTACCATATTAAAAATTAGAAGATTTTATAACTTTTATTAACATAGTAATAATAAGCCCTTGTATGTCTACATATAAAATATATTTTTAATATAAATAACTATATTATCACAAATTTAAAAAAATGGCTTGAGAAGAAGGAATTTATTTTAAATTTGGGCAAATCTCTTTACTGTCTGGCATAAGGGAATACAGCCAGAGTGTCTTATCTGCTTCCAAGTTCAATCTGTTGAGATATGTTGTTTTGATTGAAGTACATGAAGAAAATCCTATATATATATATCTGTAGCTGGAAAAGGAAGGAGTATTTTACTTGTCTTTTCAGGCACTTGTGAATATTCTTTGATACACACCAAAACTCTGCAAATGATAATTTCCTGAATTAGTTTCAATGTGGAATCTGAAACTGTATCAGGAACTTTTTACTGATTTTGCCTTTTGGATGGATTTTGTACCTTCATGCATGGATCATTTGGAAAATATTGGCACAGTGTTTTGCAGATTTCCCCAAATTTGACAAATTTCATTAACATTCAAAAATCACGTTTGTTAATATCACCATTAATCTCATGAGGAAAGTCATAATATATTGGGAGGCTGTCTAGTTCCCAGCGGCAGGTAAAAGTTTTCCAAAATTCCAATTTCCACGTGAAAGCTCCAGTTTTAACGTTGACAACGAATGCTGTCATTTGCTTTTCCTGAAGTGACAGGCTTTTTCTTTGTTCATTTTTTAGAAAATATCTGCTAAATATCTGAGTCTGAATAACCATAGTTTGTCAGTTCTTCTTTCAAGTGAAAATGGTGTTCCATGAAAAAAAGAAAAAGTGGCTTATTCACCTCCTGACTCACACAGTCACACAAGTGCTTTTCCTTGAGACAGCCATGGCACGGCAACACGCAGCAGAAATGCTTCATGTGTTTTTCCAATTTCATCATACAGAATATTAAAAACACATGTTCCTTAGGTCAAGATTTAATAAAATGAATAATATTTACTGCTTCATCAAAGACATTCTTATGTGAACTGGCACTTTTTTCTTACTAAAAGTATGTGGTGGTGAAGAAAACAAGGATTCGTCCTACACTTTGATGCTGCTGCCTTGCTCCCTACTAAGGCATGAGCTGCTTCACTCCACGACTTCTGCGCTATCAGTGAAAAAGGCAAAGGTCATCTTGGTATTAGTATTAGGAAAATAGTTTAGACCTCACTGCCCCCTTGAAAGGGACTCAGGAACCCCCAGTTGTCTGCAAACCACCCTTTGAGAACTGCCCTAGAAAGAAACAGACGGACAGCAGGAGTCTAAAGGAGAAGGCAAGGGAATGTGACTATAACTGTATTATTTAAGGACCTAGACATGGCAATCAGAACTGTATTCAAGCCCTGGCTCTGCTATTCCCTAGCAGTGTGACCTGGGGCAATTTTTTTTATCCTTCATAATCTTCAGTTTCCCTATCTGCATAATAAGGGTAATGATAGCAATGATAGCACGTACTTCATAGAGTTAATATGACATTACATGAAAAAATCATCCTAGAAGGTGAACACAGTGCCTGGAAGAGAGTAGGCCACCAATAAGTTAGAGAGAAAACAAACCATAGCCAGAGGACTGTATTCAATGCAAAATTAGAAGAGAGAAAATCAATGAGATTTTATGATGTCTTGATATGTGGCTTGATGAAGACATATGAGGTAAAGCTCAATCCCAGATTGGTTTAAGCCACAAGTTGTCATTAACCCAACAGAGAAGTGGAGAGGGTTTGTAGGGCATGATAATAAATTCTGCTTGGGATTTATTTAGTTTGAGATGCCTGTGAGACAGCTGGGTATGTAATTAAAATATGGGTCTGAGAATCGGAAAGCCGTCTGGGTTGGGAAAATGTTGATTAAAGAGTCACTGGTTGAAACTGAAGATAAGAATATGCATTACACTGTCTAGGAAAAAACTGGAAAGATGAAAAGGCTGGACTCCTGTGACT
This sequence comes from Halichoerus grypus, assembly GCF_964656455.1. Classification (NCBI taxonomy): domain Eukaryota; kingdom Metazoa; phylum Chordata; class Mammalia; order Carnivora; family Phocidae; genus Halichoerus; species Halichoerus grypus. Next base: position 128,669,779 of record NC_135715.1, read on the forward strand.
ACCAGTTTTTAAGGAAAGGAAAATTAGACAATGAAGTCAGAACAGTTAGATAGATGCCAAAAGAGGAATTTTGAAGATGCTAATTAAAAGGCATATATTGGATTTGACAATTAGTCAACTCCCTGCATTTAAAATAAATGAAGAACAGGCACAGAGAAGCTAAGTAACCTTCACTGAAACATCTACTGACAACACAAATTGTTGCTCTGAGGCAAAACATTTTCCACACATTCTATTCTTGACTGACTTTTCCTATTATAGTTGACATTTTTATCTTGAATCTTACTATTGTGTGATTTGATTTTAAAGATCTAAGCTTTATATAAATAACTACAGAAAAATAGATTTATATAGTTCAATACAGTTTTCCAGGCACACGTATCTGTATGCTTTGATATTAACATAAGTTTCTAAAACTATATGAAACCAACAAATACAAATCCAAAGCTAATATTTATTAATGAATCAGAATCTGAAAAAAAAAGGGCATGGTAAACATTTGGGATATGCCAGGGCATTACATGGCAAGGACAAAAGTATTATTTTTCCCATTAGTCATCTGGCCTGTGAGTTCTCATCTTGCCTAATTTCCAGAATAGCAGACAGTTTGGAAAATTGCATTGGTCTATAACCTGTTAATATCAATAGTTTCTCTCTCCCTTTGTAGGGATCTTTATGATTATGTTACAGACAAAAATCAATTAGTTCTGGTCTGTTCCCATGGAGACAAAATTATGTCAGAGGCTGTAAATTTGCCATCTTCAAGGATGGAAAACTGCTCTGTGTCATACAATTTGAGAGATCAGAAGAAAAATCCACAATGTATTTTTATGTCCTTGATGATGAGAGAGCAAATTTTTGGGGAAAGATTGGGTCCGTTGCTGAGGAAAGGATCCTGTGTTTTCTTGGTATCAATGAGAGACTATTATAGGAAGGACATAATATAAAAGACAAAATGGACTGACTACCCTTCCTTTGAATAAAGTTATTAATATTTTCTAAAGGGGTTTTCATTTTGGGTTAATGATTATCTGGTATTTACTATATTTTTAAGTAGCATATGTGACAAAGAGAATAATAATTTATTAAAGGCATATACAGAGCATTTGGCACACTCTCCACCACTGGACACTCTCCAAGGCAGAATTAAACATTATTTTCCGTATTTCAGAAGATCTTTGGAATAACATGTGGTTGGTGTGCTTACCTAACTAGGTGGCTTTGAGAATTAAACAATAGTAATAGATAAAACTCTGTTACATTGTTGCTATGTCTCAGAGATAGGTTGGATAACTTGTCCGAGTTACAAAAGTAGTAAATCAAGAAGACAAGATTTAAACCCATATAGCTCAGGAAATAGCCTGGGCTCCAAACCTATGAAATGAGATTTTTAGTTCATGTGTTCTGAAATGGAATTAGGATAAGTCCACTACCTCACTGGGAGGTTACTATGTATACAGCCCCATGTTAAGAATGGAGTGGTGAAATCTAAGAAACAGACCAGTATAGTCATCACCTTTGTTTTTAATGTAGAAGATAAAAAGGAATGGATTAATAACAAACATAAAACCCACAGCTAATGGATACACATTGATATATATTTTAAGTACTTTAGAGTTATTTGAAGATAAATTAAAAGCCTAGGCTAGCTTCTTATCTATCATTACCTCTTGCTCTCATTGTGGTGTCAAGGAACTATGCAATACTGTTGGTCTGAATAAACCTACCAAGAAAGTAACTGTATAGCAAGGATATCACTATGACATGGCCAGATACGAATGAGATTGAGACTTCCTCTGCCACTGTTCCCTTCCTGTTATTGTCCACTCATAAATGTTATTTATTGATTTGCTAACTTTTTAATAAGAGAATCTATTTCTGTCTTTGTCTACCTGGACTCAATGGCATACCTCTGAAAAAGATAGCCGAGTAGGAAAGCACGAACTCATTTCTGTCATCAGAACAATCTTTATCTTGGAAATAATAATTAGTTTCTAGGAGTTGATGTTCCCAGTGACTTTGTCCTTATCAGACAGCTATAAGCTCAGAGAGACAACTGCTAAATAATAATAATTAAGCCAACATTGTAATAGACAAATTGTTGGTTTTATTAGCTCTTCAATTTTTCTACTGTATGTTTTCATACTGAAGACAATTTTGTGTTCAACTCCCCAACATCCATTCTACTCCAGACACCTTCTCCAAGCCCCTTGCCAATCATTGATTCAGGAATAGGCTTGTGGTCCAGTTCTGGCCAACAAAAGGTGAGGGGAAGCCTGTTAAGTGAGTGTCTATAAAAGGTTTCTTCACTCCTAATAAAGAGACCAAGGAGGAGACAAAATTCTCTGTCCCCTGGACCTTATTGCATTGAGGTATGATACATGGCACTACTTCAGTCAGCTAACAACCAGAAGGGATGCCATTCTGAGGGCAAAGCTGACACACTGAGAGTTGCAGATCACAGAGACAGATTTACCCTTGGGCTCTTGACAGATCGCTCAGCTCTTGGACCCAAACAACCTCTGCACTGCTTGTTATATTCAATAAACATTTTTCTTGACTAAGACAGTTTTAGACAGTTTTTCTAGTTAGTTGCAGATGAGACACCAGACAAGTAAATACTCCTTGGTCAGTTCAAAAACTTGGCCAGTTCAGAAGCCTGCTTACAACCAAATACTAACCACATATTTGGATGTCCTTTACCCCAATGCAAATAGGTGAGCTATGCATCCAGTTACCAAATAAATATGATAAAATGCAAGTAATTACAATCCTGGTTAGTTTACTAAACACATGGAATGAATGTCTCTTTTAAAAGAAAAAGAAATAAAAAGCTGGGTTAGTTTATCTTTCTTACATCAATGGCCTTTGGCACCATTCCACTCCTGGAGGTCATCTCTGCCATGTTTCTAAGTGTTTGCCTCTTTGGAGGAACAAACTAGCAAGGAAGGAAGTAATCACTCTTTTGCCTTCTTTTTTTTTTTTTTTTTTCTTCTCCCGATACAGCTGACCTTGTTAGCTAATAGAGATTTTAGTTTACCTTCCGCAAACACAAATTTGTACCTACTGGTAGTTTAGATACCTTAGATAGTTACAGCACCTTTTTCTGGAAAAGCTTCAGGCCACTTCTGGGAATTATTTCATTTGTTCTTATACTATCCCTAGAAGAGATTCTGTATTTTTATTCCTGTAAGCCACTCTGCCACAAATCCTTGACAGATATCTCATCCCTGATGAACTCTGATGTGGCTTGGTGTCAGCTTTCTTGCTCCATAATCTGTGTAGAAAGGGAAACAGGTGAAGTTAGTCCAGCATCTTTGGCATTTGGATTGAAATGGGTACTCTGGGTCTGGGTCTGGGTCTGGGTGCCCTGATGTGCTCAAGGAAGGATGGGGCCAGGAACCACTGCCAGGATCCTGGGGTGGGGGTGGGGCTCTTTTTTCTTTGGCAGCCTTGATTTAATTACTCTTTCTGAAGACATGCCAGAGCTCCAGAGCATCTTCCTGTTCTTTACTTCCTACTTCTTTTCCTCCCTCTCCACTCTTTGCGCCCCCTTTCTTTCTTCTCTTCAAAAGACCAAAGAAGTAGACCAATGGAGTGTGTGGTCCACATTGGTGTTGTGGGTCATAATTCTAGTTTGTTTTTATCTCCTTTTCCTCTCCACCTAAAACCCCATCTGATTGGCTGACTAAGACAAGACCAATAAGCCTTATTCAATGGCTTCTAAGAGTAAATTTTAGACAAGCAGAGATGAAAAACTAGCATGCTAAACCAAGGCATAATATTAACCTAAGTATGACAATCTGATGTCATATTCCTTTCAGCTATAACCATTAGCAATAACTTAGCCCAGTTAAACCAGTCATTATTTCAAAGGACAGACAATATATGTAATTTTTAAAACAGCAATTGATATTTATTTATTTATTTTAAGATTGTATTTATTTATTTGAGAGAGAGATACACAGTGAGAGAGGGAACACAAGCAGGGGGTGTGGGAGAGGGAGAAACAGGCTTCCCGCTGAGCAGGGAGCCGGATGCGGGGCTCGATCCCAGGACCCTGGGATCATGACCTGAGCCAAAGGCAGACTCTTATTTTAGTATATGTGCTGCCGAAGGGAGCACAAAGGCAGACTCTTAATGACTGAGCCACCCAGGCACCCCCAGCAACTGATATTTAAAACAATGTTTACCTCAGTTCGCTTATTCAGAGCTCATAAGCCAAACTGGTAATGGGTTCTCACCAATAAATCTCCCTTTACAATTTACTATGACAAACAAATAAACAAACAAACCGTTAAATCTCACCTTTTTCTTTTATACATGGTCTTTTAAAATCTTTGTCTCCAGATGAAAACTCACTCCTAGGCCACTAATCTTTTCTTTACTGTCATCAAAGTGATCTTTCTAAAACACATATCCTACCCTTATTAAAAATTGTCAGTGGCCTTCAATGACTCATAGTCACTTTAGCAAAGTATGCAGGCACCTTTATGACCTTCCCTCTGCCTCTCCTCTCTTACCTTTCATTTGGTAATAGCACAGATCTAGCTCTGTCATCACTAGCTACGTCACATTGAACATGTTACCTGGCCAATCCGATTTTTAGTTTCCCATCAGATAATGGGGATTACAATACCTAGTGAAACAGGGCTGTTGTTTGAGCTAAATGATATGTGTATTACACACACAAACGCACACACGCACACACACACACACCTGTAAGTCACTCATACAAGAGGTGGCATAAAGTAGGTTTTCCATAAAAGCTGGAGGTTTTAGTAGTATTAGAAGTAGCAAGAATAGTAATAATAGTCTTAGTTATTACTATACTACTAATAATACCCATCAGACAGACCCATACATCAGAGCTTGAAATACTCATTTGTTAAATAAATGTATAGCCCTTCAGTAAATGTTCCCACTACTTTACAGCCACAAGCTTAATAAATGCTGCTTCTCCTCCCCAGAACACAAGTAAGAAGTAAGGTTTAAATACCTTATCTCCAGCCTGACATATAATGAGCATGATGTTGAAAAACTAAAATGTCCATTTAGATATATTTCCAAAATATTTGTCATCTTTAGTCTGGGAACAGGGAGGGGTATAAGGTAGGGGGGGTGAATATCCAAGGAAACTAAGAAGTTAAGGAGGAGCAGGAAAGTAGTTTGAGAAAGCGTCCCCAAAAGTTCTGATTTTCTTGAGTTCTCTCTCCTCTCCCTATTGTGAAAATCACTGATTCGTGGATCAGAAAAATTATATCCTATGGCTTGGGATCCAAATGGGAAAGATTTGCCAACCCCAAATATATGTGGGAAATAGTAGTGATTTCTGTATATGGCCTCATGCTTCAATTTAGGCCTCATACTTCAAGTTGCATTGTGTCTTATTAAGATCTCTGTCTCAGTCATCTTTAAGAGCAGACCATGGCTTACCAGGTTAACTAATATAAAATTGGCTTCATTGAGTTATTTAGAGAATGAGGATTCTTTAAAGTAGTTCTGAACTTCAGTTAGCGTAGGAATCATTTGGGCTACTTGTCAAAGATGCAGCTTTCTGGGTTCAGTCTCTGGAAATTCTGAAAAAGTTGGTTTGGGGCATGGCCCAGAGATCTGCATTTTAAGCAAGCTCCCTAAATGAATTTGGTGCAGGTGGCACGTGGATTACAATTTGAGAAGGCTGCTCTGAAGGAAATGAATAGAGGTTACTAGAAATTTGAGATGGGTACTTTACTCAGGCAAGGCTAGATTCAGCTCTAATGTTCCCAGTAAGTAAGAAAAAGTGGAAGCACACTGGATTTAGGAAAAAACAAAAACAATTCCTAAAAGCTGTGTATAAAAAGACAAACTTTCTCCGAGAACTAAACAGAGAAAAGAAATTTTGCTTAGGACGTAACATAAGGGACACTAGGTAACATGCTTACCAGATGTCCTGAATGTAATTGCACAAAAGATCCAAACAAGGTTAAATCAACTAAGTCTTCTACTAATGGCTAAAATTAATTGAACTCGGTGAATTCCATTAAGAAGGTGATGAAATAGGATGGTTCAGAGACTTTACTTTCAGATTATCTAATACAAGTATTGGACCAGGAGATCCCCCCCAAATTTTGAAATTATCTTCATAGAACTTCAGCATTTTGGAAATTAAGCGGAAGTTCTTCATGCCACAAATGAAGAAATGATAGCTCAAAGAACATGATAAGGCTTTACCCTGACAAGGGTAGGTGTCACCAGCTGAGGAACCTTGGACAAAGTTGCTTTGCTTTTAATTTTCTTCATTCGTTTATATTAATGTTATTAATTGTAATGCTTATGTCAACAATTGAATTTTATAGAGGTGAGTTTAATTGTTTATATTCCTTTTTGTGGTATTTTAGTTTATCCTGACTATTTATTCTTTAAGACTGAGTCCCAGTGTTTTTAAAAAATTTTTGTCTTACTCCAGGTTCATTGTTTTTAACCATCATCTTTCCTCTTTATCTTTTCACTGTTTTTGGCCATTTATGCTATTTTCTTTTCTTTCAATACATCCGTCTTATTTTATACTCATAATATGATGTACCTGCTTTAGAATTTTCCAGACCAAAACCATTTCTGTCATGCATTAGCTGTAAAACTCTGGGGACGTAGTTAGCTCTTTGTGCAAAGGCTGAAGCAGATCCAAAGCCTCTTATTGAGGAACTCACACACTTTGCCAGCCGGTCTCTGGCAGCATTTCCCCACAGGGAAGGGGCAGCCTTCCATCTGGGTGGGAATGCTGGTTGGCTCTCCAGTGTCTGTAATCATCCTGCCCTACCAGCTCATCATTTGGTTTTAAGACTTGAGGCCCTTATCAAGGGGACAATTCCAAATGGCCAAATCACCAAGATATTATGAAATGAAACATAGGAAGTTTGTCTAGAAAGTAAACCATACATCCACTCCTCTGGGTGCTCCAGAGATTCTCCCCGATGAGATTTGACCATCAGAAGGCTTCATGGTGATTCACATTAACCTAAAATCTCGTATTTGTTTCTATGAGTTCTATAAAATTCATTCTTGCCTTCACGCTAAAAATGTTGAGTCCAGGAGGCCCAGAGCTAAATGTACATTCCAAAAGAGTAACTTCATTAATCCACAGTCTTGACAGGTTTATCACCTCCGTTTTGTCCGTTCGCCTTGTCTTCAACTTCCTATTGCACATGGATTTAAAAAATCATTTACCACTTCCCATCATACTTTTATAAAGAGATGGTATATAATAAATGTCAAAATTTTCTCCGTGATTTAAAAGATTTATTTGTTCATAAGCATGAGTCTATGCTTCTTACAAATGAATTATTTTTCTCAAGGAATATACTTAATTTTATTATGAAAATAATTGTTAAAAATTGAACTGGGAAACCCACTATCCTAAAATTGAAAAGGATCTGTCAGTCCATCTATTTTCACCAGTTAAGTTTATAGTAGTGGTTCTTCATAGTTAGCATCAGAGTTACCTAGAAGGCTTTTTGTTTAAACACAGCTTGCCAGGCCTTACCCCAGAGTAGCTGGTTCTATAGATGGGAGTGAGGCCCCCAGTTTTGCATTTCTAACAAGTACACAGATGATGCTGGTGCTTCTGCCCCAGGAATCACACATTGACAATGACTGGCTTACAGAAACCATAATTTTATTTTATTTTTTTTTAAGTTAGAAATATATGTGCCATTAATATTGCTCTCATTTTTAGGATCTCTCAGAGATGACAGTCATAGCTTCTTCAGTCTCATTTGTTCATTCATTTAATGTCTTGTGGTATAATTCGTCTGAACCCAGAACCTTGGAATGATTTATGGCAGTATTTCACAAAAGCCTGCAATAGCTTCCTGTCTCCCTTCTCCCAGCCTATTTTCACCAGCAGGCAGAGCAATTTGGGAAAAATGGAAATCAAATCATGTCATTCCTCTGACCAGAAGCCTTTAGGAGTTACCCAGAGAAAAGGCCAAACTCCTTACAGTTGCCTATCAGGCCTTATGATACGGGCTTACAGTTACCTAGCTGAACTTATCTCCTCCTGCTCTCCCCCTCCCTCACTGCCTCTTAGCCCGCTTGGCTTCTGTCTGTCCTCTGCACCTGCCAGGCACAGATACACTGTTCCCTCTCTCAGGAATGTTCTTTCTTTAGGTAGATGAATGCCTAACTCCCTCATCTCTCTCAGGTTTTGGCCAAATGTTTACCTTCTCAAAGAGACCTACTATGCTTCCCCTCCAGCTTCTTACCCCATTCTATTGGTTTCTAAAACACTATCACCTTATTATGTGCTACATAATTTACGTATTTGTAATGTTTATTATTCATGTTCTGTCTCCCCTGGGTAGAACATAAGCCTTGCAGGGGCTGGAATATTTGCCTTTTTTGGTCTATTTTGTTCACCAATGAATCCCAAGTGCTTAGAACAGTGTATGACACATAGTAGGTTCTCAGCAGACATTTTTTGAATAAACAGATTTTTAATTTTGGTTTCCCCCCAATATTTAGTGATTTTTATTTCAACCTACAAGTACTCTTTAGAAAGACTTGTATTCTACTTATGGCAGCACATTTTATAATAACAAAGCCTAGAAAAAACTGAAATGACTGCTAATAGGGGATTGGTCAAGTAAATAAAGTAACTTAGTTTTGTATCACACAACCATTAACACGATAAAACAAAAAAATAAATAAAAACAGCAATGAAAGCCAAATTCTCTATGGATACTACATTTCTTAATTATGTAGTCCTATTTAATCTAGATCAAAATACATGCATTGAAATCTTGTTTACCTCAAAGATAATTGTATAAATAGGCTAAGCTTACTAGACTGTCTTTAAAACAAAGCAAAATGAAGACTGAATGCTTCACTCAAAGAATTCCCCACTCCAAAGTATCTTTGAGAAGTAATAATAATGATAATAAAGGACATTAAACACTTACTGTACGATAGGCACTGATTAGCTCATTTAATCTTCACAATAACCCTATGAGATAAATGTGACTATTGCCCTCATTTTGCAGCTAAAGGAGCTATAAGGTCCAGAGAGGATTAGTAACTTGTCCAAGATTACATGGCTAGTAAATGGTGCTACCAAATCCAGTGTTGTTTTTCTTTAGAAAAAGTAATCAAAGTCTCTCTCTCTCTCTAAAAATACTTTACCATCTGTTTCTGCAGTTTCATCTTACATACTTTCCTATATATATGCTCTTCTCTAGTCAAACTCATCTATTTGCCATTCCCTGAAAATTCCCAGTCTTTGGCCTTGGGCTTTCAAAAACATTCCTTCTGCCTGAAATATCATTCACCACCAGTCATTGCCTATTAAAATCCTACCTTCACTCCAAAGTCAGAAGTGATTTTGCATTCCTCTAAACTCCCAGAGCACACACATATTGTCTTTAAAATTCATATAATAATTACAATATTCTATCTTCTGTTGTTCTTAAGGATGTGCCTTATTGCTTCTACATTTACTGTTAAATTCCTTGAGGAATAAGGATTACTATATTTCTACATTACTGTTAAATTCCTTGAGTCAATAAGGATTTTATTGACTAGCTACTACAGTAAGCAAGAAGTTACAAATTTTACAAATGCCCTGTCCACTGTGGTAGCCACTGGCCAGATGCAGGAGTTGAGCACTTGAAATGTGGCTAGTGCCAAATCTTGAAATGATAGTATTTGGGCATGTTGGGTTAAATAAAACATAGCATCAATAACCTTAATTTCACTTGTTGATTTTGTCTTATTTTTCAGCACCTAGAAAATTTCCAAGTATGTTCTGGGTCTCATTATATTTCTGTTGAATAGTGCTGATCTGATATATCCCTTTCTCCTACCCCCCCAATCCTCCTCCAAGTGATGAAACCCATCAACAAACACATGAGTTAAAAAGGGAGGCAATCCCGGGACGCCTGGGTCGCTCAGATGGTTAAGCATCTGCCTTCGGCTCAGGTCACGATCCCAGGGTCCCGGGATCGAGTCCCGCATCGGGCTCCCTGCTAGGCGGGGAGCCTGCTTCTCCCTCTGCCGCTGCCTCTCTCTATCTCTCTCTCTGACTCTCATGAATAAATAAATAAAACAAACAAAAAAAAAGGGAGGCAATCCCCTATTCTGATGCTCAAAAAGGGTGGCGGGCTGTCTCTGGATGGATAATTTTTCTATTTTACTTGGTCAGATTGTTGTTTTTGTCCTTACGTCATAGGATTTGGGACCAAGAAACACTATAGTGAAAAAGTTACTTTGTCCATAAGCAAACATTTTGTGTGGGTGTGTGCCTGCAGCACATGTGTTTCTGGAGAGGAAACCACATTTCAATATGAATCTAGCAAAATTATAGAAAGCTTTCTATTTTGAAATAAATTGGCATCATGGCAAACAGAAAGCAAACAGCATTCTCAGACCAGTAATAAATCCTTGATCTATAACATCAGGGTAACATCAGTGCCGCCTTGGCCATAACAGAGAGGCCTCTGAGTTGCCCTCAGCCACGTTTCTCCTACTGCTGGCTGGTGCCGTGTTCTTTCGGCAGCTTCTTTCCAGGCAACCACAGACTGTTTACTGACTGTAATCAAAATGACAGCACACTGTTTGCACAACCGAGTGTTAAGAGTTGATTGCCTTTTTCACTTGGCAACCTGAGGGAACTTTAGAACTAGGATCTTGAGGTACAACTTGCGTTCATTCAAGATGGTGGTGCTTACTTTTCTACATGTTACCTGCATTCCTTTGAGGTTTAAAATACAGAGGATTGAGATTTATCTAGCCTGGAGCAGAAAGGTTGTAATCACTGCCTTCAGATCACTTCTACTGGTAAACTCCACTGGAGCCCAGGTTGATTTAGGTGGGGCTGAGTTTCGGCTGTCATGTGATTCTTCATCCGTCAGAACCCAGCCATTTGAGGGACCTTCTCTATTACCCATGCCCCACGAATAGATGATTATAATGCCATACACTCTGATCACTCTCAGATGGTGCCACAGAAGAGAATCCAGCAGAATGGAAAAGTTTGATGTGCTCAATCTTTTTAGAAACAAGATTTAATGAAAAGGTAAGGAAGAGAGGGAGGAGCACAGGAGGGGAATGGAAGCTGCAATTCAGGTAACCTGTATTCTAGACTTGTGTTTGCCATCACTTGCTGTGACATATTGAACACTCAACATCTTAGGTGTTCATTGTCCACATCTACAAAAGAGAGGGAGAGGAGGAAAATTGACTAGCTCATTTGTAGTGCCTCTTTTGTTTCTAAAGCTCTAGTTCCAGTGTTCAGACTCTGGGACTCTGTACCAGATACACTCCAACATCCATCCCTCTGGGAGAGAATGATAGGTACAACAATAGTCCTGTACTCTGAACAAGGACTATTGAATACTGGAACTAATCATGTAACTGAGCTAGGCTGCGCTATACCTATTAGAGGCTATCTTCATTTCAGAATACTTTGATGAACTATGAGCTTGCTCAGATTAAAACCGTGTTTTTGATGAACAAATATTATGAATGCCTTGAGTACAGCATAGCTGGGCGGTTGGTTGCTGAAAAGAAATATCCCTCACATCCTTTCAACTCTAGATATTCAATTCTGTATACATGATTTCTTCATGTATTTTCTTCATGTAATTCTTATACATGTAATTTCTTCCTAGATGAGAAATTTATACAAATAGAAGTTTTTTTTAAAAACTCACAAAACTTTGTCTAATTTTCAGTGAATATGACAAGTCACTTGGTTAAATTCCCTCCCAACCCTGCCAAAATAGGGGCTTTTGAAGTAAAGAGAAGCTGAAAATATTTTTCTAGGATCTGAATTCAGGTCCCAAAATGTCAGCGTTTTTTTTTTTTTTTTTTTTCCCCAGCCACTGAGCACATCATTGGCACCAAAATTAGAGCAAGGGCCTGTGTGCACTGCCCTGATTCAGGTGTCAATGATGCCACTTACTTCAGTAGGAACACACAGTGGAAGGTCTCTGCATGTGAAGGCAGGAAGGATGCTGTTCAGTGATCAATTCTGTTGAGGCTAAAGACAACCAGAACGCCACAGGTAAGAAAAAATTACATGTGATGCAAACTTGTATTTCAGGCAAGGATTTGCAGCAACCAAACTGCTAATGAGAGCCAAGATGGGTGTAGCCTGTCCATCCTGGTTCTACCCAGGGTGGAACATCTAGCAAGTAAGACCCTGGCTAGAAAGAGCAACGATCATGAGGAGAAATGTAAAAGCTAAAGGGAGAAGATGCTAGAAAGGACAGAACCGGAATCTGTGATGTTCCTGCAGTGTTCCAGGTGTGCCCCCTGAATTATCTCCTCAAAGACATGGGTCATTCAGGATTCTGATGAAATTGCTTCTGCAATATTGGGCATTGAATTCACTAATTCTTCAAGTGACCCCCCCTTTTTAAAAAAAAATTAATAGATCTCTTTTTTTAGAGCCGTTCTAGGTTTACAAAAACTGGTTGTGAAGGTACAGAGTCCCCACATTAAGTGTGCCTTTTTATGCTTTAAATATTTAGCCCTGAAACTTTTTATTCGGGAAGAATTTAAGAGAATAAATAGAAAGTATTTTCTCAGGCATAAGATTCTCTAAATTTAGCTTTCCTGAGAGATATGGATAGTTGAAAAAATGTGTATTATTTTATGATTAAATTGATCTCATAGATTGTTGTCTGAGACGTATCATCGCTATTGTGCGTTTAATGGATGTTTAAAAGAAACATGCCTTACAGTGACTCCGAATAATTTTTTTCTTTGTTTTTGTTTTTTTTTTAATTCTTTTTATTGTTATGTTAATCCCCATACATTACATCATTAGTTTTAGATGTAGTGTTCCATGATTCATTGTTTGTGCATAACACCCAGTGCTCCATGCAGAACGTGCCTTCCTCAATACCCATCACCAGGCTAACCCATCCTCCCACCCCCCGACTCCAAATAATTTTAAGACACCTAGTAAACAATGTGCCTAACAAAGGTATAAGAGAGAGCTCACTTTTTTGGCTTTGGTGGTGTAGTTTAACTCCTTTGTGTTAATTTGCATAAAGATCTGCATCATGATTTGGATGTGCTCTGCCGGTTTTTTATTTACTCCTAAGCATTACCCTTTCCCTTTTCAATTGTACTAAATGATTTTGAATGACAAGTTGAAATGCTTTTCCCTAAAGAATCAGGTTAGTTATCACAGTTGTCACCATGTTGGTGGAGGGAATGTTTATAGGAACAATAAATTTTTTACTTTCTATACTCACTGAATAATTTAAGGTGAGCCTTCTTTGAAAAACATTTCTTCTCTGGTTCAGGCTTTAATTCTTATTAACATTTCACTGGTTTGTTTTTTATATTTTCATTGTTTTCTACCCAAGTACTTTGTATATAAAGATAAGACGTCAATTATTTTTAAGTAAATGATCCGATCCCAGTTTACGAACCCAGGCACTGTTTCACAGACATCCATCATAAATCTAGCCTCAAACATAATATTGTATTTCTTCTGTTTACTGTAGAAGCACCAGCCTCCTGACTTAAAATATGGATATTCTCATCTTGAGATTTAACAGATCTTTTCTCCATGGGGTAATTTTACTGAACAGGTTGACAGAATGGTAGAGGTTGTGAAGAAAGCAGAGTTAAGTAGTAAATATTAAATGATGTTTATCTAGAGGAAAGACTTAGGATATAATTTGCCCTGGAGGACATAGAAGATTGTTTTATTAAAGGCTACCGCAGTCTCCTCCCAGCTGTGGAAAGGACTGCGCCGCAAGAAGCCAACATAAAAAAGCAACTGGGGTGTTAACCCTGCAAATGTCTTCTTAAAGAGTTGAAAAAGCTGACTCACCTTGGTAATGGAATTCCTTTTAAGAAATGCAATTAATTATTAATTCCACTTAGCTATTAGGTTAACTCATTTCTTTCTTATAAATATCACTTTCTGAAAATACACTTTTAAATGCGTTTTGACTTTAAGAAATTTGTTGGTTTACAGATCTGCCTTTCCTCTCAGTCTGCCACAGTAGCAGTTTCAGAAATTAGAAATCAATGTTTTGTTTCCAGTTGGATGCCCTGGACATTCAAAGAGTATCTTTCAATAGAAACTCTTATTTGATTATTTAAGACTTAATTTTCAAAGGAGCAATTTATGAGGTACAGAATAAAAAGAGAGCGAATCTCTGGTTGTACAAATTGTAGTTCACAGATGCTTATTTCTGAGCATGCACAATTGTTTGCATTGTTAGTCTGCAAAATATACCATAGCCAGCAGCTGGGTCAACTTTCAAATAGAGGTAAGGGTAGGAAATTGGAGATTTGAAATATAAAACTGCTTAAACATATAGAATAAATACCAGCCTTTCTAACCAAGGAAGAAATAGGACACGAATGTATTTTTTGCTATTTTCCTAAGTATTTGCATAGTCTCTTTACCTAACACACGCCCACTTACTAGAATTTTAAAATTATTTTGAAAGTCATTTCTCGGCTATCTTTTACTTCACTAGCCAACCTTTCATTAGCTTCTCTTATTTTTCTCTGCCTTCCTTCAGTCAGCTCGTTTTCAAACCTGGCCACATATTTGAACTACTAGCAGAGCTTTTAAACAAACACTGATACCCAGGCTCAGCCCCAGAGAATATAATTGAATTGGTCTAACATGGAGCCAGCATTGCTCTTTTTTAAGCTTACCAGGTGAATCCAGTGTGCAGCCAAAGCTTATCATGTTGTGCCTTTTTCTGTTTTCTCTCAGAATGTTTGCATATCTATTTCCCTTCAACTGTTCTTTTCTTCTGTTATTTTTATTAGTGAGGTTTTAAAAATCTAATTTTTGTCATTTCTCATTTTTTTTTTCTGATTTTCCATTTACTGGTCAAGAAGTTCTCATTCCAGGCGCATGTATCTGTTTTGTATTCTTATCTAATACTACCAAATTTTTATGTCAATGAAAGAGAATGCAATATGATTGTGAATTATACTTTTGTCTGTTCTTCCAATGTTGATATAATAATATACTTTAATTTTCGGTATAAATATATAAGATTGATAGTGGAGCCCAACACAATGGTTGAAAACTAACATTAAGAATGTATTTACTTGAACTGTAATCATTGTTGGCTATGATTAAAGATCATTTAATATGATATTTGAGAACTTTGAGGCTATATGGGACTCAAGAACAGGTAAATATCATTAAAGGATCGATTTTTGAATTTTAATTTAAAGACAGATTTCAGTAGTTTCAGAACAGGGCAGAAGTGGGAATATTACATATTATATCAACTATCATATCAGTAACATGATAATGACAGCAAGGGAAGCACTAATAGCAACAAAACTGGGGTAAAAAGGATCTATGATGATAATTAAAATTTGGTGACTTAAATATCAGCAGGAAAAACAGAAATATGGGAGGAGAATATTCAAGGGTTTGAAATGAATGTAATAGGAAAATCGCAGGTGGTTGGTTGAGGCCTGGAGTAGTAGATAAGAAATATGAATGTTATTGTGGCTGTGCCTCGAAATGCATTCAGGCCATTTCCTTTCCATCAGGTTTATTTTTCCTCACTGGTAAAAATACTGGTTGGATTGGCAAAAGGAAAAAAAAAAAAAAAAAAAAACCTGGCCAAACTCCCTTGGCTGTATCCTGCCTGTAGGTATGTTTTGTTGGATTTATCCAGTATTGTAAATAATTTGAAATAGATGACAGCATTTAACAAGAGGGAGATTTCTAATAAAAATCTGGATTTTTAGCTTCTTTGGAAAAATTGTTTGATTCATCAGTCTCCTAGACCTAAGATGGAGCTTTCCGTTCCTGGAAAGGATATGGTTGTTAAGGCTGTTCAGTTCTGTAGTCTCAACCTAGCTGGCTTCACTCTTTTTCTTATCTACTCTGCCCATGTAGAAATTTGGAGTTGTTTCCCTAAGATTTATTTACAAGGTAATTTCCAACCATGATATAAGTTCCACAAAAAGAAAGTGCTCAACACTTCATTAGGTAAAACAAAAATAATTTACAAAGAGAAAAATAAATGTCACAAGCAAAAACACTGGGGAGACAGAGAAACTAACAGATGACTGGTTCTTAACTAGAGGCTTAAGCCCTTACACTGTGTCCTGTTAAGCCCCATGCAAGAATATTTTGGGTTCTAGATCAGAAGCACAGTGTCACTTAGCAGTAATAACTGGGATTTAGTGAATTATTCCAGTCAGAGCTCTTGGGAAAGGAAAAGGACACAATGTTCTGTACAACCTGAGTAAGAATATTCTGAATATTAGGAGATTACAATTCCCCAAAGTGAGCTTCTTGGCAGAAAATGGCCAAAGTTATTTAAAGAGTGACTTCCCATCTTTGAATTCACCCTTTGAATAAAACAATATTCAAGCACCGTTTAATAATTTAAGGACCATCATTTCTTTCACTTTGCTCCAGCGCGGAGCTTAATCACATGAAGGGCTCCCTATATGCAGTCTCCGAAAGGATGAAAACCTAATTGAATTATTACAGAAATAACTCCAAACTTTTAAAAGGTTTCTCTGAACTGAAACAACCCCTGAGAATTCCCTTACCCAAACCACCACCTGGCATATGTTTATATGCGCTGTATTTGTACAGAATATATATATTTAATATTGTAAACCTGCTTATAAGTTACATTGCAGTTGTTCTCTATTCGTATGTCTTGGGATGAAACGTCTTTAAAATTCTTTCTATAAGGTCCTTTATCACTTCAAATCCTGAAGAAAAGAGGTAGAGTATAAAAAACAATCAATCAATAAATAGGGCACATTAAAACTTGTGGTATCCAGTAGGCATTCATGTAGATTTTAAAGAATTTTTCTACTCTGGCTAATTATATATCTGGGTGTAGATTCAAATTTTAGGTACCCAAAGAGTTGATACTTGTCAGGCAGTTCATAGAACAAAGCGTGTCTTTGCGTAATAGGAGAGCCAGATTTTCTTTATTACCATATTATCAAGTAAAAGAAAATTAACACTATTCTGCTCTGAAATAGGTATCTACACTTGTTAATATTCCATTAAAATGTATCCGAAGAATGTGTTAATGTTACCTCAGGGTGAAAAATATCATCAGGTAAAACTGAACTAAAAAGTAGCTTCCTAATCAAAGATAAATAATATGATCTTGCAACACAAGCAATAATCCAGTTGGCTTTTCTCCTTCCCAAATTTTATAACTACCTCAAACAACAGTCTACCTCAAAAAGTAACAGTTCAGATACCAGGTTCTATGTTGAATTGCCATTAAAGTTGTTTCTGGGGTAAAATTCAAGTGGAAGCAAAGATAATTTAGAATTGAAATTAATCAAAATTTTAAAATAGATCCTGAAAGTGCAGAAGTGTACTGTTAATATCTTAAATTACATTTCAGGGGCAGGTAGGTAATTCATCTTCATAGCTTGGAGAATTTGTAAAACAACCATCAGTGTTAAAGTAGAATGAATAATATATTTTTAGATGCCAAACAAAACACTAATTCCCAACCTTCAGTGAGTTCACAATGTTCCTATACATGAATGATAATGAGAAAAAGTAATCTGTACAGGCACTCATGCAAAGAAATTTCACTATCTAGTCACGTGTTCATTCTTTAGTGGGAAAAAAGCACCTTTGTCTTCATATCCTTATATTTATGAGTGCATTCAGTTAATTTCAACCCTAAAAATAAGGAACCACAAAAGCTGGAGTTACCTAGAATCAAGGAAGACGGACTAACCAACAAATTCCAGGCAGAGCACGGTGTAATTGAGAAATCTTCCCTTCATGTCTTTAAGCCTCCCAAACTCTCAGCCTTCTCACATCTGTCTAGTCGTGAGCCCATTAAGTCATCTTGGCTACCATGAAGATGAAAATGACAGTGCAGTTACTTGAGTCTGTGTAAAGAGGCCCAGGGTGGTTGAAGGGCAGGATTAGGAGGCCTGGGGTGCTGAATGGCCATCCCAGCTGTAGCTCCCAAACATCCCATGAGCACAGAGCTGTCAAGAGCACAAAACTGCACGTAGAGAAAACATTTGGAGGGAAGTAGGGATTTTGCAGTATATCCACAATTTCATCAGGCACAATTTGCCTTTCCACCTTTTATTGTATCATTAATAGGACTTAAGCAGGAGAGTTTGTGAGTTGATCTCATAGCCAACACACGTGGTCATTTCTGGGATTTAGGCTCTGTAATTTGATGGCCATAGTAGAAATTTTGGGGTATTTAAATGTTCTCGGTGAAACCTAGATTTTCTTTGTGAGTCTTCAAAGAGGACTTTTGTCTGATAAGTATATCTGTTAAGGCACAAGTGAAATAAAGCTCCTTGCCCCTAATTTGTTAAAAAGAAGAAAGGCTTTGAAGTGGAGTCCATGATAATGTATCATTGGGCCAAAGAATGGTTTTTTAGAAGGTATTATGAGAGTTCTTTAAACTCACAGGAAATGCCCAGGATGTTAGCACTAATCGGTATTATTATAGGGAGCACATTTGTTTTTGTTGTTGTTGTTTCAGCAAGGGCATTCTTCCAGGATGGGAATTATCATTTTTCAGCTACAGAATTTCTTGGCAGTTTCATTCTGTCCTTCCTGTTGTGGTGGAAGATATTATATCACCATCACTAATATTGGGGGGCAGGGGAAGAGGGGAGGGTGACCATCCAGTCATGTCCCAGGATATATAATAAACACTGAACAGACATTATTTATTTACACAATCCTGCAGCATTAGGTGCTATCATTCCTATTTTATAGGTGAGGTAATAGAGGCTTAGAAAGTTTAAATACTTTGTCATTTAATAGTGAAGCTAGGATTCAGTCTGTCAGCCCTGCTCTTCTTCACTTCTCCATATTGCTTCCCGGTCGTTTCCACCACAGAAGGAACTGGCCAAGGACCTTTAAAACATCTCTAGTCCTCTATTTTTCTTTTTCTTTTTTTTTAAATATATATATATATATATATATATATATATATATATATATGTATGTGTATATATATATATATATATATATTTAAGATTTTATTTATTTATCAGAGAGAGAGAGGGGCAGGCAGAGGGAGAAGCAGGCTCCTTGCTGAGCAAGGAGCCCGATGTGGGACTCGATCCCAGGACCCTGGGATCATCTAGTCCTCTATTTTTCTATCTTCAGGTTTAGTGCACCATTAGTGGTAATATACAACAACAAGTGGTAATATAAATATACAATATACAAGAGTTAAAGATGTATCATATCACAGTTAAGCTGAGAGATCAATTGGTGAAAATCCAGATAAATTAGAATCATAAAATTTTAAAAATGAGAAGTGTCCTTATATATTTTTTATTCTAATAACCGTACAGGCAAGGAAAATGTACTTCAGTGATAAATGGTGTCTTTTCTGAGGTGATAAAGCTCGTTAGTAGAACTTGAATCAGAAACTCAGACTTCCAGCTCAGTGCTCAACCTATTTATCTGTAGTACACCATTAAATTACAGTATTATTTGGGGTGCCTGAGTGGCTCAGTCAGTTAAGCATCCAACTCTTGGGTTTTGGCTCAGGTCGTGATCTCAGGGTCGTGAGATCGAGCCCCATGTTGGCCTTCGCACTCAGCACAGAGTCTGCTTGAGCTTCTCTCTCCTTTTCCCTCTGCCCCTCCTGTTTGTGCTCTCTCTAAAATAAATAAATAAATCTTTTTAAAAAATTACAGTATTTTTCTTACAAATGAAGTCACTGTTAGATTCTTCTAAAGAGTAAGATACCCAAACTTACTTGATATATCACTTAATCAAAACAGGTTTGATTTCCAAAATTTTTCAAAGAGCCAGTTTTGTGAAGAACTCTGTGTACATATGCTCTTCACATCATGACTACGTATATAGACAAATAAGAGATTATTGCAACTATACTGAAAAAATTGCTGATATCGAGGGCTGAAATATAAGCATCCATTCATAAATGTAAAACAGTTTAGTCAAGACCAGCTCTTGTGTTTACATAGCACAAAGTTACTCAAATTCAGTCCCCTGTAGAGAAGCACGAAGTATACAATACACTGAAGCCAATTAACATCCATTTCTGGGAACCCTTTTCAAAGAAACAGTTTTCTTCATATCCTATAGTAGGAGTTCTTCTGAAATACACAAGATTCAGGGCTTTTCTCTGAGGCAACCACTACTTTATGTTTTTAGGGGGAATATTATTGATACTCAGTGTAAAATATTGAGAAATCAGTATTTTGCCATATCATTAGAAATTACAATTGCTTTTAAATACTCAAATTCTATCCTTAGGCCATTTTGACCAGTAATGACTGGAAACCCAGGTTAAAATCAGAGGTCTTTATTTCACATAGGACACACAGTACTTGGAGTGCTTGTGTTGAAATTTTTCCATGCAAATTCCTACAAGCACTTAATGCCTTTATCTTTGTCCTCATATGCTACATTACACCACCTGTTGTATTAAAAAATAAGAACTTTATGATATTTAAAACCCTTCTTTCAATTAATACCTACAGATTTTCTGCCAATAATTTCTTATTCCAAGTATGTGATTGCTAACTGAATGCAACATTTGTGGTTATGCTATAAAATATTTTAAAGAAAACTACAGAAAATATATGTTATAGATAAAGTAAGTAATTGTTTTATGGCACAAGTGGCTCTCCCTGGTAATTAATAATAATAATAACCAGTTGTTAAATCACACAGAAAAAAAATAAACAGAAATATATCAAGCTTCTGAGATAATTCATCAAGAAAATATAATACCCTTTAAGTCAATAAATTTAAAGACAAATATTTAATATAAAAATGAACATATTAACATATAAAAGAAATAATACATTATGGAGCATATAGGGATCACTTTATTATTAAAAGGTTAAATCTCTTTTTAATGGTTAGTATTGGTTATCTTCTTCCCTCCATGAAAATAGATTATTATACCTCTATATTGTTATCACTCCCTATACACATGGCCCCTCCAAAGCTGTTAAATAAAAGACTAAAGCACAAGAATGATAGTTCCAATTTCACTATACATTTATGTTTAAAAAATACTGGGCACACTGGACATTCAAATAGGTGATGTACAGCCACGAAATCCATTAGGTCAGCTTTGTGCACTAAAAAATATTTTCCTTGAATACAATGAATCATAACAATCTGCATGTCTCAAAAACATGAGATCAGTGATGCCTAGTCTCTACCATAAGTCACCATTTCTAGACAGAGGCTCTATTTCCTTTGAGAGATAAAGGAATAGTAAGCAGTTTACACATCAAATGATGACTTTGGTTCCTGAAATTTACATTAAAACAGCATTAGGTTAAAAATAGCAGAATGAAGATGATTTTAAAATAAGAAAAATGATCTGGTGGCTAGATTCTATGGTGCAGATAATTAAATGTTTTGCCAGCTTACCTGATAAAACAGAGCTTGACAGATCACAGCATAACAAAGCCCCGTATCCAAGATGGTTAGAGTATAAGGTGCCTTTCTCTGCAGTTGTTCAGATTTTTGGCCACAGAGATTTACAGATTAATTACAGTGTTTTTTTCTTTGCTTTCTCTGTGGACAAGAAAACAAAGAGACCTTTCCAGAATCCTCTCTGCTTATGCCTCCGCTTCCTGTTCTGAGATTCACTCTATGGTACCCAACATATATCAGAAAACAGCTTTGGGGGGGGGGGGGGGAAGCTGACAGCTCTCAACATGGTACCGCCATCTACTGGCAGACACACAAAATTGAACAAAAGGAAAAACATCCTCATTATTCTTTATAAGGTAAAATGTAACATCTCCCTGCATATGAGTATGTACAAAGAGACTCTTTCCCATGCTCACTTATTTGTACCTCACCAATATTTTGTAAGTTTACAAAGGTTATTCACTCATAAACTACCACAATGAACATAAAACCTACAAATATCTGTTTGAAAATTACGTTTTTAGATTACCTTACACCCTGCAGGTAGAGTTTTGCAAAAATCTCTCTTGTGGTCTGTGCTGGTCTTCTGAAAATTTTTTCTTCTCACGGGATGGATTATTTTCCAAGTGAGTAATCTGACTCCTTAAAGAACAGTGTAATACACATTTACTGATAGTCTTTTGTGTTGCTTTTGGTAAAACATTTACAAGAAACAATATCTGAATGTAGAAAGGTACTCTAAACTTTAGCAAGGTCTAGCTAAGTTAGATCTGTGGATTATTTTGGTGTGTGTATATGACATGAGGAACAGTTAAATTCACCTTACATGAGATAATTCAAATCAATTATATCTATGTCTTTAAAATACTCGAGAAAACATTGTTTATAAGAATATTGAAGCATGCAATACATAAGCAAAATGAAAATGATTTTTATCAGTTTATTAAAAGAGGTTTGTCATGAAACTGCTATTCATTTTATTTGACTTTTTATATTTACTTTAGAGCGAACAACTATAATTTTATTAGTTTATCATTAATTAATTAAAATATATTCATATTGATGGAGCACCTTAATATATGTTAAGTGCTGTATTAGCTTTGAAAAGACAAAGATAAAAACATACGGTGCCTGACATCGAGGAGCTTATGTATAATGGAGAGACAAATGTAGCAGGTACCATATTTTCAAGCTATGTGCTCAAGGAGTGTTATTTACTTTGTTTTTAATTCCAGCCACATTTTGCCTAATGGCAGAAAATAAATCTAGTCAGTTAGAGGTAGACTGAGTCACTTGAGGCTGTTCCCAATGATTTCAAGTTTATACTAAACCAATGTACAGTTTTCCTCTTCCATCTTCTTACACAGGGATTGATTTAAGTCCAGGAATGCTTACATATGTGGAGAAAGCAGAGTATGGTTCCCGGCCTCCTGCTTTTCTATGTGGGCATCCAATGAGGTGTAGAATCCTGTATGATTTTTGGGCACCAAAATCCCTCCACATGGACATCTACCAACGTGCCCGCATTCCCCTTTGGTTCCAGAAACACCATCCATCCAGTTTAGCATGGCAGCATCCCCTCTTCATAAGCATTAGCTACCTCAGGTTTGTCAGCTCTTCCTCTCAGGTAACTTTTGTTCCTGTCCTTGGGGAAGGAAGGAACACAGCTAGCAGGCTTCCAGGGTCACTCTGGCTGTAAGTGACTGATAGAAGTCCCACATGTGAGGTACTGCACACCACCATCTCTGTGTTGTTTCCATCTCCTGGAGCATGGGTGCTCTGCGGGCTTCAGACAAGTGAGGCACAATCTCTGCTACACTGGAATATTCCAACTTCTCATCTCTCTACCTGTTTAGCTAAACCTGGGAGAGCAAGCTATGTAGGGGGCCCCATCAGAGACCCTCTTCGGTTGGGTTCCCTTGCTTCTTCCCAAACTTCCTTTCCAGGCCCCCCAAAATTTTGTTTGGCTCTCTCTTCCTTCTGTGCCAGTAGTAAACTGGATCCACAAGTTTTCCTCTCATATCTTTTTGTCTTATACCTAATGTATTAGTTTTCTAGGGCTGCTGTAACAAAATACCACACAGAGTGCCTCCCACCAACAGAAATTTCTTGTCTCACAGTTCTGGAGGTTAGAAGTCCTAAATCAAGGTGTCAGCAGGGCCCCACTCCTTCTGAAACCTGTAGGGGAAGGCTGTCCTTATCTCTTCCAGCTTCTGGTAGCCCAGACATTCCTGGGCTGTGGCAGCATAACTGCAGTCTCTGTTTCCATCTTTCCATGCTGTTTTCCCTGCATCTCTTGGCATAGTCTTTCCTCTGTGCATGCCTGTCTCTGTGTCCAAATTTTCCCTTTTTATAAGGACACCAGTCATTTTGGATTAGAGTCCACCCTAATGATTTTTATGTTAACTTGATTATCTCTGTAAAACCCTATTTCCAAATAAGGGTATTTTCTGAGGCACTGGGGATTAGGACTCCAATATACTTTTTTTTTTTTTTTGGCAGGAGGGTAGACACAATTCAACTTATAACACTTAAGACCAAAACCTTTTAAATTTAAAATGCAAGAATCTGATGATTCTTTCCACTTAAGAAATAATAGCTTTGGTATCTGGTCAGAATTTGGGGGGGAGTGGGTGGAGGGAAGATCTTCAGGTAATAGTGAAGAAATTCATTAATAATAACAACAATGACAAAACCCAACATTTATTCAGTATTATGTGTCAGATACTCTTCTAAGCACTTTGAGTATATTCACTTAACCCTCACCTATAGGAAGAATTGTACACATTTTACAGATGAAACAAATATGGAGTGAGGTAAAAACACATTAATTAGTACTTCATATATCACCATGCATATGACACCAATATGCACTGAGTCCTGGAGAAGCATAAAGGAAATGATCTTTTATTAATTTAGACCACTGCTATTCACACATTTAATGAAAATTCATGACATTTTACTATTTCATTATGTAAGTTTTCTGTCATGAAATATTTCTATTTTCTAGGAACTTTTATGTTTTTTTTCTAGTCACAGCCAAATTATCCTTGCTCACCACTACTTTACTAAATGTTCATTAACTCTGCCAGTCCCTAGCACCCCATGCTAATTTCTCCACCAGTAATAATAATTAGAAGTGTATTCATTCTGATGACCAATTTTGGGCATATACTCAAAAGAACATATACATATACTCAAAAGATTTTTCTGATAGTGTTTTCTGAGGAACTGATTATTGTATGGGTATGTATGTGTGTATGTGTTTTAAACTATTCTAAGGACAATAAGAATTATCATAGGATGAAATTTTGAGGAAGAAAAAGAAAAAATGCAGTTCTATAACAAGTAGGATTATACAAATTTAATAGAATTATATAACTATAATAAACAATATAAATTAAAAATATAAATAATGCCAAATTTAATAGAATTTGCAGGTAATATTAGTCTCATCTGATTTACATATTCATTGCTAATATTTTTAATTGCTTCACTAGATCTGCCAATGAGTAACAATTATTATTCCAATGTCCAAACCTAATTTAGAATTCCCTTTAAAGTTTTTCTAGATATCTCCTGCTCTTTTCCATCCCTACCTTACAATTTGGAACAGTGGTCCCCTAGGTCTAGTCCAAATGCAAAAATAGTATAAATGTAAATATGAAGAATCAAGACAATGTATGGAGCTAAGGTAAATATATAAATACTATAATCAATATCCTGGAGAAATAAAAATATATTGCATCTATGAAGTGGGAAATGGGAAATATTGGGGGAATAATAAAATATAATAAAGAGTGCTCATAAATTATATAAACCATACATAAAGCAGAGGAAAAATAAGTAGTCTGAAAGGAAAAATTAAAGACATCTCTTAGAAAGTTGAACTAAACACAAGGATATGAAAATACGATAAGAAAAAGAGCATCAATCCCAAAGTAAAAAAAAAAAAAAGTAAATGTATTACAAGAAAAATTTCCAGAAATTAAAAGACTCACTAAGAATTCACTTTATGATATAAAGGAACATACATTGAGATGCATTATAAAATTTCAAAACATAAAAAGTAAGAAAACAAAAAAGAATCAGATCACCATCAGACTTACTAACAATAAGTGTTAGTAGGAAACAAGGAAGGAAGGATATCAAAAGGTGTAGAGCACATTGTTTTATAGTTTTGTTCCCAGCCAAGCTGGAAAATCACATCTTGTATGAGAACCAAATAAAGGTATTTCAGATAATCTAACCAACAAAATTTTAGATTCTCTCTGTCCTTTTATGAAAAGTCATTTGAGCATATATTCCAGCTCCCCTCAACCGAAAAAAAAAAAAAAAAAAAAAAAGGAAAGGAAGCGAAGGGAAGGAAAAGAAAACCAAGGAAGACAAAGACATGATATCCAGAAAACATTCAAATTCATCTGTGAATCTGCCTAGAGAGGAGTAGCATCCTATCCCAGAATCAAATTTTTGTGGAGGCTGAAAATACAATCATTCCACATTATAAGGTGAAAACAAAGGATATCCACAAAGGAAATCTGTTGTAAGTATCAAACACAAATGGGATGATTAATTCCTTTTTGTCGCCTATTGATGTGATAGATTGCATTAATTCATTTTTGTTTTTTGTTTTTTTAAATATTTATTTATTTATTTTGGGGGAGTGGAAAGAGAGCACACGAGCGGAAGAGGGAGAGAGAATCTCAAGCAGACTCTGCTCTGAGCGTGGAGCCTGATGTGGGGCTTGATCTCATGACCCTGAAATCATGACCTGAGCAGAAACCAAGAGTCGGATGCTTAACCAACTGTGCCACCCAGGCTCCCCGCATTAATTCATTTTTGAATGTTGAACTGATCTAGGCCACATTTTAGTAACTAGTTCGAATAAGACAAGAAAAACAAATGATAATTATTGTGCCAATATACCTTATAGCAAAAAGAAAAATAAATGTCAGTAAAGAGATCTTTACTCTTTTTTTGCTAAAGAAGTTCATTTTATGTGAGCAGGTTTTATCATTTTAAATACAAAGGAGAAAAGGGAGAAGTGACCGGAAGAGTGATATAATTTGCTATGATTCTAGCTTCATTGTGGCTTGTATGCTTTCCTTCTGCAGATGGAAGGACAGGTGATTTTCAGGTCTTCAGTAAGTGGGTCCTGAGGTTTAGGTAAAATAGTTATTGGTTACAAGTATAGGGCTTCTGGAACCTTAGTGGTGTTTGACAACACCTTGTAAACATCTCCTGCATAAATCATAGAAATTCATAATAGAATAGAACTAATAACCTTCAGTTAGGACTTTTGAGTTGGTCTCTTTCTTCCTTCAGTCTCTGGTTCCTCAGGATCTTCGAAAATTTTGTGGGTAGAGCTCTAACTCTAGGGGCTCTGTTTTAATTTCATAAGCTTTCATAGCCAAATGATGCTTTTTCATAACATCTATAAACTTTATGATAAAATTCCCGGACCCAGGCCACACTTTCCTGTTTCCTAGACTATTATTTCCAAAACAGTGTTTAAAGGAACACTATTATCCTGTTGGATCAGTGAGGTACCATTATATACCTACCAGAATGGCTAAAATTATAAAGGCTAATACTACTAAGTATTGGTGAGGATCTGGAGCTACAGAAACTCTCATATACTGCTCATGGGAATGTAGATTAGTACAATCACTTTGAAAAACAGTTTGGTATTATCAACTAAAGCTGAACCTAAATGTAGCCTGTGAGCCAGTGAGTTCTACTCTTAAGTATATACATGATGGAGATGTGTGCATATATATAAGAATGTATAATACAGGAGTACCCAACATTATTGAAAACTGTTCAAAGGAGTAGAATCACAACCTCCATCAATAGGAAAATGGATAAAAGAATTATGATATATTCTTCATCCGTAATATTGTACACAGATGAAAATGAAGGAACTAAAACTATTCCCTGAAACATGATGAATTTCACAAATATAACACTGAGCAGAAAGAAGGCAGACACATGTAAATAAGACATTGTGATTATTCTTACTAAATTTAAAAACAAGTAAAATGAATTCTAATACTAGAAGTTAGATTAGTGGATCATCTTGAGATAAGGTAGTCTTTGGCAAGAATCTCATGACGCTGAAATCATGACCTGAGCAGAAACCAAGGGTCGGATGCTTAACCAACTGTGCCACCCAGGCACCCCGCATTAATTCATTTTTGAATGTTGAGAATGGGGCTGATCTGGGAGCTCGTATAATTTTATTTCTTCACCTGGGTGGAGGTAACACAAGGATTCACTTCATGATCATTAATTGAGTCCAACATTTATGTTTGGGACATTTGTTTTGTATGTGGGTTATACTGAATTTTTTTAAAAGGCACATTAAGGGTTTAACAGTTCTCACTTCTCATGGGAGGAAGGAATGAAGCATGAAATCTATGGAAATTTCAGGATTTGCTCTGTATATATTTCTGTTCTGTTTGAACCTTGGGCAATTACATGTGTGTGCATTATTAGTGTAATTTTTAAAACATTTAAGATATTAAAAAGACATTACATATACACCTTCATGCCATTTACATTTATCTCTCAGTTGTTCCCTTTTGAGTCTAGAATGGATCCTTTCTGCTGTCTGAAGAGATTCTGGAACCTGCCTTCTTCTAGAAGGCCTCATTCATGCTTATATTCAGCTTCTGGTGCTTCTATCTTTAGTCACCTTCATAGCAAAGCTACCTACTACTATGCTTGCATTTATTTTTATTATTATTAAGTAAACATAATCCACATTATGTTCTCTGTACCTTTACACTTCGATAGTCCATTTTAGCTCTTAATCTTCTGCTGATAAATACTGACACTAACTCATGTTTGCCAGTGTTTCATATATAAGGTGTTGTAAATTATTAAAAGGAATATGGTCTTCTTCTGATAAAAGATAATGCAATACTTTTACATTCATTATGTCTTTTTTTTTTTACTTTATAACATCTCTAAAAGTTGAGAAGTATAGATACTTTTCACATTCTTTTAAAGATTTTTAATTAATTTATTTGAGAGAGAGAGAAACAGCGTGAGAAGGGAGAGGGTCAGAGGGAGAAGCAGGCTCCCCGCTGAGCCGGGAGCCCGATGTGGGACTCGATCCCAGGACTCCGGGATCATGACCTGAGCTGAAGGCAGTCGCTTAACCAACTGAGCCACCCAGGCACCCCACTTTTCACATTTTTAAGGTGGTAAAAATTGGTACAGAAAAGCAAAATTACATGGTGGTAAAAATCAGTCTAAAAAACAAGATAATTGTCAATTTAAAGTCTACTCAGTAGACAAAGTGATTTTATATCAAGGACTCAAATATCTCAGATACAGTAACTGTCAAAATATTACCTATAAGGTATCCTTTGATTTAGTAATATTAAAATATTTTACCCTTATTATAAAAGAATAAAAAATATTCCATTTTCAAGTGGTTTCCAATATAGATTCCCCTCCATGTTGTTGCTATACAACTATGTAATTGCAATTTTCAGAAGGTATGTTGGCCACTATGCCAAGAGTTGCTAATCCCTCAGTTTGAAATTTCTGTCATTGCCCTTCTCATCCACATTTCATTCCAGCATGTGGCCAACTGCTATTTATTCTTAAAGACTCAGTTAAGATAATGAACTTGATATCCTATCCTGCTCTCTCCATAAATGATTTACAAATCCTCATCTGCATTCTTCAGGAATATATGGGTAGCATCATGTTATTTGGTTATATTTTGTCATATTGTATAGTAGTATTTTCATACTGCATTGTAAATGTTGGCTTATCTGCTTCCAGTCATCCTCTTCAACACTCTTATACAAGACTATGAGGTCCTTGAGAGCAAGCATTTACCTTTTTACATCCTTTTCTTTACTAATATAATGCCTGGCACATAGCACATGCTCAATAAATATCTGTTATGCATAGGATGGTATTGTGTGACTATGCATACCTTCGTGTACTAATTACCTCTTCCATTCAGAAAGCCAGTAATGAGGAAAGCCTTGTCATCTAATACCAGAATTAACATAAGATTTTACTTATTTTACTTTGTTTTTAAAAGGTAGGCAAATTTATTCCACCTCACTAATAGTGTAAAACTGTGGTAATCTATACCTAAGTGCAAGGTATCAACTTGACTATAACTTTTCAGTATTATCTTTCATACTATTGTTCAAATTATTAGAAGTGAGAATGTGTCATCCATTCAAATGACTAAATACTCTTAGATGCTTGCAAATGCCCATTGTTTACCGTGGGGTTTCGTTAGGAAAAGACAGATGTGGAGCAGATATGGCCAGATACTGGAGATAGACTTTTCTGCTTCTCTCAGGAAAGATCACTGGATAATTACCCATGTGCACACACACTCTCCACTCTAGGGCTTTGTGACTAAGCAACAGGCTTTTTTTCCTACACAAACTTTGTTAGTATGACACTGTCAGACTATCAGATCAGCTAAGCTAAAGGGAAAAATGCAGTGTTGTTTTTTCCATGAGCTCTTCGCATCTAGTACTAATTATAAGCAAGCACTTAGAAAATTCATTTATACAATCTCTCATTCTGTCTTCTAAAATTTGGCTCATGCAAGTAACTATGTCCAAATCTATACATGATTAAGTCAATATGGAAAGAATTAAAATTTTAATTTGGTAGGCTCTCTTTCATTTTTGAAAATATTTACTTGACCTTACATTAAATTTTTATTGTTTAACATTTTTTATTGTTACCTCAATAAAATAGGAAACTAAAAATAGGAAACTGTACTTAGACAATATATCTTCCAAGTCTAGAGAGTGGAACTTTCTGAAAAACTTTATTTTATGGAAGCCTATAAAAACTTTATTTTATGAAACCTTTTATTTAGATTATCAATTTTAAAAGAGGAATTTAGCCCAAAAAATCCCTCACAGTTTGTATGTTCATTTTATTAGTGGAGGAAAGAAATCAAAGGAATTATTTTTTAATCAGTTTAATCACAATTGAAATTATATATTCATATTTCAGAAAATTACTCTTAAGTTGTTTACAAAGGTAAATAGGCTAATGCAACTTTCCAATGTGCTGTGGACAGGAAGAGTAGTTGTTAAGAAAAGTATGAAGATGGGGGATGGCTGGGAGGGATTGGAAGATGCTAATGAAGAAAAATCTAGAAAAGAAGCAAGACACTCCATCTAATAGACGGAGGCCAGCAGGAAAGGCATAGAGAAACATAGAATGTTACTGTTGTAGACCTGAGAAAGGTAATGGTATGCATGAGCTGATGAAAGTGGAGATAGACAAGGGGCGACTGTGTGGCTCAGTCGTTAAGCGTCTGCCTTCAGCTCAGGTCATGATCCCGGGGTCCTGGGATTGAGCCCCGTATTGGGCTCCCTGCTCCGCGGGAAGCCTGCTTCTCCCTCTCCCACTCCCCCTGCTTGTGTTCCCTCTCTCGTTGTGTCTCTCTCTGTCAAATAAATAAATAAAATCTTTAAAAAAAAGAAAGTGGAGATAGACAAAAGAATTCGGATTTGAAAGATATTACAGAGTTTATGTTGTATATATGAATTTCAGTCTATGTTCAGGTGTGTGAAAAATAATATTGATGATAATTTCAACTTCAGTGATTTTTTTTCAGAAAGTTCCACTCTCTAGACTTGGAAGATATATTGTCTAAGTACAGTTTCCTATTTTTAGTTTCCTATTTTTTCCAGGAAAAAAAGCCTGTTGCTTAGTCACAACTTCAATATCACCTCTACCCATCATATCAAAGTTCCAGAGTCTTGCATGGGACTGGGGCATGAAGGTGGAAGTGAGGGGTTCAATCTTGGGTCATATATTTGCATAGGTTGCAATAATTCAGTTATTCAGTAAATATTATTGAGTGTCTGCTGTTTGCAAAGAACTGCTTTTGGTGCTTGGAACATGTCAGTGAACAAAACAAAGATCCCTGCCTTCATGAAGCTTGTTTTTAGGGGTGGAGAAGATCGAGACAATAAATGATAATCATAATAAATTAATTATATAATATGTTAGGAGATGATTAGTATTGAGTAAAGAAATAAAAATTAAAATGTACTGAAAGGGATTAGAATAGTCGATGGGGTAGGAGGTTGTAATTTTAAGTTGGATGATCATACAGAAGGGTTTATTAAGATGATAACATTTAAGCAATGGCTTGTGTCTTTGGCAAATTTTGTCAAAATATTTTATGAAGCTGGGAATCTAGGTGCCTGGGTTACATCTTTTGGATATAAAAGTCAGCCATTCCACTTTAAAGTCTTATCCCTCTCCAGGCTGGTACTAGAGAAGAGGGCCCAAATTCCTGTTTCTCAATTACCTACTGCTCTCATCTACACATCATTTCAAGGGATCTCTGTTGAAACCTCTCATTTTCAGTTGCTTCTCTAAATTTGTCTTCATTCTTTCAAACACTAGCCTCCTCCTTGTTCCTTCACACTGTGCTTTTATAACCTGCTATTTTCTATTAAGTTTTCCAGCTTCAGTAGTTGTGACAAGTTTGGGGTGCATTTGCTGTAAACCTTGTGTGCTTTCTCAGAGTCCCTTGCAACTCTCCTTTCTCTTACTTGATATCTAACTAGACCACGTTTCCCTCCTTTGGACTTGAAACAAACACTATAATATTCAAGTTAGGGGAATCTACTTTCCTGAGTGGCTGCTGAGTGAATAGATGATGCAACCCAGAAATGCAGGTAGTTAGCTTTCCATGGCATCAACCTTGACCAAAGGTAGTAAGTCCAATTGAGTGTCCACAACCTGGGCATGCAAGAAATACCACATTTCCTTGCCTTCTATGAACATATTTTATTTTGACTTTGGTGCCCCATCCCACTGCAGTGACAGGAAATTCAAACTGTTATTTTTAGGATTTATTGTCTCCCTCCCCCATCACGCAGAAGTGAAGTCTTCAAGGTCTTACCCAATGCCATTAGTCTTCTATTTAATCAGTTTGCTTCTTAGGTTTTCATTGATTTGTCTATCTGAACTTTAACTTCTCTGTTACTTTGGCACAAAATATATGACCATAAATATTAAATCGCTCATTTTTAGTGGGTACAGTGACTGGCATTGTGTTAAGTGCTTCACATGTATTATTTTCATTTAATCCTCATAACTCTATGTGGTGAGCGTAGGTATTGCCTTCATTTTAATTTTAAAGATGTAGAAATTGAGGCTCCAGGAGGTCAAGTAACTTGACCAAGATTACACAGCTGGTGAATTTGGAATAGAATGTCAAAGTTACAGTGTTGACTTTTTTTTTTTTTTTTTTGAGAGAGAGAGAGACAGAGAGAGAGTGTGCGTGCGCAGGGAAGGGAGGGGCAGAGGGAGAGGGAGAGAATCCTAAGCAGCCTCCACGCCAGCAAAAAGCCTGAAGCAGGGCTCAATCTCATTATCCTGAGATCATGAACTTAGGCAAAATCAAGAGTCAGATGCTTAACCAACTGAGCCACCCCCGGTGCCCCTGAACTTTGATTCTTATAGTAAAGGATTTGGAAGAAGAACTGGTTTGCTCTCTTTTTGCATGTATTATGTATAAGCATGTATTATAATTGTTAAATATCTAAATCACCTAGTAGATTTTAAGTTTCATGGAAGCATAAATATCTCACTTATCCTTGTAATCTCTAAATTTTCTAATGTGGTCCCCTGTACACAACAGTTTATGTTTTAAATTATGGAAATAAGTAGGACAAAATCATAAAATAAATTACAATCAGATATCTCTGAAGAAATGATTATTTCTTTGACAACAAAATAGGTAATACATTTTGTAATGCTGCAGCATTTCTCATCTGAGACCTAATTAAGGAACTTGGAAAAAAAGTTGTAAAATTAAAAACCACAGACAACAGGAGTGCTCATACCAGAAATTTTTAATTGCTAAGTGTGGACACAAATTTAAAAATGGAGGATACAGAGTTTACGTATAATGATTCTCAAGATTGACCCAAATGAAAAGGGTAGCACACACAATTTTTAACAGAGTACAAATCCTGTAGGGAAATGTTAATTACGCTAATAGTGTTTAAGCCTGGAGAACAGAAAGACAAAGAAGTAACTTTAAGCATACAAAGTTTGGTTCTGTGGAGAGAAACTATAATTTACCATAGATCTACTCAACTGTATGGATAGATCCCAACAATTCTTAATGTCCCCTTTGATAGCTAACACTAAGTATGTTTTAAAATTTTTTGGAGGACAACTGCATACCTATTTTTCTTGCAATAGGTTATCTGTAGCAACACTAGCTGTTGTTTTTTTTTAAATCTCTATCTGAAAAATAATAGTACCTTTACTTCCCTTGCAAAGTGTTCCTCCAGGTAGAGACATTAATTTTACCCAAATTGGCAATATGTAGTCTTCTAGAAAAATCTTTCCTTCTGTTAACCAGCAAGACAGGTGGCGCTGGCTTTGGTCCCTGTTGCTATGGGTCACTGCACACCTGGACCCGATTGTTCAGCCTCAAGTAGAGCAGGTGGGTTGAGGGTGGGCTGTCCTGCGGGACATAAATGGACTTAGCACAGTGCTTTGCTCCTGTGCCAGGCAGCCTTGCTGAGTGGGTGGGCGGGCATGGCTCTGGGAGGCTCAGGAGGGAGCCAAATAGGAGGACTGATAATGCAAACACAGACTTTAGATTCTAAAATAATTCCTGGCAGTAAGTAGGGCTTGGCAGCCATTTACACAGTAGTTAAATGCTGGTTAACACCAAGGCAGGTGCTCTGCCTAGGCTGGACAATTGTAAGCACTTGGATAAATATTAGTTGTTGATTTATTCTCACTGTTTTAAGAGTGTCAGTATCCCAGCCTTCAGGTAGATACTACTAATTTACTCCAGCTAGCCTATTTATTTATTTATGTATTTATGCAGGTTTAAGAACACAGCAGAGGAAGTAGCAGCATGTTGAAGCAAGGCTGTGGGTCACTTGATCTGGGTAGGTTTGTAAACATAAATAATAATGTAGAGCCAGATTATCTCTATCTCTTAGGAATGGAAGCATCAAGATAAGAATCACGTCATTCATCTGTGCTATTTGATTATTATAATAGATCAAAGACATGTTCAGGGTGTTTTATGTAAAGAATATAATATGTAACATCACTGTTAAAGAGTACCTTGAGAGAGGGAACCTCACCTTCGAAGCTTAAGGAATTAATTGCAGCAGTAATTTTGATGTTTTAAAAATACCGAAGCTTACTTAACAAGCATTATTGAAAGCCTAAGATATGCCACTCATTCTACTTGATGATGGAACACGAGTAAGAATAAAACCTGGCCTTGACCTCAAGGAGCTTGCAGACAAGGGAGGGAGACTGACAGCACAGCAGTTTTAACATGACACACATCTGAAGCTGGAGGTATGCACAGGCGCTAGGGGACATCTGACTGGAATTGCTGTTCAGAGAAAAATCATTCCTTCTTTTTTATGTTAAATAGGAATGGCTTCAAAAATGGGATAGCACGCTTTAAAATGTGTAAATGTCCTGTAGTCAATCACCTTACACAGAATGATCTCTGTGAAGTGTATTAATGGGTGCTTCTAGAAAACTATGTCAAAGGAAATCATGGGCTATATTGCCACCATGTGCATTTTAGAGCTCTGTGGATTGTAAGTGACAGAACCCCTGTTTAAAAGAACTCAGGACAAAAGGGACAATAACAAGGTCATGAACTAAAAATTGTAGGAGTTAGAGGTGCTGTGGGCACATCTAGGTCCATGTCCTGAAATGATGGTATCCGGAATCTTTCCTTCCATCTTTGACTCAGTTTCTTCTATGCTGCCTTTCTTCTTAGACAGGCTGTCTACACATGGTGTACTCCTGCAGGTCCTAGCTTATAACCAACCAGATTCATGAATAGTGAGAATGAATTACCAGGAGCACTAGCGAAAATCTCAGGATCAGCCCTGAGATCATCTGTAAGTGTAGTAATTTTTCTGGTCTTACCTCTTTCACAGGATTGTTGGCAAGATAAATAGAAGGACAGTATGGTTTTTAAACTGTCAACTACTATATTTCTTCACAAACTTTATTTTTCAAACACATGTTTTTACTCAACTTTATGTAAAGATTTCTTTCCACTGTATTATTTCTTCCTCTTATATGCACATAGAAAACATTAGAAAAATCAACATCTAATGTGATAATTCAGCTTCCTATACTATCAAGAAAACTAAGATTTGGATTTTTCATACCCCTCTAAATTCCTCTAGACTCTTCCAATGGCTTTTTATTGCTTATTTGTTAATTCCCCAAAAGTTAGTCCTACTTACTCCATTGTTTGGAAGGCTTCGAAATGAGATAAACATTCTATTGGTAGCTAGGTGGCTACTAAAAGGCCTGAACAAATTATATGCAACAACTTCCATTCAGGAGTTTTAGGAATGAGTATGTTTATATACATAGTGACACTGTAAATACTAGACCATCAATATGTTTGCAGAATACTCATAGCCAAAATATACATTGAACAGCCAGGGTTCACAACATATAATATCAAAGACAGCTGCATTTTTATCTTCAATTTCCTTAAAGATTTTATTTATTTATTTTGAGAGAGAGAGCGTGCAAGCAAGAGAGCACAAGCAGGGGGAACAGCAGAGGGAGAGGGAGAAGCAGACTCCCCACTGAGCAGGGAGCCTGATGTGGAGCTTCATCTCAGGACCCTGAGATCATGACCTGAGCTGAAGGCAGATGCTTAACTAAGGCACCCAGGTGCCCCATCTTCAATGTTTTTAAAAAAGATATAGAGTGGAAGAATTTCTTCTTCTGTTCATGGCTCAAATCTTGGACATGCTCAATAATATTTCTGGTCATTTTTAAGTAATTTAAAATCTTGTAGTCTCATTTTGTAATGAACATATTCTCAATTCACTAACTATGTGTATCTAGACCCACTTAGAAAATAAAACTTTGAACTTGATTTAAACTTAAAACTTTCTCCTTCTCTGGTGGAAACAGGAATGCAGTCCTTTTTCCCCTCCTTATGATTCCACCTCTCCTCTTCAGCATGCCACTCTTTGATTAAAGATGGGAGAGATGTAAAGTGGAAGGAAAGTTCTTACTTGGCTGATGAGGCTGTAAGACAGCTTCAACATCTCATCATCTCAGGAATTGCCAAAAGGTTAGAGGTGATTCCTTCTTTCAAGAGTGATTCTTTAAAGGGAATATTTGAGAATATTTGACTACCCTTCCCTTCACAAGGACAAACCATGTTTTTTTCCCCTGGAAAATGCTGCTTCCTTGGCTCCTGTTTATTTGGTGACTCACTTCATGTAGATTATTTGTCCATATCTCATTGCCTTTCCAGGTGGGCAACTGAAAAGGTTTAAAACTGGTTCCACATTAACTGTCTCTACCATATGGAAACTCTTAACTGTTTTTTTCCTAACAATTTCTGTAGATAGGCTCCAATTCCAGTGCAGAAACCACTTTTCATGCTTTGCAAGAACAACATTTGCAAAGCAGCATTTTAGATTTTTCTGTGCACTATGCCTGATTAAACGCTGGGGACTTGTATCAAGCTCCTTGGTTGATTCTGTTGAAATGCCTGTAACTATGCTTGAGGTGAAGATGGGGTTACCTCCATCTTTCTCTCTTGCTAGAGTGTGTTTTAGAAACTAATCAGTAGGAGTTTCAAAGATAATTTTCTTCAAAAATCCCCTGTAATTTCCACAGACCAAATTTTGTCTCCTTGAGGTATAAGGTTGTAAGAGTCATGAAACTTCATTCAGATACAGATGTCTGGCACCTTCTTTGGAATATAGCATTGCATTTATTTCTTCAGTTGAAATTTCCAATTTAAACATTTTGATTCACCTACTCTGTTTAATCCACACCCATTTCATCTCCAAATCCTTTGTAGTGAGCTGTTGCATCTGTATAAAGCCTCAGCGTTTCACTTATTTTCCAATATCTTCATAATCCACCAAACTTTTCACCAGCAAAATTGATTAGACACTCCAGTAATTCTGTCCTTGTTGTGTTCTTCTGTTTGCAGGGTGTTCTTGTAAATTAATTGTCCTAGCACTGTTTATATTATCACTGACAAGCGGCATGACATAAAGGATAACTGCCAATAATGCAGTTCACTTTTTTTAAGATGGAGTAGCATGAGCAATTTTTCTTCACTAATTAGAAATTTGTCCTACAAATTCCCAGACTTCTAGCAATAACTTTAAGAACAAATAAAGATTAAGGAAGTATATTTTACTTCTTAAACTACTTGATAGTTTTTAGTAACTGAGTGGTAAAGAGTATTAAACAAAAAGTAGATAAACTCACCAGCAAAAGACAGCCATATTCATAAACCAGAGTTCTCATCTCCAAAAGTCCCACCTCCAAACCCCAGAGTTTGATAGAACTAAAAGCACACAGTCAGTTAAATCAATTAAGTTCTTGATCACCCCTAATAAGCTAGACAGAAAAGATCTTCCAGAAAAAAAGTCTATTCCGATTATGATGGGTTGGTGACATGGAGAGAGACTAATGATTCAAGTTGTAGACAAACTCCAATTATACACATACAAACACACACATACAATCTTAAACATAGAGAAATATTAAATAACTTCTAGAAACCTAAGTCCTACAATTCTGTGTGTTACTACACAATAGCAAGCTAGCTGCTAATAAAGAAAGCATTGAAAGACTTCATTTTATAAGTCATAGACTTGGGGGAAATAAATGAGGTGACAAAGCAAGGTTGTCTGGCATGTCTTTTTCACAAGTTGAAGGCATTACATTTAGATAACACATTCTGTCTATTGGACAGTCTTCATTCCATTTTGAATATGGAGGTCAATTGAAGGAAGGATAGAGGACATTTTCCTTAAAGCTTAATTCACAGGCTGTGTCCTAAGCATTAGCAAATGCAAAGCCCAGTGCATGGTAAAAGCAAATAAAATGAGATTTCCATTTAATAATCCAAATTTGTAATTGAGTACAAGAATTTCAAGTGCTATAACTGAAACTACTTTCTGAGAGCTATTACATATCTGATAATGTTTTCCCAGAGCACTTGCAAATAAAAAGGTTTCTCTAATATTGTGCTATTCCATTTATGTGTTTTACACAGATTTAAGTCAATCACATTAATAATCAATATCATTTGGAAAGAAAAGATGTTTGGTAAGCCAGCCTGAATTTATGATTTATTTTTATGTAGGGTCCTTAGCAGGCTATAAAAAAAGACTGTCCAGTTTTCTTTTCCTGCCAAGAAACAGGCATTTTAGAAGTGGTGATGTAAAAATCAGTCAGGATTATTTGGCTTCAAGTGAGAGAACACTCATAATTGGCTTAAGCAAGAAGACTTTATGGCTCAAAGAATTGGAAAGTCCAGAAGGTGCTATGACTTGAGGCAAGCCTGTACCCAGGGGATCAAATGAAATTGCCTGGACCCAATTTCTGTTCCAGCTCTCTCCTTTTCTTTCTCCACTATTGGATTTAGGTTACAGTCTCCTCTTTTATGCCAAGATGGCCTCCAGGAGCTCCAGATTTACATCCAGACAACTCTAGTCCAGTTAAAAAGGAAGTGTCCCTTTCTTCAAACAGTTCCAAAACTTTGATATTTCAATCCACTGGCTCTGATTGAGATTCATGTCTAATCTTGAGCCAGGCTTGGTGTCCAGAAGAATACAGGATCTTTACAAAGTCTAAGTACCAAAAATTTGGGCAGGAAAGATCTCTACAGAAAAATTGGAGTGCAGACATAAGATGAGGTGTTATGTGCAGAGTGGCAGGTACAGCAAGTATCCCTTACAGAGTTTTCTACTGTTGGTCAATCTAGGAGGAGGATGGTGAAGCAAAGACAGGGTGTCTTGTGGTGACATCTAAAAGCCACTAAAATTACATTCCCTGGAAATAGTTCTGTGAAAGATGATCTCTTGCAGGGAATATGTTTGTGGCAGCTGAAGACCCAAATAAGGGACAGTCCCTCTCCCTAGCCCAAATTCAGGTAAATTTTTAGCCACACTCTATTACAGTTAAGCAATATCTTCCTACATGTTGCTATACCTCTGATTAAAAACAATAAAAACATACTTGTATGTAGAAATTGCAATTCTTAGGGTGTTTCCCCCATTTGTCATTTCATCTGAAATATTACCCTGGGAGTTTTTCATTTTATTAGCTAAATTAAATTTGCTTTGCATTAATGACAAAGTGATATATAGAGAGCCGAAGAGAATGATCACTATAATGTTTTAGTCTGAAGATTTATTCTAAGCAGCCAGATGCTAAATTTTTCAGATGCAATTTTATTAAAACCAATCCACCTCATCCTAAAGGTAAAGTTAGACTTTATTATATCCAAGACCAAAACTGTATATTTAACTCTATTGACCATTCTGTTTTCTTTTGTTTTTGTAAGGTTTAACTTATTTTCCAAGCATATTGAGATATTCTGAGGCCTAGTTTGTCATGTAATAAACTCATAATCTCTGCATTCTCCTCTCCCTATCCCTCTAACATCTCATCTTTTAAGACTTGGATTAAAACGAAGCTTCAATGATTTGTTCATCTTATGCCACAGTCCTCTCTGCTCAGGGCTTCTGCACATCCCCAATGCCAGACGTGGGTGGCATGCACCCTAAAATTCTTGGAGCCAGGATTTATGATCAGGTTCTAAGTTGAAGATTGTGAATGCATATTGGGAAAGGGTATAGAAAGAAAGGCCTCTAAATTCTTGACATCTGTGTACAATGTGGCAGAGGAAGAGGAACAAAGATATTAAGTTTGGGTGAGAAGGAAAAGAAGATTAAGTGTCATCTAGGTGTCATGTTTGGCGTGTGTTCTCTCAGTCTAGGAGAGATAGCAAAATGGCCGGTCAAGTCCTTGTTTAATTCTTGACTATTGCAATTTGATTTCACCCCTACCATTCCTCAGAAACCAATTTCCTTGTGGTCACCATTGTCTTATAATTACCAAATGTAAGGACATATTCCTGTTCTTATGTTACTTGATATTTCTGTTATTTTGCACTCTTGACTTCTTTTTCTGTAGAATTCTACTCCCTGTTGTCTTTGGTGAAAACATTTATCTCAGTGACTTTTCTCCTACCTTGGTAGTTTTTGGTGTCAGGTCTTTATCCATCTAAGCCAGAAACAGAGGCAGCCTAAACTTATTCCTCATATATATTCCTTCCCCAGCACATTGGATTTGATTTTTAAGCAGCTTTATTGAGAAATAATTTGCATGCCATACAATTCACTCACTTAAAATGTACAATGTAATGGTTTTTGGTATATTCAAAGAATTGTGCAACTATCATCACAATCAATTTTAGAACATCTTTACCACCCCAACAAGAAACCCCGTATTCAGTAGTAGTCACTTTCCATTTTACCCAATCCTCCGCCCCTACATCTCCAGCCCTATGCAACTGCTAACCTACTTTCTGTCTTTATCAATTTACTTATTCTGGATGTTTCATATAAATGGAATCACACATTAAATGGTCTTTTGTGACTGGCTTCTTTTACTTAACATAATGATTTCAAGATTCATCCATCATATAGCATGTATTAGTATTTCATTCATTTTAATTGTCATATAATAGTCTATTATAGAGATTTAACACATTTTGACTATCCACTCATCAGTTCGTGGACTTTTGAATTGTTTCCACTTTTTGTCTCTTATGAATAATTCTGTGATTAGCATTCATGTACAAGATTTTGCATGGTATACAAAATTTTCTCTAGTATATTTAGGAATGGAATGGCTGGATCACATGGTACATCTATTTTGAACTTTCTGAGGAACTGCCAAATTGTTTTCTAAAACCATCTGACATTACCATCAGCACATGGAAGTTTTCAATTTCTCCGTATCTTCACCAACACTTGTCTATTTGGGTTTTTTTTGTTATTATAGCTATCCTAGTGAGTATGAAGTGGTATTTCATTATGGTTTTGATTTGCATTTCCCTAATAATCAATGATGTTGAACATCTTTTCCTGTACTTATTGACCATTTATATATTTTCATTGGAGAAATATCTGTAAAAATCCTTTGCCCAGTGCCCATTTTGGAAGTGGAGGTTTTTTTATTGTTGTTTGGTTGTTTTTTTGTTTTAATTGTCAAGTTGTTAAAGTTCTTTATATATTCTGGATACAAATTCCTTATCAGATATATGATTTTCAAATATCTTCTTCCATTCTGTGGGTTTTCTTTTCATTTTCTTGATGGTGTTCTTTGAAAGACAAAGGTTTTTAATTTTGATGAAGTTGAATTTTCAAATTTTCCTTTTGTTACATGTGCCTTTTGTGTTGTAGTGAAGAAATCATTGCCTAACCCAAGGTAATGAAAATTTAATTATGTGTTTTCTTATAAGGATTTTATAATTTTAGCTCTTAAATTTAGGTTTATGATATATTTTGAGTTAATTTTTCTTCATGGCGTAAGGAAGTGATCCAACTTCATTCTTTTGTATGTGAATAGTCAATAGACCCAGCACCATTTGTTGAAAAGATCAATGAATTTTTTTGATACCCTTGTCTTAACTTGTTTTTAAATACTGTGCAGTATATGTTTTAAATATCTCTTTTCTATTCTTCTTTCCTTTCTGTTACCTCTGCCTTACTTAGGACTGAGGCACAATGAGAACTAATAAGGTATACATTTAGGTCTAGATATAGTGTGTGTGTGTATGTGTTTAATCTCATCTGTATATATCACCATGTTTTTTGTGTGGTGTCTAAATTCCTTATTCACGAAACAGACTGTTCTATAAAGATTTAAATGTTTAAAAAGAAAATCACCTGAAGAGCAGTTCTTCAGTTATCACAAACTGTGAGTCTGAGTTCTTAGAAACCACCTTTTTCATTGGTTCTTTAGGAAGCAAGTAAAGGATGAGGAAAGGATTGAGTGCCTGAATGAGGAAAGTGGTCCTACTGAGGGGAAAGAGAGAGGCTGGGACATGATAGTGAAATTGTATGGATCAAAGAAGAGTGAGGGTATGGCAAACTTTGCTTTTCCTATATTTTGTTTTAGGGTTCAAATATTAGTCTTTTAAACAAGAAACAAGTAAATGAATCTTAATATTTCAGAAGGGCCATTTGGGAATTTTTAATATATATATTTAATATATAGTCATAGTCTATGACATCATCTGTATAGAAACTACAGTGACATTTATGGAATATCTATTGTGTTCTCGGTATGCTCCTTTTTTTTTTTTACTTACAACCTTATAGATGAGTATCACAGAGGAGTTAACTGATACTAAAAAGGTTAAGTAAAGTGTCCAGAGTCACAGATCTAGTAAATATTTGAACCGAGATTTCTTTTTTTTTTTTTTAAAGATTTTATTTATTTATTTGAAGAGAGACACAGCGAGAGAGGGAACACAAGCAGGAGGAGTGGCAGAGGGAGAAGGAGGCTTCCCGCCAAGCAGGGAGCCTGATGCGGAGCTCGATCCCAGGACCCTGGGATCATGACCTGAGCCGAAGGCAGACGCTTAACGACTGAGCCACCCAGGTGCCCCTGAACTGAGATTTCATCCAAGCACTATCTTGCTCCAAAGCCCACATTCTTTTTTAGCCTTAGCACACATCAACGTGTTGACCCTATACTCATCCTATTGTCAGAATCAATGCAAAAAAAAAAAAAAAATGCATTGTTTAAAGAAGGAAGCCAGTGTGGGCCAAGGTAGTCAGGATGGGTCAGAAAGCGGTGACTCTTAAGCCAACCCTAACGAGGAAATACAGAGAGATGGTGGAGGTCTTCTACCATAAAGAATATCATGGTATAAGAGAACAGTCATTTAGAACGTGCAGTCTGGGCCTTATAAGAGATTTCTTTTTTTGATTCATCACTTTGGGACAAATGTTCTTGCTTGATTGAATAGAAATGGTATTTTTTCTGTAGATACCTTTGAGCCATACTCTGAATGTAGAGATATTTCTTGTTGGAACCAGCTCTGCCAGCATGCTTGAATAAGCAGAATTATTCCTCTAAGCTATCTGAAATGGAGCTGAGATACCAATAAGCAAATCATAACACACAAGAATGGAAAAGACAAACATTTATTCCATCCAAATAGTGCTTACATTAATCTGATTAATTAAAGCATGAATGAAAACTATTTACTTGTGAAAGAGCATCATTAAATTAGCTCTTCACCCTAGGAGACACGCTGTGATTGTTGGCTCTCATTCTGTTTTTAGCCTCATTGCTTTCTTCTTTAAAAGCAGTGCCTTATACTACATTTTCTCGTATTTCCTACTAGTTGAAGCTGGTCCAGTGCATTGCCAGAGAAGAGATTTTCTTTGTTTCACTGATGACTAGACTCAAACAAAAGCAGGGTTTTTATATTGAAATTAATCATGAAATTTGTCATCAGATAAGCTTATGTGCACAACAAGGCAACTGCCCAAATGGAATCAACAATATAAGGGTCATCTTATACCTTTTTGAAGATTTTTCCAGGGAGGTTTAAAATTTCCACTTGGATTCTATACAATCACTTTTTTCTAAAAATTTTTGTAAGCAGCAGGTTTATTTCTATTGCATTTACTATGGAGTTTCAGTGGATATAAATTGTTTTTATTGACTCTGTTCTGAAGAAGGACACTTCAGGATTCCTTGAAATATATAAGAAGCTTAAAAATCTAGTCAAAATTGCTTTCTACTCATTAGCCTTTTACTCAAATGATGCTGGTT
The DNA here is from genome assembly GCF_964656455.1 of Halichoerus grypus. Lineage (NCBI taxonomy): Eukaryota > Metazoa > Chordata > Mammalia > Carnivora > Phocidae > Halichoerus > Halichoerus grypus. Next base: position 128,713,835 of record NC_135715.1, read on the forward strand.
TAGTTCTGGTTTTGACCTTGTAATATTTGTCTGGAATGGCCTTACTGAATATGTTAGTGGGACTTAAAATGATCCTCTGTGTTTATAACTGGGTCTCCAATCTGTTCAAAAACTAGAAAGTGTTAATAATTTCAGAAATGCATAAATGAGGGTGCCTGGGTGGCTCAGATGGTTAAGCGTCTGCCTTCGGCTCAGGTCATGATCCCGGGGTCCTGGGATCGAGTCCCGCATGGGTCTCCCTGCTCCTTGGGAGCCTGCTTCTCCCTCTGCCTCTCTCTCTCTCTCTCTGTCTCTCATGAATAAATAAATATAATCTTAAAAAAAAAAAAAGGAAATGCATAAATGAAAGTAATAGGGCATAGAAAGTTACTTAAAAGTGAAATTGGCTTAAAATAAAATTTAACTTGTAAATAATCGACTGCAACATTTAATGCCATAAAATTTATAATATTTGACTATAAAAAATTCCTTTGTAAGAAAAGAAATATGCAGAGTAATAAATATAACTTAAGGTTATATTTAAATAAATATCAGATTTTGTTTAAAATTCAGATTGGATAGAAGGCAAGAGAGGAAAGTGCTTTAACTGGTAATTCCAAATGTAGATTATAATATTTTCCCAAATTTAGAAGAATTTGACCAAGTGATAACTTCATAGAACATATGCTCTGAAGGACTGGGCCAAAAAACAAAATAAGTTTAGGGTGGAATGTTGTATCAATACACTAGTAGATAATACTGTTGTTATTTTTTTCACCTGAGAAACCTTTCTTGATTTTTCTCTTTGCTTCCAACCTCAAATTTGTTAGCTCTGTCATCTGCTATACTTGTCTGCATTATGAAATGTATCTCACTCTGTGCTAATCCTGGTTTCATTTTCCTTCTTACCTATTAGAAGGTAAACTACTTGATGCAGAGATTTTGCTTTTGTTTATCTTTGAATCCCTAACACCTAACACAGGGTCTGCTATTAGACATTTATCCCATTAACTGAATCTACACAATGGTCTTCATGTACTCAGACATTTGGGATTGCCTTTATTTAAAGAGACAGGACAGTTTTGAATTTTTTTGTCCTATCTTTTTAAATCCACATGACTAACACCTAGAGGTGCAAATGAGGTGGAGGAGAGCCCAGGAGCTATTTCTAGGAAGAAAGCATTTCTCTGATCGTTTGCTTCTGCCCACAGTGTTAATAACACTTTGTTCAGCACCCACACTGTCAATTTCATTCCAGCTGGGACTCTTCTGATTAGCAGTCTGCTCTTTGTGTTCCCAGAGACAGGCTAAAAGAAGGAGGGGCTGCAATGACAAAAAGTTAAATAAATATGATATTGCAGTATGACAGCATCTTACGTCAATATCAAAGGAGAAAAACAAAGAAGCTCAAAGGTTCTCTTGGGATTGTTATCCGGCACTGCCTACTTATAATTTAAATTGATTTTGTAGCAGTTTGTTCTTTCAGAAATAACTTCACAACTTTATTTGATTGAGGCTTGTAACAACCTTGTGAATTTGGGTGATAGAGGGAGCTATAATACCATATCCAAGATAAGGGAGAAGGGAGTGATGAATCTGCTTTAGATGGTTGGCAGGGTCTGTACAGGTCCTGAGATTTACAAGATTAGTAGATTTCCAGACAGATGATGGAACAGAAAGAAGGTTCACAGTGGAGATAACAATATGAAGGAGGGGACAGAGACGTGAAAATGTATGCTGTGACTGGGAATATCCAGTAATATGAAAGCTAATGGCACATGATAGAGGAGAGGAGATAAACCTGAAAAGGGAAAGCAAGCAGAAATCACATCACAAAGATTTTGCTTGCCATTCTAAGGGGCTGGGACTTCATCCCTCGACAGTAGTGAGCCATGAATGATTTCTGGCAGGTAATCATAATTAGTTCTGTGCTTAGTAGAAATTATGTAAAAAGCACAATTGCTAATAATTGGAACAGAAACATGTAATATTTTTCTGCTTCAAAATTTTTGCTCTTTACGCTAGCGATCCGATTTCATATTTGTACCCAAAGTAAAGTGCTATCACCAACCTGCCAACTGTAAATCTAACCTCATCCCCTCTAAAGAAAGTATCTCTGAATGACAGTGAGTGGGACTCACGGTATTAGAGGGATAATCTCAGACACACTTTATATTAAAAATTAATAATTTTAAAAGGTACAGCATAAGGAATATAGTCAGTGGTGTAATAACATTTGTATAGTGACAGATGATAGCTACCACTTGTGGTGAGCAAGGCATAACATAGAGACTTGTGAAATCACTATGTTGTACACCTGAAACTAATGTGACATTGTGTTATTAACTATACTTCAAATGAAAATAATCATTTGCATCTATGGGCCTATTATCATTACTAACAGATCAAATATAATATTTTTTATAATTAAAATACTGCATCTGATCAGATAGAAATGGTAGTAGAAGGAGCAAGACAAAAGAGCAATCAGAGTGAGATAGAGAGCCAGGAGAGAGACCTAGAATTATTGGCACATGGCAGAAAACCTGAGTTTTGTTGCCGTAACCACAACTGCCATTAAATTTGTCCCAACAGCAAAACTCCCACTCTTATATTTTAAGCCTTCTGTGCTGGTGCTCTGTTCTAAACTTATAAGGCTGTATGACTCCTAACTAACAAGTGTTAAAAATACTGACTGTAGTCTGTGGATAATATTTTAACGTGTGGGTAAAGTGTTTTTCTCCTTCAAAAAGTTCAATTGAAGAAAGCCTTTTATGTTTATTTCCAAGCACATATACAAATTTGGGAGCAGCAAGATAAGTTCTCTCCTGCGGTTTTTATTTTTGTTGTTTCCCTTTTGGAATCTATGGATAGAAAGTGCTATATTAGGTTCTACATCATTAGTTTATTCCAGCAGAGCTCTAGAAGTGAAGCTGGGGGATTGGAGTAGTGGTCTCCTTCAGTGGCCTCTTTTTTGTTCTTTCAGTGGCAGGTGAGGTAGATAGGTTCCCACTTTTATAACTAGAGGAAATTGATAAGCCAATGTTTCTGATGGTATGTTCTATAGAACACTACAATATAGAACACATAATACACATAGTGATTTAAATATCTTGAGAAATCCTTCAGTAAAAAAAGCATTTGTTTAATATTTTTAATCCAGCGTGGTAGACTGCTAGTTTTCCCCCGAAGTATGTTCTCTCCTTTTCCCATAGTAATTGAGATTAACCTGGGAACATGGCCACCCAACATCTTCACTTGAAATTAGGCATGGCAATGCAATTGAGTTCTCACCAGTTGATTGTAACTGAGTACATGTACAACTTCTGCATTATTTGCTTCGAAGGAAATTGCTTGTTCTCCACCTACTTTCTTCTACCCATGGGCTAGAATGTGGATATGAAAGTCAACCAGTCTCAACCATGAGGATGAGAACAGTTCCCTAGGAGAGAGAGCAGAACAGCAGAATGGTCCCTATGTATGAGCTTGCCTTTATAATCTAGGCTGTTATGGGAGAGATAATTTTCTGTCCTTTTTGAGCCAGGGTATAACTTTGTTACAGTATCTCAGCTTATGCTATTATTATACTCAACATTCTTTAAACCATTTTTGACTCTAGAAACTACCTTCCCCCTTTGTGTAGAAAATCCATTAACATCTTGAAAAACTAAACTTTCAGGGAACACACTTTAGGCAATACTGGGCCATGCCAAAGGGTTCTTTAATTCTGATTTGTTAATCAACACCACATGCTTTGAGGCATACTTGCTCCATGATTTTCCTTACTATTCTTTATCTCCTGGGTTGGCACTCCTATAATTGATGATTCAAGACTCAATTCCATCTTATCTAATGGCTCTTCAGAATCCTCCACTGGACCTGGCCAGGATATAAGGAATAAAAGAGATGATCAAGAATCACATGAAAGATTGAAGATCCATCCTGAAAGAGATGAGAATCACTCTGGCATGCATTGTCTTGATTATAAGTCACATAGTCCAATAAACTGCCAGGGAACTGAGAATTTGTAACTTAGTTGTATATTAAAGAGGAAAATGTAATGGTTGGGTGAACACAGAGCATTGTCTCTTCTACCCTGGAGTTTGAAAAATGTTAGAGACTTCCTTAATTCAACTCTTTCTAATTGCATTCTCTTTTAGAAATATATAAAATGCTTTCACACAAAGCAAGGCAAAGCAATGAAACCACTCTTACTGTAATTCCCATGAGAAAACTACATATCCTTTCCATAGGAGGGACTGTTTGGTTTACTGGAAAGAAAACTGGTTGGAAGATAAGGTGGTAGGGCTTCTAGTTCTCTCTCTTCACCTGCTATCTCACAAGCCACCTACCTTTTCTGAGGTATAAATTCAAGGAGATATGAAATCAGTTTCCTGATTTGTAAAGCAAGAGAGTATTTAGATACTTGCTTTGGTCACAGCATCTTGTTATTTAAGAGGCAAAGTGGATCATAGGAGCCAGCTATTCCTACATCAGTGAGAAATCTTCAGTACAAAATCCATTTGACAACATTTCTAACAAGTGTTCAAACTCTGGTGGAACTCAAAGAAATTCCTTTCTGCAGGGTAGCTCTCTCCATTGTCATATAGCTATCATTAAGTTCTCTCTTACATGGAGCAAAGTAAAATGATAAAAGCAGGTGGAACTTAAAGATTTTAGTGCCTTCTCTTTACCTGAGTTACTTGTGAATCTATTGATAGCTCCTTTGCACTCTTCACTATTTCAGTGGGTCATGCCACCTATAATTCATAAATGTTCGAATACTGTATGTCATCATAATTGTTCAAATACTCTATCTCATCATTTGGTTCTTTCATCTGCAAGTGTTTGTTCCTCTTTTGGTCCACACCTCCAACAACTCTGCCCACCAATCCTGGAGAACATAAAAAGGCACTGCTAAATACTGGATATCCTCTGACAGCTTTATCCTCCTCATTTGTGGATTCATTTTGTATCCCAGCATCTTTTATTCTACTCACATTGTTCATGGTAATATGAATTTAATTTCTGTTATTAACATAGTTTGCTATGCTGTATCTGACAATTTTGCCCCTTCTTATTCCAGAGCCACATATGGAAACTTCTCCTTGCTCAGCCCCTGTTCTCCTTTTATCCAAAAAAGGGAGAGGTTAAATGTCCCCAGATCTGCAGACATTTTCCCCCAGGTTCTCTAAAGACCTCAACTGGTGGAAGGGTAAAGATCAAAATGGAAATTTCAAGTCATCTCTGGCAGTATGCAGGACTCTCCATGTATATGACCGCAAAGTGTGTGGACAAGGTTAAATGAGGCAATCACTCTGGGAGATCCTGATTTGATCAATGTATCTTGTCATTTCTAGGGCTTTGTAGTTACTAATGATGGGTCACTGCTAATATTCCCAGTGTTTGTCATACTTACTGATCTCAAGAAGGCAAAGATTTTCCTATCTAGAGTCTTCAGGGAGAACTGAAGACTTCCTCACCCAAAGATCCTGTTGACTTCTGCTCTGCAAGCTGGCTTAAAAGTAATTACGACTCCAACATGCCAGAAGGATATTACTCCTCCAGCAAAACTCTATACCATTTATATACCATTTATGTTTTTCTAGGTAACTGGTCCTGTTCAAATAGTAAGATCAATTAACCAATGAAATCTCCTTTGAAGCCTGAGCACTTTCTTTTGAGATTATTTTCTTGAACTCGGAATCTATCACTAACTGATCCTAGCTGATCACAAGAGGAGTTATGACATTATACCTACACAGCTGTTGAGGACCTGACTGGCCTATTCAAGGGCCTCTATTCCCCTTCCCCTACCACTGTCCTTATATTATTTATCTTGGATAATACCATGCTGCTGGTGGTATTTCACTTATTCAAAGGAAACATTTAAACTTCTACTCTGATTTCAATCCTCCTCTCTACTTTGACATCACAGTGACTGGCTATATTCCTAAAACAAGGTTTATCCATCCAGAGGCCTCCATTTCCAATTAATTTTTAGAACAAAGAAATACCTACTGGATCCAAATCCAAGGGAAAAACAAGCTGGCTCTCTACTGGTTTATTTGCATCATCCAATGATGGTGGATGCTGGAGGAACACTATTTGGTGCCCAGGTGGCAAAATTATTAATTCTGTGATATTTCCTTTCTAGGTGTTCCCTCCATTCCTGACATCCCTTATCTTCCATGAGTTAGTAGCTTTGCCTGGCTCACGAAAGCACCTCCCCAGTGAAGTGCAATATGATAGAGGTGACTTTAAGTAACTGGCAAGTCGATAGGAGCATGGGTTAAGGGAAAAGATGTGCAGTGCCACCTCTTATCTCCAGAAACTTACCAGAGAGTACTTATCCTCACTGTAAGGTGAACCTGGAGACACTCAGAAATTTCTTTAGACTTTTATCTTCCTTTCTCTGCTCCATTTACAAAACAATTAACATCTTTCAGGCCCCATCCTCTAGGGTTTTATTTTGAGTTCATTTTTCTCATTTGCCATGCTACAATGTTCCTATATGACTTAGGTCCCTATAACTTGCTGTGGTGCAATAAATCCAATAAGGGAAAGGGCTGCTTCTAGTGATTAAGGCTTCTCCTGACTCTCTTCCCTAGTTCAGCCTTCATACTTCATATAGGTGGGGAGCAGGACTGTCTGCCCCATGCAGCCTCCAGAATTCTAATCATCTCTGACTTCTCCATCCCATCTCATAATCCATCCTGGTGAGCTCCTCTAAAATTTGTTGTGCTGAATTAAGAGTATGGTTGTAGGGGCACCTGGGTGGCTCAGTTGGTTAAGCTTTGGACTCTTGATTTTGGTTCAGGTCATGATCTCAGGTCATGAGATCAAGCCCCACATTGGGCTCAGTGCTGGGCGTGGAGCCTGCCTGAGATTCTCTCTCTCCCTTGCCCTCTGCCCCTCCCCCCACCGCTCATGTGCACTCTCTCACTCTAAAAAAAAAGTGTGGTTGTAGTTCTTTATCTTCTGTTATTTATCCCACAGAGGTGAATTTGTCAGGAAATAAAATTAGGAATTTACCAAATGCAGTTTTTAATCTAAATTTTTTAGCTGAGAATTACCATTATTAGTAATAATAATGATAAGCTTAGAAAAGTGAGGCTCTATGAAATGGCTGCCATAAGAACCATAAAAAAGGATTTGGAGTTTATGATCAGTCTTCTGCCTATCGGGGATTTCTGTAGACACCAAGTGACCATATTTTGTCATAGGATTCAGAGAGTATCAGTGTGTCTAAGTGGTGCGTCATATTGGTTGAATTTTTGACCAGGACAAAAGTGCCCCTCCTGAGTAGTGATGTCAGGATAACATGATTGTACTTTTGTTATCCTCAGCAGGGAGCCACCAACCAGCATTCATGTATTTCTGGTGTCCATAACAGGATCACATGAGACTTTTGCTATGTATGAGAACTTACTCAGTTGATCATGGAAAGCTGCACTTTCTTTCAAAGAACTATATTCTGGGAAGAGAAGAATCTCTGGAAGAATTCCAGGGGTCCTATGCTTCTCTTCTTCACCACTCTGCCCTCTTCTCCCAGTCATTAATCTCTTGACAGTTTATTTACTTTAATCACTCTGGCTCCTTCTGTTTCTCTTTTTGCCTTCTCTTTCTGTCTTCCTGTATTAGTTTTTCCATCAGTTGCAAACCCATCATCCATTCTAAAATGCAGTCAAGAGAAGCAAACCTGAAGAACATCCTTTTCCACCCTGCCCTTTTGGCTCACATAATTGGTGAGGACCTGGAGATGAGAACAAAAAGCACATAAATTCCAAAGCTTATTAAAATATTTTGTTCAGTGTTTTTATCTCCTAAGTCTGAAGTAGAACTCAAATAGAACCTGGGGGGGGGGGCGGGCAGGAGGAGCAAGATGGTGGAGGAGTAGGAGACCTAAATTTCGTCTGGTCCCAGGAATTCAGCTGGATAGGGATCAAACCATTCTGAACACCTACGAACTCAACAGGAGATCGAAGAAAAGAATAGCAGCAACTCTGAACAGAAAAGCGACCACTTTCTGGAAGGTAGGACATGTGGAGAAGTGAATCCGAGGCGATACTCAGGAAGATAGACGGCGGGGGAGGGGGCCTCCATCAGCCGCTACTGGTAAGTGATAGAGAGCGGTGCGCCAAATCAGAACTTTTAGAAGTCTGCTCCGCTGAGGGTTGTCACTCCAGTGGCTAAGCGGGGGGTGGAACCCTCGCTGGGACAGTGTGGTCTCAGGACCCTCGGGGTCACAGAAAGACCAGGGGTGCCTGAGTGCGGCAGAGCTCCCAGGTATCAGAGTGGGGAAGCCGGCTGCAGAGACAGAGCTGAGGAGTGGGCTCTCAGCTCGGGGCGCAGTAAACCGTGATCCGTGGCACAGTTGGGCCACTGCTCTTCCAGCAGGGACCCAACAAGCGGAAGATCGGGGGAGACTCCCCTTTCTCCCCCGGGAGGAGCGGTGCAGGAGCGCACCGCAGCAATCAGCTGGGTTTGGAGACTCCACGCGGGGTTGTGTGCCAGAGATAGAAACACTCAGTCACAGGCCGGGTGAGCACGGAGTGCGGCCAGAGACCCGGGAGATGGGAGTGATTGACTGCTTTTCTCTGGGGGCACACTGAGGAGTGGGGCCCCGAGTTCTCAGCTCCTCTGGGGCGGAGATTGGGAGGCCACCATTTCACTCTCGTCCTCCAAAGCTGTACGGAAAACTTGCAGGGAACAAAAGCTCCCGAGAGTAAACCCGAGCAGATTACTTAGCCAGGCCCCCAGCAAGGGCGGGGCAATTCCGCCTCCGGCAAAGATATTTGGGAACCACGGCAACAGGCCCCTCCCCCAGAAGATCAGCAAGAACAGCCAGCCAAGACCAAGTTTACCCATCAATGAGAACGGCAGAACTCCAGCACTAGGGGAATACAGCATATAGAATTCATGGCTTTTTTCCCCCTGATTCTTTAGTCTTTCGAAGTTAATTTTTTTAATTTTCTTTTTTCTTTTTTTTTCTCTTTTTCCCTTTTTCAACCAATATCTTATCAATCCCTTTTTTAAAAGTCTTTTTTATTTTTCATTTTTAGAGTCATATTCTATCCCTTCATAGTAGTTAACCTTATTTTTTGGTATACCAAAAGTATATATATATAAGTTCTCTCTTTAAAATTTTGGGATACAGTTTCTTCTAACAGACCAAAATATACCCTAAATCTCTAGTGTTTGGCTTTGTTCTAGTCTCCTGCCTGATCACATTCTCTCCCCCCGCCCTTTTTTTTTAATTCCTCTTCTTTCTTTTTTCAACCAACTTCTTATCTTATCAATTCCTTTTATAAAATCTTTTATAATTTTCATCTTTACAGTCATACTCCATCCCTTCATCATATTTACCCTTATTTTTGTACATATGTAAGTTTTTCTTTCTTTAAAATTTTGGGAGGCACTTTCTTCTAACAGACTGAAATACGCCCAAAATCTAGTGTGTGGCACTGATCTATGCACCATCCTGATCATATTTGATCATATTCTTTTTTTTTTATCTTTTTCTTTTTCTTTTTTTTTCCTTTCCCTTTCTTTTCCCCCAGTTTCAGGTCTCTTCTGATTTGTTTAGTGTATATTTTTCTGGGGTCGTTGTTACCTGTTAGCATTTTGTTCTCTCATTAATCTATTGTCCTCTGGGCAGAATGACAAGATGGAAAAAAATCACCTCAAAAAAAAAAAGAACAAGAGGTAGTACTGACTGCCAGGGACCTAATCAATATGGACATTAGTAAGATGTCGGAACTAGAGTTCAGAATGACGATTTTAAAGATACTAGCTGGGCTTGAAAAAAGCATGGAAGATATTATAGAAACCCTTTCTGGAGAAATAAAAGAACTAAAATCTAACCAAGTCGAAATCAAAAAGGCTATTAATGAGGTGCAATCAAAAATGGAGGCTCTAACTGCTAGGGTAAATGAGGCAGAAGAGAGAATTAGTGATACAGAAGACCAAATGATGGAAAATAAGGAAGCTGAGAAAAAGAGAGATAAACAACTACTGGATCATGAGGGCAGAATTCGAGAGGTAAGTGATATCATAAAATGAAACAATATTAGAATGATTGGGATCCCAGAAGAAGAAGAAAGAGAGAGAGGGGCAGAAGGTATATTGGAGCAAATTATAGCAGAGAACTTCCCTAATTTGGGGAAAGAAACAGGCATCAAAATCCAGGAGGCACAGAGAACCCCCCTCAAAATCAATAAAAATAGGTCAACACCCCGACATCTAATAGTAAAACTTACAAGTCTCAGAGACAAAGAGAAAATCCTGAAACAGCTCGGGAGAAGAGATATGTAACCTACAATGGTAGAAACATTACATTGGCAACAGACCTATCCACAGAGACCTGGCAATCCAGAAAGGCCTGGCAGGATATATTCAGAGCACTAAATGAGAAAAATATGCAGCCAAGAATACTATATCCAGCTAGGCTGTCATTGAAAATAGAAGGAGAGATAAAAAGCTTCCAGGACAAACAAAAACTAAAGGAATTTGCAAACACGAAACCAGCCCTCAAGAAATATTGAAAGGGGTCCTCTAAGCAAAGAGAGAGCCTAAAAGTAACATAGACCAGAAAGGAACACAGACAATATACAGTAACAGTCACCTTACAGGCAATACAATGGCACTAAATTCATATCTTTCAATAGTTACCCTGAATGTAAATGGGCTAAATGCCCCAATCAAAAGACACAGGCTATCAGATTGGATTAAAAAACAAGACCCATCGATATGCTATATGCAAGAGACTCATTTTAGACCCACAGACACCTCCAGATTGAAAGTGAGGGGTGGAAAACGATTTACCATGCTAATGGACACCAAAAGAAAGCTGGGGTGGCAATCCTTATATCAGACAAATTAGATTTTAAACCAAAGACTATAATAACAGATGAGGAAGGACACTATATCCTACTTAAAAGGTCTATCCAACAAGAAGATCTAACAATTGTAAATATCTATGAGCCTAACATGGGAGCAGCCAATTATATAAGCCAATTAATAACAAAAGCAAAGAAACACATTGACAACAATACAATAATAGTAGGGGACTTTAACACCCCCCTCACTGAAATGGACAGATCATCTAAGCAAAAGATCAACAAGGAAATAAAGAATTTAAATGACACACTGGACCAAATGGACTTCACAGATATAGTCAGAACATTCCATCCCAAAGCAACAGAATACACATTCTTCTCTAGTGCCCATGGAACATTCTCCAGAATAGATCACATCCTAGGTCACAAATCAGGTCTCAACCGGTACCAAAAGATTGGGATCATTCCCTGCATATTTTCAGACCACAGTGCTTTGAAAGTAGAACTCAATCACAAGAGGAAAGTTGGAAAGAACTCAAATACATGGAGGCTAAAGAGCATCCTACTAAAGAATGAATGGGTCAACCAGGAAATTAAAGAAGAATTTAAAAAATTCATGGAAACAAATGAAAATGAAAACAGAACTGTCCAAAATCTTTGGGATGCAGCAAAGGCAGTCCTAAGAGGAAAGTATATAGCAATACAAGCCTTTCTCAAGAAACAAGAAAGATCTCAAGTACACAACCTAACCCTACACCTAAAGGAGCTGGAGAAAGAACAGCAAATAAAGCCTAAACCCAGCAGGAGAAGAGAAATAATAAAAATCAGAGCAGAAATCAATGAAATAGAAACCAAAAGAACAGTAGAACAGATCAACAAAACTAGGAGCTGGTTCTTTGAAAGAATTAACAAGATTGATAAACCCCTGGCCAGACTTATCAAAAAGAAAAGAGAAATGACCCAAATCAACAAAATCATGAATGAAAGAGGAGAGATCACAACCAACACCAAAGAAATACAAACAATTATAAGAACATATTATGAGCAACTATATGGCAGCAAATTAGATAATCTGGAAGAAATGGATACATTCCTAGAGATGTATCAACTACCAAAACTGAACCAGGAAGAAACAGAAAACCTGAACAGACCTATAACCACTAAGGAAATTGAAGCAGTCATCAAAAATCTCCCAAGAAACAAAAGCCCAGGGCCAGATGGCTTCCCAGGGGAATTCTACCAAACATTTCAAGAAGAATTAATGCCTATTCCTCTGAAACTGTTCCAAAAAATAGAAATGGAAGGAAAACTTCCAAACTCGTTTTATGAGGCCACCATTACCTTGATCCCAAAACCAGATGAAGACCCCATCAAAAAGGAGAATTACAGACCAATATCCTTGATGAACATGGATGCAAAAATTCTCACCAAAATACTAGCCAATAGGATCCAACAGTACATTAAAAGGATTATTCACCACGACCAAGTGGGATTTATCCCTGGGCTGCAAGATTGGTTCAACATCCACAAATCAATCAATGTGATGCAATACATTAATAAAAGAAAGAACAGGAACCATATGATCCTCTCAATAGATGCAAAAAAAGCATTTGACAAAGTACAGCATCCTTTCTTGATTAAAACTCTTCAGAGTGTAGGGATAGAGGGTACATACCTCAACATCATAAAAACCATCTATGAAAAACCCACAGCGAATATAATTCTCAACGGGGAAAAACTGAGAGCTTTCCCCCTAAGGTCAGGAACACAGCAGGGATGTCCACTTCCACCACTGCCATTCATACTAGAAGTCCTAGCCACAGCAATCAGACAACAAAAAGAGATCAAAGGCATCTGAATCGGCAAAGAAGAAGTCAAACTCTCACTGTTTGCAGATGATATGATACTTTATGTGGAAAACTCCAAAGACTCCACCCCAAAACTGCTAGAACTCATACAGGAATTCAGTAAAGTGGCAGGATATAAAATCAATGCACAGAATTCTATACACCAACAACAAGACAGAAGAAAGAGACATTAAGGAGTCGATCTCATTTACAATTGCACCCCAAACCATAAGATACCTAGGAATAAATCTAACCAAAGAGGCAAAGGATCTGTACTCAGAAAACTATAATAAATACTCATGAAAGAAATTCAAGAAGACACAAAGAAAGGGAAAAACGTTCCATGCTCATGGATTGGAAGAACAAATATTGTGAAGATATCAATGCTACCTAGAGCAATCTACACATTCAATGCAATCTCTATCAAAATACCATCCACTTTTTACAAGGAAATGGAACAAATAATCCTAAAATTTGTATGGAACCAGAAAAGACCCCGAATAGCCAGAGGAATGTTGAAAAAGAAAAGCAAAGCTGGTGGCATCACAATTCCGGACTTCCAGCTCTATTACAAAGCTGTCATCATCAAGACAGTATGGTACTGGCACAAAAACAGACACATAGATCAGTGGAACAGAATAGAGAGCCCAGAAATGGACCCTCAACTCTATGGTCAACTAATCTTCGACAAAGCAGGAAAGAATGTCCAATGGAAAAAAGACAGTCTCTTCAACAAATGGTGTTGGGAAAATTGGACAGCCACATGGAGAAGAATGAAACTGGACCATTTCCTTACACCACACACAAAAATAGACTCAAAATGGTTGAAAGACCTAAATGTGAGACAGGAGTCCATCAAAATCCTAAAGGAGAACACAGGCAGCAACCTCTTTGACCTCAGCCACAGCCACTTCTTCCTAGAAACATCGCCAAAGGCAAGGGAAGCAAGGGCAAAAATGAACTATTGGGACTTCATCAAGATAAAAAGCTTTTGCACAGCAAAAAAAAAAGTCAACAAAACCAAAAGACAACTGACAGAATGGGAGAAGATACTTGCAAATGACATATCAGATAAAGGGCTAGGTCCAAAATCTATAAAGAACTTACCAAACTCAACACTCCAAAAAATGATCCAATCAAGAAATGGGCAGAAGACATGAACGGCATCAGGGAAATCCAAATCAAAACCTCAATATGATACGACCTCACACCAGTCAGAATGGCTAAAATTAACAAGTCAGGAAACGACAGATATTGGCGGTGGTGCGGAGAAAGGGGAACCCTCCTACGCTCTTGGTGGGAATGCAAGCTGGTGCAGCCACTCTGGAAAAGAGTATGGAGGTTCCTCAAAAAGTTGAAAATAGAGCTGCCCTACGACCCAGCAATTGCACTACTGGGTATTTACCCCAAAGATACAAATGTAGTCATCCGAAGGGGTACGTGCATCCCAATGTTTATAGCAGCAATGTCCGCAATAGCCAAACTATGGAAAGAGCCAAGCTGTCCATCTGCAGATGAATTGATAAGGAAGATGTGGTATATATATATACAATAGAATATTATGCAGCCATCAAAAGGAATGAAATCTTGCCATTTTCAACGACGTGGATGGAACTGGAGGGTATTATGCTGAGTGAAATAAGTCAATAATTGAAAGTCATGTATCATATGATCTCACTGATACGAGAATTCTTAATCTCAGGAAACAAACTGAGGGTTGCTGGAGGGATGGGGTGGCTGGGTGATAGACATTGGGGAGGGTATGTGCTATGGTGAGCGCTGTGAATTGTGTAAGACTGTTGAATCACAGACCTGTACCTCTGAAACAAATAATACATTATATGTTAAAAAAAAAAGAAGATAGTAGGAAGGGAGAAATGAAGGGGGGGAAATCGGTGGGGGAGATGAACCATGAGAGGCTATGGACTCTGAGAAACAAACTGAGGGTTCTAGAGGGGAGGTGGGTGGGGGGATGGGTTAGCCTAGTGATGGGTATTAAAGAGGGCACGTACTGTATGGAGCACTGGGTGTTATATGCAAACAATGAATCATGGAACACTACATCAAAAACTAATGATGTATGGTGATTAACATAACATAATAAAAAAAAATAGAACCTGACCATTGAGAATAGAGGTCTGAATTGGAGTTCCAGACACAAGACACAGCTAGTAAGCTGTAGGATTTTTACATTTATTTTCTTCATCTTTATGAGGGAAGAAAAAAAAATTAGCTCACAGACCTGTTGTGGGAATTTAATGAGATAATCTTTGCAAAGTGCCTAGCACACTGGTTGGCACATAAAAAGTACTCAACATACATTAGCCATTGCTAAAATTATTTGTAATGCTTTCTCTTTCAAAAGATTATGACACATATTCTGTTTGTAATATTTTGTTTATGGAAATTATATGCTTTTGACAGCCGAATTTGTACTGCCCCTTTATTTCTTCATCCATCATTTGATAACATACTAGTAAACGTCAATTCATACTAACTGGAACTAGTATGAAAAGCTACCCTTTTTTTTCTATCAGTATTAGAAGTCTTTGAACATGGTATAAAAAAATCTGCCTTTTCTTTTCTTTTTTTTTTTTTTAGATTTATTTATTTATTTAACAGAGAGGCAGAGGGAGAGGGAGAAGCAGACTCCCTGCTGAGCTGGGATCCCGATGTGGGGCTCGTTCCCAGGACCTGGAGATCATGATCTGAGCCGAAGGCAGATGAAAAATTTGCCTTTTCTAGCTTGAAGGTCTGTGATGCCCTAATGGTAATGCTACAGGAAAAACATTAGATATAAAGTTCAACTTTTTAAAACTGTCTTGAAGTTGGCAACCAATAATTTAAAAGAGATTGACATATTTCAATGTGACTAAAACTGTATAAATTATTAGGTGTTCTTTTCAGGTGTTTCCTTGGTTGTATTTCTTCAGTGTAGATATTTTATATGGGAAGAATTGATGCAAGAAAAATGTGAAACAAATATTAGGTCCAAACTAGACTGTCTTTCTCCATTTCTTGAATTGTACAAGTTTTGATCAAACATACATTTAAATGTGTAAAATGATATATTATTTAATAATTATTATAATCATATTATTATATATAATTCACAAAATATAGAATAATGTATAATACATGTAGCTATATATAATATAAACATATATAAAATATATATAAATTACATATATATTTTATATAAAATGTGTGTTTAAATATATAAATATATTATATATATAATATATATATACATACACACAAAGCTGGAGACCCAGGAAAGCCAGTGGAGTAATTCAGTCTGAGTCCGAAAGCCTAAGAACCGATGGAGCCAATGGTGCAAATCCCATCCTGAGGGAAGATGAGAAGTTTCAGCTTAAGCAGGGAGGCTGAAGAAAAAGGGATAATTCATTTTTCTTTTACCTTTTGTTCTATTTAGGCCCTCAACAGATTGGATGATGCCCACCCACACTGGAGAGGGCAGTCTGCTTTACTGAGTTCCACTAGTTCAAATGCTCATCTTATCCAGAAACACTCTCACAGATACACCCATAAATAATGTTTACTCTGGGCTCCCTTAACCAGTTAAGTTGACACATAAAATTAATGACTACACTGGCTTTTATCCCTAAAAGTTAAAGTAATTTTGAAAATCAAGCTCCCAAAATAAAACTATAGATTTTATGATTAAAATAGTGCCAGAGGGGTGCCTGGCTGGCTCAGTCGTTAAGTGTCTGCCTTCAGCTCAGGTCATGATCTCAGGGTCCTGGGATCGAGCCCCGCATGGGGCTCCCTGCTCAGTGGGAACCCTGCTCCTCCCTCTCCCACTCCCCATGCTTGTGTTCCCTCTCTCGCGGTCTCTCTCTCTGTCAAATAAATAAATAAAATCTTAAAAAAAAATAGTGCCAGAAAGATGTATCGTTAAGAAATTATGTTCTATTGGTTTACTGTTGCTAGCTAAAAGAATATCAAGTCAAGTTGATTTCAGAATACATATATATGAATGTATATATTCTGTCTCATATATATATTCTAGATTAGAATATACATTTTTAATAAAAATAAAGTTGTAATAATCTCCTCAAAGTTTGTTCAAAGTCTTTTTCAAAGTGACAAAAAATGCTAATATGAAATAAGAGTTGTTCAATGATATTTTACCAAAATTATTTTAGAACTCCATTGAAAACAATTGTAGAGCATAGTGGTCTACTTTTAATATTTATATAATTAACCCAACATATTTATTGAATACCCACTGTAAGTTCAGCTTTCTGTTAATATCTTGGATGATAATTTAATCAAAGGCGTGCTATTTACCACATTGATTTCACACTCTCTTAATGAAAACATGGAGTCCACACATAAATAACTTTTCCATGATATAGTAATAAAAAATGATATGCATATTCTGCATCTAATTCATTCATTATTTGGACAGCTTTGATATTCCAGGTACTTTTTTATGAACCAGGTTTATAGCAATGAACAAAACAGACAAACATCTCTGCCTTCATGGAACTTACATTTTTCTTAGCAGAGACACACAAAATGTATAGTATGTCAGCTAAGTAATACAGGAAAAAAATAAAAACAGAGGAGGTAGGGTGTAGTGGTAGGGATCAGGGCTAGCTTTACTAAGGAGGTCATTCTGAGCCATGACCAGAATGGCAGAGAAAGTGAGCCATGAGAAACCCATAGAAGAGCATTCCAGGCAAAGAGATCAAAAGATGGAAACTTATTGAAGAAGGAACATTGCTGCCATGTTTGAGTAACTAGCAAACACACTAGAATGGTTGGAGTAGCATGAGTGAGGTCAAGAGTAACTAGAGAATAAATCAGAGAGGTAAAGAGGCCCAGAGTGCTCAGAACACTGTGAGCATTTGGTCAGGCTTTGGCTTTATTCTGAAGGAGATGGAGAGCTGCTGGAAAGTTTTGAAAAAAGGAGTACATTATATGATGTACAGTTTAATAGGATGACTTCAGTTTCTGTGTTAAGAATAGCTTGTAGCAAAGGCAAGAGAAGAAGTAGAGAAAGAAACTAGTTAAGAAGATATTGCAAAGATACAAAATAAAATGATGCTGGTTTATGCCGAGATAAAATAGTAGAGTCGTGAGTTTGATTCTGGATACATTTCTAAAGAGAATCTAACAGTATTCACAAATTGATTAGATGTGGAGTATGAAAGTAGGAGAAGAGTCAAAGGTGACATTAAAGTTTTGGATTAACATCATTAAAAGAGGGAATTGCTATTACCCAAGATGGTGAATATTACAAGAGATGCAAAAGCTCATTTTAGACAAGTTAATAGAGAGCGAATATGTTAAATGGCATTTGATTATAAGTCTATAGTTCAGGAGAGAGGACTAGGCTAGAGCAATAATTTGGAAGTTGTCAAAGACTGTTTT
The DNA here is from genome assembly GCF_964656455.1 of Halichoerus grypus. Taxonomy (NCBI): domain Eukaryota; kingdom Metazoa; phylum Chordata; class Mammalia; order Carnivora; family Phocidae; genus Halichoerus; species Halichoerus grypus. The sequence goes on from NC_135715.1 coordinate 128,731,905, forward strand.
CTGGGGCATGTCAATGTTCAAAGGTAGGATAATGGAGAGGAAAAGCAGCAAAAGGCACTGAGAAGAAGCAGCCATGTGTAGAAGAAATAGACTATAGAATGGTGCCAAGCAAAGGCAAGTGAGGAAGGTATTTCAAGAAAGAGGAAGTAAGCAAACTTTTCAAATGCTTTCAAATATTATGATTGAAAAATGTAACATTGAATTGAGCAGGAAGAAATTGGGTCTGGAACATTACAAACCATTCCCAAATGAACATTTAGTTAGTTCATGTTTTTTTGGTTCTGCTGATCCTGGTTAGACTTAGCTGGTCTTAGCTGGATTTGTTCATTCACCTGCATTGGCTGCCAGGTCAGCTTGGGGCTAGCTGTTCTTGGAAGTTTAGAGCAAGGAAACCTGTGTTTACTCCATGTGGTTTCATGTCTTCTATCAGGCAGCCCAGACTTTTTCATATGGTGGTCAGGGAGGGTTCCAAGAAAATAAGCAGAAGCATGCAAGAAATTTTGAGGCCTAGGGGTGCCTGGATGGCTCAGTCGGTTAAGCATCTGACTCCCTGATTTTGGCTCAGGTCATGATCTCAGGGTCGTGGGATCAAGCCCAATGTCAGGCTCCATGCTCAGTGTAGTCTGTTTGTCCCTTTCCCTTTGCTTCTTTCCCTGCTGTCTCTCTCTCTCAAATAAATAAATAAAATCTTTAAAAAAAGACGTTTAAGAAATTTTGAGGCCTAGACTTGAAACTGGAACAGTATCACTTCCACTATATTCTTTTGCTAAATCATGAGGTCAGCCCAGATAAAAAATGGAAAGATAATCTCCATCTCCTAATAGTAGTCACATTGCAAACAACATGAATAAGAGAGGAGGAAAGGATTGTGACAATGTTTACAATTTACCATAGTGACACTGACAAGAGCATGCTAAAAATGAAGAATGCAAATATATTTCATAATTTTTTAAAAGGTATAACCTATTAATATTGAATTCTATGTTTTGTGATTCATCAAAACTGAAGTTATATGCTGGAAAGGAATACATGAAAAAAATTTAAATAATTATCTATTTGCTGAGATAAGTTGTTTTACATCACATCATTTCATGGTCCTCAGCCTGGGATATTGTATGCAGTGGCATACCTGGAAGTACACAAAATCCCAGAGTAAGTTAGACACATCCTCCTAAAGGGTAAAATTTACCCTCAAAACAATGGGAAAAATGATTCACATTTTAAGAAAAATATTTAAATGCTATATAAATTATTATAAAATTCCTATGATTTTAAAGGTAAAGTGATCAATGATATTTCATGCTTGTGACATCTCAAGCTCTAATATGATGAGTTCAAGCTTCTTGGCCATTAGGAGTGCTTTGCTGGAAAATTTGAGAAGAATGATCATGATTTATGTACCCTGAGAATTTATAACAGTATCCTATGTTTTTGCAGAAAACTTACGAAATGAAATAGTTGAGTATACATACTTAAATAATGTGACCAAGTCACTTTATTTTTTTGTGAAATGTTAATAATGCATTTTAAAAACAATACTAATGTATCTTAATGATACTGTAGAAATAGGAGTAAATTTAGAGAATCAGATTTATTCTTCTGACTTGCTTATTAGTTAACTCTGGAGAAGTTACTAAAAAGTGGGCCTGGGTATCCTCATCTATTCCATCTATTCAGTGGGGCACTAATGCTGGCACAAGCTACATAATACAACCCCAGCAAGGATAGAGTGAAGTATTATATAAAGGATCAAAACACGTGTGACTGATAATCATATTTTTATTAAATAGATTTATCAGCATTATGGCTTCCAGTCAACATGTATACTACATATTCTGTGAATAAAATATGACTTAGATATTTGTATCTTAGATACTGGCATTTATTCTGGATGATATAAGACTTTTAAAAATAAAATTTATATCAAATATTACAAAGACAACATTTCAGACCAGTTTAAGGCCTGGAATCCTGTGAGTCCTGGAATTGGTTTTCAGCACCACGGATAGCGTTAATGCAAACGCTGGGAAAGATTAAGGCTTTAGGATCAAAAGACCTCAGCAGGGAGAATTTTAGTTCATATACCTGTCCCCAGATTTGAATGGTATTGTGAAAAAGTGGAAAGAATTAGAAATTTAAGAATGAACCAGATCTTCACAATTGCTAACAGAAAAATTAATTAAACAGATCTATATTGAACACATAATATACTCAGTGTAACTGGTGTTATTTGCCAAATGCATTCTCATAATAATTTTTCTCTTATCCCGCTAAGAAGGTGTGACTACACATTTACTACAATTATCAAATTTCATATAGCATGTAAATTGATATCCGTATATTTTGAACTATCTTAAGAACTTGGGTTGGCTAAAGATTTTCATTTGCCTTTTAGTAATTTCATTGTCCAAAATTAACTTTAATCCTCCAAAATTGCCTCCCAATAGCAAAAATAACAACATAACAAGAATTTCTCTAATAAAAATTTAAACAACTTCTCCACGAAGAGGTACCAGTAAAGATAAATTTGGCATCTAAAATTATTTTATAGGAGATACATGTTACTTTTTAAGGTAGTAAATAAAGTTAAGTAAGTCTTAAGGTAAACATTAAGTTTGTAATGCTATGAAAAGCTTCCATTTAGTTTAAATATAATGTAAATAAATTTAACTAAACCCCAAAATTAGGATTACAAATTTTAAAAATGTATAACCTAATGCTTCTTAAATGTTTAATTTATAAGTAATTAAGGTAGCTGATTTCAAATACAGTGGAATTACGTGCTATACACCATTTAATCAAACTTGCTAAATACAGTGTTGCTAAAGGATCTTGAATGAAAATGGTTCCAGTTTTGGCCAGGAGATGGAGCTGTCACGTAAGATGCAGGCTTACATTTATTTATTTATTTATTTTTCAATTTAGCATGCTGCTTTCTAACAGACAGTGGGTACCATCGAGTGAGCGTCAGAACAGAAAGCTAAAGCAGAAGCAGAGAGGATGCTGCAGCTGTCCTTTCTTGTTTTTCCTTCTTCAGTGAGGATGGAGCACATGTGAAATTTTAACGTTCTGCTTTAGTCAAAATTCTGAAGAACTGCAGTGGAGACTATTATATTCACCACATATATGGATTCTGTGCTATGATTTACAATTCCCTTTATTTCAGGTAAGGCAACATGATTCTATCTTTGATCTATCCATGAATTGTTATTTGTGTTAATGATAATTAAAATAAGGTGTGTGCTTTGTAAGCTTGGATTTAGATCTAAAAGATTGAATAGCTCTAATTCTAGCTGCCCTAGATCTTTAAATCTTCCTGCACTGAAATGAGATTCAACTCTGACATGCTGTATTTTAATATTTATTTGGCTTTCTGGCCTTTACCGCCCATCTGTGACTACATTTGTGTACCTTTGGAAGGTAAAGCTTTCAAAGTGAAGGATGGGTCTTCCTCTCACAAGGGAAATACTGCTCCTTAATGAGGTGAACAAATTATAGAGATGTAATGAAGCAGATTAACATGGCAATGGCTTTGCCAAAGCCCAGGGCTGAGCCTTGTGATAGACGCATCAGAGGCATACCAACATTCTGAACCCAAAGGCCTTCTGAACAATTCCTGCCAGCAATGATGGTATGGATTATTTATGGTTTTTTTTCCATTTTAGGAAAAAATATGTAAGTCATTTCTCCCATGAAAGATTTATGTAATGTGTTTAATAGACTTGGAATGATAGTACAGACCCTCTCCCTCTCCCAGTATGGATGTAAGGAGAAAACTAAAAACAGATTAATTGCTGAGAAAATGGATTTTTCTTAGGTTTCGGTGGATTTGTGATGATAGGCCATTTAAACTAGTTGATATTGTATAAGGTACTCACGTTTTAAATTATTTTTGGTCTTGTAACATTAGCTGTGCTAAAAGGTGGAATGACTCAGGAGCTGGAAATTGCATGCAACAGCCTTGCTTTTCTCTGCTGCTTCTTATGATTTCCCCCTAAATCCCCTTTTTATTGTTATCAACTTAATAGGGAGAAAGCAGTTTAGAAATCCTGCATTTAAAAATCGTAATTGTCACTTGTATCAATTTAAAGTAAAATTTTTAAACATTGAAAAATTATTTTTGTAAGATTGTTTTAAAATATCTCATTTCTGTCTCTTTGAGAAGAGCAGTGTGTGTATATGTGTCTGTGTGATGGTGGTGGTAGAGATGGCAGGTATGGGGATGCATCAGTGTGTTTCTATCTTACTCATAATTTTTCTTTAAAGAGGTAGTTGTGCTGTGTCACAGGTTGTGAAAGCTATGGGTCACGATTTTATAGAATGGTTTGAACCACCAAAGGAAAAAAATCCATTCTTTTGACATGTGAGGCCTATAAGGAGTTTTAAGTTCCACATAGTTCTATATATATGGCAATTTTTAGAATCAGAGATTTTTAGCATTTATTTATTTCATCATTTAAAAAAAAACTGTGACTGAGAGACTCGGTTTCCCACAGCCACATGGTAAATTAGAATCAGAAGCAAGGCTAGAACACTGATTGACAGTTTTCAATGTCTTTCATAGCAGTAACACAATTTACCTCTAGTGTGGACATATCCAAATGGCATATACCAGGTGTTGATATTGACTCTGTGTGTGTGTGTGTGTGTGTGAATTCTATGAAATATAGTTTCTTTCAAGGTACACGTTATGTTACTTAGTGGCATATTGTATACAGTGCTCAATTTTCTCAAGGCTCTTGACAAAGCATCCAGGAAAACTAAAACAACAACTATGGAGACTCTCTTTTCTTAGTATTCTCCTTTCCCATTCAGTGAGGTATATTATTCTATTCTATATCCATAAATGATATGGATGGTCACATACTAGCCCACATCTCTATTCCTCCTACCTAATAAGAGTAGACTGTACCTATAGATTAGTCTATTGATGCTTACAAAAACATCATCCCATGTTCTGGCCTTCCTTTTTTTTTTTTTCCACTTACTAAGCACAGACTGTGCCCTACTTCTGCAATATCTTGAGAAAGTAAAGGGATTAAATAAAATGTGTCACTTACAAAAACAATATTCATGGAGTACCATGTATCTATCAAGAACTGTCCATGGTAGAGATTGAGACATAAACAAAGGCACAGAGTTTTCTTCATGGAAATGTGTACGTACAAATAGTACTATACCTTAAAATATTATAAACATCAAAGTAAGAATGAAGAAAGGTGAGAAGGTGAATGGAACAGGTATATGATGTGCACCCATCAGGCACACTGTGTTACATCCTGAGATGTAATAAGCCAACAGTCAAAATTTCTGTCCATGAGAAGTTCAGAACCCAGAGAATACAATTTTAAGAGGATATGATAGTTAAATTAGATCTTTATGGGTGAGTTTGTTATAAACAAATAAATGTAGAAAGTTGCTCATTCCATGGGGTGCCTGGGTGGCTCAGTCATTAAGCATCTGCCTTCGGCTCAGGTCGTGATCCCAGGGTCCTGGGATCGAGCCCCACATTGGGCTCTCTGCTCAGCAGGAAGCCTGCTTCTCCCTTTCCCACTCCCCCTGCTTGTGTTCCCTCTCTCGCTGTCTCTCTGTGTCAAATAAATAAATAAATAGTCTTTAAAAAAAAAAAAAAAGAGAGTTGCTCATTCCAGGAACAAAGGGGTGAGGCAGGCAAATGGAGACCTCCAGGACATCATATAGAGAAATTACAGAGAATGGTAATCCAATCAGTGAAGCCTGAGAGTGTTGTGGCTTTTTTTTTTTTTTCTGGAGCAGCAAAAGTTAAGATAATGAATTTGGCTTTTGATGTTACGTATTTGATATACTAACACATACTCTCACATAAAGATGTTCTATAAGGAGGTAAAAACAGTTTTGTTAACAGTGTGAAAATTTTATGTCCAGATATCAGATTAGAAAGAAAAGCTGAATATATGGGTGTGCATGAAGCTGTGGCAAGAGTTAGATCACACATAAATGAACATCAACTGGGAATAAAAGTGAGGTAAAGATGACTTCAGTATAACTTTAAGATTGGGTAGAGTGAAAAAAGTCTAGAAAGAATATTAATTAATTGTGGGAAAGTAATAGAAGAGATTGGAGGAATAACAATTTCCTAGGAAGCAAAGCAAGTAAACGGACTACCAAAATAGGGATTAGGAACAATAGCAAACCCATAAAGTGGTTGATTAATAAGAGAATGGGGTTGGAGCTGATAGACTTCGTTATTATTATTAGTTCATGGATAGGTTTTAAGAGAAGAGGTTTAGTAGATTTGCAGAGACAGGGGCTTGGACTGAGGACTAAATGGGAAATGAGAAAGCTGAAGAGTAATTTTAAATTTTAAGACATTTACCAGTGAAGGGAAAGATAGATAATATTTTTTATCTTGAGGGGGAACGTACTATTGAGTGAAATTTGATTTTAGTCAGGATTAGAAAAACCTCAGCCCCTTCATAAAATAAAGATATGAAGTCAGTGGAGAGAAAATGAAGAAAGAAGAAACAAAAAATAAACTGAAGTCCTACAGGAGATGAGAGAGGGAAGATTCAAGAATGTTTTTTCTTCGAGATAGGAAGAAGGGGTAGTAGGTGATATAAAAGAAAGCTGATGTAACTCACTTTAGGTGCTCTGTACTTGGAAATTAAAACCTTATCTGTAAGATAAAATATCTCTTCTATTTAAATCAGTTGGTTCTTCAGAAAAAGCTATTTGTGGAATGTGCACTCTCTGGAAGAAATAATTAATTCTCAGTAGCAAAACACTTTCCCATAGAGCATTTTTTAGTTTCATTAATCCTTGAATTGGAAACTAATAACACTGTTTCACATAGGCTTATTGAATATACTTCAGTTACCTATTTCTTACAGAATGACCTGTTTAAAAACAGATTCTATTTTAAACTTTATCTATTATACGTATCTAATTTATTTTTTAGGTATAATTAACATACAATGTTATGTTCATTTCATGTATATAACATATTGATTCAACAATTACATACATTACTCATTGCTCATTAGGATAAGTATACTCACCAGCTGTCACTATACAATGTTATTACAATATTATTGACTATATTCTTTTCTTTTTTTTTAAGATTTTATTTATTCATTTGACAGAGATAGACACAGCGAGAGAGGGAACACAAGCAGGGGGAGTGGGAGAGGGAGAAGCAGGCTTCCCGCAGAGCGAGGAGCCCGATGCGGGGCTCGATTCCAGGACTCTGAGATCATGACCTGAGCCGAAGGCAGATGCTTAACGACTGAGTCACCCAGGTGCCCCTTGACTATATTCTCTATGCTGTACTTCTTTGTGCCTTTTCCAGTTTGCAGAAGTGGCCCACTTTCCTCAGCTCTTGGCCAAATCACTCTGGCCTCTGATTCCATCCTCACATCTTCTTTTTTCTAATTTGATTATTACGGGCTGGTTTGCTAGCATCTGAATTAATTATTCAAGCTTGTGCCTTTTCCTCCCTGTTTCATTAGTATTTTTATAGGGACATATGTGAAGAGAAGGAAAAGAGTCAGTGTAATTATAAAGTTCCTTCCCTTAGGCAAACTAACCTCTTTTATGAAGCTTCCTACCATAAGTTCTTTCTCCCTTTCTATTGACAGTTCCAGAATCTTGAATCTTTCCTAGATCTCCTCTAGGCAATCCCTTGCACTTGCAGGCCATGGGATGGCAATGTGAAGCCTGGAAAAAGGCACAGGTATGATGAAAAATCCCATCCTTCACACAGAAAGAAGCCTTTGAAATAGCTGCTTTCTCAGTTCAGATTAATGTAATTCACTTTAGAATTGGTGGGACAGAAATACCTTTTTTGTTTCTAGACCTGACTTTATCCCACCGTATGGTGAGCCTGGCAGGTCAGTGAGAAGAGCAGAAGTAGGTGTTTAGGTGGCAGTACAGACACAGATGATTTCTCTTCCCCCAGGACTGTCCTTGGGCAACATTGTAAAGGCAGTCTTCCCCACCCCCTACCCCTCAGGGTCCTCTTCTTCCTTCCAGTCTTCTTTTGTGGGGGTCACCTCTGGATATCCTCATAACTACCTCATTCAGCTTCTAAGCTTAATAAATGATTGTATCTTTATCTAGCTTCAATTCCCAGGCATTAAAATATTAAGATAGAATTTAGCTTTTATTTGTGTTCATTTTTATTCTGTTGTTATTAAGAAATTGGGGTTATTACTGACAACTGCGGAACTCTTAATCCTTATCCATTTTAGAAACTTAGTGTTTATTTTTCTCCATCTTTTTTTGACTAGCAGTGCAGACACATTTGGGGGTATGGATAGGATAACTGATAATTTGAAATAGAAACCCTAAGTCAAGTTTAATTCCATTAACAGCTATTGTGCACCCACAGGAGGGTCATGGGCAGTGCTACCACACAGCAAAACTAGGTTATCACTTCTCAGCTCAGATTAGTTTCACAGATTCTATATTTGGATTTGTTGTTAATTTCCATTGAAAATTATTTATTTTATAGCGTTATAATTTCATAATAGGTCATACAAAATACAAAGCAGGTCTTGGAATAATATTTTTCAGATTTCTGCTCTAAACAAACATCCTAGAAGGTATACATCAAGGTCTTCTAAAATTTCTATTGAAGAACTTCTCTAACAAAGGTTGCAAATACTTTCAATATCAACTCCAAACCACTTTCAGATGCTGTCATTAGAAAAAAAAAAATCCCCACTACTTTCCCTGATTTTATCACTTTTTGCTTTATAAATTTTTAGTACATCTAATTCAGTGTTCTTTAAATATTGATGATAGTTTTAAACAAGGGAAACCCATTTGGAAAAAAATTCAAGAGATTTAATATAGGTTTTGCATTTTGAAATAATGTGGATTTGGATTTTTCCAGCAGTTACTTCACATGTCTGTTACCTGTAGAATACAAATTTAATATGATCTTCTCTAATTTTGTTTATAATAGCAGTAAGATTTATGAAAAATATAGTTTGCCTATATCTTGCTTTAGGACTCAAAAAAGAAAAGTCATAATGCCAATGAAGGCAAATAAGATCTTTAATAATCAAAATGTATTTTCATATTATCTTGATTTTAAGGAGCACTCAAATTTTATGTACATTTTGATTATAATGATGAATACCATTAGCAACATAGTAGTGCCTATTGAAATATTATTTCTATGTAGGGAAAGATGACCAGCATTAAGAACACAAAATGAAATCATACTGAATCTCAAAAGTTACTCACTTGTCTCCCTTTAATGTACATACAGTAGTGTCATCTCTTCCTTATTACATTTGGAGGTAGGTTGAAGCAGAGGTGAAGGTAGACTTCGCAAATCAAAGGTGTAGATTTTTCCTGGTAATATTCCACTAAACTTCTAAGTCAAGCTCTTTATTTGGAAGAAAATATCATTACTAACCACACTAATAATGAAAAAACTTTTATTAAACTATTGGTTGTTTGTGAAAATTCTGGAGAACTGGTTTAAGAATCAAGGGTATTTAAATATGTTTTATTTATCAGAATGTGCTAAAAGATTTTTGAGGGTAAAAATATCATAATTTTAGTTAACTTTCTGTTTGTGCTTGCTAAAATATAATTTTTTACTGGAATAAAATGATCTTAGGAAGCAGTCATCCTCAAGAAGTACTTTGAATTGCTTGAATTATTATTAAGTTTGGAAAGATTAAATCTTGTATTGTTATCTAGAATTCAGTTGGGATTATAATACACTTTCAGCATGAGCATGTCTTGGTGGTATTAGCAGATAAGTGTGCAATTATGTGATTGTATAATTATGCCCTGTTACATCTTGTGTTGGTTGATTTGTATGGGAGAGTGACAATGAGACAAGAAAGTTCCTATTAGGGTTTGTGTAAAGAATAGTGGATTAGTTGGAATATCATGAAAAAAGAGTTTATGATAAGATTATGGTAAGAGAAGACTGACACTATTTCCCTTCTCTGAATAACTGATGTCAAAAGGTGAAATATGTAAGGTATGAAGCAAACCAGCTAGAGGCCAATTGGATAGTATCTCTATCAACCCAACATTACAAGCTAGGATGTTTTCCTCCTTTTGTGTCTCAGCTGGATTGAGCAACTCTGGTGGCCCAGAAATGGCCCAGAAATAGGATAATGCCAGAGAAGTATCCAGACTTACACTTTCTATTTCCTGCATCAACAGTCCTAGAAGTCTGGGGAGCCTGTTTATTTAGACAGGGTGACCACAGTGTATCATTTAACTAGGAAGTGGTTTGTTAATAATTTCTCCAGAACAACGTGTATATCAGGACTGTCTCAGGCAAAGTGTGGTATATGGTCATCACATTTCTAACAGTTGAAAGAGAGGAAGGTCAAAAAAGTACTATGCCATGTTTTATATTTGATCAGTCTACCTAAATTAATGGTCCATGGTTTAGGTGCTTAGGTGTTAGAAAGTTAAAATGTAAAATGGCCCATCAGTTTAGATAAAGAGCATGAAGATGAGCTGCTCAGTTATTGGCCTTGCTAAACCTATCAACTGGAATCTCTAATGACTCTTTATTGAATCCCTAGTTATATCACCAGGAATGACATAGTTTTATGAATTTTGAGCCTGACTTCCTAAGAATGTTGAAACAACTGTGTTAGTAAATATATGCTGTTATTACCAACGTAGACTCAGCTGAAAGAAGCAGAGTACAGGAAACCCTTTTGCACTTGATATAGCTTATTCACAGGCTTTCAGGAGAAGATCTGTATTGATGGCATCCAGCATGAGTCCTGTATCCTCAGAATCAGAGCTTCCTATATCCCTAGGAATTTCAGGGTGAAATGAGAGCTACTAAAATAAAAGTAATAATTTGCACAAAACCTATGAGAATCTTCAATTCTGTCGACTTGGTGGGTTGAGTGAACATAGAACTCATTTGCCAACATCTAGAAACTCTCAATAAAACACAATTTTTAAATGCCTTAAAAATACATGGTTAAGCTCCAAATAAATAAAAAGAAGCCTTCAGTAATCAGAAATAAAGTGATACAAAAAACCTGAGTCATAAACATGAAAGCTGACCCAGGCATCTGGGGAGTAGAAAGAGATACATAGAAAAAAGTCCAAATTCCTAGAGGGTTTACTTTTAAAGTCTGTGCAAGTATAAGGCTGAAGTCTTGACTTGTAACATAGGGAGTTGAAATTGAGAAACCCTGAGTAGAGCATAGAGCTTCAAAAAGTTCTATTCTCACTGAAATGAGAATTAGAAAATGTAATCTGTTGAAACAGGACTTCAAAGAAACTTATCTCTGTCCTGTCTTTCAGGAAAAAAAAAAGGTCGTTTAGAAAGAACTAAAATTTATATATAATATATATATATATATATATATATATATATATATATATATATTACTTAAAATGCATAAGTTAGGAAATGTTACTTGGGATCCAATAAAGGAAGCCAATAGTACAAGGCAAGAATGTATAAGTAGTTGAGCACGCTAGACAAGAGAGAGCAATTGAAGAGCAGCAGCAGAAGGGCCAGAAATAGAAGGGGGCACACATGTACCAAATGGGATGGTTCTGGAACAAATTACTTAAAACTACTCATATGGTTTCATTGCTGACCAAGTCTACCTGAAGCACTCAAGGCAACAAAATGAGACTGGTCAGAATTTGGGAAATATATTTCTTACTTGATTTTACATATTCGTTCTTTTAAAAATTCATATTTTCTTTTGTCATATTAGTTTAGATTCTCAGAAGAAGAGATAAAACATGATATGGTGGAAGATTCCTTTGTACTCAGTATTGATCCCAATCCTATCACTCCCTTCTCAGGTAACAGCTATTTTGAATTTGATGCACAATCTTTACATTCATATTGTGAAATTTTAGTCCACATGACTTGCACACATATAGAATATGAAGAACTGTTTTACATGTTTTAAAAATTTTACAAGTGGTATTATACTGAAAGTATAATGTTTTATACTTTTTAAAAGTATAAAATGATGTTTTTGAGAATTGATCATTTTGATACATGGACATAAGGTTCAGTAATTTCTACTGATGTATAACTTTCCATTATGGGAATATATCCCAAATTATTTATAATTCCATAATGATGGATAGATTTTTTACTATTATAAACAATGTTGCCATGAATATCTTTATGTATTTTTTTTTCATCTATACGTGAGTTTGTGTAGTAGGTCAAATATCTTGCTTGACAGTTTTACTCTTTTTTTGTTTTTTTAAGTAGGCTCCACACTGGGTGTGGAGCACCAACACGGAGCTTGAACTCACAACCCTGAAGAGTCACTTAATTTACTGAGCCACCCACATGCCGCTACAGTTTTACTCTTTTGATTATAGTTCAAATAATTAGTCAATAGTCCAAATTTCCACCACCAACCTTATAATAGTTGTAATCTACTTTCTTTCACGGAAAGCAAACCCATTATAAAATTTTGAAGAAAAGTAAATGGAAAATTCTTAGTGTTCATGTGATGAATTTTTTGGGAAGACAACTTGACAGTATCTGTCAACATTTAAAAGATGCTTATCTTTTGATGCAACATTTTCACTTCTAGGAATTGGTCTTATAAATATGCTCACACATGGCATTCATTATGGCATTGTTTGTTAATAGTAAAAACCTGGGAATGACCGAAATATCCATTAATGGGGACAGGTTTAATCAATTGTGATGCATCTTTATAACAAATATCATATAGATGTTAAAAATAATTTTAGGCCTTTATATACTGATATGGAAAAATGATCAAGAAATATTGTGAAGTGAAAAAAGCAGGTTTCATAACACTATGAATGGTGTTATCTCATTTGTGGGAAAAAAAAGGAAAAGAAGGCTGTTATAATTACATATGTTGATATATATTTACATATGTTTAGAAACATTTTGGATGAATATACAGAGTCTTTAACTGGTTATTTTGGAGCTCTGGATTTGTATGAGGAGATTGGTATGTAGGATATTTAATTTATTTTTACTTTATTTTCTTTTATTCAGTTTGCATTTTTAATAGTAATCATGAATTTCTTTTGTACACTAAAAATACAAATAAAATGTTATCCATTATTTACCATCTGATAATATTTTTCCTTTTATGTTTAAATGTTATACTTTATATCAAAGTATTTTTTAATGTAGATCCATGCTGTTTGGATATAGTTTAATAATATTTATCCTAAGGGGCACCTGGGTGGCTCAGATGGTTAAGTGTCTGCCTTCGGCTCAGGTCATGATCCCAGGGTGCTGGGATCGAGTCCCGCATCGGGCTCCCTGCTAGACGGGAAGCCTGCTCCTCCCTCTGCCTCTGCCTCTCTCTCTCTCTCTCTGACTCTCATGAATAAATAAATAAAACATTTAAAAAAAAAAATATTTATCCTAAGTGAGATTTTTCTGTAGGGGTTTTATTTTGTGTGTACTTTATTCTTTCTCTCTGTCTCTTCTTAGCATCACAAAATGATTCAAACTTTAAAAGCAAAACCAGGATAAAATATTGATTCAGAATATTTGTGCATTTGGAGATGCATCTTCTTAGGAATTTGCACAAATATGTGATTCTTTGAAAATAGGAAATTGGCTTTAAGCTCACTGGCACCATCTCCAGCCTGACTCCCTTACCCAAAATCTTGGTAATTTCAGTTTGTATATAGATGGCTTTTCAACATATTGTTTATGTGAAAACCTACATTACCAACTTAGCTCTCTTTCTTAAAATCTTTTCCTCCAATGGTGGTGTTCTTTACCCTTCCTCAGGTACGCACTCCCATGGTTGTATCTTAGACATCTTCTTTGTCAATAACTGACCTGACCATGATTTCTACTTCAAGCAGTCTGCACCACCTATCTTTCTGCCTCATTTCATCTTGAACCCAACTCAAACAATCCTTTAACCCAACCAGAACTCCAGTGCATTGATCTTGCCACACTTTTCACTGTCCTCGCTTACTGAATGTCCTCTTTACTTTTATTAAATAGACTAAATTCTATGGCCATCTATAATAATCAATTCTTACATACACATACACCCTTAACTACCCCCCCCCTTTTTAATTATCTGGAAAAATCTCCATCCTAGTCATATCCAACTCTCCCCTTTTCCATGCCTACATCCATGCAGCTAGACACAAGCACAACCTCAAGTGGGCCCTTGATACTGCCCAGCAATCATACCACAGTTCCCCAGACTCTCACTGACCTAGTGTCCTGGACTTGGATTCCACACCCGCTCTTTTCTCTTCAAATCACCATCACCTCCTACCTCATCTTCCTTCTCAGTTGACAACTTTGGTTCCTACATCACTAAGAAAATTGAAACAATCAGAAGAGATGTTTGCCTTCAGACTTTTATCACTACATGTACCTCCCTACCAAGTTCTACACCCACATAATCTGACTTCCCACCTGTTACCTTAAATCAACTATCCCTGCTTCTACCTAAAGTAATCCCTGTGTCTGTGCACCAGATCTTCTCTGTTTCTTCTTATCTACAAAAGGGCATTCCTTCAGCAATTTTTTTTCTCTCTCCTACTTCAATAATTTTAGCTCTTTAGTGTATCATCATGCAAGCATTTTATTATTGCTTCTATATTAAAATAATTTTTTTCCTTCATCAAGTATTTCTCGATTTCTTTCCTCCTCTTGGCAAAAATACTTACCATAAGTGTTCACTGTATTCTGTCTCTCTCCCTCTTTCTTCCCACTCCCCCATTCCCTTTTAAATCCACTTTAGTTGGGTTTTCATTTCCAACATTTTACCAAAACAATTCTTGATAGGAATCCAGTGACCACCACACTATAAAATTCAGTGGTCCATTCTTAGTCTTTGTCTTACTCGATCATTCAGCAGTATTGGACATCATACATCACTGAATTCCCTTGATATACTTTTTTCCCTTGGATTCCTGGACAGCCTATAATACTGGTTTTTCTTTTGTCTCACTGTTCACTTCTTCAGTCATTCTACTTTTTACTCTGCCTTACCAAATGCCAATATTTGGGAGTATCCCTGGTTTAGTCTCTGATTCTCTTTTCTTCTGTATCTTCATCACTTTCTTGTGATCACATTGAATCTCAAGGCTTTAAATCTCATACAAATAATGATGACTTCCAAAATGTTTTACTTCCAGTTTTCTGCTGCACTTAAGATCTATGTGTCCAACTGCTTATTTGGCTTATTGATTTGGATATTTGGTAGACATCTCAAACTTAACAATCCCTAAACTAAATTTCTGAACTTTTCCTCTCCCTGGCCACCCTGCTCCACCCCCAGCCTTCCCCCATCTTACTTGTTAGGGAGGTAACTCCAGTATTCCTGTTTCTCAGGCTAAAAACTTCTAAGGTCACTTTTGAGTATTCTCTTTCTCTCATACCCCATATCCTACCCCTTAGGAATTCCTGTTTATTTCATATTCAGAACATAGCCAGAATCAGACTATCTCCTGCCGCCTCCACTGCTACTAGCCTGGTCTAAGCCATCAAGACTCTCCTGGATTTCTGCCTTAATATCGTAAGTGGACTTTATTCTTCTACTCCTCCTCACAATCTATTCTCAACACAGCAGGAAGAAGTAAGATTACACCACATCTTTGCTCAAAATCCTGTAAGAGTAAATTTTCTCGGTCTAAAACCTATCTTATAATTTCCTTATTGAATCTGGTTTCCATTTCATTAGTTCTCTGAACTCATCTCCAGTTTCTCTTTCCCTTACTCACTTTTACTGTTTCTTGAATATTCCAGGAATGCTCACATCTTTAGAGATGGTTCATCTTCCTGGAAGGCTTTTGCTTCAGATATTTGCATGACTAACTCCCTCACCTGCTTCAAGTCTGTGCTCAAATGTCACTTGAAATGATGCCACTCTGACTATCCTATTTAAAATCTCATCCTCCTTTCCCAGCCTTATTCTTCTGATCCTCCACACTCTGTGGTACTTTCGTTTTTGTTTCTTGCTTTACTATTCTTTCATTTCCTTTGCTTCCTTCCCTCCCATCTTACAACTCTTATTACCTTCTAGCATACTGTATAATTTCTATCTCCTCTGTCAGTGATGTAACCTCCAAATGGGCAGAGATTATTATCTCTTTGGTGCACTGATGTATCACAAGAACTTAGAATGTATTCTGACTTACAGAAGAACTAAAATAATATTTGTTTTAAAAGTGAATGAATCTTTGAAACTTAAAGTATAATCCTTTAAGCATGCTAAGAAGTACCATGTTTTCTCTTTTCACTTTTATTGAGCTGATTCACATTTACAAATGCCCAGAACAGTCTGCCTGATTTTTCACTCAGTATTTCTGCCAATAACAGTGAAATGTGTATTAATATTATAAAATCTGGCCTTCCAGGAGGGTAAACATATCATTAATACTGGCTAGTGGCATATTTCTAATTTATATAAAATTTAGTATATTTCTCATGGGGCTTCATTTGCTTATTTGTCATTGTTCTGGATTGGGAGCTCCTCAAAGTAAGGAACTTGATCTTCAAATCTGTCTTTCAAGCACCTACCACAGTGCTGGCACATAAGTTCTTTTTTGTTTTTTGTTTTTTTAATACTCGTTTACCTGTAGTTCTCTTTCATAGTGGAGTCTTTATCTGGTTTTGATATTGAGTAATGCTGGCCTCATAGGATGAGTTTGGATGTTTTCCTTCCTTTTCTATGTTTGGGAATAGTTTGAGAAGAATAGGTATTAACCCTTCTTTAAATGTTTGGCAGAATTTTCCTGTGAAGCCATCTGGCCCTGAAATTTGGTTGTTGGGAGTTTTTTGATTACTGATGCAATTTCTTTGCTTATAATCGGTCTTTGGTTCAAGTTTTCTATTCCTATTTCAATTTTGGTAGTTTATATGTTTCTAGTTTAATCATTGAATGAAAATACAAAAAATTTAATATTAATCCAGCATATGCTATGTGTCTTGAGCTTTCTCTGTGAAGATTCCTTTAATTCTTATAACAATCCTGAAGAAAGTATAGGTCTCATTTTTACAAATATGATAAAGCTGGTGTTTGATCCAAGATTCCATTGTTTCTCAACCATCACAGTATCCTCACTGTCTGCTCTCTAGTGTTTATATCATAGATATACTTCCTTGTTTAGAGATGACTGGAAGGAATGTTTACAATGCCACATTTTGGGGAAATGTTTTGTTTTTGTTTATAGTTGGAAGCAAATCTTTAGTTTTGTGAATAATATGGAATTATGTGCTGTTTATTTTACAATTAAGTTGGAAAATTTGACCTTATATTTTGTGCTTTTAATTCCATAGTTGTTAAATATCATTTACTAAATTTATATAAACAACCAGGATTTTTGTCCAGCTTTATTGAGATATAATTGGCATATAATACTGTATAAGTTTAGGATGTACAATATGTTGATTTGCTATACATTGCAAAATAATTACTACTGTAGTGTTAGCTAATGTCTCAATCATGTCGCATAATTACCATCACTTTTTTTGTGGTAAGAACATTTAAAGTCTATTCTCTGAATGACTTCCAACTATATAATACTTTATTGTTAACTAAAATCTCAATGTTGTGCATTAGATATCCAGAACTTACGCATTTTCTAAATGGAAGTTTATACCCTTTGACCAAAATCTCCCCATTTCCCCTACCCCCAGACCCTGGTAACCACCATTCTAGTCTCCATTTTTGTTTAATCAGTAAAAATTTCATTTTATTTATTTATTATCTTTTTATTAACATAAAATGTATTATTTGTTTCAGGGGTACCGGTCTGTGATTCATCAGTCTTACACAATTCACAGCGCTCACCATAGCACATACCCTCCCCAATGTCTGTCGCTCAGCCACCCCATCCCTCCCACCCCCCTCCATTCCAGCAACCCTCAGTTTGTTTCCTGAGATTAAGAGTCTCATGGTTTGTCTCCCTCTCTGGTTTCATCTTGTTTCATTTTTCCCTTCCTTCCCTTATGATCCTCTGCCTTGTTTCTCAAATTCCTCATATCCATGAGATCATATGATAATTGTCTTTCTCTGATTGACTTATTTTGCTTAGCATAATACCCTCTAGTTCCATCCACGTCGTTGCAAATGGCAAGATTTCATTTTTTGATGGCTGCATAATATTCCATTGTATATATATACCCCCATCTTCTTTATCCATTCATCTGTTGATGGACATCTAGGCTCTTTCCATAGTTTGGCTATTGTGGACATGGCTGCTATAAGCACTTGGGATGCACATGGCCCTTCAGATCACTACATTTGTATCTTTGGGATAAATACCCAGTAATGCAATTGCTGGGTCATAGGGTAGCTCTATTTTCAACTTTTTGAGGAACCTCCATACTGTTTTCCAGAGTGTCTGCACCAGCTTGCATTCCCACCAACAGTGTAGGAGGGTTCCCCTTTCTCCGCATCCTAACCAACATGTCATTTCCTGACTTGTTAATTTTAGCCATTCTGACTGGTGTGAGGTGGTATCTCATTGAGATTTTGATTTGTATTTCCCTGATGCCAAGAGATGTTGAGCACTTTTTCATGTGTCTGTTGGCCATTTGGATGTCTTCTTTGCAGAAATGTCTGTTCATGTCTTCTGCCCATTTCTTGATTGGATTATTTGTTCTTTGGGTGTTGAGATAGTCTCTATTTTTAAGAGATTGCTACTTCAGATTCCACATGTAAGTTGTATCATATAGTATTTGTCTCTGTCTGAATTATTTCACTTAGCATAATCCCCCAAGCCACCCATGTTGTTGCAAATGGAAGGATTTCCTTCTTTCTGAATAATTTCACTGAATAATATTCCAGTGTATGTGTGTGTTTGTGTGTGTGTATGCATGTATAAAACACATATACCACATCTTCTTTTTCCATTCATCCATTGATGGGCACGTAGGTTGTTTCCATGTCTTAGCTATTGTGAATAATGCTGCAATAAGCAAAGGAGTGTAAATACCTTTACAATATTCTTTTTTCATGTCTTTTGGGTAAATATCCAGAAGTGGAATTGCTAGATTGTATGATAGTTCTATTTTTAATTATTTGAGGAACCTCCATACTGTTTTTAATAGTATCTGTACCAGTGTACATTCCCACCAACAGTACACAAGGGTTTCCTTTTTCCACATCTTCACCTGCATTTGTTGTATCTTGTCTCTTTGATGATAGTTATTCTAGCAGGTGTGAGATGAATATCTCATTGTCATTTTGCCTTGCATTCCTTTGATGATTAGTGATGTTGGGCACTTTTTCATGTACTTGTTGTTCATTTGGATGTCTTCTTTGGAAAAGTTGCTATTCATGTTTTTGCCCATTTTAAAATCAGATTACTTTCTGATGTTGTTGTTATTGAGTATAGAAGTTCTTTCCATATTTTGGATGTTAACTCCTTATTCAATATATGATTTACAAATATTTTCTTCCATTCCGTAGATTGCCTTTTTGTTTTGTTGATTTCTTCTTTTGCTGCACAGAAGCTTTTTAGTTGGTGTAGTCCCACTTATTAATTTTTGCTTTTCTTATTTGTGCTTTTGGTGTTATAGCCAAAAAAAAAAAAAAAAAATGGTGCCAAGACCTATGTTAAGAAGATTCTCCCCTATGTTTTCTTCTAGGAATTTTACATTTTTGGGCCTTATGTTTAAGTCTTTAATCCACTTCAAGTTAATTTTTGTGTATGGTGTAAAATAGGGGTCTAATTTCATTCTTTTGTGTATGATTATCCAGTTTTTCAACACCATTTATTGAAGAGACTATTTTTCCCCCATTCAGTATTCTTGGCTTCCTTGTCAAATATTAATTGACCAAATATGTGCAGGCTTACTTCTAGGCTCTCAATTCTGTTCCAGTGGTCTATGTGTCTCTTTTTATGCCAGTGCCAAACTGTTTTGATCACTATAGCTTTATAGTATAGTTTGAAATCAGGAAATGTGATTCTTCCAGCTTTGTTCTTTCTCAGGTTTGCTTTGGCTCTTTGGTGTCTTCTGTGGTTCCATACAAATTTTAGAATTGTTTACTCTATTTCTGTGAAAAGTGGCATCAGAGTTTTGATAGGGATTGCATTTAATCTGTAGGTGGCTTTAGGTAGTATGGACATTGTAAATGTATTAATTCACCAATTCATGAACATGGGATATTTTTCCATTTGTTAATGTCTCCTTCAATTTCTTTCATCAAAGTCTTGTGCTTTTTAGTATACAGATCTTTTACCTCCTTGGTTAAGTTTATTACTATGTATTTTATTGTTTTCTATGCTACTATAAATGGGATTGTTTTCTTCATTTCTTTTTCAGATAGTTCATTTTTTTAGTATAGAATTGCAGCTGATTTGTATATGTTGATTTTGTACTCTGCAACCTTACTGATTTTGCAGATTACTTCCTACATTTTTTGGTTGTCTTTAGGATTTTCTCTACATAAGATCATATAATTTGCAAACAAAGACAATGTTACTTTTTCCTGTCTGATTTGGATGCCTTTTAATTCTATAAATTGCCTGATTGCTTTGGCTGGGACTTCCAGTGCTATATTGAATAGGAGTGGTGAGAGTGGGCATCCTTGTCTCATTTCTGTTTAGGAAAAGAAATTTTTAATCTGTTACCATTGACTATGATGTTAGCTGTGAGTTTGTTGTATATGGCCTTTATTATGTTGAAGTATGTTCCTTCCAGACCCAATTTGTGGAGAGTTTTAATATGAAAGAATGTTGTATTGTGCTGAATGCTTTTTCTGCATCTGTTGAGATGATCATATGTTTTTTCACCTTTCATTCTATTAGTGTGGTGTGTCACATCATTGATTTGCGTATGCTGAACCATTCTTGCTTCCCAGGCATAAATTCTGCTTGATCATTGCATACGATCCTTTTTTTGTGCTGTTGAATTCAGTTTGCTAATATTTTGTTAAGAATTTTTGCATATATATTCTTCAGGGATATTGGTCTGTAATTTTCTTGTAGTGTCTTTTTCTGGCTTTGGTGTCAGGGTAACGCTAGCCTTGCCAAATGAGTTTAAGAGTTTTCCCTCCTTTTCAATTTTTTTTGGAAGAGTTTGAGAAGGATTGGCATTAATTCATCTTTAATCATCTGATCTTGGACTTTTCTTTGTTGGGAGATTTTTGATTACTAATTCAATCTCCTTACTTGTTATTGGCTTGTTCAGGTTTTCTGTTTATTCATGATTCAATCTTGGTAGTTGTATGTTTCTGGAAATTTATCAATTTATTCTAGGTTACCCAGTTTGTTGGCATATTCATAGTAGTCTTTTATGACTGTATGTATTTCTGTAGTATCGGTAGTCATGTCTCTTTTTTCATTTTTTATTTTATTTGAGTTGTCTCTTTTTTCTTAGTCCAACAAAAGGCTAGCCAATTTTGTTTATCTTTTCCAAAAAGTAGTTCTTAGTTTCATTGATCTTTTCTATTACCTTTTTTGGTTTCTATTTTATTTATTGCTGCTCTCATCTTTGTTATTTCCTTCCTTCTACTAACTTTGTACTTAGTTTATACTTAAAAATATATTTTTATATAATAATAATAGTAATTTTAATAATTCCTTGAAGAGTAAAGTTAGGTTGTTTATTGAGATTTTTTTTTTTAATGTAGGTATTTATCACTAAACTTCCTTCTTAGAACTGCTTTTGCTTCATCCCATGAGTTTTGGTGTGTTATATTTCCATTTTAATTTATTTCAAGATTTTTTTTTTCACTCACTGGTTGTTCAAAAGTCTGTTGTTTAATTTCCGCATACTGAAAATTTTCCAGCTTTCATCCTGTTATTGATTTCTAGTGTCGT
The DNA here is from genome assembly GCF_964656455.1 of Halichoerus grypus. Lineage (NCBI taxonomy): Eukaryota > Metazoa > Chordata > Mammalia > Carnivora > Phocidae > Halichoerus > Halichoerus grypus. Next base: position 128,753,664 of record NC_135715.1, read on the forward strand.
ATCATTGTGGTTGAGAAAGATATTTTGTATGACTTCAGTATTCTTAAATTTGCTAAGACATGTTTTGTGGCCTAACATATAATCAATCTATCCTAGAGAATGTTTTGTGCACACTTAAGAAGAATGTGTATTCTGCTGCTGTTTGATACAATGTTTTTTATATGTCTGTTAGGCCCATTTGGTCTAAAGTATGCTTCAAATCCATTGTTTTCTTGTTGGTTTTTGTCTGGATGCTCTATCTGTCATTGAAGCAAGGTCTTCAAATCTTCTACAATTATTGTATTGCCTATTTCTCCCTTTGGATCTGTGAGTATTGTTTAATATATTCAGGTGCTCTGATGTTGGGTGTGTATATGTTACAATTGCTATATCTTCTTGATGAATTGACCCCTTTATCATTATATAATGACCTTCTTTGACTCTTGTTACTGTTTTTGGCTTCAAGTCTATTTTGTTTAAGTTTAGTGCTACCCCTGCTTTTGATTTCTACTTGCATGGCATAACTTTTTCTATCCCTTCACTTTGAGTCTGTGTGTGTCCATAAAGCTAAGTGAGTCTCTTGTAGGCAGCATATAGTTGGGTTCTGTTTTTGTTTGTTTGTTTGTTTTTGTTTTTTACTTTATCCAGCCACTGTATGCTTTTTGATTGGGGAACTTAATCCATTTACATTCAGAGTAATTATGGATAGGTAGGACTTACTAATGCCATAGTGCTAGAAATTCTCTTCTGGAAATCTGGACTTCCACACATGGCCTTTCTTGTCCATGGGTGACTGCCTATGTCAGTATTCTTCAGGTACTCCTGGACTATGGCTGAGAGGGACCAGAACCAGTTCATGGGTTTCTGCAGGGACTACAAGTGGTACTGAGGTCTCTCTGCCTATTACTTGATGCACAGGTTGTAAGACTCGAGTCCCTTAGCATATAGTACTGGATCCCACAAGTTCCATGGAGGCACTTTTGTTCAGGGGTGGATACCGAATTTTTGTTGTGCAAGTTGGAGAGGGAAATATGAAGGATGCCTTATGATGTTGACATCACTTCACTAAACCATTAGGATATAATTGAAATTATTCAGTTTATTTCTCCTAAAGAGTGTTCATGCTTTTGTTCCCTCTTTTGCTGTCTCTCTCTCTGTCAAATAAATAAAAATTAAAAAATCTTTAAGAAAAAAGTTTCCTCTAAATAAATATGCCAACTGGTTATTAGAAAATGTATCACTTTCCAATTGATCTTATACTGAAAACAACTTCCACTGACTAATTTTTCTGTCTTCAATAGATTTCAAGGTTTCAGTGAAAAATTTTTAAAATATATGTGAACTTTTCCTAATTAGATCTAACTCAAATATCACTTCTTTTGTAATGCTCTCTCTGATGTTTTCATATGCGATGTCACATTTTCCTCTGTACTTCCATTGCATCCTGCAGCTGTCTCTCACTTGTCATAATGTGGGCTAGTCAGATATAAGCATACCTGGGTCATCTCTCATATGAAATTGTGCACTGTATAAAGACAGACATTGTGTCTTATAGTTCTACTGAGCTACCCAGTATCTACACATATTGCCTTCCATAGCAGGTGATCAATATGTCTGCTTTAGTCATTTAAAACTTTAGTCATTTAAAACTTCGATTAGGATACTATTTGAAATTTCTTACTTTCACAGCATAACTATGTTCTATTTCAAGTGACTTCTTAAAATAGCTCTCTGCAGTTTACTTTATTATAACTGTGTTAAATAGCTTTTAAATTTAGTGTTTTAGTAGACTACATAGTTATTTGTAAAAGGATATAGATTAAGCATATATTAAAATTCCAGAGAAAACTTAAATAATAAATATAATTGTGAGAAGGTCTCTCTGTCTCTCTTACACAATTTCAATTTCCAAATCTCATTCATAATGAATTCTATTACTCCATGAATAGTTTATAACCAATAACAGAATTAATCAACAATAGTCACACATATGTGCACACACACACAAAAATACCCACGGTCTATCCCTTCCAGTCATCATTATCTGTCTTCAAAAATGCAACATAGTAAATAAAATGACCTAGCTTATATAGAAGTTAGTGAAATATAGATTACAATACTCTTCTGACATCATGACAGCAGGAAATGTATATTTTGTAGGATATTTCAAATCCTTAATTGCAGAATTGTTTAAGATAACACCTTCCTCAGCCAATATATTTAATCTCTGATCCCATGTAGAATATCATTTTCCCCTGAGCTTCCAGTTTCTCAGATTCCTGACCTTGGCTAACTCTTCAAAAAAATTCTGCTCATTATTAAAGACCAGAAAGAGTTATAAATGAAACCAGATATGATTTAATAAGTCTATATAATACATTTTACAATTCAAAATATTCTACAATGTGAATGAATTTGGGCTATATTTCAGTATATAATATTTTAGTTTTTGTGACAATGTTTCTAGCAAATGAAGGGACATGATATGTCATGAGCTAATGTTCTTTATAGCAAGTAACAGAAACAGACTAAGGAAAATGTTATTTAAAAAATATCTGGGTATAGAATAGCTCATAGACATGGTATCAGAAAGGACATGTATGCAGATGTTCCAATATATGGATGGTAAGAACCAGTGGAACATTAGTGATTCCAAAAGGGAGTGTCAGAAAACAAAACACTACAAGCTACAACAATAATAATAAAAGAAAAAAATCAATGGGGAGGTATATTTTTACATCTAGACTTTCAAAGAAAGCATGACAACACTTTTGTCTCAGGGATTTAATGCAAAGTTTTGCATATGTTGATATGTTGGGTATCTTCTAGCCCAGTGATTGTGTTACCTTGCATGGCATAAAGTTCTCCATGATAGTTTAACAAATGAGAATTGATTAGAGAATCTGAATTCCTTTGGACTAGCCACTGATAAGTCTGTCAAATTGAATAGAAAGATTAACTTCTCTACTGCATTTCTTTTGAATTATAATGTAAATTAATATGTGTTAGCTTTACACTTAGTGGTTCCTGGGAATAAAGGGACAGATTAAAAGTGGGGGAAGAGAGAGACACAGAGAGAGAGAGAGAAAGACAGAGAGGGAGAGAGAAGGAAGGAGGGAGAAAGGAAGGGAGGGAAGGAGGGAACTTAAAGATATGGATTTTTGTGTGCAATTTTCAATTTGTAAACTAAGGACTTTCATAGCCTTTTGTAGTAGGCTAGTAGGCTGTATAATGGCCCCAAAGATGTCCATGCCCTAATAATCCATGGATCCTGTGTATGTTACTCTGTATGGCAAAAGAGACTGCAGATGTGATTACGTTAAGGATCCTGAGATAGGGAGATTATCCTGAATTATCTGGATGAACACTAAAAGTAATTACAAGAACTCTTACAAGAGGTAGGCAGAGGGATATTTAAGTACAGAACAAGTAGGAGACAAGATGACAGAAGCAAGAGGTTAGAATAATGCAAGGGAGGATTTACAGACCAAGGAATGTAAGTGACCTCCAGGAGCTAGAAAAAACTGAGAAACATATTCTACCTTAGAGCCTCTCCTAACACTTTGATGTCAGCCCAGTAAGACTCATTTCTGACTTCTGACCTCCAGAACTGTAAAGGAATAAATTTGTGTTATCTAAGCCACCAAGTTTGTATTGATTTATTATAGCAGCCATAGGAAACTAGTACACTTTGCTATTAAATATTAAATAACTAGGGCATTCAGCAAATTAGAATCCTTAATGCAATAACCTTTTTTTTTTTCTATGTGAGTCAATTTTTGATGATCTAAAGGAAGGAACTACATCAAATATTACCAGTGAGCATCTGTCATTTGTTCTTTAAAAGCTAATTTGAGGGGCACCTGGGTGGCTCAGTCGTTAAACGTCTGCCTTTGGCTCAGGTCATGATCCCAGGGTCCCGGGATCAAGCCCCGCATCGGGCTCCCTGCTCCGCGGGGAGCCTACTTCTCCCTCTCCCCCTCCCCCTGCTTGTGTTCCCTCTCTCGCTGTGTCTCTCTCTGTCAAATAAATAAATAAAATCTTAAAAAAATAAATAAATAAAAGCTAATTTGAGGAGCATGTTATCAACTTTATAGTCAAAGGGAGAAGACTAATTTTCAGCTTTATTGATGGCTACCTGGTGAACTGAAGCATAGGTTGAATTATCATATTATACTCATATTTCCTACGATTATCAAGAAATATATTTGGGGCATTTGTGGTTTGGATTAGCAGATAGACTCCAAGTAGTACCAACTAGTAGTATATAATGAAAGGTGATAGTCATACTTTAAACAAAAAAGATGGCTTGAAAAATGGTGATGGCCTAACAGCTGTACTGGATACATGTAATTTGTTCCTCTATTCTGTTACACCATATTCTGAGACCTGGGATGTCCCTTGCTGGCCCCTATCAAGAGGTCCCCATAACCTGTGGCTTCTGGCTAAGATGGCCAAAGATAGTCACCAGCAGGGACTGGAGGGTTGGAGGGTTGGAAGAGAATGAAGTTAGGGTATTTATTCCTCACATTCCTCCCTTCCAGATTGCCGTGATAGAATGTGAACATATTTCCTGCCAAGCAACTCCTACTCCTTCCTGATTACAATAATCATTTCTTCCTCTTGCTTCTTACTATTGCTAGCCCTGGGGTAGTATAATCTTACCAGCACTTTGTTGGTTTCCCTTAAACCTTACAGGCATTATAGTCTTTTTGTGTGTGTGTTTTCATCCCTTCAAATAAATTCTTTTGTGTTGTCTATTTTTCCACCAAAAAAATTCACCATAATACAGGCAGTAGTGAAACAATTGATATGACTCGTTATTTGATTTTACAGTGACCCTGTGAGTTAGGTACTATTCTATCCAAATTTAAAATATGAGAATACTGAAAAACATAAAGTTTAAATAACTTGATGGTCATGTAGCTAAGAACTGTCTAAGCCATAATAGATTCCAATGAATTTGACTCCAGCGCTGATCTTAGATGTAGTAATAAATTAGTTAAAATGATTTTAAAGATAATCTCATATTTTTAGTATCTATATAAATCCCATTGACAAGACTTAAGTACAGAAAAAATAGAATAAATAGAAGCATGTCAGGAAAATTTAATTTATAAGTAATAAAACTAACACAGAAGACACAGAGATCTGGATTTGGAAATAGTCTAGTACATGCATTCTTTATGTCTGAATGCTTCAGGATATTATTTAGTATCATAATTCTTATGAAAATGGAAATGAGAGGACATTTTCTTCCATATACAAAGAAAGCCTTTTATTAATACAAATATGTCATACAAATTAATTGAAACAGATAATCTACCTGCCGTCACATGTGATCATTTTTCAGTGACCAGAAACATAAATTAGATTAAAATGAAAAAATTAGTAAATTTCTAAAGATTTGTTACTGTAAAAGCAATAAATGCATTTCACTTATTAATTTTCTCCCTGAAAACTCACATTCATTGTCTTTCTTAATTGGCTTTTTAATTTAAAAAAGCCTCATGCAATTAAAACAAAAAGATGAAAAAATATTTACTGAAAAATTTTTGCTGATCTCAATAGGAGTATGACAAAAGTGACATCAGAGTTTATTGTTATTCCATCTATAGAAACTAGAAGAGAAGATGACAACTATTTTTTTTAAAACCTCTCATTGTCTTCTACCTGCCATTCCTAACCTTTATATTCAAAATACTCTTCCCACCTATATATCTGGTAGTAAAAAAATCTTTCTTTCCTGAAGGTTATGAAGTTCTTGCTGACATGACAGAGGTTTTCACACTGCCGTTTTGATCTGCATAATGCACCTTGCAGATTGATTTGTGATAACATCACTAATAGGCCACTTATAGCATATAGCAAGGGTCAGCAAACTATGGCCTTTTATAGCCTCTTTTGTTTAAAATAGTTGGGAAGTTAGGGAAGACTATTTTGTAACATGTAAAAATAACAGGAAATGTGAAGCTTAGTGTCCAGAAATAAAGTTTTATTGAAGCACCCATGTTTATTTGTTCATGTGTTGTCAATGGCTGTTTTCATGCTACTAGGACAGAGTTGCATAGCTGCAGCAGAGACCATATGGCCCACGAGCCTAAAACATTTACTAAATGGCCTAACTTTTAGCAACTGAGCAGCAGACCTCTGGCCCATATACTCACATTGTACTAATTGCAAAGTATAGGTATTTGACAGTATTTAAACATCTGGATGAATGAACTTATACAGTAAAATGTACAGATACATCTACATTATAGGTATAGTCTATTACTTTTACTATTTTTTCAGTTAATTCTTTTAGCTTTTCTATGTATATAATTTTGTTTGTAGATAATTATGCTAATTATATCTATTTTTTTCCAATACTCCTTTTTTAAAAGTTTTTATTTTAATTCCAGTCAGTTAACTTACAGTGTTATATTAGTTTCAGGTATACAATATAGTGATTCAACAATTTCATACATCACTCGGTGCTCATCACAAGTGCACTCCTTAATCCGCATCACCTATTTAACCCATCCCCCCATCCCCTCTGGTAACCATCTGTTTGTTCTCTATAGGTAAGAGTCTGTTTTTTGGTTTGCCTTTCTTTTTCTTTGTTTTGTTTCTTAAATTCCACATATGAGAGAAATCATATGGTACTTGTCTTTCTCTGACTGATTTATTTCACTTAGCATTAGTCTTCATGTTATTGCAACTTCATTCTCTTTTATCCATTCATCAATTGATGGATACTTGGGCTGTTTCCATATCTTGGCTATTGTAAATAATGCTGCCAAAAACATAGGCATACATGTATCCCTTTAAATTAGTGGTTTTATATTCTTTGGGTAAATACCCAGTAGTGCAATTGATGGATCGTAGGATAGTTCTATTTTTAACTTTTTGAGGAAGCTGCACATGCTGTTTTCCAGAGTAGCTGTGCCAGTTTTCATTCCCACCAGCAGTGCAAGAGGGTTCCTTTTTCTCCACATCCTCACCAACACTTGTTTCCTATGTTGTTGAGTTTAGCCATTCTGACGGACGTGAATTGTATTTGTGCATTAAGGTTTTGGTTTGTATTTCCCCGATGATAAGTGATGATGAGCATCTTTCATGTATCTGTTGGCCAAATGTTTGACTTCTTTGGAGATACATCTGTTAATGTCTTCTGCACATTTTTAATTTGGATTATTTGGTTTTGGGGTGTTGAGCTTTATCAGTTCTTTATACGTATAGGATACTAATCTTTCATTGGATATGGCATTTGGAATATCTTCTCCTATTTCGTAGGATGCCTTTTAGTTTTGTTGATTGTTTCCTTCACTGTACAAAAGCTTTTTATTTTGATGTATTCCCAATAGTTTATTTTTGCTTTTGTTTCCCTTGCCTCAGGGGACCTATCTAGGAAAAGTTGCTATGGCCAATATCAGAGAAGTTACTGCCTGTGCTCTCTTCTAGGATTTTTATGGTTCAGGTCTCACACCATTTTGAATTTATTTTTGTGGATGGTATAAGCAAGTGGTCCAGTTTCATTCTTTTGCATGTTGCTGTCTAGTTTTCCCAACACCATTTGTTGAAGAGATTGTCTTTTTCCCACTGGATATTCTTTCCTGCTTTGTCAAAGATTAATTGGTCATATAATTGTGGGTTTATTTCTGGGTTTTCTATTCCATTTCATTGTTCTATGTGTTTATTTTTGTGACAGTAACATACAGTTTTGATCACTACAGCTTTGTAATATAACTTGAAGTCCAGAATTGTGATGCCTTCAGCTTTGCTTTTCTTTTTCAAGATTTCTTTGTCTATTCAGTCTTTATGGCTCCATACAAATTTTAGAATTGTTTGTTCTAGTTCTGTGAAAAATGCTGTTGGTATTTTGATAGGGATTGCATTAAATGTATAGGTTTCTTTGGGTAGTATAGACATTTTAACAATATTTGTTCTTACAGCCTATGAGCATGGAATGTCTTTCCAATTCTTTGTGTTGTTTTCAATTTCTTTCATCAGTCTTTTATAGTTTTCAGAGTACAGGTCTTTCAGTTCTTTGGTTAGGTTTATTCCTAGGTATCTTATGATTTTTGGTGCAATTGTAAATGGGATTGATTCCTTAATTTCTCTTTCTGCTGCTTCATTATTGGTATATAGAAATGCAACAGATTTCTGTACATTGACGTTTGTATCCTGTGACTTTACTAATTGTTTTTTCAGTCCTAGTAGGGTTTTTTTTGGTGGAGTCTTTAGGGTTTTCTTTTTTTTAAATATATTTTTTAATTTATTTTTGAGAGAGAGAGGGAGAGAGTATGTGTGCACAAGCGGGGGGAGGGGGACAGAGGGAGAAGCAGACTCCCTGCTGAGCAGGAAGCCTGATGCAGGACTCCATCCCAGGACCCTGGGATCATGACTTGAGCCAAAGGCAGACACCTAACCGACCGAGCCACCCAGGCGCCCAGGGTTTTCTGTATGTAGTATTATGTCATCTGCAAATAGTGAAAATTTTACTTCTCCCTTACTGGTTTGGATGCCTTTTATTTCTTTTTGTTGTCTGATTGCTGTGGCTAGGACTTCTAGTACTGTACTGAATAAAAGTAGTGAGAGTGGACATCCTTGTATTGTTCCTAACCTTAGGGGAAAAGCTCTGTTTTTCCCCATTGAGGATGATATTAGCTTTGGTTTTTCATAGATGACCTTTAATATGTTGAAGTATGTTCCCTCTAAACCTACTTTGTTGAATTTTTTTTTCATGAATGGATGTTGTGCTTTGTCAAATGCTTTTTCTGCATCTATTGAAATGATCGTATGGTTCTTATCCTTTCTCTTACTAATATGATGTATCACACTGATTGATTTGCAAATATTGAACTACACTTGCAACCCAGGAATAAATCCCACTTGATCATGGTGACTGATTTTTTTAATGTGTTGTTAGATTCAGTTTGCTTGTGTTTTTTTGAGGATTTTTGTATCTATGTTCATCAGTGATATTGGCCTGTAGTTTTTTTTTATGTGGTGTCTTTATCTGGTTTTGGTAGCTGGGTAATGCTGGCCTCATAGAATGAATTTGGCAGTTTTTCTTTCTTTTCTATTTTTTGGAGTAGTTTGAGAGGAATAGGTATTAACTCTGGATGTTTGGCAGCATTTGCCTATGAAGCCATCTGGTCCTGGACTTTTGTTTGTTGGTATTTTTTTGATTACTAAGTCAATGTCTTTGCTTGTAATTGGTCTGTTCAAATTTTCTATTTCTTCCTGTTTCAGTTTTGGTAGGTTATATGTTTCTAAGAATTTATCCATTTCTTCTAGGTTGTTCAATTTGTTGGCATATGGTTTTTCATAATATTTTTTTATATTTGTTTGTACTTCTATGGTGTTGGTTGTTATTTCTCCTCTCTCATTTATGATTTTATTTACTTGAGTCTGTTCTCTTTTTTCTTCAGAAGTCTGGCTAGAGGTTTATCAGTTTTATTAATTTTTTCAAAGAACTAGCTCCTGATGTCATTGAACTGTTTTTTTTTTTTTTAGTTTCTGTATCATTTATTTCTGCTCTAATTTTATTATTTCCTTCCTTCTGCTGGCTTTAGGCCTCATTTGTTGCTCTTTTTCTGTCTCCTTTAGGTGTAAAGTTAGGTTGTTTATTTGAGATTTTTCTTGCTTCTTGAAGTAGGCCTGTATTGCAATAAACTTCCCTCTTAGAACAGCTTTTGCTGCATCCCAAAGGTTTTGAACTGTTGTGTTTTCATTGTCATTTGTCTTCATGTAATTTTTTATTTCTTCTTTTATTTCCTGGTTGACCCGTTCATTTTTTAGTAGCATGTTATTTAATTTCCATGTATTTGTGGTCTTTCTAGATTTTTTCTTGTGGTTGACTTCTAGTTTCATAGCATTGTGGTCCGAAAAGGTGCATGTTATGACTTTGATCTTTTGGAATTTGTTGAAGCTGGTTTTGTGTCCTAATATGTGATCTATTCTGGAAGACGTCCCATGTGCACTTGAAAAGAATATGTATACTACTGTTTAAAATGGAATGTTCTGAATATATCTGTTAAATCCATCTGATCCTGTGTGTCAGTCAAAGCTATTTCCTTGTTGATTTTCTGTTTAGATGATCTGTGTGTTGATGTAAGTGGAGTGTTAAAGTCCCCTACTGTTACTGTATTATTATCCATTAGTCCCTTTATGTTTGTTATTAACTATTTTATATATTTGGATGCTCCCATAATGGATACATAAGTATTTACAATTGTTATATCTTCTTGTTGGATTGTCTCCTTTATTATTACATAGTGTCCTCCTTTATCTCATGTTACAGTCTTTGTTTTAAAGTCTATTTTGTCCAAAATAAGTTTTGCTACTCCAGCTTTCTTTTGAAATCCATTAACATGATAAATGATTCTCCATCCCCTCACTTTCTTTTTTTTTTTTTTTTTTTTTTTTAAAGATTTTATTTATTTATTTGAGAGAGAGAGAATGAGAGAGAGCGAGTACATGAGAGGGGGGAGGGTCAGAGGGAGAAGCAGACTCCCTGCCGAGCAGGGAGCCCGATGCGGGACTCGATCCAGGGACTCCAGGATCATGACCTGAGCCGAAGGCAGTCGCTTAACCAACTGAGCCACCCAGGCGCCCCATCCCCTCACTTTCAATCTGCAGGTTTCTTTAGGTCTAAAATGGGTCTCTTATAGTCAGTAGATAGGTGGGTGTTGTTTTTTATCCATTCTGTCACTCTGTCTTTTGATTGGAGCATTTAGTTCACTTACATTTAGAGTAATCATTGATAGATATGTATTTATTGCTATTTTATTATGTGTTTTGTGGTTATTTCTGAAGATTTCTCTGATCTTTTCTTGTCTTTCTTTCATGGTTTGCTGATGTTCTTTAGTGATATATTTGGTCTTCTTTATACATATGTATTAGTGGTTTGATTTGTGGTCACCATCAGGTTTGTATATAACACCTTCTGTATATAGCAATCTATATTAAGTTGATGATCATTTAAGTTTGAACCCATCCTTTACTCCTCTCCTTCCCATGTTTTAGGAATGTGTTGTCATATTTTATTTTGTCCTTCCATTTTGTGAATTATTTTGTCCTTTTATTTTGTGAATTCTTTGACTGATACTTTACAAAAATATTCATTTTTATTGCTTTTTTGCTTCCTATCTTCTACTATCACTTTTGGATCATTCCTTTCCACTCAAAGATTCCCCTTTACTATTTCATTCAGGGCTGGTTTAATGGTCATGAACTCCTTTAGTTTTTGTTTGTCTGGGAAACTCTTTATCTCTCTTTCTTTTCTGAATGATAGCCTTGCTAGATAGAGTATTCTTAGCTGCAGATTTTCCCCATTCAGCACTTTGAATATATCATGCCACTCTCTTCTGGCTTAGAGATTTTCTGCTAAAAAATCCCCTGATAGCCTTATGGGGTTTCCCTTGTATGCAACGGTCTTCTTTTGTCTTGTTGCTTTTAAAATTTTTTCCTGTATCACTATATTTTGCTATTTTAATTATAATATGTTTTGGTGTATATCTGCTTTTCTTGATTTTGTTGGGGGTTCTCTGTGCCTCCTGGATCTGTTTCCTTCCCCAGATTAGGGAAGTTTTCAGTTATTATCTCTTCAAATAAATTTCCTCCCCCCTTCTCTCTCTCCTTTTCTGGGACTCCTCTAATACAAATGTTATTATGTTGGATGGAGTCACTGAGTTCCCTAAGTCTATTCTCATTTTGCATAATTATTTTTTCTCTCTTTTGTTCATCTTGATTACTTTCCATTACTCTGTCTTCTAGGTCATTAATTTGTTCCTCTACTTCTTCCAGCCTGCTATTCATTGCATCAAGTATGTTTCTAACCCTGTTTATTACACTCTTCATCTCTGATTGTTTCATTTTTATTCCTGTGTTAAGGGTCTCACTGATATTTTATCTTGGAGCATGTCCCAGAGAGACAGCGTTTATGGAGAGACCCCTCCAGTAACAAAGGAACTGGCCAGTGCAGTTTCCCTCCTCCACCCCTCAGCATAAGCACAGGGCCACCTGAGGGAACCAACACAGCACCAACACTTGCTACCTAACTTGCTTACATCAGACTTTACCCCCACCATGCTCTGGTGGAACTGTGTTTCCCAGTCACTTTGCCTCAGTCCCCACATGGTGGGGCCCCCCCCCCCCAGAAGACTGGCCCAACCTCTGCCAACATGACCTGAACCGAAGGCAGACACTTAATGACTGAGCCACCCAGGCGCCCCCTGATGGAGCATTTAAAGCAGTGATCATAAGGATAATAAGGATAATCCCAGGGTCCTGGGATCAAGCCCCACATCGGGCTCCCTGCTCAGCGGGAAGCCTACTTCTCCCTCTCCCATTCCTCCTGCTTTTGTTTCTGCTCTCTGCTATCTCTCTCTCTGTCAAATAAATAAAATCTTTAAAAAAATAAATAAAATAAATAAATCCTCCATCACACATATTGCTTATATAAGTTTCGCCTAGACCTCTGCCATGGCCTTGCCCTATTCTTTCATTTGGGAAAAATTTCTCCATCTTCTCATTTTGTCTAAGTCTGTGTCTGTTTCAGCATGTTAGGAAAGTCAGCCACATATCCTGTTTTTGAGGTAACGGCCTTATGAAGAGGAGGTCCTGTAGTGACCTGCTGTGTAGTGTCCCCTGTTCCCCAGGGCCTCGTGCTTCTGGGAATGTCTCTCATGTGTGCTGCATGTGCTGTGTTGTTGTGTCCTAGCTGCTTTATCCTTTAGAACAGTCATCAGCAGAGGCTTTCTTTGCCTGTTGTGGGCAGTGTTTTATCCCTGGCCTGAATGCGGCACATTTTAACTAGGTGTGCTCTGGCCTGCTTGTGTTATGAAACCTGTTGCCACTGCCACCAGAAGCAAGGCCTCACAAAACTCCCAGGTTGAAAGACATGCTGCATACATCTCAGAGAAATTTTTTTTTAAAGATTTTATTTATTTATTTGACAGAGAGAGACACAGTGAGAGAGGGAACACAAGCAGGGGGAGTGGGAGAGGGAGAAGCAGGCTTCCTGCGGAGCAGGGAGCCCGATGTGGGGCTTAATGTGGGGCTTGATGTGGGGCTTGATCCCAGGACCCTGGGATCATGACCTGAACCGAAGCCAGACGCTTAATGACTGAGCCACCCAGGCGCCCCCTGATGGAGCATTTAAAGCAGTGATTGATTGTAATACTCACTGGACTTGAGAAAAAAGTGAAAGACATCATGAACACTGTCTCTCTGGGACATGCTTCAAGATGAGCAAGATGAGCATGCTTCCCAGTGTGTGCTCCAGGTCTCTCCAGATCGCTGGTTCCATGTATGTCTACACGCTGTTTGCCCTGCCTTTTCTCCAAGAGCATCCCGGATGTCCTCTGAACTCTCCCAGAGCCAAGCACGCTGACCTTTAAAACTCCAGGCTTTAAGCCCCACTGATTGCAAGAACTCACAAAATTCAGGCCCTCTGACTTTCCAAGCCAACTGCTATGGAGATTCTTTTTCCCCATGTGCTCCCCTGTGTGTTAGTCTGTCTCTTGCCCTTCTCTGCAACCAGGGCTTCCTCCCCACTGCAGCAGCCACCATCTGGTTTCCTTCCAAGCTGAGTATCCGCTATTCCTACCTTCTTTAATGTGGCCTCTTTTCTACCTTTAGTTGTGGAGTTTGTTCTGCCAGTCTTCAGGTTGATTTCTGGGGTATTTAGGATGCATGGATATTTATCTAGTTGTTTTCATAGGACAAGGTGAGCCTAGGATTCTCCTAATCTGCCACCATCTTCTCTCCCCAATTTTTCAATACTTCTGCTAATCAGGTTTCCTCTAGCTATTTCCAATCAATGCTTTCTCCTAATTACATTGACAGATTTTCTTGGAAAAATTAATAGTGAAAATATCTAGCTTTTCCTAACTTTGATATAAATATTTATAATGTTTCATCACTAAAATATATTTAAATCAGTACCCATAGTGATGTAATTGTATCAAAGTAAATTTTATTTGAAACAGTAGACTTTATCATGTGAGGTTTCTTTTATTTCTCTTTAGAAAGAGCATTTATAATAATTTGCAAATAAATATAAGACTTATTAAATGCTTTTTTCACACCTGAATATAGTTCATATTCTTTATTGATCCACTAACATAATAGATTTCATGAATATATTTTCTAATATTGCATCATTTTAAAATTCCTATCTTAGGTTTTGTTTTTTTTTTTGGTATGTTATTTTATTAAGTAGTTGATGAATTTTATTTTAGATTTTTATGTCTGTATTCACTAATGGCATTGGTTGTAAATTTAATTTTTTTTTAAGACTTTATTCATTTATTTGACGGAGAAAGACAGAGCAGAAGCAGGGGGAGTGGGAGAGGGAGAAGCAGGCTCCCTGCTGAGCAGGGAACCCAATGCAGGGTTTGATCCCAGGACCCTGAGATAAATGACCTGAGCCGAAGGCAGATACTTAACTGACTGAACCACTAAGGCACCCCTGTAGATTTAGTTTTTGGTAAAGTTTTATAATCAAATTTATATTTTTTCTGAAAAAACTTTTGGGTGATTTTCTATTTTTTTATTCTTTGAGAATTTTTTTGAGTTTTTTTATTATAATTGAAATATAATTGATGCACAATGTTGCATTAGTTTCAGGTGTACACCATAGGAATTGGACAATTCCATACAATATGCTGAGTCAGTTTTTAAAATGCAGAAATGAAGTATTTCTAGATATCGTCAATATTTCTTTTCTAGAAGATATCAATAACTCATCTATAAAATGACACATTATTATTTTAAAGTAGTTTTAAAAAATAAAATTAAAATTAAAAAATTTTTAAAGTAGTTTTACATTTTTTCTATTTGTCTTCTTATAATTTGCCTGGTCAGTTTCTTCTTATGCCATTTTGACAATTTCACTTTCATATGTTAACCATTTCACAGAAAATTGCTAAGATTTATAAATTTCAAAATAAGTTTTGTAAGTTTAATGTATTGTGGTCAAAACATATAGGTTAGGTCTTTAAATTCTACCTTCTAGAATTTATCGAGGTAGGATTTTTTGTTTAATTACTCGTTTGTTTTCTTGCTGCTTTGTTACTATGTAATTGATTAGGTTTATAAATTACAAAAGAAAGTTTTCTTTGTACAGAACAAAGTTCAATATATAATTATTAAAATAACAGTAATAATAATTTTATTCAAATCTTTAATGCCTTTACTTTGTTTTCATACTTCATCTTTCAAAAACTGAGACAAATGAATTTATGTCTTTACAGTTATGTTGAACTTCTAATAGTTTTGCATAATAATACTCTATTATTAGCTTTATAAATTTATGATTAGTATTTTATTGAAATATTTGCCTTTATAAGTATGCAATTATCTTATTTATCTATTTAAGTCATTTTTGCCTTGAAATATATTTTGTCTCTAATAACATTGTAAGCCCTACATTTTTTGTTTGTATTTGCCTCATATATTTTTTGTCCATTTTTTATTTTTAATTTGGGCAATTTGTTCCATGCTTCTTTTAAATAAACAGCATCTGTTCAACTTTTGCTTTGTGATCTAATTTGGTCCTTTTTGTTATTTAATGTGAATAAACCAATTCACAATTTGTTATCATAAATGTTAGGTATATTTGGTCTCTCTTCTGACAACTTGTTTTGTGGTTTCTACTTTTATCCTTTATTCTTTTTCCTGATTTGCTTATGGACTACATCAACTATATTTTTCCTTTTTTTTCTTTTCTATCTCTTTTTTCTTTTTTTCCTAGTTATTTGGAATGCATAGAGGGTCTTGTTTTTTACTGCATTATTTTAAAAGAAATTGTCAGCATCATAAATGAAGTTATCATATTAACTATTTCCATGTAAGATAAAAATATTAATTTTTTCCTTCCTTGTCCAACTATTTCCTGGTTTTTAAAAGAATTATTTGGCATTTCATACTAATTTAAAGAAATGTTCTTTATAAGTGTATTGTTTTGTTACCAT
This sequence comes from Halichoerus grypus, assembly GCF_964656455.1. Taxonomy (NCBI): domain Eukaryota; kingdom Metazoa; phylum Chordata; class Mammalia; order Carnivora; family Phocidae; genus Halichoerus; species Halichoerus grypus. The sequence goes on from NC_135715.1 coordinate 128,769,611, forward strand.
GCTTACAACAGTGATTTAAATTTAGCCCTATGGTTTAACTTCATGTCCTAAGAGTTTTTATTACAATTTCCCCATTCTTTCCATTATCGTCTGTAGAGTTAAAGTATACCTTAAAATCATGTTTTCATAAAGGATACATTGATGATATATTTCTTAACCTCTTGCTGTGTGAGGATGTTTCTTAAGTGCCCTTATATAGGAATGGCAATTTCAGGTGGAAGATAATATACAGCCAGGGTTTTGCTTGTGTTTTTCCCCTCCTTGGAAGCTAACCATTTTGCCTTACTAGCAACTTGAAGGATTTGAATTTTTATTTATTTTTTTACCTTCCCTGTCTTGGTAGGATATATCCAGATTTGGGGTTATTTTCATCAATTTACTTGTATTGATGACCCTTTTTGATTTACAGACTCGATATAAAGATTGTGTTCTTTCTTAAGATTAGAAATTGCTGCAACTATGTTGGCTTTAGTTTCTCCTTCTGAAATTACTGTCTTTAATTATAGCATCTTCTGGTCTTATTCCTATTTTTTCCCTCTTAAATCTGTAGAAACTTCTTGTGTTTGTCTTCTATTTAACAGACTTAATTTTCTGCATTTCCAAATCTGCTGATTATCGTTTATATTGTACTATGAATTTACCCATGCGGTCCAGTTGGACTCTCTTGCTGTTAGCTTTACTTTCATATTTAAAATGTTCTCTCGGGGTGCCTGGGTGGCTCCGTCAGTTAAGCATCTCTCTTTTGGTTTCAGCTCAGATCATGATCTCAGGGTCATGGGCATGGAGCCTGCTTGAGATTTTCTCTCTCTCCCTCTCCCTCTGCACCTCCCCCCTAAAAAAATTTTTTTTTAAAAATATTCTCTTAATCAGAGTATATTTCAATATTAAAATGTCCTCTTCTCCTTTTTGTAGTAATTATGTTTCACAAGGAGTTATCTGCAACATTATTAAGAATATGCCCCTTATTTTGAACATGACCTCTTTTTACATGTCTGATTTTTCTCTGCTTACTCATCCTTACAGATGATAGTCTATGCTGTATAACATTGGGATTTGAGATGGTTCTATCAGGTATTGGTTTCCTATAAACATCTAAAAATCTTTTAGGCAAAGAGAAAGCTTTAAATTCCCAGTTGTTTTAACTTTGCCAGTTCAAAGGTCCAGTGGCCTGAGAAAAATAGGAGCTAATCACAGCAGGGACTGTGTAGATTTGGCAGCCAAGACTAATCTTGGGAAGTGAGGCATTATTTCCTGAATTCAGTTGCCTTCATGGGGAGCAGTATTCCTATTTTTTGGCATGGCTGTTTGCACCTGTTGTAAGCTGGGCATACACTTTGCCATCTGGCAAACATCTCAGAAATATTGGTGATATTCTCAATGTCCTACTGCTGCTGCAAAACTTACTCTTGCTCCAACCCTTGCCATGGGATCCAGTTGTGATCATAATATTCTATGGGCACATTTTTCATTTATTTCTGAATTAAACTGATCTTCCTTATGCCCACAATCCTGGATATATTTGGTTTTCCTTCAGTCAGCTCCTGTGGACTGTTCTAGAAAAAGACACTCTCTTCCTAGTTTCTAGCAACGACCCACGTTTTCCTTCCTCAACTCATTTCAGTGTGCAATGCTCTTTTCACTTGCATCTGGCAAACAAGAGGATGGTGAGTTGGAAGGAGAATGATTAGATATCTGTGATTGACAGACTTTCACCCAAAAGTAAATGCCTTCAAATCCTAAGATTATTCCTGAGTAAAGAGATATAATAGAAATATTTGCGGACTCTAATAAATAGATATTTTTATTTACTTAATAGAAAACAATTCCCGTTTTTATAATCTTTCAGTTCAAATTGCTTCTGTTACCTTTCTTTTTGAAAAACTCATAGCTTTTTCTTTTCTTCAGAAATAACAAATTATTACCAGTGAAAAGAGGACTGAATTAAAAGCTAGAAAAACAGCTCTCGTTCCAGATCTGATGCTAACTATCTATACTCTGAAATACTATTAGCTTCAATTTTTTCACCCTTAAAATGAAAGAAATAGACTACATTCTCTCTAAAGCACCTTCTAGCTCTATAATTCTTCAAGTTCCCATTAATGGAACCATTGCTAGACTGAATCCACACTTAAAAATCTATATAGGGGAGATCAACAAGGAGGGATGAAGTTAATCCCTTGTTTAAAAGACAAGAGTTGGCTCAGCACTCTGGTTCTAGATTACTAGTAAAACAGAGAACTTAGAGACTAGCTAACCGGTGTGCTATTCAATGGGGGTATTCTTGGCTTTACCCTATTAACTTTCTCTGTCTTATTGACCTCATATTATTTGCAGTAGAAAATATGCCAACTACCTCAAGTGAGGTGTACACTTGTGAGAGTGATTTGGGAATGCACCATGGGGATCTTTTCTGCAGCAGATTGTCTTTCACAGACAATATTGCTCCAGTTCTTTTACCTTTCCTCACACCTTGCCTGAGCATCCCCACCACTTCCACCACTATGTATCACTGCATATGATGTGGAATGTGTTTTGGATTTTTGAAAAAGAGAAGAGGGATTATCTTTCAGTCTTACTTAAGTGTTGATTTGTAATAAATAGTAATTTACTCTTACTGTTTCTCTAGGTGTTTCTTTCTTTTTTTTTTTTTTAAAGATTTTATTTATTTATTTGACAGAGAGAGACACAGCAAGAGAGGGAACACAAGCAGGGGGAGTGGGAGAGGGAGAAGCAGGCTTCCCGCTAAGCAGGGAGCCCGATGCGGGGCTCGATCCCAGGACCCTGGGATCATGACCCGAGCTGAAGGCAGATGCTTAACGACTGAGCTACCCACGCACCCCTCCCAAGGTGTTTCTTAATCCATACAATGAAAAGTAGCTTTTGAGTGCTTTGGTTATCTCTCCAATGGAATGGCCTTTTTTTTTTTTAAATTGGCAATTAATGGAAAATGTTGTAAGCAAAAAAATGTTGCAATACAAAGTCTTAAACCCAACTAGTATTTTATCCAGATGTCTATCCTACCTGGAAATGGTAGAAGGATACAGACTGTAGTTCATAAAATACCCAGGTGTGGACATTTTGACCTTCTGTGTATGTGTTGTTTCACGCCCATCTCTACTAATGACTGGGAATTTTTAACATGCTTTTCCACCCCATTCCGTACCAAAGACGCTGCCTTTTGTTAAATCTTTAAATATTGGTGGTTTTTTCCCCCCTATTACTGGCCTTTTTAATGAAGCTATAATTCAGCTTTCCTTTGAACAAAAATTCCACTCACTTTTTATATTCATTGACAGTTTAAAATATCAAGATATTTTTTCTTAATACTATTTTCCTGTGCAGCCAGACTAACAAAATTTAAATAAAGGAAGATGTTTATTTTTTACCTTTTCATTACATTTCTCTTTACTATAATAATTTTTAAATATTTTATTTTAGTTAATAATCTAATTTTCAACTCCCTTTTCTGAAAGATCATTTTTCTCCTTGTTCTAGAAAAAAAGTCTATGATTCTAATGAACTGCAGAAATATTCACCTACTCTTAAAAAGCATATACCTGTATATCTTTGTATTAAAAAAGAGAATATTTATTAGCCACTCAAACTTCTCAGTTTTTTTTTTGTGAAATAATAGAAGCATTCATTCTTAACCGCCTCGCCCCTGAACACACACAATTGAATTTCCAGCTGACTTGGCTTTCTTACTGCACAAGATTCCTCACTACCATCCCTGATTTTTGTCCTCCTCTCGCTCTAGTATCTCAGGGCAGAATAAGTTTTCTTTAATACAACTTTCATTCTGTTTTGCTCCATAAATTTGGGTGGCTTCATATGGAATTTGACTTCAGAGAACATGAATAATCAATGAGGGCTGTGAAAGACAGAAGTTGTCTACCTCCTGTGTATCATGTCCCCCAGACAAAACTTTGGAGTCCTCTTCATCTTCAGTAGCTCCTTCTCCACCTATGTGCAGTCAAACTTCAAATTTTCCTAAAGCAACTTCAGAAATGCTCAGATCATCTCCTCATCCCATTGCTTCTGCCTTATTTTGGCCTACATTGTCTCTTGTCTGGGCTCTTACAATAGCTTTTTATCTTATCTCCTGCCCTAAAGGACTTTACATTCCAGACCTCTTCTATACTATCAAAGTAGTATCTAAGAAATAAATATGATTGTATAGCTTTTCTGAATAGTGTTCCCCAATGTTCCTTGTGTCCTTAGTATAAAATCCAGATTGTTTAATTTGCACATGAGGCAACTCCAACCCATGGGCTTCATACTCCACATGAGGTTCTACTGGATATAAAGCCTGGAGAGATGGTATTAGTCACAATCTGACCTGATAATAGAAGACCTAAAATAAAATTTTGAAATCATAACACTGAACAGGAAGTAGAGACATGACTAAGATTTTATAGTTTACATAGGTGATTTTAGTCACTATGCAAACATCGAGGTTAAGAACTTGGACTCAGATATCTGGTTGCCCAAGTCCCCATTCTGTCTTCTCTATTTACTAATTTGTCTTTGGGCAAGAAAGAAACCTCTTTGGGCCTCCTTGTGTAAAATAAGGTTAATAATTGTTCCTACCCCAGAAGTTATGAAAATTGAATTAAATAATACAATGTACATGTAAAACATTTAGAACAGTACTTGGCCTTAGTAAGATTTCAACAAATACTAGCTTTTGTTGACTAACACCACCAAAATGTTGGTTATTATGATGTTCTATTGTGTTACATTTCTGGAGTTTTCAGATAGAAAAATTTTTCTAATTTTAAGCCAAATTTGACCTCACATGAGGACATCATAGTCTCTTTTATTCAAGTGGGAGAAAAATGCTAATTTAATAGTAAGAGATTCTATATATGTATGAATTTTACCTAAATTTATGTATTTTTAAGAATCATCTCCACAATTTCTATGTTTTTGTTATTATAATATCCTATTTCTTCAGTAAATAACCAACAAAATCTGTTTCTCCTCAGTGATGATTCAAATGGTCTTATTATTCTTTCCTGAATTTTCTAATTCCAGTTGTTTTCTCCTAACTTTTTTTAGCAATATCTGGCACAGTGCTTTGCTCAAAAGATTGAGGTGATTAGGTGAATTTGATCTTTCTGTTAACCTTAATTTAACTATTTTCATCCATTTACTCTGACTTTTCGCCATACTTAATATTAAATAAGTTTGTACACCTAATTCCTTTATTTCTTTATAACCCACTTATTGCTTATCTACTTGCACTAGTGTACGAAAACTGTAATCTTAAGTATGTATTATTATTTTCATATTCACATTTTATAATACTTAAGATATTTTGTAATATACACTTTTCTTCTTGATATTTCACTTGTCTTATTAAAAGCTTCAGCAAGTTGTCATTGACCTTTGACATTCTATTTTGATCATCTCCACTTTGGCTTGTATCATTTTTCCCTGATTAGATCTGCAACATGATCTAGTTCAGTCCATCTGATCTTTTCATTTACTATTGCCCTGACCTGCCTTGTTTTTTCTTGTCCATCTGAGCCAGGTCCTGCTTAGGGCATTTTCTCATAATCTCCCTTCCACTTGGAATGTCCTCCATTTCTGGCCCAGCCTTTAAAGCTCAGCCTAAGTTCCACCTCATCAGAGAAGTCTTTGTTGATCATGTCAGCCCGTAACTTTTTATAAGCAACAAAAGATATAGAATAAATCTTTTTTGGGGAAAGTCAAAATACATGTTGCAGCCTTACAATCTGTTGTTTATTTGCTTATGGCCAGTGACATAGGCTGACTAAAACCTTAGTTTCTTTTAAGATGAAGTTATTTACACCTCCCTGATCTACCTTGTTATAAGTTATTCATTTAAATAAAATAAGTCACAGGGACAAAAAGTATAGCATAAAGAACATAGTTAATACTACTATAATAACATTGTGTAGTGACAGATGGTAGGTGATACATTTATCCTAGTGAGCATTGCATAATGTATAGAATTGTCCACACACTATGTTGTAAACCTGAAACTAATACAGTATTTTGTATCAACTATACTTCAGTTTAAAAATTTAATAAAAATAAAATAATGTATATAAAAACATTTTGTAAAATTTTTAAAATATCTATTCAAATTTATCACTGTTATCACAAACAAATCATATACTGTCTTGTTAGTTGCTTTGTATTATTTTTGTACATTATTCTCTTATGCTGTTACTGGGCTTGGTACTGTTATTTAAATTTCTACATGTTTGACTATCTAATGAGGTTTTTAATTCTTTGGGGGCAGGGAATATTGATGGTATTAAGATCAAAATGCCAAACTCCCAATTATCTTAGAACTAATTATCTTAGAGGCATAACTGGGCTTGTACCTCCTCCTAAAGTATAAATCCATACCAGAGAAACATATATTCTCATCCTAGCCACACAGAGACAGTGACTTGAAGATACCTGATAGGAATACTCTTCAACTGAAAGAGGATCAGCAAGGGAGTGAAAAAAAGTTGGTTTGTCTCAGCTTACCTAGGTCTGGTTTGGTGTAGTCACTAGACTTTCTGAGAAACAAGAAGTAGAAGAAACACAGTGTGGCTTTGGCTCATGCCATTTTCTTTAGTTGAAGGATAATTTGCATAAAATAAAAAGCATATTCGTTTGAGTTTTGACAAATGTATTCTTCCACTATCACCACCACCCCAATCAAGATGGAGAACATCTCTACCTCCCCAGTGATCTTTCCTGGTCAATCCCTCCTGCTCCCAGAGATAACCACTTTTCTGATTTCTATCACCTTAGCTTAGTTTTGCTCAAAAGCTTCACATAAATAAAGCCATAAAATATGTACTATTTTTTTTTAGCTTCTTTCACTCAGCACCCTTTTTGGGATTCAACCATTTGTTGCATGTATAAGTAGTTCATAACATTTTGTTGTTGAGTAATACTTCATTGGATAAATATATCTTAATTTATTTTCCATTCACCTAGTAGTGTTAATTTGGGTTGTTTCTGGGCATTAGCGATTATGAAAAAGGTTGCTATGAACCTTCATAGGTCTTTTGTGGGTACATATTTTCACTACTCTTGAGATTGTCAGCAGACTAGATAAAAAGCAAGATCCAAAGATATACTGTTTTTAAGAGACATATTTTAAGTATAATATATAGATAGGTTGAAAATAAAAGAATAGCAAAAGATACAGTGTGTAAGCACTGAGCAAAAGCAAGCTGATATGACTATATTAATATATAAGGTAGGCTTCAAGACAAGGAATATTAACATAGATTTTAAAAAGTGGTCATTTCTGGGGCACCTGGTTGGCTGAGTCAGTAGAGCATATGACTCTTGATCTTAGGGTTGTGAGTTCAAGCCCTACACTGGGCATGGAGCCTATTAAAAAAAAAAAAAGTCATTTCATAGGAATAAAATGGCTGATTTGTAACAAGACATAATAATCTTAAATGTGTATGACAAAATCATAGAGTTCCAAAATAAAAGGAGAAAAAATGGACGGAAATAGGGACGCCTGGGTGGCTCCAATGGTTAAGCCTCTGCCTTCGGCTCAGGTCATGATCCCAGAGTCCTGGGATCGAGCCCCGCATCGGGTTCCCTGCTCAGTGGAGAACCTGCTTCTCCCTCTCCCTCTGCTCCTCTCTGCCCTGCTCGTGCTCTCTCTCTCTCAAATAAATAAATAAAAATCTTTAAAAAAATGGACAGAAATAAAGTGAGAAATATACAAATACACAATTATTGTTAGAGATTTTAACAATCTTCTCTCAGTAGTTGATAGGGTAAATAGAAAAAAGTTAGTAGACTTGAATAATACTATCAATTATCGAATATGAAGACCTAATTGACATTTATAGGATAATGCATCCAACTGCAGAATATACATTCTTTTCAAGTATACATGAAACACTCATCAAAGACCATATGCTAGGCCATGAAATAAGCCTTAATTCATTTCAGAGTATTTGACAACAGTAGAATTAAAGTAGAAACCAGTAACAATAGGTATGTATAAAAAGCCAATTATTTTGGAAATTAAGCAACACATTTCTAAATAATCCATGGGTCAAAGAAGAAATCATAAGGAAAATTTGAAAATGTTCTATATTGAATGACAATTAGAATACAACATGTTAAAAATCTGTGTGTTCATGCCTTTTAATCATTCTTTTGTCTCGGGAACTGATTGATCAAATTAACATTAACAATCAAAATAACATGAAAGGGGATAGGTAGAAAAGCAGACTGAAGATTGAAAATTATAGACATCATGCCTACCATTAGCCAATGTTTTTATTCTATTACAAGTATAATGAAGTCATTGGATATTGGTTAACCTAATAGGCAAATATCCTTTCAGTGTCAATAAACAGAATGCTAAATAAATATTTTGGCAATTTTTCCCTGATAAATCCCATATAGGGATATGTATGAAGCTTCCATTTCATCCAATGAAACAGTAGCAAAATAGTCTGAATAGTGTTAATATTGACAAAGATTATAACTAAAGAATAAGTTAATCAGTGATTAAAAAGTTGAATAGACAACCAAGAAAAGTTGTGAAATCTTTGTTCGGAGATCTGAGACAAAACCATCTGTCTCTGATTTTAGTTCAGTCCTTAATGAATATAACCAGTCTGACTAAATGATCTATTGGGAGGCCCCCTTCCAAACACAAAACCTATGATTTTAATTAGCGTTGGTTATGGTGCCAACACAAGGGAAAAAATTTGCTCACTGCCGTAAAGAATAATAGGGGTTTAATTCTAAATCTAAGTCGTATCTTCTAATTTATAAATTCTTTTATTTGGAAGAATATTTTCTTTATAGAACTCCAAACATTCCTCCTCTTCCTCCTTCTCCTCCTTTTTCTTCTTCTCACTCTCCCTCTCACTCTCTCTCTCACTGTGTGTCTTTTATGAGAAATCAAAGAATATTCAGTTGAAATTTGTGATCATGATTTGAACTTTTCAAAAAAATGTGTGAGTCATGTCTTGCCCTTTGATAATTTCCAAGAGACGAGGCTGCTTTTACAGATCAGTCCCTACTTTTAATGATTTCAGTATATTTTGTTTGGTTGGGAGTGAGAAAAATAAATGGGAAATGTCATTCATGAGTATGAGCTTGCAAATGAATATGCAGAAGGCAAATGATTATTACTTTATTGGAGGAAAGCAGTACGTTTTCCTGAGCCTTTTGCCCTTTTCCCTTCTCAAGCCTGCAGTTTCTCATATTTTCATTTACAGATGAAAGCAGTGCAGCAATGTGGTGGGGTGGCAATCACATCTATGTATGTGGATAGAAGGCTATTCAAAATCTAACCATCTTACGAGTTTTGACCATACTTTTATAATTCACATACATGAAGTTATATAGAGCAACTTTCAAATATAGAATGCAAGAGATCATTTCTTCATTCATTCTTACAGGCAAAAATAGGTATATTAAATAATATTTAAAAAGAGAAGAAAATGAATGAGCAATGTCATAATGCTTTGCTATTCAAAAAATATTTTATTTCAAATGATCTGAATTCATTCCAGCAGCAACATTGTTGATTTGATCAGGACAGGAATTACCTTTATTCTAAAGAGAGAAGAAACAAGAAGGGAAAAAAAGAGAGGAAAAAGCCCTACAGGTCAAGAGATTAAGTGAACTGAGGAGCAGAATGGCTAATTCTCTATTTTTCTCTCTAAAATATAGGAGTGATTAGAAGTAAGGGAATTTGCCAGTGAAGGTGGTTACCAACATGTTGAACAAATACATTACCGAATATGTGTTTTGTAGCTATATGTCTTAATTGGTGCTGCTTTTATATTGGTCTATTTTAAAAACTGCATCATGGTCAGAAAGATGATCTCTTTTCTAATCTTTTAAAATTTCAACAAATATTTCTAGGCATTAAGGATAGGCAGCATTTTGCCTTGTCTGCTTCTCTGACATTGAGCTGTTTCTAGATGCTAAATTTGGCTGCTATACTTTTCATATCTGCAGGGCTGTTCCTGGGTCCACCCTGCAAATAGTCATCTAGGTTTAGACTTTCCCGAGCAGCCGGGCATGGCCATCCCACTTTCAATGTCCCCATTCTGTTCTGTGCTCAGGCTCAGGACATTTGAGTGGCAGTGAACTTTCCTTTATTTCTGGTATGATTATTGCTTCTCAGGGTCTGGCTTGGGCTCTGATCTTGCCATTTATGTCACAGGTGCCACCGGTGAAGCTGCTGGGCAACCAGATGGCAGGCCTAACTGAGGTTGGCGGCATCTGTTGTTGTACTCATTGTCCCTGCTACCTGCTCTACTTTCTTCTTCCTGTTGCTGTTACTGTCTTGTGTGGCCGTTTCTTTCGTTCAGTGCTATTTACCTTTCTACAGGCCTTTCCAAATATGAGTTTCTTTCTGTAGCTCTTTTCATGCATTTTCTCTGCTTGGAACTCCATTATCCAGGAAGGCTCATGACTTGGCTGCCTTCTTTGGGTCCTTAGGGGTCTTTTGCTTAAATGTCACTTCCTCAGCCAGACTTTCCCTAAGCACCCTATTTAAATTTTCAATGCACCATCCTCCCCCCACCGCTTACCCTGATATTTTTTCTCTCCCTTCCCTGCAATATCTTTTTCCACAGCAATTAGCACCACCTGCTCTATTCCATGTTGAAGTACTTGTACATAATCTGTATCATTAGGATATATAAAATATAAGCTTCATAAGGGCAGATCTGTTTGGTTACTTACTGTATTCTAAGCATCTGGAAGAAAGCTGGCTTAGCACTTTTAAAAAGTTGTGTTTTATTGTTAAATGATACATTGCATTGCAAATTCTGAAATATTGGTCTTTGTATTTGGCCTTATTCATTCAGCTTAGCACTATGTGTAAGAGTTTTAAGGGCATAGGGAAAAATTGGATAAGTAGCATCTGCTATGTTTACTGGGTATTTTACTTTAATCCTCACTATCATCCAAGTCCTTTGCCTAAAGAAGCACAGCAAGAAAGTAGCAGAGTAAGCATGCATGCTAGTTTCATCTGGCTCCAAAGTTACTGCCTTTTCTTCAAAGCATGGTGCCCACCAAATAATAGTAAGTCAACAAGAGCCCCTCAAAATCAATGATGTTTGCATAAATCAGGTGTAGCTACAAATTGAGTGCCAAAAATGATTACTTAAAAAAAAAGAGCTGTAAATTAGCTTCCTAAAAAGATAAGCGACTATGCCAAAAGAAGAACATCTAAAGAGCCATAGCACCTTTGGCTTAAGTGCCTGGACCTACAAGGTAACTAACTTAAAAAGGAAGAGATGTTTCTGGACAAATGTTTTGACATATTTGCTGAAAATACACTGTTTACAATGTGAAAGTAACAAAGACAAATAGATTCTTTCTTGATCCTAAAAAGGCAGGAAGAACAGCTCTTCAGTGTCTTCTTACTGTAGTCTAAGAAATAGTAATTAATTGTATTTTTAAAACAAGCCAGATTTTATCGGTATGATCCTTTTTTACTGTGTCCTCTCTTTGACCTCTTTTGATCTAGTGATACCAATGCAAGTTATGTCTCATTTTTAATTCAGTACCATGTATGTATGGAGAAACCACATGATGCAATGGGCACTGGAGACTGGAGGGTGGTCAGCAAGCCCAGACAAGCTCCCTGCCCTCTTGGGGCCCAGAGCCAAGCAGGAACAGCCACTGATCAGGGAGACAACATGTTCTGTGAACACCTGGATGTTGAGTTATCTTTAATCCAGAATTTATGTAAAAAACCTTAATAATTAATTTAATTCTGTCTTCATTTTTCTTCTCTTAGTAAGAGATAATTTGATGCTCCCTGTTTTTTTTTTTATATATATATATAATCATATAATCTGGAGGTTGGAAGTATTTTGCTTTTATATGTTTCAGTTATTAGCCCAGACAGGCATGATTTCTACAGTATCTGCTTGAATCTTTCTGGTAATTGAGAATTATTTCTTATTAAAAAATAGTCACTTTGTTTAAGGCAGGTCTAAGAATTTGAACATTATTGTTTATATTAAATCAGATTTTTTTCCTATAACATTCATATTTGTCTTTGATCTGTCCTCTACGGTCAGAAGAGCCTTTTGCACATCTAGGCCCCCTGCAACATGACAGCTTGTTTAAAACTGTGTCTCTTTGAAATTGTCTGTTATCCAGTTCTTTTACTGAGCATCTACTATGTGCAGGGTATTGCTTTATGTACTTCCAGAGTCACAAAGGGAGTATATCATAGCCTTACCTCAAGGTAATTACATAAATACAACAAATAGTGTGTGAGAAGCAAGTGCTATTGAGTTTGAAAAAGTGAAAGGCCATACCCAGCTGAAAGGATGTAGAAATATTCGTGGGAAATGTAACATTTGAGATTTAAAATGGCTATTGTCTTGTCAGGTTGAATTGTAGTGAATTTCAGGTTGTGAAAACAACATAAGCAGCAACTTGGAAGTAGAAACCCAGAGATCAGGGTGCAAGTTTAGGAAAACTTGAGCAAATTATTTCCTCTTTACCATAAAGTGCTAGTAGAGGTTGTCATTGGAAAGGAAATTTGGAGCATTCTTTAAATGTCAGGGAGAGGAATATTTTTTACTTTATATGAATGGTCATGGAGAATGGTTGAAGATTCTTGGATGAGGGTGACAAATATAAGTTTATAGTTTCATTAAGTTGACTTAGAAGTAGTTTTGGGAGTGAATTGAAGCAAATAAAAATATATGTATAGGAATGCATTAAGAAAAATGGCACTCTCTACTGTACATATAATGGAAATTCAGAAAAGGAAGAAGAGATTTCTTAAAGAAAGTTTTTCAGAGCAATTGCATCTGAAAAATTTAAAGATTGGGAGGGGCAAATAAATGACTGTTGAACTGTCTGGGTTGGTGAAATAAGCCACAGAGGCAGAAACAAGCATGCATGTGTACATGCGCATGAGTGTAGTGTGTGCGTGTGTAGTGGAGAGGGGAGGCGGTGGAGAGAGTAGTCTGACTTTTGTTAAGTAGTCTGACTTTAAGAAAGGTAAAGTAAGCTCAAACAGTGGAGGGGCCATAAATGTATAGCATCACTTACACTGCCCTGTATAGCTGAAAGAAAGAAACAAACTGGAAAACTGAAATTAGGCTGGTGTATGACACGTAAATATATACTGATGAGAAAAGAAAGTGTCCTGACTGAAAAGAACAAGAGAGCTTCTGAATAATATGGGGCTACAACTGTTAATTCACCAATGATTTACTCGATGATTTATCCCAGGTGATGTACTATGCTGGACATTGTGGAAAAACCACAAAGAAAGATGGGTTAAGATAAGAAAGATGAGATAATAGGGGAGATGGGTTTTACATGGATAACTTTAATAAAAAGTAGAACTGACAAACATCACTAAGATGTCTCTGAAAAAAGAAACCAGCATTTATTTAGTATCTACTATGTCCTAAGCATAGTGCTTAGTTTTTTCTTATAAATTTATTTCATAAAACTCAAAATGAGCCTTGATTTCTACTGATGAGAAAACTAAGGTTCAGAGAGTTTAAATGTTATTCCAGCAGAAGTCAAGGTAACCCCACAATAACGTGATTATAAGGGGAAACTCAGTTATATTGTAGGTCAGCAGTTTAATAGCAGCGGGCTTATGGTATTGTGAAAATACCTCAGGTATAGATAGGGATCCAGTGACTTAAAAAATCAGACATATTTCACATTACCCTTCTCAGTTGGTGTATCAATGGTACATTTCTCCAAAAATGGGATGATGAAGCATATTTAGAATTTGAAATCAGACACATGTGAGTTTAAATGCTGGCTCTGTGTGTGGCAGTCCCTCCTTATAGCCTCCATAAGCCCAGATCACCACCACATTAGAAAAGTGTCAACAGCACTACTCCCCTTACAAAATATCACAAGGATTAAATGAGATAACGAATATCGAGAACCAAGTAGAGTACCAGAATTTAGATCATGTTAACATGACATGAAGACACAAATCCATGGTCTCTTATGGTGTCATTCTCTCATATCTAGTTCTCTCTCTCTCTCTGAGGTGCACACACGTACATATACACACTCATGCACAAATTTTGTATCTAGGATATTTTGGAATGTAGCTATTTTTTGAGCATTGTTTTTCGTTTCAAAGACCTTCTGCTCTTGGCTCTGCCTACTTGTTCTCTCCTGGGGATGATGCCTGCACATTCAGATCCACTACCCCACTGAGGAGTTTAGAGGCTGCTTTTTTTCCCTCCCCCATTGAAGAGGGTGAGGGCTGAGGGGAAAAGTTATAGGTAGAGGTCCTCAATGAAATGGAAGGAATGAAGGAATGAAGAAAACTGAGCTGGAAATATTCAGGCATTTGGAACAATTTTTCACTTTTATGGGGAGGACCATGCCTTGGGAAATTTTCTTGCTTGCCTATTAAATCCAGAATTGGAATTCTGTGATTCTAGCAAATCTAGCCATCAAAAATAAACAAATATGTAATCAGGGTAGAGGTGGCCTTCCAGCTGATAAATCATTTAAGAAGGGTTAAGGGAGTTCATGGATGTCTACCAACATGCATTTAATATATCTAAAGATTAAAAAAGGATGTAAAACTGTGTTGCCAGACTATCTGCAATAGAATAAAATTACTTGCATAAAGATATAGGCATATGTCATTATATGTAATTTATTTTTTCCCAGGAAAGTTGGATGTAAAGTGATTATTTGCTACACTGAATACTATTTCTCAGGGATCATCATGATCATGATAATATTGGTGTGCATATCTGTTAAAGAAAAAAATAATGTTTAAAAATACAACAGTCATTTAAAGGAATGCCTATACTTTTATAAAGGATATTGCCCAACAATTATACTATGAATATAAAATAATGAAAATAAGTTTTTTTCATATTGGAACTAACCTTAGAATTGAAAGAAAAATGATGATTTATCTGAATAGTACATACCAAACCTATGTCTTTCATTTTCTATTATGTTCTGATCCTAATCTATAGTGGAAAAACATGTCTAAGTCTGGTTGTTCAGAACTTTCTCCCTTTTGTCAAAATTGTTAGTTACAGAAATGAGCGAGTGGATCGAGGTTAAAGAGAGAAAGATGTAAAAACACAGTAAGTGACAATCAAAAAGTTCCTGAAAAAATAGATTGAAATCTATGGATTAAGTAAACTAGAAAATACAAAAATAAATCTTCAGATAACATTTAGCAAGTCTTTTCTTAGTTTATGTTTCCAGCATTATTCTAATGTAATGAAGAAAACTAAAAATTAGTTGTAAAATCGGATTAAAAAATAACTTTCAGAAAGACATTTCTTAGTCTTTCTCAGCTTTCTTGAGTAAAAATCCTCTAAATTTTCTGAGCACTTATCCACAATCATTAATTATAACATAAACTATTATATAATTATTTCCTTGTCTGTGAGATTAAATAAGCCATTTTTTTTTCAGTGTAAGTTGAACCTTAGAGTAATTATTCTAAAGTGAATCTTTGTGGAAAGAAATTAGAGTCATATACTATTTTTACTACATATCTTTGTTTTATAATTACTTTATCTTTCAGATAACTGTATTATTTTTGTAGATGTCATCATGTATAATAACATGGCTTATTTTATATTTTAATTTAGAAAATTAGTGTTCCTCTTTTATAAGTGAGAAAAATTTTTAAAAGACGGGATTGAAAGACAAAAAATGTTATCAGTATTTAGAAATCTAATTCATAATATTCATTCCTTTCTGACTACTTAATATTGTTTGCCTTTCCAATTACTTATGAGTCTTCCATATATAATGTCTGGCCTGAAAAGTTCTAACGTAAAATCACCTGTCTGCAAAGCAATGCAACTGAATGAAGTTTAAAAACTTCATGTAACATGCCATTTAGCATTCTCATAAAATGTCAGTTTGGTGTTAACAAGAGCAAATGGAAGAAAAGCTAATGTGCAAGCCTTCTGAAAACTTCATCCTGGGAAATCAGAAATAAGAGACTATGATTCTTATTTCAAATCTATGTTGCATAAAAGTATTTTTAAGATGGAAAAACTATTCACATGTTGCTCATCATATATCTTGGATGTTTTGGTAAAACATTTTGTGTTCACCCTTTTAAATATCCTAGGACACATTCACTAGCTAGGATTGATGGGACAGAAATGGGTGACCCTACAACTACCACGATGTCAAAGAAACTGCCCATTGCCTTGGTGTTCCTGATAGCAAGTGGTTCCTGGAAAAGGCTGGAGAAGCATTGCATAATGGTTAGGCACGTGGATTCTGTGGCCGGAGAACATGAGTTCGAATTCTGTCTCTGCTATTTCCAGCTGTGAAAACTTATGCAGGTTGTAAATTATTTAACCTCTTGGTGCCTCAATTTCCTCATGTTTTAAATGGGGATAATCACAGCATCTATTTCATCAAGTTGTGATGAGAATTAAATGGTTTTATAGTTCCTAAAATAGTGCCTGACAAAAATAGTGCAGTATGTGTTATTATGATTAACCTCCCCCCAAAAATACATTTGGCAAATCACTTTGTAATTGTTTTACTCCTTAATTTATTTTTTTTGAATTAGAATCTTGTTATACAAAAGCCTATTATTATGCACATTTGTAAAGTGAGACCAGAATATTCATGTATTCATTTGATAAGTGAAGCTAATGCTCATCACAGAGATTTGTGGAATATATGATTACAGTAGGACAACTTATTTTGGGGAAAGAGTCTTCTAACTATCTTGCCAGGTTTCTTAGTCTTTAAGATGGTATATTTTTTCCTAATGAAAATGGTAAAGCGAGAAAATATGCTATATATATGCACACAACATTTTCTAACATATATATAACATATTTTCTTGCTTTACCATTTTCATTAGAAATATATCTATATATACATATGTTTATATAGATATATATATCTTCTGACATTTATAATATTACCAAGTATTGAGGCACTGCAAATATGACCAGTATGTGACTAGAGTACACACTTATTGTTTTTGTTGACAAGCATCCATCCACCTCTTGTCCAATAATAGTATTCCAACTCTGCTTTTGAGGGATGTTCCTATACCACCACGACAATCCTGACTGTTCATAGGTTTCAAGCAAGGTTTCCTTCTAGTTCCAAGGGTAAGGCATTTGCTTTAGGGGAGGCCAATCAAAGCACAAAGCACAGCATTACCTAGGACTGAGCAATTACTTAAGGGATGGGCATGTTACCCACCTGGAGCAAGTGAGATGCAATGAGAGTTTTTCTGGTTCTTTATTCCTATTGGATTTAAGTCTGGAAGGTTGGGAGGCTGGAGCTACTATAGGACCTTACTACAATAAGGGATGAATCTCTAGAAAATCTATCACCATGGAAGTCAAAGCCAAAGGATGCAGCATAACTAGGTGCTGGTAATATCAGCTGTGTTCCAGAATCATCCCATGCCTAAAGCTAGCCCTAGACAATAAACCTTGAACTAATGAACTTCCTTTTCCTTCCATCCTTCTTTCTTCTCCTTTCTTCCTCCCCTCCCTTCCTCCTTCCCACTTTCTTTCCTTCCTCCCTTCTTTTTTCCTTTCCTTCCTCTTTCTTTCTTTCTCTTTCTTTCTTTCTTTCTTTCTTTCTTTCTTTCTTTCTCTTTCTTTCTTTTTTTCTTTCTTTCTTCTTTCTTTCTCCTTTCCTTCCTTCCTTCCTTCCACCCTCCCTCCCTCCATCCTTTCCTCCCTCCTTCCCTTTCTTTCTTCCTTCCACCCTCCCTCCCTCCCTTCCTTCTTTCTTTCTCTTTCTTTCTTTCTTTCTTTCTTTCTTTCTTTCTTTCTTTCTTTCTTTTTCTTTCTTTCTCAAGCCAGTGTGAGTCATCCTTTTGTCTCTTATAACCAAAAGAGACCTGCTAGAGTGATTAAAAAATTATTTTTGGCTATATCTTCTCTATGTTTAGTTCCAACAAATACATTTTCTAATGAAAATGATGAAACTAGAAAATATGCAAAATTTATTGATTTAATAATTAGGACTGTTTCTGGTTATAATTGGTACCACTGCCTGGTTTTTATTTAATCTTTATTTCAGGCTTTAGTTGCATGAGCAAGTGTTTCTTTTTATGACTGAATAAAGTTCACACATGTTTGGTGTCAGACTTTCAGTTTGAATCCTGTGTGTATGATCTTAGATGACTTGTTCTACCCCCTGTGTACTTCCTTTCTCCAGTTTTCAAATCAGGATCGTGAAAGTGTTTATTTGATAGGCTTGTGGGGAGGATGAAATGATATGGTGCATGCAGACATGTCAGCCCTGTCAGTGACTGGCACGTAGTAAGTCCTCAAATCATCACTATATCACTAATTGAAAGATTGGCATTAGGATTTCACTGGCTTTTCAGTTTTCTTCTGGCTGCTTTTCAGCCACTAAAATCAGAGTTTAAATGGGAGTCTCATCAGGGTTATTTTATTTCTAGAGAAAGTTTATTTGTATAGCACAAAGACCATCTCTGTTGAATTAGCAAAGCACTTTGTTGGAGTTCAGGTACTCTGGGGCTGAGGCTAATGTTAAATTCCACTGTATGTAAGACTTTCATTAATATAATTGCTTTTTTATGAGTTTTTATTTTTAACATTCAGCATTTACTTTCTTTTTTTACTTTTAATTTGAATTATTTGTATTGATTGAATGACTTCTGGCTTAGCAAATAAAAAGTATAAACAGAAGCTTAATCTGTTAGCAAAATTAATGATTGAAATCAGCAAAGTCTTAGCGTTTTGTTCTAAGAAAAGCCTGTGAAAAATCAGAGCTCCATTAGTGAAAGCTTTGGGCTGCTTCAGACACAGGGCTCTGTGTACATACACTGTGAGGGGTTTCTCTTCACAGTTCCCCCGCCCTCTAGTGGTAGTTACAATAACGCCATTTTGTAGTCCCCAAACAGGAAATGCCTGTTCTTACTTCAGTTACCAGAATCCTTTTACAGGAAGTTAGGTGTGGTCTTTGAAGGAGAATTAAAAAAAAAAAAAAATGAAAAAAATGAAAAAAAGAAAAAAAGAATGATGGAATTTTAGCTGCAGTCTTCTTGGTGCCAGCTTATCAATCCCAAACTCTGGGTGTAAAAGATTCTGCAGGGGTAATGTTTTAATATTCTTATTATGCTTATTCTCTGTGATGCTTCTCTACCTTTACAGTAGAATCCTTGGGGGAATCTGCAGAGGACCACTTTCATTTTGAAGCTGCTGGCTGCATGTTTTAGCATGTCTCTTCTATTAGAGCATCCAGGCATGGCAGTTTCCTCCATGGAGTATGCATGGACCGTCTTCATGCCTATGTCTGTCGAGGCATGAGGGTCTCTGGGGATGGGTAAGGTAAATGAGGGATGTTTTGGAGACAGTGTGATACTGAGAGGGCAGTCTGCTAGCTGGTGGCTGAAAGGTCCTAGTCTACTTCAAAAAAAAAAAAATGTAAAAACGGTAGAGTAGCTTCTGTTGTTTTAAATTTCCCTGTTTATCTGGCATATGCTACAGAAGTGATCTGGATATTAATGCATTTACTCTTTGAAAATGCACTTCATATAATTAAATAGCAATTCTCAGTCCTGTAGGATGGGGGTTACAATGGATTGATATTTTAAAAAAAAGGAAAAATAGATAAGTGATTGTATACAGATGGCATTCAGGAGTTAAGCTTTTGGTTGTATGATTTCAAAAATCATAGAAACTCTTGCCACTGGTTCAGAGATAACATTTGGAATGATTGGTGTGCTCTGTTAAGTTATATATGTTAGTCCGGTGGAATATGATTAGAATACAGTAAGCCTCCATTTCTATGGCAAAGACCAACAAATAGGAGTTTGTTTAAAAGATAAACTATCTTAAACTTGTTATTTTTTCAAGTCTACATCTGCTATTTAGATTTTTATGAAATGGGCACTATTTGAGAAAATGAACTAATTCTACGGTATTTCCTAAGTACTGCAAATTTGTTAATTTAAGAAACAATTATACTAGGTAGCAGCAGGTTGCTCAGCCAGGGGGGTCCAAGATCCAGACCTCTGACGTGGATGACTTCCTGCCCAGTTTGGCAGGAGCTGGATCCCTTCCTGTGCAGCTTCCGAGCAGTTCCAAATGCAATCGGGCATCCCCCGCTCCTTCCTGCTCCCTTGCTTTCAAGCAGTATCTACCTATGTTTCCATAGCCTGGCATTTCAGGATTTCCAGAGCTCTTTACCAGGTGCGTTGATTTGGAATAAGCTATTAAAGGTGGAAAAGTAGGCCAAAAGGAACATGGAAAAAATGGAGAGGTACATGCAAGATCCTTGCATAGCCCAGGTTCTATAATTTTGGGTGATTATTCATCTCTTGTTTTGGATCCCTGATATTTTTTCAGAAAGGATGCTGAAAAAGATGGCTGCCAAAATATTCACAGTGAAACAGCAAGCACAAACCAGTATCCTCCATTTCCGAGCTCTGAATTGGTTATTTTCACTTAAAACATTTTGGGAGTGGGAGACTAGATTACCTCATAGACATCTACTGAATGTGAAAGACAGATCTCCATGCAAGCAAATGAATGCATGCATGAGAATCCCGTGAATACAGCTTCCTTAGTAAAATATTGCAGAGAGCTTGGTTTATATATTTTATCTCAATATCATGTTATTGCCACAGTTACCTTTTATCCTAATGACTGTTGCTTCTCTCTCTCTCTTCTCTCTCTGTCTCTTGTTTCCATAGCACTTTCTTATGCAAGGAGCTAAACAGTGATTAAAGGAGCAGGATGAAAAGATGGCACAGTCAGTGCTGGTACCACCAGGACCTGACAGCTTCCGCTTCTTTACCAGGGAATCCCTTGCTGCTATTGAACAACGCATTGCAGAAGAGAAAGCTAAGAGACCCAAACAAGAGCGTAAGGATGAGGATGATGAAAATGGCCCAAAGCCAAATAGTGACTTGGAAGCAGGGAAATCTCTTCCATTTATTTATGGAGACATTCCTCCAGAGATGGTGTCAGAGCCCTTGGAGGACCTGGACCCGTACTATATCAATAAGAAAGTGAGTTTTTAGTCAAGTTGTCTTTACTTCCCCTACTTCCTAATTGGTTCTGGACTAGTCCCACAGATGTCTGGTGAAGAATGATGTGCCTCCTCCCCTTTGTCTAAAGCATCACTAGGATGCTGGGTGGGCTTGAGCATGTAATGGACCCCTTATCCTACAAGTCTTTTGGAAGTACTCATTTGAATCTACATTCCCAGGACAAACAGAACTGAAGTGGCATCATGCAGTTGGGTAAATGAGGAAGGGCAAAAAATGATGAAGCAAAAAGTGAAAACAAGGGTTATATTATATTTCCAGAAATCGTATTTACAATCTCAAGCTCTATATAAGTTATTTTGATCAGCAGCAGGTTTATGCCTTCATTACCTGTACTTTGCCCTTTCCACGGCTCTCTGCAGAAAAAATAATAGTAGGTGACTTAAGTACCCCCAAAAGAAGCTCATCCAAAAACACACATGGAAAACTCTGAAGTTCTCATGAAAATTTTTTGTCAAAATGAAGAAGTAATCAAAGTCTCATTTTTATGCTTTTTGTGAATTACAAATATAGTTTTAAAATACTGATATCAAAACTTGATAAAAGGTGCTAAATTCCTACGGCATTGACTACAGGTTTTTGTGGTTTTTTTCCTCCTTTGAATCCTTATGTCACTTACCAAATTTAGGAAAGTTAATGGTGCACGGAAAGAAAAAGCCCCTATCATCATGTTGTATGTTGGTAATTAGTGTATTACTATAGTATTTTATAAGGCAAAATTTTAAATGATGGTCTTACCTTTCTCTTAAAATGTTCTTAATTTTAATATTAAGATCCTAAATTCTGTTTTATATGTTGTGTTTTCTCTTTCAGACATTTATAGTATTGAATAAAGGGAAAGCAATCTCGCGATTCAGTGCCACCCCTGCCCTGTACATTTTAACTCCCTTCAACCCTATTAGAAAATTAGCTATTAAGATTTTGGTACATTCATATCCTTTTTTCAAATAGTTGCTTTATTATGATTTTGTTCTTTGAATTATTGATCTGGGAATTTTAAAAAAAATATATGTGGTTGGCTATGTTATGTGCTCTTCTTTTTTTCTTTCCTCTTACTCAACAGTTAGCATATTGCAAATGGGATTATAGGTAAGTGAACCCCTTTTCCTCATCTTCTGGTAGTTCCTCTCTTCCCGACTCTTCTGCTTCCTTCTGAACTGCTGCTACATCTAAGACTTCTTCATTAATGTTGATCATGTTGCCAGGCTCTCCTTTTATACGTCTTCATATTTTACAATGTTTTGCAATGGGTGAACTCCATGAGCTAATTTTCCTTACTGCTTTCACATTTGGAAAATATGTACATGATCTGAATTGCACAATTTTATATCTTTTTGATCTGAGTTGTACTACTTTCTGCTTTTTATTTCAGCATTTGAAAGCTTTGAGTTAGTAAATGCTTACAGTTGTGATTGTATACACACTAGCCTTTCAGATATCTCTCCAATTCTTTTCCCCAATAGCATCCCACTGATTTTCTATTTTCTTTCTTTTTTCTTTTCTTTTTTCCTTTCTTTTCCTTTTCTCTTCTCTTCTCTTTCCCTCCCTTCCTTCCTCCCTCCCTCCCCCACTCTCCCTTCCTTTTCTTTCTCTTTCTTTCTTTTTTTCTTTCTTTCTTTTTCTTTCTCTCTTTCTTTCTTTCTTTCTTTCTTTCTTTTTCTTCCTTTCTTTTCTTTTCTTTCTTTCTTTCTTTTTCTTTCTTTCTTTTCTTTTCTTTCTTTCTCACTTGTTCCTGTGTTTTATTCAAGTCAAAGATTCTGCTACAACTGTCTCTCTCCAAAGGCTTATTGTCTGTCAAACCACATACATCCTCATTTTATTCTTCATTCTCCTTATTGAGGGAGCAACTTCCTAGAAATGAGATTGATGACACCTTGGTGGGAGATGGTAATTTGATTTACTCTTAGAAGTTAAATAGAGTAGTTGTGAATGAGAGGTTTTATTTTAGGTGAAGGACAATGGTCTGACTGACAGCCAGCCCTGGGAAAACCAAGGAAGCAAAGGTTTGGAAGACTGGGGCGTTGCCAGGCAGGGGCATTTACAGGAAGAACACTTAAACCTTGGGATGGGGATTGATATGCATCAGGAACCAGAGGTAAGGTTCCTGAAGGGGAAACTGAAATCTAAGCAGAGTCTCAGGGCAACTTTTAACGTTGTTTCTTCTTTAGAAAGAGTCATTGCCTTGGATTCCATGACATGATCAGGCCAGGGATTCCATGACATGGTAAGACTTTCGGTGTAAAAGCCTACTTCCTCCAGTAGTCCATGAAAATGTTTAAGTTAGATAAAGTGAGGAATTCGGGATGTGGGATAAGCTTGGTACAGGGAACTCATTTCAGTTCTGGATGGAGGGGCTGTAAATCATGTCCCCAGACTTGCCAGGCAGTGTGGTAAATGACATTTTCAGAAGCATGGCATTCTAGAATTCAGGCTCCCTTTAACATCTAGTTTATTCCTCTTCCTCCCCTATGTCCTTTGCATAGACATCAACATACTTTAATTCATTATTTCTTTTATGCTTTAAGATTTAATAATTTTTTTGTGAATTATCTAAAGGAATAACATTTCCTTACTTCTATTCTTCAAGAAAATAACCCATTGTATGGGGCATAAAGGTCTTTAAGTTAGCATTAGAAATGAATAATAAAGTTGAGATTTAGATTTGGGTCTCCTGAATTATAAATTATGGTCTATTATTATGTTTTGGGTATTTGTAATCTTTGCATTAAATAAATCTTTCCATAAATTATTTATTATATTATCAGATAACTGTATACCCTTTATGTAAATTTTATTTTTATATGAAATTATGTGAAAACTCAAACTTATGTCCAATGCTCTGTTAAGAGTAGATAACTAGGAGAGTATGCATTGAATAAATAAGGGACTAATGAGTCAGAGGCTAGAAAATTAGATGCAAAACAAGTAACAAAATGGGAGGTCTGAATAGGTCAGAAAAAACTATTTTGTCCTGAATCTGAGTGATGGGATGGAATTAAGAAAGCTAATAAAGAAAAAAGCAGTTTTTATTTTAAACCTTTTGTGTGGGGATCATGTATTTTTTTGAAAATGTCACGAACACGATCATTTCTAGGAAGTTAGGGAACCCATGAGTCCTAATTTAAGACCCTTTGAGAAAAGAGACTCCCAGTGATAGAGGACAAGGGCAGTTTTAGAAGTTTTGATCAGAGGATCCAGGCATTAAGGACATAGTTTATGGTGGGGGCTCTCTGAGAATTGAGACAACTTGAATTTGAGGGTTTGCACTTGCTTCCCAGAAGAAAGAAAATCTTCAAGGGGCAGAGTTGCTTGGAGGCCTGCAGTGATGTTAGTTATGTGAAGGCAGCCAGGGAAATCTATTAAGATTTGCTAAAGTGAATGGTTAGATGCTTACAAATGTCTGATAAGCCACAAATTTCTTCTAATGTAGAAAAAGTAGATTTTTAAAAATCTCTAATTTCCTGAATTAAAATATTATATTTCACATATTTCATCTTGGAGTAAAGATATAAGAAAAGAAAAAGGAAGTGGACCAAAAGTCTAAGATAGATAAATTCTTTAGTCTTTTGGCAATAGTGGCATACTTGGTGGGAGAGCCTAGTAAACTTTGATGCATATAATACTGTAGGGTTTGCAAATGATTCTGCTAGTGATTTTGTCTTTTATTCTTCTCAACACAAGCCCTACACTCAAATCCTGGTTTTCTGACTTGAAGCACATGCCTTTTGCTGTAAGGTTAAAATGCTTGGAAATGGTGATGGCGGTGGGTTTGGGCACAGTTAAGAGGTCATTGTGTATTTATTATCATTAATTTATAAACCAGAAAATGCCTGTTCGCAATAAAGAAATTTGTATTTTAAGCTTAGACTAATATATCTATTTCCAAAGAAAATCCTGTCTTGTTTCTTAAAGAGCTGTTATCTTCATTAGGAGCTGTTGAATATCAAATTAGCTTTGTTTCTTGACTTTGGCAGAATAAGAGGTTATACTTATGCTTACTATATTTGTGCCAGGGTGTATTTTGAAAGCTGAAAATGCTTTTGATATGCCTAATATCTTGTTTTGCTAGTTAAATAAAATATGGTTATATTTTCTAGATAGTAAACATGTTAAAAATGATCCATATTCCTAAAATTCCTTATCAGAGTTTTAAATGTTTCATGTCACTTTTTATTATTTTAGCTTAAAATGCATATTCCACCTTATTTTGCATTTGTCACTCATTCATTTGTTCATTTGCAAGTATTTACTAAGTACCTAATATATGGCAGGTGTTCTTCTAAGCATTAGATGCAACACTGAACAAAACAAAGTTCCTGCTTTCATGTAGTTACATTCATATATCTATGTGTGTTTGAGAGGAGAAAGATGAGAAAAATAAACCATATGTCAGCTAGTGATAAGAGCTTTTAAGAAAAATAAAGCTGTGTAAAAAGAGAAGAATGGCAATGTACTATTTTAGATCAGAGAAGTCCTCTCTAAAAAGATACCATCTGAGTAGAGATCGGAAGGAAGGGAGAGACTGAGACATGGAAATCTAGGGGAACGTTAAGTGTAAAGAGAATAGCAAATGTGAAGGCCAAGTATAAAGATAGAAGTACAACTGGTGTGTTCAGCAAGGAGAATCAGCAAGGAGTCCAGAATGATGGGGTGAAGTGGGGAAGGCAGGGTGTAGTAGGATATGAGGTCAGTGAGAGTGGAGGGCAGGGGCTGCAGTTGTAGGCCATGATGAGGACACCAAAGTCACTCTGAATGAGATGCAGAGTGATGGCTGAAGGATTTCCAGCAGAAGAATATCATAACCCAATTCACATTTTATAAATACCACTCTGGCTGCTGTGTGGAGATTAGACTGCGTGGAGGGAAAGTTTGGGAGCAGAATTGATTGGGGACCTCCTGCCATAATGAAGGCAACGGACGCTGGTGGTTTGGACTATGGTAGAAACAATGAGGGTGGCAAAATGGCATCGAACTTAGATGTGTTTTGCAGAAGAGCTGATAGGATTTTCTGAGCAATTGAATTAGATTTGAATGTTTTTTTTTATATATTTTTAAAGATTTTATTTATTTATTTATTTGACAGAGAGAGACGTAGCGAGAGAGGGAACACAAACAAGGGAGTGGGGGAGGGGAGAAGCAGGCTTCCCGTCGAGCAGGGAGCCCGATGCGGGGCTCGATCCCAGGACCCTGGGATCATGACCTGAGCCGAAGGCAGACGCTTAACAACTGAGCCACCCAGGCGCCCCTTGAATGTGTTTTTGAGATGGCTGTTAGACAATCAGTGGAGGAGCTGAGTACTTGGATAGAAATACAGATCTGGAGTTCAGGAAAGGGTAGGGCTGGAGATAAAACTTTGGGAGACATCAGTATTTAGATGGTATTTAAAATCATAATAAAGACTGCGACACTCCAAATCACACAACTAGTGCGGACTGCCTGTCATTCACAGAGTGGGAAAATGAAAAACAGCTTTTGGTATCAGAAAACCTGGATTCAGACCCCACCTCTGAGATTTACCTATTGCTCTATGACCTTGGGCCAAGGTATTACAACTGTTTTGAATCTCAGTTTCTCCATCTATAAAATTGGAATCAAATTTTATACATTAATAATAATAAAATGTATAAGTACCTGGCATCATGAGTAGCACCTAGTAGGTACTTGATAAGTGGTTGCTATGATAGCTGTTGTTGGTTGTAGTAGCTACAATTCTAGCAGCAGCTGCTGCAAGATTAGTAAAGGAAAACTCTCATATTGTTAAGGAATTCCACAAAGAATTCTGTATAAATCACTGCTTTCTTCCGGCTTCACATTGTGAAGAAAATGTTTATACGGCACCAGAGTTTGGAGCTGTCAGTGACTAAAACACAATGTGATTGTGCAACCTTCTCATTTTGCAGACGATTTAATTAAGTCCCAGACGTGTTTACTCCCTTTCTAAGGCTACATTTTGTATCAATGGCAGAGCTAAAACTTCAGACCAGGTCTTCTCATTCTCAGCCCCGTGCTCTTTGCATTTTCCACCCAACAGACGAAAACTCTCAGATACAATGTACTAGGTGCATTGCCAATATCGCTGTCTGTATGCTTCTAAAGGTTATTTTCAGGGGCTTCAACTTACTATTCATTAAAAAAGAAGTAGGCTTTTTAGTTCATCCCAAAATTATATGGTATCCATGTAGAAATAAAAAAAAAAGTTACGGTTTTCCCTGCAAAGAAGTATGTAGGCCTGTAGGAGACGAAGGGGAGCAACTTACAATTTCCATGTCCCTTGCTTTTAATGCTCAGAAGTCATCATGCATTATCACATAGTTAGGAAGATGGTTAATCATAGAATGAAACAACTCCAGAGTTAAAAGTATATAGGTGACATTTAGTTAGTATTTCTGCTAGCTTAGAAATGTGCACTGATATGTAGAAAGAGGCCTATCCTACTCTGCTTTGAATTTTCCATTTTTATGTTAAGAAAACAAAACAAAACAAAACTCTAACATTAAACTGTTTTCTCCCTCTAGTTTAGAGTTAAAAATTCCTCTGCAGCGTCTCTGGATATTCTAGAACATTACAAAGTCCCTGAACAGATTTACAAACAATGACTTTCCCTTCTTTAAGAATAATAAAGAAATGCCCTACATTTTATATTCAATAAGCAAATGATTAATAGTAATAAAAATAACTATATCCTCTAAGGAAAGCATTAGTACTGTATTTACATAAGAAAACTGAACATCCAAGAATTAAGCAACTTGCTGAAGCCCATGTGGTTGGTAAAGGATACATCTAGTCAGTCCTTCAGTTCTTTAAATTAATTTTTTTTTTTTTTTTTTTGGTGCTTTAAATTTAAAGCTCACATTGCTCCATCCTATCTACACGGAGCTAGGGGTAGGCATGCCAGTATTTTAAATATTCAGGTTCCATGTCAAAGAGTACATAAACCATATTCAGTATAAACTTGAAGTTTCTTTTCATCATATACACACAGAAAATATTTTAGATTTGCCAACTGGCAGAATCAATCAAAGGTTAACACATTTTACCTGGTATAAATAAATTAATAGATTAAAAGGATCATTTTTTCCAGAAATTATTTAAGGTTAGTCTGCCTCTATTATATTTTATATACCAAGGCTCTTAAGGAAATATTGTTCTTAAGGATACATTGT
The DNA here is from genome assembly GCF_964656455.1 of Halichoerus grypus. Lineage (NCBI taxonomy): Eukaryota > Metazoa > Chordata > Mammalia > Carnivora > Phocidae > Halichoerus > Halichoerus grypus. The sequence continues at coordinate 128,797,811 of NC_135715.1, forward strand.
TCTTTTGAAAAATATATTTTGTTGAAGTCTTGGCCTATATGTTTAGAAAATAATGTAGGATTTACATGTTTTATTACTAGTTCTTGCCCCTTAAAATCTGCCTTGATGTGAAGTTTCTATACTTTTTCAAGGTGTGGTATCACCAAAACAAAATCCATACCTACTTTTTTTTTTATATCTGTATATTTATTATGATTATCTGAAGCTATAAAAAGTCACTCACTAAATTCCAGGAATTTTAAAAGTATGTGACTGATAAAATTAATCCACAGTGATTTTTAAAAATTGATGAATTCTGATACACACTCTATTTAGAGATACCTATTAAATCAAAAGCAGAAAACCTAACTCTGGTTATCTTTTATTTGTTTTAAAAGCAAAATAGTTTTATTTGCTTTCCTTTTCTGAGTGTCTGTCAGGATCTTTAAATTAGTGTATTTTTTTATAATTAAAAGGATAGTTGTGCAATGTGGAAAACTCCTGTTTGAGCATAAATGCTTTATTAATTGTGACTTATGGGACAATAATCACTCTTTCTATTGTTTAATAATATTGAAATTTATATTTTACTTCATTACATACAATTAAAATCTACCATTATAAAGAGTAAATATTTTTTAAGGGCCATAAACCATGGCTCAGATCATTATGTGACAAAATCCCAGGAGGCTATTAATTTCCACCTATGTTTGCCTTCTGCACACTCTTTCAAAAAACAAAGTGTAGAAACTTGTGTACTCAGTATACATGAAGACAAATTTCATGCTGTATTTTTAGACCATATCATATCAATACATCATCAAAAATCATTAAAAAGGAAACATGTTATTCCATTTAGTAATAAATGAGTTGCAAAATTTATTTCATTCAATAGTCAACTGACTGTGCAAAATGGCCAGGATTTAGTGGTGAACACTGCAGACATGGTGTCTGCCCCCACGAAGTTGACAGTCTAGTAGAAGAAAAGATTGGCATTAAAATTAGTCATTGGAAGAATAATATAAGATGCTATGGGGATATATAGCTGGTAGACCTAAACAGGTGAGATACTATGGTAAATAACTTTCTACTAGAAATCTTTTTCAAAATAAGTACTAAAGAACGAGTATGAGTTGGCTATAGTGTAGTAGAGAGCATTTCCAGGGAGAAGAGGTGGCATTTACAAAGACCCTTATTTGAGCAAGAGAATATTTCATTAGATGACCTAAAACAATTACAGTATCATGGGAGAGTGCAATTAAGAGTAAAGAAAAAAAACAACAACTAAAGAATGCAAAACTAGAGGAGTAGACGGGTCAGACCTTCTGGAATCTAGACATTTGATCATTATTCTAAGAATAGTGGAAAACTATTGAAATCATCTGAATTACATTTACACAGGTCATTTTAGCACAGTATGCAGAATGTATTGAAAAGAACTAAACATGGATTCAGAAAAACCAGTTTGGAGGAAACTGCAATAATCTAAGTTATACTTGGTGGCACTGGACTATGTAGTGATGTGGGGATGTAAAAGTGCACTGAATCCAGTGACAGCAGATAGAATTGACAGTATTTGGTGCTAAATTGGATGTAGAGGTTTAGGGAGAGAGAAAAATCCAGGATTGCTTCTAGGTTCCTGGCTAGATCATGGGACATTTTATAAGATACAGAGATGTCAAAGGAGCAGTATGGGTGGGGGGAAGGGGAGGGTAAGATGAAAAGATTTTTACTTCAGTTTTAGTACTCAAAATCTTTTAAATGATTTTGAAGTATCAGTGAGATACGTAGTACAGATGCCATTTGAACACTTCACTGTGTAGAGTTCAGAAGAGGCGTCTAACTTGGAGAGAAGTAGTTGAGATGGTGGGTACATAAATGACATGTGAACCTATGTTTGTTGATGAACTCTAACTAGGATGAATATAGCAGGAGAGGGGGAAAATGGCTGAGATAGCCTATCTCCTTTTCCAAAGGGAATTGCAACATTTCAAAGGATGCAAAGAAATTGTTGCATCCTCTGGTTAGAGAATTAGGATTTCAATAAAGGGAAGGGAAGAAAACTTAATGAAAGAGGGAAGAATTTTCCTTGCTGAATACTACTGAGAGAGCAAGTCAAATAAGAACAAAATTGCCCTTTTGTTTAATGACAAAATATGAAGAGTCTGACATCTTTAGAAAGAAAAGCTAGTAAGCTGAGGATGTGCTGGATACATGAGGGAGAGAAAAGATAAACGGCTCTTTCAAGAAGTTTGGCTGTGAAATGGAGAAAAGTTAGGGCTGTAAGTACTTTAAGAGGATTCGGGATTATAAGAAAGTGTGCCTTCTCCCAAGACAAGAGAGGCTTAAGCAAGTTTATATTGATAGGAACCTCCCAATAGGATGGGAGATAATAAAGATAAAAGAAAAATGAGGTAAGAGATTTCTGAAGTATTCTGGAAAGAAGGTGTCCGGAGTATGAGTGGGGGCATTGAAGACTTTCCCCATTGAAACAGGAAGGAAGGAAGAAAGGGTAGGTCCAGAAGTCTCCAGAGAAGTTTATCAGCTTGGGGGTGGGAAATAGAGATCTGGCAGTCTGATGCTATCTATTCTCTCAGGGAAGTAGGAAATAAGGACATCAGCTTCAGGTGGGGAAGGAAGGAGGAAGAGGATTAGAGGTCAGAGGAGACTGGAGAATGTTTGAAATTGTCTTTGCAGAGGGTAGGAGATGGAGTTAAATGAGAAATACGGGGCTGTGTAGAGTATTGGCCATGTTCAGAACCATGAATTTAGAATGGTGTCAATCTACCAAAAAGAGTTGTTTTGTCCTGTAGGACCTAGCAAACTAGCAGACACAGAAGATCTAGTTTTATATACTAATAGCAAATCATCTTACATTTTATCTTACTTTTTGTTTATTTCTAGCAATTAAGGAAAAATAGGTGTTTCTTCTTTGAAATGGTGTTTTTCTTAAAGTGTTCTCTAGGTTCTAGTGCCCTCACATGGCTGATCCACGTCATTCACTTAGGACTTTTTTTTTTTTTTTATGTGGATGCATTTGAACAAGCTGAGAATTAAGCAAGTGCCTTATATCACTGCTAGTAAAAACGAAAAATGAATTATGGCTTTGACTAACGGCAGTTGTAGGTGCACAGAAACTTCCATTATAGATTAATGCAACATTGGCTACTCACTGTCCTATTTTACTGTACTTAAAATCATGTTACTATTTTGTTATGTGCAAGTAATGTGAAAACTTACAATAAAAATTAAGACTAAGAAGGGTTATGAACAGCGTCTACTCAATTTCTGGGATTTTTATCATTGTGTCTAAGTTTACATTGATAAAGGTTGTCGTTTTACATAATTGCAACTGAATCTTTCTTGTGCTTTTTCTTAACTATGAAAGTCATTTTAATTATGTGACTACCGAATATTTTATCAGTTTTTGTTGTTGTTTTTTCAATATAAAGGAAAATGAAGGACATTGGCTGTGTCTACAAAGGCAAAATGGGTACCGTGACCCAAACCAAATGTTTGTTATAAGGAATGTTCTCTATGATTCAGGAAGTTAGGAAGGCAATTTATTGAGCATCGATTCTTTACCAGGCACATTAAGTATAGGAGCTTTTTGTGTATTTTAACTAATTTGATCCTCACAGCAATCCTGTGAAATCGTTATTTTTTCTCACTTTTATAGTGAATTGAACCAAGTCTTAGGTACATTAATAAGTAATTTGGCCACAGTCACAAACCCAAGAAGTGCCATCACTAATACCAGCCATCTTTTCTTACTATTCAAAATTTTATGAGCAGTTACTGTATATTATACACTCCACGCAGAAAGGATCATATTAAAAACATTCTTCCAGAATGATCCTTAGAATGGAATTATTCTTTTGTTGAATTTTTATCATAGTTTATAGACATGCTGAACTTGCAGTTCAGTTGTTGAGGTAAATCTGTCATTTATCATATTTTATTTTTTTATTAAAAAGGCATTTTATTATAAATACATTTCAGTTGTAGCAGTAAAATACATTTTGTGTTACCATGAATCTTTTAAGACAAAATAACTTCACTGAGACAATGATCGCAATGTAAGAAGTATAGACCCCGCACCGCCCCCCCCACCATGGAAAAGTTGTTTGAAGGAACCGAAGTGGCTAAAGTAATTACGAAACCAGGTTAAAAAAAAAAAAAAAAAAGACCAAAAAAGAAGAAAATAAAGACCCTGGATTGACTTTGGGGTTATTTTATGGTACAAAGTCATTTTTACTTTGAAGGATAAACTCTTTAGGTATTAGAACCTCTCAGATGAGGTATCATTCACTGCGACGAAAAAAATGACCGTTATAGTTTTGCCAGAAATTAAGATTATTAGGTGGCTCAAACTGGGCCTGAAGAGGTGGAGACAGACCATCTCAATTTTATAAAGCCTCCCTTGCCAAAATAAGACCCCGTATGGATTTGCTAAGTAACTGATTGTATGAAGTTAGCTGAACAAGCTTAGATAAGAACTGTTATTTTTAAAGCATTAAAAAAAAACCACACCCACATCTCTCACTAATAACAGGACCCATTCCAAAATCAAAACCCATTACCGTTATAATTTAGAGGAGAGGTATTTTCATCACCATATTTACCTAGGATACAAGTACTACATATAACCAGTACCTTCATGGGTTCCAAAGAATCATGTCAGATGACGGGCACAGAAAAAGCGGATACAGTACAGTGTCCTATACATGGATTGACAGGAAGCAGGCATGGTCTGGATCTATGGAAATCCAAGACCCTTCCTCTGGATGGGAGGGGAGGACTGAGAAACATTCTCAGGTGGAACCCACACATTGGGACTTCAACCTGTGAGCCACTGAAAGACAGAGAGAGGTCTTTGTATACAAGGCATGGTGCAAAGCCAAATGTAAATCACGCGAAGCTCCCTGTGGGTTGGAAATGGACAAAGGAACCTGTAACGAACATGGAGACAATCCCCGCGGAAGGGTAATCAAGGCTTTCAAGGAGGAAGTGCTGTGTTTGAAGAATTCCAAAGCTGTGCATTCTCTGATGCTTATCATGGGTACTTCTACACCTAAGTCATTCTAGAATCTATTGCCTTCAAAATTAAATCTGTCATTTAAAAAACTTAAATTGATAAATTATTTACCAATGAACCCATCTCTTTATATTTAATTACTAAGAAACACCTCAAATGGCCTCAAAAAAGTTGAGGGCTTGGCCTGAGATGGCCTAAATATGTGGTTGTTGAATTACAGAAATGGAAAAGATGAACTCAAGAATAAAATAATAAAGGCATAAAAATTCTAAGCTTCATGGTGTAAAGGCATGGTGGGGCATAAGAGTGAGATTTTTTCATTGAATTTTGTCTTCCTTGACAATACTCTTCTACTTTATTCAATGTGCTCATTATGTGCACTATTCTCACCAACTGTGTATTTATGACCATGAGTAACCCTCCAGACTGGACAAAAAATGTGGAGTAAGTAGAAAATAAAAAGATATTTTTCAATATTGTCACCCCTTATATTTCCAAATTTACTATCTTGAGACCCTATCACTTTCTTTAGCAGATCATACTAGCTACTCTAAACCAGAAAAGTTTAAACAATGACTCAGGATCATTTCAATGACTAATTTCCCGTAGGACAAAGCTTGCAGTGGCTCATTCATTAGCTCAAATTACTGCACTTGTTTGACTGCCAATATTTGTAGCCCTTAATCTTCCTTGTGAGTCTCAAACTCTTTTGAATATTATCAGTGATTACTAATATGCAATGATAAAAGTTACACCTAGTTTGTATGTTCTTTTTCTCATGGCTATCACCTTATTTTTTTTTTTTAAGATGTATTTATTTATTTTAGAGAGCAGAAGAGAGTGGGGAGGGGCAGAGGGAGAGAGAATCCTCAAGCAGACTTCCCCCTGAGCACAGAGCCTGATGAGGGGCTCGATCTCACAACTCTGAGATCATGACCTGAGCCGAAATCAAGAGCTTAACCAACTGAGCCACCCAAGTGCCCCGGCTATCACCTTTCTGTTTTATTAGATATTTCATGGCTCTTAATGATACATATTTTATTAAACACAATGCTTCATTAATTTGGAGGTTAATACCTATTTTGCTTAAATCAGACTGACAGCCAGTGTATTTCAGGTAATATCATCACATAGAACCATATTATTTGGGCCTTCGTTAGTTAATGTAGCAAATACAGTACTTATTTACTTACAGTCAATGAGAATGTCTTTCAGAATGTAATGTTTCTTTTGCCTTAAACTCTTCCTAAGCTTACATCATAGGGAGACTAGTACAGTCCCATATGGAAGCTTCTAATTTTTGTTTGTTAAGTTTCCTTTAAGACATCTACATGTCAATTACCTACTAGATCTTTAATGTGGACTTGGCTATTTCCTCTCAGGTACACCTTTACAGGAATTTATACTTTTGAATCGCTTATAAAAATACTTGCAAGGGGCTTTTGTTTAGAAGATTTCACATTCCTGCGGGATCCATGGAATTGGTTGGATTTCACAGTCATTACTTTTGCGTAAGTATCTTCATACGTTTTCCATCCTGGAATAATAAATCACTGGTGGGAGCCTATGCTGTATTTCTCCTCAGTGGCTTCCCTTGACAGATCAAGCATTTTCCTTAGTTATCATGTGAGCTTAGAATACTTTTCTTCTAATCAAATGATGCACTTTGGAGAAATTAGGAATCTAATAGTAAATTGTATAATTTTGGATTCAATTAGCACTGTAAAGTAGTAAAATAAAGTTTCCCAAGTATCTAGACGATGGTTGAAGACAATGCCATTTTTCTCTTAATTGGGAAATCTGATGGCAACGCTCATTGAAGTTGAAAAGGTCTTGATGAAAGACCAACATAGACTTAGATTTCCCTAAATTCTGAATAACTCTGATTTAATTCTACAGGTATGTAACAGAATTTGTAAACCTAGGCAATGTTTCAGCTCTTCGAACTTTCAGAGTCTTGAGAGCTTTGAAAACTATTTCTGTAATTCCAGGTAAGAAGAAACTGGTATAAGGTGGTAGGCCCCTTATATCTCCAACTGTTTCTTGTGTTTTGTTATTGTGTTGTGTGTGAACTCCCTATTACAGATATGTGACAGAGTTTGTGGACCTGGGCAATGTCTCAGCGTTGAGAACATTCAGAGTTCTCCGAGCACTGAAAACAATTTCAGTCATTCCAGGTGAGAGCTAGGTTAAACACCGAGGCTGACTTTACTGCATTGGGGCTACAATTACAGTTTTTGTGCATAAGCCTTTTGCTTGTCACACTTCGCAAAGAAATATGTAAAAAAGCAAGAATCAGGACATCATATTTTGGATGGGTTTGATTCTTTGCTTTTACTTCTTGCTTTCTTTAAAACTGTTCTAAATCAGCCTTTGAGTTTAACAGGTCTTTGCATGAGGCATTTGCAGTAACAGGCTACATGGTTTGCATCCTGTAACATCAAGCTTTCCGCATAGAAGCTAAACTGTGAGGCGTTCAGACTGATGCAAATTTGGCCATTTAGGTCGAAAACTGGTGATGTTCTTATCTGCAGATAAATGAAGGAGCAAGAGATAGCATGAGTGCTGCATGGAGCTCAGTTTTCAGATGTCTTCCTTTTTTAACCCGTATTCAAGCTTGCAGAATTCACAAATATATAACCTCATAATCCATTGACTCCAAGATTTGTTACTACTCTATTCACATAGATTTTTCTAAAATCAGTAAGAGGTTAGGGAGTAAGACATCTGCAAATAAAAGCAAAATATTTACACAAGGTTGATGTTTAAGCATGAATAACAAAATCATTTCTTTTGCTCTAAGGAGTATTTGGAAATACACTTTTGGTTCATTTCCATTCACAGTTTTCTAACAAACATACAAGTTCTGCTTTCATTCATTTTCACCAGCTACGGGCTTTTCATGAAAATGTTATTCAATCACAAACATTAAACTAATATTGTTGGCATTCTGCATGACATCTTTATTTTCCAGGACAAGCTCATGATGTTTTTGTCGATAATGTAGCTGTTCATAGTATATTGACATTCCTCCCTCTGATTTTATTCGTAGGCCTGAAGACCATTGTGGGGGCCCTGATCCAGTCGGTGAAGAAGCTCTCTGATGTAATGATTCTGACTGTGTTCTGTCTGAGCGTGTTTGCACTAATAGGACTACAGCTGTTTATGGGCAACCTGCGGAATAAATGTTTGCAATGGCCCCCTGATAATTCTTCCTTTGAAATAAACATCACTTCCTTCTTTAATAACTCATTGGATGGGAACGGTACCACTTTCAATAGGACAGTGAGCATGTTTAACTGGGATGAATATATTGAGGATAAAAGTAAGATATACTCTTTTAACCATTAAGTTGTTTAGTCCTTTAGTTAAAAAAAATACGTATAGTGGAAATTGTCTCAATTTTAATGTGAACTAAATGATTTAACCAATTTAAGATAACACAAATGATACAGAAGTCAAATGATATTTATGATATGATAATGATATTTTACTCCTTTCTATCTATCAATCAGTATGATAAAAGTTATCATTTGAAAATGTGTTATCTTTTCCTAAACCAGTGTTGAAAGCAATACCATTTTATTTGGTATTTGGTAAGCATTGATCAGGAAGGAGTTTTCAGTCATGTAGTAAATAAATCAGTAGTTTGAACTATTCGGTGTATTATGCTGAATTGCGTTGTTAAGAAGACTGTGGAAAAATAACTTGGCCTTATTTGGTTGACTCATTATATGTATTGAGTGCATATGATATATCTGGAAATAGAGAAATCATTCACCAAGATGGAAATCTACATTTGTGTACTCATCAGAAAGTTAAGCAACCCCAATCCAGCCATTCACTTATTGATGATGGGAAAGTGTAAACTCAAACCTAACCTCTGTTATTGTAATTTATCCTTTTGGTGTCAGTCATTGTTTTAGAGTTGTTTATCAGTATAGTTTGATTTTATTTAGGAATAGACATCAGAATAAACTCATGATGCCATATACTTCAGTATAATTTCTTACCATTGAAGCCAGCCTCTCTGTCATTTGGATGTTCAAGTCCCTCCCTCTGCATGTGCAATTAGCTAGCCAACACCCATTGGTCTTTTGATTATCAATATTCTACTGGGACACTTACTCTAAGGTATTCTTCATGGTTTTTAGAACCATATGAAATTTTATCCCTTCTCAAATTATATTCATGTTTTAAGAGTTAGTATTCTTATGAAGATTTCTATAACAGAGATTAAGATGCATTGGATAAATAGTTTTTTTTAAAAATTCATTATTTATGGGGTTTCCTACTTATTAATAACAGCACAGTAACAATATTTGCACATAAATATTTTCTCTATTTCTGATTATTTCCTTCAGATAAATTTCTGTTAGTAGAATTTGGTTGTGGGGGGGAGTGTCAAAGGGTATAACCAGATTAAGGCTATGGAGATAGAGTGTCAGATTTCTCTCAAGAGAGATCATACCACTATATACTTCCTACAGAACTGGTCATCTTACTGAACTCTCCCCAATATTGACTATTACCGTATTTTAAAATCTTTTGGTAGAAAGAAAAGTGTATTGTTCCTTAATTATTATTGCAGTAGAATTTTTAAACTATGTTTATTAGTATCAATAACAAGTTATATATTTTATATAATGTGAATTATCTGTTGATTTTTTTACCCATTATTTCATCAAGTGATAGTAAATTTTGGAGAATTCATATGAATTCTTTAATTTATCAAGCATGTTAACATTTTGTCCTTTTCTGGCAAATATATTTAGCTTGTTTTTCATCTTATTGCTTGTTTTTGATGCTTAAGTGATTTTCATATTTAGGCAATATAGTCATCAAATTTGTTTTCATTTTTCTCTAAGTTTAGAAAATGCTTCTTGATTCGGAGATCATAAAAATATTCCCTTAGATATTGTATATATAAAGGAACCACCTATATATCCTACATAAAAACACTTATATATTCTTTGTATTATATTAATAGACTTAGTTTTTAAATCTTCAATCTTTAAAAATCTAGAAATTTTTTTTGGCATATATTGTGAGGTAAGGATCTAAAACTTTTTGCAAAATTACAGCCCAGATTTCCTTGCATAATATATTAGGAGATTCCTTCAATACAGGCTTTAAAGTAGTCCTAAAGACAATTACAATAATTTTTTATGGGGCATATGTATGTGTTTTAATGTTTGTGTGTTTTAGTATGTGAATATGTATGTTTATGAATGTATATTTTTTGAGATCATCTTTGCAACTTATTGAAGTTATATATAAGGTTTCCCTAAGAATAGAAATTAGATATACTTAGAAAATTATATATGTTCAAAGAAACAAATTTATCCTGTTCCTTTGAAATACAGTAATCAAGCGAAAATCCAAAACACAATACTTATTTAGAGCATCATAGAAAGGAAAAACCTAACCCCACTTTTCACAGGAAATTAAGTTAAAACTGGTAGGAAAAAAATGTCTGAATCTATTTTGAGTCCATGCAAAAAAGTACTTATAAAGTAAAATTTTACTTGCATGGAAGCAATTTGAAGCAACAAGGCTTCCCTTTCTCTCACTTTTTGTGCCAAACAGCCTTAATTTGGCAACTCTTTTTTTGAACTATCCCAAGCAATTTGAGTTTATATTTGCAATAAATGCTGATAAGAGAATGTTATAATAGTTATTCCTTCCCCCAAAAAATTCTTTTTAAAACAGATTTTCTAAACATTTGTTTAATCAAAAATTTTATATTTTGATATTTGTTTAGTATTCAGTTATTATTAAAATATTTTCATTTTAGCCATATACATATTTATTACTTTATCCATTTCATTTTAGTTGAAAAAAATTATGAGGTTTATTACCTGAACACAATGGCTGAAGTGTTTTGAGGGCCTTTTTAATGATTCTTTCTATTCCTCACTCTTTAAATAGGTCACTTTTATTTTTTGGAAGGGCAAAATGATGCTCTGCTTTGTGGCAACAGCTCAGATGCAGGGTAAGTGATGTTTCGTATTGAGTTTCAGTCCACACTGCTCCATCAGCCCCAATAACTTGCCACCTCCCACCTACCCAGCCCTCCCTCACTCCTCATTCAAAGCCCTCCATAAATTCCACTTCACGCTGATTCTCAAAATAGCTGAAATAAGTGTGGATTCTCACCTCCTTCACACACTCATATGCGGCAATTATTTTTCCATACTAGGTCACAGCTAATCTTCCAAATTAGTTCAATGGAAAATAGAGAAGCAGTACATATGTATTAGAAGATTAAGTTAATGGAATTCATAAGCATGTACTTTTGTAAGTGTGATATTTTATACATGCTAATGTGGTCTCCATGACTTCAAATGTAAGATCTCTGGAGATAATGTCGGTATCTGAGTCATGGTGAGTGTATGTCAAGCATATTAGAGCACAAGCTGGGAAGTTTGCATGGATTCAAGCCTGACTACCGAATAACACTCCCTCCCCTTGCCTTAGTTTCCTCCAGTGATAAATGGGTATAATAATAGAGTTGCTGTGAGGATTAAATGGATTAGCGAATATGTAGCTATTACAGCATTCAATAAGTGCTTTTGATTATTATGATTGACACGTGAACTTTGCTATTAAGAAGTATTGCACTTGGAGCTAAAGCCTATGAAAATTCAGAGAAATAATTACCTTTCCCTGTTTGGCAAGAATTTAGAACCATAGAAGAAGTTTAGTGTTCTTCAATGGAAGATGATATTGTGGACATACCTGTAGCAAAATTTCCAATGGTAACAGACTTTTCATTTGGCTCATATGATAAATATTGTGCTGCCTTTTCCTCCAAGTCCCAGTGATAAGTAGAACAGACTAATTTTAATTCCTTGTCTGTACCATACTAAATGCTTTACATAGACTATCTTATTTAACACTTGTATATTTGTAAGGCAGGTTCTGTTATTAATCCTTTCTTACATATGAGGTGCCCGAAGATTAGCAAAGTTAGGAAACTTACTCAAGATCATGCATCTCAGAAGTGTCAGGCACAATGCTGGGGCCAGATTTGGCTTGATCATTAAAGTCATAACTATGAAATCTTTATGCAGAGACATTCCCTCCTCTCCATGTGCCGCCATCCATCCTTCCTTCACCCCTCTTCTCTACTGCCATACTCACACACTCTGCATCTGGATATCTTCAGTGAAAATCAATTTTTTCCCTGTAGACTTATTCTTCTGTTCATTCTGCAAGTCCCAGGAGATATTAATCATGATATGATTGCTTTTATATGGAGACATGATAAATATAATGACAAGAAATCTGTTTTCCCTACTGTCATATAAAGGAGACATTGGCATCTATAAAAACAGGGAAGTCACCCAGCAGACTTGCAGTACTGACTGTTTCTTTTAATCTAATTACAGCCAGTGTCCAGAAGGATACATCTGTGTGAAGGCTGGTAGAAACCCCAACTATGGCTATACAAGCTTTGACACCTTTAGTTGGGCCTTCTTGTCCTTATTTCGTCTCATGACTCAAGACTTCTGGGAAAACCTTTACCAATTGGTGAGAACAGATAAAAGGATTCTTCTGGGAAGCATGAAATACTGAAATCAAGGGAATTGCTGTAAGATACTGTATTACTTGGAGTGTGAACTTTTAGCGTCTATATAAAATTTAATAAAATATCTCTTACATTTTTACAGACACTACGTGCTGCTGGGAAAACATATATGATATTTTTTGTGCTGGTAATTTTCTTGGGCTCATTCTACCTTATAAATTTAATCCTGGCTGTGGTGGCCATGGCCTATGAGGAACAAAATCAGGCAACTCTTGAGGAAGCTGAACAGAAAGAAGCTGAATTTCAACAGATGCTTGAACAGTTAAAAAAGCAACAAGAAGAAGCTCAGGTATCGTTAGCAAGAGCATAGAGCTCTTGTGTTTGTTGATCTCAGTCCTCTGACCACACTGGTGAGGTCAGTGACATTTACCACGCGAAATCGGCAGTGGGTAAAAGTAACATTTGAAACATGTCATATGTGTTTGGTATTAGGAGCCGTTAGATTTTTAGATTATTATTTTATGTTGATGATTACTGTCAATGCTGATGGCATCAAAACATCGAGAATTATAATTGCTTTATTGACTTTTTTTTTTCTCCCTTGTGACTCATTTACTCAGGCTCACAAAATATTTAGACCTGTATGCCCTCAATTGAAGTATTTTCTTAATTTTCTGGGGAAGAGGAATTTGTTATAGTTGCTTCTTCATTAGTGTCAGTAGAGGTGGGAAAGGTCAGAAAACCAGAGTCAAACTGAGAAGATATTTCCTAGAATCTGGAAAAGCAAAGACCTATTTAATATTTATTTTTTTATTTGAAGGGTATTTAAAAGCAAGTTTACAGGTTGCATAAGAAAAACCCTGGTGTGTAAATGTAGTAAATCACTACATTCTCTGCCTCCTACCCTATAAAAAATAATTTAATTTGGATTTGATAAGACTTCAGAATAAGGCAAGAATTGCTCTAATTGTATTTGCTTGACTTAATGGCATTAACTAATCCAAGTGCTTATTTTTGGCTTCTCTTGGATCTTGACTACAATTCCCATTTAATACTGAGTATCCTAAATATTTAATAAAGGTCAGATAAAATATACTGGAGTAACAGCAACAAGATAGGATACTATACCTTTCCCAAAACTGTACTCTTATAATTTAGAAATTCATTCAGATGCCACGATCTGGGATTCCTATATACATATATATATATTATATATGTATATAATATATATATAAAATATATATATAAAATATATATGATCTATGATATGTTTTTGTTGTACATTTCTTAGTGAGATACTCCACTTAAGTGAGAGGCAGAAGTTTATCAAAATAAAATACTTGGCTGAATTAAGTTCAATAATTTAGATTGGCACTAAAAATTATTGTCAAGTGGATGTGTGATGGATCAGGTTAAAATAGGAAACCTTTAATTCTTAAATTCTTTCCTTCTTCATATAGTGGTTAAGTCATAGAAAAATTTATTATGATATTTGAATGTCTTGCTCATATTGTTGAATAATTAGAGAGCATAGTGAGAGGCCAGAGCTTTAAAGTTCGCATCAAAGTCACACGTATCATCTTCCACATGTCTTTTGAATTTAATTCTTTAATTGGTTTAATGACAATGCACGGTTTTCTGAAATATGGACCGGGATGGAGAATTGTTTTTCAAGATTGTATTCATGACATTGAAGACAGATGAAGTAGTAAACAGCGAGAGAGTTTTTCAAGGTTTGTGTGCAACTGCCATTTGCTGTCTCCGCTTCCAGGCCGCGGCTGCAGCCGCATCTGCTGAATCAAGAGAGTTCAGCGGTGCCGGCGGGATCGGAGTTTTCTCAGAGAGTTCTTCAGTAGCATCAAAGTTGAGCTCCAAGAGTGAAAAAGAGCTGAAAAACAGAAGGAAGAAAAAGAAGCAGAAAGAGCAGTCTGGAGAAGAAGAGAAGGAAGATGCGGTCCGCAAATCCGAATCAGAAGACAGCATAAGAAGAAAAGGTTTCCGTTTTTCCTTAGAAGGAAGCAGGTTGACATATGAAAAGAGGTTCTCTTCTCCACATCAGGTGAAGATATTATTAGCTTACATAAATTGCGTTTTCATAACAGACCACTTTTTAAAGATATGCCAGAATTTGGTAGAAATAAAACCGCCTTCTCCCTGGATGGCACAGTACTTTCAGAATTGTAATGATCATCAAGTGTTGTGTTTATCACCTCAGAGACTTTGTGAGTTTTGCAACTTTTTGAAATCCCAAGAAAGCATTTTTAGAGCATAGACCCCACTGAGCTTGGGAAGGTTTATGGTTTTGAGGTTTTGTGGAAGACTCAAACATCTTGGGGCAATTTTCCACTTGAGAAATTATCAGCAGATGGTTCCCATCCCTCTTTAGCTACACTACTGTGCCGGGACCCAGTGACTGGGTTTTCCGAGTGGCAGGTTCCTAGAAGTGAACCGTGTATTCTTTCAGACCATCTGTGTAGTTGTTCCCATTCACATACGAACTTTACTGGAAGAATCATTCTTCAGACACTTGTTTCAAAGGAAACTGAAGCAAAATTTTTCTAGAAGTGTAGCCAAAATTCTTAGTTGGAAATGCACTAAGGAATATTTATGACACTAAATAAATAGTGGTGTTTAATTGCACTTGATTATCTCTCTCATGTTTAATGTGGGATTTGTGCTGAAAGAATATCCTGATTATATGGTACAGTAAATGTTCACTGGATGCCTGTGGCTTATGTACCAACACAAGCTGTTGAGACTTTGAAATTTAGGATCCTTAAATTTTGAAATTACCAAGAGAATTACCAGAAATACAGAGTTTCTCAGAAGACAATGTCACCAGTAGTGAAACCTTAGTATGATTTAGTAGCCATAACAATGAGAACAAGGCTGAGAGCAATGATAATGGCTAACACTTACAGGATTCATTGCAGCTTTCAGTGTAAACTCATTTAAGCCCCTCACTACAGCCCTGAGTGGGTACTACGATCATCATCCCCAGTCTACAGATGTGAGAACGGGAGGGCTGTATTCTTTCTCAAGTGCTTGTTTTATCCTTGGTATTCTTTTTACATTATCATAATTAATGTTAACATTAGTATTATTTTCACTATTTATTAGGCCCGGTGAAGTTGAATAATTGCCCAGTGTCATGTAGTTATTAAGGGCTGCAGCGGTATTCAAATTTGGTATGACACTAAAACTCCTGAACTTTCCACTTTAACAGCCTGACTAGAAAGAATATTTTAAAAAACTGATAAAGAAACTTACAATTTGATGTCACTAAACAGATACATATATTTAGGGTTATACTTGCTCTTCATACAATTTGTAGTATATATATACTCACAAAACCTCATATTTAATATGTGTAAAATTTTTATAGGTCAATTCGATTCATTCCAAGTCCAAATAACATTATGAGATAGAATAGATTAAAGGATTACTGGGGTTGAATTTATATTTAAAATAGAATTTGTTTTTAATTCTACATTTTACACTCATTCATGTTGTTGTCTCAATCATTATGATTTAATTAGTGGAGACATTAATCTTAATAAATTTGAATTCCTTAAAAATCAAATCCCCTTTTTTACAGCATTGGTCATGTTGTAAAAGAAGGAAAGGAAGAAGGGAGGGAGGGGAGAAGGAAGGTAGGTTATTAGAGATAAAATGGCCTAAATTTGAAACTGCGGATCACCAGGTGCCACAATCTCTTCAATTTGCTTCAATTCAAATCCAACAGAACTAATTCTAAGTGAAATAGTGAAGCCTGAAAAGGTTGAGTTCTGACCTACTTCCTTCTGCAAATTTTGCCCACAGATAAAGCATTTCCCCAGTACTGTCTTCTTTGTAACTCTGTTTCCTAGCTAGTTGGGCATGATAAGTAATTACTGACTTATACAACATGCAACATCTGGCTCAAATTGATATTTGTTTCTTAAGTGGTATCTGTATATTAAAAGAGTGAAAAACTTCCCTTTTATCTGGTAAATAGATGAATAGCTAAGAAGATGGAGAGGGAGAGAGAAAGAGGATGGGGGAGAGAGAGAGAGAGAGAGAGGGAGGTAGAGGGGAAAGAGACAGAGAGAATCCTGAATTTATACTAATCCCACTTTCCAAGTCCTTGGAAGTAATACAGGAAATATTAAGGAAGGTAGAGGTTCTTAAGGTACAGTGATGAAAGGCCCATTGTTAGATTTTTTTGAAAGTCCAAGACCCCAGAGTATTAAAGACTATTGTTTTGTGGTGACATGATGGAAAGGCAATTATGTTGATAACCATTTCTATTTTCATATTGAAAAAATATATATATAATGTAGGCTTTTACTGCAAGATTATAATTTTCTCAGTAGAGTAGGTGGATTGTATGAAACATTTCTTAGGCTTCAGTTTGACTTGTTAGTGTGGGAGATGGGAGAGAAGGAAGTCAAGAGTACAATCTCTAATCAAGTCTCAAGACAATCTGGATATTTATTTATTTTATTTTATTTTTTAAAAGATTTATTTATTTATTTTAGAGAGAGCGAGCATGTGCAAGTGGGGGGAGGGGCAGAGGGAGAAGGAGAGAGAATCCCAAGCAGACTCTGTGCTGAGTGCAGAGCCTGATGCAGAGCTCGATCCCAGGATCCTGAGATCATGACCTGAGCCAAAACCAAGAGTTGGACACTCAATCAGTTGGGCCACCTAGGTGTCCCTGGATATTTTATTCTGAAGATATAGTCAACCTTCTTAAGTTATTAGATATGGTCGACCTTCTTAAGTTATTAGTTCACTCCCTATTTATAATAAAGCAAGAGTTTTGCTTTTTAGAGATTCATTTTTTTATGGCAGATTTTTTGTATTGGCCATCCTTTATTTGTGGTGCAACATTTGATTGTTATGGATTTAGATAATTAATGCAAGCAATAGAAGCTGATGTTGACAGATGGGGCACAATCGTTTTTCATACAGCTGTCTCATGTAAGCTGTGCTCTTGTATGGCAGAATTCACCTTTAAACTCAGAGAGGAACCGTGTGTGCAATTTTATAACTTATTTCCCTCCAACCCTTGTATTGGCTCTAATTAAGTTGAGTACTTGTAGTTAAAATATAAACTCTTACTAAGAGTGATATAGTTTCTACCTTATTTCTTATTGCCAAGCATTTCTTGCCTGCCTTTTTGAGCTGATGATAGCCAGCATGTCACAAATCCTATAACTCTCATGATTTTATAGCTTATTCAAAGTCCCTTGTGAAAAGAGAGAAAGGAGGTGAAAGAAATGGGGTAGTCTAAGAGAGACATAAAAAAAAATTACTTTTTTTGAAAACAATAAAGGAAAAGAAGGAATCTTACTAGTGAAGTTGGTAATAAGATGAAAAAACATGGGAACAGGAAAAGGAAAAAGGACATCTTTTGGGGGAGCAGATTAGTCTCTTTAAATGTCCTTCTTTCAAAAAAAATAAATAAAAATAAATGTCCTTCTTTCTGTAAATAATAAATAGGATTCCATAACATAAGATGGTTTAAAGCTTATAAATGTTTTATAGATGTTTATAGACATTATTGAGAAAAAAAATTTTTTAGCCAAAAAGAAAATTAAAAGCATACTTTTGGTCAGGAAGTATAAAACATATATATAGGTACAAAATAATTTTAATTAGCTTTAAATCCTTTGGAGAAAAGAAGATCACACTAATAACATTTAAATGATTAAATTAGTATTCTTTCTATTAATAATAAGAGAAATCCAACTCCAGCCAGCCTAAATTAAAAAAAAAGAGAGAGAGAGAACTGATTAGATCAGATAAATAATATCTGTGAGTAGCTTTAGGCATGGCTGGGTCCAGAGGCTCAAAGCATGTTATCATGGCCAAGTATTTCTTCATATTGCAAGCCCAGGTTCCTCCAATAGAGTGGCAAGGTGTCACTGCAACTTCAAACTTATAGTCAATATTCTTAACAACCCCAATTGAAAATGCGCCTCTTTCTCAACAATTGTAAAAGAAAAAGGTGGCTGCCAATGGATGAAGCGGGTCCCCTGCCCATCTTTAAATGGTTTTCTATGGCCTGAGGTATGGAATATACTCATTGGCTGGGCCTGGGTCATAGTCTTGACTGAGGATCATTTGTCAAGGTTAATCAGGGTACTGTTGAAAGAAGAAGGAGGAATGGATATCGGACAAGCAAGAAAGTGTTTACTACAGTGAAGTTATAAAAGTAGACTAGTAATAATCAGGAAGTGATTGTGTTCAATGCTGCTATGCTTAAGAATCAAGGAAAACTATGTGGTGGCAGTGACAATGTAGCCATTTAGAAATCCGTGTAATGATTGTGACCAAGTACTTAGTGAAAACAGGCTTTTGTGAATATGGTACTTTTCAGATTTCTTGAGAGACAGAAGAATGAAAATCAGGGAATGAATCATACAGTTCTCTCAGCTTGATTTATTTAATTTATTCATGAAGACATTATAAAATATGCAAAGGGAAGGGGAGAAGCTGCTCATTGTACTATAATTAAACAGACCTACTAGCAAGATTGATTTTATTTTCCTCTGTGGTGAGATCTGCATCCGGGTGTGGTCACTAGTGAGCTCTTACTGGCTATATTTTTGGCTTCAAAGGGTCTAAATGTAGGTGTGTGTTTAGTTGCTTTCCATTGGCACGTTAAATGAGATTAGCTTCTAGAATAGGGTCTAGCAAAAAATTCTGTTCTAGGTGCCAATAATGGGACAAAATAATGTTGAGGGGTACTTGCAACTATCTTAAGGCATGTGTAAAATAGAAGAAAATAACAGAAAATAAAAAATGAAGGAAGGGAGAAAAAGGGAAAGCAAAACAGATGAGGTGAACCTGGTGGAGAGTGCCAGAACACCACCAGCAGTTACCACAGGAGCCCATGGTTCCAGCTTGTCCCATGACTTATCCTCAGGTAAGTCAACAAATCTGAAACAAGTCAAGTCTCATATTTTGGGGGATGACTGCTCTTAATTCTGTTCCTCTGTGTTTTTTTTGTTTTCTTATTATTCATAGTCTTTACTGAGCATCCGTGGCTCCCTTTTCTCTCCAAGACGCAACAGTAGGGCGAGCCTTTTCAGTTTCAGAGGTCGAACAAAGGATATTGGCTCTGAGAATGACTTTGCCGATGATGAGCACAGCACCTTTGAAGACAATGACAGCCGGAGAGACTCTCTGTTTGTGCCACACAGACATGGAGAGCGGCGTCACAGCAATGTCAGCCAGGCTAGCCGTGCCTCCAGGGTACTCCCCATTCTGCCTGTGAATGGAAAGATGCACAGTGCGGTGGATTGTAATGGAGTGGTCTCGCTGGTCGGGGGCCCTTCTGCCCTCACATCTCCAGCTGGACAGCTCCTTCCCGAGGTGAGGCCAATGAAAACTGCCGCTGCTGGGGAGGGACCTGTGGCTGGGGCAGGCAGGAGTGTTTTTGATTTCCATATCCAGGAATTTTGTTAAGTCTTTTGTTGGGGTTGGTTCAGTCCAGCTGTGAACTCACTTTGTCAAATTGTTCTATTTAGATGTTTCTGCAAATTAATTAAAAATATAGGTTGGCTCTCACAGAGAAGTATTCATCATTTTTGGGAAGAAGAAAAGGATATCCTTAATGGCCTAAGGGTATGAAACTTGCCAGAAAGCACAGGAACAATTTATCAAATATAATGTTTAATTAATATGATCGAATGAAATGCAAGAAATGATATAAATATTCAACTTAAGGTTGAATAAGATATAAATATTCAACTGTTCCATTAAAAGGTGAATTTGATACTTCCTCTTGAAGTAGATACTATTACTAAAGACATCTAAATCCTGTGATGCAACATTCTTTTTCTTTGCAGGTCAGAGTGCTGTAACATTTTTAGCATCCACTCAAATGACCCCAGCCATTGTACCTTTGTGTGGTAAAGAAGTCACTCAAAGTACCTGGTAGGGTCAAGTATTGCAATTTTTAGAGCAGATTTCAATTTTTATATTACTATCATGATTTCTTTTTGTAAACAAAGAAGCTCTAAATCAAGCATATAAAAAAGAGTTTCAACTAAATAGCAGACACTTACAGGGATATATTATTGACATTTTCCTTTGTAAACATAAGGTGCTTTTTAACTTTGGTATTAAATAAGATTTTATTGCCCAACATAAAACTATTCTAGCAATGTCATTGGGTTGTATTTTATAGTTTTCCAAATCATATTGTAATCTTCTTTGTATGATTTTTCTAAAACAAGCCCATTTATTATAGTTGGAGAAGCTCTTTCAGCCACATTAAAATCATATGGAGTCAGCTTTCAGTTACCTAATACAGGAGCTTCTTACCTCTTCCCTGGGTTATAGAAATAGCCATTGATCACTTTTTTCCTTGGCCTCTCCCCACCACTTTCTCCCAAAGAAATGTCCAAGTACCTGGAGTCAGATAAAACTGTGAAAAAAGTAGAACTTTGTAGTGAAGGAACCAGGAAGAATGCAGAAGGAATATCAACTTCTCTGTTAAAATAATCATGGCTGACTATGTACCAGGCACTGCCCAGAACACTTTACATGTGTTAGTTCATTAAGTTCTCACAACAACCCTTTATGATAGGTACTAATATTATCCCCATTTTAAAGAGGAGGAAACTGAGGCCTGTGCATGGTGGAACTAAGATTTGACCCCAAGTGTGCTGGCTACTAACCCTACATTCTATCCATACTGTAATATTGCTTTCCATTGATTTTTTTTTTAACTTTCTTAAATGGAAAGTAAGAAATGGCTAAGGAAGCAAACATTTTCATTTTAACCCAGTATTTCTTAAAATATACTTCACCCTCAAACTACTTACATCAGAATTCCTTGGGATGCTTCTTAAAAATGGAGATTCCTCATTTTCCTCTCCCCCAGCCCCTGGCAACCACCATTCTGCTCTCTACTTCTGTGAGTTTGATGGCCAAAGGGTACAAAATTTCCATTAAGCAAGATAAATAAGTTCTGGAGATTTATATAGCATAATGCCTATAGCTAACAATACTGCATTGTATCCTTAAAATTTGCTAAGATGGCAGATTTTATGTTAAGTGTTCTCATTACAAATCATAACAGCAACAACAACAAAAATAAAGGGGATGGGAGGAAACTTTGGAAGGTGATGGAGATGTTTCTGGCCTTGATAGTGGTTATGGTTCACAAGTGTACACTCACTGAATTGTGTATATTAAATATATACAGCTTTTTACATGTCAGTCATTCTTCAGTAAAGTGGTTTAAAGAAGAAAAAAAATAGAGATTCCTGGGCCAATCAAGACTTACTCAGACCAAAAGACGGAAGAGAACGACGTCTGGGAAACTCCTTCCTTGATGATTCTTACACATGATAAAGTATGAGCATCACTGATCCTGATAAATGTTAATTGAACAAACAAAAACAAATCCACAACTTCTTTGCATAAATACAAGGAGTATCTCAGAAAATAGAATTTATCAGTAATTACCATAAAACTCCTGCCCTATCGAGAGGATAGGATACATCTCTGAAGGCAAATGGGAGCCCATTTGAAGCAAAGCTTAGTGAGATCCTTTTATTTCCCACTCCATCGTGTTCATTCTGCAATCAGGCAGGTGCTCAGAGGCAGGGCCCTGAGCCAAAGGTGCAGACAAAGGAGTAGGCTTTGAGAGACTGCAGAGGGGGAAATGAGAATAGAAAACAAACCACTAAAGGCAAATGATACCTACCAAAGTCCACAGTATCCTCGACATGTAAATTCAATAGAAGCAATTTAACTTAAGAATTTCCTCAGTAATATCATTAGAGGATCAGAAATCTATCATTAAAGATCAGACAGATCTAGGATTGCACATAAAGTTCTGTATAGAGCAGAAGAGACTAGATGACCTTTAAATGACCCTATTTCTTTTCTTAAAACTTTGCCTCTCTGACCAGGCCAAATATTTTAATTTCTGAGAAACAACCTTTTGATTTGAAGGGCTTTAGTTTCAACAGGGAGGGCTTATTTTTTTTTTTTCTCATTAATTTTGCTTCTCTTCTACCATAAAATTAATTTTAGAGTGACCTATATGGATATTTATCACCATTAAATCATATCAACTGAGTGGAAACTTTGCTTTTGAATATGTCTGCATTGGAAGTATGCAGGTTAATAAAATAATGTTAATTACTCATTCTACAATAAAGTCAAAGTAGATGAACAGGACTCATATTACTCTTTTAGAAATAGGGAGGATCCTCAGAGAACTAAAAATTCTTCTTATTTATTATTAGCACTCAGATCTGCATTTGAAATGCATGAGTTTGCCCTTTCTTCCTGTGATAATTAACTTCCTTGTTTGATCTCCTAAAGTAGGAATAAATTTCTGCCCATGTTAAATCTTGGTGAGTTTATTTTGGAATAGAAAAGTATCAAATCATTTTATCATGGTTAAAAATCAAAGTTCCCCAGATTGGTGTTATTGACTTAGAGTTCCAGCACCAAGGATGTTTGTTTTGTGGATTTGTTTTGTAAATGTAAGACAGTTATAAATTAGTTCTAATATTTGCTTTTATTATTAAGGATGGATGTTAGAAAATGTTACCTATTTATAATGAACAAAAGCATTTTACAAGTTGAATTCACATTTTAGGGGAACTGTTACTAATGCATCTTAGAGAAACCTTAAAAATTCTTTCCATACATTAAACCATGAATATGTGTCTATAAAGATCTAATAACTCAACCTGAGAGTAAATCAAGGAACAATGAGTTTCAATCTGAAGTTCTAAGTAGGACTGGTTGAAATACTAAAAGTTTATCTATGCAATGGTAGGCATGATCCCTCCAGCCAAAAGCTCCACCATCTTCATTGCAAACCCAAAAATCACTGAAGGCTGAGAATCTGATGGGCTTTCAAACACGTCCCAAGAATGCTGATTCCAGCAACATCTTAATGAGCTGTTCTCATCTGGTGGACATTTAGTTAAGTAGTACCTTAGGGGAACACTTTGGGTTTTGCTACCCTTAAGAATAATAGTTATTTTATCGAAAATTTTATTTTTAGGGCACAACTACTGAAACAGAACTAAGAAAGAGACGGTCCAGTTCTTATCATGTTTCCATGGATTTGCTGGAAGATCCTACAGCAAGGCAAAGAGCAATGAGTCTAGCCAGTATTTTGACCAACACCATGGAAGGTATGTCAAAAGTCTTACAGCAGAGCTACTTGGTGGTGCTTCGGTAATGATGAAAAAAAATAAAAACTTCCATAAATTCAAAGAGGATTCTTCCTGACTTTATATCACATCAGCATTATGTCTTTTACCAGATAAAAGTAAAATCCACATACAACACATAGATTCTACTATCTCATACAGATTTTTACATTTAGCCTCCAGGAAGCTACTACAAATTCAAGATATATTGGAATACTGCTTTTGCAGATTAAATTCTAAACTGTTGAAGCTTGTTGTGTGCATGACAATGAAAGGAGTGTAATGATAAATGTTTATTTTCATGATGATGCTAACCCATTTGAATTCTATTAACTGCTTGAGACAAAATTTATAAAGTCCTTTGATTTAACCAGAAATATAAATGAAAAATGTGGATTAGGGTTTGATATTAACCTTTGAAGCAAATTTTTCAAAATTTTGTAGAACTACTTTTGCCTCTTTTTGACCAGAGTTTTACAATATATCAGCTCTTTCCTTAGTTGCAGATTGTATATCTGAGTAGTTAACATATTGTTTAGCGGTCTGGATCTTACAATGCCAAAATAAAGACTTTGGGGACAGCTTGATCTGTGATCGATTCTTGGTTCTGCTACCTGTTAAATGTGTTAATTTATGACTCTAAACTTCAGGGTTTTTTATTAGTAAAATGCAGATAATGAGGTCTGGGCATCAGGTTGTTGTAAGAATTGAGACATCATATATAAAACACCTATGTATCTGGAATGTAGAAGGCAGTCAGTAAATATTATCATTATTGTCGTTTTACTTTCATTGTTTTTAATACACTTTTGTGTCTTTCCACACTGTAAGTGAATTTAAATGTGAACTATCAACTTCAACTACTTGAAAAATACTTTCATATAAAATATATTCTACCCTCCTCCCTTGCCCTCCATCTCTCTTCTCTCCCTTTCTCTTTTATAGCCCCCCTCTTTCTGCCCTCTCCCAGGTTGTGTGTGTGTGTGTGTGTGTGTGTGTGTGTGTAGACGTGTCAAAGGAAAAAGAAAGATGGCGAATGAGAGAGAATGCATGGGCACTTGCCTTTCTTATTGTTAGTTATAGTTTCTCTTGGCATTGGCTGGATTCTTGGAATAATTCTTTTCCAGTCTGAATGCAAAGATTTTTTGATACTAATACAAGTACCAAAAGCCTAAAAGTCACAACCAGAAAAAACCCACAGTGTAGATGGCTGAATATATATCACAGCCATGTCAATATTATAAGACCCAGCTTTCATTATATCTTAATGCAGTATCAGAAATCTTCTTCCTGATTTCTATGGAATATTAAACTCAGTACGTTCTTCCCCAACCTCGCCTGCATTAGCTTGCACTCCCTCTTCTCCCCCAGCTGCCAGTAGCTTGCTCCTCCCTGTCCCTCCAGGTAAATCTTTTGAAGATTCTCTGGTCTTCTGCTCCTTGCCATAGCAAAACCACTGAGAGGAAGCTGCCAGTGGTTCTGCTACCGATGTCAGCAGCATGTCTGCTCCCTAAAGCAAGAAGTAGAGAAGGAGACAGGGTAAGTCTAAATCAACAGTCCTAACTTTGCACTTCTGATACCATTAAGTTTGAGCTAACGTAAGAAATTACTTGAAAAACATCAATCCACCACAAGATTGGACTTGTCCACTAATTAAGATAGAGTTCAAAATGAGTGTATCCACGTGGCTCTCCATTGAAATGTGTCTCAGTGGGGTTGCCTAGGATGTCCTGGAAATACATACAACTTAGGAAGCAGAAGACTGAGTGTTTGGCTTAATACCTGCAGAGCTTTTTGACTTTATACTTTTGTGAGGGACAATGGCAACATTTTCATTCTGTTTTTCATTGGTTATATAGAATATAAACCTTTTCTTTATTCAATTGTATCTAAAAATTTTGAATGTGACATTGATTTAGGTTGGTTGTTAGCAATACTTCACATACACATGCGTATTAGAGCTGTCTTAGATAGTCCTTCCTTTTTTTGGTTCTGCTAACAGTGGAAAGGTTTCTTAAGTTGACATAATTTGTTTATTTGGGGATCCTTTCTTCTAAGTCTAATCATGGTTCATGGTTTAGTTTACTTCCCCCCCACACCTCTCTTTTTTTTTTTTTTTTTTTTTGAACCAGGCTTGTTGATCCAGCTGGCTGGCATCTTTTGTTTTCCTTCTTTTGAACTACAGTCAAGTCTCCATTGTCCAGGGTAATGAATAGCCTCCTACTTAATGAAACTGTAGGAGATGAGCAAAAATGAATTGTTTGCTTTTCAAGTTTTAAATGCAAAAACCATACATAAATGTTTCCTGGTCGCATCCTTGGGAAGGATAGTGGGAGGGTAAGTTATAAACACCTGAGGAATTGAGGAGAACCAGCAAAATATCTAAGCTGGGATGTAAGTGAATCTCAGTGCGGATAATCCACACAGGAATAATGGAGAGATGGCAGTTGTTCTTTCCTGAGTGCTTTGTTTTGTTTTAAAATGTAAGATTCTTCTCTCTCTCCCTCTTTTTTTCTCTCTCTCTCTTTCATTCTCTCTCTCTGGCATGAATAATTGAATGTTTTTATTTTAGAACTAAAACAACTTTGATCCTCTTTTTCCTGGTGTCAAGATGAGCAACGCTGGCTGAATTTTCCCTTTTGAACTTTTCTCTGATTTGTTTTTTTTTTTCTACACAATTCCTGTTTGCTTCTCTTTACCTGCTAAATGACAAGTAGCATTAAAAAAATACTTATTCTGACTGTACACAGGCCAAGAGTTATTATTTTATTTCTCTTTTGTTAGTTACTATAAATGATATCTTTTTATCTTCAGTGTAAACATGACATTGTTTAGGAGTCTTAAAAGCATCTGTGCAGTAAATGGTTATAGATATTATATTTTTCCTCTGATTTACACCTCAACTATTCTTTATTGTTTACAAAATTACATATTAAGAAAAAGAGAAATAAACCGTGCACTTGAAGAATTTTAGTATCTAAAGAGACAATTGAAGAATCTACCTACCCTGATGGATTTCTGTTAAAAATAATCAGGAAATTAATTTACTTTAGGGAAGTGGTGAACTTACAGCA
The DNA here is from genome assembly GCF_964656455.1 of Halichoerus grypus. Classification (NCBI taxonomy): domain Eukaryota; kingdom Metazoa; phylum Chordata; class Mammalia; order Carnivora; family Phocidae; genus Halichoerus; species Halichoerus grypus. The sequence goes on from NC_135715.1 coordinate 128,824,613, forward strand.
TTAGTTAGTAGTGAATGTTTATCAGCAAAACAAAAAATCATTAGCTATGGTTGTGTTTATCCGTTCAATATGCTGTTTTCTCCCCCACAAAGTTTAGCTTCTAGTGAACTGTATCAGGTTTGAAGGGATACTCCAGTTGCTACAGTAGTAATACTAAGGTAACTGACCAGAGTCAAATATACCATGAAGGAAAAAAGAATCTTTCCCTTTATATTAGTGCTGAGAAATGGTGGTCTCATATTTGGCAGAGCAGATAATCAGGTGTGAAGTAATGATATGGGCAGAAAACAAGTTCTGCATTCTTTTTCCACTCAAGAGTTGATTAAAAGATCATCTTACCAAAGAAAATAATAGTTTCCCACTTCTTATTTTCTAAAATTCTTTGCCAGTACTTACCAAGTTTCAGTATTTTGAGTATCACCTTAAAGAGCTATGCAAGTCTGCCTTCTCTCTCCTATTATTCAGTTGAAATGTTTCTTGAAATCATTGTACTTTTTTCTTAAATAAATGTATTATGATCTGAAATTTTATATCATAGGTTTGGTATGATAGTTATACACTTTAATACATTAAAATAAATTCACACCATGAAAATTTATGAATTCTACATATGTCCCACCTTAAAATCCTCTTATATTTTACCATTAGTGCATAAGTCTCAATTGAAACATTGATTTATGCTAACAGTGAGTATCCTGGTTTCTTAACATGCATATTTTCTCTTCTTTTATGCCCTCTAGTTAAATAAAGAAATTTAGAGAAAAGGAATCTTACTGAATTTAATATGCAAGCCTATATCTAAAAAAGCTTAACTGGAAACTTTTTGACTAAGACTGGTGACGCTAACCAAACTATCTCATTAAAAGACCCAAAATACATATCTAATCCAAGAAACTGAGATTCAACATGACTGATATAAGTTTTAGGACATCTTCTGAGAAGGGGTTCTTTGATTAAATATATATGCATCTGGCTCTATCTGGAGCATGGATGAGCTTAACCCAAGTCCTCCCCATTAGTTTCAAATATACTTGAAGATAATTTTTGAACAGTTTAATATTGCAGATAGAATCTGGGAAACTATGTTTAGCCAAAATAGATTTGGAAAGTTTACTTGCCTTTCTGTGCCCATGTTTTTATGACAGCTAACCCATGTTAGGTCTTTTCTTGTTCCACCATCAGATTAACCCATTAATGCCTTTTGACAACTTCAGATTTCTAAAAAATCACTTTCAATTTAAACCAAATGCTGCCTAGTAGAAAGTAAGCAGTTTTCATGAGTTTTCTAACTTTTTTCTTCCAGAACTTGAAGAATCCAGACAGAAATGCCCACCCTGCTGGTACAAATTTGCTAACATGTGTTTGATATGGGACTGCTGTAAACCATGGTTAAAGGTGAAACATCTCGTCAACCTGGTTGTGATGGACCCATTTGTTGATCTGGCCATCACCATCTGCATTGTCTTAAATACACTTTTTATGGCCATGGAGCACTATCCTATGACAGAGCAATTCAGCAGTGTGCTGTCAGTCGGGAACCTGGTAAGACTCACTTGAGGGTCCTTTTCCCCTTGAAAGAGTTCATGATTGCCTTAATGAATTTCATATATCACCTTCAAGTTAAATGTGTATTAATTGGCCATGTACACCTGGACAGCAAAAGTTTAGCATCCCTTTTTTTATAACAAAAATATATTGCTGCAGTTAAGCAGTGCAAAAGAGTGAAAGATTTTACATACAATTTGATTAGGAATTAAATTTGATTAGAAAGATGATTATGAATTATAGAGGACATTTGTCTATGGTAACAAGATTGTGATGTGTTTCTGAGGTAGTTAGAATAGATTCTTAATGACATGACCACATTTGTCAAATTATAAAATATGCCAAGTCAGATAATTTTGAAATGTCATTTATAAACACTGAAGATGGAATCTTTGGGGAGGAAATAGCACATAGAAATTATTATTTCTGTTTGAATTTCTGTAAATTTAGGAATTTATAATGATAAATTTTTGCATACATTTTCACTTAAAAATTTGTATTAACATTCACTGGATATATGGTAGAGTGACAGAAAGGAAAGTGAAGAGATCTATACAGAGAAACAAAAACTCAGGCAACAAAAATATATTGATAACTATGTTAAGAGGCTTAAGTTCTCATGCACCTTCTGACTTGAGAAATGAAATTTACATGAGCTCCCTCTCTCTAGGTTCCCATAAATTCAGTCCTGAGGCAGATACTATGATTGTCTGTATTTTACAATTGGGGAAACTGTACCCATAAGAAATTGACAGAGCAATGGAAAGTCTGAACACTGTATCAGAGACTCTGAAAGCTATTTCAGAGAATATCATAAACTGTAGTCAGAAATCACAGAATTGTGGGATAAGAAAGAATAATAACATTACCTAGTCTAAATTTTCACCTTTATGGGAACCACTTCAATATTATCTCTAAAAAACGAGCAAGGGATGGAAGAAAGCTTAATGGAGGTGGGTATTAGGAAACAACTCAAATGGACATGAGCAAAAATAAAGAGAATTCATTACCTCAAGTAGCTAACACCCATTTGGGCATAGCTCCAGGTTTTAACCTGTATAGATTCTGTTTCTCAAGCAATGTCACTGGGAGTCATTTTCTGACCCTACTTCTTCCCAATATGTTTCCTTTGTCTCTGGCTGGGTATTCTATTGGTGACAACATCCCACCAACTTTTATCTTACCAGCATACATTCCTGAGCAGAAGGATTGTGCTTCCTAACTAGTTGCTTAACAAAGGTCTAAGAATTAATTATTATTGGCCTGGTTTGAGTTACATAACCATTTCTAAGCCAGTCAGTTACTCTGGTTCTAGAATTAGAATGCCCTATTTGGCCAAACCAGAACCATTTCTTATCACTGAAGACAGAGTAAATGAGTGGAATTAATAAAGAAAAAAAAATCAGTTCTGCCATTTCTAGATGAAGAGAGAGTAGATGCTGGAAAGACAAAAACAAATGGACAATTTAAACTCGGACTTGTCTTATGTGTTAAGGAAGGCAAGATTTGCATTTGAGGTGAATCATGGAATAGTAGAAAATATATGGACAGGATATACACATTCTTGTCAAGTGCATATGAAATAGTCCCCAAGATAAGCTATATGTGAAGTTATAAAACAAGCCTCAATAAACTCAAAAAGATTGAAATCATACAATGTACTTTTCTGACAAAAATGGAATGAAATTAGAAATCAATAACAAATAAATTTGGAAAATTTACAAACATGTGGAAATTAAAAAACTTTTCCTAAATACAATCGGTTAAAGAAGAAATCACAAGAGAGATTAGAAATACTTTGAAATGAATGAAAATGAAAACTCACCAAATTGAAACTTATGAAGTGCAGTTGACAACAATGATTTAGCTGAACCTTTCATGTAATGAAAGTGACAATATTAATTTTATGGTCTTAATTCATGTATTCCTCATCACTTAATAAACCTTAAATATAGTAAACAATTAAATATTGATTTGAGTACAAACCATTTGAGGTTACTGATTTGCTGGACCTAAACCAATTTTTAAAATTTGTAATTTAATTGTGGTTTGTTGGGAGTAAGTTAAATTGCTCGATAATTATTTATGCTTTCAAGAGTATTCACTTGTGTAATAACATTTCTCACTTAGGTCTTCACTGGGATCTTCACAGCAGAAATGTTTCTCAAGATAATAGCCATGGATCCATATTACTACTTTCAAGAAGGCTGGAATATTTTTGATGGTTTCATCGTGAGCCTTAGTTTGATGGAACTTGGTTTGGCAAATGTGGAAGGATTGTCAGTTCTCCGATCATTTCGGCTGGTAAATTAACTGGGAGTATCCATAAATGTTTTTATAATTAATTTAATCAGACTTCTCTCTTATCTAGTAAGAATAAGAATTATAAGATTTCTCATAGTTAAATATTATTTGAATATATTTAAAAGCAAACCGGATTCCTCTATAACCAGCTGGTAATTTCTTCTTCATCATAGCTTTAACAGATAGATGAAGTTTATTCAAATGAACAACCAACTGTTCTGTCTTCAGTAATTGAATGGCAGGGCTAATAGCGAGGGAGAAAAAAGGCTTCATATATAAATCCAAATACAATTAAACAACACAATATTCATCTTTCAGTTATGTGAAGCTTGCTTAACTGTGCATAAGGCTTTGAGACTTAGGATGAGCTCACCTTTCTCTCAGAGGCTCAGGAATTATGGAGTTGCCCACTTTGCCCTCATAGAAGTCAAGACTTGAGACTGGGTACAGTGTGCAAGGGAAGAAGGTGGAGCTCCCCACACATTTGCCCCTTCAGCCAGCTTGGAAGTCACCAGATCTAGTCCTGAGTAGACTTGCCTATATTATGTTTTGTTAATTTTAAAGAAAGAGTCTTTTATTTGATCTTTATATTCATCAGTTCATGAATCTTTTAAAATTAAGAGACAAAATATCACTTGACACATTTCCATTTAAAGTGTGATACGTTTTATCATGCTGTTACTTTGCGTTGGCTCTTTTTGTGATTTATTTTCAATTAACAGAGGTTGTGGATAGTTACTAAAGACAGTTTCCTATTGGTAACATATTAGTCGTGATTAGATTCAGGACTTTGCTGTGAAGTCTATTTAGAATTTCCTGTACCACCTTCAAAGATGAAATTTGACTTGAGATCCTTAGAGCTATGGTTTCCTTCCCTAGTTGTCATGGATAGCTATGAATCTAATTTGAAGCTAGAAGGATGCAAAAAACAGAGCCAAAACTAGAAATGATTATATAACAAATAATATGGGCAACTACTTAAAAAATGTTTAGTACATCTTTGTGATGATGTGATGCAGTTTGGGGAAATAGGAAGCATATTAGCATTAGCATTCTGCTTAGTGTGTAGGCTCTTTTGCATTAATTATTCTCTGGGAATAAATTAAACACTTTGGAGCATAACCACTCCTTTGGGTCACTTAGATGCCATTAAATAATGCACTACTCTTGGCCTGACATTTACTGAAGCATCAGAAATAAAATGCTGCTGCAGTTGAACTGTAAATGGTACCCTAGAGGATTCCATGAGCTCATACAACTAACACGTCAAGTACAGTGGTGGCAAGCCATTTACACACCATAATGAATTGATTGATTAAGTCACTGAAGACGTAAGAGTTGACAAAATACAGCTTTTTACTTAAGTCCAAGTATTTCTTATTCGAATACAGTAGTTGCAGTAGTCCCCTCCCCCTTATCTGTGGGAATATGTTTCATGACCCCAGTGGATGAAACTGTGGATAGTACCGAACCCTATATATACTGTTCTTCCCTATACATACACACCTGTGATAAAATTTAATTTATAAATTAGGCACAGTAAGAGATTAACAAAAATAAGTAATAATAAAATAGAACTATTACAACAATATACTCTTAGTAAAAGTTATCTGAATGTGGTCTCTTTCTGAAAATATCTTATTGTATTGTACTCACCCTTCTTCTAATGATGACATGAGATGACAAAATGCCTATGTGTTGAGATGAAGTGAAGTAAATGACATAGGCCTTGTGACATAGTGTTAGGCCACTATTAAGAGGGAGGACAAAGCATCATCTGCTTCCAGACCATGGTTGACCATGGTTCACAGAAAATGAAAACGCAAACAAGGGCAGGGGGACTCTGGTGTAATAAATCTCCTTTAAAATACAGCTTGATGTTATAGCAAACTTATGATATAGCAAGATTAAAGCAATCTAAATATTTAAGAAATTAGTTGTTTTTTCTCTTGTAACTTACATAATTTTTGTTAATTTTATCTGTACTTATGCATCTCAAGTACACTAAAAAATGTATCCACTTTGAGCTTTTAAATAATGACAGCCTCAACTTCTGTGAATCAGTCTCTGCCAATTAATCACCATTAATTTTAGCTATATCAGTTCCCTATGGAAAACAAAAAAAAATCTTACATATGCTTGTGTAAGATTCTGGAAATTTTGGTATATGTTATCATTAAAATGCCAATAAAAACTGTATATTTGTTTTATTTATAAAATAGACTATTTTAGAATGAAAAATAACCCATGGTATTAAATAACTGATACATTTGCTAGATAATAGTTTGACATGCAAATAATCCAACACCCTATAATTGAGACAATTATGCCATAGATTTTCCCTGTAAATAAATTTACAGATTCTTTAGAGGGCAGGGCACTAAGAGCCATCTCACTTTTGTTTCCAGCTCCGAGTTTTCAAATTGGCAAAATCCTGGCCCACCCTGAATATGCTGATAAAGATCATTGGTAATTCTGTGGGGGCTCTTGGTAACCTCACCTTGGTTTTGGCCATCATCGTCTTCATTTTTGCCGTGGTCGGCATGCAGCTCTTTGGTAAGAGCTACAAAGAATGTGTCTGCAAGATCTCCAATGATTGTGAGCTCCCACGCTGGCACATGCATGACTTCTTCCACTCCTTCCTGATTGTGTTCCGCGTGCTGTGTGGAGAGTGGATAGAGACCATGTGGGACTGTATGGAGGTCGCTGGCCAAACCATGTGCCTTACTGTCTTCATGATGGTCATGGTGATTGGAAACCTGGTGGTATGTAGTAAAAACATTTTCCTTATTTTTAGTAAAAGAAATGTAACCATTAAAAAGTATGTTCAACTGAGGAATGTTTTATATGTTTTTGGCTTTTTTAAAATCAGTGCTTAATTATTCAGTATTGCAGGAGCCACATATAGTTTAGACTATTGAGACCCACATAAACTTTTTAAAAAATATTTTATTGTTTATTTTTATTTTTTCCAGTTTTATATAATTGACATATAACATATAACATACAGCATATAACAAACTGTTAAAATACCACTTGAACCAGAGTTGTTCTTCATCACTATACTTCTTACTATTCCATGGAGAGGGCCATTTCTGGCTTTTATCTTTTAGTTCTTGTATTAAAGCATGGATGTGTTACTAAGAATAGTCACTCACTTTATTTTTAAGTAAAAACAATTGTATCACTGGAAGATGTTTCAGATTTGGATTTCCTGCAAATTGGAGTTAAAAAAAAATTAACGATCATCTCAATCCATTAAAAGTACGTGAGTTATTTGGTACCTAGGAACTACAGTATCAGCAAGTAACACTGACTCAAGAATCACTTATTATCATGTCTATGTCAAATGAACCATTCCCAGTACATCTTTACTGAGTCCTGGAGGCACAGAAAAGATGATAAGAAGATACATATATATATATATAGATATACACACCATGATATGACTTACTCAAACAGGAGTAAAGATAGAAGTATCTAGTATGTGTCAAAAATGTAAAAACAAAGTGCTATATGTCAAGTTCACAAAGTGTAAACATTGTTTTGGCAAGGATTATCAAGGCAGGTTTTGTCCAGGAGTTTGAACCTGAATTATCTTTAATTAAGATGTAAGATTTAGCTTGGTGGGAAGAAAAGTAGACTGTCACAAGCCAAGCAATAGTAGACCCAGTGGATGGGGAAGAGAAGACGATAGATTCAATGAGGGGGATCAGGTTCTTTTACTTTACATATTAAGTAATTATTCTGAGTTGATTGATTAAGTTCCAATCCAGTGGACTAGAACAAGGACTGACATAACCATATTTTAAAATATGTAATTTATAGACTTAATTCCCTTTCACATAAAAGTAACCTCCAATTCCCCCAAAGGAAGAAAAAAGGGAGAGGAAAAAAGGCGAAAGGTAATCGTTTATTTCTATTCATTTGCAGATTTCAGCCTCCTCAATATTAGCTTAGATAATGCAGACCTATTTTTGAAGTAACAAGAAACGTGAGCACTGTGCAATCCAGAAATATGAACAGTGACTTAAAACAACAAATATTTATTATCTCTAGTTTCTGTAGATCATAAATTTGGGAGCAGCTTAACTGGGTGGTTCTGGCTCAGGTCTGTCATAAGGTTGTTATCAAGTTGTTGGCTAGAGCCCCAGTTATCTTGACTGAAGCTGGAAGATGAGCTTCCAAGAAGCCTCCCTCTCGTAGCTTTTGACAGGAAGTCCCAGTTACTCTTTGGCTCTTGGCACAAGGCCTCAGTTCCTCTCCACATGGACCTCTCCATAGGATTGTTGACTGTCTTCAGGACATGGAGCTGACTTCTCCCAGAGCAGGTGACATGAGAGAGAAGGCAAGGAGAAGGCTTTGTTTGTGTTCTAATCTTGAGGTCCTACACTGTCCCTTCTGCCATGTTGTATTCATCAGAGCTAGTCACTAAGAAAAACCTCACACTTAAGAAGGAATTAGGCTTTAACTTTTGAATGGAGGAGTAACAAATAATTTGTAGATATATTTTATAGCCACCACAAACCCCAATACAATTTGCTTGCTTTCAGGGAAGTACAGGATTGCGTAGAACAGGAAGAGATAGTCCTGGGGTTACACAGAACAGAAACAAAAAGTCATAGGCTTGTATTATAGATTTGGGTTGATTTCATATATATATATATATATATTTGTCATATATTGGAAGAAAAGAAGAAAAGGCAAAGAACAGAATCCTTTATGACAACAATGAATGAACAGATCAAACTGCAGCAGGGAATCCGTAGTCGGAGTAGTAGAAAGTTAAATGTAGGCCTAGACTGTGTAGAGTTTAATTTAGGAAAAGGCCAATTGTGCATAACAAAATTGGATTTTTTTGTAGGCAATTCAGAGCTACAGATGGCTTTTTATTAGGAAGCTAACAATGAGCAAGTGGAAAATGCAGAATGGATTTAAAGAGAAAGAAATTCAACATATCCCATATAATCTATTAATTTACAGAAATAAGACAAATCTGACATGTAATTATACAGAAGATTCAAATTGAAAGGAGAATTTCAGAAGCATCGGTACCTATGGATGACATTTAATATAAATTTGGATTACTATAGGGGTACTTGTGTGGCTCAGTTGGTTAAGTGTCTGCTTTCGGCTCAGGTCATGATCCCAGGGTCCTGGGATGGAGCCCCACGGCAGGCTCCCTGCTCAGCGGGGAGTCTGCTTCTCCCTCTCTTTCTGCCCATCCCCCTTCTTGTGCGCTCTCTCTCCCTCTCAAATAAATAAATAAAATCTTTTTTAAAAAATTTGGATTACTATATATGATTAAAGAGATATAGTCTGTAAAATAATCCTTTCCTTCTACATGCATACATTGAAATTCCGTACCTTTAAGGAAAAAATTAAAGGCTCTCCTTTCTTTTTTGACTATCAGCTTAAAAGTTCCCCCTTTTGGGATATCCTGGATGTATTTCTGGAGTAGCTAAGGTAGTAATAATATCTGTCATTTTACCACCAGTAAGGAAATGTGTTCATATTACATTTGCTTAAACAAGGCGGAATGAACTTTGTGCACTGCCTCCTATAATTTTTCTTGTTCATCCTCACTGAAGAGAGAAAGGTCCCCCAAAGGCAAGCTGACATAACCCCTTTTGAACTCCCATAAACTTCTTACGGTGCTCCACCACAAGAAGGGTCAGTAATCACTGCCATGACTGGTCCACAGACGAGACAAAGGCGGGGCCCCAGACTGCCCCACACTCATTCTAACAAGAGAGGGGAGTGGGCCATACAGCTATAACAGTAAATGACACACTTACAAATAGAGTCCTTGCCTCAGCACTTCGAAGAGGAAATATAAGTTGTATCTCACTCTGGGAGGGTCGATCGATACATATCAAGAAGAATTTCCTAATAGACAAAGACAGTTCATTAATAACCTTCAGAAATCAAATCTAGAAAACAATTATGACACCAAAATTCAGTTTCATTATGGATAAACAACAAAATGTAGCATTTAATTTTTTCTTTTCATCTATTTTTCATCCAAATAATAAATTCAAAGGCAAATCACAATAAAATATAATTTTATTGGTAAAGGAGTAAGCCTTAAGTATGAATACCAGCAGCCATGGTATAGCAATTGAGAAATGTCAATATAGACTCACAGATTATGTGAAGTCCTTACTGGATCTTACACATTTTTACATTTCCTATTACCATTTGTTAGACTAACTTGTAACTGGCTAAACAAAGGAGCTTTAGGCCTTAATAGCTTATTGGAAAGATAGGAATATAGCAAGAATGCAGCATCTTTTTCATTGGAGTTTTACTTAAAGTCTTTTCTAGGATTCGTCTTTTTTATTACTTACATTTTGTCTTTGGCTCCCTTTAGTACTATATCCTTCTGTGATTTTATATGCTTCAATAATCAGAGACTCATAAAATTATCAATCAAATCCTGAAAAAAAATTATACAACTTGGTCTTGTGCCCATCTGAGTACCCAATTCATTGATAAATTACATCTTTTGAGTACATACAGTGGGTTTATTGTCACTAATCTTTTCACTCGCTCATACCAGTGGGGCCTATTTTTGGAGACTCAAGTTAGAGACTAATTAGTGATTTTTGTCCATGGCAATATCTTGATTCCACATCTTTAACTCAATATTAACATCATGGTTATTGTATAATAACCATTTTTTATAGATATTTCCAGCCATTGTATAGATCTAGTGGCCATGATTTTCTGAACCAAAAACTGTGACTTTTGATCTAACAATAGGTATTTTTTTTTTCTAATTTGGTAAGTTGTCTGGTGCAAAAATTGGTACAAATACATAAAAACAAAATCATGTTTAAATGTATTAGAATTATCTTTGGTTTTAGGAATAAAGTTAAAATAAATTATCAGTGTCCTGGAAAATCCAGGTTACATGGGGAAAATACTTAGCATCCCAAATAAAACTTTTTTGTCTTTGTTCACTGTTATAGTTATCTAGATAACTAAGATTTCTCTTTTGGAACTGAACTTAATTTAGAAGTTTCACACAATAGTGGTTTCAGTACTTTTGTAATGACTAAAAAGGAAATAGTGTTAATAGTATTACTTGATATTGGACAGGTATTTATTTCATTGACTTTTTTTCAGGATAGTTTATCACAAACTAAAAGGAATATCTATTGGTAAAAAAATGAGGTATAAGAGCAATCTTGGAAAATTTATACTTAACAGCAACTGAAACAACACAATATTTTCTTTTTTTTTTTTGAGTGGATATGTATGTTTTTATTAAGACCAAGACAGTCATAGCATATACAAGTCCATGTTGTTTTTGTTTTTAACATTTTATTTTTTAATAGATGTATATATCGATAGTGGAATTATTTTTTTATTATGTTATGTTAATCTCCATACATTACATCGTTAGTTTTTGATGTAGTGTTCCATGATTCATTGTTCGCGTATAACACCCAGTGCTCCATGCAGAACGTGCCCTCTTTAATACCCATCACCAGGCTGACCCATCCCCCCTCCCCCCTCCCCTCTAGAACCCTCAGTTTGTTTCTCAGAGTCCATAGTCTCTCATGGTTCATCTCCCCCTCCGATTTCCCCCACTTCATTTTTCCCTTCCTGCTATCTTCTTCTTCTTCTTTTTTTTTTTTTAACATATAATGTATTACTTGTTTCAGAGGTACAGGTCTGTGATTCAACAGTCTTACACAATTCACAGCGCTCACCATTTTCATCACCTATTTTCCTACTATGTGTAGGTTCTGAACCTCTTCCTGGCCTTGCTCCTGAGTTCGTTCAGTTCCGACAACCTCGCCGCCACCGATGATGATAATGAAATGAACAATCTCCAGATTGCCGTGGGAAGAATGCAGAAGGGAATTGATTATGTTAAAAGAAAACTACGTGAATTTATTCAGAAAGCCTTTGTTAGAAAGCAGAAAGCCTTAGATGAAATTAAACCTCTTGAAGATCTGAATAACAAAAAAGACAGCTGTATTTCCAACCACACCACTATAGAAATAGGCAAAGATCTCAATTATCTCAAAGATGGGAATGGGACCACCAGTGGCATAGGCAGCAGTGTGGAAAAATATGTTGTGGATGAAAGCGATTACATGTCATTCATCAACAACCCCAGCCTCACTGTGACTGTACCAATTGCTGTCGGAGAGTCTGACTTTGAAAATTTAAACACTGAAGAATTTAGCAGCGAGTCAGATATGGAGGAAAGCAAAGAGGTAGGAATTTTTAAATAAGATATTTTGACATCACGTATGCTTTAAACTAGGAGTCCACATTAAAGTTATGTTTTATCTCTGTAAGAAAATAGAAAGTATCTATTGACACACTTTCTATGGCAAAATTGGTGATAGATAAATTGACGACAGATGAATTTGATGTGCTGACTCATTTTTTCAAATATTCGCCATTTTGATTTATTGATAATATTAATATTCAGATTAATATGAATTTAATTATCTGAAAATAATTTGAGATTTGTGAAAATGCCTCAGTTTGTTCATTTTCTTCCTTTTAATTCTCCCACAATGGTGGTTTTTTTTATGTACTAGAAAAATACTTGGTGAGAGGGCAGTTCCAATTCTCACTTGGCTTTTTTTTTTTTAAGATTTTATTTATTTATTTGACAGACAGAGACATAGCAAGAGAGGGAACACAAGCAGGGGGAGTGGGAGAGGGAGAAGCAAGCTTCCCGCCAAGCAGGGAGCCCGATGCGGAGCTCGATCCCAGGACTCTGGGATCATGACCTGAGCTGAAGGCAGACGCTTAACGACTGAGCCACCCAGGCGCCCCTCTCACTTGGCTTTTATGAAATACTTCATAAAATGTGATCTTATTTAGTTTGCACAGGCATTTTTATTCATGAAAAATCTGATTGGGATCTTGGCTTGATATTTACATATAGTTTCATGTTTCTGAAGTAAATAATTTTTTTAAGGAAATGAAGGTAGTAATGACTCATGCTGAAAATGTGTAACCCTACTGAGCCCAGAGCATGCTGTCTACACAAACAACAAATCATGATATGTTAGAATATGTAAAATTCTGAGTTTATCAACTACAGTACCAGTCTCGGCAGTTTAAAGTATTCTTTGATTTACTAGAAAAGTGTGAGTACCACAGTATGCTTTTAATTTGTTTCTAGGTTAATAAGCACAGAGTTGGGGATAAAGAGAAGAAAGAATTTAAACCCTTAGTGTTTAATTGTTTAACCATACAAAAATGAAAACAGAATTCCCAGTGATTAAAGCTTGCATAAGCAAATAAAAATAACAGCCAAAGGCAAAGATTCATCCTTTCTTGTCATTTGAATTGGTTGACAGGAAGAGAAAGACCTCCAATACTATTTTCATTCTAAGAAAGACAGAGGACTGGGGAGCTTAAGGCACTGAAGGATAAAATTTAAGTAGTGTAACAGTCACAAAAATTGGACATTAGTTAATAAAATTATGAACAAAAATATATTTCTATGAAGGAAACCTTAGCTGTTTCAGTCAGTATTCCCATGCTGATTACCTAAAATTACTGAAGAATATGCTATTTTTCATTCTTTCTTGTTTTAAGATAAGTATTGTTAATTCTGTGATTAGGTAGAAGTAGATGTTAAACATGAAATCCAGAGAAAGTTTATTTATTTATTTATGTTTTTTTATTATGTTATAATCACCATACATTACATCATTAGTTTTTGATGTAGTGTTCCATGATTCATTGTTTGTGCATAACACCCAGTGCTCCATGCAGAACGTGCCCTCTTTAATACCCATCACCAGGCTAACCCATCCTCCCACCCCCCTCCCCTCTAGAACCCTCAGTTTGTTTTTCAGAGTCCATAGTCTCTCATGGTTCGTCTCCCCCTCCGATTCCCCCCCTTCATTCTTCCCCTCCTGCTATCTTCTTTTTTTTAAAAAAAAAACATATTTTATTTATTTGAAAGAGAGAGAGTGAATGAGAGAGAGCATGAGCAGGGGGAGAGGGAGAAGCAGGCTTCCCACTGAGCAGGGAGCCCGATGCGGGGCTCCATCCCAGGACCCTGGGATCGTGACCTGAGCCGAAGGCAGTCGCTTAACTGGCTGAGCCACTCAGGCACCCCAGAGAAAGTTTAAATAGAGGTATTAAAATTAACGGGTAAATAACAAGGCCATAGTTATTAGTTTCACAAAATAAGTGATGTGATTCAAGGGGAAAATTATAAAACTTTATAGCCTGAGGCAACGAATTGCTGTAACTAGTTGAACTCAAATGTTTACTAATAAGGCCATTATTTTAAAATTTAATAATATCTTACTATATGGTTAATAAAATTTTGGATAAGCGTAGTTGGTTGGGCTATGCTGAAGGAAAGGGTGGGGCCTAATTGTTCCTATTGTATATTACTAGATATTGAAGCCAGCATTTAGAAAATAGAAGTGGGTCATTAAATTTTACTATATATTCCCCTCTTGTTATCCTGACATTATACCAAATAGCAAATATTTACTGTAAGGGAAGCCAATTTTTCTTTTTTTTCAATTTTTCTTTTTATGTATGTTTAATTTTAGAGTATTTCATATAAACCAAGAATAAATTATGAAGAATCAAACGTTAAAGCCATCAGTCAGTTTAAACCTTTGGCTAAGTTTGAGTATCTTTTGAGGTGTAGTTAACTTGGCATCCAGTCTTTTTAATTTTCAGAAATTTTAAAGCCTCAGGCTTCTCCAAAACTGCATGTATTTTTGCCTCACCTCAAATCATTATGTTTGACACAGGAGAAGTGTCCAGTCAGGTGGGGCTTATAGTAGGAAAATCCAGACTCTCTTTCCAGTTACCATTAAGCTTTTTCATTTGTTTTGTGTTTCAATTAAGTACTCCAAAATAACATATGTGAAGTCATTACTTTGGAATTGGAGGCAAAGAACTGATCTGCCCGTTGGAAATAGAATTATTTTATTGGTTTGGCTGTGGAGTCCTTTTGATTCGTTCTCACCATAGAGATTGTTACCTGGTTGCTAAAACTTATTATTTGGAGAAATTTTCAAGTATATCTTTATATCAAACTTCCTAAATACAAACTCATAAAAAATTAGGGCAATAGTCTAGGAAGAGAAGTGTGCAGGTTTTAATCATTTGGTGTTTTACCTAGTAGCTCTATACTAGAAAACAAAAGAGAGTTGAGAGAATTATCCAAGAGTTCCAAATATTCCTACCTGAAATATCTCTTTAGTGTTCTTCTAGTTATTTTTTTAACTGGTGGGATGGGGTTGTGCTGTTAAATATCACATGTAGAGTAGTAAGAAATGGTATGAAGGTTATTGATATTCTTTTCTAAATAATTTTTTTAATTAAAGGAAAAAATATGGCACTTTAAAAATTTTGGAATGCCTGAAAATCCCTTTTTATAGGACAGACTAACCAAGTGGACTCGGAGGTTGTTTGGGTGTTTGAACTAAATCCTCTATGTCTTTGACAAAGTTGTATGATTCTTTGATACCTTTCTATGGATTCTCTAAGTTTACCATGTTATAATCATGTATGCTTTAACTCAACATTATTTGACTATATTTAATGTAATTCCGTTCATAGTTTGCGATTTTGAATGATTGATTTCTCTTTTAGAGTTTTAATAATGTTGAAGCCATGCTTGAATGATTATTTTTCAAAGTGCAATTTACTAGTACAATATGGTGACCTTCACTGCTTACCGTTCTTACTTCTCACAGGGGTAAAATCAAGCTGGAGCCATCAAGAGTGCAGCTCTGGTGTTTTTTAACCAGCCAGAGGCTCGTGCCACCACTTTTACCCAGGTTACCCAAGCAAGTTGTACATATATAAATATAATCAGTTTCTAAATGAATTTTGACTGGCCTGCATGTTACTCAGCTACATTCCTTGCCCATCCATTGGCAGTAAAATAAAAATATGCACAGCTGCTCTTATGCTGAGTCATATAAAGCATGGTCAGGCAAGTCTGGCAACCCTAACTTTTTAAAACAATGATTTAGTTGCTAATCTTCTTACACAGATTTTAATAGAAATTATATTCATTGAAAAATAAAAGTGCATGCCTTTATGGATTATTTAATTTCCATTTAATGCTACAGAGTTTTGAACATGCTAAGGGCTTAAAGGAGAAATGTAGGTGCTCTTTGAAAAACTTGCAGAAAAGCTTTCTCACCCCTGTTTTTTTTTTTTTAATATAACCCCAATGGGTGTACTTTATTGGTAATTTTTTGTTCATTGTCTTATATTAAGTTTTTCTGAAGGGTAATCTGCAAACCAAAGTAATTCCTTATTCATGTGCAAACTGCCTAAAGGGTATTTTAATGTGATAATAATGTAAATGAATTGGAATGTTTATATTTTGGCTGCTAGCAGCATGGGTACAATTTTTATCTGCTTCATTACAGAGAAAATGACATTGCTTTATTCAGCAATTGACCAAAAGTATTTTACATTTAGAATATGATTACCTTGGAAATTCTGTTGATATCTACCCCTAAAACTCCTAAGACTGAAAGAAAAGGGGAAAAAAATGCTTTTTGTACACCAAAAAAATAAGATAATGGTCTTTTAGGTGGGATATTCATTCTGAAAATAGATCTGGAATCCACCTTCTTTACTTGGTTGCTCCTCTGTCCTTTGTGGTTTTGTTTTTCCTTGTTTCATCCAGACCTGCTGGAAAACTTTCTCCTGAAGAATATTATTTAAATATATCATGCACTACAAAGTCCTATATAGGAAGAGAATCCTTGTGAGGTCCTTTAGTGTTTTTCAATGAAAGGACCTCCCTTGTCATTGATCATGGCAATGAGTGTAACCCACTTTGGGGTCCATTTGGTGGACTTTGCATTTCCTAATGTTGAAATCATAGTTTTGTACTCAAATATGTTAACCAAATTGCTCGGTGCGATTTAATTATTTTCTTAAGAAATGTTAATTAAATACTATGTCACTTAAGTGCAGTTTCCTCTTCTGCCATTAAAACTGTAAAACAATCCCAATATAAGCATATTTGGCTCTCTGGAAAGGAGCAATGATTATGTCATTCTTATAGTATTCTTTTATACTTTGGAACAAAACATTCAGTCCTGGCACTCTAGACTTTTGAAAGATAATGCCTTGTATATTGAAGAATGACATAAAATAGGACCCAAGATATATAAGCGTTCACAATGAAGCACAGATATACGTATACACAAGGACTAGAGAGAATTTTTTTCCCTATAATTTATTAATTCTTCAGAAAAGTGTGGGACTTGACTCCTTAGGATAATAGCTTGTTTTTCCCAGTTTCTTGGAAAAAGGGAAGGTTCATTTCCTTATTTTCTGAGAATCCCATATTCCAAGTTCTTGAATAAACAGGTATACCAAGAAAGTGATAATCAGATAGATATATTACCTACCAGTTTATTTCGGAGATTTATTGGAGTACATATGGTGAAACACAAACTAAGCAGAAACTGGTTTAAATTGACTTACTTATTCTTAACTCTTACATTATTACAGTTTTCAATGTCCTTGAATATGTCTCTTATCCTCCCTCAGGAAACATTGTCTGCTCCATAAAAGAGTATACTAAATCCAGTACAAGGGGTGGAAGAGGGAAAAAGATGTAAGAGAAGGTTTTGGTGGGAAGGATTCAGTGAGAACCCACTTATGATTTTATCCTGGAGAATGTTTAGTCCTTGAAGGAAAGTTTTCCAGTAGGATAGTGATTAAGGGAGAAAAAAGCTCTTAATATCCTTCATGTAAGAACAAAATGGACTAAACGTGTGTGTCTTTGGGTCACTATCTATCTGCTGAGGAGTAGGCCAACATGATATAAGGCTTACTTTTGCTGGACCAACATGGATACTTCAAATCCAATTTATGGTTTGAAAATTGTGTAATGTATCCATTATAAAGACAGAAATGATTTCTGGGTAATGTAGTATAATACTAATGATACTTTTTGTCATATGTTTGGTTTTGCCATCTTCCTTATTAAGACCGTAACACCAACAATCCCTTTCTGGGGTTAATGTGCCACTTTGGCCTTAAGCTTATCCCAAAGCAAGCAAGATTATAACTTTCATTGTTCTAGTGTTAAGATTTTTCATGGAAAATAACCCAGAGCTCCTTAAATATAAATTTGAATTAAGATCCATGTGGAACAAAGGATTGCCATTCTTGGGGGTCAAAATATTTAGATACGAAATATTTGATTTAATCTATATTTGAAGCTATTTCGTTCTTTAAAATCCCAGCTCCTTTTATTGAATCAGAGTAGAATATACCTCTTTTCTAAATTATATAAAATCTTTATAATATTATATGCAATCTTTGTAATAATTATATTTCCCGTAAAAATGTATCTCAATTTTATAATGAAAAACAAGTGTGCCTATGAAAAAAATAGCAAATGATGTTTTCTCTCCCTTTTTCTGCTGTGATTAATTATTTTAAAAAATACTTTTACTTTCTGAAAGAAAGACTATTAGTTTGCATGTCAGTGTTTAATAGTAATATATCAATGACATGAAAAGTAAAAGAGATAGAATGTTTAAAAATACAAAATGAAATATTATGTGCCTTGATATTTATTTATCAGATCATTTAGCAAATATTAGCATTTAATATTCCAATAAGAATCCAGCAGATTTTCAATAGGAAGAGTCCTACAGTATGAGATTTTCATTAAAACAAATGTTCATGTAATATTCCACCTGAAAATAAATTATTGCCAGTGCTATTCATAGCAAGTAACAATTGGCTATTCCTGTTTGATCTCTTTACTATCCTGATATTAGAATACATCATATTTTGTTAAAATTTAACTAGGCAAGGGTACTCTAACAATATCATTTAGTTCATTTATTTCCTAATAAATAAGCACAAAAAATAAAAAGGGAACCTAAACATTTAAATTTTACCAAAGGGAAATATAAAACTTGCCAAGTGTAGAACTTGAAAGTATAGAATTGGTTCTATTTCTAGCCAATTCATATTTTGGTCTCTTACTCATGTGGTATTTTGCAGTGGATCATGCCTAGTTTGGAGCATTTGCAAGCAACCTTTAGTTGAAAATTCTTCAAGTACATCAGCTCTAAAAGTTCCATATAATGATGTATATTTGACAGTTCTATTTGGTGAATTTGTACGATAGGATTTATTATAATTATGACCATATCTGAAGCTGGAGTTTTATAGTCTTAACTAGATTCCTTTGATTTTTATGGATTCTTTACACATTTTAACTTTTACTTGACATATTTTATATTATGATATTTGCCTCTTATGTAATTTTAAGAAAGTCATTGGATTGATGTTATCAAGAAAGATTTTATAAATCACAGTTTCTTGCCTACATCTCGGTATTATTGTTTACTTTTTGTTCATTTAATATTCCAATGAATATTTAGTTCTACTCTACATTACTACATATAGGAATATGAATATAAATTGAACTAATACTAAGTTCATAGTCACAAAACACGGGAATCAATAATATCACAAGCACTATCTTGAACCTACAACATTTAACTAAATACCACGTCTACTAAATATTTTTTACTGATAAAGGTTGGTTTTACTTATGAATCATCAAAAAATTCTCTAGGAAGTTCTGGTAAAATAGGGTACAGAAGATCTAGAGTCCAGTTACTGACTCACTATAACTTATGACAAGGTATTTAAAGCCACATTTCCTTCTCTAAATAGACACCAGATTGGTTGCTGTTCCATATCAGAGGGAAGATGGAGAAGGAGGAGATTGCTTCTCCTTAAAAAGATTCCATTCACCAATGGGACTGCAGATCTAACTATAAAGAGTGAAAAGAAAGAAAACACTGTCAGGATGATTCAGTGTTAGTTTACTAACTCCAGAGTTAAACTACAGTTTTCGTTGTAGACTGATTTTAGGTCTGAATAATTGAGAACCTGATGTTGAGACAACACTCCTAATTCTAAAAGTTGTTGGCCATTATTTATACAGTTCAGAATCTTAAAGGATTTGTGTTACTCTGCACCTAAGTGGGGATATTATTTGTATTCCCTTGAATGTAAAAGTATTTGATAGGCGGTGTCAGAAGTAGTTACTGGCAGAATAAAAGAGTCCATGCACTGGTCATTTATTCATTTACTCGACAAACATCTATTAAACACAAACATTGGTGATAGGTACTAGGGACACAGAGATGGCAAAAGTAGTATCTTTGCCTCAAAAGATTAAGTCTTGTGCTTCTAGAGACAAAATAGTTTCATGTTGCACTTATAAAAAAGTAGTAACCTGACCTTTAAATACACAAATATTTGGCTTCAATAAAAAGACATTACTTCTATATTAGTATTAAGGAGCTGCACCAAATGAAAGGTGTGATAGTTGACGTTACAGGGATCCTCTGGAACATTTCAAACCAAGATTCACTGGAATTTGTTCTCTGATGACTTCTCCCCATCAGTGTCAAGAGCTAACCTTCATTTTGTTATGGAGAAATCATTCATTCATTATTTTTTAAACAATATTTATTGAGTACCTGTGACATACCCAGCCCTGATAGGCTGTAATGCAATCATTCACTAATGCCAGCCTGAGCATATGGAGTACTCAATATGGAGCCTCATTTTTTCCTTGGGTTCGCCCCTAAGTCTTACCCCAATCTCTGTTTACAGTGTTACCCTTTTTTCCTAAAAGGAATGTGTTCCATTTCTTATTGTGGGCTGTCTGCAGTTAGATTAGGTGTGACTAAGCTTCAGTTTTTCCGATTGCCATGTTTCAACATCCTGCAAATGAAAAGATCAGTATCTTCAGCTCCCTAATATGTAACAATTTTATTCGAGTCAGATGAATTGGAATGAGAGGATAATTTGGTCATATCTTAGTCAATTACGTGTACCTAAACACAGCTATATTATCAAAGAGTCTAACCAAAAGACAAAGGATAAGAAATTAGAAGTCTGAAAAATTAAAATATGTGTAATAAATATTCCCACTTTGACATTTCATCTTAAAACTAAATATATTTAAATTTTAAGGACAAAGATATCGTGATTATCTGTCTACTATTGTGATACACCTGGTGAGCAGAAGAATTCAACAAACTTCAAGCATTTTATAATATATGATCCCTGATTTAACTGTTTCAGTCAAATTAAAAAATAGTCCTGAAACTGGTTCTAAGAAGATAGACATATCTAATATTTATGCTTCTATCACTGATATTGTTAAATTACATGAGACAAAAGCATTTTCAGTCTCATAGTTATCATATATAAATAGTTTTACTTCATCAGCATCACTATGCCAAGTAAATATTTTAAATAAAGAAAATGATTTTCATAAAATAAAGGAACCAGCTTCCCAGAGCAGATCCATATAATCTTTAGCTCAAATATGAGTAGAGTGTTTCTAGTACTGACTACAATACCCACTTTGTAGTAGTTCAACATACTTCAGTGTGCATTTTATCATGTGCTTACCTCATCCCCTTTATAAAGTAGCTCTTATCAGCTCAGCCATTTCCTAATGTTATGCACTAATGGTAATAACATTGTAACAGGTCCGGGAATGCTGTGGCCCAAACTACTCTGATTCCATGTGGCACTCATACCTGGCCCTGTGTCATTCCTGCAGCATTTTAAGACCAGGCTAAAGACTTGGATCCCTTTATTTTTAGCTGATCCCTTTAACACCCTGACCTGGCTAAAGTTTGTTGTATGTCAAGGTTCAAAACAACTTCTTTCTATTATATTTTTCTTTTGGTGGTATTTGATGTAGCCTAAAGGAAACCAAAGTGACTGCCAAAGATTCACTTCTCCCCGTATTAACAGGACAGGTAAGAGTGCCAGAGTAACAAGTAGTTTCCAAATGCACAATGAAACACAGGGGTGCATTGGCCAAAGAGAATGCAAAATACCAGCTCTTGCTATAAAGCTAACAATGTGCTGCTCTTTTCTGAATTAGAAAACTATAGAATATATTTAATAACAACTAGTGGTATATGTTTTCATGTCAATGAAAAGTGGATAAATTTAGATTGTTGCTGTTTATGTGCATTGGATCAATCTTTTCTGCATTTGACATGAAAATACACTTGTGCAGCTTTCGTTGGTTGGGTCACAATTTTAGAATAAAACAAACTATACCATTTGCAAGCTAATTTACAAAAGCAAGATCACAGATGACCATATGACTCTGGCAGCTTACAAAGCTCTCTTCAGGATTTTATTTCAGAATCTCTATACATGGGCTTAATCAAAAATTATTTAAGTTGTTAGCACCATATTTTTAAAGAAAAAAATATGCTGTGGCACTGCATCTAATCTTGTGACCCCCACCTCTCCTAAGCGGACTGGCATTATGTTTAAGATACTCTTGAATTACAGATCAAGGAAATGCATACAGAAGACTTGAGGGCACGCCTTTTGAATTTTTATATTATAAAGAAAATATTTTAAAAGATTTTCTGTGGAATTGATTTTCAGAAGCTAAATGCAACTAGTTCATCCGAAGGCAGCACAGTTGATATAGGAGCTCCCGCTGAGGGAGAGCAACCTGAGGTAGAACCCGAAGAATCCCTTGAACCTGAAGCCTGTTTCACGGAAGGTAAGTGGGAACAGTGCATGTGAGCTCACTGGACCCCTCTTACCTATCTCTTTTCCCATCCTCTAATCATCTCTATCTAGTGACCATTCGTTTATTTGTTTGGTTTTTGTTTTTTTCTGTATCAAAAGAAAGATAATTTTTTAGAAGATAACATTTATGTGATCAGACATTCCTATTTTTGTGCATACTGTTCAACTAAGAAATGCTGCTAACTATATGGGTGTTTTAGTGGCCTCCTAGAATATCGAATCAGAGAGAATGACAGATCAAACCTATCTCTCATTAGCTTTAAAAAAAAAAAGGAAGAAAAAATTTAAGGTCCAAGAGGTAATTTATTGTTTACTGTTTTGTCAGCTTACAATGGGGAGTAAATGATAAGTGTACATTTAAAACTGTCCATGAGTAATGGTTATTTGTATCTGTCAGGATTAATTTTTTACTTGTTCTGAATGATAATAGATAATAGATAATGAAATGCCAAAATATACTATGAGTTTTTAACATGGGACACCATGCCGTCAGGCCAATAATACCAAGAGGATTTTCTGAAGAAAGCTAAAATTATGTAATTTGAGGTATGGATCAGTTATCTCTTGAACAATAATACTGTATATCTAACAACCCAGAACTTCTTAGCATATAGCAAAAAAACGTATATTTTTGCTCACAAGTCCATGGCCAGCTAGATGGTTTTGCTGATCTCAGATAGGCTCTCTTCCAAGCCTGAGGTTTCGCATGGACTCTTGGGCTGACTCAGCTCCACTCCACTCTTAATCTTGTCCTCCGCACGGTGAGCAACTATGTTCGTGGGGTGAAGGCACAGGAGCAGGAGAGGAAGCCTAACTGCCAAGCCTCCTCTTCTGCCGGGTTTGCTCCTGTCCTGTTCACCAAAGCAAAGTCACCTGGCCAATCCAGACTGTGCGGGAATGCACCACTAATGATCAAAGAGACAGAAAAATTTAGTACAATTTCTTCCCACAAGATAAGAAATTCTCTTCATTTCTTATATAAATCCCTATTGTAGGTACAGGAACATTTCTCTAAAACCCTGGGTATCACTTCACATTTAACTCATTTTTTTAGTTAACAGCTGTTTAATAATGCATATCATGTCTTAGTCTCAAATCAATACTATATAGCAATTGCTTAAGCAAAAATTTAAAAATAGTGACATGCCTCAGGGCTGCCTGGGTGACTCACTGCGCTAAGCAACCGACTCTTGATTTGGGTTCAGGTCATGATCTCAGGGTCGTGAGATCAAACCCAGCATTAGGCTCCGCACTCAGCGGGGAGTCTGCTTGGGTTTCTCTCTCTGGCTCCCTCTACCCCCTCCCCCTCTGTAAAATGAATAAATAAATCCTTAAAAAATTAAAAATAAAGATAGTGACTGTCTCAAATTGTTACTAGTAATGCAATTTTATTACAACTAATTCTAAAAGTGTTTCATTTGGGTTATGCATGTTTACATTAAGAACACTAAAGCTGTTTTAATTTAAAATTCAAGCAAATTTTAGAATATGTAATTACACAGATGTTAGAAATCACAATTGACGTCAATGGATTCTTTCAAGGTTGTTACATAAGATTATGTTGCATATACTTGTTGATTTTGGACTTTAATGCATTGGTGAAAATAAATACTTAAATATTAATTGTGAATTTTTAAATAATTTCAGAGGGAGAGCTATTTGTTCAGCATGAATTATGAGGGAAGTCACTCTTTGCTATTTTCTTCAAAAAGTCTTCATACATTCCAGTGCAGTTACTTGATTATGAAAAAATATATGACTTCCCAAAACATTCAAGTGGTATATCACAAAAATAATTTCTGTGGTATTAGTTTTTACTCTTAGCTTATCAGACAATTAGCTTATCTTTAGGGTCACAATAGATTCATGAATACTGCAATAATAAGGAAATAATAAGTAATTATGCAATAATAATTATGGTACTATCAACATTTGTCTTTGTAAAGTTTAAAAAACCACTTAAGTATGAAATATTTTAGAATATATTCTCTATAGGATATAGAATAACTTAACATTATAGAAAATAATAATGAATAATATGTAGATGCCCACCAACCAACTTTAACAATTTGAATACTTTTGTCATATTTGCATCAGACTTTTTATTTAAGATAAAACAGATAGAGTTTAGGCCCATTTTGTTCCCCTTCCTTATCCCATTTTCTTCCTTTCTTCTCAGAAATAAACTAATGTCTCCAATTTGGCATTCATCATTCCCGCTAAAATTGGTCTTTTTCTGTTAAACTGTTTTTTCATCTCATATCCTCTCTAGAGAAAAAAAAAAAAACAAACCCTAAATTTAGTTCCATTTAATTTAATACAATGAATATTTTCAGGGCATATAAATCTTCTTGATCTTTTGGGAAACAGGAATATGAAAAAGATCTTGCCCTCAAAGAAACAACAAATACAATGCTATTTATTTCTTAGATGAGAAGCTAATAACATTTTATAGCACATCGTTAAATTTTCATGAAACAAAGGATATGATCTCTCCGACTGACATTATAAAGTAGCATCTGATAAATATCTATGCAGTAAAATATTATGCTCTTTTCAAGATGAGGTTTCCATTTTTCTATTCATTGAACAAGAGCCCTCTCCACGGTTAAAGCCTTATCTCGTGACTCATCTCCCACACCCCAGCATCCCCCTATTCTGTGTGCTGCCAGGTCCTGTCAGCTCAATGGTATCTTCTGATTCCTCACCACTGTCACCACAGTTACCCTTGTTTGAATCTCATGCACTCTTTTTTTTTTTCATGCACTCTTAACTCCTTTTTCATCTTCTTTCTTCTATCCATCCAGTGCCTTTTATAGGCAGAGATCATTCTAAATCAGTGTTTTTATCAGGTAAATCTTCACAACTCCCAAATAAATCCTTCAATGTTTTACTCATTGGACAGTATATAAAATCCAAAGTCTCCAGCTGACTCCCCAGTTCCTTTTTTCAGATTGGCTCTTAAGTGTTTTTTCTAGTCTTGACTCCTAATTCTTTCCTTCATGCAACTTCTAGACCTATCATTAAGTTTTATTGATGTCATTGTTTCTCCATTCCTTTATAGCTCCTGTACCAGACCTGTTCTTACATATCCCTCAAAGTCTAAGCTGAAATTCATTTCCTCTGTAAAGCTCAATATCAGAAATTAATCTATACCAATCAACTCTCACCATACCTTATTTAATTTGTGATTTTTTTTTTGCTTTCTGTAACTATAGAATTTGTGAACAAAAGTCCCCTACCTAAAATGCACACTTAAAAAAAAAAGATTTTATTTATTTATTTATTTGAGAGAGAGAGGGAGCATGGGGGGGAAGGGGCAGAGGGAGAGGGACAAGCAGACTCCCCACTGAGCAGGGAGAGGACTCAGGGCTCGATCCCAGGACCCTAGGATCATAACCTGAGCCGAAGGCAGATGCTTAACAGACTGAGCCACCCAGGCGCCCCTAAAGTGCACACTTTTTTAAGAGAAAGTCTATGTTTACACATTCTATTATTATACTTTGTCCAATACAATTCCTTGAATGTAACAGATATTTAATAAATATTTGTTGATAAGCCTTTGATGTAGTAATCCACAAATTACACAAAGATGCTTATAATATTGTTGTTGATAATAGCCAAAATTAAAGCAACATATTCAATAATAGTGGAATAATTCTATAAATTCTGGTTAAGTCTGGTAATCTTATTTAGAGAAGTATTGTGAAACCTTTCACAGTTCTATTTACATACAATAAAAGGGAAATATGTATATTATACCATTAAGTGAACTATTTAGAATTCAAATGTCAATGTATGAATGGAATCATAAGGATAAGACGGAAATATCAACTTTTGGTGATTTTATTTTCTTTCTGTTTTTCTATATGTTTTTATGATGTAATATAATCCATTACAATAATCACATATACATAAAAAATATTTGTTGAATGAATGATTTTAAAAACCGTACAGATGATTTCCATTTGTGTAAGTGGAAGCCATCTTAAAAATAGTTACTTACAATATATCAGGTAATAATGTAGATGAGTCTTCCACCAATACAAATGTACGTAATCAAAGAGTAACTATTTTTTCTTCATTTACTTTGACTTATTGTAGACTGTGTGCGGAAGTTCAAGTGTTGTCAGATAAGCATAGAAGAAGGCAAAGGGAAACTCTGGTGGAACTTGAGAAAAACTTGCTATAAGATAGTGGAGCACAACTGGTTTGAAACCTTCATAGTCTTCATGATTCTACTGAGCAGTGGGGCACTGGTAGGTGACAGATGATCTCCTCCTTTTCTTTTACTGAAACTCTTTACCTTCCCCCTCAATGAACCTCTTGTTATATGTTTTTAAAATATGGTGCTTGTGAAGTACGAGACATTGTGTGACATTCTTAGCACAGTGTGAGCCTCAGTAAATAGCAATTTTTATTGTTGTGGAGTGGGTCTCAGATTGAATCAAACTCAGATTATGGTTTCTATAATATTTAAAGAAAGATATTTCTGACTTTGAGTCATCAGAGGCAGTTCTTATTAAGAGTGATTATGCAGACAAGATATGGGATCATCAGCTAAATATCGAACTGCTTAACATAAGCTCCATTTTGCACTTGTCTTGTTCATGCTGATTCACTAGTGCCAATCATAGTGAATGGCAAATAGTAGACTGACTTAATTACTGACTAGTAGCAAAGTGAAAGCATTTAAACTTAATTTATGTCCGATTTTATTCAGTGGAAGGGTCAGTTTGGTCAAAATATTAATTCACATATGAAAATAGTGTGACCCGTTTTCCCATTTGGTGATACAGATGTGGCTGCATTTCTTTTATTTTTTCAATTAGTCACTACAGGGTTTGGTGAGTTGATTTCATTAGGATTATGGTCTTGTATCTGGAGGCCTCTAAGCCTGCCTCTACTTTGACTAAGAGTCCTGCGTCTTGCCATGTACTTGAGCAAAGAGGGTCAGCCTTGCGCTTTTAATGCCAGTAGAGAGGGAACTCTGAAGTCTCACCAGTAACTAGTGCCTTTGCTGTCTTAGCTCTTGGTTCTCAGTTATACCCAGTCAAAGCTCACCAAAGTGCATCACCATGCTGGCACAATGGCTGGCTTCTGAGGGGCTTCCAGCTTCAGCTATAAATTGAGCTGGAGAGACTTTAGGCCCTTGTGCCCTGATCACAAGCCCAGATCCCCCTTTTCTCCAAAAAAAGAAAATTTTCTTTTGTCCTTAATCCAGGCCACCAAGTTATCCTGATAGTTTTTCCTATAAGGCAATTGAGTTAGATAAATGATCTTTTCATTCCAGAACACCCAGAGGCTCCTGAAAATGAATTCCCCACACTGTCTCAAGAGCTCTGCAAAATGTCGCAGAGCCTGGCGGAGGGGGCTTCCCCACATGCACCACACACGTGCCCGTGCTGAGGGAGAGAAATAGAGAGGTGAAAGTGATAACCCTCTGTTCCTCTTTCCTCAGGCTATGGGGGCTGGGGGGGGGGGGTGTCTCCTTGCCTTACATTTGCATTACTGAGAGAAAACATTCTAGTGTAATGAACAAAGCAGATCTACTCACACATGACTTTCTGCCTCCTGCTGTAGAGAGAAGCACCTGACAGTTTCTCAATATTTTTAAGCTCTTTGGGATATCCTGATACCCTAATTTAAAAATTATTTGAATTCATTGGTTGACTGAAGTGTGCCTGCAGATGACCCTAAAGCACATGCCACCGTGGGGAACACGAAGCCTTCCAGACGCGGGCCCCTGAGACGAGGCTTGCTGCAGGTTTGCTCTATTGAGACATCAGTTAGAGACAAGTTTATGACAATGAAATTACATGGAATTTTCTCACTCACAGGCCTTTGAAGATATATATATTGAGCAGCGAAAAACCATTAAGACCATGTTAGAATATGCCGACAAAGTTTTCACTTACATATTCATCCTGGAAATGCTTCTCAAGTGGGTCGCGTACGGTTTTCAGATGTATTTCACCAATGCCTGGTGCTGGCTGGATTTCCTGATTGTTGACGTGAGTGTTCTGCACTTCCGTGCTTCATTCCATTGCCATGTGATGATAGTTCTAGCAATGGTGACTGGCACGCAGTAGGCACTCAGTAAATATGTAAATATAAATGATGATTCCCATTTTCCCAACGAGAAGATACCCCAAAATATTTTTTTGCTGATTTAAATTCATATACTTTCATAGGTGAAACAGTCAAATGCTGCCTTACTATACTTATTGATTTCGTTTCAAATTAATATTTAAATTCCAAGTTATACAGAATAATATATTAATGTAGAAGTTTTGCTTTTTTCACCCTTACCTTTGACACAATAACTATTTAAATTCCTCACAGTTACCTTTGACATTAGTGTTTTTGTTATCACCAGAGCTTATTGAGAAGTGTTTGTCCCACAGATGGGTTACTAATTACAAAGAAACTTGGAAGTCAAAAAAGCAGGAGACATACTTCTTGATTTGTATGATGGTTGAAACAGCTTGGCTGTGGGCCAGTTATTTAAAAGTTGTATTAAACTGCACTGGTGTTGAAAATAAAGTAAGATGGAGTACCAGAATATAAAAGTCTTTACAAAATTGAATACCAGGTTACTCCATGATTTCTGAGGGAGAATTTTGAAGAAGATCTTACCTTTTATTCACAAATATAAAATCTTAATTGAGCAAAAAAAATTAAAAATCATTTTCATTTAGTTCTGGAGATTTACTTCTTAAATACCTTTTAAATTAGTAGTCCATTCATAATGGCTAAAAAGAAACTTGAAGTCCTTTTGTTTAGAAAAGACTAGGCAAGCCAGTGGGGACAGGGGACAAGCACATGGGGGAGGTGACAGGATCATGTTCACAGCCAACAAAGGAGGAGGAGGACCCTGGAGTTTGCAAGAAAGCACAAGTGCTAACTAGTGCATTTTAAAGATAATATTCTGTTGATTGTAATTCCATGGAAATTAAAGACATACTTTTAACTTGAAATATTTTGATATATAAAATTTACTTATCATGCTAGCAAAATAAAAAAATGGAGACTTTCATGGAGAAAGTTATTTTTTTATAGTTTCAAATGAAAAAGTATCAATTTTTGGGGCACCTGGGTGGCTCAGTCGGTTAAGCTGCTGCCCTCGGCCCAGGTCATGATCCCAGGGTCCTGGGATCCTCAGCAAGGATCCTCTGCAGGGAGCCTGCTTCTCCCTCTCCTCCCCCATCATGCTCTCTCTGGCTATCTCTGTCTCTCTCTCTCAAATAGATAAATAAATAAAATCTTAAAAAAAAAAAAAAAGAAAAAATATCAACTTTTAATCCAATTTGAGCTTTCTAAGCACCAAACCAAAGAAACGAAATATGAGGAAAAGAGAGTTCTTTGAATTTAAGAGAGAAGAGTATCTTTGTTATATTTTTTTCCTAATCTGTCTATAGCAAATCTACTATTAAATATAATATATAAGGCTACATGTAGAATTACATCAAAGCTTTTCTGGCAATAAAAGAAGACAATAAATAAATACTTAAAACCACATATGATTGGATATTACACAATGGAAAAATATACCAATTCTTTTATTTGTATAATTGGATTACTGATGATACTTTTTAAAATTTTTTTATATGTGATCATGATACATTGGAAAATTTATAATAAAAATACCTGATATATAATGTACCTGTGTAACATTAAAGGCATTAAATCAGTATGACCTGAATATAAAGAAATTCTTAGGAGAAATCTAGTTGCCCTGCAGCTGATGCTCATATTACTGAGCATATCCTGATATTTACCTTCTTAGATTTAAGAAAATTATTATGACAATATATTAAACTCATCAATACTATGCTTTATGTCAAATATATTCTTGATCATCTGTTTTGTTACGGAAGATACAAATATGAATGTCATTTTTCTGGCTTGTGAGAGCTTACAGTCGACTAGTGAGGAAAGATATGTATACAACAAGAAGATGACATCTGTATTAGAAGTGCCATTCACTTCACTGAGGAAGGAGGCAAGGCTTTATGAGGCAGCGCCCTTGTGAGCTGGAGTTTGAGGGCTGAGAATGTCAGCAGATACAGATAAGGGGAAGGACACCAAAGCATTAAGACCCATGCATGCCAAGCAGGGCCTGTGCAAGCAACAAATAATCCTAGAGGGTAAGAACAGTGCCACGGGGTGAGGGAAAGTGTTTTCTAATTGGATGACAAGGTAAGAAAGGTAAGTTGGACAAGAGTTTAAAGAACTGTGATGCCATCCAAGGAGATATAGGCCTCTGATCTAGTTCGAGAAGCCACTGAAGCATTATCTATGGAAAGTGACAAGAAAAGCTTGATCTTTTAGGGAGAGAAATTTGGTGCAGTTGTGAATGATGGAATAGAAAGGGGGTTTTTTAGAGACCAGAAGACCAATTAGGAGATTGTTCCAGGAAGAGGAGAAAGCATAAATGTATCTCCTTCTCACATTCAGCTACACAAGTCACATAAAATTGGGTATTTTACCACTTCTTTTAGTTAGCCAATAAATACTGCCCCTGTTCAGAATTTTTTTTCTTATGTCCTACTTTTATCTTTTATCCTTTAGTTTATGCCTATTTCTTATTGATTCTGTCTTCAGGGAAGATAAAGTAAGTAGTCCAGGTCCTCATGTTTTATATACATAAAATCTTCACAACAAATGATAATCCAGTAACTTTATTTTTCAATTATTAGTGAAGAGAGGGCTCACAAGGCCTAAAATTAAAAGTTTAGATTTTAGGGGCACCTGGGTGGCTCAGTCGGTTAAGCATCTGCCTTTGGCTCAGGTTATGATCCCAGGGTCCTGGGATTGAGTCCTGCATCAGGCTCCCTGCTTCTCCCTCTACCCTTCCCCCCCTGCTCATGAACTCTCTCTCTCACCCTCTCTCTCTCTCTCTCAAATAAATAAACAAAATTTAGATTTTAGGGAAAATATGTGAACCACTTAAGATAAATTTTTGTAGCTCATTTTTGGCCAAATTTAGAGGGTTTTTTCTATTTCACATCACATGTGCAAAATTAGTTTGAATAAATTTTGTGAAACTTTTCTGTGTGCTTTTTCGTAAAAAATGATTTTTTCAAATATCCATTAACATCATACTCTTAAAAGCTCTATTACACATCTATTTTTATTTATCTGTTTTTGAAATTCAAGTGTCCTTTAGGACAAAATAGTTTTTCTTAGATTATATAGTTTTAATGAGTTTTCTATGTATTTTCAAGGGAAATCAGACATTTCTGTGCTACCTCTGACAGTTGTTCTTTTCCTTTTTAGTTGAGATTTTAGAATTTCTATCAACTACATTAGTCATCTGTATAAATGACTAAAACCATTGTTCTGGCAATTTCTAATTAGTCATACTAAAATCTCAATTTTTCTTTTTTTTGGTTAATTATTTTAATTTGACCTAGTTTGTGGTTTGATGCCCTCATACTGAAGTTGACGGAAAGACAAAGCCATTTTCAGAGGCCTAGATCTTTCTGAGTGTGTTTGTGTTCAGATTCACCAGTGGTTTGCTTAGTTCACCTTTGTACTTACACTAAGTTTTAGTCATCTCCCTTTTGGGTCAGCTAAATAATAGGAGAGATGATAAAAGTTTACAGATCTGTAGATGAAGATTGCATTTCAGTGGCATTCTTTTTCTTGTTTTACATTTAATTTAAAAAAAAAAACTGTTCTTATCAAGAATCTTTGAAAAGAGAACATGTATAGCTTCTTTCTCATAAGTTTATGGCAGTGGTTCTCAAAGTATGGCTCATAGACCAGTATCTTTAGCCTTACCTGGAAACCTGAAGATTCTCAGGCCCCACCCCAAAACTGCTGAATCAGACTCTGCCAGTAATCTGTGTTTTCAACAAGCCCTCCAAGTGATTTTGGTACTCACTAAAGGTTGAGAACTACTGGTTTATTGCAGAGCAAGGTTGAACAGGGTAAGCATTTTTGTCTGTAAATGAGAAAACTGTGTTGCTTTCTCTATACAGGTGTCATTGGTTAGCTTGACTGCAAATGCCTTGGGTTACTCAGAACTTGGTGCCATCAAATCCCTCAGGACACTAAGAGCTCTGAGGCCACTGAGAGCCTTATCCCGGTTTGAAGGAATGAGGGTAAGACCGCATGCCTTAGAATTTGCTGGAATTATAATTGAGAACAGACTGACACTTTGTACCTCAGAAATGACAAATCCGTGGAGAATTTATATCTTATACATTCATACTGACATAACCTATCAATCAATATTTGTCAGACATCGTAAACTTGACACTGTTGGAGACACTCACAGAATAGAATGCCTAAGTGATAGCTTCTTGTTAGAAACAATTAGATTGCTTGTAAGTAGATTTTTCACTCTGTGGGAAATCTCTATCATGTTGTGTAGACTTCTGATGTGAGTCAAGATTAGTTATGTTCATTCCATTTGTAAATGTGCGGGAAATTCCGCTGACTGTAATTTAAAACCCCAAAGAATTCCTCATCATTTTTTCATTGCTCCATGTGATGTGTTTGAGCGTTTTAAAATCTGAATCTGGCCCTTTAGCTTTCAAACGGGCTGAGGTGGCTAAAAAGTAGGTCAGCTGTGGAAATCCAATACTCATTTAGAAAGGTGGTACAAAGGAAGAAGGAGGAATTTGTGCTACCATTTGTCACCCCCTGCGGGGCACAAAACCTGAGACCAACACACTCTCAGCACAGAGGAAATGATGACATCCTATCTCTGTGGATTTTGCTATTCTAAAAGAAACTGTTAGAAAATGATGCTTTTTCTGATAATTTGAAAGTCTTTACTTGGGACTTGCTCTGAATGTTGCAATCATAAACAGAAATGAATGATGTGTGTAGGTGTGTGTGTTTGTGTGTTGGTGTGCTCATGGTTGCATAGTAAAGAATTGTTAGCTGTTAAATTCTTTTCACTTTACCAATTTAAAATCACCGTTTTTGCAGTAGTTTTAATTTTAAAAGGGCAATTAAACTCTCAGTATTAGAATAATTTTCATATTTTCTATACCAAATTTACATAGATAAGGACCTAAATTGCCAGCCATTCCATACATCTGACTATCTTGGAAAACACATGTATTATGTTTTTGCTCTCCAGTTTTTTTTTTTTTAAACTCTGTTAACCAGAATCTCCTCACATTTGCAGAGCATTTGTTGTAGTGAACTTAAAAATAAACTGTCAAGGGGCACCTGGGTGGCTCAGTCGTTAAGCGTCTGCCTTCGGCTCAGGTCATGATCCCAGGGTCCTGGGATCCAGCCCCCACATCCGGCTCCCTGCTCCACGGGAAGTCTGCTTCTCCCTCTCCCACTCCCCCTGCTTGTGTTCCCTCGCTGTATCTCTCTTTGTCAAATAAATAAATAAAATCTTTAAATAAACTGTCAAGTCTACAAGTACCTCTATATTATCAGAGAGTTGAAGTTCTCATAATAACACTATAATAAGTTCTTGAAAAGTTGCTTTCATTTAAAAATACTTTAAAATATTATTCTTTACTGAATAGGCTCCAGGTGCCAATTTGCAGATGAGTTGTGCCTTTTGCCAAGTACCCGTCTGGTATGATTGGTTGTAAGATATCGTTACTCATATATTTATATATGTGTGTGTATGTATGTATGTATGTATGTATGTACGTATGTGTGTGTGTGTGTGTGTGTATGTATGTATTTTTATGTATTTTTATCCCATAAGTGAGTTGAGGAAGATTAATGCATGTATTTCTTATATTTTACATGCCTGCTCATTGATAAAGTCTATTGCTGAAGTAGGTTAGGTGCACTTGCACAGAACACGATTTTTAGCTAAATATTTCCTTGAGGGATAATTTTAAAAAGTGCTGAAGAATGTTTCCTGAAAGCCCTAGTTAGTTGAGAAAGCTGCAAGTAACAAAGCCATTAAGTGAAAACCCTGGGCTCAAATTGCAATGCTTTACGAGAATTTTCTTCTGAAAGGGATTCCCCAAAGGGGGATCAGAGAAATGAAATAACTTGCCCAAAGGCACACAGCTAATTTGTGATGTAAACTGGGACACAGAGCTCCTGACTTCCAAACCTTTTCCTCCTGTCACGTATTCGATTTCCATGCTTCGATATCTTTGCTCCGAAGTGGTAGCTGTAGGGTGACCCTAGACTACACTGCTTGGGACAGTCCTGGCTTATACTTGCTTTCTCAGAATAATTATTATCAGTGTTCCCTTTTGCCCTGGAAATTAACCCTCAAGTTTTGTTCTCTTTCACTTTCAAATTTTGGATAGTAAATTTTATGGTTTGCAAATGTTCGGAAATTGTGATATTCACATGCTGACACTGTTGCTGTTGCCATGTCACTATTTGAATTTATAATTAGTTCCATTCTTTGATGAACATCTGCTCTGTGTATGTTCTTACCTCTTGAGAAAACATTCCACGACATAAAATATATTTTATATCATTCTGAACTGTAATTGTAAAATTTTTTATTGGAGCTACCAGGTACTAGTTTCTGCCCAATATTTAGCTTTAGGAACAGGTATATTTTCTGTCACTTGACTGCTGTTCTTTTAATAGTGTTCAAAAATGGTTGTTGAATTTTCACTTATTTTCCCTTCTCATTTCTGCGCCAGGTTGTGGTCAATGCTCTTTTAGGAGCCATTCCATCCATAATGAATGTACTTCTGGTTTGTCTGATCTTTTGGCTAATATTCAGTATCATGGGAGTAAATCTCTTTGCTGGCAAGTTTTATCATTGTATTAACTACACCACTGGAGAAATGTTTGATGTAAGTGTGGTCAACAACTACAGCGAATGTAAAGCCCTCATAGAGAGCAATCAAACCGCCAGGTGGAAAAATGTGAAAGTAAACTTTGATAATGTAGGACTTGGATATCTTTCTCTGCTTCAAGTAGTAAGTAATCAACTTATTATTCTCTGTGATTTATTATTAAAATGAATCTGAAATCGTCTCTCTCAATATTTGCAAATACATACTTCCTCAAGCCCATCTGCCTAGATTCTTTCTAATCAGTGCTGAACTCACTTTTCGGCATCACGCTGGAAACTGGACTGCTCTACAAAGTTTATGGTCTTTCAGACTAGGCATTAGCTACCCCAGCACCAGTCCGTGGTTACTGAGATTTCTATGTAGTTCCCACTCTTTTACCCCATCCCTACTCTGAGCAAAATAGAGGACCTGGCCCTAGCGTGGTGTTGGAAAAGCATGTGTGTGAAGGAGGAGGAGTGGTAGATTTCTGGACTCCTCAGCTAGCAGACAGTATGAAACCCTCGTCAAACTTTCATCCACCTGATCTCCACCACCCCCATAACCAAACTCCCACCTTACATCTGTTGCCCAGACACCTACTCTGATCCCCACCTTTCCTGCCTATTGTTTGAACTTCTTCTGATAGGGGATTGCGTTCCTGCAAACAAAAATCTTCTACCAAGTCTATGATGTCTGTTATAAATTCATAAAAATCCATTCAACTTCTTAACTGACCACTCTCTGAGATGATCCACCTGCATGATATCTAACGCTATATGAATAAAAAGGGGAAGGACAGATCCTGCGGCTCTAAGGAACTGAAAAAAATGTATAAAACTTGTTTTTAGGTGCGGTGTCTGCACAAAAACCACAAATATTTAAAAGAGTAAATTGCAGTTGAATATGTTTGTTTTCAGATTAGGCAACTACTTCATCTTATGGAATAATTGGCTCAAAATAGTATAATCAACAATATGGAGATTTTTCAAGAACAAATCATGATTAGTGATTGGCAATAATACCAAAAGAATAAGAATGGAAAGCATTAAGATCAAACAATGCAGCATATTTTTCAACTTGTGTGATGCTATTTTATCAAATTTCATGTTATATTCTTATAGGTATATCAGATTTGATATACCTATAAAAGCATAAAATATGCTTTTATGATAGCATATTCTTATAATCGCTCATGATTTAATTATAGATTTATAGATGAATGTAAAGTTGAAGTATTTTCTATGCATCTATTACAAAACTTTGCCCAGATTTTAAATACTAACCCCAGACTTTTATATACCTGTTTTTGAATGATTGAATTGGTCAATCTGATACTTAATTTCTTTTCTAAAATTATAATTTGTGGGGGAAAAATTAAATGGTATGACTTTTTTTACAGGCCACATTTAAGGGATGGATGGATATCATGTATGCAGCTGTTGATTCACGAAATGTAAGTCTTTTTAGAGGGAAGATTGTTTAATTTGATCCAGTGACTATTTCCACAGTGTTGTAATTTACTAATAAATAAAACAATGGGTCAATTTATAGAAAACATCTATATTACAAAAAAAATATTCAACCTTGCATTATTTCTTCCAAAATTTGATTTGAATGTTTTTCTCTACTCACTGTAAATCTTCTAACACATCTTTTCTGGTATCTAGCGTGGCACCCAGCACTTGAAATTTTGTTGATTTTGCAAAATGAGACATTTTATTTTTGGCTCTGATAGTTCTGGACATTAGTGCATTAGAAGCCCTCAATCTGTACATGCACTTTCTTCATCTGTCACAGATTTCTTCCGTCTTTTTATCTTCCCTGGAATAGGAAGAATCTGGCTAATGGTGGAAAAAAACAAACAGAAAACTTTACAGTGTTTCTCTCTGGGAAGTGAGATTTTGTGATAGAAGGAAGGGGCCTTCACAATCTGCCTTAGACACCTCAGCACTTTTGAAAATTTTGTACAGTTTTCATTAATTTTTCACTATTTAACAATGGGGGAGGAAATCACATTTAAAAAAAAAGAGATTGGCTTCTGGTATATTGTCAGAGCATAGTAATTAAATTCAAAATGTTATTTTCCTAGCACCAATAACCAGGTGGTAACTGAGAAAGAATTCCTGAGTTGCTGGGGTTTTTTTTTACCTTATTAAAAAAAAAGAGAGAGAGCAAGCATGAGAACTTGCATTGTATCTCTGTGAGTACTATCAGGAATCCCAGTCATGTGCTTTTTTGAATAATACTAATAACTTACTACTTATTACTACTCACTCTGCTAAGGGCTTTCTTACACAATCCCATTTAATCTTAAATAACAACGTTATTGTGTGGTTGATAATTAACTCCCTTTCACTATTGAAGCAAAGAGGCTCAATGCGTTAAGTGGTAGTACATGTTTTTGAACTCTGACCACAAACAATGGGCTCATAACCACTTTCTTCTACAGTAGTTTCCTACCTGCTTTGAATAATTCATTTAGAGTTCTCTCTACCTTCCTTAGCAGCAGCCTGATACGCAACTTTCTTTTGGTTTCTTCCTTAGTAACTTAGCGGACAGTAGCTACATAACTCCTCAGCGTTCAAGCATTTTACAAATGATGAAATCCAAGTGGACACTAAAATTATGAAAAGTTGCTCGCTCTTAATCTCAGTAGTTATCAGAGAAATGCAAATTTAAACCACAACGTGGCGTTAACTATACATTTACCTCATTGGCAATATTAAAAAGTATGACAATACCAAGTATTGTCAAAGATAAAGAGCAATAATAACTCTTATGCAGTGCTGACGGGACAAAATGGATAAATATTTCTTTTAAAAAGTTGGGCATTATCACATTATTCAATGAAATTCAAGACATTCTTTAACCTTGCAGTTTCATCTTTAGCAACGTGTCCTACAGAAGCTTGTGCACAGGCATAGCAGAATCTCAGCACGAGAAGGAACATAACTTTTTGAACTGGCAAAAAACTGGAAACAACTCAAAAGTAGTAGAACTGGACAAATGATTGAATGTTATACAATGATGAAATGATGTATGAATACAGCATACATAGCAATGTGGATGAATCTAAAAATATAACAGTTATAACAAATGTATCCACTAGACAAAATATAGACAAAACTAATCTTACTGTTCAAGAATGCATACTTAAGTGTTAACTCTAAAGAAAAAGCGAGGAAAGAATTACCATAAAAGTCAGGATAATGATGGCCTCTAGCAGGGATTATAGAGTTTATATTTGGGAAGGATGTGGCAAGGGTTTCTGAGTTCCTGGCAATGTCCTGCACCGTGAGATTCACTTTATAACAATTTATTACTACATTTTACACTTATGTGCTGTGCACTTTTCTGTATGTATTGTATTTAATTTTAAAATGTTTAAAAACATCATTTTATATCACTGTTCACTGTATACACATATAAATGAAATAAAAGTCTCATCAAAGAATAGGTACTTTTACAATATTTCTAACATTTTCCATTTTACTCTTATTTCATTAGAAAAACATATCATGTTTGGCCTTTACCCTCTAAATTGATTTCATGACACAATGGGTCATTACCTGTATCCATTACCACCTGTGACTGGTTAACTGAATTGGTTAGAACAATATCCTTTGAGACCTGAGCTATAGATTACAGCCAAAGCTCACACCAACTGTCACTCTTTTTTTGACCAAAAGTGTGCTGGGCAAGACAAGGCATCATTGTTACAGAAACTGTGCCTAAAGCCTACTAAGTAGGATGAATCTATAGAATCATTTTCAGAAGGGCATGATCCTACAGATGTACCCATATCCACACATACAATAATAATCCTAGCCTATGAAAAGAAATGTGTAATAGAAATCAAACCTTTACACTCAGCTATTATAATAGGCCAGGCACTATTTCTTTAAGCACTTTTCATATATTAATATATTTAACCTTCTCAACCACCCTATGAGGTTAAGGTTCTATTATTTCCATTTTACAGTTGAAAAAAACCAAATCAAAGAGACTAAATCTTAAAGATTTTAACATGAAATAGTGTAACTCAAACATCTCTTCTGCAGGAAGGGGAAATCCTCACTTTGCATGCCCTGTTGGAGGACTTCACCTATAAGGGAAAGTGCATTCATAATCTAGAAATTTATTGGGTGAAATTAATTTTAATTATCTAGACTTTTCTATGAGTTGTTTCACTTTGTCAAGTCAGTGAGTGGTCTTGCAGGACTCTTCAATAAGCAGGTTAGATTTGATGTTTCATAAAATCTGTTTAATGTTTGATCTTTTTTTTCCCCATTCCCAGCAGTTGAGATATGTTTTGAGAATTGAAAATTAGCTGATGTCTTTTTTATAAAACAAGTAGTAGTTCTAATAGTTGTCATTACTTAATATTTTGTAGGTAGAATTACAACCCAAGTATGAGGACAATCTGTACATGTACCTTTATTTTGTCATCTTTATTATTTTTGGTTCGTTCTTTACCCTGAATCTATTCATTGGTGTCATCATAGATAACTTCAACCAACAGAAAAAGAAGATAAGTATACTAAAACTTCATCTTTATTCTAAAATGTTAACTAAACATCTCACACTGGTTCTTTTTGTCTCTAAAATGTAATCAGCTATATAAAATTCTGAAATTGTTTTGAGATATTTAATCAATTGTAGGTTTTTAAGTAATTGTTAATTCAGATAGCATGTATTGATATTTTCAGGATAGAAATATGACTGATTAATACAGAATAATTTATAGATTGAATACATGCATCTATCTCTGTAAATACAAAGGTTGGCAACATTAGAATAGCACTTGGAAGCCAATTTTCACACAACTAATGAGATGGGTTTTATAGCTAGCAAAGAACATGATTTTAACAAATTTTGGTTTTATTTCTTTACTTTGGAGGTCAAGACATTTTTATGACAGAAGAGCAGAAGAAATACTACAATGCAATGAAAAAACTGGGCTCAAAGAAACCACAAAAACCCATACCTCGACCTGCTGTAAGAATAACATGCTTTCATTCCCAGCAAGATCTATGTTGCTTATCACTTGCACAGTCCAGATTGCCAGATACTAGTATTTTTATGAATTTGCAGAACAAAATTTTTATCTTAGCCTAAGTATATGTGTTTTATATGTATATCATATGCACAAAATATATAATATAGGTATTATAAATAAACATAGAAAATATATGTAAATAAAAAATTTCAGACTTATATGCCAATAGTATTACATAGGATTGATGTCATTGAGGAGCTTCTAATAATGTAGAGCAGAAAACATATGCATACATACGTTGTGTGGAAATACTGAATGTTCACAGAGTGCAATGAAGCCCGATGGGATACAACCTCAGGTATTGGTACATCTCAGATATGCCCCATTTTCTGTCCAGCTCTGGTGATTAAGTGGAATCATTAAGGAAACAAGTGACAGGTTTTGTTTTCTTTTGGTTTTAAAAACATTTCATATTTTCCCCTAGCATCTTGCTTCTAAATCTGATAACATCATTCTCTTCATGAATTTTTATGGAGATTCCGATTGTATATTTGCCAATAGCTGCTTGGTTGCTGCAGAAAATTGTTGTCAGGAGGTGAAGAGCCCTTTAAGAGAAGGGCGGTGCTTGTGTGAAGGCCCTGAGGTAGGAAGGCCAGTGAGGCTGGAGTACAGAGAGTGAGGGCTCATTGGGATGTGTTGAGAATGAAGAGGTTAGGTTGGGCCAGATTTTTCTGAGCTTTGTAGGCCATGTTCAAAAGTTGTCTTTATTCTTAGAGCAATGGGAAACCATTGAAGGGAACCTGGTAATTTCAGTTTTGTAAAGATCACTCAACTGGTATTGATAGGGGCAATGTGTATGCTTTGTAGACTTATTTTGGAGCTGTTTCAGAGATGAGAGGTAGCCTGAACCAGAGTGGTGTGGAGATGAATAAAAGTGGATGGATTTGTGAGCTGTCACTGGAGTGAAATTAAAAAGTTTGTCTACTAATTGAATATGGGAGACAAAGAAGGACCCAACAAAGAGAACCTACAAGTTTCTGCCATACACACTGGATGACTAGTGTCATGCAGGATATGAAGAAGGGACATGCATGGAGAAAAAAATTGGAGATGCTAGCTTGCAGAATCTGGCAATCAAAAGGAGATGGGGAAGAATGAATATTTAGAAGTAGTAAAATAAAGTTTCTTAAGATTTGGAGAGAGGTTTAGGTTTGAAGCAAAGCAAGAGTTCTGGAGAAGAAGAGTGTGAAGAGAGGGAATATAGAATAAAGTCACACATAAGATGTGGCTCAAGAATAGAATGGTCTAGGTTAGATTTAGAAGTAAGAGGGACTGGGGCACCTGGGTGGCTCAGTCGTTAAGCGTCTGCCTTCGGCTCAGGTCATGATCCCAGGGTCCTGGGATCGAGCCCCGCATCGGGCTCCCCACTCTGCGGGAAGCCTGCTTCTCCCTCTCCCACTCCCCCTGCTTGTGTTCTCTCTCTCGCTGTCTCTCTCTGTCAAATAAATAAATGAAATCTTTAAAAAAAAAAAGAAGAAGAAGAGGGACTGAGTCCTCTGATGAATATGGAGTAATATATAAAAAGATATATGTGAAAAGTCAAGATAATATGAAATGCAAAAGGAAGTAGAAGAGTTTCCTTACACTGATTTTGATGCTCTCAAAAAAGAATAGAGGGCAAAAGAATAGAATATTTCTGAGAAGTTTGGAACTATCCTGGAGCAAGTGAGGGATAATAAAGGATTCCTCATCATCGTCAAGGGACAAGATGAAGGGAGAGAACATAAATCTTTGGTGAACAAGACTGCCAGGGTTACGTAGCTTCCTCCAGCATATACTACATCCTGGGATTTAAATTGGAGATAGCGATTAGTGACTGGGGATTGGAGTTGTACATCAAAGTGACCCATTGGAAAACTACACAGGCAGAAAATCTAAGGAGCTTTTTATTGATAAAAAGCTTCTGATTTTAAGCAGTTTTGAACCTACTACACTCTAGGTGCTGTATCTGTGAGAAAATGACACTGCTCTGTCCTGGCAGAGCCTCCAAACGACTAGAAGAAAAAATTAAAATCAAATAAGAGCAAACCATTTGCAATACAGTGTCATCAGTTTTATGACAAATGTAAACATGAAGTTTTCTGAGGACACAGAGTGCTTAAAACTTAAAATTGAATTCAAAGTCACCAGAGAAGGAGTCAGAGAAGTCTGTTTTAGTACAAGGAGACAAGATAAAATGATACAGTAGAATTCTGCAAATTTTATCAGAAGGGTAGAAATAAAAGAAACATAGCCAGACTTGGAAAGGTAAGCTACAGTAAATAAGAACTAAGAAGGAAAGGTTTGGAACTGGAATTAGACACATTTATCAAGTTGAAGGAGGCTCTTGAAGGACAGACCCAGCTGAAGCAATAGAAGTCCAGTCCAGCAAGCCAGATATCTACTCAGAGAAAGAAAAATACAACAGACAGGTGGTGTTTGATGTCCAAGAATTTCCATAGGGAGTAACGGATGTCTCTCAACTGGGAGAGATCAGAACACTAGTACAGAGAATCCAGATGGATAAACATGTCAGGATCTGGGAAAGTAGCCTGTGAAGTGTATAGGTAACAGACCATCAGTGTTTCTAGTTAAGAAAGTAGAGGACAGCCTCGTAGAAGTTAAGTCAAGGCTTGAGCCCTAAAAAGCCTGAAATACCAAGCAGGTATTTGGTACAATACAGGTAAATGGTACAAAACAGGGTCCAAACTAGCAGAACTGGTAAGGTGAGGACTTAATTTCATAAACAAGACATAAAGCCAGTTAGTGCTTGGAAATAAGGTCCAAACTGAATAGGGCAAAGCCTGAACATCTGACTGTGGACTATAACTTTTTAAAAGATTATTATATTCTTACAGAAGAGTTACCCACATTTAATTTCACCAAGCTTTTCCTTATTGCAAAATCTGGCATAACCATAGATCAGTAATCAAAGCTAAGGCATTAACCTTGGTACAATACCATTTAAATAAAATACAGAACTTAATTGGATTTCACCAGGTGTTCCACATATGTCTTTTTTCTTGGACTATAATTTTTTAAAACATCTTCCCAGATGAAACTTAAGATGCTCTGGCTTTGGGGAAAGACGATAAAAGCAGAAACTAGAAAAAAATAAACATGAGAGAAAAAGCTGGAGAAGTATTTATTAGTTCTTTGAAGTTTACTTTGATACGCACCTCCAATACAGGGGATAACCAAGATTTGTTATAGTAGCAAATATTGGCTGACTGTCTGTCGTACACATGATGATGTTATGGGCACTGAGAATACAATAAGTGGTTCTTAAAGTCAGTTTATAAAATCTGCTATCATGAACAGTATAACTAAAATACATTTGAAAAAAGTTGCATATGCCAATATACAAAATGTTCTTCCAAGTATTAAATAAACATGGTATGTTTTTATAAAAGCTACATTTTCATATTGCTATGTTAAAAGCAGATAAGTCAAATTTGATTTTTTTTTATGTTCCTAAGTGAATTTTACATATTTCTTGTTCCAGAACAAATTCCAAGGAATGGTCTTTGATTTTGTAACCAAACAAGTCTTTGATATCAGCATCATGAT
The DNA here is from genome assembly GCF_964656455.1 of Halichoerus grypus. Classification (NCBI taxonomy): domain Eukaryota; kingdom Metazoa; phylum Chordata; class Mammalia; order Carnivora; family Phocidae; genus Halichoerus; species Halichoerus grypus. The sequence continues at coordinate 128,868,416 of NC_135715.1, forward strand.
CCTCATCTGCCTCAACATGGTCACCATGATGGTGGAAACTGATGACCAGAGTCAGGAGATGACAAATATTCTGTACTGGATTAATCTGGTGTTTATTGTTCTGTTCACTGGAGAGTGTGTGCTGAAACTAATCTCTCTTCGTTATTACTATTTCACCATTGGATGGAATATTTTTGATTTTGTGGTGGTCATTCTCTCTATCGTAGGTAAGAAGAGATGTTTTACTCAGTTAAGGAAGTTAGTAGTAAAAATTTGTTTAAAACTTTGGAAGTGTTTCTTACTAATCTTTCTCATTCATCCCAAAATTTCAGATAAAAGCCTAATAGTCCATTCTTCAGTTTGTCATTTCTCTTGTTGCATGCTGTGCATGAAATGATGTGTAAAAAAAAAAAGATTTTATATTTTTCAGCTTTCATTTATCATCTTGTCTCATTTCAGAAGCCAATAACTGCTATTTGTCATAACACTCCTGTAGTCACTCAGACTCCTGTGGTGTAGACAAGTACTGCTTTGAATAAATAATTCACACACACACATACACACAAAAATTATTAGAAGTAATCAAATAGTCCAGAAATAAGCTACTGATAATTGGAATAGTTTGCGTGTGTGTTTACATATATTCACACATAAATAAGCTTCATCCTACCTTTGGATTCAGATAGTTCCTATGGTTTGTAATATTCTTTCTCCAGAAGTAGCCATTTTGTTCAAAAAACTAAAACAGACTCATTGTCATTAATACGTATCAAGTGGTTAGGTTTAGGGCATTAAATGAGGTGCTGGCAGTAAATATAAGAGATTTAAGACAAGGTTCTGCCTATTTGAGAAAAGAAAACATACATAGAGGGGAAAAAAATAGTATTCCACTATTGATACTGCTTTCTGTGGTGGACTAGAACACTGAAACAATATGCCACTCTGATCCTCACAACAGCGCTATGAGGTGGTCATATAGTGATTAAAGGATGAGACTCTGGAGTCATACAGATCTGGCCTGGAGCTTCCCTATTTTCACTACTTACCAGCTCAGTGACCAATGGCAAGTTACTTCCAATTCCTGGCTTTCCAGGGAATATTTCTGTAAAGCGTTATTGTGAGAATTAAATGAGATTATGTAAGTAGATGCACTTAGTAGCATGCCTAGAACAAAGAAAAGGCTCAGAAAGTACTAAGTTTAACAAAAACAACAACAACAAAAGTAGATACTATCACCATTTAGTGATGTGGAAAAAAAGAGATAGGATTCAAGTATGTCTGTCTCCAAAGCCTGGATTCTCTCCTGTCCATCATTCTTGCCACCTTCCAAATAAAATGAATCATAACCATCTCAGGATAAGAACTCCCATATTCCAATCCAAAAATCACAAGCCTTGTCCATTAGTTCTTATGCCAATACCAGAACTGGTATTTTTTTTTAAAGATTTTATTTATTTATTTATTATATAATTTATATATTATTTTATATAATTTATATATTATTTATTTATATATTTATAAATTATTTATATAATAATTTATATATTATTTATTTATTTATTTATCATTGACAGAGAGAGACACAGAGAGAGCGGGAACACAAGCAGGGGGGAGTAGGAGAAGGAGAAGCAGGCTTCCTGCTGAGCAGGGAGCCTGATGTGGGGTTCGATCCCAGGACTCTGGGATCATGACCTGAGCCGAAGGCAGACGCTTAACGACTGAACCACCCAGGCGCCCCAGAACTGGTATTTTAGAACTACAAATCCACTCCTTTGGTTGGCCGCCATATACTTTGTGACATCTTTAGGCCTTCAGTGGTTGAATCTTTCAATAGATGCTTTTCTTGAACTAGGAAAAAGGACCATTGAAACCTCAGTTAGCATAAAAGGGTTAATGTTATAACACCAAACATCAGTTTCATTTTGCTAAACAAATACTGCAGATTGTGTGTGTATGTGTGTATGTATACCTAATTCTTACGTCCACATTTTGTAAAACTAGTGATTATCTAATCCATGTAAATTTGCATTCACTGCTATTAAATATAACACTATTTCTTGTTTTTGTTTCTTGATTTTCCACAGGTATGTTTCTGGCTGAGCTGATAGAAAAATACTTTGTGTCCCCTACCCTGTTCCGAGTGATCCGGCTCGCCAGGATTGGTCGAATCTTGCGTCTGATCAAAGGGGCCAAGGGGATCCGCACGCTGCTCTTTGCTCTGATGATGTCCCTTCCTGCCTTGTTTAACATTGGCCTCCTGCTCTTCCTGGTCATGTTCATCTACGCCATCTTTGGAATGTCCAACTTTGCCTATGTCAAGAGGGAAGTTGGAATTGATGACATGTTCAACTTTGAGACCTTCGGCAACAGCATGATCTGCCTGTTCCAAATTACCACCTCTGCTGGCTGGGATGGATTGCTAGCACCTATTCTTAATAGTGGACCTCCAGACTGTGACCCTGAAAAAGATCACCCTGGAAGCTCAGTTAAGGGAGACTGCGGGAACCCATCTGTCGGGATTTTCTTTTTTGTCAGTTACATCATCATATCATTTCTGGTTGTGGTGAACATGTACATCGCTGTCATCCTGGAGAACTTCAGTGTTGCTACTGAAGAAAGTGCAGAGCCCCTGAGTGAGGATGACTTTGAGATGTTCTACGAGGTTTGGGAGAAGTTTGATCCTGATGCCACCCAGTTTATAGAGTTCGCCAAGCTCTCTGATTTTGCAGCTGCCCTGGATCCTCCTCTTCTCATAGCCAAACCAAACAAAGTCCAGCTCATCGCCATGGACCTGCCCATGGTGAGTGGGGACCGGATCCACTGCCTCGACATTTTATTTGCTTTTACAAAGCGTGTTTTGGGTGAGAGTGGCGAGATGGATGCCCTTCGAATACAGATGGAGGAGCGATTCATGGCATCGAACCCCTCCAAAGTCTCCTACGAGCCCATCACAAGCACTCTGAAGCGCAAACAAGAGGAGGTGTCTGCTATTGTTATCCAGAGGGCTTATAGACGCTACCTCTTGAAGCAAAAAGTTAAAAAGGTTTCGTGTATCTATAAGAAAGACAAAGGCAAAGAAGGTGACGGAACACCTATCAAAGAAGATATCCTCATTGACAAACTAAATGAGAATTCAACTCCAGAGAAAACCGACATGACGCCTTCCACCACCTCTCCACCTTCCTATGACAGTGTGACCAAACCGGAAAAAGAAAAATTTGAAAAAGACAAATCAGAAAAGGAAGACAAAGGGAAAGATATCAGGGAAAGTAAAAAGTAAAAAGGAACAAAGAATATTCCATTTTGTGATCAATTGTTTACAGCCTGTGATGGTGATGTATTGGTGTCAACAGGACTCCCACAGGAGGTCTATGCCAAACTGACTGTTTTTACAAATGTATACTTAAGGTCAGTGCCTATAACAAGACAGAGACCTCTGGTCAGCAAACTGGGACTCAATAAACCAGGAAAACAGCATTGACAGGAGGTTTCTGTTTTCACAACCAGCTGACACTGCTGAAGAGCAGAGATGTAATGGCTACTCAGACTATAGGAACCACTTTAAAGGGGGGAGGGAAGTTAAATTTTTATGTAAATTCAACACGTGACACTTGATGATAGTAATTGTCACCACTGTTTATGATTTAACTGCCACACCTGCCATATTTTTACAAAATGTATGCTGTGAATTTATCACCTTTTTTTTTTAATTCACAGGTTGTTTACTATTATATGTGACTATTTTTGTAAATGGGTTTATGTTTGGGGAGAGGGATTAAAGGTAGGGAATTCTGCATTTCTCTATTGTATAACTGGATATATTTTAAATGAAGGCATGCTGCACTTCTCATTCACACATAAAAAAAATCACATCACAAAAGGAAAGAGTTTACTTCTTGTTTCAGGATGTTTTTAGATTTTTGAGGTGCTTAAATAGCTATTCATGTTTTTAAGGTGTCTCATCCAGAAAAATTTTAATGTGCCTGTAAATGTTCCATAGAATTCACAAGCGTTGAAGAATTGTTTTATTTTTACATAATCCATTATATGTACATGTATATATGTATATATGTATATGTGCGTGTATATACATATATATGTATACACACAGAGAGACACACACACCATTACATAGTCATTCAGAGTCCTGGCAGCATGACTATACCATTTTTGATAAGTGTCCTTTGGCATAAACTAAAAATATCCTATCAATCCTTTTAAGAACCTGAATTGACCAAAAAGCACCCCCCCACCACTTTATAAAGTTGATTCTGCTTTTCTCCTGCAGTATTGTTTAGCCATCTTCTGCTCTTGGTGAGGTTGACATAGTATATGTCAATTTAAACAATAAAAGTCTGCTTTGTAAATAGTAATTTTACCCAGTGGTGCATGTTTGAGCAAACAGAAATGATGACTTAAGCACAGTATTTATTGCATCAAATATGTACCACAGTAAGTATAGTTTGCAAGCTTTCAACAGGTAATATGATGTAATTGGTTCCATTATAGTTTGAAGCTGTCACTGCTGCATGTTTATCTTGCCTATGCTGCTGTATCTTACTCCTTCCACTGTTCAGAAGTCTAATATGGGAAGCCATATGTCAGTGGTAAATTGAAGCAAACTGTTCGACCAAGACCTCATTCTTCATGTCATTAAGCAATAGGTTGCAGCAAACAATGAAGAGCTTCTTGCTTTTTATTCTTCCAATCTTAATTGAACACTCTATGGTAAAAAGCCCGACTGTACGAACATGTTGCAAGCTGCTTAAATCTGTTGAAACTATATGGTTAGAGTTTTCTAAGAAAATATAAATACTGTACAAAGTTCATTTTATTTTATTTTTCAGCCTTTTGTACATAAAATGAGAAATTAAAAGTATCTTCAGGTTGATGTCACAGTCACTATTGTTAGTTTCTGTTCCTAGCACTTTTAAATTGCAGCACTTCACAAAATAAGAAACAAAGACTAAGATGCAGTGTAGGTTTCAGCTTTTTTATTAGTACTGTAAACTTTGCACACATTTCAATGTGAAACAAATCTCAGACTGAGTCCAGCGTTTATTTGCTTTCAAATAGTAATGCCTTATCATGGAAAGAGGCTTAAGGAAAGATCAGTTGATATTCTTGGCATTGCTTGGATCAGATGTTTCCACCTAGTCTTTTTATTTAGTAAATCGTCAGTCTTTTCCAGTGTTTGTTTACCCAGATATATCTTACTCTTATTGACCCGTATGGCATTAGAACTGTATCAGTTATGATCTGGGACCCAAGTTTGTTTGTTTGTTTGTTTTCTCACAAAGCCAGGTAGTGAAATTATATTACCAGTTACAGCAAAACATTTTGTTTTTCTTTCACAAGCAACATTACATGTAGATTCTTTATACTAAAGCTATTGACTTGTAGTGTGTTGGTGAAATGCATGCAGGAAAATGCTATTACCATAAAGAACGGTAAACCACATTACAATCAAGCCAAAAGAATAAAGGTTTTGCTTTTGTTTTGTATTTAATTGTTCTGTCTTTGTTTCTATCTTTGAAATGCCATTTAAAGGTAAATTTCTATCATGTAAAAATGATCAGAAAAAAATATAAATGTAAAGAATACACATTAAATATAATAATTCATCTTTAAATTTTTTCATGGAATGAAAGTCAATTAAGAAGAGTGTATTGGATATCTAGTTTTAATATTGGCCAAAAATCTAGATATGGTATTGGGTAGAGTACTGGAAAGTTACAAAAATTAATAAAAAAATTGACTAACATTTTAAGTTGTGTGTCCTTTCTCCTTCCCGTCTACTGTTTTGTTTTGTTCTCTTTTTCACTTTAGTTTCTTCCCTATGTATTTTTTTTTAAGACTTATTTATTTATTTGACAGAGAGTGAAAGTGAAAGAGCAGAAGAGCGGCAAGCAGAGGGAGAGGGTGAGGGAGAAGCAGGCTCCCCACTGAGCAGAGAGCCCAATGCGGGGCTCAATCCCAGGATCCTGGGATCACGACCTGAGCCAAAAGCAGACACTTAACCAACCACCTGAGCCACCCAGGAGCCCTTCCTTATGTATTCTTGATCTCCTTTCCTATATACTTTTCCATTCCTTCCTTTGGCTCGTGTTTTTCATTCAGGATACTTTTCTTGTTTCTTTTCTGTTCACCCAATCTCTTATTAATTACATTCTGTAGAACAATGGCTCTGTGTGCCTAAACCCCTAATAATTTGTTGTCACTATAAAAAATCCGTAGAATGGGGCGCCTGGGTGGCTCCATTGTTAAGCGTCTGCCTTCAGCTCAGGTCATGATCCCAGGGTCCTGGGATCGAGCCCCACATCGGGCTCCCTGCTTGGTGGGGAGCCTGCTTCTCCCTCTCCCACTCCCCCTGCTTGTGCCCTCTCTCTCGCTGTCTCTCTGTCAAATAAATAAAGTCTTTTTTAAAAAAATCCATAGAGTATTATTATACTCATGTCTACAGTTTCCTTGACAAAAATTCTAAGTGGGCTTAGATCTCAACTTTTCATACCATATTAACAAAACCACAGATTTGGTTTTTCTACTTAATTATGAGCAGTTTGGGAAATGTTTCTCAATTCTGATTGCATATTAGAATTATCTGAGAAGCTTTTTTAAAAATGCCAGTGCATGGACCAAGACCAGACCAATTGAACTCATATTTCTGGGGATGAGACTTAAGCATCAAATTTTTTTTAAGGCTTACCACTGATGCTGATTCATAAGTTAAAGCCAGTGAGTTAGGGTCTCTATCCCCAAAAGGAAAAAAATATTTTACAGAAAATGCCCCTTTCCTGTTTCAGAGTTTCATTATATAATTCATTGCGTATAAAATAAGGCTTCCAATATGGTGGCTTTTGAGGTGTTTATCTTGTAGTGCAAGGAATTGATATTGATCTATTTATATATCAGGGGTTCTCTTCTAAGACTATAGATGGTGAAAGGGAATTCTATCAGTATTGTTTTTAAGAGCTTTTTCAAATTATACACCCACACAACATGCACCCCAATTATTCCTAGTGCATACTGGGTTAGGTGAATATGCAGGTGGTTTGGGAAACAGTATGGATTCATAAAATACTCTTTCAGGTGAATCCTACATGCCCTGTTGGGTAAAAACCATTAATCTGGACCAATGAGGGATAGTCCACAAAAAACATACATTCAGTTTGTCATTATCAAGTCACAAATCTAAAGAGGAAAGACTTCCATTCTCTACTTTATTCTGGGGCACCTCTCATAATCACATGTTCTCCTGAGTTCTTTATAATACAAATCGATTTACAAAGAGAAGAGAGGAGAAAATAAGAGGGGGGATGAAAACACAGAGAAGGAAAGAAGGGAAAACAACTGGGGGAAGTGGAGGGAGGAGAGTATAAAAATGGGAAGGGATGCTTTATAAATTATCCTCTGGAAAAAGGTCTTGCTGTTAATATCTACAGCAATAGTGAAGGAAGGGGGAAAGAAAAGGCATAGGAAAAGAAATTTTGCTTAATTGTCAATATGTTAGATACGCAATGCAAACATGTTTCTCCTCTCTTTTTATTTATTTTTTAAAGATTTTATTTATTTATTTGACAGAGACAGAGACAGCGAGAGCAGGAACACAAGCAGGGGGAGTGGGAGAGGGAGAAGCAGACTTCCCACTGAGCAGGGAGCCCGATGCGGGGCTCCATCCCAGGACTCTGGGATCATGACCTGAGCCGAAGGCAGCCGCTTAACGACTGAGCCACCCAGGCGCCCTCTCCTCTCTTAATTTTTTAAAGAAAAAATACCTTTGAGAAAGGTGAAGAGGACATTATGCAACTAAATGTTAGAATGATTGCATCAATAATGGATTTTTTTTTTCTGTCATCTGAACTAAATAAATATTTGAGTGTCTACTACATATTAACTTTGTGATAGGAGCTGTGAGATCAAAGATGAAATTAAATGTCCAAAAGAAGGGTATAGCCAGAGGTGAAGAACCTTGAATGTCATGCTAAAGAGCCTGAGATTTATTCTGTTGGCAATGAGGAATAATTGATTGCTCCTGAGCAGTACAATGGCAAGGAAATTAGATGTATCTGTCCCTATTTAATTTGATAGTAAGAAGACTACACTGACCATTCTTTCTGCTAACATTTCACAGAGATCTCATTTTCCCATCTCTTTATTTTTAAAGATGTCTGTGTTCTTATCTTTTGGTATATATTTTTAAAAGAATATACATAGATTAAAAAAAGACTGACATTTTCTGTTAATAGCCTATCTTAATCTACTTGTATTTATTTTAAACACAGATATATTTGATTTTATTTTTATTACCTTATTCTGTGCTTTTTATTTGTCAAGTTTTTCTTTTTTCTTCCTCCCCTTTTTGTCCTCTTTCGCATTAATTTTGTTGTTTACTCTCTCTCTCACATCTGTACTGGTTTGTAAGCTACACATCTTCCTCCCTCTCTCCCTTCTTCCCTTCCTTCCTTTTCTCTTGTTTTTTTTCTTTAATTTTTAAATAAGTGATTGCTCTTAAATTTTAACATGTATACTTAACTAGTGAAATAAAATCAGCAGTTGTATCCTCATATGGAACAATGAAGTTCCCTAAACTCAGTACATATTATTGCCCATTTTGATATGATTTTTGTCTACTATTTTAATTCTACTTTGTCTGACGCCCAACATATTAAACAATATTATTGTGAATTTGTATAGTCAGTGCTTAGTTAGACTTACTCACTTGTTAATCTTTCCTAAAATATGTTTCTTCTGTCTACTTCTTCATTTTTGTGTTCTATTTCCTTCTTTTTTAAGATATATTTATTGGGGGGAGGGGCAAAGGGGGAGGGAGAGAGAATCCAAAACAGACTCCACCCTGAGCACCTGAGCACAGAGCCCGATGTGGGACTTAATCTCACAACCCTGAGATCATGACCTGACCCGAAATCAAGAGTCGTCACTTAACTGACTGTACCACCCAGGTGCCCCCTATTTCCTTCTTGAAATATATAAGGAATTCTAGTAGTAATATCTGTGGGTAGCAGACTCTTTTTTTCTTTTTTCTGAAAATGGCTTTATTTCAGCCGTATTTTAAAAAATATTTATTTATTTTAGAAAGAGAAAAGCAGAGAGAGCATGAGTGGGGGGAGGGGTGGGGGAGAGACTCCCAAGCAGACTCCCCACTGAGTGCAGAGCCCCATGTGGGGCTCAAACTCCCAACCCATGAGATTATGACCTGAGCCGAAATCATGAGTCAGACGCTTAACCAACTGAGCCACCAAGGTGCCCCCAGCCATATTTTTAATGGAATAGTTTAGATTATAATTATTTTGGTGTTTTTTAATTTTTTGAGTCTATTTATGAAATTACTTTTATTAATATGCCTCAGAATTTATGCTAATATAATTTGAGGATTGGCATATTTATTAATATCTATAATTCAGAAAATTCCAGGAAAATTCTCAGCTTTCAGCAAACAAATATTTCCTCATCCTGTATTCTTTTATTTTCCCCATCTGGAACTCCTGAGGGTTATATGTTAAATTTCTAAATCTTTCTCCCATGTTTTTTACTGTCTCTTTCTTATTTTTAGTGTTTTTTCTGGGTAATTTGCCAGCTTTTGGTATCAGGATAATGCTGGCTTCATAAAACAAGTTAGAAATTGTCCATTTCTGAAAGAATTTTTGTAAGAGTGGAATTATTTCTCCCTTATATATTGATAGAATTCATTTGTAAAGCCATATGGAACTTGAGTCTTTGTGGGAAAGTTTTTAATTAAAGATACTTGTTCCTTTAATAGATATAGGGCTATTATGATTTTTCCCTTTTTTTGTTTTGGTAAGTTGCATTTTTTTTAAAGGAACTTGTTCATCCAAGTTATTGAATTTACTGCATAAATGGTTCATGTAATTCCATTATTATGCTCTCAATATCTGTGGCATCACTAGTCATATCTCTTTTTTCCCTTCTAGTCCTGAAAATCTGTAATTTATCTTTTTCTTGATTGGCTTATCTAAGGATTCTTCAATTTTATTAATATATTCAAAACACCAACTTTTGGTTTATTGATTTTCTTTACAGTTTTTCAGTTTTCTATTCATTGATTTCTGCTCTTTTCAATTCGACTATGATTAAGTATGTTGTTTGATGTAGGTTTTTAAAATAGATACTCATTATCAACTTAAAGAAAATCGCTGCAATTCCTAATCTTCTAAGAGTTTTCAAAATCATTAGTGCACACTGAACTTTATCAAATTTTTATTGTACCTTATTTAGACAATCATATTATTGTTATTATTCTTTACTTTGGTGTTATGGTAAATGGTATTGATTGCTTTTAGAATGTTAATCCTAATTATTCTCCTGGAATTTGATCCAGTTTGGTCATTTACATTATCAATTTCATATATTGCAATATTTAGCTCTTTAATATTTTGTTTCATATTCTCACATCTACATCTGTGAAATAGCTTGGCTCACAATATTTCTTTCTTTTAACGTGCCTGTGAGGTTTAGATCATAGGGTTATGGTTTGCTCTTAAAACAAGTTGGGAAAAGTTTTCTCCTTTTTTGTCCTCTGTTAGAGATTAAATAAGATAGGTGTTAATTTGTCCTTAATATTTGGATGACTTATGAAGTCTTCTGAGCCTGATTTGCTTCTGAGCCTGATCCAATTTTTTAATCGTGTATTTATTTTCTTTAATAGATAGAGGGCCATTTAGCTTTGCTGTTTCTTCTGGTTTCAGTTGCCATAAAATTATTTTTTTCTAATTATTTATTTCAAATAAGATTTCAATTTTATTCACATAAAGTTACTTATTACTTTATATTATCTTTTAAAACTCTGTAGGATCTGTAGTAAAGACCTTTTTCCCCTGATATTAATGATGTTAATATTATATTACATTGTATTATATTACTATATATTAAGAACCAAATTTTGGCTCTTTTAATCTTCTCTACAGTATGTCCTTTTCTATTTCATTATTAATTTTGGTTGCTTTTATATTTATAATTTCCTTACTTCTATTTCGTTGGTTCTAATTTACTATTATTTTGTAAATTATTTAAAAAATTTCAGCCTTTATTCTTTCTTTAGTAAATGCACTTAGGCTAGGCTATAAATTTCTCTCTAAACATGGCTTTAATAACATTCCACAAATTTTGTTATATTTTATTTTGTTACCATTCAGTTAAAAATGTTTTCTAATTTCTATTGTGATTTCTTCTTATTTGATTAGAAATTTAGAAGAGTACTGCTTAATTTCCAAATATTTGAGGAATATTTTAGATATGTTTGTTTTGACTTATAATTAATTTTCCCTTTGTTCAGATAATATAATCTGCATAATTTTAATCATTTAGCTTTGGGGGACTACTTTGTTATTGCAATGTTTTATATATGTTTAATAGATCAAGCTTCTTGATCATGTCATTCAAATTCATCTTTATTGATTTATTGTCTGTTTTTTCTACATAAATACATCGCACATTTTTAATTGATAAATTTTATAATCTATTATTGAAGCCAATATTTAGGGGGTAAGAGGAATTATCACCCCATGCTCAGTTCTAGAAAGGCTTCCTATAAAAGATTGAATTATTAGAGGGAACTATGAGTGGGCTTATAACTATTGCCATTATTTTCCAATACTAAAAAACATTCTCTTGTAATACCAACCAATATTTTAGGAAACCATATTCTGATGTGTCTTGTTTGGCCTTTTTTGGTGGTTCCTCAAAAAGTTAAACACAGAATTACCATACAACCCAGTATCCACTCATAAGGGATACACCCAAGAGAAAAGAAAAAATACGCACACACAGAAATTTGTACACAAATGTTTATAACAGCATTACTCATAACAGAAAAAAGGGGGAAACAACCCAAATGCCCATCGTTGGATGAATAGGTAAACTGTAGAATATACATACAATGAAATATTATTCAAAAATAAAAAGGAATGAAACACTGATACATACTACAACTTGAATTGACCTCAATAGCATCATGCTAAATGAAAGAGGCCAAAATAAAAGGTATTGTATGATTTATTTTATGTGACATATCCAGAATAAACAAGTCCATACAGACAGAATGCAGGTTAGAGCTTACTAAGGGATGCTGAGGGCAGAATAGGGAGTGATTACTTACGAGGCAGTGTTTTCTGAGGCTATTTAAAGGTTTTGAAACTACAGATAGGTTGTGGTTGCACAACATTGTGAGTACACTAAATGCCACTGAATTGCACACTTTAATATAATTACGTGAATTTCCATTTCAATGAAAATTTATATGAAAAAAAGTTAATATTATTGCAACACTACCCACTAGGGGGCGCTACTTCCATTAAGAAACATGACTAGCATTTTTTTTTTTTTTGGTGGAGTAGGAGAGTTACCTTTGCAGATTATTTTGTGCTTATTTTGCATCTATTTTAGATGTGAAAAAATAGAAGCAACTGTACCTTTTGGAAACATTTCTGGAAAACAATGTTTTACATTTGAATGCATCTCTTTAGGGAAAAGCAGTTTGTGAAGCATCTTTATTAAGAAAATATTTCTTTCCTTGAACATTGAAGACTTCATAGTTGAAAATTCAAACCAACACAAATAAATTATGAAGCCCAAAGAAATGGTGAATGGAAAACATTTCAGAGAGTCATATAAAACTGGATGAACAAAATGTCCAAGTACAGAGTTTCAAATAACTTTTCATTATTACTGTAAGTACTTGAGAGGGTCTTGAAGTGTTTATCCATATTTTCATGAGCACAATAAAATCTCGTTGTTCAACTCAGCCCATGTCTTAAATTCTTTCTCTAATTAATGAAATAACTCATAATTTATTCATTAATAAAGCTATATTTGTTGAAGTAGTATCAGGAATAAAATAATTAGGCCATAATCTCCCTGAGCTACTGTGGCCAGGGGTTTTAACAAAGTCACACAGGAAGGGTCATGCTTTCACATGTGTGAAATATTTATTTTTAGTTTCAACCCACACAGTAAGTTACTCTTCCTACAAAGAGAATGTTCTGCTATTGTAAACAACAGATCCCAATTGTGGCAGAGAAAAATTAGCCCAAAAAAACATAGTCTCCAAAGCAAATCTGATTCAAAGCACTCTAATTAGTACCATATAATTATAACATTGTACCACCATTCTTGGGTTAATTTGTAAGGTCAGCAGTCAGCATTTTTCAAGGCATACTAACAGGAAGCAGAGCCTTCCTCAGAATCAGCTGATAAAGACTGTACTCTGAGCAAAATCAGAATGGTCTTGCTACTAAGTCCTCTGTGAAACAAGAAACAGACATTCCAGGACAGACAGTTTGGGATAAAAATCAATGTGGGGCTTGGCAAGAGAATCTAAAAATTCACAAACACGAGCTTAATCATAAACCTTTACTTAGAAAGAAATGGAAATATGTCCGAACCTACTCTACAGTCAATATATAAGGCATATATAGATTTTCCTAAGATGCTTCAATTCAGTCATTCTAAAACCCAACAAATGAAATATCTTTTTGTCCTTTCCATGGAATAACTTTAGAAATTGTTATAGTGCATTGGTTTTCAATTGCTGAGTAACAAATAACCACAAATATGGTACCTCAAATAACACATGTTTGTTATCTCACAGTTTCTATGGGTCAGGAGTCTGGGCACAGTTTACCTGGGTCCTCTGCTCAGGGTCTCACAAGACTGTAGTCAAGATATTGACCAGTACTGGGGTCTCATCTGATGCTTGGGGGCCTCTTCAAAGCTCATGTGGTTGTTGGTAGATTTCAGTTCTTTACAGTTACAGAACCCATGGTGGCTTGCTTCTTCAAGGCCAGCAAGAGTCTTGGTTGCTTCAAGTCTCCACATTCACTGTAATGGCAGATGCATATCATCATACATTTGTCCAAACCCATAGAATGCTAAACACCAAGAGTGAACTATAATGTGAATTATGGACTTGGGTGATTATGGTGTGTCAATATAGGTTTATCAGTTATAGCAAAGGTACCACTCTGGTGTAGGATGTTGATGATGGGAGAGATTATGCATGTGTAGGGGCAAGGGGCATATGGAAAATCCCTGTACCTTCCTCTCAATTTTGCTGTGAACCTAAAACTGCTCTAAAAATAAATAAATAAATAAATAAATAAAAGTTTTTAAATAAAATTAAATCAATTGGGTATCTTTATCACATATGCAAAATTCCTTCACCTTTGCCACATCTCAATGGTTAAAAACAAGTTGCAGGTTCTGCCCACATTTAGGTAAAGGGAATTAAATCAGGGTGGCAGAGCTCAGGGGGAACGGCGTCCCTCTAGGTGTGTCTGCCACATATAAAGATAGCTGAACTAAATGAAACCTGACTATCCTAACCAAAATTATATTGCTCACAGAGGACAAGCCAGGAAGAAAGTACCCTCTTCTGCAAGCCTCTTATCGTTGTAGAATAACGAGGCTGATTTCTTTCTGGGTGGCTATATATATCACACAAACAACAATTAAAACCAGCCATCACTCTTCATCCTTCACACCAGCACATTCATTCATTTGCACTCCAAATAAACTATCTTTCTCTATCAGACAAGGACCTAAGCATTGACAATTGTTTTCCCTTGTCCAGAGGAAATTTCCTGTAGAAGCATGCAGCCTGAATTTTTTAAATTGTAATTAAATCTCTACCAATAACTCAAAAGAAAAATCAAGTAGACTTACCTACTAGAATTTACCCAGTCATAATTTCTAACTTACTCAGTAGGTAAAGAATCCCTGAGGCATTTGTTGACTTTTATCCTATTTTTTAAAATGCACAATGATTCATTCTCACACCACTTAACTTTACACATGACTATTTCTAGATGGGACTGAAATGATCTGGCATCCAGATATTGGTTACTGCACTAATGAAAAGAAGTGGCTAGTCTACACAACTCCTTGCCTGAAAAATCAGAACCTCAGGGACAAAAAACAAAAAAGAGGTCTCTTAAATCTCAGCTACAAACAAACAGGGGAAAGTAACTAGTAAATGAACACTAAGTAAAAAATGGTAAGCTTCAAGAGTCTTCTGTGAGGGCAGTAAAGACCTTGAAGAAATAGACATTGGAGAAAGTTTGCAGAGGTAACAATCCTGCAATCCTGTCTCCATGATCTTGAATAATTTGTTAGTTCTGGGAGTGATTTATGGCATTTGGAATAATTATCTGAAACTGAAAATCTAATTCTTACTTGAGGACCATTTGTAAGTACTGATTTTAGTTGCTAGAAATAATAAAGCAATGAAGTCGATCAATAAGTAAGTGTGTGTTTAAGGCCTGTTACATGCCCAATACAGGGCTAGGCTTTGTGTTTGATATGAATCCTGATCTCGTAAAGAAGGGGTCAGGATATTGAGGAAGTCTTGTCACCGAAGTTGGTTATCATTTAGGTATTCCATGACATAATGACTTGTCACAGAATGGCTTGTTGCAGATTAATACTTGTGTTTTTGTCTTTCTACAAGTGGGGGAATGTCTAAGAATCCAGGTGGCTACTTTCAGGATGGTTACTAGCCATAAAGACTTCAATGCATCTTGGCGCCTTTGGAAGGCTTTGATGTCAGTTGCTCAAGATTAATCAGTCATTTGTGTCAAAATTAGGGAAAGTGCCAGGGTGCTACCACCCCCATGTAGACAGTAATACCAGGAAAACAGCAGGTGTTTATTAAATATTGCTGTGAAATTGCGTGAATGACAATCTGTCTATAGCCTTTCTCAAGGGTTCAGGACAGCTTGGATCTTGTAGCAGTCTTTCCCATGAGAACTGCCCCCAACTCATACCCCATGTCCCCACAGACTGGTCATTTGTCAGGCATTCTTCCAGCTCTGCCGCCTAACCTTTCTGGTCACAGTGGATGAAGGATGAAGATCTAGCTGGATCAATCAGATTCTCTTTTATAAATCTGAACTTAAGACATAGAGATCGGTATTTGAAAGTTGAACTATTTAATGGTGGAGCTAGGAAGACTCTATTTCTTAGGATTATTTTTTTTTAATCATTTCTTTGGATTCTATGAAATGTCTTTTCAATAAATCCTCTTTTTATGCATTTATTTTTGTTTACTTCGAAGATTATATTACTTTCAACCTCAGATGTTTCAAGTAAGATTATCAGGTGGCTTTTGAAATGTGCCAGAAGCCAAAGAAAGGAACACGAGACATCTGTGGGTGAATTACCTTATTTCCTCATTTTTCTCACTTCAAGCATGAAACTTATTAAGCTTAAAACTTTTAAGAGTATATAATAGCTTTTCTCTCCATCCTCATATTACAAACTCTTAGGGATGCAGCAGGTTTAAACTCCGTTACATTTATTTTCTGGAAAATGTTTTTGTATCAACAACAGCTCCCGAGCTTGAAGGGGAGGAGGGAGAGAGAGAGGAATATAAATTTATAATTCTCAGGAGAAGTAGTTTAACATGAAGAAAGTAACAGATGCATTGTAAAGAACATGAAGAGATTCAGTAGAATTGAACATGTTTGTTGAGCATTTGGTAGAGGTTTTCTATTTATAAGCTGGAGTTTATAAATTGTCTGACTCTAGTTTGTTTCAAAATACATATGATATTAAATGAACATACACATAAATTTAATAAGATATAAATAAGTTTGTATCTTATGTCAATTTTTATGAGAACCATGAAGAACAAAGCGTTGCAAAATATTAAGTATAAAACTTCTTAATGACTAATATTATTTTAAAATTTCTATAACTTAAAATCTGAGGCTGCTTTACTTCTTTTTTTCTTGGATATTTTTATTACACTTTTCAATATGCTTAAAATATTTTATAAGATTCATATATTTAAAATATACCCTCTGATGAAACTCATCTGCTTTAGAGTGCACACAGTTTGATTAATAATATATTGTTGGTTTTTACTCTTCCTTGCTAAGAAATGTAAGTTCAAATAGGCTACAGAGAATGATTAAAAACTAAAAATTGTATATATTGATATTTTTAAGTTATTACTGTAGTTGGTAGTCATTGGAATAGCAGTTACTAATATCCCAGAAGTGCATGCCTCCCCAACCTGCCACATTGCCATGGGCTACATGGGTCTGTCTGCCTCCGTTCCTGCTTTACCCTCACTGGCAGCAGCACTCCCCGTGGTTCTTGCCCAGTCTCACTCTACAGCTCTTTTACTGACCACACTTTAGCTCAACACGGAAGATTGATTCAAACCTCCTGTTGTCATCATCTCTCATGCCAAACACAGTAGTGAAAGGTGGCAGGATGTACATTTACACATATCAATGGGCAAGAGCCCAAACCTCAGAGTCAGATCTTATCACCACTGGGTAACCATCTGGATACACCAGTGATACTCATCAGCAGCTGAAAGGCTGAATAGGCTGAATTCCATGGGAAAGCTTGACTTCCTGCTGTGAATAGGTGAGGGTAGCTCTTCCAGTTAGGTAATGCAAAACATGATGAGAAATAAACTGTTCCCTAAACACTCTAGGTCTGATGTCATGTCCTCCTGGGGTCTTCCTGGTGTCTCATTTCCTAAAACACCAATCAGGTGTCCACTTCTTGACCATCTAGCATTATGCTTCTCCATGAATCAGCCCTCCTGATGTCCAGGATTTTGAGCCCACGTGATCCCCCTATGCATATGCATTCCACTGAGAGGAGCAGGGGATATTCTGTAGACCCTATATGTCTGTAGCTTAAAAACAGAGCAAAAGAGAAAAAGAGACTGAGGCTTGTTATGGGCAATGGCTCAGAGCTGGTGAGAGATAAAATATCAGAAGAAAGAGAGAAATATAGAGTGACTTTTACCATCAAAGGCGAAGAAGCTTGAATATTGGTTTATCATCTTCTTATATCTTCCTGAGGATAATTTCTAGTCACTACTGTTAACTCCCACAGAAAATTTTACCAGGAGGCAGCATATCTCTACCATATTTCTTGAGATTTTTCTTTCATAATCATATTTGCTCCTTACCTACCAAGAATTATGGTGATAATTATAACATTATTAATTACTATCTATAATAATACTACTACTTTTGTTATATTTACTATTATTATTAACCTTAATTGAACCTCACTATGTACCAGTCTTCCAAGTAATTTACATGAATTGTCTCATTGACTTCTCTCATCAAGTGTGTGTGTGTCTGTGTGTGTGTGTGTGTGTGTGTGTGTGTGTGTGTGTGTGTGAATAATGTTCTCCCCATTACCAATGGAGAACCTGAGACCCAATGAGATTGGGTAACTTGCCTAAAATCATAGAGCTGAGTAGTAAAGTCAGCATTTGAACCTATGCAGTGTGACCCAAGCTCTTAGTCACTGAGATATGTGGCATATATGAGCTTGACTCAACCCCCTTTTATATCCGAACAGCTTCTTAACTCAGTGGCTCCATCCAACCAGACAGGTCAAAGTATGTCTAAAGCTTTTCCATGTCCAACAATGTTAACAGCCAACATCCTCCTTCAGGATGAACTGTCCTAGGGAAAAAAAAAAATTCTTGTATCAAGTGTCTTTCTAACTGTTTGATCTTTTGAGTAGTTGGGAACAAGGAGGGTTGAAATAATGAAACAACAGAGGCCTGCTTTTAGATTCACTGATTCATTCAACAAATGTCTGAATGAGCACTTTGTTTTGTATCCTAGGGACTGAGGATCACCAGTGAGCTGGCTGCTCCTTTATTTGGGTCTGTCTGTCCTAAACCCAGCATGCTTCCTGAAGACTGTCTCTTAAAAGTGGTTTTTGTGTCAAGTCTAAGACATATAGCCACATAAGAACCTAAACACTAGAAATGCTTTACAAGCTATGGGATTGAGAATATTTAAATAGTACATAACACCAAAGGGAAAGAAAAGAACATCCGATTCATACAGGCAGCCAGTGAAAAGGGCAAAATGGCTTCAACATGTCATGATGCCGGCCATCCCAAGAGAAGTCTATTTGTGTAAGTCATGGAATTGAAGCCATTTTTCTGCAGAAGGCTGGGTGTTCCTGGCCATGACTGCACACTAACTGAGCTAGTCCCATGTAATCTAATTGCAGGGCGTTTGAGACAGCTCCTCAAAGGCAGCTATGGAATTAGGGAGATGATAGGATTAACTGGACCCAGCGATAAAGCCTCAGACCCAACAATAAAGCCTCCAAGGGAGGTGGTGATTTAGCTTCATCATAGTGGCTCTCCTCAAATGTACACTGGGTGGAGGCCCCTGAATCCGTTTGTGTTCTAGGGAAGAGCAAATTGTAAATTAAAATGGAAATTCTCTAACTTCTGTGAGATACTGGTACAAGAAATAGTGCTTTAGGATTCCTCTAATACACCACGTCTCCACTGTACACATGCCTTCCCAGACGTTCCATCGCTTCACTCTCGCCTGACTTTGCTTCTGTGAGGACATCTCTGGGGCACATTGTGGAGCATACCCAGGGGAGCAGTGACAGAGACAACGGTTCCTGCAGGGGGAATATGGAGGAGACACAGCACCTGTAGGTGTAGGGGTGGTGTTGTCTGTTGGTCAGGAACAGAAGCTCATTTAGAGTACCTCACATTGCGGGAGCTTAGTAAAAGGATACTTGCGGCAATAAGGGAAGCAAGTACCCCACAGGAACTCAGGAACAGCTGAATGGTTGAGGCTTCATGGGATGGAACAGTCAGGTAGAATTATCTACACTGCGTTAGGGTTCATTTACTGAGACAGCATTCGAGGGCAATTCGGAGACTTACCTCTGCTCCTGCGGGCCTCCAGAGCCAGCTCGTTCATCTCATTTGTAGCTTATCTTCACCTCTCTCATGGCTCTCGTGGCGTTTGCCACAATATGGCATCCTGGATATCCTCTCAGCTTCTGTTCCCATATATTCTGCTCCTGCACATTCTCTCTGTTTCTTACCTTAAATTCCAGGGAGGGAATCTGGATGGCCTGGCTACATACCCGTGCTTGGAAGGAATCATGCCAGCCCACTTTGGATGGTTGTCTTGAGATAGGTACCCACCTGTGCACATAAAGGAATGAGGAATATTGAACTTCCTAACCATAGGTTGGGGCCAATCTGTTAAAGGCATTTTAAATTAAAATGAGAGAAATATTCTGGATTCTCTGCCTAAGTAGCTTAAAAGATCCCTGTAAGGAACTGTGAAATGGACATAAGAACCAGAAAATGACACTTTCACCATTAATATTTAGACCTCTCCTTCAGCCATGTAATCAGGTAAAAGCAATGAAAAATGTATCTGATAAGAAAATTGTATTTAATAAGAAGTTGGCCAAAGACATTAAACATTATCAAGAAGTCTGCAAAAATATTATATAATATATCCTTCTGATTTTCTGGTTTATATATGTTTTATAACATGCACAATATACTATTACATTAATAAATTGGTAATTATTACGGATATATATATGTATAAAATTAGGGACATGTTTAAAAATTAACTAATAGTGTTTATATTCCAAAAAGTTATAACCTACCCACTCGACTATTAGCTTTATGAGGTCAGAGGTCCTTTCATTTGTTCACATCTCTCGCTTAGCACCGAACATTTAACCATGTTGAGAATCTCTTGTAAGCCAGACCAGATACAATTTTTTTTATTGTGTGCCTCCATCGCAAAGATCCATGTTTTTTGGAAAGGGATAAATCAGTTATAGTAGTCAATTACTTCTGCAGAAGTAGTAGAGATATTGTGGAGATATTGTGGGGGACCAGAGGCCCATGCTGTACAATGCTCTGTGCCATGGCTAAGCAGTGTGCAAGGGCAGAAATCCCCCCATGTGACTGAGAGCTGAGAGTTGGAATGGAATGGAAAGGGCACTCATACAAGAAGAATGCAAGCACCACAGGCAGGTAATGCAAGGCTCAAGAGCTGGCAGTTTCTGGTCCTGGCATGACCACATGGGTAACAGGGATGTAGAATTCGGCATCTGGCTACGATGGCATTGCGGGAGGTAGCATATAGGCAAGCTAAGGGTTAACATGGATGTTGGTAAGTTAGGACACAAAAAAATATTTTGGGGAGGAGCCAGACATCTGGAATCCTAGAGGAAAAACATACTGACTCAGGAAACAAAATGGGAACTAGCAGAGACCAAAAGCAGATCTAGTGTCGAGGGATGAAGCTAAATAGGCAATCCGATCAGGGAAGTCAAATATTGACTTGTAGGAAGCATCAGGGCGGCTCCTATTTTTGTTAAACTGCTGGTCTCTCAGTAAATTTTTCTTGGCCTCATTGGAAACAATTTGTAAGTATGAAGTAGATTTTTAGAAACATGATCGAGGCCCATTCTCTTTGTTAAAATCTTTTGAAATGCAACCATCTCACCGAATAGAAGTCATTCAGGTAAGGATCCTAGATGGTAACAAACACATACAGTAATAGGAAGAGATTTTCTATTATTAAAAATATAAGATCCTTGGGCTACTTTCAAAGATTCCTCATAAAATGTCCCTAAGCTGCTTTTTCTGGTTTGTCATTCATTTTATGCTTCAAAATATCTTAGACTCAAGCCACAGCCAGTGTTTAGCCTTTAGTCTCACAAGACATGTGTATTCAGGTCTCCATATTTCAGCGCCTATGGTCTCTGTTGTAAACTAAAAAATTTAATTGGGCTTTGTCCTCAGTCTCTGGGAACTAACCTCTAAATCCTTGGAATGTCCCAAGTGATAGCAGTGTTTTTGTCATTCACAGTGGTCTCTGACTGTTTATACTAAGGAGACGACTCATGGGGGGCCCTAGATCTTTCTGCTGAGATGACTCAGGACCGACCATGTGATTTGAGGGTTAGGGTTTGAGCCATGTGATAGCAGCCCAATATCCAGGGCACTCATACAAGAAGAATGCAAGCATCACAGGCAGGTAATGCAAGGAGAACTGAAGACTTAGTTCAATCGTGTGGCCAGTGATTTATTCAATCATGCCTATGTAATGAAACCCAAATAAAAGTTCTAGGCACTGAAGCTTAAGTAAGCTCCCTGGACGGTAATACTCTGCGTAAGGTCACACGTCAATATGCTGAGAAAGGGACTCCTGCTTCCCGGGGGTGTGGAGGGGATGGGAAACTTTGAATTTGGGACCCCCCAGACCCCACCTAGGTGTCTGTCCCTTTGGCTAGTTCTATTTGCATCCTTTTGCTATAATAAAATAATAAAAATAATAGCACTTTCCTGAGTTCTGAGTTGTTCTAATGAATAGTTGAACTTGAGAAGGTAGTGGGAACTTCTCAGAATTGTAGCCAGCTGGTCAGAACGCAGGAGGCCTGGGGACCTTCTAACTTACAGCTGGGATCTGAAGTGAGGGCAGTCAGGTGGAGGACAGTGCCCTTGACCCATGACGTTTGGCTCAACTATGGGTAGCCCTGCTCAATGTCCCTCACCCAGGTACCCCATTCCCCACACCCCTCTCCTCTCCAGCAACCATCAAAATAAACCAAGATGAAACTAGAGAGGGAGACAAACCGTAAGAGACTCTTAATCATAGAGAACATACTTCTTCCTTTCTGATTTGATTGGATGCCTTTTAATTCTTTTTCTTACCTAATTCTCTGGCTGGGCTTTCCAGCACTATGCTGAGTAAGAGTGGTGGGAGTGGACATACTTGTCTTGTTCCTGATCTCAGAGGAAAAGCTTTCAGTTTTTCACTGTTGACTATGATCTTAGCTGGGGACTTGTCAATATGGCCTTTATTATGTTGAGGTTCATTTCTTCATTTGTTGAGAGTTTCTAGCATGAAAGAATGTTGAATTGTGTCAAACGTTTTTTCTGCATCTATTGAGATGATCGTATATTTATCCTTTGCATACTAATGTGATTTATCATCTTTATTGCTTTGTGCATGTTGAGACATCCTTGAATCCCGGGGATAGACCCCACTTGATAGTGGTATATAATCCTCTTAATGTGCTGTTGAATTTGGCTTGCTCATATTTTGTTGAGGATTTTTGCATTTTTGTTCATCAGGGATATTGATCTGTCGTCTTGTTTTCTTGTAGTGTCCATATCTGGTATCAGGATAACACTGGCCTCCTAAAATGGGTTTGGAAGTGTTTCCTCTCTTCAATTTTTTGGAAGGGTTTGAGAAGGATTGCTATTGATTCTTTAAATGTTTAATAGAATTCAACAGTGAAGTCTTCTGGTCCTGGAAATTTTTGATTACTGATACAATATCTAACAATTCTACTCATTATTGGTTTGTGTCCTGTCGTGTTTCTTGTAACCTCCCATTGATAGCTGCACATTGGATGCAGCAGTCGCCTGTCCCAGGCTTTACCGGCTGGTTTTGTTTGGGAAAGAGACTGAACTTACTGGCGGGTGAGTAGAGAGTACCCTCTGCATGGAGTCTGGCGGTTCCCGCTGCAGGAAAGGCTCAGCAGTGCCGTTTCCCTGGGGCTCCCCCAGCTGAGGCCAGTGTTGGGGAAGATTTCAGCGGTTCTCAAGGGCCCAGGATGTCTGTGTCTGCAGTAGTGGTGAGAACTGTTAGATTCTCTGGTGGCAAAGGCTGCTAGAGACCTCCCGACCTCCTTCCTCGCATGGAGGGTGCAGTGGCTGACAGGATCCCTCCCTAGCACCAGGTGTGGTTGGCAGGCGCCCTGAAGTCACAGTAGAGCTGCTGTCTGATGTGCTGTAACCACGGAGCAGCCGGAGAGCCGGCCCCAGAGCGCTGGTGCTGCGGGAAGCGCGGCTCTGGCGGTCAGGCGCGGGCCAGCCCTCCGCGGCCGTGGCTCGGCTACTGGGGCCGCTTGCGTGTGCACGCGGAGCAGCTGCGGGGTGAGGGTCTGGCCTGTGGGTGCGTACGGAACGTCCTAGGAGCCAAGGTCTGGAGTGCAGGTACGTGCTCCGTGGCTGGAGCTCTGGGGTCCAAGGCCTACTCGGGGTCGGGGGTAGCGGACCTGGCAGCCCTGGTCCCAGGGCCACACAACGGTAGCTCCCTCCCGGGGGGCCGCAGCAGTGATGATGCCCCTGGGGACCTGGACGGCACCAGTCACGTGGCCGATACTGATAGTGACACCGGTACTGATAGCCCCTGCTCCTCTTGCTTTCTAGCCTTCTTGGGAAGGCTCGGCTCTGCCATTACCCAGCCATCCTTTCTGTGTGGTTACTCTCCATTCTTTTTTTTTTTTTTTTTGGCTCCACTGTGTTTCTGTAAGGTGAATTTAAATCTTGAGCCCTCCTAGGACTATTTTCATTCATGGATAGCTAACTGTATTTTCTTTTTCTTTTTCTTTCCTTTTCTTTCTTTCTTTCTTTCTTTCTTTCTTTCTTTCTTTTTTTTTAATGGGACGGTAAAAGAAAGCTCTGCCATCTTGCTGAAGTCCTACATCCGATAGTCAAAAGACGTTTACTCTAGGGTCAAGATTTAATAAAATTAATTTTTACTGCTTCATTAAGTACATCCTGAAGTACAACTGGCTTTTTCCGTTTTTCTCCTGCACGTGTGTGGCCCTAAGAATACAATGACTAGAAATGCAGAGCAGTTGGTAGCACTGTTGATATTTGTGTTAAGGCACCCACGGTTTGACCCTTCATTGCTTCTGTACCATCTATGCAAATGTCAACAAAGTTGCGGGGGGGGGGGGGCCGGAGCAAATGTCTTAGTGTTATTATGAAAAGTTTTTTGACCCCATGGGCCTGCTGCAAGGGTCTTGGGGAACCCCAAAGTTCCATGGACCACACTTTGAGAACTGCTTCTTAAATAGAGTTCCCTATTGCTTGGTGGTGGTTCCAGTAGAATGTAGGCTTCTTGGGATTAGGGATACCCCCTGACTGCTTTGTCGTTTTACTTTCAAAGCCTAGAGAAGTGCTCAGCATAAAATACTGCAAAATAAATATGTGCATACAAAACAAATGAATTTAATGTTAGCTATATTTGAAGCTTGAACTGCACTGTTTGCTTACAGTGTTCCCCTTGTAAATGTCGATCAGTGACTTTGGCTGATAGAAAAAACAAAACAAAACAAAACAAAAAGACAGACTATATAAAACTGGTTTCTTAAAAGGCTTTCCTTGCATGTGGAGATATCTTAAATCATAGTCAAAATGATTGTCTCTAATTCCATAGGGAAACTAGTCTTGTGTCTGAAAGCAATAGAAGCTGCTTGTGACCCATGCTCTGGTAGCTTCCTCATCAGTGAGCTGTGCACAGATGCAAAACACATTCTTCTCTTTTACAAAGCTTCCTTTAAAAGGCAGTGCAGAGAGTAATTACAGAAAATTTAATATCCACTTGCTTTTTCAAGTACTTTTTTAAAAACAAATATCTGCTTCTTATTTCAATTATTTGTCACTGTGAATAACATAATACTATTTCTCACTGCAATGCTAATTTTATTTGTTGGGTAGTGAACTTGTCAGATAAAGAGCATAACACTCACCATCAGAAGTCGGCTGCAAGGACAAGTGCCTCTACACCTTTGTGCCTGCCGTTTTCTCGGCAGAGAATGTTCTCTCCCCCCTTTCCTGACAGGTAAGCCTTACCTATCATTCAAGCCTTAACTCAAGTTTTATCTCTTCCCAACGGCCTTTCACTCTTCCCCATATGCAAGTTATTTTTCCATCTGTTTCTCCTGTCATTTATGCATACCCGACTATAGCACTTAACACGATGAATTTTAGGTCTTTACCAGTAGGGATGGTGTGATTTTCAACTTTGAATCCCCAGGACCTGGTAGAGTGCCTGGAACACAGTATCTGTTTAACAAATGGTCTTTGGGATTGTTGTTATTGTTTTTAAAAAAAACAACAACAACATTGTTACACTGTTTCAAGAATCAGGCAAAGCTGTTTTATCTTCTGATTATCATACAGCTACATCATGATGCATGCCCTAGTACAACATTACCACCTAAGAAAAGCTGTAGATTTCACAAATGCTCTGTAAATCCTGGCAACCTTGGGGCGCCTGGGTAGTTTAGTCAGTTAAGCTTACGGACTCTTGATCTCAGCTCAGGTCTTGATCTCAGGGTCGTGAGTTCAAGCCCCACACTGGGCTCCACTCTGGGCAAGAAGCCTACTTAAAAATCAATCAATCAGTCAATCAATCAATCAATGTTGGCAACCTTGAGTAAATGCAAAGAATAATAAAGTAGCAAGAAAAAATAATGAAAAACAGTTTCTTGAGTGTTTTTCAGAACCTTCGAGGAAGGAGTGATTTCTTTTTTATCTTTTTTTTAAAGATTTTACTTATTTATTTGTCAGAGAGAGAGAGAGAGCACAAGCAGGGGAAGCAGCAGGCAGAGGGAGAAGCAGGCTCCCCACTGAGCAGGGAGTCCGATGTGGGGCTCGATCCCAGGACCCTGGGATCATGACCTGAGCTGAAGACAGACGCTTAACGACTGAGCCACCCAAGTGTCCCAGGATTGCTTTCATATAGAGAACAGTCTGACTCCTTGCCACCAAGCCAAGAGTGGTCCATGGATCAGCAACAATAGCATCACTGAGAGCTTGTCAGAAATGCAAAAGTCTCAGGTCTCACCCCAAAAATAGACATTTTTACAAAGTCTTCAGGAGATTTGTAAACTCATTCATTAAGATTGAAAAGCAGTGGTCTCACCTCTTAAAAATCACATCCATCCATTCTTTCATTTTGGGGGTCTTCAGAGCAGCTGCTCCCATATCTCTGGTCTGTGATTTGTAACTGATTTATAACTCTAAACTTCTGCCACTGGGTAACAGAGATATTCCTGAAAAGGAAAACAATCCCTGGAAAAGAAAATAAAGGAAGGGCAGTTAGGAGGATAGGGGTCCTGGGAAGGATGTGGAAGAATAGTAGTCCCAGTGGGAAGATGCTATAGAAGGTGTGAGAGCCTTCTAGAAGGCTCTAGAACATCTGGAAGTTTGTTGTATTGTCAGTGACGAGTAGAACAAATTTTATTTTTTAAGTGTATGCTCTTGAAGAAAACTGCCTAGCCTATTAGAATCCAGATTACTTTGCTCAGATTCAGCTTTTTAGCAATAGTATTAATTAAAATGAAACTACTAAACTGCTGGTGGTGATAAAGTCATGTGAGTTCTGAAAAACATTTTAAAGTCTCTGATCTTTAAAGAGTAAAAGGATAAACCATTGATTTACCAAAATTGTTCTATTTCAGCTCACTTGTTTGTGGTCTGTGATTTAGCAACTGAGAAGTGGTTTTTTTCCCGAAGCTTCTTAAACTGGTGACTTTGTGGTTTTAACTCACTACACGTAGCAAAAAATATGAACTTCAACATGAGTCTAGTACAAATGATCTAGGAAGCCTCAGATGCTGACTTTTCACAATGGAAGCAGTCTTTTTTTTTTTTTTCATATACTCATAGCATGTTGCTTCATATTGAAGCGGTCCAGAATAAGCCAGTGGGCATAAAAATTATTTTGAGCCAAAGACATTTCAATTCCTGAAATCTCTTATCTGCCTAAAAGCAAAGCCTCCCAAGAGAACCCAACTGTCATAAATACCCTCTCCACCCCCACCCAGGGGCAACTCTAATCAACTCTTCTTGGAGACCAGAAGTCTACACACCCAAGCAGACATTGCCACAAAGCTATCATATTTTTCATCTATTTTCCTAAAGACCCATTCCAAAAGTCATTTTTTTTTCCATAAGTGCCCCTTCATCCTCCTCTAACAAGTAATTTCTTCCTCCAAAAGTGTCACTCTGCCTATCCCCATCCCCAGTGAAGATGGGATATAAGCCCCAGATTCAACCACCTCCCTGACTTACCTTTCTTTGTGAACTCCCAAGTACATATATAATTAAATCTGTTTTTTTTTTTCTTGCTAATCTGTCATTTGTCAGCTTAATGAGAGGCCTTCAAACACTAAACATAACAGGGTGAAATTTTTTGGCTTGCTGACAATTTACTTTTATCAAATTTAAAGCAATCTAAATTAGTATTAAAATGGTGGATATACCCAGACCAGAATTAGAATATTTTAACCATTATATACCTATTTATCCAATAAAAGTTTGGCAAGTGTGAGATGAATTTACTCTGCATAGTCAGTAAATCCATATGAAGCAGGTGGTGGTGTCACGGACATCAATGGTGCATTTACATTTATCATCAGTAGTGATTCTTCAACTATTCAGGAGTCACAAGCTTTAGCCCCATGGTAGTAAAAGAAACACACTGAATTTGAATACCTTTAGGAGAGGCTAATCTTAGCCCCATGGTAGTAAAAGAAACACACTTTAGCCCCATGGTAGTAAAAGAAACACACTGAATTTGAATACCTTTAGGAGAGGCTAATACTCTGCTTTTACATCATTCCTACTCCTCTGTAGTGTCCTACATGTTTATGTCATTCATTTTACATATTTTTAATATCTCCCTGGCCCCTGAAGACAGTTGGGCAAGTGTCTCCTGATTTCAATCAGATTGGTAAAGATAACTGTGAGATATCTGCTAAATTCTGAATTATATTGTCCTAAACATAGAGCTCCATCTAAATACATATTATGAAATTTAATTTCAGCAGACCCTTGTTATGTCAACATTATATAAAGACAGCAATAATTCCCATTAACAACAAAATAATAATCCAACTGGACTTTTATAGTAATAGCTCTAAAACTTTGGGGGATTACAGATTAGGGGAGAATCTGATGAAAGCCATATACCTTCTCTCCAGCAAAATGCACACACTTCCCCTCTCCCCCAAAATGTTTTGCAAGCAATCTCAAGTTATTTATAGGCTTCCTACAGCCCGTTTTTAGATTTCTTTTTCCTAAATACTTAATATGGTAAAAACGAAAGAACATATTTAAAAACTGAGCTTTTGAATAAACTACCGTAAGTTTGGGTTAGTGTAAGGGTGACATGATCTTGGATCTCGGCACTTTTCTCATAGTTTTGTCTTCTCAGATTGAACGCTTTATGTTACGAATTCTTGGAGAAAGGACTCTATCTGTTGTATTTCTCTCCCAATGCAAAGCGTAATTCCGTACCTGGTACTACTACTACTACTACTGTATTTCTAACTTTTCATATTTGACAAGTGCATCTGAAAGTTGCATCTAGGTTGGAAAGGTGACATGTCCCGGGGTTTGGAACGCTTTAGTGCTTGCTGTTGGTAGCAGCGCAACATGAAGGGTATTATTAAATATATTTTTTATAAAAGATGGGACATTTATATTAATTTATCATTACTATTTGAATACATAGCTTACCATTTGACATCTATGCTATATTATGCTAAGTCTGCAGATATTTTATTTTATCTTATCACGTGCATTCGTACATGACTGCAGACACCACCTCTCTAACCATTGTCGTGCAGGATACTGGGCCATCCACGTTAGTATTTCTGAGAGCCGATTGGCAAAAGTAAGGAAGTGGCTGCAATAGAAACTTAGGTACATGTGACCTAAAAGCCACAGAGTTGTCCTCACATACAAGATACTCTTTCTTGAAGAGCTGTGTTGATATAAAATGATTTATACTAGATGCGTGTGATTTATTAAATATCCTTCAGGAAGAAGCAGTTCTTACTATAAATCAAGACTTTGTTTCATTCCTTCTTACTATAAACACTAGCATGAGCACCTTTGTTCTTAAAAAATAACAGATTTAGTAAATATAAAAAAATCTTTGAGTTCCAAGAAAAAATTAACCAAACATTCTAATATGCTGGATTATTCAACTCATCGTTTGTCTCATTTAATAAGTACTATCAGTTGAATCCTGACTTCACAATGTAACAACGGAAAAAATTTGAAAAGCTGACCATCATAAAGAGTTTCGAAAATTAAATCTAATGAACTGACTGGTATGCAGTGTTTACTCGATATTGGTTCCATCCTTCTTCCCTTATCAATGTGATGGCGTAAGGACTTCAGGCAAAATTTTCAGAGCATTAAAGCCAGGCAGCATCTGAGAACAATAGCTGTATGGTCTTTCTAAATATACAAAATTAACATTGTTCTCTGTTAAGTTTTCCCTCCAAATACTTAAATAAACATGTGATTGTTTCCTTTTGTTCAGCAAGTATGAGAAAGATTAGCCTCATCTATCTTGGCTGATTTTGGTTCATTTCTATCTGAGGAACTCAATAAGTGTTTTTCAAAGTTCTTTTAAAGAAATTAAAGAAGGGACAATATATTTAAGCAGCACCAAATCTTGGCTTGTCCTCACTTTTCTCCTTATAAGAATAATTAAGGAAAGCTTTCAGAATGATTGGTCATTTAAGTGACATAGACCCCGAGGAATAGCCAAAGCATAGATAAAGAAAAAGTTAAGGAAAAGAGCATTCCAGAACCAAGGAACAGCATGGGTTCTGAGATGGAGCCCCGCATCAGGCTCTTCGCTCAGTGTGGAGTCTGCTTGAGATTCTCTCTCTCCCTCTGCTCCACCTGTTCATGCTCTTTCTCTCTCTCTCAAATAAATAAATCTTTAAAAGAAAAAAAAAAAAGGAGGTGGAGTCTAAGAAAGCTGTTTTCCTGCTGACCGTAAAGAATGAGCCACCCTGAGTTGTACAAGTGCAAGGAAATGCATTCTACCAAAAACGACATAAGCTTGGAAGAGGAGGTTCGATTCGTGAGGCTCAGATAAGACTCCAGCCCTGGCTGACACCTTGAATGCAGCTTTGCAGGCCCTGAACAGAGAATACAGTAATGAGCTTGGGACCTACAAAAACTGAGATAATAAACGGATATTGTTTTAAGCTGCTAAATCTGTGGTAATTTGTTACATAGCAATGAAAAACTAATAAGCCCATACAAAGGAGGTGCTGAAGTCCCATTCTGCTAATTATGACATTAATTAGCTCAAAATTGCTCAAAATGCTCAAAAAAGCATTTCTTTACCACCAGTGCTAGTTGTATGTTTGTAGTGGTGAGAAATTCCGTCACTACATACAGTAAGAAGAAACTGGAGAGGAAACGGTCAAAGACCGAGTTGTGTGACATTCTTTCCCATCATGTAAAAAGACGTATAGGTAAAATTTTCTGTCTTACCTCTCCAACTAGATTGTTCATTCCATGCGAGGGGAGCATGTGCTTTATATTTTTTGTGACCATTTAAAAAGTACTGGGGCACCTGGGTGGCTCAGTCGGTTAAGCGTCTGCCTTCAGCTCAGGTCATGATCCCAGGGTCCTGGGATTGAGCCCCGCATCGGGCTCAATTTATTTCCGTGACTTTCAATTTCAAGATGCTGGTTAACATGCACTCAACTATAATGCCATAACCTTTTCTGACACTAGACACAATTTACTCACAAAAGGAATAAGTGTCAGTCACCTTTAGCTCAATGATTATTTAGTAGTTACACAAATGTTTAACATCTATAGCAGGTAGCATTAACACAATGCTTATAATACACACATAATTAATATCCACATCACTATCCTCAATTGGTAATTCATAAATGAGAAAAGAATTTCTAACTTATTGACTAGATCTCTAAGGAAAACTATTTTCTCTAATCCATTATTTTAACAACTATTTTAATTTAAAAAGGAACAAAACATTTTTTCCTTAAAAATAAATATACATTATGTTACAGGGGATAAAATTAATATTTAACATGCCTCATTATTTACAAAAACATTCTGGCCTCACACTTTATAATATAGAAATTTTTAGGTCTGGGTTTAACTTCAGCTTACTTAGATATTTGGGTTTTGAAGTCCATCTGAGCTGACAAAAAAAGATGCAGATCCAAATGGAAAAATCATGTCTGTTTTTCAATTTTTGCTTACCAAATCATTCTACTCATTTCTCCATGTTGTCCACTAAAGATTTTTATTGAAATTCAAGCAAATTTTAATCTTCCCCAAATTCTATCAGGTTTTTTTTTGTAAACTAATCAAGTGTTAATTATATCTTAATTTTGTTTTGTTAATTATATCTTTAAACAGTGGTTCAAAACTTACTGAAATCCTTTTGAAGATTTTTTTTTTAAAGTAAGCTCTTTTTTTTTTTAGTATTTTTTTTAAGTAATCTCTACACCTAATGTGGGGCTTGAACTTACAACCCCAAGATCAAGACTTGCATGTTCTACTGACTGAGCCAGCCAGGAGCTCCTCCTTTTTGAAGATTTTTAATCAGGGTGCCTGGGTGGCTCATTTGGTTAAGCAACTGCCTTCAGCTCTGGTCATGATCCCAGAGTCCTGGGACGGAGTCCCATATCGGGCTCCCGGCTCAGCAGGGAGCCTGCTTCTCCCTCTGACCTTCTCCCCTCTCATGCTGTTTCTCTCTCTCTCTCTCAAATAAATAAATAAAATCTTTAAAAAAAAAGATTTTTAATCAAAGTAGAACATTTGGATTCCATGTTTTTAAGTGTGCAAATTTTTAACAACGAGCTTATATAATGATGGGAACATTTATTTTAAATATGCTTTGTCCACAGCCTGCATTTCTTGCAGAAAAGAGTTACATTCTTTTCATTGATCAACTTCTTG
Organism: Halichoerus grypus; assembly: GCF_964656455.1. Lineage (NCBI taxonomy): Eukaryota > Metazoa > Chordata > Mammalia > Carnivora > Phocidae > Halichoerus > Halichoerus grypus. The sequence goes on from NC_135715.1 coordinate 128,900,763, forward strand.
GATCTTAGATTATTCTTCTTAATCAGGTTGGGAAACAGCTTGCACTAAGAGCAGGAAATGGTATGAGTTGTGCCATTTCAGGTGGCTTACTTGTGGTTACATTAGTTGTAATGTCTTCAATCAATTGCAATTTTTTTTAAACCACTAACCCATTTTCCAAAGGCTTAGGTCAGTGAAAACTAGGGAAAATAAATCCATAAATCTACCTAAATAAGTCCCAATGAACTGCTCTGTATTGTAATAATATATGAACCAGACAGAGTATTGCTGTCAATGTCCCACGCTCCCCAACCCCCACCTCTGACAAAGGTCCCTCTTCCCTCCTGCAGTAGGTGATTCATGACTGTTCAGGACTCACTTTGAGAGAAAGAGTTCTGAGTAAAGCTTAATGTCTTTCTTAGTTTTCAGATAAAAATATCTTTTTTTAAAAAAAAAGATCTTATTTTTATTTATTTATTTGAGAGAGAGTGAGAGAGAGAGAGAGAGAGCAAGAATGGGGAGAGAGAAGCAGACTCCCGGCTGAGCAGGGAGGCCGACGCTGGGCTCTATCCCAGGACCCTGGAATCATGACCTGAGCTGAAGGCAGACGCTTAACTGTCTGAGCCACCCAGGCGCCCCCAGATAAAAATATCTTTAAAAAAAAAGAGTTCTAGTATTTTTCCCCCATCTTCAATAGATATCTTGAATAAGCCATTTTGAAGACTGATATTTGTGGTCACTCACCAAGTCCTAGTGGTGGTTGACAGAATTTCAATTCCTGGGTTCCATCCAGAGCTACTGAACCTGAGGAGATGGGGCAATGATTAAAGTTTTAAAACAAGCTTTACAGGTGATTGTGATGTACCACAAAGTGACAACTTGCCTCCAATTAGTAAACCAAGCAAAGTAGAGAAGCAAGCTTACATCAGAATCATCTTGGGATGCTTGTTAAAAATATCTAGATGCTGGCTTCTATCCAAGACAAACTAAAACCAAAAATCTCGAGGGGTAAGACCTGGAATTTTATATTTTTTAAATGATTTCTCATGCAGGACCAGGTATAGAAACCACTGCAGTTTATATTGTTGAAGTGAGCTTTGTAATAAGAATTGACATTTTTCTTATTCCTCTGAAAATTCTCTTGCTAGCAAGCTTTTAGAGTTCTCTGAGGTTCTGTGGTTCTCAAAATGCAGATCCAGGGTCAGAAGCAACAGCATCACCTGGGAACTTTATAAATACAAATTCTCAGACCCCACCCCATCTTACTGAATCAGAAACTTATGCCGCGGGGCCCAGCGGTCTAAGTTTTAGCAAGCCCTGCATGCAATTCCAATACACATTTAAGTTTGAGATCACTGGTTGAGGTCAAGTAATGAAAATTACTTGTCCTTTTCTTCTTTGTGTGTGTTTGGAGGATGGGGAACTTTATAAGAAACAATTTGATATTGAATAAATAACTTAATTCCTTAAAAGTTGTATTACTGGCAATGAATGAAGCATCATGTTTTCTCTCTGTATTTCTCGTTATGTTGTGTGCTGCAGATGTTGACAAGAATAGCACCATTTTATATATTTGCATTGGGGGAGTCTGAGATCAGGGGTGAGGAAATCTTTTAAGGTTAAATTCTCACAAATACTTCCTCCCGAAGACCTTGTGCCAGGCCATGATTTCCCAGCAGATGTTTTCCATTATATAGCTACTGGGTCATGACAGACTTTCCCTGGTTTGCAGTTGCCATGACAACCACATTTTTTGGTCTGCAGAGAATAGTATACAGCTCAGAGGTGTACGTTTTCTCGTAGTAATGGAAATGTTGATCCATCAAAGAAATTGATTAGTTGACAACTGTACATTTGATAAATCAGCAGTAAATTTGAAGGATCACATTTATTGTACATGGTTTATCCAGTGGACAGTATGCTGTTTCCACTAAATTTTCTAGACAAATAAAGATCCTGTGGTAAGCATACCAGTTTCTGAGGCTGTGAAAAGCTGGGGAAAATGTTTTGTTATTATTATAAACCATATTTTATACGTAGGAGGAAATGATTGTAAGGAGAAATAGCTACAAATTTTATTCATATTTTCTGTTTTACATTCATTTTGAGCCTATTTTGCCCTTGGTCACTTACTATAAAAATGAAAGCAAGTATTAATTTGCAAAACAATGATAATTTAATAACATCGTAGACTTGAAAACAATATACGTAACATCTAATTGTTTGTAATTCCATCTGGGAGCTTGTTATCTAAGGTATCATTAGGTTTTACATACACAAAAAGGCTATGGCAAAACATTTTCAGAATTAAGGCCCTTTGAAAAATGAACCAATTATCATTTTCAAATTAAATCAAAAGAAAGTTTTTTTTTTTCTCTACCAGTATATGTCTGGACATGGTAATTTTTCTCTCAAGTATTATTCATAACATACTGAAATCATGTTCCGCTTTGTTTATGACATATATGAGAATGAAAATCTTTCAAACAGAGGTATTTTAAGTTGTGGTAATTACTTTCAGTCCTAGGTCCCATGAAGTCTGGGTCAAAGTGTAATGTTCATCCAGTAACTGTGAAATTGAACTCTATTTCTTGTACTACCACAATGACTGGGGACAGGCTTTATATTCTACTTTGATTTTTTTTTTTGCAATAGTTTAATACTTTTTGTCTTGGAATAATTTTGATTAAGTATAATCATGTATATGCATCACACTGATAGGCAATTGTTTTGTTTTAGTCAATTCCTTATTTTTTGAATTGCATTATTTGATGTAAATGAAAATTTGAAGATGTATTCTTTGTCTTGGAGGATATAAAATTCTTTATATTCTTTTCTTGGCAAGTTTCTTTGAATTACAGACCTTGAAAGTATTGTATTTTTGGTCTTTTTTCCTTATATCAGGGGTATGTAACCTGTATTGTTTCCTCCTCATAGATTATGTGCTTCCTGAAGTTCAACAGTATTTCTTTGGTTTGTCTTTGTTTTGCATGCCTCGTAGTACCTAACACACATACAGGTGCTCAATAGATCCTTGTTATAATCAATAGATATAAAATCTTTTATCCCTCCGTAGATTGACTTCAATGGATGTTAATTTGCAACTGCTTTATACCTCTTTTTATTTTCCAAATGTTCTGAGATGAACGTAAATGATTTTATAATATGAAAAAAAAAACTAAGTTTCAGGGCACCTGGGTGGCTCAGTCAGTTGGGCATCTAGCTCTTTATTAGGCCAGGGTCGTGATCTCAAGGTTGTGAGATCGGTCCCTGTGTTGGGCTCCGTGCTGAGCATGGAGCCTGCTTGGGATTCTCTCTCTCCCTCTCCCTCTGCTCCTGCCCCCTCTAAACAAACAAATAAACAAACAGAAAACTAATCTAAGTTTTAAAATAACAGAAAGGAAATTCAGTAGCTACCTTTCTATCTTGATGTTCTCTCAGTTCCATATCACTTGGTAAATACGACTGTGGTGTTTGTAGGTATCTCTCACCCTTTACCCCCCCTGAAATTGTAGATTAAATTTTTGAAGGGAATAGTTCTGTTTAAGAGAAATTATACATCTACACTCAAAGGAAGCTGAGAGTTCCCCTCTCTCCCCATCCTGTTCTAACCCTTTCCATCCACCTCTCATCCTGTCCTGCTCCATGTGTTTGTGTTTAATGAAAAGGAGAATCATAGGATTTCAGACCTGGAAGGGACCTAAGAGATTCTTAGGTCACAGATTGCAATCTTTATGCTCCTGGAGCCAGGCAGTACTACAGTGTGTGAAGTAGGTCTGCTTGGAACTGTGAGGTCTCAGAGAACAAGCCATATCTAAAGGAGGGAGTGAAGACACAGCTACAGCTGATTACTGCTAAGTGAGAATAGAGGTCAACTCTACCAATTTTTTCAAAAAAAATTAAAAATGGATTTGTAGGTAAACATCCCAATTTTTAAATGTTGGCAGCTGATGCCTGCAAAAAAAAAAAAAAAAAAGGTAATGCCTGTCAAACGAAACATATCTTCAGGCCAAAATGAGGCCATGAGCTGCCAGTTTTCCCATGTGGTTAGACTACATCCTCATTTCATAGATGAGGAAACTTAAGCTCAGACTGATGTAAAAAAAACTTGCCTAAGACCATCCTGGATCTTAGACAAAAAAACTCCAGTGCTCTTCAACTATAGATGTTGGTGACTTGAGTAGGTATATCCTTAGGTCAGGAAGGAAGTTTGTGAGCATATCCTCTGTGGGAATGGAGTGTCTGGAAACCATTTTATATCTTTGATCATGAAAACAAGAAGGCATTTGTCTTGTGGATCAGAAAGTAGAAACAAGGCTTTGTTTGAGTAGGTGATGTGGTCCAACATCTGAGAGGAAGAAAGGGTAATATTGTTTACTTTGTAGTCATTGCATTTTTTTAGTAACTCCAAACTCTTTTTTGTTCAGTAAAACCTAACAATCTCTGAATTTCAGTTAGAGGTTTGCTAATGGAAGGAAATTTGTATGTTCTATACTACTTCTACTGGGTTATTATTTCTATTTAGGGATTACTTGTAATTTAGAAAAAGAGAAAATTATTTCCTAAAATTGCAAGAATGATCTCTTTCCCTGAATTTCTATTATCACATTGCATTTTGCTTTTTGCTTAAAGTTTTCTTTCCCTAAATACTCAAGAAATTTCCTATAGATCTTTGGTAGTATCAAACAGATCATTCTTATAAGAAGGTTTCTATTTCCTTAGATAAAATTTTAGCCACTGATTAGATTTCATATTCAAATGGGGTCCAGCATGCATTGCTTCTTGTTCCACAAACTATACAAGATCAACTAGGACCAGAAATGGCTGAAATCTGAAGATGAGAATATGACTGCAAAGATTAGGGAAGGCCTAAATCACAAAATACACCACAAGGCACACTTCAAATCCGTAATAAAGATGGCTTTCTACATCAGTGATTCTCAGACCAGATTCCTCAAATCGCCTGGGAAACTTAAAAAATACCAGTGCCCAAGCATGGATTCTGACTTAATTGACCTGGAAGCTGGGCACACATATATCTTATGCCAGTCCATCTCCACTGGGACCAGCACATGGTAGAAATAGTAATGGGTCCAGGAGTTAGATAAATTCTCCTCTAAATCCTTACACCAATCACTGTCGTGTATCCCAGGATACCCAGCATCAGTACCTAAAGAGGAGTGACGATTCTGTCTTGGTCCCCTATTGTATTTGCAATACAAGGAGTTACAGAGTTATGAGAGGTTGGTGAAGGTTATGAGGTTAACCACATACCCCAGCCATCTAATTATAACACTTGTGATGGTCTAAGAACTGGCTGATTGTCAAAACAATTCTTGAACACAAAGGTTAGATCAGAGAGGGAGGCCAAATCCTCTAGTATGGCCAGTGCCACAGGTCTTGAAATGAAAATGCTTTTGGGAAAACATTAGTCCTCTGAACCATACTCCGTGGTGAGGACTTCATTCCTGACTAGCCTTGACTCCACAGGATTATAGCTCCTAGTGTTCATTTATTTAAGTTCACCAACACAAACACCTCTCCGAGGGCTGGATTCGGTGTCGTTACCAGGATGTGTCCCCTCATGGATTCAGAATCCTCATCTTCTACCTCCTCTTCAGTGGCCACTCTGATAGCTAAATTTTTGACCCAATAATATCAAAATTCTTATTACCCTTTTCTATAGAATAACGAGGGCAAATTGCCATAAGATTGTTCCTCAGGGATCCCATGGTGATTTTCTGTGCCAGCATTTAAAGAGTTGCCACTTATTTTAAGGAAGAGAGAAAATATGAAAAAAATGTATTTATCCATATTTTATATATGTATTCATATATGTATACATTTTATATATATTTTATCCATATATATATATATATTTACATTAAAGCTCTGAGCAATTCCCTAATTTACATTTAATTCTCTGAGTGCCTTCAGATAGAGGTTTATACAGTAGAGATAACTTTTATAAATTTCAACACTTTAAGCTTAATACTTTAAGTTTTAATTTTAAAACTGGAAGTTTTAATACTTAACCTCAGAAGAATATGCCTAGTGAGCCCAAAACTTTAAATTGGTATTTCCCAAACTATGTTCTGCAGATCTTGAGTTTTATGGTTTGTTAGCAGCTGCCATATATACTTACCTACAGGTGTAAACACACCCCCCAACAGGATTTACTGGATTGGGAAATGCTGTCTTAAACAAATGTAAATGAGCTTATTTACTTTAAGATTTCAAAAGTTTTTGCCAGTTAACATTAGAAAGATGTAATTTAATACATTTTCAAAATTATTCAACCAATTAATCTGTTTTGGAGGACCATGTAATGAGACTAGCGTTTTTTAAAAAGAACTTCAGAAAATGTCCAATATGATGAATTGGAAAGTTATGGATTTTGGAATTCCAGACAGTGTTCAAATTCTAGCTCTGTCCCTTGCCCAGTCACACGGCCATGGGCAAGTACTGGATTTCTTGAGTAGATACTGGATAAATAGTATTTGTCTCACAAGATTGACCTGAGATTAAAAGAGATAAGTTATATAAAGATATTGGGACACAGAGGTCCTCAATATATCAATAAACCTGAATTCAATCCCTTTCTTCACTTCAGGGGCTTCTGATGGCCCTTCATGCATAGGTCTATGTATTTATATGACTCTAATCAGGTTTCACAGATGGATCTTATTTTTTGACTTCACTCAGTTATTTACTATAAATATGGGCCTGTATTAACTAGTCCATACAGCTTAACAGGCCATCTAGTATTTCAGGGTATTAAACACTAGTTTCCTTGGATAATCATTTATTGGTGGACATTTGAGTTATTTTCAAATTTCCCCTTTCCTAACAGTTTTGTATGAAAAGCTTGGAACAAATTACTTGTTTGCTTTTAGATTATTTTCTAGGAGAATATTCCCCAAAGTGAAATTACTAGGTCAAAGGAAAGAAACCATTATATAGTTTTTGTCACAAATAGCTCTGCAGAAAATTTGAACCAATTTACAATGTCACTTAAAATATATAAGCGTACCTTTATACCTTAACCTGTCACCAATGGATTTTTAGTGCTTTTGCTAGTTTAATGGGTACATACTGGTAACTTAAATTTGTCTTAAGCCAATTTTATTTAATACCCATAATGCTGTGGATTTTTGAGTATATCACTTTACTATATTTTTGTGTAAGTGTGCTAGCTGTTTATTCTACTTCTTTGATGTTTATTGACTAAAATCTGATTTCCAGGGTATAGGATCTCCAGCCAACCTCATGTTTTAGGGAAAATATGGATAATATGTAGTAACTACTTCTGTGGGATGACTAGCAAGCTTTGACACATGACATCAACCCTTTGTTCTCCCACCACTTCCCTTCCCCCATTCTACCCTCTGAACTTGAACTTAATGGATCTCAAATTTTTTTAAATACAGGAATGATTCTACAAATATCCAGTGCTTGCTTAAATCTCTGCTTATGGTTGGCCAAAAGTGTTTGTGATGTCAAAATTCCTCTTAAAACTCGGAAGAGCCATGATCCCAAACTTATATCAATAATTTATACCCATGTGCAACCTTTAAATGGGATCCTGCTAATTTTTAAATTAATATGGAGAGTGACTAAACTATATTATATAAAATTATTACAGAGGATTGTCTACTTCATGTGTCAAACTCTGCCTATAGTATTTTTCCCTATTGCCAAGGCCACTTGGCCACTGTCAGGTCTATTCTTTAGGAACCAATCCTGACTTTAGATAGTAGTTTCCTTCTCAGTATTATATAGTTTAGCATTAAGTTACAAGTCCTGCTAGTCCAGCCTTGGTCATGAACTTCAGTACTGATAACTAACTTACCTGTCTTGAACCCAAGCATTAAGGTTGGTGAAGGAAGGGTTGGTCTGTGACCTGTTGACTGACTATAGATACTGACTTTCTGCTTGTCCTACGCCTTAGCAAATACAGAGTCATCTTATTAACTACTAACAGATGAAAAGCTAGGTGAATCATAATCCAAAGCCTGAAATCCAAAGTCTTTGTTTTTCAGAGAAAAGAACATGTGTTATTTACATGGCAAACTGAACAGCTTTCTCTTGCCAAGGTGCACAAAATGAGAAATCTCATATATCCCTACACATGACTCAAATATTGCCTTCTCTATATTGAGGACATATGCATGCTCTGAAAAAGGACAGATCTGTAGGACTATGTACTGAAAGCAAAGAAGCAGGAGAGGGAGACATAGAGGGATAACCCGGCAATCATCTACAGAAACAGTTCACTAGATGTCACCCCACACTTGAGTCAGGATGAATGTTTTTCTAACAGAACACACTAGCAGGAAAGGGGCCTTCTGTTACCAGGAAAAGAACTCTTGTTTCTCCCCAACCTAAACTGGTGGAATATCTTTGTGTTGAAAATTATTTGAAGTCATAAAAGTAACTTTTGGCTTTAACCAAAGAGTTTTTGATGTCCATGAGTTCTTGACATTTGAACAGGGATGTACTATGCTAACCTATTATGTAATTTTATATAGTGCATATTTATTACATAGAAATTTGAAAATGCAAATAAGCAAAAGAAAAGAAAAAAGGCCTACATGACATGACCTCACCTCCAGAAATAAAATTATAAACATTTTGATACGTTCTTCTAGAATTCTTTCTATACACACAACACTAAATAGTTGGTTCATAAAGTACATTTTATTTTTTCCATGTCAATACATTTTTACTGTGAATTTACAATATCACTTAAATAGCATAATAGCATTTTATTATTTATTAATCAATTCTATATAATTAAACATTGATACTATATGCTTGAGATTCTAATATGTTGAAAAAAGATGTGAGCCTCAATGTGTTTTTCTAATATGTTTTATATTAATATTTATGACATCACCAAATCTTACTTAAACCATTTTAACATCTTTCTTTGAAGAAATTGTTTAGACTTTTAAAAATCAGAGAGTAAGCCACCTTCATCCACGTGCTCAATATAAAAATCTGTGTTACCACTGTGAAAATTAATAAAGGGAAATCTCACTAGAACGAAGTCAGGAGGTTCAGCAGGGAAGCTCTCCTGCCCTACCATTCCTATTAATTGCAAATCCGATAGGAAGAGAGGGACCTTGTCTTGGATACTACTTTACTACCCCCATCCCCTTACCCCCACCCTCAACAACCCAGCCAATGAAGGACAGTCACAACTCAGCCAATGAAAAGCCACTATACTTTGAACTCCCAGTTTACTCCAATGGAGTTTTTACTTATAACAATCCCTCTATAAAAGAGTGCTCCTTTCCTTTGTTCAACAGACTTGTCTATGGTTTTTGTTGTAGCTTGGTTGTCCAGCATTGCGATTTTCTGATATTCCCAAATAAATTCATTTTCGCTGGTAAAATAACTGGCTTTTATTTTTTTTTAAGGTTAACTTCACCAAGTTTTTAATTCTGAGGAAGAAAATGATGGCTTGCTTGATGTGAGTATTCACTCTGAGGAAGCCTGCTATGGCCCAAGTTTCTTGTCTGAAAATGGGCAGGGCTGGGGAAATCAGTGGAAGGCTCTAATGTCCAAAATATTGTGTGGATGTCCTTTACTGGCAAGACACTATAGACTTCAAGTTTTTGGAAAGATGTTAGTGATATATTCCAGAGAATAAGATGTTCCCGTGTTCAAATTCCTTACTGAGTTAATTCAAATAATTTATTTAATTTCTCTGATCTCATTTTCCTACCTGTAGATTAGAGGGCATGATATCTACCATGAAGTGTCATTGGAATTAAGCAAGATCATGCCTTTAAAGCTCCTGATTCATAAAAGCACCAGGAGTTTGTTTTTTATTTATTTAAATGGATCGTTCCCTTTTTCAGAAATATAATCATGCTTTCTCACATCAGTTCAGTGTATGAGTAAGTAATACATGTTTAACTCTGTACAGTACTTCACCATATTTTATCGATTATGAGTAAACCATGTTTGCCGCTATTATATACATGTGGCTTTTATCAATAGGCTTTTGATCTGTTTACTCTAAGCCCTATACATCCTTGCAATTTTGGTCTTCTTCTGATGTTAGTTTCTTTTCTCCCCTCTCTTTTGAATCTTTTCCTACCTGGCAAACAAATGAAGTCATTAAGACCATCATGAAATAAATCCTGTTGGGTTGTGAATATATCATTTCAGTTTCTGTTGATGTTTGCCACGTGCTTATGAAATACACTTGGTTTTGAGAGAAAATAATGAGGTGATATTCTTGACAGCCCACCCTCCACATCCTTTCCATAATAGCTTGAATAACAGTAGGAAAGAGGTTGCTTTTATTTGACAAAGCTTTTTTTTTATTGTCTAGCCTGATCAAACTTCATAGCCTTGTTTGCACCTACCTAGAAACTGAAGAAATAAAGCAAGGAAAATTCTATCCTTTCTCACTAGTACACACGTTTTTTAACAGTTTCCCCAAACGGATGTTTTGTTCAAGGCATACTCTATTGACCCTTTGTATTGCCTTTATCAGAAATGGTTTCTTTCCCAGGCATATTCCTAAATAGAAAACACCGCTGATCTTGACTTGGCATAGAAATAAATGTGTGTGCTTGGTGTAGGCGTGTACATGTACATGATTTTATATACAGAAAATCCAGTTCTTTGTTCCTTAAAATTTCTCCACCTTATGAAAATAATAAGAAAAAACCCCAGGGAGGTGGGAATTTGTTAATCCCTATTTGCAAGCCTTGCTCTTCTAATACCATTTTCTTTCTATTTTTTCTTCCTTTCTTCCTTCCTTCCTTCCTTTCTTTTTTCCCAAGCTGGGCTTATCTGAATGTTTCCAGAAGAAGCTGGTAGGTGGCGGCTTTCATCTATGCCTCTTACCTTGGATACTGTGCAGACCGTGGGGCTCCAGGTGTTTTACTGTTCACTACTGCTGTAACATCGAGACCTAAACACTTAAAAGAGAAGTCAAAATAAACACATCCTGTTCCCTTACTCGGTGGGTATTTATGGAGGTCTTAGTATGCACCAGAGACTACCTGTGTTGTTAAGTGTTCAATTCTTCTATTAAATTCTTCCTATTAGGTGTGTTTATTGTCATTTCCAGAAAGAGAAAGTTTTTATTCAGACTATAGTATTATATTCCATATATACCTTAAATTCAATCTGCGTCTGATTGCATCTGATTTATGAGGTGTACTAGTTTTTACCTTTTTTATGAATTTTGACAGAAAGAATGGAAACATTTAGAATCCGTTCCATCATTTCAAAGTTTAGGAAGGATTTATCCTAAGTTTATTGAAGTAGTCAATTGAATAAATGAGTCACCCACCTACCCCCATTAAACAAATTTCCTGGTCCCTATAAATTGAGATCAACTAGTAGGAATAAAACTGGATATTCAGGGGGGCTCCTGGAGGGGCACAGTCAGTTAAGAGTCTTGACTCTTGGTTTCAGCTCAGGTCGTGATCCCAGGGTCGTGATCTCAGGGTCGTGATCTCAGGGTTGTGAGATCAAGCCCCATGTCAAGCTCCATGTTCAGCGTGGAGTCTGCTTAGAGTCTCTCTCCCTCTGCCCCTCCCCCTTTCAAATAAATAAATAAATCTTAAACAACAACAACAAAAAAAACCCACTAGATATTTGGTCTTGAACCCAACTGTAAATTGACATGGAGTAGTGTTATTTATTCAGTTATATTTTGCAACACCTTTTTACACATCTGGCAGAGTGCAGAACAGTGGAGATTCAATGATGAATAAAGCTGCTGCCCTGACAGAGGCTTCGAGGGTAAGTGATGGGCTGAGCTGTTTTGCTCCATCTGATGGAAGGATGATAGACACTTCCATGGGCTTTCCCTTTTATTCACAGCTAAGGGTTAAATTACAAACTCAACACTGAGTCACTAAGTGTTCCTAAAATTAAGTATTTATTAGTTATAAAATCAGTACACTACTAATATGTACTGAAAAATCTATATTACTATTTTATTATTTATTCTTTCAGCAAATATTTATTTTAAAAATATCTAGCATTTATTTATAATTGTTACATGCATTATACTAAATATATATGTGTTAGAAATAGAAATATTGTCTCTTTAAGCACAAAAACAACCCTACAGAGAAGGGTATTATTACTGATCTAATTACATGGAAGAAGAAACCAAGCTTTAGAGAGGTTTACATGATAGAGCCTGGACTGGAATCAAGGCTCTAGATCTGGGCCCATGCTTTTAATTCCATTGTACTACATGTTAGGGATTGAATGTGAGCAAATCAAACACTTGCCTGACCTCATGGAGCTTATAGTCTAGTCGAGGAAACAGATACTAACTAAACCATCTCACAAATATATAAGCACAAATAGTAACATGTACTTTGAAGTGCCAGTATAGGATGTCAGAACAAAACTGTAACAGGGAACATGATAGAATCTGACAGGGCAAGATAAAACATCCCTGAAAAAATTAAATTTGAGCTGCTTTCTGAAGTGTAAGCAAGCATTAAGTTGGTGAACATAGTAGCAAAGGGAATGGAGGTGAGATAAAGCATCCACAGGCAGAGGGCAAGGCCATGAAGCAGAGGAGTATGGTAGAATTAAGGGAAATCCAAAATGGCTGAGACAGCTCTGACGAAGAAAAGAGTGGCATGAAAATGGTGAAGCATTCAAGGCCGGACTGTGTTGGACGATCCAGGCAATGTTAGGAATGCTTGTCCTTTTCCTAAGAGCTTTGCAAATCCATGCAGTGATTTTAAGCTTCTAGAAGTTCTAGCTACCTCAAAACCCTTGGGAATTTTGCAAACCTACTATGCAAATATAAACATGAAGACATATTTGAAATTTCTTCAACTTTTGGCAAGAACATTTCGTTATAAGTATGTCTTGAGTTTTCTGAGGTCTTCATTTGAAGTTATTTATTACTTTAAAATTTTAATTACTTTTAGCTTATCTTCATTAACTACTTAGTTGGTTATAGAATTTTTGGCTAGCCCCATCCACCTGGAATGTGTATAAATCAATAATATTTTTGGTTTATAATTTTTTAAAAGATTTTACTTCTTTATTTGTGTGTGAGAGAGAGAGAGGGAAAGCCAGCACACAAGCAGGGGAAGTAGCAGGCAGAGGGAGAAGGCTCCACGCCGAGCAGGGAGCCCAATGTGGGGCTGGATCCCAGGACCCTGGGATCATGACCTGAGCCAAAGGCAGACGCTTCACCAACTGAGCCACCCAGGCACCCCAGGTTTTAAATTTTGAAATATTACCTCAAGATTAAGGTATGTTATAGTGTAAATATTGTCTTAGTCCATTTGGACAGCTTCTAACAGAATACTATAGATTGGATGGCTTATAAACAAAATAAAAATTTTTTTTAACAAAAGAAATTTCTCTCCCACAGAAGGCTGAGAACTCTCAGGTAAAGGCACAAGGAGATTCAGAGTCTGGTGAGCGTCTGCTTCCTGGTTGATAGAAGACCATCTTCTTACTATGTCCTTACATGATAGACTGCACAGGGGAGCTCCCTGGGGTCTCTGTTATAAGGGAAGTAATCCCATTCATGAGATCTCCAGTCACCTCCCAAAGGTCCCGTTTCCCAGTCCCGCCACATTGGAAATTAGAAGTTCGACATACAAATTTGGGGGGGGGGGAGCACAAACTTTCAGTCCATAACAAATATGATGATGTCTATCCATATTTCTATAGAAAATGTATGCAAAATTTCACCCTCAAAATTTTATTATAAGGAGGCACTATGTTATTATCATTAGGTATTTTTCTTTCCTGCTTTAGAATGTGGGGCATAAGTAGAGTATGTTTTACCAAAAGTCTTTATTTTCAGTGGGCCAAGTTCAAAACCTATTTGAGAGCCATATGTGCCCACATTGCATGGGTCAGTCATGAAACAAACCGTTACCACATAACAATGCTATTTCTGTAGTGGAGAGGGGGACAAAAGACAGCAGGGCTAGAGGGCAAAGAGACACCACCACCATCACCACCGCCACTGCCACCCCCGGAAGACTTCCTGAAAGAAACAGGAGGGGCTTCAGACCAGGCAGTGTCTGGTCTGAGGCTCTATGGCTCAGTGGCATTTGCTAGGTTTTTTTAACAGAGGAGAGCAGAGGAAACAAAATGTATGAGTGCATGGAAATGAGAAAGTATTGCATAATTGCAAAATTACGATGAACTTAGAATTCCAGGAAGTGAACAAGGCCATGGCAGGTGATAAGGCAGGACAGGTATGCAGTTTGTGAGACATCCAGGGGGAAGTGTCGAGTTTGTCGACTTTGGAAAACAAATCTACTTTTCACTGAGGTAGATCTTACGACCCTATAACAACAGGAGACCTATGACCAATAGAGGAGCGAGAGTCTGCGTTAAACCACGAGACAGTCTCTTGAGAATGGTAAATTATTTGACTTTCATGTGAGAAATCACAGGAAAATATTGTGATAGATATTGTTCAAAGGGAATGCACGTTGCTGAGACTCCTTAAGCCTCCTATTTTTATGGAAATCAGTAGTCAGGAAAAACACAAAAAGGAGATGATCAATATGTATGTACAGAGATTTGGCTCCTGATAAACACCCATATGATAACATCGGGTCTACTCAGCACATTAATGAAATTTGGCAAGATTTATGAATTGTCTTAGCAACCTCCCCAGGAAATGGAATTTGGCTGATGTAATGCCATCTTAAGAAAGGCCAGATCTGCATATCATTAACATTTGTGTTGGTGGGCTCCCAAAAATGGGTGTAGTCTGACCCAAAATGAATGTTATAATAAAAGCCCCCGCTTGCTACAGGAGTGTGAAACCATCTGAGGGAAGCAAAAAATTAGACATTTCTTCAAGCACAAATGGCTGGTGTCAGAACTAGTTGCAACAGCGCTATGTTCAGCAGCTACACCTGCGTGCTAACTAGGGAGCTATCTGGCTACGAATGTTTGTTTTACACATCAGAATTTAAAGTGCAGGATGGAGTACACTGGGCAACATCTCATGAAAATGGAATGGGGTTTTCTTCCTCCCTCCATAATTTGAGCCTCAAGCCTTAAAACAGGAGTACACCATGACATAATGGTGTTTTCATCTGTGGAAAAATACATATTTTTCTATGCTAGTAATGGCATTTAAAAGGGAAACATGCCTATTTGGTCACTGACCCCTCGCATATCATAACTATCTTGGAATTTCCTTTTTAAGCAATCTTTCCTAGAGACCCAGTATTGGCCCGAGACCAATTTACTCTTTGCCAAAAAAAGTTATTTCTCAGGCCCAATTATCTAGAAAGCTCATGAAATGTGTGCCTTGGCAGGCTGAAGAAAAAAGATTTTGTAATCAGGTTTTCCAGAGGAACTCTCAGAATTTCCAATCCAAGATCCTGTTTTGGTTGGAAGAGGGTGCACAGATAGAAACATTAAGAGAGAGAAATGAGAAGTGTTGTCTCTTATATAACTCCAGGCAGATTTGCTGTATCCAGTCCCTCCTAGTGGAAGTGAAGGGAATGGTAAAAGGAAGGGATCTAGAACTAAGGATTTCCTAAAATGCCCATACATGACCGTTTGGGTAACCTTAAAGAAAGGCCTAAACATTAGAAGCAGGATAAAGGTTTCTTTTGCTGCGATTTGAGCCAGGTGAATATGTCCAAAGCAAAGAGGATCAAGAGGTTAGTCTGAGATCTGTATCACATAGAGGTCCAAGAGATTGATAACGACCTGGAACTTGGTTTATTTATATCCAGTTGCCAGTTGCAACACCAGCCATGTGGCTAAGTCCAAACAGGAGTCACACCTTCAGCTGTTCAGAAACTCCCTTGAATCCCTTTACTTCTGCTCCCTTATTTCTACATCCTAGAAAAAATTATCTTCCACCCCCAAACCCAAGATCTACTCCCTTCCATTTTTTCTTTCTAAGGAGAAGGATACTCCTTTAAGGAAAAAAGAAAAAAACAAAACAAAACAAAACCGTTTACTTAAAAGAAAATGGATCTCGATCTCTAGAGTTTGCTAAGCCTATTTCTTGTCATTTCTTACAATTAGCTTCTTCCAATTTCTGCCTTTGAACAAACCTCCCAAACTCTACTGCAGAAACAAAAGCATCCTTGACACTGTTCTACTTAAAATCCAGCACGCATCTCACCTCGTTCAGGAAAATACCCAGAATATACTAGATCTAATCATGTACTTTAAATTCTGTATTCAAAAACGTACATTTCATTTATCACTAATCTGATTGACAGAAATGCAAAACTTTACAAAATACTCTGCTGGCGAGGCTGTGGCAAAACAAACAGTAGCACTTGGCATGACTCTGACGGTTATACAGAGTGGCAGAACCTCCTTTAAAAAAGGAATCTGTTAAATTCTAGCAAAATTACACACACGTATAATCTCTAACCTATTATACTTTATTATTTTGAAAGATGATAAATGAAGGGGAAAAATAGATTCACTTTGCCCCGTGTATATGAACTCTTAAGGCAGAATAAAAATTGAAGTAAGTTATTCAATGTACAAGGAATGATAGCTTTAGATTGTCACTAATTTTCAGCTTCCACTCAAACAATGGATCTAACTTATAATTATGAATACTTAATATCAAAAACAAACAAAACAAACCCAAGTCATACTTATACTAGTAGAAGTACATATACAACCTAGGAAGTAAAAGCCTGAAGGTGATCAAAACTCCAGATGCAAATACAAGAGGAGCATAAAAACACTATGGAGATGCAATCAGCAAAACTGGAAACTAATTGAGCAATCTCGTTTTCATGACAATATAATTATTTGCAAAAGTTCAACAAGAATCTGTTTTCCTTGTAAGAAGACACAATTGGAAAAGTTATTTATGTTACCAAGATTTTGACGAGAATCCTATTTGAGCATGATGTGCATAGAATCAGATATGATAGGTTTTAAGAAACCAAGGTCAAGACAATAAAGCCCCCTTTCAAAAAACCTCCTGGTCTCTTGCTGTCAGGGTTTCTGGCACCTTTGACGTGAGTGAGGACGGTCACTTCCTGGCAGGTTCAGGAACCTCAGGATATTTGGAGACTTTGAGAAGAGAGGAATTCACCCAAATCTATAGGTATTATACGTAAAGTCTTAATGGCAAGTCCTTGGCTTGGCTCTCTCGCTGTGAGAGATTTTTAAAAGTCCAATCTGAGATTTCTTATGAAGAGTGGCAGCAAAGCAGATTTCAGAAGGGCATATTATGGTCGTCACTATTCTTGTTGCACTTGTGTAAGCAATCAGACCAAGTTTAATGAGACTGGATTTATTTTGCAAACAAATTAGTCTTACTGTGATTATCTTTGATAGAAACAGGGGTGACTGTAGACAGAAAAATTATGTTTCATTGGAAAACTATCACACACCCTTGAGGATAGCAGATTCTAGTTCTGTGCATTGTCTTTGAAAAGGTTTTGTTATCCCATCTCTAAGCTGGACCGGATCCTGAACTCTTTTAGTTTCCTCAAATATCTGGCTACGACTCTCTGAACTAACATTTCCAATTGTCTCCCACTCTTCTGACCCAGAATAACTGAGAACAAACATCATCCTTTTCCCGGAGCCCTGCGGGCTGAAGTTGGACGACTCACTACGGACGTAAGAGAAATCACCACAACTGTTCATGTATGGAGAAGCTTCCTGCCTGTTGCTGTGTGGGCCACTCAGAAAGTTCACCAGAATACCTGATGACATCACCAGAGACATTCAAACTGCACAAGATGCTTCAAGTTTGACATGCAGACATCTCAACAGACTGCCCTCCAGACTCAAAGTAGGTTTCTAGTTGACTCCAATCCTTAACTTTTGTTTTTCTTTTGCTTCCATGTAAATCCCTCC
This sequence comes from Halichoerus grypus, assembly GCF_964656455.1. NCBI lineage: Eukaryota > Metazoa > Chordata > Mammalia > Carnivora > Phocidae > Halichoerus > Halichoerus grypus. The sequence goes on from NC_135715.1 coordinate 128,918,583, forward strand.
TATGAAATACCTGATTGCTCCCAACACATAAGCCCAACTTTGGGAGCCCACCCAGCGTCACCATTTCCTGAAATGAGACTGACCTGATCTCTTCTCAGATCTAAGAGACTGGTATGGTGAAATGTCTACTAACTCAGCTTCTAGACTGTGAAACTTGCTCAAGAAGTTTCAAATGTAGAGAATGAAGGGAAGCAGATGATGCCACCCCAAAATATGACTCTTTGGCACAAGGTTTATCTTGGGGTGGTTATTTTGAGAACGAGAAGACACAGAAGAAACTCTGAAAACAGTAGAGGTTACTCTCTTGTAAGGAAATTTAAAGAGGAAATCTCCACGTGTAAGGGTATCTCTCTTTTTATACCAGGAAGAGAAGATGACTAAACCGCAAGAAACTCTTGTCTTTGGAGAAGGCATCAACTTAAATGTGTGTAAGAAACTGTACCCTTGTTTACTGTGCTTTTCCTGGGGACCTTCCTATAACTGGCCTTCCCACACCTTTCTTTCATCTTTAGCTGAAGATGGTCTTTAGGCCACCCTGGGTGTTACTCATTTTAACCTGGGTATCTCCCATGTATATATGATGTGTACATGTTAATAAACTTCTGCTTGTTTTTCTTTCGTTAATCTGTCTGTTGTTACAGGGGTCTCAGCCAAGAACGCAGAGGGTAGATGAAAAATCATTTTTCCTCCTCTACAATACAGTACTGTGAAAGGACTGAAATCTAAAATGGAACCAGAGGATGTGAAATGGAGAATCTCATGCATGCGCCCTCAGAAGAAACAAATTTAAAAACTGAGAGCCCGATTTCCCACAAACACCTGATTCACAAAAGACCAAGACTTATCTTCTGTCCAATGAACATCCACCAAGAACCCCTCCCAATCTTAAGCCAATGAACTTCCTGCTTGGATTCCGGCTGGACATTCCCCCTCTTTGCACTCCTTGCCCATAAATACAGCCCAGCCCAAACCCTCAACAGCCCTGCTGCCTACAGCTTGTTACCGTAGGTGTTTCCTGCAGAAGTGGATAGGTATGTGACTGATACAGTACCAGTCATGAGTTGATTATTGGTGAAGCTGGGTGATGGATACACTGGAGTTATTTCATCTATTCTCCTTAATTTTGTATCTTTTTGAAATTATCTTTAATAAGACTAAAGAAATAAGCTAAAGAATCATGTATATTACCTTGTGAAAATATAGATTTCTTGGGCCATGATTTTGATTTTGCAAATCTGAGATGAGGAACAGGGATTTGTTTTCTAGTTCAGGTCCCAAATGTTGATTATGGAGGTTATCAAAAATACATACTTTTGTGTATCTGCAGCCCTTGAATTATAAAATAGTGCTTGGCATTTGTATCTGTCGTGATTTTCAGGTGTGTTTTTATCTTCACAACTAGACAACAGTTAATCTTTATTCCTGTTTTTCCTGCTATTTCTCTAGTACAGTTCCTTTATATAATACATATATAATATAATATATATTATATATATATACACACATATATAATACCTTCAAACATATTAACTTCTTATTCTTCTTGAAGAAAGTGTATATGCCTTAATCCAGAAGAAATTCTCCTGAAACTCACAAAACAAAGGTAGGATGCTGAGACATTTTATTGTATAAAGGCTTCTCATCAGTCAACTGCTATTTACTTCAAACACTTAGGTGAGAAAAAGATCACAAAACATACCCTATTCATTTTTATCCTTTTGTAAGCTTAAGAGTTTATTCTTAATCCCTTGCTTTAAAGAAGTCCATGACCACAAAGTGATATTTATAATAATAATAATCACTTCATACCATCTGCTTTGGGACGATCAGAACTTAAAATCTCGATGTCATTTTTTGTTCTTGCAAATGGAGATAGGAAGAAAAACTGGGAGGATGAAAAGACTTCAGAATTGTGTGTGTGTGTGTGTGAGAGAGAGAGAGAGGCAAGGGAATGCAGTGATTTAGACTGGATTGGTTTAAACTGGATCAAAGAATTTAAACGGGATGCAAAAATTGGCCCTGGCCAATTACCCTCTATGGATTGCTTTAAGAAGTCAGTTTAGGGTCTGCTGGGTGTCAAAGTGGATCAGCTGCTGCTTTCTTTTACTTTGGGAGAGAGGAAAACCAAAAGTTATTCTTTGAAATTTATAGAAATCTATAGAAATATAGAAATTTATAGAAACTGAGACCTACCTATGAACACTTTAAAAATTTGCATTAGGATTCTCAGTTTTGAGAAAAAGAAAATTCATCTCAAAAACTTTTACTGCCCATGTCTATCGGGATGCCTGCTGCCATTCCAAAATTTTGAATTCCACAGGAAACTTTGGCCAAACCTCACCTTATAGCCATAGCAAGATGGACCTTGTTCCTTTTGCTGTCTTGCAAATAAAACTCTCCTGTTTGCAGTGTGTGGCGAAGGATACCATTTATTTTCTTCCTGTATGAGCAGGACAAAACAAATGGACTTAAATATTTCATTTATCAAACATTATTATGTTGCTACTTGTTTTCTTTTACTTGCTGAAAATTCACATTTAAATATTTTTTAGAAATTCCAGGAAGTAATGCGTTCGCCCTCGTTTTTATCTTTAACATAAACAGCCCTGAATTGCTAGGACGTCTTGCTGTGATCATCCCAGATTTGTAATAAGTATCTATTTGCTGATAAGGAAAGAGTGCCTCTGCACAACACTGAGGGAGAAATGCCTCCCTAGGGGTTATGGCTGAGATCAACCTGGAGGTAATAAAATGACAAAGCATCTTTCATTTCTATCATTCCCTCCGAAATGACTACAGAACAGGATGTATAGTCCTGAAGTACCCATCGTAAAGATTTACACAAATTGTTCCTTTCTTTCAGATTGCTGTTACTTTCCTCGGTGTTACATACTGTCATTAAATTCTCCACCCTCACTATTACAGCTTCCATTACCACCCACATGGCACTACGGCTTTATCCATGGGTGGCAGATGTTATCACCATATGTCATCCGATCAATTTTCCATTCAAGGGTAATGTAATGTTTGGGGGAAAGCCAACTCACACTTTAGTAAAGGCTTTCTCTGTAGTCCTCACCAGCCGTAAATGCAAGCTTCCTTTCAACTTCTTGGCTCTGATACCTAAGCAAAAATCAGCAGGCATCTTAGAGATGCTTTGCATGTTTCCGTGTTAGTTGGGCTCTCTCTCACTGTCACCTGCCAGATTGTTTCCCATTAAGGAGTTTGGCACTATTTTGCTTCCCTCTCCTTTTATTCATCTCAGAATATTCTGGACAGAGAATCATTAGCTAGATGAATACCCAAGGAGAGTAGCAGTTTCAGTCTGGTTCACAAGGCTGTTACTTCTTGTTTATTTCTAGGATCTATATCTCACCTCCTTGTTCCAGAAGTTGGCATTGCTCAGAGAGTTTGAAATTCTTTTTCTATATAATTCTAAAGGGTAGCCAAAGTTAAGACAAGATCAATTTATCCATACGGTTCTGATTTGTGCTTGCACGTGCTCTCTCCCTCTCTCTCTTTCATTCTTTTTTGTTTCTTTTTTTTTTTCTCTACATTTTCTCCCAACTCCAGTCTCACTCTTGCTGTGGATTTTTATCTTTCCACACTTATTGAACACTTATTATTTGCCACTCCTTGGGCTATGTGCTGCATATTTAAATATTAAATACAATTCTTCCAAGCTTTAAAAATCTTAAAGATTTACCTTAAGTTGTTTTGAAAGCAGTCCAGTCTAAATCGCTGCATTTCCCATCCATGTTGAGTAATTCAGATGTGGGGTATTTGGGAGGATAGGAAGTGGAAACAATTACTTGTTTTTATTGATCATGAAATGATTGCCCTTCCAAGTGCTCCCACTGCCTATAATTTGGTAAAGAAATTTCTGTTTACATTATCCAAACTCATCAATAATTTAAAGACTTGGATTATGTCTTTTTTCCATTTTTGTACCAGTTTCGAGTTATCCAAATCTCATGGCCAAACTCATTTGAAACCCCTTAATTCCAATGATCCCTTGATTTGCCTTTCTCCAGATATTTTCGTTATTCTATGTCTTTCTCAAAATGTGATCACTGGTAATTACTATGGTGTTTCAAGTGTAGACGGCAAGAAATAATATCTTTAGTCACCAAAGTGGTAATCTTTTCCTGAGTTACAAATGATGTTCAAACATCATCATATTTTGAAGTTTAAATTACTTGTCCTTAAGTTATAACTTTATATCTACCTAGTACTTTATTGTTCATTCATGCTAACCTGTAAAGTTCTCTATAGCTTATTCTCATTTATTTCTTATGGCACTCTCCTGGAAATATATGTAGAATCAGAACACTTGGCTATTTTGCTGTTCCTCAAGAACATTTTATTAATACTACTTAATTGTTGCAAGATTAACAACACTATTTGCAGCTGTTTTTAATATGAATCCCTGCAGAAACTAGGTTATCAATTTTATTTTTATCCAGAGCATCTCATCACTAAGAAAATTCTTTATTTTTGATACAGTTTTCCACAATCCTCTTCTAACTGAAGTGTCATATTTTATGATAGTATTGGAAGCAATTTTTTAAAATTACCCTTACCCGGGGCGCCTGGGTGGCTCAGTCATTGAGTGTCTGCCTTCGGCTCAGGTCATGATCCCAGGGTCCTGGGATCGAGCCCCACATTGGGCTCCCTGCTCAGTGGGAGGCCTGCTTCTCTCTCTCCCACTTATCCTGCTTGTGTTCTCTCTCTGGCTGTCTCTCTCTGTCAAATAAATAAATAAAATCTTAAAAAAAAAAAAATTACCCTTACCCACATAAAAATTTATACTCTTAAATCTCTTTAACCAAGGGATCGTAAGGCACATTTTTTTTCCTTACAAAAATACATTGTAACCTTTGCTCCTATAGCTATTCCAGTTACTGCTGTAGTCCAAAATCCTTTTTGTTATACATTCTGCTGGGATGCATCTCGAGGGTAGGAAACGCATCTGCTGTTTAGTTTGGGTCTCTACACATTGCTTAATTCAGCACTCCACTTCCATAGTATAGATCATATATGTATATGTAAGATATAATTTGTCTCCTTTAGAATGGAAACTCCATAAAATCAGAGACTTGCTTTTGTTTACTGAAGTATTTTAACACCAAGTACAGTATTTTTCACATAAAATGCTTAATACATATTTGTGAATTTGTACTTTTGGAAGTACATTGTTAATTTCCTACAAGTCACTAATGAATAGATTCTTATTAAGCTGCATTGAACCCTAAGTGATTTTATTAAATATCATTGAGCATCTCTTGCTGTCCAATGGTTATCATGGTCTTCTCACATGGGTAGAAGCCACACTAATTGATGGTCTACTAGTCTCCTGGCACCCAGGCAACTTAACAGCGACATGCAAAATACTTTGGCCTCTTGCACCAAATTTTATCATCGAATCCTTACAGACATTTGGGTGGTTGCCAACAAGTCGTGCTGGTCTGTTTACTAAAGAGTCTTAGTCCTTTTTTTTTTTTTTTTTTTTGAGTCCTAGTATTCTTTAACACCTTTTGATTTGATAGTTCCAAATCCCAATTTCAAAAGGCAATTTAAGAATTCTTTAATGACTTCCTCAGTAAAGTTGGAGTAAAAAAATAATTCTCTATATGATTTTTAACCCTCAATATGCTTAAGAGACCAGAAACATGAAATAGTTCATTGATCCTTCAGCTTGAATTAATATATTTGAAGGTCTTTTAACTTTGACAGTTTGGTTCCTTGCAAAGGTCTTCTTGCTTCTGAACTGCATAATTTTGGATGCATCTGGACTACCACTCCTCAAGATGGTCCCAATTCCATTCACTTGGCAAGTTCTTGACTTTCAAAAATATTAGGTTTTATTAAGATAATCTCTTTAGCCAGTTAAGCATGAATAATTTTTATTTAATCATTTGGAGTGCCAAGCCTCATTTGTTTCCTTAGTGGTCATTTGTATTATCCTGAAACCTTACCTCTACAGCTCAGCTGGAGGAAGCTTCATCCAGTTAATGCATAAAATATTGACGTCCCTTTCTATGAAAACCAGTTCTAATTCTGAGGCTTCCTTAAACACTGGCAATTGGGTTATCTTTATTTTCCAGTTTTTTAAGAATTCTTAAATTATGTAATAATGGTATTTAACCTTTAGAGATTTTTCTAATATTGCCTTGTCATGAAGGATTTTTAAAGTCGCTCAGACTACTCTCAGAAGGTCTGTTACCTTTGCTCTTGGCAATATGTGGCTGAGCTCCTGTGGTGATCAAGAGTCCAACTGTCATTATTCCTTAGGAAAGAGTCTCCTCTCTCACTATCAGCCTCTGTTACTCTTGTCACTTCTGTGAGAGGAGTGGACAAGGCAGAGACCTGCATCAGCAAACTAGGCCACTTTATGCCACTGTTCATATTCAGCTCCTTTGAACTGAGACAGCCTGGTGATCGGTGTGCTAGAAGATCCTTGTTCTGGGTGTATATAAACACTGAACTCGTCTTCGTTTCTTTATTTCCCATTCGATCTTACAACCACTTCAATCTGCCTTTTGCCGCAACCACTCCAAAACTGCGTATTTTCAGTTCACCAAAAACTAAACTTCAAATTCAATGGGTGGCAACAGTGTTTCTAAAACTCAAGTCAGAGAAAGACAAGTACTGTATGATATCACTTATAGGTAGAAATTTTTTAAAAAGCCAAACTTGTAAAAACAGAGAAAATGGTGGTTACCAGGGGATGGGGGTTGGGGGGACAGAACAGATGTTGTTTACGGGTACAAACTTACAGCAAGTAGTAAATAAGCCCCAGATATATATATATATATATATACATATATATATATATATGTATATACATATACATATATATGTATATATATACACACACATATAGACAATATATATTATAATCGTCAAACTTGCTAAGAGACTAGAACTTAATTATTCCAACTACTAAAAAGAAAGGATAATTATGTATCGTGATAGAGGTACCAATTATCGCTACAACGACAATCATATTACAGTATATAAATGTATCAAATTAACATGTTGTACACCTTAAATTTATTCCATATTATATGTCAAATATATTTCAATGAAAAAAATAAATGAATAAAGAATAAAACTAAATTGTGCATCAAACTCACCTGACGATCTTATTTAAATGCAGATTGTGAGTCAGTTTCCTGGGATGGGGCCTGTGATTCTGCATTAAAACAAACTCCAGGGGAAGCCTAAACTGACTTCAGTGAATTGCACTTTGTATAAAGCAAGGCACTAGACCCTGACAGAGCCTTTGATAGGGCATCTTTCCAAAATCCTCTACTCCTTTGGATTTTGCTATACCACTCTCTTCGTTCTCCTCCTCCTGGCTAATTGTTCCTTCCACAGTCTTTTCTTCCTTCCATTTCTTCTGTTTGTTCTGAAATGTAAATATACTCCAGAGTTTCATTCTCAGTCTACTTCTCTTTTCAGAGTGATGGTTCTCAAACTTTAGTGTACAAAGAGAGTTGGCTGGGAAATTTAGTGGAAATGGAGCATCCTGAACTTCACTCCAGAGATTCTGATTCAGGAGCTTTGGGGTGGAGTCCATTAGTCTGCATTTTTTTAATTCTGTTCAAGAAGTTTCTTGGGCCACACTTTTGAGAAGCACTGACCTCAGAGCACTCATCTACTCTCAGTGCTTTAACCATGCTCTAGATGTTTCCAAATCACACCTACACTCTGGACCTATCTGTCATATCAACTGACTACTTAATATTTCAATCTGGATATCAAAAAATGAAAACCGTCTAAGCTAAATTTGTTAACCTCCTTCCTCACCCAACCTCTTCTTCTTCCTCTGAAATAATGATGAAATCTGGTTAGAGTTTGTGTCCAAGGAATACTTGTCTACTGGGGATTGCTGCCTACAGCACGGTTGGCATAAAAATCACCCCAGGAGAATTTGCTAAAAATGCTGAGTCGCAAACTCCTCAAATGCCGATTCCTTAAATCTGCAGTGAGGCCCACAGATCCTACTTTTAACAAGGCTTCCAGCAATGATTCTGATTTAGATAGCCCCCAGCCCCCACTTTGAAAAATGCTCTCCTAGGGATTCCTCCAGCAAGTCCTAGCAACAGGACCATAGAGGCTTTGAAAGCATTTTCCACAGCAGAGAGGTTGGGTGGGAATAAAGGTTAGTCTAACCTTCCCCTTATCTCTAGTAGAGTCTCCCAAAGCTACTCCAAATAACTGCATACACTAAGTGAAATCAGTGCACTTCTATCTAAAGTCAGTCTCAGGTCAAGTTACTGCCCACTCCCTGCTAACAAGATTGATACCCCTAAACTCTTTCCATACAGTTATTTCTGGACCACCAATGATTTGCTCCCATGTTACTCTCGGAGATAAGGAATACTTTCTTGCCACTTCTTTTCTCTCCCTGTGGTCTTATTTCCATGAAGATACATTAGCAATTTAAGAAACTGAATACCAAAACCTATAATATCTCAAGTAGACATACCACTAAGGGGGAGAAAATAGCTATCGTTTAATTTATATCTCCCCAAGGAAACTTTTTCAGACCACCTCCACTAGCAGAAGCTCAATTAATAATACTTTTTATCTTATTTTTTTTTAAAGATTTTATTTATTTATTTGACAGAGAGAGACACAGTGAGAGAGGGAACACAAGCAGGGGGAGTGGGAGAGGGAGAAGCAGGCTTCCAGCAGAGCAGGAAGCCGGATGTGGGGGCTGGATCCCAGGACCCTGGGATCATGACCTGAGCTGAAGGCAGATGCTTAACGACTGAGCCACCCAGGCGCCCCAACACTTTTTATCTTAAAGAGCCATGGTTTGTATTCTATTTTTAAAATTAAGAGTGCAATCTGTGTATAGTTTAAATTCTTTGTTAGTCCTAACCTAACCTCCTTAAAGCTGTGGACGAATTTGCTTTGTTGCCTTAAAGAATTTTAACTGGATGCTTTCCTCAGTTGTCCTTTTATACATGTTACACCCTGAGTTCAAAAGTGAAATGATTTTGCCCAAGGTTATTAGAATAAAACTGGAGTTCAATTAGTCACTTTGAGACATGGCAACTAAGTGGATGATCCCTTTTTAATCTTTAACAAGCTCCATTATTCACAAAGGCAAATTGATGCCGGCTTTTAAGGAATCTGAAGTAATGCAAACCACATAGCTTTGAAATATTTAAATATTCTAATTCTCAGGAAGAAACATCTTTTTCATACTGATTAGACTCTGAAACTGGTTTTAAATGGAAACAGTGCCAAACAGAGGTTGAAATGCAAATACATTACATTTACATCAACGGGAAGGGTCTTGATTCATTTTAATTTTATCTCTTTGCAAACTGCATATGCATAATGTTATCTTGATGTTCAGTCTCAACCTCCTCTATCTACATATCAAAATGTACAACGGAGAGATCTTTTTTGTTTTTTTCCCCTTAGTAAAATCAGTGGGAGCTGAAAAGACAGGCAATTTACCTAGGTTTTATCATGAGTGTTTGGCTTTAATTTCAGGTGCTTGAGACACTGATTAACCCTATTTTCCTAAATCCAAAGCAAGGCATTTTACTTCAGCTGAGTTCACCTGCAGATATTTCTTTTTTATAGTTTGGAGCTATTCTTTGAAATATCTTTCATCTCTTTATTCCTTTCCTCTTCGTATTCCTGTTCTCCACTCCCTCTCTCCCAGCTGCCAGGATTTGCCCTCTGAGAGAGTGGGGGAGGGAGGAAACAAGGGATGGCAGCAGAGCGGGGAGCGTGAGCCCGAGAACGCCAGGATCTGGCTTTGTTATTGGTTGACTGCTGCCTGATGGATAGACGAGGGAGGAGTGAACTCTTCAGTCTGTTCTGACGGAGCTGAAGTACAGAAACCATATTTACAGGTAAGAGCAAAAAAGAAAAAAAAATCTTTTTCTTCAAAACAGAATGCTTCTCAATGCCTATGGAGACAATTCCATGATACGAAAATTATTCTGAAGACGTTTCTCGAAAGTGTGTCCCATTCATTGCTGAAGGAAGCTTTGCAGTGAGCGGTTTTTGCTCCCTGCCAAACCATTAGCTGATAAAAACACCAGAGGCATGTCTTACCCTGTTTAACTTTCTAGGAAAGTGTTCTTGAAGCAAAATTAATAGATACAATGAGTCACCATGTGTCTTTTTTGTTTCTCTTCAAGTTTGTGTGATTGGGGATGAAAGGAAAGATGAGGAAAGCCCGGTAAATTCCACAGGTTCGGAGAAAATGGAGCTTTCTCTGAATATACGACATAAAATTTCATGTGGTGTCTTTTAATATTTAAAATACAGTAAATGGTCTAGGAAAATAATTTTTGTAGGTTGTAGACTCTTTAAGTGCTGAATTAGAATGAATGATTTGCGTTTAAGCTCTTTTATTTAACTTACTCCTCTTGATAAATCTCATGCTATTGAATAGTTGTATCATTTTATTTAGTAAATTGTAAGCTTATGTGATGAGAAAATAGCAACATGCATAGGGCTGTTTTCATTTTAAAAGCTCAGAAACCTGTTTGTGAAGGATTAAACATTGCTGTAAAAAAATAGCATCTTAATAGGCAAATTTCACTGGCAGTTTCATTTATCAATCAAATATATTTAGATAAAGGATTCTTCACAGCATTTAAATTGTTGGTAATATCCCTAGGGCAATAATTTTTTTTTTTTTTAACAGCTCAGAAGTTATGATTTTACTTCACCAGTTGCTTGTATCTCTTAATACTGTCTTTGATTTTCTCTTAGGGAAAATAGGTGAGAGTTCTAAATATATAGACTAAATGACACACTTACAGTAAAAAGAAGAAAAATAATTTTACTACAAGTCATTTAATTTTCTGGTCATTTTAATTCATAAACATGGGGCAGTTAAGGGAGGGGTGATCTCATTAAAATCAAGCTTCTTTTAAGAAATATTGCTACTGACCTGGCACACTGGCAATCAAGACTTGTTGATTATAATAAAATAAAAGTCTTTTACTGATGTAAATGATGTGTTCAAGTATTTTTAAAATACTTCCTTTGAATGACTCACAAACTAACAGGAATGAATATGTATCATATCTAAGAATTTTTTTTGATCTTGTCTTTGCTTTTTGTTTTTGTTTGAGAAATGGATTTTGTTTTTGAAAGACCAACAAAAGCAAAACAGTTCTTGAAAGATTAAAAAAAGAGAGGGGGAGAAAAACTACTGAATATTGGGAAAAGATCATCTAAATGAATGGAGAACTATCTTAAATTTCCTAAACATATTAAATATAGCTAATAATATGTTTACACACTTATGTCCTATTGACCCAAGCAAATACACTTGCATGGTTTATTTTGAACTATTTCTGGATTTCAAAAATCATTATACAATACTGAAATGTTGCTATGTTTCTAATTATTGATGGAATCTTCTGAGCTTGTTTTTTTAAAACAAAATGATGGTAGAAATTAATCTACCCCTAGATTGGAATTTAAGGTGATATATAAGACCAGATAGTTGTCACCTCCTAAAATGTGTTCGAAAAAAATAAATCAAAGCAATTATGTTTTTTGGAAATTATAAATTCCGAGTAAAGCTACCTCCAGGAATGAAGGGGAATTGATGAAAATTAGAGAGCAGAGTTCCACATGGTTTTAAATTATTCTGTTTCCTTGGAAACCAGCTGCTGCAGATGCATTTTGCTTTCTTTGGCTAAAAATATCATCCTTTTAATAATCGCTAAGGGAAAGGTTCTGAATAAAACCAGAGTACATTGTTGCTGCTTTTTATAATTTCCTTAATGGTTCACATATTTTGGATGAAAAGTAGATAAACCCTTTCTCAATCAGCATTTCCTATCATCCACTGGCAGACGTCTGCATGAGGCGTCTGCATGAGACATCTCCATGAGATAACTATGGTAGGTTTTACTGCAGAGACTACAGGAAAAAGAGTGTGTGTTGGGGGGGAGTGGGTGTGTGTTGAGGGGGATGAGGTGTGTGTGAGCGCGCTGGAGTGGAGGCAAGAGAGGGAAAAAAAAGCATGAAAGAAAACAGTTAAGAGCTTCCTGTCCAAGTGAAGGATGAAACAAGGCAAATGAAAACCATGTAAGGCTGTTCTGTGAGAGATGGCAAACGCAATACCATTTGTTTTTTCCTTTAGAGCATTTTTAAGATTCAAATATAGGTTTTTATATGTTATGTGTTTATATGTTATGTATGTTCCTTTTGCATAATACTTTCCTTTTTCTATTTATGTTTGTAATGGTTAGTAGTATACTGAATGAGACAGTAAAATTATGAAACATTTTAATGCATCAATCATTTAATCATAGAAAGAAAAGCTTGAGATCTATATTCAGGCTATGGATAGTGAAGAAGATCAAATTCATATTTTGACAGATGAAGACTTATTTAAACTTAATGTCCATACTGTTTCTATAATGGAGTCATTTCCTTACATTTGTAATCTAATATATAAAAAATTACACATCACAACAACCTAAAAACTGTTTTAATATTATTAACATAATGTATTTGAAATTTAAAAGGAATTATTATAAATACACATATATTCTTTTCATTTTATTTGAAGCCTTTTGCTTTACTTGGAAATAAAATTTCATTCTATGTGGCTTTTTTTAAATAAGAAGTAAAAATCACAATTATCATCATATTTTACCCTAGGCAATTTCCTAAATTAAAACATTTTCATTATAAATATTTTTTCTCTCGGCTAATTATTGAGAGGGAAAGTCATCATAAAGCTGTTATATCGTTCCTATTATTTTATTATAATTCAGGTAAGATTCCTATTTTCTCTTTTACCTCTCACTTCAATGTTTTTGACATATAATACTTTATTTTCATAACAATAGCCTTAGTCTTTTAGATTTATTGTTGGCAATGCAGCAAGTAAAATACCACATGCTTAAACTATATTTTAATATATTTAATATCTAACCAATATATTACTTAAATTAATTTGGTACATCAGAACATTATTTTTCACAAGGAGTTAGGGTGATGGGAGGTGTTTAGTTTTCATCAATTAACATGAACAAAGCCCTTCAGGGGCAACACGTTCAACATAAACACAGATGACATTAAAGAGCACACTGACAACAAAGCAGATGGATGAGGAGATGGGTCGTACAACCTGTGCGGATAACCCTTATTGCAGGCACGATCAAAGTTATAAAGTGCATTTCAGGTTCCTGAAAATAACACATTGCATAGGCTCACCTACAGATGATTTTAAAATACAGTTGGTTAGTAACGTCTCTTTGCTGCTCCGTGGTTCTTTATTTGCTGCAAGTAGCTGGCCAGATTCGTAGGTATGTTTACACGGGTCTCTTAAGTCTCACAAAATGTATTCAGGAAAATGAAATATTAATAGCTGCCCCTATAATGTAGGTAGACAACTTTATATCTGTCATGGAAATATGCTAGTTTGGCAAATAACCCCACATTGCTGGGAATGTACGGTGGGATTTAAAAGAAATGAAAATTACACCCGGGTAAGAAAGCCTGGGTCTTGTTTCCCAATGTTCAAATCGTGCTAGGTACTCAGGTAATTCAAGCAGATGAAAATTTGCTTTAACATTTGTACTATGGTAGGCCATAATTCAAAAATATTATTGATCGGAAGTTAGTTTTGACTTAGTATATATTTAATAACTGATAATTATAAGATAGGGCTTATCTAGGTATAGAAAGGGGGTTGGTCCAAAGCAGCATCATTACACTTTAATTACCACTTTGTACATCAAAAAGTAAGAACTGGATTTGATTATCAAGCTAATGATCACATTTGGATGTTTCGCATACTCTGTGAATCAGCTGGGCAGATCATTTGATTTGTCAGTCAATTATTCAGATCTTAGTTGTTATAATAGACTGAATAGTTTGACCCAAAAATTGCTGAGTGTGCATACTCTGAGAATACCAACTCAACATAACTTTTCAAGCATTTGATTCAAGATTATGATGACCTTGATAAATGTCAATGCTAATTCTAAGAATAACACTCTAGCAAGAAAAACCATGTGACAGGAGCTCAACTTTGCCATTCCTTTTAATCTTATGGCTAAGAGGTGAATAAAACCTATGTAATAGGTTCTATCTATGTAATAGAACCTTATTTCCAAAGACTTTCTACTTTAGTTAGATGAAGCGATCAAGAGCTTAACACAGGGGCTCCTGGTTGGCTCAGTCAGTTAAGCATCTGCCTTCAGCTCAGTTCATGATCCTGGATCCTGGGATCGAGCCCCGCTTAGGGCTCCCTGCTTCGAGGGGAGCCTGCTTCTCCTTCTTCCTCTGCAGCTCCCCATGTTTGTGCCCTGTCTCTCTCTCAAATAAATAAAATGAAATCTTAAAAAAGAGCTTAACCCACTAACTTCCAATAGAACAACAAAAAGTGGTACACATATTTCAATATTTCTCCTGACTTACATTGCACATTTGTACAAAAACCACCAGCCACCAGGCAAAAGTAGTTCTTATGTGAATTTTTGTATCTTTAAAGAATATTGATTATAAAATCCTTTGGCAAGTACTCATTTTATTTTCACATATTCCTTTTGAATATTTTAGTCTTCTGTTACCCTAGAAACATGGGACTGGCCTGTAGAGATAGTTTCTTCCTAGGTTCCTCATTTTACCTATGAAGAAAGAAAGGCACAGAGAGGGATTCCCACAGAGATTTTTAAGTAAGAAACTGAGCATTTGCTTATGCAAAATAACAACAGCCAAACACTATGTGTTTGTATTAAATATTGGATATAATGCATTAAATACTGGATGCAAGAAAAGCATCAGTTTAGGAGGACTTTGGAAGAAGGCGAAAAAGCATGGTGTGGCCAGATGGTCCACAAAGCATAACAGCACAGGAATTTTAGAGTTGCACGGAACTCTCCACTTTAGACCTGCCCCTGGTATCCTTTTACTGATCTCTTTGACTTACTGTCACAGTCTCCTTGACTTTTTGTGAGCTTGCTGTCACCATAAAAAATGCATTTGAGTTTTGTTTTCTAGTAAGTGTTGGTACAGTTAGCTGCTGTCATGTTGTGGATATATCACAATATATTTAATAAGTGAAACAAATAATTTCCCAAACAGGACTCCTGAATGCATTTACAAAGATTTCCTTTTCTCTCCCAGGTTGGGCTAGCCACAGAAAATCAATATCTGTCATCAGTCATTACCCAGGTAATACTGGTTGTGATGCTGTCAGCATATTAAGCCAGAAAGACTCTAAAAAAGGTTTTCGAACATTATTTAGAAAAGCCTTGTTTTACTTTCTCAAAATTCCTTTCTGGTAGCTCATAAAACTCATCCTTAAAGTTTGAGATTCTTTGCCCACTGTTACACCTAAATCAGTAGGGGCCCCAAGTGGACTCTCCCATGCTACACAATGAAGTCCTCTAGGGCTCAGTGTCAGATGGGAAGCTGAGCCTGGGGACTCCCCTTTTCAGCTTCTATATTCAGAGATCTCCACACAAGTTCTGTGCAGAGTCAATGAAAACAACCCAGAACCACCTCGGGCTTGTCCTGTGCTTCCTGCTATGGCTTCTTGATGTGGTCATGAAGGCCACTTTTTTGACCTCTCCATAAATTTTTATTCAACTATCTTAACTATAATTCTTGGTGGCAGGGGTGTCCTTTGTCTCTATCAACAACATCTAATATAATGCCTGATACATACTATGTGCCCCCAAATTGTTTTGCTGGCTGACTAAGGGAATAATTGTGTCAGATAGTCATCTTACCCTTGTCTTGTACCCTCCCAATGACAGACACCCATTCCATTCTGAGATAGTACCCTCCTTCCATGGGCTTCTCTGTTAAGGCTTTTCAATGTAACAATGTCCACGTCATGTAAATGTTGTTAAGCCATGCAAAATTACGTATTGCAGACATTTTATTGTGCAAACTCCATTTGAGCTCACCTACTCTAACAGGGGATTTCATCTGCATACGTTCCGCATCTCATGACTCCCTGTTCTGTGCTGTTTCATTATCTATTACTCTGTTTTTGACACACACATCATCATCATCACCATGTATTAAGTGAATAGATTAATTGTATATTAACAGAATTAATTATAATTTTTGTATTAATATGTAATAAACATTAAATCATGTTTGCATAAGAAGATGTAGTAATATCTATTTTACCAATCTCTGAGTGTTCTCATACATATACTCTTATTCAATTATTCTTCACTCTCTTGAGTTAAGTTGTTCAGCAACATTTGATTAAAATTAGAATTATTCAGCATTACTTTTCTTCTGCTCTGGCCCCTTGTTCTGCCATTTATATTGTGTTCTGGTGAACAAGTCTAAGCCATAATGTTTGGCAAATGACAATGCTGAATTACCTACAAAGAAATCAAGGTTGCATGCTGAGAGTTTATATATCCATTTTACTGGGGTTTCATATGTCTTGAGGTAAAGGTAGGCAGATAATATAAGACCAGTGGAAGTCCCAAAGTCTACCACAGCCAGGTAGAACTGACCAAAAAGAAAAAAAGGAATGTTATGCCCTGATGTGATGTCTGGGAGTTTAAAGAGAAAGAGTGATTCCTAATATACCATTACTGTGGTCATTTATGTGGGAACTATACTGTGGTATACATATATACACCTTAAATGAATGATTTAGTCAGCCAGTCAGCATGCCTGCTTCTAGAAAGGCATACTTTGAGCTAATGGGGTATTTTAACTTTGGCTGACCTATTAGTTTTTTAGGTAGTATAGCGTAATAATTGATGGGATGCATAACGGACTTTGCTGTCAGGCTGACTGTCCTTCAGCTCTTAGACATGCCATCTTACTCCCTTTGTAAATTTGAGCAAGTGACTTAAGCTATCTGAGCCTCTTTTTCCCTTTCTGTAAAATCTGGTTATCAAACTTGGGTGATATTGTAAAGACTGATAGATATATGTTGAACACTTTTCACCACAGAATTTGGAACATAATATGGAATTGTGTGTAATTTTTGTTGTTATTGCTAGTCATCCTTTTCTGTTTTTAAGCTAAGAATTAGAAACTAGGAATGGAAGAATGGAACCAAACAATACCCAGGGTTTTTTATGGCCTCCTAAGTATTATTCTTCATTAAGGTATTAAAAAGCCCATAAAATTCCTCTTGATTGGCAAGTTTTTCTACTCTTCCACATTAACTGCAATTAGATCATTGGACATCAGATAGTTAAGTTAGTATTGCATGAGATGATATTTTTCCATGTTTTCATAATGGTGAAAACAAATCCTAGAATCATTAATGGATAACAATGGCCGGACTTTCAAAATATCGAACTGGTAAAGCATTTTTCAAAGTTCTGAGAAATGTTATTGAATATTCCATGAAAAATATATTCTATGCTTAAATAAATTTGGAAGAATCTGGACGAAATTTAAACAATACCAATATCTGTATAGCTTTATTATGCTAATGCACAGTGAGATGCTCCAGAAAGGATATATAGTATTAAGAATTTTCAAGACTTATTTGAGGGCACCCGGGTGGCTCAGTTGGTTAAGCATCTGCCTTCGGCTCGGGTCAGATCCCAGGGTCCTGGGATCAAGTCCTGTGTCGGGCACCCTGCTCAGCGGGGTGTCTGCTTCTCCCTCTACCCCTTCCCCCTGCTCATGATCTCTCTTTCTCACTCTCTCTCTTTCTCAAAAACAAAAGACTTATTTGATCATAGACTCTCTTTCCAACACAAAACTTCATCCATTAAAATTTTGTGGATCAAGTTTGGTATATGCTACATTAGTCATTTTTAAGACAGATATGTATCTGTAATCTCCTGAAGATCTCTAATTCAGAGGTTAAAACATGGTATATGCTTTAATAATTTTTTAATATGAAAATAGTTCTGATGTTTCCAATATAAAACCATTTCCAAGATTACTCCATGAATTGCGTATTCTTCATAAGAGTAATATATCCAAATTTTATATTCTCTTTTTCCCCCTATGGTTTGTTTTTAAATTTCCACAAAGTAGCATGTGTGCTTAATGTTTCAAAATATTTGCTGTCACAAAGGAGCCTTATGTCCAAAATACATAAGTAACGTACATTCTAAGCTTCATCTTGCTCAATTATAACAAGGAAACAATAATACTCATTTCAGAGTCATTATAAGTGCAAATGAGACAGCACATTCACAGAATTTAGTTTCTGACACCAAGTAAGGACTCAGCAACATTATTATGATCTATTTATTTAAAAGAAAATCAATTTATTAATTAAGAAAAAAAATAGAACATAATGGACAGTATGAAGAAATCCCAAGGGATTCTGATTTAAATTCTAAGAACCGACTCGGATGTAAAAAGTGTTCATGACCTATTTCTTCTGTAAAAGTAATGTAAAAATACCAAAAATCACAAACTGGAGTGTGTTCCTTCTAGCTATAATAAAATGTCTCTAAACACAAACTTGATGTACACTTCACTGGGAAAAAGGATGTTAGGTAACTTAGACAAATGCAGACAACACGAACACACAGAAACCCATTAAGAATGGAAAGAAAGCTCATGGGAAAAAATAGTTCTAACTCACAAATATTCAGAGAAAACCAATTTCAAGCAGTGAGATACCATCAAAAGTCAAGAAACAGTATGGTGATTAAAAGTATGATTCCGAGTGCCAAAATGCCTGGGTTCGAATGCCGCCTCTAAGACTAATTAACTCTATGATCTTTGCCTAGTCAGCTCCTTTCTCTATGCTTTGGTTTTTCTTTGGAAAATGTTATTAATAATAAAGTCTACTTCATATATGTGCAATGAAGATTAAATTAGATGATGTTATACTAGTTTTTTTATTACTGTGTAACAAATGACCACAAATTTAGCAACTTAAAACAATGCCTGTTTATTAGCATATAGGTCAGAAGTCCTGCACTGTGTGGCTAAGTTCTTTGCTCAGGATCTCACAGGGTGGAAAGCAAGGTGTCAGTTTGGCTGAGTTCTTGTCTGGTAATTCTGCGGGGGTGGAACTCTACCTCCCAGGTCATTCTTTTTGGCAGAATTCAGCTCCTTGTGGTTATAGGACTGGGGTCTGTGTTTCCTGCTTGCTGGGGCTGGAGCTGCTCTTGGAGCTCGTAGAGGCTGTACACGTCCCATGTCACAGGACCCCTTCCATCCTCAAAGTCAGCTACAGAGAATCTCTTACTTTGAATCCTTCTCACCCTTAATTCACATCTCTAGATTTAAAGGGTTCATGTGATTAGGTCAGGCCCACCTAGATAATCTCTTATCAGGTCACTGATATGGGACCTTAAGTACTTACTCAAAATCCCTTTGCCCTGTAATGTGAACATAGTCACAGGAGTGATATCTCACTATATTTGCAATCCTGGGGGTGTAAAAGGCATACACACTAGGGGATAGGGATGCCACTTTAGAATCCAGTCTAATATATATGTGAGGTGCTAGAACAGTGCCTGGCACATAGTAAATACTATATGTGTATAGCTCTTATTCTTATGGAGTATCTGAAAAACTCACAGATATTTTATTTTATTTTATTTTTATTTTTTATTTTTTTGAACATTTATTTATTTATTAGAGAGAGAGAGAGACAGAGGGAGAGTGTGAGCAGGGGAAGGGGCAGAGGGAGAGAATATCCAAGCAGACTCCCACAGAGCACAGAGCCCCACATGGGGCTGGAGCCTGACACGGGGCGGAATCCCACGACCCATGAGATCAGGACCTGAGATCAAACCAAGAGTCAGACGCTTAACTGACTGAGCCACCCAGGTGCCCCAAAACTCATAGATATTTTTAAAAATAGCAATGCCATATTCATGGTAAGGGTGTGGTAAAATGATATCCCAATGCACCATTAAAGAAACAAATTGGTAGAACCTTTCTGCCAGGTAATTTGACAATGTATATTGAAAGCTTAGTACTTCCACTTCTAGGGCTTTATCCTAAAGATATAATCAGAGATATACACAAAGGTATGCAAAGAAAAGTTAATTATACTTGATTTATAATAATAAACACTTAAAGAGAAACTAAACATCTCCCTTTAGAGTTTTAGTTAAATATTATGGCATAGCCATTCAATGAAATGCTATGTAGCCTTAAGCACAAAAGTAAAATTGAAATAAAATAGTAACACATAGTTTTTGAAAAATATTGAATGAGAAGGAGCCTCATGATAGAAGTGGAGAAATTATAGGTTACAAAATTGCATATGCAGTGTTAATCAACTCACTCTTTTTCCTAGAATGCTAGGTGGCCTTTTAGCAAAACATGCTCACTTGACAAGGGAGGGAACAGACCCTGACAAGCATCCTCAGATTGCTGCAGGTACGACTAGGTTTCTAGAGACTTCTTAGGGAGCCTCAGCATCCTTCCTAAAGTTTGAGGTAGGTTTTTGGCTAGACAGGGTCACTTGACAAGGGAGGAAACATACTCACATGTCTGTCCATGTCCATCAGTCAGAACAACATGGGCATCCTCAGAAGAAGACTTTGCATCATCTCTCCTCACTTTTTTTTTTTTTTTTTTGTGCTGTTAACATTCATTCAATGCCTCAAAATACAAATAGTGTGGTCTGGTCACTCATTCCTAATGTATAGCCCTGCTTTATATTAAAGTGGCTAAGTTATGGTCTCAGTCAAGATTTTAGAGAATGGTTTTTGTTTTGTTTCAGCTATAATGCAAGATTCTGCAACACATAATAATACATACCAATGGAGGAGGTAGAAGTGAACGATTATGAGGAAAGCACTGTAGTGCACATTCTACCACTATACCACAGCTGTTAGCCCCGCTTCACAGGTGAGAAAATGTTGGCTCAGAGAAATTAAGTAACTTGCTGAAAAACTGCTATTTAGAAGATGGTGAAACCAAATTTTTAAGCAACTGGCTTCCCTCTTTTCATCATGTCATGATTCCTAATGGTTCCTGAGACTATATTTTTAAAGATATCCTCTGGAAATGTTAATGATTAACCTAGTTTAAATCCTCTGCAGTATGTATGTTCCTTGTACCTGAAGGCAAATTAGTGGTGACAGTAACAACAGATTGTTTTTTTTTTCTCTTTTCCAGCTCCAGCCTCTCAGATCTTAAATTTCAAAGTAACAGATGTGTTTTTAATTGGGGATCAAGATTATCACCACAAATTCAGATTAAAGAAATTCTTCCCAGTTCCCTCTCAATCAAATGGTTCCATAATCTTTGGAACTAGCATTTCTCCAGACTCTAGAGCCCAGGGTAGTTTCTACTACCTCTTGCTTTCTGCAATTAAATCCTTGATAAAAATCAATGCCCGGATCTCCCAAGTCACTTAATTGTCCATTTCTCCTTTGGGGATTTCCCTCTATCTTTCTCAGACTCTTCTCCTTTGCCCTACTTTCCCTCCATATTCCCAGGACCATCCATTCATTTTTATTCACCTTTATTCTGCCTCCTTCTCTAGCTCCAGCAATCTGTCCCACTCTTGTTCTAGTTTTTGCCAATTAACCTCAGTAATCAACTCAAGGCTACAGTTGTATTCTAGCTCTATAGGAAGTGTCCCTATTGCAGAGGAAATAAAAAGAACATAAAAATACATTTATGTGGTTGTGGATCTTTACTATTTAGATATTTGGGCTCTCTGGTATTAGCGTTATCTAATAAAAAAATCAACCATTCGGTATTTTGTTCTGTAAAACTTGCCTAATAACAACAAATATTTAAGTTCATAGGGGAGATCCATATAAGTTCTAAACTATTATTTAAAAAAAAATTCCATTTGTAGAAAGGTCAATGTACACAACATTCATAGTAGTTCTGACCTCAAAATGGCAAATTATATTTTTACCTTTACATTCTTTTAGCAATCTGTCTTGACTCAGTTACTTCTCAGTACATCATCAATTGAACATAAAAATTAAGAACATACAATTTTCTTCTCTTAAATACTAATAATCTCTTGCCTTTTGAGGGTCTGGGTTTGTGTTAAAGTATTAAACTATTGTTTCAAATATTTTAATTCAAAATCTGACTGTTCTATTTGACGGATATACAAATTGTAAGTATTTTCATATTAGAGCAGTACTAAGAAATTATATTTTATATTCTTCTCAAAAGGAATTACTAGATATAGAATCAGTAATAATATAGTATTCCCATTAGGTAGAGCAAGAAAACCGAGAGAGAGAGAGAGAGAGAGAGAGAGAAAAGAAAGAAGAAAGAAAGAAAGAAAGGAAGGAAGAAAGAAAGAAAGAAAGAAAGAGAAAGAAAAGAAAGAAAGAGAAAGAAAAAGAAAGAAAGAAAGAAAGAAAGAAAGAAAGAAAGAAAGAAAGAAAGAAAGAGAAAGAAAGAAAGAAAAAGAAAGAAAGAAAGAAAGAAAGAAAGAAAGGAAAGAAAGAAAGAAAGAAAGAGAAAGAAAGGGAAAAAAAAGAAAGCCAAAGAAAACTTTACTTTTTTGGACCTAGGAAATGCGAGACCTTTTTGGGGACTCTGAAGTAGAATTATAAAACTTTTGACTTCTAACAAATACACAAAAAATAGCATAATCTTTTTGATGCTTACAAATTTAAATTAAGCCATCTGTACTTCCCTGTTTGCTAACATTTTCTTCCAGCCACATGCTCTCAAAACAGTATTCTGTGTCCTAGGGTGACTTAATATTGTTTAGGACTGTTTCCACTTGACTATGTGGATGGGGAAAACTCATCCAAGGACATTCATAACTTTTCTTTGGTCTTCCTTCCCACTTCTTACTGCAGAAAAATGAATGGGGGAGCATCTTAATCTCACAATTTAGCTTCTCCTGCATGATCTCATGTCTGTTGCCATGGAAATAATTGTAGTATTGCAATTTTAGTCCTACAACCAGAGCACACTCCAGTGGGATCAGATTGGCAGACACAATCTGTAGGATGAATTCTCTCTCTTTCAACAAGTGTCTGCTATACTTTGGGACATTTTTTCCCCCTTACCTTTCCTTTCTTTGTATTTCCTCTGTGTTGAAGTCTACATCCCATCTCTCTTCAATGACTTTGTCCAAGATTCTTCAGGGCCACCACGGCCTAAAAGCATAAATATGAGAAAATCCACATAAATTATTTATATTGATTTCATATCACCTAAGGAAAATTTTTCAAATAGTTTCCTATAACTAATAAACTTAAGTTTTACCAACATTTTAAAAAATCTATCAACAGTTTTCAGTCTTTAGGATCTTTCCTATAATTCTTCTAAAATCTCTGTAAGTCACCTGAAGATTGGAAAGTCACTTCAACCAAATAATGAACGGTTATATTAGGTTACTACATGACTTTTTAAGCTGGAGACTGTCTAACTTTTAAACAGATCCAGAGTCCTATAATCCCTGCAGTAGCAGGTGATTGTTGTATATTTGACTTTTTAAAAATCTAGAATAGGGGCACCTGGGTGGCTTAGTCATTAAGCGTCTGCCTTCGGCTCAGGTCATGGTCCCAGGGTCTTGGGATCGAGCCCCACATCGGGCTCCCTGCTTGGTGGGAAGCCTGCTTCTCCCTCTCCCACTCCCCCTGCTTGTGTTCCTTCTCTCTCTGTGTCTCTCTCTGTGAAATAAATAAATAAAATCTTTAAAAAAATAAAAATAATAAAAATCTTGAATAAGTAACTTTAGAAAGGATGGTGAATCAAATAGTTATTAACTCCTTGCCTCTATTTTCCCATGGATAATGGCCATTGTCCATTTATTCTCTCTTTTCTGCCAAACTAAAAGAAATATTCCTTTAGAGTGACAAAGGAAAGCTTACTTTTTTATTGTTAATTTTATTTGCCAAAGCAACATCATAAAGTGGTACCAATGTATCTGAATTGGTCCTATTTGAAACCTAGCAGCTAGGATGGCCTTCACTGTCATAAAATAATTGTTAAATCTAAAGACAGAGGTGGTTCTAGGTAAAATTAAGTAATCCTATTGCTTTGGGAAGCACTTTGGTTCCCTTCCCCTTCTAAACTCTTTCTAAATTCTTCCTCCCCAAAAGAAACTATAACCTCTCCAGTCCTCTGACTAGTCAGGTTTTCTGATTCTAACTGCTCATCTGAGGCACTAAGTCCTCTCTAGGTATGTTCCTTAATTCCAGACCTTTCCCTTTCCCCATGAAATCTGTCGTCCCTTTACCATCGGCCCTGTGTTTTCTTGTGAAATAAGCGGCTAATGGGTACACCTTTAAAAAATATAAGTCAGATCTTGTCACTCCATTACTTAAGGCCTGTGGTGGCTTCCATCTCATGTAATGGCCGAAGTCCTCCCAGGTGCTACACAATCTAGCCCCCATTCCCCTCTGCCCTAATTGTGCACTATGCCCAGCCCAAGACCTTGGCACACATCATTTTTTTGTCCTGGAATTCTTTTCCCCCAGATATCAAAATTGCTGGCCCCATTACCTTCTCCATATCTTCATGATATCCTTCCTTGCTGTGACATTAGCTCTCCAATCAATTAAAAATGGAATATTTTCTATCAGCCAAACTTGTAGTCACTATACCACTTAACTGCTTATTTTTCTCCATAACACTGATCTCCATATGACATATTATATATTTAATTTATCTGTTTATTATTATTTATCTATTTGACTTTTTATTATTATTTACTTATTTGACTTATCTGTAGCTAGTAAATAAGCACCACTGGAGAAAGGAATTTTTTTCCTGTGCTCTAATTTATCATTTAATGATAAGATAGTCACTAGTTCCTGATAGAAGCATCTATTGAAATGTTTACTAGGGGCGCCTGGGTGGCTCAGGTGGTTGGGCGTCTGCCTTCGGCTCAGGTCATGATCCCGGGGTCCTGGGATCGAGCCCCACATTGGGCTCCTGGCTCAGTGGGGAGCCTGCTTCTCCTTATCCCTCTGCTCTCCCCCTGCTCATGCTCTCTCTCTCTCTTTGTATCTCTGTGTCTCAAATGAATAAATAAAAAATCTATAAAAAATTAAAAAATGAGATGTTTACTAAATAAATAATAAATAACCTCTAAACCTCTAAACCTCTAAAGGGCAAAAAACAAACAAATCTCATTTCTATAGAATGGCATAAATGACTAAATGAGGACCCTCAGATTCACTTTCTCAATAATTTGAACTGAGGTGTACGGAAAGAATGAGTCAACTAGTGTTCAGAGTTGAAACTTGTGAGATACAATGAAGTAGAGGCAGATCTGTCCAAAGCCAAAGCCATGCACCCACTGGGGATATAAGGAATCAGAAAACAAAGAACAGAGAGAGTCAGTCAGCAGAAAGACTTGGAACAAGTATATCCCAAGGAAATGTAGCTACTGCAACAGGAGACTGTGAGGTCAATGAGAGGCCCAAGGAGGGTAGACAGTCCCAAGGTCGCTACGTTTTTACGAAAGTCACTCTAGTTAGACTTGTTCTGTGTTACCAAAAGGCATAGATAGGCCTGCCATGCTGAGATATAATGGCTTCAGATGTTACCTTTCCTTGGTAGCATATATCGTGCAATGGCTTTTGTAAAACCAGTTTGTTCCTCCAGCTGATATTTTCTAGCAAAGGCATTTTGGGTATTGTGCTGAGTAACTGGAGAAGAGAATGTTTTGATTTCTTAGTCTGTGAGCCCTTCTGCGTCACCTATCTGAACCATTCTTTGTCATTCTTCTAGAGCCAGTCCAAGTTGGGCTTTAAATTACAATGTAATCTAAAAATTGCTCCTCTAATTTTATAAACAAGATTAATAAGAGAAAAGGGGATGGGGAATGTAAAATGTAACAGTGCAAAGGACTGCTTCTGAATGTGAAGGGGACACCGGCCAAGTGTTAGAGCAGCTTCAGCGGGGAAAGCATGGGGCTAGAATGACCTGGACCTTAGTAGCAGCTTCCCCCTTTGGCCTGGCTATGCATCCCTACTTCACCACAGTTCATGCTACTTACTACCAGCTATCTCCTTGGTTGTGAGAACATTTATTATTGTGCTTATGCTCTCAGAGTGATGTGGGCTGGCAGGGTTTGAGGATCCAGAGGGGTCCCGCAGGACCAGCCAAGAGGGTCCTTGGCTTTGCACAGGATAGAAGAGAGGAAGAGAGAGCAGAGTTTACAGAGAGAGAGAGTGCACATACAGGCAGAGCTTCCGGGAGGCTTGGAAGGGAAAAAAGAGTGAGTCTCATCTTTGCTTGGGGCTTGGGGTTTTTATTGAGGATGGTGGTCTGGTGCACATGTCTTCTCAGGCATCCAGGAACAAAAACAAGTGTTTAGGTGTCCTCCATGAGTCACTTATGCTCTGGAGGCAGAGGTCCTGGTGAGTCAGTGGTCTTGGAGAACCCTGCCCGGTCACTCCTTAGATGTTATCTACTGCGCTGGAAGACTCCAAAGAAGTCATTAACTCTGACCTTCACAAGGAGTATGTGCATTATCTGTTCTATAAGGCATGTGTAATGTGGAGACGTAGGTCCTAATAAGAATAGAAGCGGGAAAAGGAGCAAAAAAAAAAAAAAAAAAAGCAGTTTTTCATGGTTTCCCTTTAATTTTCCTGTCTCAGTAGGGTAGAGGAGTATTTCCTGATACCTTTGTTACAAATAACAGTAGACAAGAAAGAAGACTGAGATGACTTCATGATTTTATTACATCTGACCCTCTTTACTCATTGAGGCTACCTGTCACTGGAGGAACTGCTGATCATCTTAACAGTTACTCTGTAGCTATGAAGAAATTATTATTCTCAGAGGTTTAATGACTCACCTAAATTGACATTAACAAATTTTTTAAATACATCAGGCTACCTCTGACTGGCTTTCACTGACCATGTTGATGCAGAGAGTGAGGAGTCTCAAATTCATATTTTATCCAGTAAAAGATTTAGGGACTGTGGTTTACGCTGCATAAAATCTATTCAGCCAACCTCCTGGGCATAGGACTCAAGTATTCCCTGCAGCTCTGCTGAATTGACTAGAAACATGATAAGGCATCTAAATTCTGCAGGTATAGCCAGCCATTCCTAGCAACCAATTTGATTTTTGACGGACAAAGAGCCCCGGGAAAGTAGATGCCTTTGTACCCGAGAAAAAAGAAATCTCAAGCAAGACAGACATGCCCTAATCAGTATGCTCTGGGTATGACAGCATGCAAGTGAGTGATCTGTTTTGTTCTGAACTCTAGCTCTGTCAATGACAGTACACGATTTACTAGAACAAATCAAATAAGTGTGGTGGACTCCTGTTTTGACGTTTCAACACAGTGAACCGTATTTCCTTATGCCGTGCTCTGATTCCACCTTCTTAATTTGGGCTTTTTCTTATAAAATGCCGTTGTCAGAAATGAGAATGCAAATAACAATGAATCAGGGTAGAATTGTTTCCAACACTCTCAAACATTACGGGGAGAATAATTTCTGCACAGAGATGATAACGTGGTAAATGCAGTTCAAAAAATTACAGCCTCAGAAAACGATTTGGAGACTTGGACTATGCCGTGGTCAGACGTTTCAGGGCTCTGTTGTTCCTGGTCCTGTTACAGGTACATGTCACCGCGCTGCAGCTATGAGTGGAATTTTAAAGGGGAAGTTTGAAGAAATTGACGGCTCCTCACCCCGCTCCTCCGGGAGGGAATCAGATGATGAAGTTTTTAGCTGTGACGGCGCTGAGAGTGTTGATAGTGTCAATCCGTCCACTTGTAATGCTTTCACTGGTGAGTATCTGAAGCTGTATTTCAGGCTGTACTCTATCTAAACTGTGTTGGATGGTCGATTCCCAGAGTTTCTCTCTTTATCCACTGCCTTATATCTGCTCCAAGTTTTTCATCATATCAGACTTATTTGTAAAACGTGCTATCATTTTGGTTCATTAAATCTCAGTAGCATTCTTCTGTTCATCTCTATGGGGTGAGCCTGAGAGGCAGGAATGAGTCCAGCTGAAGGTAAGCCATTGAAAAGGATTTCCTCTGGGCCTTTAGCCTTCTAAAATCCATCTTTTTGAAATCTGATCAGTTGAGCTTTTTTGAACTTCTAATAATACTGGTCAATGAGCTATGGAATTTGCAGCGCTCGGTCCAGCACATTTATTTCCTAGGTGACAAAATGGTGTTTGTTTTTAGAAGACTGCTGCTCTGAACTCAAAGCCGTGAAAGCCCTCAGCTTCTGTCGCTTGAACCCTGGCAAACCTCAGACTTGAGGCCAGGTTCATGCCCTGTAGTAAGTGCCACTTTCTGCACGTATATAGCTTTCCTAAGCAGTTAATGTGAACAACATCATTTGCCTTTGTGTGGTATGTTCTAACTTAAAATTCTAGCCGCTCCAAACTGCCTTCCTTGTAACTGATGTACATGTAACTGATTTTGGAATAGGTGAATCTTTTCCAACATCTCTGTGTCCATTCAATCCCAGTCATTAGGGAAAGAAGGATCTCTAAAATAGCTTTAGAAGTTAATCATCCAAAACAGAACTAAACAAGGTCACATAAAGTCCCAGAGGATGATGGATATCAACTTCCTTTTAAAGCTCCTTTCCAGAAGTAAAGGTATAAATTATCCAACACAAAAGAGAGGTCTTGTGGGTTTTTCTTTCCATAATAGTTTTTTCTATATTATTTTTCTGAGGCATTTGTGTTTGGGGATTTTTACCAAACTTACCAAAACAACCTTTTCAAATTCACACTGATGTTCATGCAATGTGGCTCTACAACCCCTGAAATTCCATTTTTAATACTCTTTCCTCCACTCCCAAGAATTTGAAAGTTTGATATTCATGAATTCTCCCTCATCTCTGTGAGAAGCATTTAGAATAAAAATAGGTATAATTTTATAAGACCGTTTAGACTTTGTATCATTTATCTCTTGACTAAAGTTGAACTTACTTTTATGAACTTGTGGGAAGTATAAAAAGTAAGGAGGAGATAAAGGAAAACTTACAAGAAGGGAGAAAGCAGCAGCTGTTTCGAGAATGGGATTCTCTAGTTACCTAGGAAGGTTATTGTCAGTCAGTAGTTTTGGGGGGTAGGTTTGCTTAAGATTTATCCGTAGCCTTTCACCTCTTCTAAGCGACTGTCGCCCTATGGAGGGCACACACCTTGCTTTCACCCGCAGTGCTGAAGAATACTGAGCAATGAATAATGCTTAGACTTCTTTATTGAGTGATTGGATTAAATTTAGATAATTCTTTTCTTCTTTTTTATAATAATTATCTTCTTTGACAATAAACATTGTACATATTTAAGATGTACAATATGATGTTGTGATACATGTATGCATTGTGAAATGATCGGCACAATCAAGCTAATTAATATTCCGTCACCTCACGTAGTTAGTTTTCATTGTTGATGGTGGTGAGAACACTTGAGATCTACTGTCTTAGCAAATTTCAAGTAGGCAATACATTATTTTTATAATTTCAGACAGTTTTTAAAAGCCAGAGAGAATGAATCTACTGGCTGTCTTTATCCTTAGTGTATATTTAAATACAAGACCCTCAAGGATGCTATCGAATACCTTGCCTGTGTACCTTGGAGAGTTCTCCTTCACCAAGCCCTAGAATACTGCAGGAGCTGCCTAGAATTTTTTGACTTTTTCCCCTTAGCCACTCCTGAAAAACATCATCAATCTAGACTCTATTTCTTTGAGATACCACCTCACCAGGGCAGCAATTTCCACATGCCTGTGTTGTTTTTTTTAAACCTTCAGCATGCTTTCAACCTCCCTGGTGTCTATGTCTCTCCTAAAGTTACAAGTTGACTCTCTCCTGGAAAAATCAATTGTAGGACTCTCTATGCAAGATATCTATTGATTTCTATAGATTGTGAGTTCACAAAGTACCTATAATGTTCATTTAAACACCATCAGGCCCTACAATTGTGGCTCAAGATGCTTTCCAGATGAAGGTGATGTTCTGGTAGCTTCGAGGAGTTTGAAAAATTATAGGTCAGGCACTTGTTATGAGCACCTGAGCGCCCTGGAAAGGTAAAAGCTTGAGTGGAGAGTGGTTTTATTTGGATAAAATAAACTATTTGATAACTATTTGGACATCTGTTCACAAGTTTTCTGTTTCATCCCCATCATGAGAGTCTGTGGAGGAGAAGGCTCCAGGGTGCAGAGGGGAGAAGTCAGGCTGATAAAGAAAGTTGCTTCAAAGTTTCAGTAGCTCTCTTCCAGCACTGTTGCTAATGTACTTAGTGAATTTTCAAGGGTTTTGAGGGAAACGTTTACTGATGTGACTCTGTAAGGAAATGGTATGCATAATCGAACAACTCGTGATTGAATGTGTGATCAAAACCATGATTTGAGATAAATAGTGGGGAGGAGGGTAGGAAAGAATGGATGGAAAATGTGACCTATGGATGGTTTCCTGTTATTGTGAGATATTCTTAGCTTAATCACCAATATAAACTTTACTGATTATTTCATAAAGTTGGGCAAATGGAAGAAGAAAACCCATTTTAATTTCTTTTGAGAGAATCCAACACTGTGTAACAGAATAAGACGAAAACACTGGTGAAGAGTCAACCTCATTTTGAATTCAAAGAATGTTAGGACTAGTAGGGCCTTTGAGAACATCTAGACTGTTTCTTATTTTTACAGATGTGGAGACTGAGGCCCCAGCGAGAGTAACTAGAGAAGAATCCAAATGTCAGCTATTGGCAGAGGACTTTGTTGTAGATCCTTAGAGTCTACCTTTCTACTAGACTGCAACTGCTGCCCTCTGATGGGGCTGTTGTATCACTGACCACTAAGTAGGACCCAAATCATCAAGAGAGAGATATTGGCTGTATCTTTCGTGCCAGCTCCTCTTAGAAATAGGATGAGTTTATCTTTTGGTGAAAGGGCAATTGGCATTTCATCTCTTGTCTTTTTTTCTTTTTTTTTTTCAGTTGGTTTCTAGTGAAAGTGCTAGTATCTCTTGGATGTAATATAGTGCCGGTGATGAGTTTATGAATAAATTCAATGAGCTAAAGAAATAGTGGACAGAAAATTCAATTTGAGTGTAAATGAACACTTTCCCTTCCCCTTTCTGTAAGTAAGTGACAAGGCAGACTGTTGAGACTTCCCTTGTATGTCACTGACATTGATGGAAATATCTTACAGCAAACATGTTGTTTTACATTTCCGTGAAGGAAATTGGTTTGTCTTGGTGACATAATGCTACTTGTGATAATGTGAAAATGCTACAGTGAAAAGAAGATGAGATGAAGTATGCAGTGTGCATCTTTAACAGCAGCTAACAAATAGGGGGTTATTTCATTTACTTTAAAAGTAAAATCTTTGTATATTCCACTTTTGCCAGAGGGGTGAACGGACATCCTGGACTCCCTAGGAAAAAAAAAAAGATAATGATATCTTTCCATCCCTTGAACGGGTGGACCCTACATTACTTGTTCAATAATTCAAGACTTCAGAAACCCACTTACCTTGCATTTCGATTAGACTCACTTAGTCACAGCTTCTGGCTGAATGCAGTAATTATATTCCATTTTACTGCCTAGGTACAGAATTGGCTTTTATATTTGCTTGTTTGTTTTAAGCCCTGAAAAACTTAAATTTGGCTTTAAACTTAAAAGCACAATTGGTCTGAATTTCAAATACATTTTTATATATATCACTGTCATAGTGAATCTAGAAAAACAACACTTATTGCTTGTGGTTTTAACTCTCAGTTAGCAGCCATAAAAAACTGAATGTAAAGGTGTTCCTAAGTGAAGTTAATGGTACTATTTCTCACAGTATACAGTGATAAAGCCCTAGTAGGATGGGATCCAAAATATATC
The DNA here is from genome assembly GCF_964656455.1 of Halichoerus grypus. Taxonomy (NCBI): domain Eukaryota; kingdom Metazoa; phylum Chordata; class Mammalia; order Carnivora; family Phocidae; genus Halichoerus; species Halichoerus grypus. Next base: position 128,950,272 of record NC_135715.1, read on the forward strand.
ATAGCAAATCTTCTGATTTCCCACATCTATTATTTACTCAGGATGTCTATAGATGGAATTGATAGGGTAGCTGTATTTCTTTTTTTTTTTTTAAAGATTTTATTTATTTTTATTTGACACAGAGACAGAGATAATGAGAGAGAGAGCACAAGCAGGGGCAGCGGCAGGCAGAGGGAGAGGGAGAAGCAGACTCCCCGCTGAGCAGGGAGCCTGATGCGGGGCTCGATCCCAGGACTCCGGGATCATGACCTGAGCCGAAGGCGGCCGCTTAACCGACTGAGCCACCCAGGCACTCCGGGTAGCTGTATTTCATAAGAGCACAAGAATTAGAGTTGCTATTAAATATTAAAGACACCATCTTCACATTAGTGATCAGAATATTTTCATCTGACAATGTAATTTCTTTACACATATTTCATAGAGTATTTGCATGTTTTATAAACCTCTTGATAAGAATCACATCCTTATTTTGGGGTCACCTAGGAATAGTCACAGGCAATAAATAGATGATTGCCCAACTGCAAAAGATGGTGACTTAAAAAATGGATCCAAATGAAATTGAGGTGATTAAAATTCTACTAACCATTTTCAAAGCCCCATGATCTTTTGGCTTTGGTTTGAATACCAAAGGTTGACTGGCTTTATACTTGTTTATGATGGTGACGATGAAATCATAGTGCCTGAAGCAAATGTCCTTGTGTTTCTCAAAAGATT